>NC_133515.1:91757500-93007500 GCF_049354715.1 Callithrix jacchus
TGTGCTGCCAAGCCTGGCTAATTTTTGTATTTGTAGTAGAGATGGGGTTTCACCATGCTGACCAGGCTGGTCATGAACTCCTGGCCTCAAGTGATCTGCCTGCCTTGGCCTCCCAAAGTGCTGGATTATAGGCGTGAACCCCCACGGCTGGCCCATCTGTAGTTCTTAAAGCCCTCCGGGTGATTCCAATGTACACCAAGGGCTGAGAACTGCTGGCCCCGGTGGCACCGTTCCTCTCCTGTCACCTTTCAAGCTCTTGAGAGGTAGGAAGGCTGGGGTAATTCCCATTTTACAGCTGCGGAGACTGAGGCCCAGAAGGTTTTATGGGGCTTTCCCAGAGTTAGTGGTGAATTTGGGACTAGAACCCAGAGCTTGCCTCTAATCTCAGGTTCCCTGCCACCACGCTGCCTATGAGGACACGCTGTCTGTGGTTCTGTAATCTCTGAACTGAATAATATCATCTGATCCCAAGAGGTATGCATGTACAGGGCCGTGTGCTGGGCTTATAGAGAAAAGAGAATGGTCCCTGTCCTCAGTGAGCTCGTGGCCCAGGAAGGAAAGTGAGCAGCCTAAGGCAAAGGAGACGGAGATGCAGGGCCAAGGGAGGGCAGAGGGGTGAGACAGTCCGAGTACACAGCTTCCTTGGAGAGCAAGGAAGCAGCTTTGTTTCGGACAGGTGGAGTCTGAGACGCGAATCACACAGCAGGGAACTGCTATGCAGGAGCTGCTGGAGAGCGGTCTGGACCTTGGGCCAGAGGTGCCACACGGGAGTCAAGCCTGGGAACAGCTGAAGCAGAGGGAGCAGAGGGAAGCTGGAGATAACAGGGAGCTAAGGAAAGCCTAGCGGCACCAACACCATCCCTTCCTGGTGGGAGGAGGCAGTAGAGCTGGAGGATGGCAGTCACACGAGCAAGATGGACAGGAAGCAGGAGGAGAGGCCACTTGCTGACACCGAGGTGGATGGCGTAAGCTGGGGATCTGCAGCCCTGTCGATGGAAAGGTGTGGAACAGCTGCAGGGCACCAGGCAGAGAAGGGACCAGAATCCCCGAAGATTCCTGCTTAGGGCTGAGGGCTCAGCTAAGGTTCTGTTGAGGGATCTGGGCCCCAGCTAGTGGGTGTGGTCACATGACCTTTTCAGAGGCCAAGATGCCCATTTGAAGAAGGGGCTACAGAGTTCCCCAGGACGGCCCAGGAAATGCAGCTACAGTCAAAAGACAAGGGGGTGGCAGAGTGTCTGTGTCGGCCAGAGAAGCACTGAGACGTCTGCCTGCAGATCCCTCCTTGAGGTGGACACCAAGGAGGCCAAGAGGGAAGTAGACAAGGAGAGCTCAGGAAGCAAGACTGTCCACGGGGGCGAGGGAGGGAAGGCGGGTAGAGGACTGGGGGGAGTGGAGGTGGGGGATGCGGAAGCCCAGGCTCAGCACACAGTATTCCCTAACTGCTGTTAGCTCCAGAGACATTTGCAATCTCCTTCGAAGATGCAGGCGGCATGCAGGGCATTTTGCTTGCTGAGGGAAGAGGGACAAAGAGCCTAGATGGACAGTACTGAGATGGTCTCAATGATGGAGACAGGGGATGCTGCCCAGGGCGGCTCTGGTGCCAGTGACGATCAGCACTACCCTTGACCACTTCCAGAGCCGGAGGTGTCTGCTAATGCCGTTCTTGGCTCAGCATTGGGCTCTGCACAAACCGAGTCCTCAGCTCAACTCCCCTCCACCCCTCTTCCCTGCAGTGCAGGTATCAGATTCCACTCCTGTGAGCTGGTTCCAGTATGGCCGTCTTACTTAGCTGGGTGATTTTCACCAAACCACAGAAAAGCAGAGCGCAGCCCTCCACACTTGGCTCTTGGATGGCCCGTTTTGTAGCAGGTTACACAGGGCTCTGTGAGCTGGCCCAGTTTTCACAGTGAATTGATAGCTACTTCCACTGATCCCCAGTGGTCACAGAACCTTCCAGAGGCTTCAGAACCTCCCTATCATCTTGGAAATCAATGGGACTCCTGCACGAAGGGGAGGACACAGCCAGCACCAGGCCATGTGTTGCGGGCACTCCCAGGTGCAGTCCTGGCTGTGCGCAGTCATTTGTTTACCAAGAGCTCAGCAGGTGCTGGTATGAGTAGGGAAAGGGGCAGAACAGAGACAGATAAGGTGTGATTCCTGTTCTCCAGGAACTAGCCAAGGGCTAGGGAAGACAGACTTGAGTTCACAATGGGGACCCTGGTCTGGGAGCACAGAGATAGAGGCCCATGTAGGGTACATCTTACCAGCTATGCCTGGTCAGACCACCTTCAAGGTCCCTCCCCATCCTGAAGGACATGATTCCCAGAGTTTGGGACAAACAAGAGTAAAAAAGCCACGTGTCACCCTGCATCAGCAGCAGGGAAGAAAAGACCCCAAAAAGGGTCATCATTTAAGAAACCAAGACCCACTGCCCTAGGCTGCCTCTGTTCCCTCCCCTCTCACCAAACTTACAGGTGCATCCAAGGAGAGCTGGCTTCTGTGAAGAGCATCTCCTCGATCTTTTCTTTATCTAGGAGCTGGGGAGGCTAACGCTGCCAAATCGATGCTTCACTGTCTTAATTTCCACCTCCTCTTCTCTGACCCAACAGGAGGCCTGGATGCAAAGCATCCCCCCATCCTGGGATAACTAGCAAGGACAGCCATCCCCCGCTAGTGGTGTCGTTGGCATGTGCCAACAGCCCACCAGCTCCCTAGACCAGGAACCCAGCTCTCCTCTGGCTGCCCCCACTGGGCTGCTGGGAGGCTGCAGGCTGGATTCACGGTGGGGTCCCGGGGTGGGGAAGCTTCCATTTCAGTGGCTGATCCTGGCCTAGCCCAGAGCCTCCTCCCACTTCCTGCTGACAAACAAGGCTGAGATTCCAAAGCCATGTTTTCTCCTCTCTGTGCAAGGGTTCTGGCAGTGGACAGCCATCCCCAACCCCACTGTCTCTGAGTGCAAAGAGAAAGCTCTCTTGACAGCAGAGAGAAAGCAGGAGCCTCGTTGGTCTCAAGCTCTGCCCCAGCTGCAGAGGGAAGCTGGAGTTCGGCCCCAGGCAGAGGCCAGGAGGCCACCGGCCAGAGGGCACGAGGGTGGGCTGCTGAGGATACAGCAGTCCCAGGAATGCTATGGTCTGTGCTTGCTCAGCACTAGGCCCTATGTGTTATGCAGACGCAGTTTGGACTTTTTTTTTTTTTTTTGAGATGGAGTTTTGCTCTTATTGCCCAGGCTGGGGTACAATGGCACAATCTCGGCTCACCACAACCTCCGCCTCCTGGATTCAAGCAATTCTCCTGTCTCAGTCTCCTGAGTAGCTGGGATTACAGGCTTGTACCACCATGCCTGGCTAATATTGTATTTTTCGTAGAGATGGGGTTTCTCCATGGGGTCAGGCTGGTCTCAAACTCCCGACCTCAGGTGATCCGCCCGCCTAGGTCTCCCAAAGTTCTGGGATTACAGGCATGAGCCACTGCGCCCAGCCTGCAGCTTGGGCTTCTAAAGGCTCAAGTCCCACACAGACATACGAGGCTGGGCCAGCTGGGCCTCCACTGTCCTGGATCCCAGAGCCCACTCCCCTGCCCTCCAGCCTGCTTCACTCCAGGCCCGGCGCCGGTCCCTTCAGCAGCATTAAACGTGGCAAATGTTGTCGACTCCAGCTCCAGGCCTCCTTGCCTCAGCAGGCACATTCCTGGCCTGCCTGGTGGAAGCTAAAGTGGATCCCAGATTGTGGATTCCATTCACAAGATTTTGCCCTCCCAAGGCAGGCCAGGTTCCCCCATGCTTCTGGCTGCCTGATCCTGCTTGGAGAATCTGGAATCAAAATTTTAAGCCAGGCCTCTAAACCCAAGGAAGTAATCAAATGACTATGCAGATACATATGCAACCATGTTTGTTGTGCTGCGATTTGTCATTTGAAATATGCTAAATGTCCATCATTAGGGCATGAAGTGAGTCATGAATGCTATTATATCCACAGAGTAGACAGTCTGTGAAAATGGTGATATAGATTTCCATTTCCTGACATACAAGATGCCTTGACACACTGCTGAATCTGAATAACATGCCCCCTACACAGCAGCCACAGTCGAGCCTGTGTGCGTGTGTGCCTGTGGTGTACTCTTTATGTATGTGCATAAGAAAAAGCCTGGAAAGAAACACTAAAATGGTTATCTCTGGGCAACAGGATTCTAAGTCATTTATGTAATTTTAGCTACTATCCTTTAAAATCCCTTTATAATGACTAGATAACATTTTCATACTTAATAATACGTTTTAATAATAAAATTACAGTTTTTAATGAGGTTAAAGGTCACCTAGCTGCAGGCCATCTCCAGATCTAACCTCCTGGGAAAAGCCAAGACCTAGGTAAGCAAGGAAGAGTCACAGGGATTCTTTGATGGGGCACAGTGGCTCACACCTGTAATCCCAGCACTTTGGGAGGCTGAGGCGAGTGGATCACTTGAGGTCAGGAGTTAGAGACCAGCTTGGCCAACATGGCGAAACCCTTTCCCTACTACAAACACAAAAATCAGCTGGGCATGAAAGCATGCGCCTGTAGTCCCAGCTACTTGGGAGGCTGAGGTAGGAGGATCACTGAACCCAGGATGTAGAGGCTGCAGTGAGCTAAGATTATACCATGGCACTCCAGCCTGGGCAGCTGAGTAAGCCTCTGTCTCAAAAAAATAAAATAAAATAAAAAGAGTCATAGAGAGAGATTCTTTAAAATGGCTTAACTAAGCCCAGTACCAGTTTACCACATGCCTGTGGTAAAAATCCCACTGAGCAAGAGGGTGAGGGGACCTACTGCATTTTCCCCCCTTCCCCCAGACATTCAGTGTGAGAGGAGAGAGCTGGCTATGCTCAGGCCTGATGCCTCTCGTATTTCCAGGTGAGCTGAGCAGAGACCTACCTTGCGCCACCCGTCTCTGGCAAGCTCAGGATTCGTCCCCAGGATGCGAAAACCTCGATGGCCACCAACACTTAGCAAAGCGTGAGCATCACCAGGAAGCCAGATAGTCTAGAAAGAGAGGGAAAAGAGTGGGGTAGGGGTGGGGAAAGGTAACATTTTTTCTTTTTCTTTTTTTTGGCAAAAAGACCTGTTCTGAATTCCAGCATCCTGGGTGGTCCCCAAGCTAACTGGATACTAGTCCCCGCCTCAGATGTCCCAGATGCTGAGCTGCATACTGTGGATTATCTCACACGGGCTGTGCACAAACTCTGCCAGCGCACGCAGATAATGGGGCAAAGTGGGTAGCAGAGTACTCCTAGTGGCAGATGTGAAGTGACCCTCCCCGCTCCTCCCGACCTGCACAGCCCTAATCCCCATGATCGAGCCATTGACACTGTGTAAGAGAGAGAACAATGGCATTGTCTTCTATCTAATCCAAACTAAGAAACTCCAGCAATGGGGAAAAAGAAAACATTTAAATCTTTAATCTAATACTGGAAAGGACACAAACTCTAGAATTACAAAAACAAATCATTACTGTTTTCACACAATGGGTAAGAAGACCTTGAGGAGGCAAAGAATAGGTTCCCCGGGGAGAATTTTTTTTTTAAATTATAGATTTAATACATAGGAGAAAGAGGCTATCTATTACGGGGAGGCAGGGCTACTTCTGGTTCCTTCTTTTAAATGTAATCTATGAGAAAGCCATCTTCACGACGGGAAATGGCATCCCCCACTGCAAAACGCACGACTGTCATTACCTGGGAATCAATATATTTTTTTTTAACTGAATATATCATTATCAATTGATTTTCCTTTTTCCTCTTAGCACTCTAGAGTCCCGGGTAGCAGGAGAAAGCTTTAATGCGATATGAAGGATTTGGACAGGTAAATAAGTTATTGTAAACTCATTCTGCCTTATGGCCAGCTTCCCTCTGACGACGACGGGTCTTTCTCAGATCCTCTCAACCTGAGCTTTTTCAGAGGCTACTGAAAGAGACGCACGTGAGCCATATCAAATAGTCATTTTAAACCTGAAGGTGGCAAAAGTATTACTTTTCCCAAGGATAGAATGTTCCCTTTACGACTAAGAAATAACCTCCCTGGGGACACAAAATAAGCCAAGGTCACCATTTAAGTTTGACACAGAACCAAAGTGACAAATACATTTCCTCTACCAGGCCTATGTGCAGGACGAGGAGAAACTTCTCCCTTTGACCACAGGGTATTGGCAGGTAAGTGCTGGTGAAGAGAGAGGTCTAGAAGATAGGGGTCAAACGATTTTTAGGTGCCTAAGAATCGAATTCATTCATTCATTCATTCTTTTAATAAATATTGATTCCCTGTGTGTGTCAGGCAGTGTGTTCAAGGCACTGGAACATGTGAGCGATCAAAACAGAAAAATATTCCTGCCCTCAGGAAGCGCATATTCTAGAGGGTGGCAACATAGAGTATATGCTTAAAAAGCAGTGAAAATTGTGTCATATTTTGGACAGTAGTATGTGCAATTTATTAGAGAAGAAATGGAGCAGGGTAGGGTGCATGTTGTGTCAGCGGCAGGGGGCATGGTGCAGTTTAAATAGGGTGGGCAGGGCCAATGTCATGAGTGGAGGACATTTGAGCACATACTTCAAGGAGATGAGGAGTGGGTCCTGTGGGCATCCCGCCCTAAGTGTTCCAGGCAGAGGGAAGAGCCAGTGCGAACATGGCTAGTATGTTCCAGGACCAGCAAGGAAGCCACTGTGGCTGGCAGAGGGAGGTTCTAGTAAGAGGTGAGGCCAGAGAGGTGAGCACCCTGACTGTGTAGGACCCTGTAGGCCACTGTTAAGTCTACTAACTTGAGAGCCCAAAGATCCCAGCCACTGTCTTTAGAAGGGGCTCCCAATTTCTTGAGCCAAAACCCTCCGAGCTCACGTCGGGTTAATCCACTTCCTTTCCAGGCCATGCCAAATGAATATGGAATAGGCTAGACTGGAGCCTGGAGGGACAGTGATGGGAAGGAAGGGCAGGCTGTCTACACCTGTCCTGATGACAGTGGCCTTGCCCTTCCTTCTCTGTGGTCCCTACCTCTAGGGGAGACAGTTCTGAAACGGTTCTGAACAAAAATAAACCACAGGCACAGCTGCGTTCTCTGGGACTTTTCCTTCCTGTGCTGATGAAAAGGTCTAGAAGCGAATGACCTATTGGCTATTACAGACTGCACTGGGTATCTTCTGTTGGTCGCTCTCGGCCTGCCTTCCACCTTCTCCACCCTGTTCTTTCCCATCTCTCCCAGGCAAGCCCTGGGAAGCTCAGCTGACCCACACAGAGAGCATCCCTCAAGTTCTGGAGCCTCTGACTTCTGGTTAGGTTCAGCCCATGCAGGCACTAGCAGGAGACTGGGGACAGGCTGGGGTTGGCTGCTGACTCCCTGCTCCCCTCTCTGTCTGTGTCTTCATGAGCAGGCTGTCCCTTAACTGCAGGACATGGCTCTAGTTGAGGAACAAGAAGCTCTACAAGGCTCTCTCTCTGGATTTCAGTAATAGCTCCCTCCCCTGAACATAACACTCAAAGGCAGTAAGTAATTCCCCTTATCCCATCATCAGCCCAGAGGCACAGCGCTATGATGGTTTCCCTATACTGTGCCTATACGTTTGTGGATAGTCCTTTTACTTAATTCTCTTCAAATTGCACATTTGAATATGTCTATTTCAAGACCCCAATGGATACATTCACAGAGAGGGTTAAAAGCAAGACCCTGGAATCAGACACATCTGAATTA
The DNA here is from genome assembly GCF_049354715.1 of Callithrix jacchus. Lineage (NCBI taxonomy): Eukaryota > Metazoa > Chordata > Mammalia > Primates > Cebidae > Callithrix > Callithrix jacchus. The sequence goes on from NC_133515.1 coordinate 91,765,208, forward strand.
GAATTCTAACACTGCTACTTAGTTTTGTGACAGCAGGTAAGTTCTTTAACTCCTAAGAACCTCTGTTTCCCATTCTTAAAACTTTTCTTCCTCCTCCTCAGCGTCACCGTCTCAGTAGTGCTATCACCCACTCAAAGTCCCAGGGCAAGCAGCACCTGCTTCACAACATGTTCGCCCACCCCTACCAGAAACTCTTCCCTGGAAAGGGTTTCTCACCGTTCTCGGTTCACATTTGGCATCAGTTTATGCCTCAGTGATTTTATTTATTTTTTCACATCTTTCCTTTCTTGTTCTTTTCCCATCCACCCAACCCCCACTCCTTGCAATTAGACCCTGGGCTTCCTGAGAACAGACAGTATCTTTTGGAATCTCTGGCCCACAGCACCCATTGCGTGGTGGAATATAATTGATCCTTGACTCATTATCGTCCTTCTTGGGAGGCCTATAAGCTTCATCCATGCACCTAAGCACATTCAACTCTAACGAGGTACATGGTATTTAAAAGTTATTTAAAAATAAATTACTAAAAACCAATTTTTAGTAATACTTTTGTTCCCAAGTTAACATTGTAAAACCTTATGTTTCCAAAGATCATGGCCCAGGAAAATGAATCCCAGGAATAAACCCAGGAGAAACAGGGAGACAGGCATGGTTTTCTATCTCCGGATAGACAGCCTGCTTCAGGGCTTAATTCGTGACACTTTTGGTCAAATTGACCTTTTCCCCTCCACTAATTTCATCAAAGGACAGCTTATGGTCTTAAGGAAAACAAACTGTAAAAGCCAAAGGACAGAGGACTCTAATTTATTTTTTAAAATACAGTAGGTAGTCAATCACCGCTTGTGAAAGGGGTCTTATGGCTTTCAGCTTCCCAAGGTACTTAAGAGATGCTAATTGACTTTGACAACGCATCAAGACCAACGTGAAAGCAAGACCCTTGAATGGGCTATTTGGGTTAAATGCTGGGAGAGCTTCAAAATGAAGCCAGAGAAACATTTTGAGATCTAGTTTACCTCTAAGTCTATAAACATAGCTCCCAACATGAACCAAATTGATGGTCAAGAGAATGATAAACAAGGGCCCCAGGATTTTTACTTCTCTATAAAATACACATTTTTTTTTCTTCTTTTGGAGAGAAACTGCCGTAAGAGAGGATAAACCAATTAGGGAGCCTCCAGTTTGACGCAAGATCAGAAAGCAGCCCTGCCCGGGTCTTAACCATACTCTCCAATTATGGGTCCAGAACCCAGAAGTTCAACACCCCTCAGCAAACTGGGCAACAAAGAGTCTTTCTTCCTCGGAAAAGAACGGCAAAGGAACCGGAGGCTGTAAACTGTAGGGACAAAACCAGCTCCCAAGCCCACCCTCCTGTCAGCCCAGGCGTGGGACTCCGTGGCACCTCTGACCCTGGGTGGGAATGCCTGCTCCAGTGCGTCCTTCAAGGGAAACGCTCATTCATATTCTTTTTCTTTTAAGACGAGAGAAAAACAGGCCATCTATCCATTAATAATATCAACCATGGGTTCACCAAAGCCTGCAGGCTTCTTGCCAACACAAAAATAAGCACTCTCAGAAGGTTTATCCATCAGGTTCACGACAGTTCACGAGCTGGGGTCTGGAAGGCACTGCTTTTTAAAGGGCAGAGTGAAGATGCAAAGATGGAGTAAGTCATGAGAGTCCACCCAGCACAACACAGAGATTTCCTATTCCATTAAGGAGCCACAGTTGGCCACTGATGAGATCCATTACTTATTTTAGCTGGTAGGGATGCAGCTCCTGGCATGCTTTCTCGTAGGCACGTGTTCAGAGGCAGTGCCTGAAGAAACCAGGCTGGCTGACTGAGAGAGAGCAATGTTTTCACAAGGCTTGAAGTTGACAAAGCCTAGCTCATTCTTATTTTCTCATTTACCTGTTCTAACAAACTTATGATTTGTTACTTTTATAATTACTTTTATAAAAAGATGATTACTTTTATAATCCTCATTTTACAGATGAGAAAACAGAGGCTCATGGCAAAAAAAGGTTGTCCAAAGTCACACAGCAAGTAACAGAGGGAGCCTAAACAGGAACCCCGGATTTTCTGCCTCCCATTCCAGGCTTTTGTTCCTGGGCCTCCACCTGCCTTCACCCTTCTCCTGAAACTTGCCACTCCCCACCCCCACTGGACACATCCTTCTGCACTCTCTGAAGTACAGAAACTGTCCAGGCAAAACACTGGAGACTATCACAAGAAGGGCACACGTGCCACACAAGGAGGCTTCCAGTTGGGCCAGCACAGCACCAAAGGGGCCCATCTCCTAGTCCCCTTGGCTGGTTTGGGGCAAGGAGAATGGGAAGAGAAAACGAGGTGTTCATAGTTTGGGAAGAGAAAACGAGGTGTTCACTGCATCCTTAATTATGCTGTGACATGACTCTACCCGAAACCTAGCATGAAAGATTTCAGGGGAAAAAATTTTGCAAACTCAAATCCCCTCAAAACCATTATTTAAAATACACAGCAGACCCCTCCAAAATGAAATGAACTCAGACTCACCCAACTCAGCCCTGCCACTCAGTGCTGGCACAGACCCCACCCCCCGCCCTCCCTCCATCAGTTAATACAGATTCGCCCCTCTCTGGAACCAGAACCAGGATGACCCTTGCTTTTCCACAAGATGAGGAGAAAGAAGCCAAAGGCGCCAACTGGACCTACTAAAGCCTGCTTCACCCACAGCAGCACTGAAGGTGTCGGCAGGGAGGACCCACCTGGCACGCAGTAGATGCTCAGTAAAGAGTAAAGCTCTGTTCAAAGCAGGAAATTGCCTATACGGTTCAACTCATTTTCCATAATTTTTCTTTGAACATCTGGAAGATGTTCACACCATAGGTTCATGATTGGAATATGAACCAGTTTTGAAAAAAATCAGACATCGCTTCCAGATTTTGCTCTTATAAACAGGCCTCCATCCTCCCTGTAAATTGCATTAATTCCTTCCCAGATGTTGCTTCTCCTTCAGACCCATACATCTCAGCTTTTCATAAGGATGCTTCTCCCCTGCCTGGTGCTGCGGGCTGCACCGAGTGCTCCTGCATCTTCTCTCCCTCATTAGATGCCACACAAACCCCGAGAGGCAGGGCAGGTGCCCACGTCCCTGATTCCCTGACAGGCACGCCAGCTGCCGGCTCTCCCAAATTGGACTGCGGCGGGTGTGGGTGTTGAGTGATGCACAGTTGCCTTTTCTCCAGGACCCTCCAGGTTGCCATGTGGGGTGGGGCGTCAGAGACTCACAGTGCCCACTCCCATCTATGGAGGCTCCATTCCTGCCGCCTTGGTGCCCTCAGGGGCACTGCCCCTTTAAAAGTGTCACTCCAGTGTGGACACAGCTTTCCTCAGTTCTCCCTGACACTCCTGGGAACAGGCTATAACATTTAAACAAGACTTGACTGGAGTCTTGGGGAGTCAAACAAAACAGGCAAGGAAGTAGGTGAGGGCGATGAATAAAAAGCCACACGCAGTCAGACCACTCGACTCCCAGTCGGATTTCCAGGAGGGCCCTGGAGTCCTGGTCAGGCCCATCCAAGACCAGGGGGCAACATCACCTCAGCATCCACCAGACAGGAACTCACGCCCAGGCAGGAGCCGCCCTCAAGTCTGAACCCCACAAGCAGAGCCCAGAGGGAGTAGGGCTGCCCTGTTCCCTTCTGCCTTCCCAGTTCCAGTTTCTCATCTGAGGTCTCTTCCCTGGTGATCGGCCCTCTGACTGATTGCCCAGTTCTTCAGGGGAGCCTGTGACCTGCACCCCAAGCACTTGAGTAGTCAGCCACATCAGGAAACACCACGAGCCCTCTAACCAGATCAAAGCTGTCGGTGTTGGGGGCCGGAGACGGCTGTGGGGACAGGAGAGGCAGACACCACACGAGCTCACTCCTAGGCTCTGGAATGACCCAGTCTGGTCCACAGGTGCAGCTGCTGATGCTGGAGGGGGGTGGGGGTGGGGGCCTCTTGAATCCCCGCCCCTTTAGGGCGTGGCCTCTTGATAGCTTTAAAAGAGGAGCCATGGGAACAGAATGGCTTCACAGTTTAAAACAAGGTGGGTAGGACTGGCACAGTGGCTCACGCCTGTAATCCCAGCACTCTGGGAGGCCAAGGCAGATGGATCATGAGGTCAGGCATTTGAGACCAGCCTGGCCAACATAGTGAAACCCCATCTCTACTAAAAACACAAAAATTAGCTGGGCGAGGTGGTGGGCACCTGTAATCCCAGTTATTCGGGAGGCTGAGGCAGGAGAATCGCTTGAACCTTGGAGGTAGAGGTTGCAGTGAGCAGAGATTGCGCCACTGCACTCCACCCTGGGCGACAGTACGAGACTCTGTCTCAAAAACAAAAAACAAATAAGCAACAAAAACCAAGGTGGGCTATTAGACTTTGTGAATTGCTGGTCCCTCACAGAGATGCAGAGGGTCTTCTCCCTAGTCCGAACCCCGTAGCCTCGAGCATGGTCTGCACTGCAGCCACTGAGCTTCATTTTGGGTGTCCATCCTAGTCTCAGAGGCACCAGTTCAGAGGTTGGGTCAGCCTGTGCAGTGCTCAGGAGCATGGAATATTGGTAATCTGAGGGAGCTGGGTCTAAATCTCAGCTTTGCCATTTGATGGCCGTGACCACATCTGCCCACCCCCCACTCCCACTCCCTGCCTCAAGCTCCTCATCTGTACAATAGGGATGAGACCATGAAACATGCACGGCTGTTCTGAGAGTTTAATGTTCTACCGTAAGAAAGAAACTTAACATTGTCCGCCGCACATATACATGGTGGCTATAAGTATTACAATTACCATGCCTGCTCTTTGAGGAACAAAAATACCTACAGTGCCATGGGGGTGGTTGGGAGTCACACTAGATGGAGCCTTCTCTTCTACCACCTGCCAAAGAAGTGGGCATGAAGGGCACAAATGAATGAAGAGAGGTTTTCCTCGGAAGGCGGTGGAACCAATAGGCTGACCACATGTGCAAGAGTCTGGGCCGGTTTCACATGGGTCGGTGACCACTCCCTGCTCCTTCTAGCTATTTCCCTGAATTTCAGCCTTCCCAGTGCTTCTGTTCCCAGCCCACCTGCAGCCAGCAATTGGTAAACCAAAATCCAGGACTTAGGTCAGATGCTGCTATAGCTTCTATTTCATTATTCTGCCTTTCCTTTGAGCCCAAGGCTACAGAGCCTGCTGCCGAAAACCCCTTCCCCAACACAAGTGGTCTTAAAAGGCATTGCTTCCTCACTCAGTAAAAAAAAGCTATTTTTATTTGAATAGATCTGAGGCTGTTTTCCACACTCTCAGAATAAAAAAAAAATTGTGAAAGAAAGGCTTTGGAGATTACAGGACTTTTTACCCAAATATGATGAGTTATCCATTTAAAAATAAACTACAGACAGGCACGTTTCTCCATACCCAGGCAGAAAGAAGCCATTACCAGGAATTTCTGTAAGTACTCTGCTTTTCTTGGCCAATGTAGAAAGTGCCTGGGAACTGGAAATAGAATGGGAAGCTAATTCTGTTTTCCTGGTCTCCACCAATGTGTGTAGGTAAGTAAGTGGCTCGATCACACCATGGCTCAGTGATCCATCTGAAGAAACACGAGGGATGGCTTACCACCGACTGCTCTTCCACAAACGAGGCCAGCAACCGAGCAGCAGTTCAGCACGGAGGTACCAATCATGGAGCCACAGCCTGGCACAGATTGCAGTCCAGATACAGGCAGGGTTGCGAAAGGCAGGCGAGGGTGAGTGACAAGCTCAGGTCCCACAGCCAGTCAGTGGGAGAGCTGGGATGAGACCCAGGGCTTCCTAACTCTCTGGCCACTGTCCTTTCTTTCATCCAAGATCTTTCTACAATGTAACTGTCACTGAAGAGCTTCCAGGAAAGTCCCCCAGGAAGGTCAGATAACTTATCCCAACCCAGTCTTCTTTCCTGCAGAAAGTCCCGGTCCCCTTCCCTCCCTGGTGAGCATTAAATCAAATATTCCTTGCTGTGTTATTTTTCAAGCTTGATGTTTCTAAACCCAAAAACATCTATAAATAATACATACTCATTTATATGTACATTTAAAAGATTAAAAAAAAACCATAACAAAGATACCTGTAGATTCATATGAATATAATGGCCTACTTTAACACAGCAGAAACAACCGCTAATGAACACAGGTAACTGCACGTACAACTTTCCCTCCACTCCATCTCGGGCCCATACACGGTAGGGGAGAGCCTCCCTTCTGAACCTACACCATTCACTGCTTCTCTCCCACGGTCACATTTAGCCATCTGCTTCTTCTTTTATATGTGGGACTGTGTATTTTTTTCCTCTTCAGTTTTATATGAAACATTTAGCAATGAACTAGCAAATAAAAATACTACATATCATCTAGAATTCGTATAAAATTGTACTTGGCTTTAACGCATCTAAAGGTTGATAAAAAGAAACACATAGATGCTTCTTAAAGGCTTATTTATATTTTATTACACATTACACACATTGCACTCCATTGAGAAAATTTAGAAGTGGATGTGGTTCTCTCTGTCACGAGCCCGCACGGCAAAGATTACCACATCTACAGAACATTTTTCCCTTGGAACACAATGCACTCGTCTTGCAATTATCCCAGCGGACGGAAATGGCGCAAGTAATCCATCGGCACTCGCATTAGGCTTTGGAAGGAAGAGTTTCTCTATTATTATTATTTTTTGCCTTAAAGAGTATACTCTTGGCATTATCTGGCCACCCATCCTCTACCCTGCTCAATGCCTCTTGCCTGCACTCGCCGAGGACCAGCGGGAGGGGAGCACTGTTACCTCTGAGACCCACGTGCAAGTCAGTGGGAAGGTGGCAGAGTTGGCACCTGCCCCATCACACACCCACATGCAGAAATAGAGGACGAACAGGCTGCTGATGGTGCAGGCTAAGTGAACTAAGCTAGCGGGACTGACGATGGCCGGAGGAGGAGAGGTTCTGGGCCAGAGGGACTAGGGGGATGTCATGGCAGGGCTTAAGTGAGGTCCTAGAAGAAGGTGGTGTCTGAAAGACCAATGTGAAGAGATTCAGAGGGGCAAATGTCTGCTTTTTGGCTTCCTCCTAAAGTGGATCCTGAAACAAGGATTTTGACAGAAATGGGAGCTGATCCAAGGAAGCACTGTGAGGGAGTAGGAGGTGAGACAGGCCAGGAGAAAAGCCAACTGAGAAAGCTTCCACCATGGGGTCACCGCTGGGGGCAGCTGAGACTCTGTCCTGTCGGGAACCCTCTGAGAGATGTGCAGAGTTCACTGGAATTGTCTCACAACCAGGCGAGGAAGCCGGGGTATTTATGCATTGCCTCCCACCTCTCACTGGTGGAGCGCTGCTTCTGCAGTATGACTGCCCCGGCACCTCTCGCCTGCCTGCTAGGCACCCTCATACAGAGAGGCAGGAGGTGAGAGGCATGAGCAGGTGACGCCCTGGCTGGGAGACAGGTGTCGCACCAACAGTCTCTGTTCACTGTAGCAGGAAGCCAGGGCTCCCATCAGCACCTGAACGCTGCCAGGACTAGCTTCAGCACCTGCCTGGGGCTTTGTTCTCTGGGATCCGACCCTTCTGTATGAGAGGGGGCCACACTCTGCCTGCCACATACGAGACTATGAGTTTGCTCATCCCCACAGTAGATGCTGTGTCAAATGTGTTCGTAATGGGATCATCTACTATCTGTCGGCCGTGCAGCAACCATGTATGAAAAATAACATTGAGAAGCAAATCAAGCGATCTGTCTGCAAGCAGCCCGTTTAGATGAGGAAGGGCTGCTGTTGACGAATCTATTAAAATTATACATAAATTATCTAAGAGCACATAGATACATGCTCAGAATGAGGGCATTGATTATGGGCATTTTAAAAACAGCCTGGATTAAATCATCTTGTCTCACTTGAATGGAGTAATAATAATTAAGAGAAGAGTGGGAAAAATAAATTATACTCATCAACTTTCTGACCGTAAGAAACATTCAGACTTCATGTTTCAGAATGACGATGCCTTAAAACACAAAGACTTCTGGGTGCTGCCAAGAACCCTCTACAAAACGGGTTATAGGAAAGGAGGATCCAGAGAGGTCCCTGGATGCCCTCAAAAAGAAGAGGGGAGGCCATGTGTGCCTCTCTTGCCAAGCAGAACCTGGATGAGGATCTGAGGCTAGTGTTCCTTTTGGACTGTGCTTCCAGAAAGCTTAGGCAGGGGAGTGGGGAAGGGAGGCAGGGAAGGAAGCCAACACAGATTGCTCCAAATGAGCGGGCAAGTGGGGCCAATCTCACCCACTGGGGACCTCTGGGAGACAGAGAGGAGGGGGCCTCAGAATTATCCCACCCGAAGGCAGCTGTGGTGTTTCCCTGCACCTCTCATGTATCATGGGCTGAAGGCTGCTGGCGGGGAATTAATTCCCAGGCCCTTCACATCTGTCCCAAGTGGTCAGCAAAGGCTCCAGGGGCTCCAGGCTTGCAGAGACCCTAGGGAAATGAGCCTCCAACAAGTGCAAACACACTGTGCTGGAAACTCACAAACTCTGATTACTTGGATGGAATTCAATTTGCCACTTTCAAAAGTCTAACAAAAACAGACTACCCTCCACCCCCATGTAATCACTGAATAATATTATAATCATTTTGCATGGAAATTGCATTATTTCCCTGATGGAAGCATAGGCTTTGAACCTCTCAGGGCTTCACCCGCTACATTACTTTTCAAAGTATGAAGTAGCAGGTTCCAATTATCTGAAAAAAATTTAAAACAGTAACAGCACAATACATAGTGTGATCCAGATGGAGAGAATACACATTTTCCAGGACAGGCACCTTGATTAGTGACTGTGATTGTTAAACACATTTCAGGTAATATAGTGATAATGGACATTAATAGTGGCAATAGTGCTGAAGTGCTGAAATATAATCATTTCTGATTATATTACTATTTCTTTTTGTGAAGCATGCTGCATATTTCCAAACGACTCTATGCTCATTAAACTACACAAAAGCCCAGCAGCAGATTGGCAGAAAGGTGGTCAGAAGGGGCTATGGTTGCTTCTGTTTGGAAAGTGGTGAAGGATGTTGATCAGAGTTCCTGGGGGTCCAAAGGCTCAAAAGAAGACGAGATCTTCTGTTTTCTGGCTCCATTGGAGACCTCTGTGTTCACAGACACAGGCTACCAAACAGCCACTGCAGAAATGCTTGTATATGCCATATAACAAGTGAGAGGTTTTAAGTAAGAATTTTGTACAGTAAATTTTTTTTTTAATCTATGCCATCTTTTCCCTCTTCCACCAGTCAAAGCCATGAGGGACACCAGAAGGTCTAGTCCAACTACCCCTACATTTATATATTGATATATCCAATATGTCAATGGATAGATTCTGTATCAGAAGAGGACTCTAATTAATTTAATTAACACAGATGTACTCACTGTCCTTGAGGTTACAACTTCAACATTTTAGTGTCTGTACGTTATTATAAACAGACTGTTAAAGATCACTTAAACAAGAATCATACCAAATGGTGTATTATTGCAAGAGATTGTGAAGATTTACCTATAAACCAAATGAAAAACAAAAGCCAAAAACACCTGCTTCAACTTCTGTGAACTGAGGCCTGTGGGTTGGGATAGAATTCACAGGGAGGGTCTAATCCTCAGATTCAAAAATTGCCATCTCTCAAAAGGTGGGATGGAAATAAAGATCATGACATTCCAAAAAATTGTCAGAGGACTCAAAAAGTCGCTCTAGTGATAAAAAACTGAAGAAAACCACACATGGGAGGCAAAGCTGCCCAGAACAAGTTTGAATAATTACTCATGAAATATAAGTGGAAATATTTCTAAATTTAACTTTAAAAAATTTTTATTTTATTTTTTAATCAAAGATGGGGTCTTGCTATGCTGCCCAGGCGGGTTTTAAGCTCCTGGGCTCAAGCAATCCTCCCACCTTGGCCTCCCGAAGTACAAGGATTACAGGTGTGAGCCACCATACCCAGCTAGCATTTTACATAGTTTGTAATTTTAGACACTTGAAACTAAAATAATTAAACATTATAAATACACTTTTTTGTTGCATCTATATTCCAAAATAATTAATATATTCAGGTTGGCTAAAAAGTTTTTGGAAACCTTTTCTTTGGGAAAGCAGGGAACTGCCTTAGGTTTGGGCATAAAATTAATTTTCTTAGCACTGTTGGGCAGTCCTCATCCTGTCAAAGGCCTAATTTCCACCAGTCAAAGCCGCTAGGGACACTAGAAGGGGACATTAGAAGGTCTTTAGTCCAACTACCCCTACATTTTACAGATGGGACAATGGAGGCCCACAGAATTCTCTGTCCTACCACGGAATCATCATAGGAAAAAACATAGAAATCAGAGCCGGCTTCTCCTATAGACTCCCTAGTGACAGAGGCCACAGCCTGGGGCTCTTTCTGTCAGCTGGGGATAATTTGGGGCTGTGAAGTCACAGGTGATAAGCCAGCCTCAAGAAGCCCACCTGGAGTATGCTGTGCCAGCCGCCCAGTAGAGCACAGAGCCTGTCTCCTGTCCAGGAGGGAGCTACCTCTGGATCACAGACCAGGTAGCATTTCCTGTGCTGTGCCAGAACTCTGCCACTGTTTTAAAAAAGAGAGAGACACGTGTATTGAAAAGCCTACATAAATATGAAAATGTGTCTGGGCTCTTCTTTCCAAATGGGAGGAGTGCTGCCGAAATTTGCCAGGTGGGAGTCATCCTTGAGTCCCACCTGTCAGTCACCTGCCTCCCTGAGCAGCTGAGATTCAAACAAAAAATCTCTTCTCCTCTCACGGGTAGAAGGAACACAGGTGCAGCCCTTTCTATTAGGTTCGTGCAAAAGTAATTGCGTTGTCATCAAAATGGCAAAAACCGAAATTACGTTTGCATTGAACTAATACCTGGGAGCCTCAGTTTCCTACTCCCTAGGGGGTGTCAGTCCTGGGCAAGGAGGGGGTGTCACTTCTCATTAGGGCCTCCTAATGCAGAGTGGGGAGTCACTGTCATTAAAAACCCTGAAAAGCAGGATCTTCACTGGCTAATGATGCAGCTTTGAGCACTGAGACCTACTTTACGTTTTATTAGGCAAAGCCATCTATTTCCCCCCTGCCCAGCAAAGATAAAGATGAGGTACATTGAATAGTGGGATGGGTATCTGACAGAGAAGGCAGAGCTAGTCATACAAGGTAGAGGGGTCACGTGAGGATACCAGGTCCACTTAAAAGGCTCAGGCAGCAAAAAGTGAATCTGACTTCCCATCAGCACACTTCACTCAAGTGTTTCACTGTTGATGGGGCATTTCAGCCAGAGCCTCAAAAATTAACAGCTACGTGAGAACTCCTAATCAAGAAGTAAAGTGGGTACCTCAAGGCCGTACTCTTTAAGGCTAGAGGCCTAGAATTCTTGAGAAGCTGCAAGTGTTGAAACATATGAATTATGAATTGAGATCCTGTGGCTGCTGAAATCTAGTCCCAGAGCTCAGCCCTGCAGTGGGAGACAGAAAGAACCACAGGCCATCTCATGTTTGTTCATGGGCCCATTCTGGGAGCCACGTCCTGGCCCTGCAGTTACTACTCATGTGATGTCAAGCAGGCTCCCCGACCCCTCTGCCTCTGTCTCCTCAGCTGTGAGATGGGGATAACAAGAGTCTTTTCTCCATTGGGTTGCTGGAAGATTTAACAGGAGAATATAATAAAGTACTCAAAAAAAGTGCCGGGGCCGGGCGCAGTGGCTCACTGAAATCCCAGCACTTTGGGAGACTGAAGCGGGTGGATCATGAGGTCAAGAGATCAAGACCATCCTGACCAACATGGAGAAACCCTGTCTCTACTAAAAATACAAAAAATTAGCCAAGCGTGGTGGCACGAGCCTGTAGTCCCAGCTACTCAGGAGGCTGAGGCAGGGGAATCGCTTGGACCCGGAAAGCAGAGGCCTAGATCAGTGAGTCACGGTGAGCCTAGATCGAGCCACGGCACCCTAGCCTGGGTGACAGAGCAAGACTCTGTCTCAAAAAAAAAAAGTGATTATTGTTTGAACTTGTCAGCCACCGAGATGATCTTCCTAAGACACCAACCCGGTTTTCTCTTATTTGAAATCCTTTAGTGGCTTTTCTTTGTAGAAACAAAATCCAAGATGCTTGGCACGGTTATCCACGGCCTCAGCTAGGCTGCAAACTTCCGCTCTTACCAGCCACGGTGCCTCCACCCGGAACTGCTGGGGGCTCCTGAGTTTGCACCATGCTCCCGCAGGGCTCCATGCCTTTCCACACCTGTGGCCTCCACCTGTCTTGTCTGTCCCTCATCTTCTGCTTGGCAAGCTCCACTATGTGTCCAAGTGCCCATCCCTTGAGCCCCTGGAGTTACCACATGCCCATATTAATCAAGCCTTTTTCACCCCATTCTTGTTTGGGGCCAGATTAATTCTTTGTTAATGGGTGTCCTGTGCATTGCAGGGTGTTTGGCAGCATTTCTAGCCTCCACCCACTAGGTGCCAGTAGCATCCTTTCCCCTCTAAATCATGACAAAAATATCTCCAGACTTTGTCCCCTGTCCCCTAGAATGGGGAAGGGAACAAAATCATCCCAGGTTGAGAACCACTGCACTAGAAAAAACTATAAGCTCTGTGAACACTCAGGCTATAACTTATTCATGTCTCTATCACTGGGACCTGGTCCAGTACTTGGCAAATAATATATGCTCAATAAATGGCTGTTGACAAGAAAAGAAGGAAATGAAATAAAACGAATTTAGTGCTCATAATAAATATCCTACTCAAGGTTGAGACAGGGATGTTGGATCAAGTAATGAATAAATGAATGAGATACAGTATTTGCTAACTGAATAAATACAGGTATGTTGAATAAATACCTCCCATCATTTCAACATTTTAAAGTAAAATTTTGACTCCAGGATATCCTTCCAACTTCTCCTCTACCTGTCCTGCTTAGCTCCTCTGCTTCATGGTGAAACTTCTGGAAAGGCTGCCTAGGCCTCCTGTCTGCTTCCTCACCTCCCATTCAGCCCCCAGCCCATCACTCCATCTAAAGTTCTCCTGCAAAGGTCACCAGTGACCACCGTGGGCTAAATCCAATGGGCAGTTTCCACTTTTCATTTTGTTTGCGACCCCAGAGGTTTTTAACACTGGCGGCCATTCCTTGAAAGCAGAAATGAAAATTAAGGTTTATGACAACTGATGTGACATGGGCACTAACCAACTGCAGTGCCTGCACTGAGCACAGTGGTCACCGGGCATCCGAGGCCAGTCCACTGTGCCTTTGCAGGCTGAATGCGAGCCTTGTTTGAAACCCTTGCTTCCCTTTGCTTCCACAACACAACAGTCTCCTGTTTTTTCTCCTACTTTGCTGGTTGTTATTTCTCCATTGTGCAGAATCCCCCTTCCCTCCCTGGCTATTACACATCAGAGCTCCTGGAGGATGCTTTGCCAGGCCCTCTTCTCTGTTTTTACTCTATTCTCTTCTTCCCTTGGATGATCTAATCCATGCTCCAAGCCTCAATCACTCTCCAAAACATATTCTCCGCAGTCCCACCTTTCCTCTGAGCTCCGGATCTGTACGTCTCACCTACTTATCTGACACCTTTAATGTGATGTGTCAAAGGCAGCTAAGACCTATCATGGCTCTTCCTCTCACCCAAACAAATCAAAGAACTCTGGGCTTCCCCAGTGCTCCCTGTCTCAGAATACGGCACACCAACCCATCTTACCTCTAGATGTAATCATCTAATCAGGTACAACCCTGACACCTAGGAGCGATCCTGCAGGCTTTCTCCTCCACACCCAGCCCATTCTGACCCCGACATACCTCTTACCTCCTCTACTTCTCTTTGCCTCCACCGCCGCTGTCCTCTCCTGCAATAGTCTTTTCACTTGGTCCTCCTGAATCTTGCTTGCTCTTCCCCAATCTGTTTTCATGCTGCAGCAAAGGGCAAATCTGATCCTGTTTCTCCTCTGCTTTAGGCTTCCCCATTAGACTCAGATAAAGATTGGAGGCACAGCATGGCTCCAGGACCATGCACGCACCAGCTGCCCGTCGTCTGCTGCCTCATCTCACCCCGTCCCTGTTCCCCTCTCCGCTATGACCATTGGCCTTTTCTCAGTTCCTGGGACATTGCACTTGGACCGCAGGGCCTTTCCACGTGCTGGTTCCTCACTCTTTACCTGGTTCACGCTGATTAAGATGCCAACAAAAGCAGCAACTCTTGAAGGAAGCCTTTCTTGACCCGAGATTGCCACATACCACCCTGGTTGTACAGCTATGAAAATAGCTGTTCATAATTATAATTTATGTTTGTGATTATATCATTAATTTCCTGTCTTCCTTGCCTGGAGCATAAGCTCTATGGAGATAGAGGATGTCCACTTCTGATTACCTCTGTACACAGTGCAGGGGCCAGCACACGACAGCCTATGGGCCAAATGCAGCTGGTTTTGTCAATAGAGTCTTTCTGTAACAAAGCTACACCCATGTGTTTATGTATTGTCTATAGTTGCTTTTGTTCTACAAGAGTTGAGTAGTCGCAACAGAGACAAAATGGCCCTCAAAGCCTAAAATACTTACTTTATAGAAGCAGTCTGCTAGCCCAGCTCCAGCGGGAGCACCAGCGCCTTGCAGAAAGCAGGCATTCAATACAATGTGTTAAATTAATGAGCAAGTGGGCAAGCTGAATAAACGAGCTTCCAGTAGATCCCTGGTGTCTGCTGAGTGAGTGACTCAAACGGGCCCTCTCTGGGGCAACGCTGGCCACCTGCCGATGTGCACTGGTGCCTATGGGACTGTTACTGACAATGCTGACGTAGGAGCGGGCATCCTTACATTTTCTTTAGAGTCCCAGCTAACAGGTTTTGCCCGACAAGGAGGGGACCTTTCATCTGACTGTGGAGACCTTGTTCCTGGTGCTTCGGAGCCTGGGAATTTATTGTGGGCCATCCAGCACCAGCGGGACCCTGTGACACTCCTTGTGACAACCCTTAAAGCAGAACAGGGAATTCCAACGGGAACCCCCACCTCGGGGAACACAAGGAGAGGGGTTGAGGGGTGATCCATGGGTCCAAAGACGCAGCACCCACACAGCAGGAGTCCTGGAGGGGAAGGGGCCCCGAACCAGGCCCAAACCCTTTAATGGGACAGAATCAAAGGACAGGAAGATGAAGGAAAGAATTAAGAACACCTAGCTGTCTCTTCTCCAGGTCCCCACAGCTCAAAGCCACCATTTCTCACAGAAAAGGCCTGACTTAGTCATTCCAGACCCCAAAGACCTGGCCTCTCTGGGCTCAGAGCCCATGTGAGTTCAGCGTTGGTCAAACATCATCCTACACTGGTCACTGTGCATGTGAGGGTTACTCTGCACTCAATCAGGGCAGGGATTGCTTTAACCTCCTCCTGTTCCTGTCACCAGATGCCTCTAGCTCCAAACCCCGGGGTTGGGAAGGCACAGAGCCTGGCACAAGGAAGGGTCTCAGCAGATGTCTGGGGAGGGGCCTCAGAAGGCCTCGACCTCTGTTGCCTCTGGCCCTGACACCTGAGATGCCGTCACCCTGCTCCCTTCCACCTAGCCAGGCCTGCTTCTGCGGTGGCCTGTGTGACCTGGAGCAAACCTACCACCTGTCTTCTCCCTCTGCCTGGCTGTCTCAGCAGGTCCCCATCAGCGGACTTCAAACCAGCCTGGGTGCACAAGGAAGGCAGCATCTACCACCAGCCCTGTGGGTGACCAGACCCACGAGGGCTGCCATCCTGGGAACATCTCAAAGTGCAGACATAGCTACCCCCTCTTTTTTCGGTGGGGGAAGACTCCAGAATCCTAATACTCATAAATAAGTTGTCAAAAATTCCTACAGCAGTGATAATGCTGCATCTAGGCTGAAGCGTGCAATGTGGCAGGAACAGAAAACGCAACGCGAGCGTTTACACCAAAGCTCAAGTAGCCAGAACCCCGCAGAGCTGGCGCGGGAGAATGTTTCCGGCTCCTCACTCGTGGGTGCTAGACACATGCATCACGTGGCCTTACTAGAGAAGTTGCAGATTTAGTTCTCGGATATTTTGTGAAATCCACGGAAAAGAGAATGAACACTCCTGAGCACAGCCCAAATCAAGACTCCAAGGATTCTAGAACGAATTCTTCCACCTGCATTTTCCTGGGTTCCTGGCACAGCTCTGCAAGCACTCAGCTGCTGTGGGGAGCCTGCTGGGGGTTTTGTGGAGGCGGCTGCTCCTCCCACTGCTGTCACTGCCCCACTGCACCAACAGCCCAGGGCCAGTAGTCTTCTCTGCCTTGGGCCCCTCCAGCGACAAAAGCAAAAACGAGGAGGATGCTGGCTCCTCTCGTTAAACATCAATCTGCTTGGAAGAAAAATCCTTTGCAACAGGCTTGGTGGTTGCATTAATTTATTAGGGCTGCCATAACAAAATGCCACAGGCTGGGTAGTTTAAACAATGGGAATTTATTTTCTCACAGTTCTGGAGGCCGGAGTTCCAAGATCAAAGTGTCAGCAGGCTTGATTTCTTCTGGGGCCCCTTCTCCCTGGCTTGCAGGTGCCACCTTCTCACTCATGATGTCCTCACATGGTCTTTCCTCTTTGCACACACATTCCTGTGTCCCTCTGTGTGTCTTCTTTTTATGAGGACACCAGCCAGGCTTAACCTCAATCACCCCCTTTACAGACCATATCTCCAAGTACAGTCACATTCTGAGCTACTGGGAGTTAGGGCTTCAGCATGTGGATTTTGGGGAGACACAATTCAGTGCCTAAGTGTAGCTAACAAATGAACCACATGGCAGAATTTACAAAATCAGGAGACTCCACTCCGGAGGCTGAGGCAGGGGAATCGCTTGAACCGGGAGGTGGAGGTTGCAGTGAGCTGAGATCGCGCCACTGCACTCTAGCCTGGTCGACAGAGTGAGACTCTGTCTCAAAGAAAAAAAAAAAAATCACAACCAAACAAACAAACAAACAACAACAACATAGACCATCCCTCAGCTGACGCTTCTCTTCATCACTCAACTGCAAACTTGTCTGTCTGTCCTCAGAAAAATTCTTAAGCAGAAACGTAAATAAGATGCAGAACCCAAAATATCTTACGGTAACTGGATTTCCACTTGTTTTTTAACAAAGACCTTCACTCACAACAGACAAGTCAAGGACGGTAACAATAACAACAGTAATGATGAACCAACCAAACCTGGCGAAATGAATTCCGCTTAACGGAGGTCGAAGCTGAAGAGCGTGTTTTAACATGAGGTGTCACTCCGAATCATAATACACGGTATTTATAAAATATATTTTTAGGTAACCTTTTTACAGAGCTTTATTAATCAGCCACAGGAGGTTGGGGATTATGGAAGTGGGACACTTTTATGGGTTGCCCAAGACTTTGTTATTGATAATGAAAGAACCTAAAGACAACGGCTGTCCCAGAAGGAGCCAGGCCTGAGAAGAGGGCACATTCCGGAGACATCAAAGGGGTCTTATTTAATTCACAATAAATATGTCTTCAGAGGTTACAGATTGATTGCACAGAGGCTGCAGATGCAGGAAAAATAAATGTGCCCCACCTCTACCCACTGCTCCTGTTTCTATAAGTTGTCAAATTCAGCTCATCCTTAGCCCTCTTTAATGGAAAGGCTCACGGCATTCCATGCCAAGTGCCAAGGGGTAGGCAACCTGGCTGTTTGATCTCCATTCTATACTTGGCACCTGGCATAGGGTCTGGTGGGCAGGAGGCACTGAGAAATATTTGTTGTACAAAAACAAAACAAAACAAAACTTTCATTGAGGAAGGGATCTGGGCAAGGCGGGGAAAGATTGCAGAAAAATCACAAGAACAGAGGGATAGCAAAAAACCCAGAGCACTACAGGCAGACTGCTTAACAGGCATGAGCGATGGTGCAAATGAAATAACGAAATCATTATTCAGTCTTCTGATATGATTATACAAGGAGACAGAAAAAGCTGACGAAATAACTGCTTTAAAATGTATAATCTTCATCTTGTAAAAATAAAACCGGGATTTTGTAAAGAATGTATATCAGAGTTATACAAAACATCAAGACTATACAATTTATAGACGGATTTAAGTGGAGTCTGCCCGGGGGTTTAAATAAAATCTATCCTACTAAGCATAAAAATAAAATTCTTTTTAAAACAATTACTCTGTGAAATAAAGAATAAACATACTCGTTTAATCTTTAACTAAGCTCATCCTACAATATAATCCACTAAGTCCCCTCACTATGGGGCTGGGATGGGACACAGGAGGTGACAGGAGGGGAGGGGAGGGGACAGGCTGAGCTCTGAGGCAAGGTTGTGTCCAGATCCCAAGGGGCCAGGGTGGGAGGGTCAGGGGCCCAGCTTTCTCCTCAGGCAAGGGGAGCCAATTGAGGTCTTAAAGGAAGAACTGACTCAATCAAATGTGTATTTCAAAAGACGACCCACAGGTTAAAAGCCCCTAATGAAAAGAGTAGCCATCAGCTGATACAAACACAACACAATTAGGCTAGGCTGTTCAAAGCAGACCTGGCCTCCTCATTTGCTGTTTTAATGGACATTTAGTCAGCAAGTGGACCTTGGGCCCGGGTATGAAGCTCACTGCCCTGGTTTCAAATGCTGTAAAATCCCCTGGACACAGAAAGTCTCCTCAAATGCAATTCCAAAACCTTCTCCCCCTCTTTAAAGGGTAAATGCAGGTTAAATAAAAAGCGCTGGAGTTTGCCCATTGTAGGTTACCAGTGAGCCTGAATTTTCTTCTTAAAAAAAGAAAAAAATACCAAGTCTCTCTTATTTTATAATGTTGCTTTTTCTAAATATTCATATAAGGTGACCTTTTCAAGGCACCGCCTGGAACTGAAAACATGCTGGTAATAAATCGTGTTTCTCTGGCTTAATTGAAGCCCAGCCTTAGCCAGGAGTCAGGGCTGCTGACTTCCATTTCTTAGGGTATCCAGAGAAGCGGAGCTCAGCGGGCATCTTGGGGCTGCCAGGACCCAGCAGGGGCTCTGGCTCCAGGGGAAAGGTTCCCCGCCACAACCCCAGCAAGGACGTTCCTTCAAGGTGGGCTCTTTCCCCGGAATTCCCATATGGCAGGGAAGAAAATGCTGCTCCCACACTTCTATTTTCAATCGCATTTCTGAAAAGCCTTGATGTGGGAGATGCGTTGTTAGCAAAGTCCCACAGCTTCAGGGGAATCCTGCCTGTCCGCCCTTGGCTGCCAACAACTGCTGCATTTTTCTGTCACACAGAATAGGCAGTTCCCGGGCAGAAGAAGACACAGATCCTGTGACCTGGTGGCTGAGCCACGGTGGGGTTACGTCAACCAGCCGATCATGGTGGGGCCAGGGACTGTTTGCCAGACAGTTTTCAGAGACACTGTCTAAACCCTCAAGTCAATAAAAGAACATTGTAGGCATGGACAAGAAATGTTTTTTTAAAATTTACTTTTCCTTTTTTTTTTTTTAAACGAAACATACACTCCTGTAACAGGAGACAACACAGTTCTTGTTCTTTAGAAGTTTACAATCCCTCAGGGGAGGCAAACCCAGCCCCAGACATGGAAAAGACATAAAAACTCACAAAGAACCACAGTCCCAGCATAAATGGAGTGGCTACGTAGAAGCACAGTTCAAGTGCTGGGGGGATGTGTGTGGGGAGGCGATCAGTCTTCAGAGTTCCCCAACAGCCCGCTTACCCTCCCAAAGTTCTAGCACCTGAAGACAGGAAAAGAAGAACCCTCCAAAAGCCAGCCAGTAAGTGTGTCAGCATCGAGGGATATATTTTCCTTTACTCTATCCGGTGGCCTTTCTAAATGTATTGGTGTCATTTTTATAGTTAACAATGTTATGCATTGCTGTACATGGGTACATAAAAGATGCTTCTAGAAAAAAGACAAACAGGGACAGTGGCTCCTTTCAATAAGGGCTGTGATTATGCTTAGAGTAAAAAATACTGAGGACACAAAGGAGGGGCTGACAGCATGAGTGTACCTGGCAGTCATCTGCCAGTGACATTCCCAGAACGGTTTCAGAGGCAGCTGTCACTTTTCACAGCTTCCTAACATGGTTTGGATGTGTGTCCCCTCCAAATCTCATGCTGAAATGTGATCTCCAATGCTGGAGGTGGGGCCTGGTGGGAGGTGCTGGATGCTGAAGGCGGATCCCCTGTGAATGGCTCAGCCCCATCCCCTTGTTGATGACTGAGTTCTTGCTCAGTTCATGAGAGAGCTGGCTGTTTAAGAGTCAGACATGGTGGCTAGCACCTGGAATCCCAGCACTTTGGAGACTGCGGTGGGAGGATCACTTGGGCTCAGGAATTGGAGACCAGCCTGGGCAACATAGTGAGACCCTATCTCTAAAAAAACAAAAAACATTATTTTTTTCTGGGCACAGTGGCACATGCTAGTGGTCCTAGATACTCAAGAGGCTGAGGTGGGAGGATCACTTAGGTGCAGGAGATTGAGGCATCAATAAGCTGTGATCGTACCACTGCACTCTAGACTGGGTGACAAAGCAAGCCCTGTTTCAAGAAAAAGTACAAATAAAAGAGTGTGGCACCTCCCCCTTCTCTTGCTCCTGCTCTCGTCATGTGACAGCCTGCTCCCTCTTCACCTTCCGCCATGACTGGAAGCATCCTGAGGCCTCACCAGGAGCAGACGCCAGTGCCATGCTTCCTAGACACCCTGCGGAACCATGAGCCAAATGAACTCCTTTCTTTGTAAACTACCCAGCCTCAGGTGCTTCTTCATAGCAACTAAAGAGTGGACTAATACATTACCCAACAGCAGGCCTGCGTGCCAGCTTTCTGGGTCAATGTTGATCCCTTCTACTATTCCTGTTAACTCAAAGCCTAAGGAGTAAGATGGGCTAATGTGCCTTTCTGAAATCCCTCTGTTCCCCACCTGGAGGACACTCACAAGGGAACATCTGCTTTCACTGGGAGCTGTGGAGAAACACTTTCTATTCCCTTAAAGGCAGAACCTCAGAGCCTAAAGTGGGGCCATAGACTGCCTCAGGATGCAGAGGGGATGCTTCCCGTCTGATGCATCAGAGGGGGATGCAGGAGGCTCTAGACCTGGGTGGGAGCTTGCAAGGCACATGCAGGCCTTCGCAGTCCCTATGACACCAGTGCAACCCATGTGGGAAGAGCTGTGCACACTGCTGCTGCTGTTTGCCGTGGGAATGAAAACAAACAGGCGAGACTCCTCAAACACAGCTAGAAAGGCCTTGAGGGAACACAGGACAAGAAAGATGATGAGAACTCACATTCCCTGGGTCGCTACTGTGTTCCAGGCACAGCTCAAATCCAGTCTTTACATGTATTTACTCAGGGAGCTCTATGGGAGTGAGTACTGGAATTCTCTCTGTATTAGGATGGTGAAACAGATCACTTACCTAAAAACACACAGCCAGTAGGCTGTGGAGCCAGGATTCAAACCCAGCCATCTGCCTTCAAAGACAAACTTTAAAAAATTTCCTTAGTTTATGCTAAGGGAAACAATCAAGTCACAAAAGACCACATTGTTATATGATTCCGTCATTGTCCAGAATAGGGAACTTTATAGACATAGAAAGTAGATCTGTCAGGAAACTGTTTCAGTGAAAAAGAAAAAACAACAGATTAGTGGTTGCCAGGGATTGGGTGAGGGGAAAATGGGGAATGACTGCTAATGGGTATGGGGTTTCTTTTTGAGATGATGAAAATGCTCTATTAGAGCGTTATATTAGAGCATACAGGGATGATTGCACATATATGTGACTATATTAAAAACCACTGAATTGTATGCCTTAGGTGGGTGAATTGTAGGGTATGTGAATTATTTCTCAAAAAAGCTGTTGTTATTATTACTATTAACTTAGTTAAAACACCTCTCCTGATAAATGAACCAGGGAATACACAAGTCTGCTTCCACAGGGGACCCGGGGAGACAGCGCAACTTCTCTTCAAAGGGAAATAGATCCAAAAGAAAAATAGGAGGAATGTCCATTTTCTTAGAGTCTTTCAATATCGAAGCTGCCATCTTACCCATCAGGGCTGAAGTCTTGGGGGCAGCCCCTTGTGTTCTACAGAGAAGGGATCAGAGCCCTAAGGAACCCAGGATCCCAGCTGCAAGGACAACCTTGGTCTCCTGATCTGTCTCACAGCACAGCCACCGGAGAGCCCTGTAAGGTTATTAAATATGAATTAAGAAAACATAAGACGTGCAGGCCGAAATCTAAGCTACAGAAAAACAACCCTGACCCTGCACCTGATCCCATGAAGTGGGAGGAACCCTGTCAGCCTGGCCGGCCGTCCTGCCCAGCTAAGCAGAATGATCTGGGAACTCTTGGGAGCATCACGCTCTGTCTCACCGAGAGGTGGGATGAAAAGCCCCAAGGCTGGTGCTCCCGTCATGATGGACTTGCTTCATGTTCCTCCACTTGTGTTCTGAATCGCGGAATTGTTTTCCCTGGTATTTGTCACAGTGAGGACATGAGCTTTTTAATTGGCAATCGAGCGTGCCGCTTGAGATGTCAAAAGACTGTCTTTGTTGAGAAGCAGCTCTGTTAAGCACATGCCCCACAAGTTAATGGCTGTGTCCCTGAGTCAGCTGGGGAGCCCTGGCTTGAGCACAGAATAAAGCCAGCCAAAAGAACAGATGATTTCATTTATGCAGAGCCTTGCTAGATCGCCCCCGGGTGCTGAATTCCACATTGGATTTAATGTGCAGGGTTCCAGAGGGCTTGGCTCTCCACGCCTCCCATCCCAGCAATGCTTTTCAAGGAGTTCAGTTGTGTGGGCAGTTGGAGAGGTTAAATATTGTGCCAAAGGTTCTCTAATTAGTTGATGACCCCAACTAATGGCCTCTCTGTATCCAGAGAGGTACTGAGGTACCCTTTGCACCATGACCTTGAGCATGACTGTGTGACTAGCTTTGGGAAAAGGCATGCACATTTCTACTTCCTCTTTCATTTGTCAGAAATTGCTATAAGAACATGCTGGCCGGGCTCAATGGAGGATGAGAAATCAGCCTACTTAGTGAGAGATCAGCCAGCTAACCCCATGTATGTGATGGGTCCCAGCCAAGATAAGTAGAGCCACCTAGGTGACCTGCAGCTGACCACCGATTCATGAGTGAACCCAGCTGAGAAGGGAAGAACCAGCCAACCTACAGACTAGGCAAGCAACATTACATGTCTACTGTTTGAAGTCAGTGAATTTTGGAGTGGTTTGTTAGGAAGCATTGTTATATCAAAGGGTAACAGCTACACCCAGTCAATAGACACTAGATGGACACCATCAATCCCAGTCCCCAAAGGATTTAGATCCTAGCTCAAGAGTTCACCTTGTACCATACAGACACATAGGCCAGAGCTGCAGACCTGCCGAAGAAACAGAATACGGAGAAGACATGTTTGTCATGGGGTCCAGCCAGCCCCAGGCATGAGCTCGCAGGATTCCTGGGAGGCAGTACACTTTACAGAGCTTAGATACTGGGAACACACAGTCTGGCTTCAAATCCTGGTTCTACCACTTCCTGGGTAAGCTCTGGGAAGTTATTTAATGTGTGGGTTTGCAGATGGGCTTAATCAACATCCATTGGACCTTCCTCCCCATGTGCCTTCCTGTATGCCAAAGTTGGCAAAGTGACAACGACCTATTCCCATGCACCTCCAGGTTCTAAATGTGTTTAAGATTCTGCTAAGCAGATGTGTTTTTGTATGCTTTGAGAGGCTAAGGAAATGAGGTGGAGGCCACAGGGTGGTAGATTCTGCCGTTTTCTGGCAAGCAGAGGCAAAGAGAGCAGTCACCAGTTTTGCAGGCATGTTGGAAAGCAGAGTGCAGGTGCAGCAGAAGGCATGCCAACTCTGGAGCCAACAGTCATGGTCACCTCTTCTGGTCCTCAGAAGGTGGCTGAGTGGGTGCTTCTGGGGTTGAGGGTTCCTTTAGTGGCATCCTACTTCCCAACTTTCCTGACTGTGGACCATCTTGAGGTGTCCAGCCATGCAGTGTTCTATCGAGACTCATTCCTGGAAGCTGAGCCTCCATCCTGCTCCTCTGGGCCCTTCTAATGATTCTGGAAACTCCCAGTGCCCTCTATTCATCTCTTCTTAAACAGCTGGAGAGGTTTGTGTTTTCTGGCATCTGAACTGTAATGGATTCACTTAACCTGGATGGGCCTGTTTCCTCATGGGTAAAGGGATGGTGATATCAACTGCCTCAAAGGGTTGTCACAAGAATCTGATTAGATTATCCATACTGAGCACTTAGAACAGTGCCTGGCATAAGGAAAGTGTTTCAATCTTATTATTCTTAGATTTACAAATCCAGAAACCTGCTGGTGTCAGGGTACCCGGAGCTGACAAACTCTGGGGACTGGGACATTTAGTAGATTCTGATCTGGGAGCCTCTTTCCTAGCTTGCATACATGTCCTGTGGATATTCCAGGAATGGGGAAGCCCTTAGTATGCTAACCTGACTTGAGTATTTTCAAAGTCTTGGACCTCATATACTTTTACTTACCTAGACATGGGTCATTTCTATGCACAAGCTATCCTGACGGTCATATGGCATGAAATTAAAGGCATGCCAGCCTCCGATTTTCTGCAGGCCCACAATCCCTTATCAGGTCCTTGGGACCTGATCTGTTTCGAAATTCAGATGACAAATGCCATATATCATGATACTTCCAGCAGGTTCTGGGACAGTACCCCAGAATCAGACACAGTCATATTTCCACAGCAAAGGGTATAAGCATTCACATTCACATCTATTGGAATAAATAAGGACTATAAATGGCCTCATGTCAGTTTAGCCTGCATTTTGCTGTCACATGATTTTTTCCTGTTTGCAGAGCCTTTCTATTTCAGAATTTTGGCTAAGGGACATGGGCCCTTTGGATAAGAAATAATGACACAAGTAATGGCTTAGGCACCGAGACTGAGGGGAGTGTGATCAGCCAGGAAGTGTCAACTGTGCCCCAGCCAAGGCCATCATCAGTGTTAGGAAGATGCAGCAGACTGATTTGTGATGGGGAAACTTTTATATTTACAAGGATGGGGACTGAAGCAAATGGGCGCCTACAGGGAACAAGCAGTCAAGGCCTCCTCAAGGTGGTGTGGCCCACGCACGGGTTCACAGGGCTCTGGACCACCATTGTTATCCAACAATGCTGTCGTCTACCACATGGCAAAGATGAGTCAAGGTACACACGTGTTCAACAAAGTCAAACGCAAATGCTTCAGGCCGACTGTGGTGTCGAACACGCGTCTGAACCTGTATCAGCTTGAAAATCCTTCTGCCTGTATTTCTATCTCATTTGAAATGATTAGATTTAAAGGATGAAAGGTGCTTGATCTGGAAGCAAAGGTGTTTTTCTGCATTAGGTAAACCTGTCCAGGAAAAGTTCCTTTGAAGAGTGCAGTAAATCTAGCCCGATACAAGGACTGTGCGCCATTTACATATTTCACCACAGCACAAAGTCATCAGTCTTCTGTGATTCCCTTCCTTCCCTCCCTCCTCCTTCAACAGCACATACTCCAGAACTGCTTACAAAGATGAATATAATTTTAAAATATAAAAGTAAAATAACATCAGGAAAGACGGGTAAATACAGGAAAAATAAGATAAAATTAGGAGAGAATGATGCAGTAAATTCTCAACACCCTTGAGTTTTACAGGGTTTTTCCTTAGCACATCCTTCAATATAGGACCATGACCTGTCACTAATAAGTGTTGTTTAGCAAAAGCAATTCCACAAGGAGCCAAAATAGCACAGATTTGTATACAGTACCCTGATAGTCCAGCAAGAGCCAGGAAGAGCTTTTAGAGTATCTCAGAGGAATAGATGTGTAGCTACTCCAAGCTAAGTGCTCAATTTTGGGCTTTCACCATTAAGGGTTGAGCTGGCTCTGGACTGTTGAAGAACATGACAGAGATACAGTGTTCTGGGTCAAGATGAACTTCAAGAACCTTGGGTCTGAAAGATCAATGGAAGAAAATAGAAAGTTGGCAAATAGACCCCATGTAGAAATTTGGTATGATAAAGGTAGCATTTCAAACCTTTTGGGGAAAGATGGATAACTTTTTGGAAAAAAAAAAGTTGAATCTCTGTCATACTATTCACCAGAAAAAAAAAAAAGGCTCCAAATGCATTAGATAGCTAACTAAACAATAAAGTTCTACATGTTATAGAAGAAAACATGAGTGAATTCCTTAATCACCAGGGAGTGGAAAAGTCTTTCTAATTATGATTTGAAATACAAGATTGATAAAATAAAAGTAAAATAAATGCATTGCAAAAATATAAGAAAGGTTTTAAAAAAAGGATAAAACTAAGAAAGGAAACCATTTGCAACGTAGAGAAAAAGGCTTAATCTCTCTAAATTAGAAATTCTCTGAAAGGAAAAAGACCAATCACATGACAGAAACATAAACAAAAGATGTACAGTTTATAGAAAGAAAAGGGGAAATGGTCCCTAGACCTATGAAAAAAATGTATATGTTACTCATAAGATAAACATAAATTAAAACAAAACAGAAACACCATTTCTCATTCATCATATTAGCAAAGAGCCAAAAGTTTCACAAGCATTTTGTAGTTAAGGCTGTGGAGACACAAGTATTCTCACACATTCCTGGGGGGGCGCAAAATAGTATAGCCCCCAGAGAAGAGGATGTAGCGATACCTGACAAATTACATCTGTTTTCATCTTTTGACCAATCAATCCCAATTGATGATGCACCTTCACATGTACAACACAACACGCACTAGAGATTACTCATTGCAGCATTGTCTGTGCAAGAGAAAGACTGGAAACAACCCAAGAGCTCGTTGACAGTCAATTTGCTGAATCCATTCCTGGGCAGCCACACGATGGATAAGTACATGCAATGGACAAAGAGGATGGCCTTGAAGGGCTGGTATAGAGGGATTTCAAGGCTATATCAAAAAGTGCACAATGCAGGGTGAAGAAGAATACAGAGGGCATGCTGCTCTTGTCTACGAAAGAAGGAGAAATAAGAATGAAGATGAAATCTTTTTACAAAATGATACACTGGAGAGATAAAACACTAGCAAAATGGTAATCTATATAGGGGAATGGAGTGGAATCAAGGCATGGAATCAAGATTTCTATGAGTATTATATGGTTTTGACTTTTAAACCACATATATTAAGTCTTCACTTCATGGCCTTCTTAAGGTTCTTGAAACTGCATCTCTAAGTGAAATGACGTACAGCAGGTTGTGGAATAATATCATTTCATTCAACGCTGTCTTATAACACTGTAAGAAAAAAGAATTGGTTTGTTATATGTCATTTCACTTAAAGTCACAGTTTCCAAGAACCTATTGATGACATTAAGTGGGGGCTTGCTGTATAATGTTTTATGTTTTCTAAAAAACAAAATCAATTTTAAAAGGGGGGATAAACCTCACGGTCCAAAACACATGCACCTAACTGCTTATAAAATTGATAACATAATCACACAAAGAAAAAAATCTTTTCAAACGACTTTTCAACTCAGTACTCTGATTATACATTTGTAATGGGATATATTCTAAGGACAAAAAGGAAGTGCAAAGAAAAACTTTACTTGGTAGTTTTATTGTTAGTAATAATATTGATGTTATAAGTTTGAAACTATTTTATATGTATGCGTATATTATACACAAACAGGTAAACATATTAATGTACAGGAATCAAAATTTCAGTTTGAGGCCGGGTGCGGTGGCTCACAACTGTAAGTAATCCCACCACTTTGGGAGGCCAAGGTGGGTAGATCATCTGAGGTTGGGAGTTCAAGACCAACCTGACTAACATACAGAAAGCCTGTCTCTACTAAAAATACAAAATTAGCAAAAATTGCATACATATAATCCCAGGTATGCAAATTTGGCTAATTTTGTATTTTTAGCCAAAGGAGACTGAGCCACAGAGAATCACCTGAACCCGGGAGGTGGAGGTTGCAATGAGTTGAGACTG
This sequence comes from Callithrix jacchus, assembly GCF_049354715.1. Classification (NCBI taxonomy): domain Eukaryota; kingdom Metazoa; phylum Chordata; class Mammalia; order Primates; family Cebidae; genus Callithrix; species Callithrix jacchus. The sequence continues at coordinate 91,793,201 of NC_133515.1, forward strand.
CACCATTGCACTCCAGCCTGGGCAACAAGAGTGAAACTGTCTCAAAAAACAAAACAAAAAACCCCAAAACCAAAAAATAAAACTTTCAGCTAATAAATGTAGAAAGAATAATAGGATTTAAAAAGTTACCATTTTACAATACCCCTGCTGCCTCACATAAGGGTTATCAAGGGATGCAAAAGCCATTAGGTGAAAGTTATTGGGAAAGAGCATATCTGCTCCCTGCCAAATTATCACCCCAACAGATTATTTGCTAATTACAGAAAGAAAAAGAAATCTACCTTCACAATGACATCACCTCATGATCATCCCTTTAACCTAGTGATTAAACGAAGTCAACAACAGGGGACACCTGACATTATGTGCTGGATGTGCTATCATATGCAGGACATGGTATCATCTATAAAAATATTCTTACCAAAAGTGCATAACCTGCATCTAGGCTAGCCTTTGAATATAACTTTCGATTTACAGGAGGTACAGGGGATAGAGGAATAAGTTAGACAGCACTGCAAGGAAATAACTGGGCAAATCTAGGACGTGGGACATTCTGCAAGATAACTGTCAAAGCTATGAAGGGGTCAAAAAAAAAGGTGGAGGGTTATTTTAGAATAAGAGACTAGAAGGACAATAACTAAATGTAACATATGAATAGATTTTTAAAAAACAATTCTAAAAATTTGTTTTGGCCATTGGGGAAATTTGAATGTAGACTGTATGTTACATGATTGTGGAGAATCGTTTGTTTTATTAGGTGTAATGAGCACTGCGGCAATGCAGGAGAATGTCCCTATAGTTAGGTACATGTGCTAAAGTACTTAGAGGTGAAGGGTCTTGATGTCTGAAACTTTCAAACACCTCAGCCAAAAATATACATAGATATGCATGCACACATAAATTAAGCAAATATGGCAGAATATTAATAATTTTTGAATCTAGGTGGTAGATATCCCAAAATGCATTGTCCTAATCTTTAAATTTTTCTCTCTGTTTGAAATTTTTCATAATAAAAATTGGGGAAGGGAAAGGGAACCTTAGAGTGGCTCCAACACACCGGCCTGAAGTGGTATCAGATTCAGTGTGGCGGCCACAATTTCAACTTGGAATCACTGGGATGCATAGAGAATGGAAGATCCATCTTGACCAGAAAGACCGTAAGGCATCTATAAAATATTTAACTCTGGGCAAAATGACTTCCTGAAGAAAATGCCATGAGATTCTGGTCTGTCAAATGTCCCCAGTTTGGATAATGGACTGTTACTTTGGTGACCCCCAACAAAACATGGCTCCTCGATCCATGCCTCTGTGTACGGCCCCTCCCCATGGACTCCGGGGTTGTTCATGTGCATTTGTTTTCTCTCACTGCTGTAACAAATTACCACAAACTCAGTGGCTTAAAACAATACAGATTTATTAACTCATGGTTCTGGAAGTCAGAAGTCTGACAAGAGTCTCACTTGGCTGAAGTCAAAGTGTTGGCAGGGATGTTCCTTCTGAAGGCTCCAAGGGAGGGAGGGCCCATTTTCTTGCCTTTTCTGTCCTCTAAAGCCTGCCTGGATCCCTTTGCTGGTGGCCCCTTCCACCATCTTCAAAGCCAAACTCTGTATCACTCTCATCACTGCTCCTGTCATCACATCTTGTTCTCTTACTCTGAATCTGCTGCCTCTGTCTTTCACTTATAAGGACCCTGGGCTGGACACAGTGGCTCACACGTCCAGAACTTTGGGAGGCAGAGGTGGGAGGATCACTTGAGCCCAGGAGTTTGAGATCAGCCAGGGCAACCTAGGGAGAACATTTGGGAGGGCAACAGGGCAACATTTCTTCACATGCAAAAAATAAAACATCTCTACAAAAAAATTTTTTTTAATTGGGCATGGTGGCACAAGTCTATAGTCTCAGCTACTTGGAAGGCTGAGCTGGGAAGATTGCTTGAACCTGAAAGGTAGAGGCTGCAGGAAGCCATTTTTTGTGTCACTGCCCTCTAGCCTAAAAGACCCTGTCTCAATAAAAAGAACGCTGGCGATTACACTAAGCACATCATATAACGTGCGCTAGCTTCCTCATCTCAAGATCCTAACCTTAACCATATCTGCAAAACCTGTATTGCCATGTAAGATAACATTCAGTTTTCAGCTATTAGGACATGGACGTCTTTGAGACACCATTATGCTGCTCATCATATTATGTGACTGGTATTAGCCAATGAGATATGACCAACCATGATATAAGCAGAGGCTTAATAAGTGCTTACACAGTGGGGCTTGTCCTTTTAGAATGTTTAGTATCCTTTCTTTTAGAATCCAACCACCATGCTGTGAAAAGCCCAACATATAGATGATGGGGAGGAAGGCAGCACATCACACTGCCATGTGTGTACCTATGCAATGATCTTGCATGTTCTTCACATGTACCCCCAAACCTAAAATGCAATAAAAAAAAAGAGAAAAGCCCAACAGAGCCACATGGAGAGGCCACATGGAAAGGAACTGAAGCTGTGGTCAACAGCAACAGTTAAGTTCCCAGTCAACAGCCAGCTCCAACTTTCCAGTCATGTGAGTGAGCCATCTTGGAAGTATATCTTCCAGCCTCAGTCAAGCCACACTAGTTGGCATCATGAAGAGCAGAGATGAACCATCCTTGCTGAGCCCTGCCCAAACTGCTGAATTCTGAGCAAATGAATGTTGTTCTTTTAAGCCACCAAGTTTTAATGTGGATTTTTGTACAGCAATAAACTGAGACAGGCTGTTTACTACAAGCCAACATCACCAAAAGTGATGACTTTGAATTTAGTTTAACTATCCAGAAACCCATCTTTAAGGTAATAAAGAAGACACTTTGCTTTAGATAGCAGAACCTGTTGTCTACTAAGTCCTTTCTGAATTCATGAAAACAAAAACCAGGTCACTGACATAAAAGAAAATGGCCTTTTGTCCTAGTCTCTCTAGCAAGAGGGATGCCACCTTCAACTCATCCAAGAGTGGGATTAAATCATTAAGGACTTCATTAAAAATGATGGAAGGTCACAATACCACAGGAAGTTGTGATCTCATATATCAAGAAAATAACCTCAATTTCATGGAACTAAATGAGGTTCTGTAAGATAAACTGCTCCCAGATAAACTGGATTAGAATGACTGTTGATTTGACCCAAGTCTGTTGTTTTAAATAACTGATTCAGATCCTGGTTTGCAGAGACTTGGCCTGCTTACTACACTTTGCCCACACATTCCACTGAACCCGGGCTTTAAATCAAGCCAGTGGCCCAGCTAAACCCTCGCACAGGGGAATAATTGTCAGAGAGTCTGGATCTTGCCAGGAGCTTTTTCTACACTGGATGGAAAGCAGTTCCTTTCTGGTGTGTGGGAATTTGTGTTTTCGGTTTCATTACTCTTAGAAAATATGCTTAAAATCATTCATCCTCCATTTCCTTCCTTCTGGTCTACGATGCTCCTAGCAACTGCAAGGGAATAAACAGACCCAGCTTCTAGTCGGAGGAATAGCCCCCAAGTCTAAGGCATCTCTTTAATTTATAGCTCTGGGCATGAAAACGTTGACCTAGCAAGACATGGGCTTAAATGGTGCCCCAACAGCAAATAGCAACAATTATTCTCATTTTCTCCCCGACTGCTGAAGCCGGGCTGCATCTCCAATGCATTTTTCAAGTCTCCATGTAACTAACTTGCCCTGAGACCCTCAGAATCATCAGGGCTCCTCTTCCTGCTTCGCGATGCTGAATGCGCACCTGTGGTTTTGTACCTCTAACAACAAGAGCTGCCCGGCAGATCCACACCTGTGACTCATCTGCTTTTATCTGTGCGGCTCTCTGTGCCTAAATCCACAGGCAATGAGGAATGGCAGGGTCATTCTGCTCCTGAAGCACAGGCTTCCAGGCGGTGTCTCTGGCTATTACCACACAATTAAGACCACATTTTGAACGAGAAAAAAAATGGCTCTCAAATATGGCTTTGCAACTCCAGCTTTCAAGGAACTGAAGGTAAACTTCTTTGGTGCTGATAAAAAAAAAAAAAGAAAAAAAAAAACCAGATGGCTGTTTACTTCTCTTAAATCCACGATGTTTACTGAGTATCAGCAACATGCTCTGCACCATCTAGGTACTGCGGGGAATACCCAAGAAATACGGAAACATGCACTCAAAACTCAGTCATCTGCAATAAAGCTATAGCGGGGAAGCAACAAGAAGAAAGCCACAAGTTAACTAAGGAAACAGCCATCACAGTTGCTGTATATTTAAGAGGAGTTGGAGATTTGAAAAGCCCGGGGCAGAAGATTAGAAATAGCTGGAGGATGAGGGTCTCCGAAGCTCTGGGGCTGAGAAATGACAGCTGAAAGCAAAGAAGGGAAGAGCCAGGAGGGAAGCAACAGCTTTTCTTCTTTTTTTTTTTTTAAGAAAAAAAAAAGAGAAAAAACCCAGAACTAGCTAAGTACAACAGCCTGGGGCCATTCATTGCTGGGGCAAAGGGTTCCAAACACCTCGCCAGGCCTCGAGGCAACTGACAATAAGAATAGCTACAATTATTCACAGAAACTATCCCATCACACTATGCTTACAATATGTTCTATTTCCATTTCGGAAAAAGGCAGAGGGCGATGTTCAATGGTCACTATTTAGAAAGCTTTCCATCCAAAAAGAGTTAATTTAAGTTTGGGCATTTAAATGAATAAACTTAGTGGAGCAGAAAATTGATTTACGTGCAGCCGCAGCTCATTCCCCAAACTTGGGAGCTGAACTTGACTTCCCCTTCATTGTGTCACCCAAACCATTCCCCAGCCCCGTGCACTCTCTGTCACACACTGACTGTCCTGCTTAGGACTGCCACATCCACCTGGACTCTATGGCTCCCAGCGGTCTCTAGCCTCTCCCTGATCCAGTCTAGCTTAGCCTCCACTTGACAGAGCCATCTTCCAAATGTGCACCTGTGACCCATCACTTGTATTAACAGAACCCCCCAAACGACTCCCCGTATCCTGAGGAGATACAGTTCAGGATGGCCTTCACGATCATCTGAAATCTCACTCTGTCTGCCCCCTGGTGCCATCTCCTAATGCCTGTCCTTTCCCAGCACTACACATTCCCCGTCTCTGTGGCATTGGTTATTCAGGTCCTGACCCCAGAATGCATCTCGCCTTCCTGGCATGGCTGCTGACAGGCCCCGTTCTGAAGGCCACGCTCCAATGTTGCCACTTTCAAGGTGCTTTCCCCAATGAATTCACATCCTCCTCACCCCGCCATCACACCCAGTATAAGACTCACACCAGCCCTAAGGACATGGAGCTATGGGATGGCACTTCCATCAGCTCTGTGAAATCAGAGGTATGTCTTGTTTATGTCGATGGCATCAGTTTCCTCAGCCAGCCTCAGCCCAGACCTTCTCCCCACTTCCTTCCAGAGCCTCCTTCTGGCAGGTGGTAAGATGGCTTGACACTCACTACCCCTGCTCAGGCCTTGACAGGCACAACGTGCCTCGACCACACAATGCTGGGCCAGGGGTGATCAGCTCACAGCTGGACTGACTGCCCATGGGCCCAAGGAGAACCAGGATTTAAGAACAGCAAATGGCTCAGTGTAGCCAGCCTCGCCCCATTACGGATGACTATTTACAGCATGTCAAAACCCAGCCCGCTGCAAAGCCACTTCATCTGACCCAAATATTTGTCTTTTTGTAGAAAATGTGTATAAAACTCAGTAACTGGCTCACCAGAAATAGCCTGGGGGAAGGACTCTCAATGTCTCTTTTCTTTCTTTCTTCCTGTCTACAAGACCCAAGCATGAAACAGGGAGAATTTCCATCCACTATGGAACTGTAATTGATTGACTGCCTAACGTTTTAATTAGGGTTGCATTCTTGACTGATGCCCTAACCCAAGGGGAGGGTTTGGACAAAGCCTTTCTTTCTCCACCAGGGGAATGGAACTATGGCTCTGCATTTTGTCAGAGCCCAGGGCTCCTGGCTTTGAGCCATGACTCAGGGAGCCTGGCTTTTTTAAAGGGCTCCACACACTTGCACACACCCACAGACACATACCCTCAAAGACTAGCGAAATTTACTGCACTTGGACCTTGAGCAGCTGCATTTTCATCTTATATATGTATTTTTCTCTTAGAGACATGGTCTTGCTGTGTTGCCCAGGCTGGAGTGTAGTGATGTGATTGTAGCTTACTGCAGCCTCGAACTCTTATGCTCAAGCAAGTCTCTCTCCTCTCCATGCCCAGCAAATTAAAAAATTTTTTTTTCATAGAGATGGGGTATCTCATTATGTTGTCCAGGCTAGTCTTGAACTCCTGGCTTCAAGCAATCCTCCTGCCTCAGTCTCTCAAAGTGCTGGGATTCCAAGTGTGAGCCACCCTGCCCAGCGCTCATTTTTTGTTAAGACACCATTCTTGCGTCGGGAATCCATTTGCCTACGTAATGTAGGAAGCACCCTTCTCTTAACAGCTGCTGCTGTGGATGCAGTTTTTCCCTAGGCCAATGTCCCACAGGTGCCAGGACACCTGGACAGCACTGCAAGGTCAAGTATGAGCCAGTGGCCTCCATGGCTACTACCTGCCCCTCCTCCCCCTAACAGATTCCTTCCTGGGAACAGTGGTGCAATAAAGTCCAAAAAATAGCCGGGGCTTGGCCTCCTCCCCACTCGGATTGGGGCAATGCCCTAGCAGCTTTGTAGCCACCATAATTCAGGTGCACTGGTAACTCTGCAAAAGGGTTGTGACACATGCTCTGTAGGGGTTTCCTGCCATAGACCTTACTCTTTTGCTGGTATAGATAGGCCTGGCATAGACATCCATCCTCTTAGAGGCTGGTGAGACTGCAGGAGCAGAAAAGCACTGGCTGACCTGGGTGCTCTGCCACCAGGAGGGGCACCGGCCAGAGGCCAGGAGGTGCTCCCTTCCCTTTATCAAGACAATGGAGGGCACACACTCTGAATGTCAGCAAGGAATCAGCACCAGGCCCCTCCTGGATAAGCCCCAAAGTCCCCTTTGATTCCTTCCTTTTTTGTGCGCCACCCACCCCCCTGCCCCATCCCCTTCACCATGCCCTTTCCTGTCTCTTCACCCTCCCTGCCATTGATTGTTCTTGGAATGAAATATGCAAACTGGCTGCAGCCAATGGAAACCCGAGTGACCTGGCTCCAGCCAACTTCAACTTCTTCTTATACTTGCCCCGACTTCCTCCGCTCTGCTGCCTTCCCTGCCTCACCAGCCCCTCCTGCCTCAGCGCCTGCACAGCTCACCCAGCCCTGGCTGCCTCTCTTATAGGTCTCAACTCAAAAACGCTTCCTCAGAGAGGTTTCCCTGAGCTCTGTCACAGGAGCTCCACTGCCATCTCTCTCAATCCCAACACCCTGTTGATTTTTTATAGCACTTATCACAATCTGCAATGGTCTTTTAAATCTACGGGTCATATTTATAAGCCATGCCCCTTTTCCAGAAGTGCAAGAACAGGGATCTTGTCTCATGCACTGCTGTGCTGAATCCCCAGAACGGCTGGCACACAGCATGTGACCAGAAAGCATTTCCTCCAACAAATGAATAGATAAGCTTCCCCATTTAAAAAATAACCAGGGAAATAACTAGTGGTTACCAGTCAAGAGCATAGATAGGTGTGTTGTTTGTAGGGCACAACTTGAAAATAATTTAAATAGCCAATAAAGAAGACTATGTCAATCAATGCTTTGGCATTATTTATTATAAAATGGTATTTAACAAAGATGAATTAGATTTTTGGTGGGGCGTGGTGGCACACAACTGTAATCCCAGCACTTTGGGAGGCCGAGGCAGGTGGATCTCGAGGTCAGGAGTTTGAGACCAGCCTAACATGCTGAAACTCTGTCTTTACTAAAAAAGCAGAAATTAGCCAGGCATGGTAGCACATGCCTGTACTCTCAGCCACTCAAGAGGCTGAGGCCTGGGAGGCGGAGGTTGTGGTTAGCCAAGATCATGCCACTGCACGCCAGCCTGGGCCGCAGAGCAAGACTCCATCTCAAAAAAAAAAGATTTTCAAGTATTGACATGAAAGGTACCCGAGATTCTCTAAGTGCAAAAAGCAAGTTCTACTATGCATAAGCATACTTTCATGTGTGGTAAAAAAGGAAATGATAGCACTAAATAGCATGTTTGCATGTATATCAAAACCCGAAACAAGAAAGCGGCTCAGGAAACTTCGAGAAACAGTGATCTGGAAGTGATGTCCACAGTTTTAAACTGAGGTTATCCATGGGGTGGGTGGTATGATGAGGTATTTTCATTCATTTCTTTTCAGTTCATATTTTCGGATTTTTAAATAATGAACATGTGTTTTCATGGCTTTTGTAATAAGAAAAAAAAGGAGTGAAATTGAAATGAAGAAGAATCTCCCACCACCCATGTTCACAGCAGCTACTGAGGGGCGGCTGCAGGCGGAGGAGCAGGGCTGGCGGGGAGCCTGTCAAGGGAGTCCCGGGATGAGAGACGGCGGAGGTGGAGCTGCTGGGAATAATTATTCTTTCCCCATTTTGAGCCCACATCAGAGAAAATACACTTGTTAGATAATGAAATCAGAAGCCTCCAGGCATATTTCCTTCCCGAGGAGAAAAACCAGCTGTGGTCTTATTCACTGCACTGCTGTTCTATGCCTTGAGCTCTGAACACGGGGTCACACATTTAAATAAAGGACCCATCTGCCACCTCTGGACACCTGTAAACTCAGCTCCAGCCTTGGGAGAGCAGGAAGAGCTGTTGGTGCCGCAGACTCTACATACACCTCTGAAATGTCTGGAATGGGATACGGAATAGAGGCACCTCCTCTCAGTGCTTCTACACAGGTGCTAGAGGGGTTTTCCAGCGAGACCATGGCAGCAGCTCTGTGGACACTCTCCAGGCCTCACAGCAGAGAGGGAGGAGTGGCTGTCGTGTCCGTCTATCTCAAGTCTGCATTCTTTCAGTGTGGGGATATATGGGAAGTCATTTTAAGCAGTAAATGTAAACCAACTCTAAGGTCTAACTGTGGTTGTCAAGAATTATTTCAAAACGGAGTTAATAGGCACAGCACTCTCTTTGATCTGAGACAATTCTCTCTGCCTCTGGGCCTCGGTTTTACCATCTACAAAATGGAGGGGCTGAACCAAATGCCGCCCAAGGGCCTTGCAGGGGTGATCGTCCGTGGCTGCTGGAGCTGAGGCTCACTATCCAGAAAGAAAAAAATTAGTTTCCTAACCTAGATCACTGACCACAGTAGCACAGGTATGAGGGATCAGCAAGGAAGAGATCCTGTGGGCTGAGGGAGGCAGGGTGAGTTTCCTGGGGAAGGTAAAAGCTGAACAGTGCCTTGAAGAATGGGTCAGATTTAGGTAACTGAACAGCACTGGCTACTGATGTAATGATCTAAGGCACTTGTCCCTTTTGGGCCAGCTGGAGGGCCCAGAGAGCCCTTCTCAGGGAGGGATTTAACTGCGGGTGATTTTCCTGGGCTCTGAGCTAAAGCAGGTTTGTGAATTCCAAAGCAACAAATAAGCAACAAATTCCTTTTAGAACATGCGTCATCTCATGTAGTCACTGAAAGTGATGTGTGCGTGTGAAGCCAAACAGTGAATTCTTTCAGAATGAGTGGGGAAATCAGGATCGAGGACGAGGTCTCCACAAGGCAGCAGCATGGGCTAGTACAATGGTTCTCAATGCATGGCTTCCATTCCAGCAGCACTGGCATTGCTTGGGGGTTTGCTGGAAGTACAGGATGGCAGGCCTCCCTCACCCAGCTTCACTGAATCGCAGACTCTGGAGGTGAGGCTCAGGAATAGGTTTAACAAGTCTCCCAGGTGACTTTCAGACAGGTGAAATCTGATAACCACTGCACTAGTGGAAGGAAGAGAGGGTCCAGAGTCACATGGCAAGGGTTCAAATCCCAGCCCCAGCAAGCTGAATATACCCAGCCACTCAACCTCCACTAGGTTTTCTCATCTATAAAATAAGATTCATTCATTTATATTCAGAAGGATCGTTGAGAAGATTCAAGTAGTTAATATATGTAAAGTGCCCATTACAGTGCCAAGTATAAAAAACAATTGAAAAATTATAAATTAAACAGTCACTAGAAGGAAACTTACAAAATGATAGTGGTGCTGTTGGAAGGTAAAGTGATGTTATAGGGGATTTCCCTTCCCCTCCTTTCTGTTTCCCAAACTTCCTTTTTTTTTTCTTTTGAGATGGAGTCTTGCTCTGTGGCCCAGGCTGGAGTGCAGTGGTGCGATCTCAGCTCACTGCAACCTCTGCCTCCCAGGTTCAAGCAATTCTCCCTGCCTTCGTTTCCTGAGTAGCAGGGATTACAGGCGTCCACAAACACACCTGGCTAATTTTTGTATTTTTAGTAGAGACGAGGTTTTGTCATGTTGGCCAGGCTGGTCTCAAACTCCTGACCTCAGGCGATCTGCCCGCCATGGCTGAGGTTACAGGTGTGAGCCACTGTGCCTGGCCTGTTTCCCAAACAGCCACTGTTTCCCCGGCCTGTTTCCCAAAGGCAGTTATGTTACTTTGAAAGCAAAAAAAGAAGCACTGTAGAGTGCAGTGAGACCCCCACAACTGAAGCTCTGTCCTTAAGGGTAGGGTGGTGACTTACACACTGAGGAGCCCACCGCACTGCACAGTGCAACCTCTCCCAGGGACACGTGGGCACCAAGGCCCCAGCGCTGCAACCATAGCTCCCTGGGCTGCACAAAAGCAACTCACATGGAGAGGACAGACCTTATAAGTCCTGGCTCATCAGCGACAGATCAGGGCCCAGCTGACCATGTGTGCACATATGTGCCCAAGTGGATGTTCACAATTCTAACTCAAAGACTTGGCCATGAGTTCCAAACTCCCTTGCTGTGTACAGGGGGAAGCCAAGACCCAGAGAGAAGACACCAGCCCAACTAAAGCTGTATCGTGAGTTAGCGCCATTATCAGGATGAGAACCCAGAATCGAGACTAGCTTAACTTGGGCAGAGATGGAGTGCAGAACTTTCTATAGATTGTCTGAAAAGGAGACTTAAAGGAAAAGGCTAGGACACTGCAAAGCAAAATACCAAAGAAATACTGGGAGACTTTGCTGGTTCTGTTGGGGAAACCAGTGGCCCCAAATCATTCCTTGCATCATATAAAATCTTATGAAATTTTCAGGGTATGCTGAGCTCCAATTTAGCCCATAGGTTTGGGCACAAGAAGAAGGACATTCTTCACCACTCAGCCACACATGACGATTTGACTTGTAACAGCCACTTAGAATGAGTATCAATCATACAACACAGTTGAGAGTGTGTGTGTGTGTGTGTGTATGTGTGTGTGTGGTGGGGGTGAGGTAAACAAGGCACCTTTCTTGCCTCCAAGAAACTGACGACCTGTATGATGCACTCTGGCAATGGTGCCTGCACACAGCAGGTGTGTGGTCATTGTCGGTGTAGGTAGATGAGAGGAGTAGAGACCAGGACACCTGTCATCACAAAAGGCAAAGCATAGTAAAGTGACTATGGAAGGCCAGGAAGGAGGGATAGAAGTTGGGGAAAACTAGTGAAATCCTATGCCCATGCAGACCCGAAACACCAACCTCAAAACGTTGCTGGGGGAACATGGGCCTTTAGTTCCCAACCCTCACATGTAGGGGACAGCAAAAGACATAGCCACTTGTCCCAGAGTGACTCTGCTCCCCTACATTTCTGCCCATACAGATTTCCAGACCTGCCCACCTCAACACTCCAAGGCCTTCTGCAGACAGGCCCAAACTCTGTTCCCTCTGGATGGCATTTATCGTGGGTGAGGCCATGCGGCAAGTGCTCGTCATTAATCCGTCAGCAGCGAGAGCCTGCAATGCTCCATCAGGGTGTGACATATTTCAACACCAATCAAGAAATGAGCTTTCATGCATGCCGATGGCTGGTCAAGGCTGCAGGCAGGGACAGACTCTGGCACGCTTGTTAATGACATTCTCTATTAAACTGGAACCGCCCAGGTATAAAATAACCACCCGGATCGGAGCCTCCGTGAGCACAGGAAGATGGGCAGACAGACAGCTGATGGGCTCCCAACATTGTTTTACTTAACTACAACATGCCAGGATATTCCACAGAACAGATTCCAGTGTTTAAAAATATGTCACAAAACTGACATCAAGGACCTTGCTCATATGCTGACAGGGTTTTATATTTTTATCTTTAAATATTTCCCAGTAGGTGAATTACCCAAATTAGTCAATAATAGAACCCAAAATAACTATGTTTAGCCAATTGAGTGTGACACCAAAATGCCTGACCACATGAGCCATCTCTCCCTCAAAGCCGTTTTAACGTGACTGTCCGCAGGCGCTGAAAGGTTGCAATTTTGCTGTGACGATGAAATGCCACATCGGAAGGTCACAAACTAATAAACACGGATGTGGCCACGCAGAACACGCCACCCCTCTGAGCCTCACAGGGAACTCAAAGTTACTGTTAACACCTAGAAGTTTAAAAAAATGTTATTTCCGCCAATATCAATTTTTCATCAGGACACACCATCTAAAGCATGACTTCCCACTGTGATAGACTTTTCTGGCAGCTCAGGTTAAAGAAGTCATTCAGTGAAAGAGTGCTTTTTGACAGATTCATTCATTTCCTGTGATAACACCATATTGTTAAGTTCACCTCCATTTTGGTGTAAATATAGAACGCCGTAAAAATATTCAGCCCTGAAAGATCAACGTGTGGCCCCTGCTCCCCCGCCCGGGCTTTTGAATTGGCTCTTGAACAGTTTTCTGCCATACAATTAGCCAGCACCTTCTTGTGGAGTCAGGAGACCCGAGCTCCCAGCAGGTACTGTTTTGGGAAAGAGAGTAGGGATGCTCAGAGGCACCATGCAGCGGTCACCTGGGACGTGAAACACCAGATCAAGAGGCCTGGGTATCTGTGGGCAAACTGTTTAACGGCTCAGATCCACATCCCTCTATATAAGAGTGCCATCGCTTGTCTGGTTAGAATCAGAAAAGGCCTTGGAAGCAACATTCTCTTCTGAACGACTCATGTGGCTCTGCTAAAGGTTAGATTTCAGGGTGCGACATGTGTACCTCGTCCTCGTGGCAGACTATATCACCCCTGCTAGAACTCAGAAGCTTCCAGAAGAGCTGTCAGATGAAGCTGGGTCCAGCTGTGCACTGAGACCTTGGCAGAAAGAGCTGGCAACCGGGCCCTTTGCTGTCCTGATCGCAGCTCTGAGAGCTGCACTGGGTTCTTAGGCCAGGCTTTCCGTGGGATGCTGACAAACGGCAGCCCATTTAGAGACGTGACTGAGATGCCAAAAGGACATGAAAAGCATGTGTGAAGAGCCGGGGCAGGAGATGTTCTTGCAGCTTGGGTGTTCATTTGGAGCAGTAAGGAGGTGTCTTTGCTGTCTGTACCTGCCTGAAAGGCCGGCCTGTAGCAGACCAGGAGTGCTCTGGGAGAGCCCGAGGGGCAGAAAGAATCAGAACTGGAGGGGAAAAGCTAATGGAGGAGGGCCCTCCCCTCAGTTGGGAGCTCCTGTTTGTGGAGGTGACCAGTGGCCGCCGGGAAGTCACTTGGCAGGGGAGCCCTGGGGAGCTCATGAGTCAATGATTCTATAAATAATAGTACGGTGGATTGATACATTTGAGGATGGGCTGTGGCAGGTCAACCAGCTGGAATAGATACAAATAAATGTTCCCGCAGGAGGGTCACAAAACACCTGCAGAGCCTGACCACAGTAGAACGGTTTCTGCTGTTGCGTAAGTTAACCCTCTGCCCTAATCATCCCTTCTTCCCCTTCCCACAGCCTTCCAGAACCCAGCTGTCCCTCCCAAGAGCCTTTCCCATGACCCTGAGGCCATCTCCCCAGTTCAGAGGCACTCCCCAGGCATGGGAGGGGCACAGTCCTCTTCTGTGATCAGTATCTTTGAAATGGCACACACCCTTGCCCCAGAACACTAGAAGAATGCATACACAGGGACCCTGGAAGAATGTATACACAGCATGCTCTGGGGCCACCCCGAGGCCCCAGGCAGCCTCTTCCCACCTCTCCAGGCTTTGATGTGTGCCCTATAAAGAAAGAGACCCAGTCTGGGTCACCAGTGTCCTGTGGTCCTTCCAGAGCTCACAAATGGTGCTGGGGACAAAATTCTGCCTAGCTGTTATTGTTCTGCTAAGTCATGTGACAGCCAGTTCTCAGAAATGATGTCGCCTGCCCCCAGTACACCCAGTCTAATCTAAGGCAAGCTGGCAAAGCAGCTTAGCGGGGATCAGCCAAGGGCTGCTCCTTTTGGGCTGCTCTCTTGGGGGACACTGGCTTCCTTTCATCTGTGTCTCCAGCTTACTCTCTATGCCCACAGCAGGGTAGGATGCAGGTAGGGGGCTCACCCTGCTACCCGCCCAGGCTTGCGTTCTTTGAAGGATGAACTCAAAGGTAACACTCCTCAGTGCCCTTGCCTCTGGCTACTTTTGGCATTTATTATGGGGCCCTAGTCTGGTGGGCCCTGGTGAGAGGGGTATTTGCTGGCAGCCAAGGAGGAAGCCGCACATTCCTTACCAGGCTAGGACTGGTTCTCTCCCGTCCTCACTCTCCCCTTCTCCAGCTCTCTCCTGAAATCCCTGGGTTTTGTGTCTCTAGATCAGCATTTCCAATCCTGTTTTTGACTAATGAACTCCTTTCACAGTAATCTATAATTTCACAAACCCCCTACAATTAAAAAAATCATTTTATCATTTTTGCATGGCTTACGGTAAAAAAGATTTTTAGTTAAATATTTTATATGAGTATATTATTCAAAGATTATATTAAATGAGCATTAAAAGACCATTTTTAAATAACGTTCATTATATATAAAGACACATTTCAACATTTTCCCATTTAACAAGTTATACACAATGTTTCATTTCCTTTAAATTAGTCGTGCAAGGAAAGACTGATTTGTTGACAAATAAAAAATGACATTTTGGTTTGGGGACCAACATATCTAAAACATAATTGAAACTTAATTATGTGCATCAGCTTTAAAAATAGACTAAAAACTGCTTTTGTGACCCGATCTTTAGAATTCATGTATTTTGAGCATAAGAAAAATCAACTGCGGTGTTTTAGTAATGTTCAAATGTTATCTAAATGAGGGGCTAAAGCAGGATTCGGAGAGAGATTATAAGTTCTTCTCCCAAGTAACACATTGCTGGTAATAATTTTTTCCAATCAATAGAAGACAAGCTGGCTAAATTCTCTCTGTATCATCTGCCCCCCAACCCCATCTCCTTTCTTCCTCTCATTTGACGTACTAAAGACATTTAGATGACCTATATAAGAACTTGGATCGGATGATCACAACTCACGGATCTGGTAAAAATAACCTTGAGGCAAATCTGCAGCATGATCATTCTTGGGCTCCTCATTAACTTGGGGTGGCTCCACATAAACGTTTTTTATGTTTCCTGTCTGTCACTTTTTAGAGCCGAAGCAGTCCACTTTGGTTCTAAATGAAACCATAGATGACAAATAATAGAAACAATTTAACAGTGTAGAGCAGTCAAAGTGAACCAAGGAGATCAACCCAGTGGTGACTGAGTCTGATTTCTGTTCACCGTGCATTCTCTCACAGGACACATGGACACACCCACGCACATGTCCACACACACACATGCACACGTGCATACCCAGAGGCTCCCAGTGTTCCACTCTAGGGGTAACTACCTAAGGAATGACTTTTACTTTTACTTTTATAGATCATTCAAATCTGATGCATTTCCCACCTTGGACAGCAGTAAGCCCCAAGCACTTGTTCTAGGAGTATCGGTTCTCCCCATTGTTCCTCAGAGAAGACCGGTGGATGGTGTTGTTACTACATGAAAAGCAGCAAGAGGCTGGGCACGGTGGTTCACGCCTGTAATCTCAGCACTTTGGGAGGCCGAGGCAGGTGGATCACGAGGTCAAGAGTTCGAGACCAGCCTGGCCAACATGCTGAAACCCCGTCTCTACCAAAAATACAAAAAATTAGCTGGGCGTGGTGGCAGGTGCCTGTAATCCCAGCTACTTGGGAGGCTGAGGCAGGAGAATTGCTTGAACCTGGGAGGAGGAGGTTGCAGTGAGCTGAGATCATGCCACTGCACTCTAGCCTGGGCGACAAGAGCAAAACTCTGTCTCAAAAAAATGAAAAGAAAGGCAGCAAGAGCCCCAGTGTCCTTCAGGAAGCCACGTGTGAAGAGGCAGCACATCAGGGCTGTGCTGGGTATGACAGGTGACAGCTGGGCAGGAAGGGAGAGAGCGTGGATGCCCCAGTGAAGCCACGAAGGATGGTGAGTGGGGTCGGGGAGAGGTTTGAGTGGTGAAGCCTGTGACAAACTCCCCCACTCGTCTTCAGGGAGAAAGACATACTGCTGCTGTTTCTTCATATGTGTGGCGGAGGAGCCTGGCTGATGGGGACACATTGCTGTGCTGGAGTTACCTGGCTAGGGCACTCCGGGATGGACAAGGAGCTCGGGGAAGGCCCCTGGGCACCAGCCAAGGCCCAGGAGGACCAGCGAGATCCCACCCCGCACCCCCAGCCTGTGGAGAATGGAATGGTGTTCCCACAGGACTCCCGCCTGCCAGGCTGAGGCCAGGCCTCTCTGACGGACCCCACGGCCATCAACAGACCCACCAAGCAGTAGGGGAATGACACACTCTGGAAATCACAGAGGCCGTTGTCCTTTGAGAGAAACACCAGTCCAGGGCTCTTAAGTCCTTTGAGAATCTGAGAGGAAAAGGCATGGACTGTGCAGCTGCTTCAGAAGCTCTCAGAGAGGATTTGAATGTGCGCGACAGAGAGGGGAGAGCCTGTGACAGGGCGGCTCTGGGGGTGGGCGGAAGGGACCCCCTCAGTGAAGAGAGAAGACCCTGGGGTGGGGGGCCAGTCCCGGGAGGCCAGTCGGCCAGGCTGACCACGCAGAGACGCCTCCCACGGCCCCGGAAGAGGCCTGCAGAGCCTGCCCCGCATGGCAGCTGGGAGGACCGTCCCGGCTTCTCTGCTCACGGGGAACAAAGAAACAGTAAGCAGGTGGGTGAAAAACGCTTCCTGTGACCAGGAGCTTCCTCAAGACCACCTGTGGGACCCGCCAACCCCACTGCCCTGGCTGAGGCCTGCCGCTCAGCCACGGCTCCACAACAGCCAGGCTCCAAGGCCCCCAAGGGCAAGTCAGCAAGACCCATTCAAGGGCAGCTTTTGTTGAATGACTTGGGTTTTCATTTTCTAGGCAATAGGGACATAAATGGCTTGCTGGCATTTCACTGATAGAGGCGTGGGCGATGGGCTGGGATCCCTCACAGGCTCGGCGCTGAATGGGGAATTCAAGGCCTCCTGGAGGAGCACAGCGGCGTCTGTCAGGAGCGGAGCGCAGCCCTGCCTGCCTGCCTGCACACGCAGGCTGCAAAGACACACGGACACACACACAACACAGAGACACAGACACACAGGTGCTGCCCACCCACCTGCACACGCAGGACACACAGCCACATACAGCCACACACAGCCACACACACAACCCAGAGACACAGACACACAAACACACACAACACAGACACAGACACATGACACACAGGTACACACACAACACAGAGACACAGACACACAGGCACACACCCAAGCGCTGCCCACCCGCCTGCACATGCAGGACACACAGACACACAAACACACAGAGCCACACACACAACACAGAGACACAGACATACGGACACACACACAGGCGCTGTCCGCCCACCTACACATGCAGACTGCACAGATACATGGACACACACACAGGCATACAACACAGACACAGGCACATGGAACACACACAGGCACACACACGACACAGACAGACACACAAGCACACACACAGCACACAAACACACACACAGGCATATGAAAATACAGAGACACAGACACACACATAAACACAACACACAGACATACACATACACACATAGAGACACAGAAGACACACTGAAACACACAGATACACAGGCACACACAGACACATGAACACACAAACACACTACACACAAAGACATACAAAGACGCACTGGCATACAGACACAGAGACACATACACACAGACACATAGATACACAGATACACAAAGAATACACACAAAGACCACCCAGACACACTGACACTTACACAAACATACAGACAGCAGACGCAGACACACTGACACAGATGCACATGAAGGACACACACAGACACAGTCACACACACATATACATAGTCACACACACGTAACACACACACAGGTTCACACACCAAGACACACAGGCACATGAACACATACTCAAAGACGACATGCCAACACAGACACACACACACACACACACACACACACACACACACACACACAGTCTTGTCTAAACCTTCCTTCCTGACATTCAGAGCGAGAAGAATGACTTTGTACCAGAATGACTTTGTATCCTTCACTCCTGCCCTCCAGGAGCAGCCAGCCCAACAGAGGAGGAGAGGAGAGGTGGAGGTGGCCGTGAACCTGACCTCCATTTCCCTGCGCTCCGCAGGGAGGCCCTGCCAGGACCCCATCCCGGCCTCCCGTGCTGCCCTGACCACGTGATTTTCCAGAGCAGACACCCCTTCAGCAATGGACAGACCACACAGGTCACCACAATCCAAGCCACCCCAGGAGACACAAGACAGGCCCCAATCACTGTGTAGCCTGTGACACACCAGGAGGGCTGGAGGGGCTTGAAGCACCTGAATAGGTAGAAGCAGCATTGGGCAGAATCACAGGGTGGGCTGGAACCTTGTCTATACTACTGAGTGAGTTGCCCAGCCTTTCTGAGCCTCTGTGTAAGGAGGGGACACAGTGAGACCTAATTCCCAGAAGGTTGCCGGGAGGACTGTTGTGAGAAATGTTAATGAAAGCCCTGCGGGTCTCTAAGCTCTCCGTTGACTAACAAACGAGGAGGCGGCAGATGGGGCTTCTGGGAGGGCGTGGGATTCATGCCGGGCTTTGAAGGTTGGGTAGGATTTGGGTGGGGGGTGGTGGGAGGATGAGTTTTATATGTGCCACTCATAGTGACTGCCCCACCCAGAGTCCCCACTGACAGATGGGCCTCAGCAGTGCCATTTCTGGAAAAGGGTGGACACAGCTGGCACCAGAGATGGCCCTAGACCCAAAGGCAGCCAGCACGAGGTCCGGCAGGCACTCTGCAGAGACACCCCAGCACCAAGAGCTCTTCCAGTTGGGGCAGAGGCAGTTAGCTAAGCCCACTGGAGTCTCTTCCTTTGGATTTTTGCCAGAAAATTCACATGATCTATCAGTTAGCATTGGGAAGAAAACTAAGAAAGGTGTGGAGGAATCTGCTCAGAGGGCAACAGGTGCTGTGTCAGCAGGGCCCTGAGATGAAGACGCATGGAGGACTCCGGACGGCCTGGTCTCAGGAGCCAGTGGGCTCTGCCTGTGTTCCTGTGGGATTCTGCCTCCCGTAAAACAAGCCCTGTTCCTTGAATAGCTTAAGTGAGTCTCAGATTTTTTAGCTCAACGGTTGGCACGCAGTGAGAATTTCAGACAGGCGAAGCAGTGATGGGATCGGTGTGGACGCAGCAAGGAAGGAGAGGAAACGGCTTCGAGGGGTGGCCACAGGGTGGGCGAGTTCCACCGTGGATGCTCTGAAATGGCTTAGGGACTGGCTGTTATTGGATGGACCCATGAGTGTCACTGGGGAGGAGGGGACAGGAGGGGACATGGGCAGAGTGATCTGTTGGTGAGTGAGGCCATGGGTCACCATGTGCTGATGTAGGATGCCCCCACCCCGGCCCCGCACTGCCACACAAGCAGCCTGTGTGTGGAAACCATGTTATTCTGCATGTGTTCCATGAGTGAAAGCACTGGACGGCCTTATCTAACCTTTGTGACACGTTCCATGACCAGGCCTCTGTGGCTCAGTGGGGGATATGTGAGTGGTGAGAAGTCAGCCAGCTGGTTGACAGCCAAGCTGGGACAGGCAGCGTCATCCTGGGGTAATGACCAGCTCCAAGTCCCTTCCTCTCAAGAAACAACCGAGGAGCCAGGAACAGAATCTCCTGAGTAGGGGAAAAGGCCAGGCAGAGACACCAGCCGCACCCCGAAGTGTGGCCCACCAGAGCCCTCAGCCCCCAGCACCTCTGGGATCTGGACCTCGGCAATGTGCCCAATGCCAGACTCCTGATTAAGGCCAATGTTATCCTGAGAACTCACTCTGCTCAACATTTTTCGGGGAAAGGGCAATTACAAATCTATTCTAGATAGAGGACGTACCTTTAGATGAAATGAGACGACGCCCTGAAAATAACAGAACGTCCAAGTCCACAGTGATGAGATGAGTCAAGTCCAGCGAGGCAGGGATGAGGAGGAAAGTCACATGTGTACGTGAGCACAGTCACCCCAGCCATGGGTCCCACCAACCGTGAGGGCCACAGGTGGCCCTGCAGCTCCTGCGATGGCTGTGCCCACCCCAACTGGGACCCTCCAGCCTGGGGAGCGCCAGGACAGACCGGGAGCCTTTACCGGGCCTCCACCTCCACTGGCTCAGCGGTAGCAGAAATGACTTGAGAGAGTGAGGGAAAGAGAAGGCAGGGGAGTAGGACAGTTCTGGCCAGAGGGCAGGGCCGGGGTCTGCAGAGATCAAAATTACAAGTCACAGATGTGACCTCATGGAAGCTCTTCTTTTGGGGAAAATCATACTGTCTTGGCAATCTGGAAGCTGAGTTTTTTGACCTGGCCTGTTTTAATGCAATCAGTAGGACAATTTACTAGTATCTGTGGTCTGCAACTCCAGACTCTAAAAGACACTGATGGGGAGTGTGACGGGGCAGGAGGTGAAGGTGGTAACGAATCCTCACTGTACTATAGGAGAAAGAGAAAACCTGCTCTTTACCTATA
The DNA here is from genome assembly GCF_049354715.1 of Callithrix jacchus. NCBI lineage: Eukaryota > Metazoa > Chordata > Mammalia > Primates > Cebidae > Callithrix > Callithrix jacchus. The sequence goes on from NC_133515.1 coordinate 91,814,077, forward strand.
GATTCCTTTACCATGAAAAGTACCATGTGGCACCTTGTGGAATTCATGTGCTAGTAAGTCAGGCCTAACATGGGCACTAAGGGGCAGGGAAGGGGGGGATCAGGATTTATGAAGTGCATGCTGTGAGTCAATTTATATTCTTTTTTACTTTCTTTCTTTTTTTTTTTTGAGATGGAGTTTCGCTCTTGTTGCCCAGACTGGAGAGCAAAGGCGCGCTCCTGGCTCACCGTAACCTCCGCCTCCTGGGTTCAAGTAATTCTCCTGTCTCAGCCTCCTGAGTTAGCTGGGATTACAGGCACACGCCACTACACCTGGCTAATTTTGTATTTTAGGTAGAGATGGGGTTTCTCTATGTTGGTCAGGTTGGTCTCGAACTTCCGACCTCAGGTGATCCGCCCACCCAGCCTCCCAAAGTGCTGGGATTACAGGTGTCAGCCACCATACCCAGCCTTATTCTTTCTTTTTTAATCCTCACAGTAACCCCAATGTATTGGGTAGCGTTATCCTTTACTCACAGGTGAAGCCGCTGAGGCTCAGAGGTGTTAAGTCACTAACGCAGTTCCTAAGCAGCGGCCCCAGCCTCCCTGGGCCCTATGTTACCATCACTGCTGGTGTCTAGGCTTCCCTTACCACCCTACGCCGGTTAATGTTTAGCACGGGACTAAATCTAATCAACAAAGAAAATTCCTGTGTCAGCAACAGTCCGTGGAGGAGAAAGTGAGCATTAACAAATGCCCGATTACTGTAAACTAGCTCGGAAATGCCAGGGCACTAAATCATGCTGAAGTCTAACATTTCAAAACCAAAGCACCAGGTCTGCAGGCCCCTCAGAGACGTCCATGTGGACCCTACATAGGCCACAGATTGCGTGAATGGGGGCAGAATTCTGGAGGGATCTGCCCCCAGACCCAGCTAGGGATTTCCAGCCTTGGGACGGCCTCCCAAGGGGTTTCCTTACAGTGCCCATGCCTACTCCATCCATCACCAGGGGCTGCAGTAACAAAGACCAAGCATCAGGCTCTGGCTCCACGGAGGGGTCCAGGTAGGATGGGGTGGGAGTCAGGCAGGAGGGCAGGTGGAAGCATAAGGCCTCTTCAGTTTGGAAAGCCCACTGCTGCAGCGAGAGGGAGGGGCCCCACAGTGGAAGCTGTATCTGGATTCATTCACTCTTTCAACAAAACTTACAGTGTGTCGACAATATGCCAGGGACTGTGCTTGGCTTCGGGATAGAAATGAGCAAGGTAGACCCTGCCCGCAAGGAAATCACAGTCCAACTGAGGGGAAAACTGAACAAACTACTGCAGGGCGACGGACAGAATAAGACAGGAGAAGATGTCATGCTGCGGGGCACGGAGAGGGGCGTCTGTCCCAGCTGCTGGGGAGGGATGTGCTTAAAGAAATAGCCCCAGGTGGTCTCTCCCACTGCACACACAACGTCAGTAGAGCGTGGGGGTCACGGCAGTAAAGGTTCCAGGGGGAACAAAGTCAATGCTAAAAATTCAGGCTGAACAAGCCCACGGTGCTGGGAGAGCTGCAAGCACTTCAGCAGAACTCGAACAGATCGACGAGGGGAAAAGAGCAGAGGAAGGCGAGGCTGCAGGGGAGACAATGCAGTGATCACAGATGAAAATTCCAGGGTCAAGGCTGCCTGGGGACAGAGCCTCCTTCCACGACTGACTTGCTCTGTTCACCTGGACAAATGACCTCATTTCCTTCTGCTTCAGTGTGTCTATCAGGACAGTGGGGATCACAGCAGTGCCTACTGCATGGCACTGTTGCCGAATCAAGACAAGGGACCTAAAGCTTGAAGTTCAGTATATGTAAGTTTGGACATGTGCTATACCAAGCAGTGTGTGAATTGTGCTCACCTAAGTAAAAACGCTTGCAGGTAGATGATTCGCTTCTGTCTCTCCATGCAGCCACACATGGCAGCCACACAGCATACCTGTATCCCCCAAATGAGATCTCTAAGGCATGGCTCTAGCAGAAGGCTATCAGGATAGAATCTGTGCCCTGGACAGAGCATTCTGGCTCTGGATGGAGAATGAATGGGCAGGGATAAGCTCAGAGGCCAGGAGACAAGAGGTTGCTGTCAAATCCGATAAGAGAGGATGGAGCCTCAACTCATGCAGGGGTCTTGAGTGGGAATGGAGAGGGAGGACAGAAGCAATGCCGGGAAGAAGGCTGATGGCCTAGGGGAGCGGCTTGATGTTGGGGGCAGAAGGAAGAATGTTCAGGAAGGCTCTCAGGCTTCTGTCAGGGCCATGAGATAGGAACGCAGGTGGAGGAAGAGTTTTGGATTGGGGTTGGGGAAAGAGGCTGAGATCAGCTTCAGAAGGGCTCAAATGGAGGTGCCTGTGGAATGTCCCTTAGTGAGCTGCAGTGGGGTCAGTACTGAAGATACCGATTTGGGAACCATTGTTTTAGGGAGCCTGTAACATTACTGAAGAGAGAACATGTAGACTGAGAAGAACAAAGATGGAGCCCCAAGAGGGATAGAAAAAGTGAACTTGGCCAGGAAGGCCATCATCTTTATTTAGCTGGCAACACACTAGACACCCAGCGCACCTGACAGGCAGCAATGGATAAAATGCAGCTTCTCCAGGAAGAGTTTCAGTAAATCACAGAAATGGATCTATTGCCGGAGACACAAGAACAGCTCAAAAGATAGGGTGATGTGAACCTCACAGGCAAAAGCAGACTGAGTCCCTCCTGCCCAGGACTGCAACACCACATAGCATCTCTGACATTTGCATGAAGAGACCCTGGACTCCAGTCTTGGCTCTGACACCAACTCACTGGCCTAGTGACCTTGGTATATCACTTGTCTTTTGCTAGACGAAGAAACTGAGGCATGGACCTGCAGAGGACACACAACTTGTCCTGTCCATCAGAGAAGGGAGGGAGATGAAGTGGGAAAATGCTCACCAAACCCCAGCTGCAAGACATCCAGTCCCATCCGAGGGCATGGCTTGGATTGCCCTCGGTGTTTTTCTAGAAGTGGAGCTCGGTGAGGTCAGGGCTTCCGAATCTGGGACCCATCAGTGTTTCAGAACACAACAGCTTCCTTCCAGCATGCACAGAAGAAATTCGCAAGACTCCCCAGGCGCTCGGGATGTTATCACTATGCCTTCAGGTGCTTGTTACCATGAAGGTGTACCTCCAGCAGGCACAGATTCTAAGGCATTCTGGATGATTTAGGATCTGCCTCTAGAAAGTCGTTTTGATCAATGTTGACCCCTCAACCCAACAGTGCCACCAGCTTCTTATCGGCTGCTGACTACACACTTCACACTTCACCCATGTCTTCTTAGTCACTGTGCACTGCAACTCTGAGCAGTGAGTATTACTATCTTTTACAAAAAAATTAAAAATATATATACAGGGTGTGGTGAGGCATGCCTGTGGTCCCAGCTACATAGGAGGCTGAGGTGTGAGGATTGCCTGAGCTCAGGAGGTTAAGACTACAGTGAGCTGTGATCGTGCCACTGCATTTTAACCTAGAGAACAGAGTGAGAGTCTATGTTAAAAAAAAAGAAAAAAGACTACCTTTAGATCTAAAGGTACATAAATAGGGTGAGGGGATTTTTAAAAACAACAAAACAGGAGCTCAGAATGCTGACAACCTTCATTCAAGACTACTTGATTAGCAAGGGGCAACCCTGGGGTTTAGACCCAGGCTGCCTGGCACGAAGGTCCTAGTCTTCAGGTTTCATGGACTACTAAACCTGCAACGTCACATTCTGCCAAGTAACAATAATGCTTTAAACATCAACCTAATCACCTTCACTTCACAAAAGAAAGAACCTTTTAAAAATTCACACATGCACACATACTCAAAGAGACAGAGAAGAAACACCTTTCCTTCCACGGCGGGTTCTCAGCACCTGCGCCCCTGCCTTGTGTCTGGGAAGCCCCCTGCTGTGGAAGCATAGCCCAACTTGCATCATAGAAGCTGGAAACAGCAAGTTCGCTTACCTCCCTTGCTCCACCAATGGGGCGCACTGACACACACTTTAAATCAGAAGCCGGTGACACAGGAGTGGGCAAAGAGCAAAACTGTAGCAGTTGCAGCGCCCATGGTTGGAAGCTTGGTGGGGCTGGTCTGGACCAACTGGAGGTCTAACCAGCAGGGCAGCAGCGGGGCCTCGTGGGGCCAGATCTGGGTATGACTGTTGTCATTCCTGGCCATGTGGCCTGTAAGCCTGTTCTCCACCCACCCTGGAGACACTGGGCTGCCTAATATCCTTTTAATAAATTCCTTTTCTGCTTCAATTACCCAGAATTGGTTTCTGTTGCTTGCTACAAAGAATCTTGGCTGACAGAACATAATCTTAGAATAAAAGACAGCACTTTAAATGCAATGCATTTAGTTCTATGACAAACTCACTTTTGCTGACTGGCAAGGATGCGTAGACTGGTGTTTGGGGCTATGCATCATGATGGCTTCCCCATCATGAAGGGGCGACGTACCAGAATCAGAAGCCCCATCATGGGTCACTCCCTGGCTGAAGCATCTCTAGCAGGTCCCCATTCCTTTGGGGAAAGAGGCTCAAACTGAGCTCTCTAGTCCCATCCGCCCCTCCTGCTCTCCCAGTGTGACCTCTGTACTTTAGCTGACATGCTTTCCACCCAGTCTGCAGGACACAGCCAGCCTGAACCCACTCCTCACCTCTGTTCATGCTGCACTCCACACCTGCTTCCTCTGCCCCTGGGGGTCTTATAGTCTTACTGTCTGTTAATTTCTTGCTTTTTACAATTTTCTTTCTGAAAGGGAATGAATATATCTCTTTCTCCCACAGCATCCCTCCCTGCCCCCATGCACAAACACATCCGTCTGCCAGGCCCCTGCAGCTCCCTGGTGCCACCCACTCTGTCTGCCCAGTCTCCCTGAACCTTCCCTGCAGGGGCCAGCCCTCACTCACTGGAAGCTTTGCGCATTCATCTGAGATCCACTTTGTCTCCTCTCGCTCAGTGAGATGAAGAACAACTCATCTCTGTCCTCCACAGGAGGATCCTTCAAAGACAATTAAGTCCCTCCTCAGCCTCCTTCTTCTGAAATGAAATTATCCCTAATCCTTTATCCTGTCTTCAAGAGTTCTGTTTTCCGGTCCTTTAATGGAATGGACTCCATCCGGGGAACAGCATAGCTGGGAGGGCTAAGCAGCTCAGGCGTGGGGTTCGCAGACATCTGTGAGAACAACAGCCTCTTTCCAGATCATTTCCCAAGTGAAATTACCTTGTAAGTGACCAAAGGCTGCCCCAGGCCACTCTCTCTGTGCCTGATGCTACCTTACCCCACAGCAGGGTGCACAGGCCTCCCACCGCACCACCTGTCGGGGAGGAAGGGGAACCTTACAAAGGGAGGGAGGGAGCTAGGGACAAACTCTGGGCCCTCAACGCACCTTCAGAGCACCAGGCTTGGTGGGGAGAGATGCACAGCTTACACAGTAAGTGAATGGAAAAAATTAATAAACATTCCAAGGCAAACGCTCCATGGCCATGAATCTGTAGTTTTCTCCATGAGGTCAACAGTTTCTTTCAAGGTGGGGACCAGGTTGTTCTTTCTCCTATCTCCCCCAGGGGTAGGGACTCAGTTTGGCATTGGAGAGGGGTTGGGGAAGGGAAGAGAAGGAGGTGGGTTTTAATAAGTAAGTGGTTAGTTACATGAATTCTCTTTTTTTTTTTTTTTTGAGATGGAGTCTCGCTCTGTCACACAGGCTGGAGTGCAGTGGTGCAATCTCGGCTCACTGCAACCTCCGCCTCCCAGGTTCAAGCAATTCTCTTGCCTCAGCCTCCCGAGTAACTGGGACTACAGGTGCACACCACCACATCCAGCTAATTTTTGTATTTTTTAGTAGAGATAGGGTTTCACCATGTTGGCCAGGATGGTCTCGATCTCTTGACCTTGTGATCCACCCGCCTCGGACTCCCAAAGTGCTGGGATTACAGGTGTGAGCCACCGCGCCTGGCCACATGAATTTTCAATTAACCTCTGCCCAGTGATGGCAGTCCTGGCACCATGGAGTAGAAAGGATGATATTAACCTATGACATAAAACCCATGTTCATGGGTCTGGAGTGACCAGATGGTAACACCCATGTCCATGGGTCTGTGGTGACCAGCCCTCTGCCACACAGAAAATGGATCACACAGCATGTGGGCAGTCAGGATGGAAATAGCAGGTCTGGCTGGCCCCACGGTTGGCTTTAGCATGGAGATGGGCTCATCTGGCCAACTCAGCCCCAGCATGACTCCGCTGATTAATTATCTTCAGTACAAATGATCCCCAATGTGAGGCTAAGGAGCTGCCTTGATCCTTTCAGTAGAAAACGCCTTGTATCTCAACTACACCCCGCAAGTGCGCCGGGCCCAACGTCATGCAGTGCCATCAGTTCATTACATGCATCCTGGGCCTTACCTTTCCGCCAGATGCAATAGAGAACTTCAGGCATTATTTTTGAAGGCGAACGAGAAAAGTGCCCAAAATCTTCAAATGTCAAAAACATCTAGTGTGTGAATCACTAGGAAGGGCATAGGAATTTGGCAAAGTGACAAGCAGTGGTTTACAACATTAAAGGTGACTTGGAAACAGTCAAACAGAAGCAGAGGGAGAAGGATGCCCATGCTGCTGAGCCAGTCATCTCCCTCCAAGGTTGATACCTGCCATTTCCCATGTGTGCCAGGGCACCCAGCTTCAGGCATCTTGAAGGGGAGACAGGTGGTCTTCAGGGCATCCCGTGGACCACTCCCACCAGCTACATCCAGTCTGGCAGAGGATCTCTGCAGTGTGCCTTTGGCCCCTGTGGAACCTCGTTGTCTAGGTGCTTGAAACACCTTCCAAGATGCTTCTTGTCCACGGTAATCCCCACCCCTCTGGTTTTCATAGCTCTGACCCCAGCTCCAGGGGCCCCAGGTTCTCCTTCCCTCAAGACAGTGGTCCTGGGGTCCTCCTGCCTCTCCACAGCGTTGGAGAGCATCCAGTCCATGAGGCACTTTTGGCCCATTTAGATGCGCTGGTTCAAGTCCGAGCCCTACAGCCACCGGCTTACCCAGCATGCTTCACGATTCCTCTCCTTGCCCTTCTCTGTCCCCCAGTGCTCACATCTCACTGGACTGAGAATTCCAGAAAAAGCTGGTCGAGCAATCATAAACACTGCTGGGACCTGAATTCAGAGCAATGGCATGAACTTGTTTGCATTCGTTCTCGGAAATTCCTCAACCATTGACGCGCCCTGAGCAGATGTAGGCGTGATCTGGCCGCTTGACAGGCCCACAGCACCCCAGCCCTAGAACCGTTCGGCCCAGTGGTCCAGGTCAGAGTACAATGACATTTCCTAAGAAGCGTGGAAGTAAGACATGCCCAAAGGGAACAGAAAGTCATTCCAATGACAACACGAGTCAGAAAACATCCATGACGAAAATCCTGGCTCCTCCAGAAAGTTATTAGACTGGGCGCATGCACAGAGCCCTAAGTGACTCAGATTAGAAACTTTTCTCTGCTCTGCCAAAAGAGCCTAAGGAGACCCTCAGAACCAGTCATCCAGTGCTGCCAATGCTGGGAGCTGCCATGCCCACATCTGGGAAGTGGAGAAGGCAGAACCAGCAGTACCTGTTAAGATTCCAGTCCAAGCCTGCATTTCCCAATGCAAGAAGAACAAGGATATTTTTGTCTCATCTCCTGACGGCAGGAATGGATGAGGCTGAGAAAACTCTCCCAGCACACACACAAAAGAAAGAAAACTGGCCGACCTCGTAACTTTCTTCTCGAGGTCCTGCCTTATTTGGATGCACCCACCTTGGCAGCTTAGAGGTCATAATCCATCTCCCTCTTTCTACCCCCATGACCCATTACCTGGCCCCCTCACCCTACCTTGGCCACACACACACACACACACACACACACACACACACGCATGCACACATTTTTTACAACATACATACCCAACATACTCCAGGCATGGAAACCACTTCACATTCCCATAACACTTCCTCTGACACATCTGTTTCTTCTGCCCCAAATGCTCTCACCACCCTGTCCTCAACTCGGCTACGTGTCACACATCCTTAAGTCTTCTCTCACTCCCTTGAATGGCCCCTCCCCTACCTGGCCTCACCAGAGATTTGAATGTCCTTCTATTTCAGCATCTGTCACATCAACATTATAATCCCATCTTGTGCCTTCACCATCTATATCCAAACCACTGTGCCTGGCACATATCAGGTGTTTAATAAATATTTATTAAATGTATAATTAGATAAATATTCTCAAATTTAAGTAAACAATTTAATTCTTGGCCCACGTAACTCAATAATTGGGCAAGGTATTTGAAGGCTCATTGTTCAGCAATGAGGGGCTGGGGGAGGAAGGGAAGGCTCTAGACAGAGGAGGGAGGGAGCAGGAAAGACAGAGAGACTTCCAAGTTTCATCTCTGTACTCAAGAGACTCACTCTGAAGGGAGAGGCCTGTGAGTCTGGAGAGTAAGCAAGAGTTTATAGATGGGATGCTTTAGACGTGTGGTTTCCCGTGTTTATGTCTCTTTTATTACGGCCATTCTTGACTCAAGCAGCACATGGTGGAGGATACACAGGAAATGCATGCCCTCCTCCACACCTGGGAAGTACCGTCTCTGGAAGCCCGAGCGTGGTCACAGCAAGAACCAGCAAGAGGTCTGAAGAGGACTGCGGACCAGCAGCTTGACCCTTACTTACCACTAAGAGTCTTCTCTCAGAATCTTATGTGGAGGATTCCTCAAAATGTCCATCTCGGGCCCTGATCTCTCCTGTGAGTGGAAGCCAGATCCACACATAGAACTGCCTATCTGCCACCACTGCCATCCCTCAGGAGCCCTCATACCCAGTCCTAAACCAAGCTCAGTCTTCTCCAAGATACCTGACACCTTCCACTATTTTTGGTGCCCAGAACAGCACCACATCCAGCAAGTAATCCAGATGCCACCTTGACACATCCCTCTCCTTTACTTCCCACCCTCGAAGCCCTACCCAAGCCTGCTCATTTACCTGACTCCACCTGCACCATCACGTCAGTCACAGCTGCTGCCCTCAACTCTCTGCTGGACCCCTGCAGTCCTCCTAACTCTACACCATTTCTTCTTCCATAGTGTTTCACAGTGGCTTACCGCATGGTAGCCAGGGCTGTCTTTTTCAAAATGCCATTCCCCTGTTAAAAACAGTCAGTCAGTCAGTGCTCTTGCAATAAAGACACAGCACACTTAGGTGGCTAGACAAACCCTGCGCAGCCTCTCCCTCCTAATTCTCCACTCTCTGCCTGTGCCATGCTCCCCTCTGCCTTCTTAACGCCAGTTTCTCTGACCTTTTCCACTCTCCTTGAAGGCTCCATACTCTCACCGGCACGTCTATCTCCTCTGCCTGGAATGCACCATCCCTACTCCTTCCCCAGCTCACCCTCCCTTTAAATCCTAAGCTTAATCATTCCTTTGAATCCCAGATCAGTTGCCCCTTACTCCCTGAATCCAGGAAGAGGTAGAGCTCCCTGTAAAGGCACCGACCATCTTCCTTCATAGTGTTTATTGCTTTTTGCATTATCTGATAAACATCCGTCTCCCACACTAGACTGTACAGTCCTTGAGGGAAAGAACCAGGCATGGTTCTGCTCGTTGTCAAGTTCCAACACCAAGCACTGTGCCTGGCACACAGAAAGCACTCAGAGATTTGCTGAACCATGAAGAATGGGCTTGGGTTCTATTGAGGGAAGACACACTGCCTTACAGTCTGGCTTCATAGGAGATAGTTACAACACAGAGGAATTGCTGATGGCAACATATTCCTTCCGAGGAAGATTTTCAAGTGGGAGAAAAACAACCTTCCCAAACTGGCATAAAAAGCAAAGAGTAAAAGATGAGTTGTTCGTCCAACGGAGGAAACGCACACCATCGGAACATTCACAAGCCGTCTGTGTGGGGATGTGGGGAGATTCCGCCCCCACCTCCAGCCATATGCTAGGAAGAATCAGGGTAGGAGAGATCCTTGCCTTTCCCATAACTGATAGAAGGCCTTAATTTGGAGAAGATGACAATATAATGTGAGCTCAGTATAGCGGCTGAGAGTGAAGTGCCCAGATATTACAGTCATATTTCTGGTCAGCCTTTCTCTTCTTCTTTGCTCACTTCAAGGGGTTATCTTCATGCTGCGAATAGAAATCCTGAGTGTCCTTCAGGGATCAACGGGGAAAGTGAGGTCTGATTGGTTCTTCACGCTCAAGTTTGTCTGGCTGTGAGTATACATCTGGGTGAAATTAAACTCAAGCTCAACAACAATAGGCTCGTCCCAATCAGTCTGGGACAAGTGTCCAGAACTAGCGCCCAAATCACTCTTTATGATTAGTCCCTTGCACACTCCCCACAAGGCAGAGCTGGGAACCCCAAACTCCAATCTGAATATTGCTCATCGGAGCCTTCCTGGTTGTCTATTGCTTCAGGGAGGCCTACAAGGAAGCATTACTGCACACAAACACCGTAAGCCCCACATACATTATGCTACCAGGACTCGGGATTAGAGTCACAAAGAAATTTCACTGAAGTGGTAAGACAGCAAGATGCCGTTTTCCTCCAAATTAGGAAAGCTTCTTTAAAATGATAATATAAGCTCTCCCAGACACTGCTGGGTATACAGCCAATCTTTTGGTACAATATTCAACATGTTTGAAGGCCTTAAAAAGAGTTCCATCCATCTGAAAGTTCAGTAACCGAGCAAGATACAAAATCAATGTACAAACATTAACAGCTTTTCTATTTGCCAGTAATAACTCATTAGCAAATATGGTGGGACAGAATGATCTCACTCTATGTATATGTAACAGCTAGGAATGAAGTTTCTAAGAGCAGCCCAGAGCTCATATGAAGAAAGCCACAAATGTTTACAGAGAGATATGGAAGTAAACTCAAATAAACACAGAGAGAGCAAGAGTAAATGGAATAGCACATTCCTGAATGAGAAGACTCAATATTGTAGTCAGAATGTCAATTCTTTAAAAATCAATTTACAGATCTCATCGAATTCATAAGGGTATCACGTGAAAAAACTCAACAAGGCATTTTTTTTAGCTTGGTAAAATGATTCTAAAGTTCCTCTGGGCTATACGAAATATGTATAGTGATTGATAGTAGCCAAAAATATTTTGGGAAATAATAATAATGAAGACGATTTGTACTACCAGATTTTAAAACACAAAATGAAAGCCTTTGTTATTGAAACAGTGTAGTATAGAACTAAGTCTGAATAAAACAGAATAAGCAGCCTGGAAACACCCTCTAGTCTAAACAAGAATTTAATGAATGTATCAGGGGCTGAGGCGGGAGAATCGCTTGAACCGAAGATCGCACCATTGCACTCCAGCCTGGGCAACGAGAAACTCTGAACTCTGCCTCCAGAAAAAAAAAAAAATGTAATGTATGACAGGTAGCATTTCAAATCAGGAAGGAAAGAAAGAACATTCACTAAACACGACTGCAAGAATTAAACAACTATTAAGAAAAAGTTAAGTTCTAATCATATAACAAAATGAGAAAACCTGATAAAAAGCTGAACTTGCAAAATGAACCACAAACAATTAAAAAATGCAACTGAATAGATAGATATCTAAAGCCAGGATGGGGAAGGGCTTTCTAAGCCTAAAAAGAAGAGGAAACCTTGAAGCAAAGGACGTTGATGACTAGTAAGCAAAGTAAAGGCATCTGTCTATACAACCAAGAAACCGTAAATGAATTTAGAAGACAAATGCCAAACTGAAAAAAATATTTCCAACATTATACCAAAAGGTTAATATCCTCTTATGCATAAAGAGTTCTTAAAAATCAATAAGAACAAAAAGATGAATATAAATAGAAGGACAAACAGAGGAGAGGTATGTCAATAAACAGAAACAGATGCTCCAACCCACTGGTAATCAACAAAATGCAACCCACCGGTAATCAACAAGATACCCTTACTCACCGGTGTAACGGACTAAGATTAAAACAAAATTATAAGAGGAAAGCATGGGATAAAATGAGTGTTCACAAGCTGCTTACAGGAGTAGCACCATCTTTCTAGGGATAATGTAGCCAAATAGATCAATGTCTTCATTATATTTCTACCTCTGACTTGGTAAAGCCAGTTCCAGGAAATAATCCTAAAGAAGTAACCCAAAATGTCCACATATATTTATTCCTCAGTATTTTATTGAAATGTTATTTATAGTAGCAAATTACTGAATTATCTAAATGGCAAACAAAAGGAGATAGTTAAATAAGACACATTAATATAACAGGATCTAATGGAACACAGTCTTTTAAGATTGTTTCCAAATGAATAATGACAAGGGAGAAGGAATACAAGGTTAAGAGGAAAAAAGCAGGAGAGAAAATGATATATATAGTTTCATCGCAATTCGGCTACCAGTGACAAATAATAGATTCTGGAATGTTAATTGTTTTTTTATCTCTGGGTGATGAAATTTGCATGGATTTTCTTTTGTTAAAAATTTCCGTAAAGAACATTATTTTTATAATTGAAAAGTTATATAATTTTAAAGAGATCAAACCTTGGTAATTCTATTTCTAGAACTCTATCTAAACATGATCGCACATAAATCTCATACCTACCCCCTGAGGCTGGTACTATTATCTCCACTTCAAATGCACAGACAGAGACCAGTGGGTATTGTGACAGGCCCAGTATTACCCTCAGAGCTGGCCCTTGGCAGATGTGTCTGATACCAAAATTGTGAACCAAAATCATACACAAGAATATCCACCAGACAGTTATCTCAGGAAAAGAAATACATCTGATGGGATAGCATGCAGGCAGGATGGAATAAATGAAGCCATTCGGAAGTGATGTTTAAGAATAATTTTCAATGACATGAGACAATGTGCATCATATACTAAAGTAAAAAAGCAAGATGCAAAATTTCATGTGCAATATGGTCCCAACTAACGTAAAGATGCAAAGCAAAAAGACTGGAGGACAATATGATAAAATATTAACAATCATCTTTAGATAACATGTGTTTTTTTTGTGTGTGTGGAGATGGAGTCTTGCTGTGCTGCCCCAGCTAGAGTGCAGTGGCATGCAACTCTGCCTCCTGGATTCAAGTGATTCTTCAACCTCAGTCTCCCAAGTAGCTGAGATCACTGGTGCCCACCACCCTGCTGGATTAATTTTTGTATTTTAGTAGAGACGGGGTTTCATCATGTTGGTCAGGCTGGTCTCAAACTCCTGACCTCAAAGAAGCCATCCACCTTGGCCTCCAAGTGCTGGGATTACAGGCATGAGCCATGTCGCCAGGCCTAGACAATATGTTTATTAGAGAATATTACTTTGTTAAACTGGAACATTTTACACAATGGATGTTGCCTTTTATTACCAAAAACTGTTCCACATTAACTTTCAAAAATGTACATATCATCCACTATACTCCTATATCCTCTTCCTTACACCTACCCATCCTTTAAGGCCAAGTTCAAGGCTTACTTCCTCCATGAAGCCTTCCTGGATTTGCCCAGCCCATTCTGCTTGACCCGCAAAAACATGTGCTCAAAGTAAAGCACCGACTCCTGGCTTTAGAAACTCTCAAAATGGCACCGCAGCTCTTGGGCTGAGCTCCTTATCAAGCATCCTGGAACCCCTAGGGTGGGGAGCAAACTACCTGCTGCTCTGAGGTCTTGTATGTTGAGGTTAGGAGCTGAGCTTGCAGAACTGGTGCCAACACTGTGGTCCTCGTGGTTGGGGAAAGCGAGACAATGTCATCAGCATGACCTGTGGAACTGAATGCCAGCCCCTGACCAGAACCAGTCCCTGGTGAGGTTCTCATCGGTCACGGAAAGGAGAAAATGTCAGACAACGTAGCAAATTTTCTAAAACAATACCCTTATTCAACTGTCCTGTATCCTGGGATTCCATCCTTCCTACTCTTTGGTGTTAAAACAACTCTTTGGTGTTGCGTTGTTTTATGAAACGATGAGGTAATGAGTAGACGGTACTTTTTAAATGTCATTTTACAAACTAACAAGTGGCAACATCTTGATTCCCTGGTTTCCATCATCTTTCATGGTCTGTAAAATAATAAACAATAAAACTAACCTTTTTAGAAAAAAGGGAGTTGAAAAAAATGTATTCCCTTCGTAATCCAAATAACATTGGTGTGGATGGAACAAAATGTGAATGTTATGTTACTCCTAAGAGAAGTATACCTAACTATCTGATCAAAATACCCACCTTTCCTTAGCCCAGTTATTTTTCCTCATAACATTTATAATGATCTAAATCATACTCTACTATTTGTTCTCCTTTTTTATGCCACATCTTCCTATGGAGGATGTGTGTTTCGTGAGGGCAGGGTCTCAGTCTGGCTCAAGGTGATGCACAGTAGGTACTCAACAAATGTGTGTTACATCCATAAAGGAAGAAACTTGGACCTGGAACAAGTTTGTTAAAATATGAGAGACTGAGAGATTGAAGTTTGATGAGAAAGTCATCGACGGGGTCAACCATACAGTAGCGTGTGGAACCGTGTGTCTGGAGAATACTCCGGCAAAGGTTTCCTTTGGTCCCCAGTCATTCTGGGAATAAGACATAAAAAGAGAGTAGGTAAACACAGAGGGCAGATTCCTGGCCAGAAGCGTTGGCTCGCAAGCGCGGCAGGGCGTATGAAGTGGAAGCATACATACAACTCAATTGCAAGCGGCTCTCCACTCCCTGCTCTGCAGAAGGCTCTCCTTCCCCCAGGCCTCTCAGCTTCCCTTTAGAAAACAAATCGTTTCTACAGTAGTTGATGAGAAAATGCCCTCTTGTGGGCGTGACAATGGACCACCTCGATCATGTCACAGATTTCTGAAAATGTGGTTATTCCAGAGAATTCCTTCATGAGATTTAAAGGGTTTCTTTTTTTAATCTCAAACATCAATGCTTTGTTAAAGCGAAAATACATTTTCTAAGAGGCCATTGAACAGTCATCAATTCACTTTGGCGTGTCTAACTTAGCAACGCAAGTTCTGATTACCTTAAACAGCATCATCACAAAGATAATTATTCTCCTTTCTAAACTTCTGTACGATTTGCTAATGACGGGGTGACTTTTTTTTTTTAGTAATCATCGCCCAGAATCTGCCTCTTTCCTGCTCCCAGGAAACCATCACCTGAGATTGACGGGCAGCAATTGAAAATAATAAAATTATGTAAGATGAGCTTGTAATCACCAGCATTTCACAGGAAGCAAAATGCATTTTGCTCTGGCTGAGGAACAGAAAGTTTCTTCCTTATTTCAAATCTGTATCAGAGGTAAAGCCTTCTATTAAAACACAATTCTCTGTGCACTTACAGCCTCTGGCAGGCTGCCAAGGAGACTATCATGGAGCCACTGCTGCAGAGAAGCAGGCAGTCAAAAGCATCGAGGACTGCTCCTGAGAAAGGACGCGAAGTCTCCAGAATTCTTGGGAGGGCTCTGCCCACAGCTACCCCCACCTCTTCTGGCCAGGCCTCCCTCCTCAAATGCAAACACACACACACACACACACACTCTCTCTCTCTCGCTCTCTCTCTCTCTCTCTGGGAGAGGCATGGCAAAAATAAACACTGAGAAAATTCTTCCTTGTGTTTTGCACGCGTGCATGCACACGCACACACCCACACACACACACACACACTTTGGGTTTCTTATTCCCCTCTCTTTTCTTTCTTGGATGTATTATTGTTTTCATCATCATTATTATCAACAAATTGCAAACTCTGTAGTCCAGGACCTGGTTAATCGCAACCTTTTTGCTGCATGTAATTTACAGGTACATGTGACCACTTGGGGGCACAGTTATTTGAAAATGCTGGCAACGGCATCCACTAAGATACGCTTTTAAGGTTTGAAGCCTGCTTTAAGAAAGCCCCAAATTTTGACTCTTACCAGAGGCCCAGAATGAAAGAAAATCCTGAGAGTTATTCCTTTAAGGTAAGTCTGAGATTCATTATGAGAGACATTTTTATATGGGATTATATGAAACTATTTGGTTCCTTTCCCATTTTAAAAACCGTTGGTTAAAAAACTTATTCCACATGATAGTCTTTTTTGTTTTTATCAGTCTTAATGTCAGCGTGGACATAAACACATACTGCTCACTATGGGATGGGGAGGGGCAGGGCAAAATTACCTTCCTATGATAGTTAATTATTTTTCCTTGTTAGGTAAATTTTTATTTTCCCAATATTAAAAAATTGGCTTATTATTTTAAATAATTTTAATCTCAAACATCAATCTCAAAATGTATTTTCACTTCAAGGTAGAAAGATGACTACTGTTAATATTATGGCATATTTTCAGCCTTTTAATCTAGGTTCTTTGTTTTCACATACTTGACATTATAGTGTACATTATACATACAGTGTATCTATGTTGAAAACGATATGTATCTATACACATATAAGATATACACACATATATAGTATATGTAAGATATATACACATACATAGATTTAAAAGAATTATACACATACACAGATAGAAAAGAAATAGATACATATAAATTTAAATTTTTTAAAGACATATGTATGTCCTTGATTTCTTTTAATATACAGATATACACATATATAAGAAATCAAAGACACATATATATTAATCAAGTTTCCTTCTTAATTAAAAACCATTCTTTCAAATAACCAAACTTATGGTAAAGTCACTTTAGAAACTTTGTTCTCAAAATCCAAAGAAATGTTTTGTATTTTTCCTATGGTTTTCTGATTAGCAGAAAGGCAAGGAAATTCACACCACTTTTCCCTAACCCTCCTGTAATGCCCAAACACACCTGTGAGAAAGGTTCTACCGCAAGACAGGCTGTTCAGTTCATAGCTGGGCAGAGCAGTCTACCGGGGGATACCAGGGAGATACAAACCCAAGAGAGAGAGGGGGAGGGATGGGGGGGCCTGGGACTCAGATCACATGGCCTGGGCTTCCACCAGGGGCCCCCTAGGCCCAAGGACCTAAATAAGCACACACTGGGTGAGTAGTGTCCTGAGAAAATTCAAATCCAGTGTGTGGGGAAAATGGAGCTAAGTTTATCTTTTCTGGCTCAGATTCAGATGCACAGTCATTTCACGCCCCGGTGAAGGGATCCTTTATCAAGCCACACATTATAGGAAATCATCCTTATTTCCATAGGACAATAGTCAACACTGAGAGGGAGAAAATTCCACAGGGTTTGCATTTTCCACCCGGGACAGTGTGAAACAGCACGGGGCTCTCGGACTACCCCTCACCCAGACGGCCCTCCCGCCCCTCCTCCCACTGATCCTTCATGCTCTTCCCAGGTCCTGGGCTGCTGGGATCCCAGTTCTGGCTCTGCCCCTGACTGGCAAGCCTCAGGTACAGCAATTCTCTTTTTCTGCCCCTCGCCTGTTGAAAGTGCAAAATGTGCCCAGCATGGGCCTAGACTCTTAGAGGAAAATCAACAACGGGATATAAACAAAAGGTGAGGTGATCAGCTTCCCCAGGAGCACACGGTCAGGTCAACTGTGGACTCGCAGGCAGGCTTGAAGCAGTTACCTCGAGAACCTGCATCAGGCAATCCTCACAGATGTGGGGACTGCTCCCTACAAAGCTGCAGAGGACAGGCAGGATCTGAACCTGGCAGAGCCTTCTAGAGAAGGAAGAGGAGAGACAGAGGCTGAGGGTAACCTCGGCCTGGCCAGACAGAGGTTTTTTGGACCAGCAGACAGTCCACAGTCCCTCTGCTCAGCAATGCACCTTCCTATCCCTCTCACTAATTCAGGCAGGAGCAGATCCCTTCCTCTGTCCTGGGTCTTCTGTGCCCCTGGGTGAGTGAGCAGAGCACGTCAGACTCTGACTTGCTGAGATGGGCTCCATGCTCCATGGCCCTGCCATATGAGCCTCTACACTGAGGCTCTGGTGACCACGCAGCCCTCCGCTCCTGTGGGCTCAGATACTGTAGCAGTGTCACCAACCTCCTTCAGAGGTGAATTCAGAACAAGTCCTTTAGATACCACAAGTGCATGTCTAAGCTGGACCTTGCAAGCTTACCTCTTACAGGTGAGGGTTATGTGTTAGCTGTCACTGACCTGGTGGACTTAGAGTGGGAACCAGTGGTGTATAGCGTAAGGTTTCTGAATGGAGGGAAGGAAACCAGCATAAATACTTTTTCTCTTGGAGGGCCCCTAAATTCTCTCTGCTCTAGGGGGTTCCCCAGTGACCACAGTCCACCCTGATCAGTCTGTCTTGTCTCCACAGCTCCCTACTGAAGAGCAACAGTTGAAGCTGTCACCCACACACTCTCGACTTGTATTGTCTGTCACAAGACGAGGTACTGCCCAGAAGCGTGGAAGCAGAGGAAACTGACTCGGCTGAAACCAGCTTTCACATTGATAGAATATGTCCATGTTCCCGGAAGGCAGGATTACCCTCCCACGTCCAGCAGGCTGAAGGTAGACATGGGAAAACAAAGGTATTCTTGATACTATCATATGAGGTAGCTATGCTCCAAGAGATTCACTTGCCTACGACGGCACCATGTCCAGGTGGCCGGCTAGAGTTTTGAGCGCAGAGCTACTTGCAATAAAGGTGTAGCTTTCCCCCTCCACACCACTACGAGGCAGGATTTTGGCCTATCACTCAGGCTGGAACGCGGTGGTGCAATCTTGGCTTACTGCAGCCTTAACATCCACGGTGAGCTTTAGGCCTCACCATGTCATGAGATGAGATACCACCCAGCATTGGGGACATGCGCGGGGACACAGACCTGTGTGTCGGACTCAGAGGCTCCAAACTCACCCAAGAACGGGTCACGGCAGAGAGAGCAAAGTCACTGGAAAGACAGAAAAGCTCTGGTGCTTCAACCCCAGACTAATGGCTTTAACGTGGCTAAAGGGCATCTCAACCAGCCTTGAAGCTCCAATCCAGAAAGGAAGAGGCCAAGCTAAGGACAGGCCACCCAAACCCTGCTTGGGGGAGGGGGCATTCTACTCCTCCATCTCCACCCTCCCCCGGCTTGGGTATCTGATCACATCTGCAGGTGGCCATCTGAGTTGGGGACGGGTATGGCAGCTATCACAGCTCAGGGATGCCAACCTGTTAAGGCCATCTGCCCACTTCCTGTCCCCAGTGCTGAGTCACTAAGCAGTCTCCTGACAGCGATTTAGCCATGTGATCGCTTTTGGGGAGAAATCTGCTCAGAGGCAAACAAGTGTCTGGTCTGCTACTTTTAGTGTAAATCAACAAAACACCATTACCTGGAGATCATTCACCTCCAGGTGGGCTGCCAGTTGAAGAGCAAAACCCCCAGCACCGAGAACTTGAAGTGTGGCAAGCCCACTCTGCCGGGACACTCCCCGGTGGTCACCTGACAACTTCACTCACTGCTGGCAGTCTCCAAATCACAGTGGCAACCCACCCGCAGGAGAATGGATGCACAAACTGAGATGTATGTCATGGAGGACTAGCAAGCAGGAGCGTCAACACGCATCAGCACAGGTCAACGGCAGACAGCAGGCTGAGCAAGACCAGCTGGGCACACAAGAGTGCACACTGTGTGTTTCTGTCTACAAGTGTTGACAACAGGCATAAACCCACGATGATCGACATCAGAAAGTGGTTGGAAAGAAGATGGGCGTTGACCAGAAGGGGGTAGGAGGGAACTTTCTAGGCTGATGAAAGTTACACAGGTTCATCATACACAGTTCTTAATTACTGAAACTCAGTGAACTGAACACTTCGAGTCTGTAGCTTTCATTGTATTGCTTCTCAACTATTACACCTCAAAGAAAACACTAATAAATAAATGCAATGCTCAGCACAGAGCGGGTAACACAGCAAGTGTCCTAGGAGAGTTGATAAATTGTTAAACATATTATTTTCCTAGGTGAATTTTAAAAATAATTTGCTAGGAGAATCACTTTGGAATATGTTTGAAAATCTATATTTTTATTGTGATGAAATATACATGCCATAACATTTACCATTTTAACCACTTTTAAATGTACAGTTCAGTGGCATTAAGTGCATGCACATTATTTTTTTGGTGTTAGTTTTTATTTCATAATCATAAACTTAACTCTGCAATCCAGCGAGGCACGGAAGGAAACAAGGAAAGCATGGAGCCTAAAGGAAACTGCAGGGAGAGCACAAAGATTCTAGGATATGGAGAGCACAAAGATTCTAGGATATGGAGAGCAGGTGGGGTGCAGGGGTACTCTCCTGAGCTACAGAAGGAATGGTCTGGTGGTTAAGATAAAACACAGGTCAAACTTTTATTAGAGTCGTCCACTGTCGGCAATGGTGATCTTCTTGCTGGTCTTGCCATTCCTGGACCCAACGTGCTCCATGGCCTCCACCATATTCATGCCTTTTTTCACCTTACCAGAGACCACATACATGCTTGCCATCCAACCACTTGGTCTTGGTAGTGCAGATGAAAAACTGGGAACTGTGGTCCAGCATTTGAAATGGACAAGATGCCAGGACCTGTATGCTTTAGGATGAAGTCCTCATCATCAAATTTCTCCCTGTACATGGACTTGCCACCACAGTGCCGTTATGGCGTGTGAAATCACCACCTGGACACATAAACCCTGGAATAATTCTGTGAACGCAGGAACCCTCATAACCAAAGCCTTTCTCTCCAGTGCTCAGAGCACAAGGTTTTCTGCTGTTTTTGGAAGCCTGTCTGCAAACAGCTTGAAGGAGATGTGGGCCAAGGGCTTGCCATCCATGGTGATGTTGAAGATCATGGCGGGGTTGATCATGGCTGGCAGTATGGGGATCCTGGCAGCGGTGTCTGCAAAGCCTACATGCACATTGTTTTGCAACCTTCTCTAACATCTGTATCTATCTCCAGAGCATTTCATTTTACTAAACTGAAACTCTTTACCCATTAAATGATAACTCTCTCCCCCCCATCCCCTGGCAACTACCATTCTACTTCTGTCTGTGAATCCAATCCATACTACTCTAGGTACCTCACAGAAGTGTCTGTCCTTTTGTGACTGGCTTATTTCACTAGGCATAATGTCTTCAAGGTTCATCCATGCTATAGCATATGTCAAAACTTCCTTCCTTTTTTAAGGCTGAATCATGTTCCATTGAACATATCTAGTGTATTTTGTTTATTCATTCATCACTGATGGACACTCGGGTTGCTTCTGCCTTTTGGCCATTGTGAAAGTGATTGCTATGAGCAACGCTGGTGTATGAACATCTGTTTGGATCTCAGCTTTCACTTTTTGGGGGTATAGGCTCAGAAGTTGAATTCCTGGATCATATGATAATTCTATGTTTAATTTTTTGAAGAACGACAATCATGTTTTCCACAGCGGTTGCACCATTTTGCATTTTCAAGAGCAGTGCATGAGGGTCCCAGTTTTTCCACATCCTCACCAACACTATTTTCTGTTGTTGCTTTTATAACAGTCACGCTAATGGATGTGAAGTGGTATCTCATCGTGGTTTTGACTTGCTTTTCCCTAATGATTAGTGATGTGGAGCATCGTTTCGTGTCCTTATTGGCCATTGGCATATCTTCTCTGGAGAAGTGTCTATTCAAGTCCGCTGTCCATTTTTTAATGGAGGTGTTTGCTGAGTTGAAAGTGCGTTTTAATTGCAACTGTGCTGGCCTGAGATCCAAGCTCCACCCTCTCCACTGCCAATGCTCCGTTCCCAAACAGCAGTGTCACATCCTCCACCTGACCTCACCCCAGCAACCCACTGGTCACACCCAGCACGGGAGTAAGGGCCTGATGGGCAACTGCCTCCCATTTTTCTGATACCAAGGAGACTGTATTTGGCCCAGGTGTCTATTTGAGCTATCAAAAAACGTTTCTGGAGACCAGGCATTCTGGGAGGTGTACCAGGAATAAAAACAGCAGACAGTTACAGCTGTCAAACTGTGCCTTCACAGTTCAGTGAGTGACCACCCCACCCCTGCTGCCTCCCCCAGGAGTCCTTGTGAACAAAAATGGCTTATTGTGGTGTCTGTAGAATCAAGCTTTAAATTTTAAAACCTGAGCAGGGTGGTGACTCTGGAAAGCCCTGCTTGCTCAGGGATGTGAGGGAGAGCACATGGAGAGGGGCAAGCAGCAGGGCCATCATCTAGAAGGTGGGCTGGAGCCTTTGCCACGGGATGGCCGTTGGTGTGCCTTTATGCCAGCAAGGCAGCAGCAGGAGCTGCTCTCCTGACAAGGCTCTCCACGGTTGCCTGTGACCTTCCCTCTGTCCCAGTCACAGGTACCTTCCGGGTCTCATAGCACAAGTACCCAGCACTGCCAGGCCTCTGCCCGGGGGCACAAGAGCAGTCCTTGTCAGACACCTGGGGCCAGGGAGAAAGCCTCCCTCAAGGTCACAAATGAGGTGGTGACTTTATACAGAGGAAAAAAGTGACTTCCTTGAAACATGCTTTCCATGAAAATCATTTTTCTCCTCTTGGGGGAAGAGAGGAAATTTTAAAACCGAGAATCATAGAAAAAGGCAGTTTCCCCACATCATATGAAGCAATCCAGGTGTTTCTCTTTTTTACAACATGTTGCCATAGGTGGGTAGATGGAGAAGCTTGGGTGCTTCCTTTTGGCAAATCAAGGCTTCAGCAAGAAATATGTTCCTTTTGCAGTTTGAACATTATTCAAGTTTTGATGATTAAAGCTGGTTGGAACAGCATGAGCCGAATAGATTAGAGCAGGCTCTCCTCTAGAAGGATCGCCGGACAAGTGCACTGCACGCAGCCTCCTGGTCCCAGTAGCCCAGCTTCCAAATGAGGTATGTACATTTCCCAAATTCCATGGCCCTTAATTTTGGATTGAAAAGCTGGGCAAGGTCATCTTATATTTCTTCACATTGGCTAAATAAGCTAAGTCGATGGCAAAATAACTTACCCAAAACAAATAAGCGAATTCAATGGCAAAATAGCCTACCCAAATCTCAAGAGGTCAAAACAGCGCAGCATTGTAATAAATTGGCCTCAGGATGTATGTGGGTGGGCATGAGGGAAGATCCTGAGCCAAGATCCTGAGGCTCTTACTCAGCATCAGGGATACCGACTCGAGGGGCACCTAAATGCAGGGGACACACCCCTCCTTGTGGCCACCAACGATGGCAGTCAAGTTCAGGCAGGATGGACCAGGCTGCTGCCCCTGCTAACGTGAGTACCACTGGACTGGACAGAATTCAGCCCACCTGTTGACCCAAAGGTGGCAACACTGGCCTCACTGATGAGCGATTCTAGACCGAAGTGTTATAAAATCGCGGATGTGTCTTGCTTTGGCAAGACGACTACAGTAGGTTTCTTCCAGGCAGTTCTCTACACCTGTCAGCGGCGGGGAAGGATCAAATTTTGGGTTTTTGTTTACATCACCAACCTGTCAAGAACCAAAATATGGTCCTAGCTTGCATCAGATAGGCCACACTCACATCGTACACAGCTCTCCTGGTAACTCACCATGCAAGTCCGAGACCATCCAAACTGGTCTGTACCTAGTTAACAAGGGAGCCCCGGGCTCATGCTGCCAAGGTAGTGCTGAATGCAATCGTAGTTTCTAAATGCTTATTCCCAATTTATCTCGGCACATACTGGCAAAAGTGTGAGAACAGACACCTTTCTGTGGCCTTGACTGGAGTAGCACCACTTTCTACCCCTGTCTACCATGATGCAGAGACAAGGCAATAGCAGCAGCGGCCAATGTCGGTGGTTAGGCAGAACCGAGAGGACCCATGGGGTCACGGCCACAGCAGCACTCATGATCTGGTTCCCTCTGCTCTGGACTATCTCACAGAACTCCTCGGGAAATTCCTGGACTGGCCCACTCTTTCCATGGACTTCCTGGTTAGATGGGGTGCCCTGTCTCCTTCCTCTATAACCTTACCACACTTCACTGAGCTCACAGTATCTGAGCAGCGAATACCCAATCTGTGCCAGGTCCAAGGCAAAAAGACGAAGTCTTTGCCCTCAAGGACCATGATCCCTAAGATGAGTCCAGAAATAACCACTGATGTTACCGATTTGGCAGACGCCGGCACAGTTCTAAGCACTTTGTAAACAGGAACTCATTTAATCCTCAAATACTCAATCTTCATAGATCCAAATCGGCACACCCCAGGAAGCCTTCGGACCACAAAGAAAGGAGTCAGATACACCTATGCCTTGCAGGCAAATTCAGAATTGAATTTTGGTTCCATTTGCAAAGATGAGGCCAGCACATTTAAATCTGAAGATAGTTGAAATCATACTGGTGAGTCTCTTTGAATCTATTTCACGCTTTAAAAGAAAATTATTTGGACCTCAACTTATTATGTCAACTGTGATAATCAGTAAGCAATGCGGCTAAACATGTGATTCTTTCTTTATTCTGATAGGCAATTTATATTCCTTAGAAAAGGGAATACTGGCTGCCTTCCTTCTCCATAGGTAGGCAGGCATCTGGAGGACAGGCTCCTTCCTCCCTGTAACCCATCCACACCCATCACAGACCTGGCACCCATGTTTGCTGATGTGTCCTTGGGCCTCTCTAAATCAGCTACGGAGTGTAGGAATACCACCACCCACGTGACAGAGTGAGCAAAAGTTAGATGCCACAGGAAAGGCAGTGCTCTTCTCACTGTGCCTTCTCAGTAAACAGTTATTGAATCTATCCTCATTTAGAAGCTCCAGGAGCTGAATATATATCCTTAAAGTTCCTTGGGAGACTAAGTTCAGCTGCAAGTTTGATCTAGAAGCAGATGCTTAAAGCTGGAAGATGTGAAAAGCGAAGGTAAAGGAGGGCAGGAAGATTGCTTTTGGTTTTTGTTTTTAATCCCAATTTCACCATTCCTCACCACTTCTCAGTATTACTAAATGACCAAAAGGAAAGCAGAGATGTTCTGGCAGTTAATTTGGCCTAAGCTTTTGGCATTGGCTTTGCACAAAACAGAGATACAGAGTCCTCTTGTCTGCTCTTCCCTCACCGCCCACACCTCCAACTTGCTTCTAGGAGCTTTGGGGGGAAGCCTCAAGAAGAGGAAGCCTCATGCTTGACGTTGCCTCTCAGGTTCAGACAAGCCCCGAGGAAGGAGGGGAGGCAGCAGAGCTACGCAGAAGGGAGGGACCCTGCCCCTGCAGGGCCAGCAGTCAGGCAGCCCTCCTCACACCCCACACTTCCTGTGTGGTTCGGATTCCAGGCACTGCAACCCACCCCTTTCTCAAGGAGAATCTCAAACTGAAGAAGGCCCTCCTTGGCTGAACGTGGGTTGAAAGAGTTAAAACAGAACAAACACATTTTTGTAGTGTGTGCTCCAGGCTCTATTCACACCCATCTCGAGAAAAAACTAATATAAAGAACAAAAATAGAACAGAAGAAGTTGGAAAATACAGTTATTGCTCTTCCCAAACTGTCTCTGTGATTTCCACGCGTTTCATTTTTCCCTTAAAATGATGCTTTTGTGCACTAACACAAAATTTAAAATCTGAGTGGGACAACACCCCACAAGGAAAGCCCGTGAGGGGACAGACTGCACAGATGCTCAGAAGTGCCAAACAGACCCAGGTTGTCACTGCAACGATGAAGCTCCAAGAGAGAATCAGCCTTCAAAGTCTCAAGTCATAAATCCTAGAAGATTCCATTCAGATTCGTTAGAATTCATCAATAAACATATTTAATAGATATATGCCCAAATATAGCATCAAGAATTCCACAGAATGACAAACCATGAACATGTGTCTATACAGCCACGGAGTGAAAAGAAAATCCAAAAAGTAGGCTCTGATGTCTGTTATCTGACACCTTCTCTGGGCAAATATTTTTACTGAAGAGTTTTGTGCCAGGTGCTGGGCAATGCAATGGTATGCAAAAATGAACAAGCCCGGGTCAGCATTTAGTGTTTCTGCATGAATCCCGAACCCTTTCTATGTTGTTTTTATTCTTGGATTGGCTATTTATTTACTACGTTGGCCTTTCAAGAGGGAAACAGATGCCATTCAAACACCTAAAAGTTTTTCTCATTAACTTTCCAGAAACCACAGTAAATGGAAAAATCCAAAAAGTATCATGAATGTTGGTCAGACTTGATTAATATTGTTGTTTAAACTCAAATTCCTTCCAATAGATTTATTTTACATAAAATGTTCATTATTATAGACAACACAGTACCTGGTATAGGCAGTGTGAAGTGTGCAGACGCATGGGAGAAAACAAAGACACAGGTGCACGTGCACATACGAATAGGCGTGTGTGTGCAGAAAGGAAAACACAGACTGGTAGCTGAGGGATCTGTGTTCAAACCCAGCTGAACAACGTGGCTAGGTTTGTGGCCTTGGGCCAGTTGATTACCTCTGAGCCTCATCTTCATTTGTAAAATGTGGATAATCCCTACCTCGCAGCATTGATATGAGGATTAGAGATAATATATGTAAAGTACTCGGATATAGTGAGCAGCCATAACTGGAAGCTATTATTATTATATTATTGGGGCTTAATAAAGGTTTGGTGATTGAATAATAGGTAGATTAGCTGACCTCAAAAATCCACATCAACTCTAAAATTATGATACTAAAGATGGAATTAAAAGTTCACACATCAAATCAACTCAAGGGTATTTTTAACTATTGGAATTGTGATGCAAATCTCTTATGCTTTTCATAATAAGTATTGACAGCCGGACTCACAGAATACAATGTACATACATGTCCTGGCATATGATGGAAACATTTATGACTGAAATTGAACAGGATCGGCATCTACGGTTTCTGAGGTCTCTAGGGGTTGCTGCCTGTCTCTTCTTCCACAGCGATTTCTCCTAAGCCCTCTTCCTAGAGCACTTGCCCAGGCCACTGTGATGGAGGTTTAGGGAGGTTATGTCTTTTCACCCTCACAACCACCCTAGATAGCCATTATTGCTCTTTCCAATTTCATGAAAGAAAACTGAGGCTGAGTGAAATTCAGGATCTTTTCAAGGTCACACAGCTAGGAGGCACTGGAGACAAAAGCTGATGTTTCTAATCCCTCTGCAATAACACTGCAACTAGGGCAAGCCCCCAAAGCAAAGCGCAAGATCAGAGAGGCTTGGGAGGAAATGCACGCACAGAAAAGGAAGAACAAATGTCAGTAACATCTACTGCATTCTTGATTGGAGAGTATTCTGTTTGACTGTATTCTCACGAAGTCTCTTCAATAGAAAACCTATGTAATTTGTTAGTGTTAAAAATCAAAATAACAGCAATTCCACTTCTGGATATAGACCCAGAAGCACTGAAAGCAGGATATCTAACACTCCTATTCACAGCAGCATTATTCCCAGGAGCTCAAACATGGAAGCAACCCAAATCTCCATCAGCAGATGAATGGATAAACAAAATGCAGCCTACACGTGCAATGGAATATTATTCAACCTTAAAAAGGAAGGAAATCCTGTCCCATGCCACGAGATGTGATAAACTTTGAAGACATCATGCTAAGTATAACAAGCCAGTCACAAAAGGACGAACGTGGATGATTCCACTTACATGAGGGATCTAAAGTAGTTAAATATATAAGCAGAAAGTAGAATGCTGCCTGAGGGAGGTGGGAATGGGGAGCTGGTGTTTAATGGGTATAGACTTTCAGTTCTGCAAGATGAAGAGTTCCGGAGCCTGCTTGCACAACAATGTGAATGCTACAAATGCAGTTAAAAATGGTAAAGATGGTACATTTTATGTGTTTTTAAACCATGGTTCAATGAAAGAAAGTGACAACATGTATTTGTATATGCATATGTGTGTATGTATGTATCTCCTTAAAATGGTCAATGATTTAAAAATTTTTAAATGTCAAAAACCTACCAATTATAAAAATAGACACCTGTGAGGCCAAAGGCAGCCTGTAAATGTCCTGAAAGCTGTCTTTTTTGCTCACACTGGATTCCCAGCCACAACCATGCTCGGCGTTCTTGTTCCAGCTTGTGAGTCATCATCTGCTGCTGCACAGTCGAGAGTCTCTGAACTACTTGAATTTCATGCAGATACCCTCTCGCATGGAAAATGAGAACTCTTCCCCTTTCTACCCTAATGGTGGAAATGCTCCCAAACGATAAAATTGATTTCACAAAGAATCCTGTTGCTACTTCCAGTGATCGACTTGCCTCATCTTAATCGGCAGCTGCAGTTTTCCTGTTTTCAAGTGGTCTCCTTGAAGAAAGTACAGGCTGCATTTCTGACCTCGTACTGTGGGAGAATGAATCTGTGGCTGTTATAGGAAGAACCACAGAGTTTGCTTTCAGGGTGGGCCTGATCTCAGCATTTTTGATCTCAGGTGCAGGTAAAGAATTTGGAGACATCTTTCCTTCTTAACCAAAATTAAGACCATTTTCTAAGGTAAAATATACTTCAGATGAAAGTACATTCCAGGGATCATGCTACCTAATTTTTTAGCATATCAGGAGATGACCCCAAATTACTTAAGAAATAAAAACTGTCTTCTACAGAAACTACATATATTCCACCAACTTCCAAACATCTGCGTGGATATATATCTAGCAGAGTGAAAGATACTAAGATAGGCCTGGGAAACATATGATTTATCTGTTTACAAATACACCCCCCCCCCCGCCACCTTTTTTTTTCGAGACTGGGTCTTGCTCTGTCACTTAGTGCAGCGGCGCAACCACGGCTCACTGCAGACTTGACTTCCTGGGTTCCAGCGGTCCTCCCATCCACTAATACATTTCTTGTTCTCCAGTCCTCTTATACAGTAACTGGCTTGGTTTATCCTCATTCAGCACAATTAAGGGCCGGATTTCTTATTCATGATGTTTCTTCCTCCTCCTACCCCCAAGTAGGCACTTAGTTGACTGATTATAGAATCACAAAGTTGGTTATAATTCCATTTCTTCATCTGACTTTGAACTTAAGTGTTCCAATTACTTTGCCTGATCCTAATAAGTCAGGAGCGTGCTAATGCTTGCCTTGATATTTCTGAAATATACAGGGTTGTGATTAGCATGGGATTGCATCATTAGAAAGCTCAGTTGAAAGCGGGTGAGCAAAATCATCACTCGCATTTAAGTAAAACTGCCTGTTCAGTGGACTTACAATGTTACTATGATCCTAGGGGCACTATATGCTGTGACTAAACATACACTGTATTTGGAAAATCCTCTGCTGTTCCAAAACCTTCTGGTTTAGACTACTATTAGAAAAGATCCTAGGGCACACCTGCTCTAATATAGTCGTTAAGTCTCTCCAAGCCAGATACAACCGATGACACAAAGAATCCCTAAACCGTAACAGTACTGGGCTTAAAGAAAAAACAAAACAAAAAAAAACCCCCCAAAAAACAAACAAACAAACAAACAAAAAAACCAAGAAGCAGAATGAAAAAAAGGAAGGAAGGAAAAACTTTACTTAGTTCTGCTGGACTAAATGGATGTGTCCTGGCCAAAAAGTGAGAAAGCTTTATGGTAAGCCTGCTGAAAGAAAAAAACCCAAAAAACCCATGTACACATATATACCAAATGAGATGCTAAAAAATGTCATTAGTATTAGGGGTGCTACTTGAGTCAATTAAAAAATTAACGCTTTTATATCTGTATGTAGCTGGGAATAGTGTAGGCTTTTAGAAACTAGCAGGAAAAAGGAAATACTTTAAACTAGGAATGGTTTGTAGTCAAATCCATTGATAAAAGAAAGAAATAAAAAGATGGCACAACTAAAATTGATGCCAAAGATTTATAAGGTTGACTAAATAAACTAACATGAATGGATCACCATGGAAATGCATGAATATTGAAATAGGCAAGATTTGAATAGACTAATGATGTGCCTCACTTAAACTGACAGGTGTTGATAACAACGGTGACACTCAATCCACACCAACAGCCACACTCCCAACATGTTTATTCCTAGAAAACAGGCTGGATTTAAAGGTTCCTTTGGTAATAGTTTATAAGCAAAATGCATTTTCCAGTCTTAAAGGGACTGACTCAATTCTCATCTACTTGAAAAACAAAAAAGGTTTTTATCCATTTGTTCCTAGATATGAGGAGCTGCAGTTAGCAGAACTCATTCTCCTGGGCTCGACTAGTCTTTGTTTCAATAAACCTCTCACAAACCTGAATTCTCAGCAAACCTGAATTCTCAGTCTCCCATGTTCTCCCACGCTGAGTACTTGAAGTATGACCACCACTCATTAGAAACATAATTAAAAAGACATAACACTAGATCCCCACCCCCCATCACATTCAGATGAAAACCAATAACCCTTAATCTATTTGTTACCATGGCTACCATAGGATATTTTATTTCAGTAAAACTCTAGGTATTTCGTTTGGATTGCTGCTTGCAAATGAAAGTTGGAGACCTATACGTTTCCACAACCGCACTAGAAATGGAGAGACTGAAGAGAAAAAAAATGTTTTTCTTAGTCATAGGCAAGTATGGTTTATGTTTGTGCAGAAAGTTATTAAAATAGGTTAGATGCATCAGCTCATAAACCAATTTAAATGCCATTAAATTCATATAGAGTTTAAAGGCACATGTGCTAGTAAATCCCTGATTTATAGCAGGGTGACAAATCAAGTGCACTCCAGCTCAATGTATGGGACGGAGACTATTCATCAGTAGCCCACAGCTACATACCTGTATAAACACCTAGACTATGGGCTAATCAGATAACATGCATGCCAACCAGCCTTTAAAGTATACACTTGTGCATACTGGACATGTTTTCTCTAAGTGTCAGAATGAACAATCTATAAAATTGTTCATTCTCCTCCCTCACAAAAAAATTAAAAAGCTCTTACACCTTTCTTCCATTAAAAAAAAAAATCAGAAATGAGGTGGGCTAAGTCTGCGGTCATTCATCCAAAAATGAAGTAATTCCTTAAACCTGCCCTCCCAGGGCTGAGTAAGACCACACGGCAAGGAAGAAACTCTGTAGTGACTAGACAGATGACTTTAAAGAGACTGAAACTAGGATGAATACATCTGTAACCAGGACAGATCTGTCACTGCAAGAGGAGTCCGAATCCCGGAGCTGCTGGACTGGAGAGAGGCCGGAACCTGCAGCAGCATCGGGACCAGGATGCCGCTGAGCTGCCGAAGTGGAAGTTTCCCGGGCAGCAGCAGCAGCAGCTCAGCGTCCTCCACGGTCTGGTCCCTCCAGCGCGGAGGTCTCACCTAATGCTACAAAAATACCTGCGTCCACGAGTCCCCCGGGGCGCGCCGTGGCGCAAGCACGGTAGGGAGGGAGAACGTTTGCAGAGCGGCAGGGATGGCAGCAGCGGTGGTGGCGGCAGTTCCTCACCCATCAGCATCCCTGGGGGCCCGCTTGAGGAGGGCCCGCCAATGGACCGCGTCTGCCTCTTGGTTCCAGAGCCCTGGGACCACAACTGGCTTCTCAGCGGGCGGACCCAGGCATCCAAGACTTGCGCGCGGCCGCCACCCCCTCCTCCGAGACGGCTGGCCGCAGGCAGGCAGCGCGTCCCTGCTTTCCCCAGCCAACGCAGAGGCAACCTGCCCTGGGAGCCGCCTCCGACTACCCCGGCTCCCAGCCCCGCACTACAGCCCCGGGCGGGCACGTCCGTCCCGGCCTGGGGCCGACGCTGCACAGCGCGGGCACCCGCGCGGCGACCGCAGATAAACCCTCGCACTCTCAGCCCGCTCCAGGCCACAGAGACCGAGACATGAGCCCTCAGCTCCCCGCGGACATCGGGGCGCGCGTTCACACTCGCACACTACACATTTGCGGGTCCACCCTGTCCCACACATAAACAACCCTCCCCCCCCACACCACCTTCTGGCCCCTTCGTCATCCCCGTGAGCTCCCCTTTCCGCGCCGCCCCCCAACACGCTGGCGCCCACAAGGTGTCAAGGGAAGTGTGAGTGTGTGAGGGGGAGGCGGGTGTCACAAGGTCTGTGCCGGTTCCCTCCCGACGGGTTTCGAGCTCCTCTACCTCGAAAGTTACTTGGGATTGAGTGAAGAGACCAGTCCCCCAATGCGGGATCAGAGGACTCCAGGGGCAGAAACCCCCAACCTGGCTTCTCGCCGCACAGAGGCGCGCACCTCTCCGAAGGGCAGTGCGCGCGGCCGCCCCTGGGGGCCAGCTCTCCGGAGCCTCCAGGCCCCTTGCCCGTCCGGGGCCCTGGGCTGCTCAGGCAAACGTGGCCTGGAGAGGGGCACGCGCCGCCGGGCCCAGCAAGGGGGCTGCCCCGGCTGGGGGGTCACACTCGCCTCCAGCACCTCCCACCACCGCAACAGGGGCCCCCAGCAGCCCCGGTGCATGCACACCCGGGGGCAGGAAGTTTTTTCCCCCCTTTTTTCCCCCTGGAGCAGCGCAGGCGCAAGGGCTCCTGCAGACTGCGAGTCCAAACGCGGGAGGCTCCTGTCGTCGCCGCCGCCGCCGCCAGAGCCGAGCCCAGCGTTCTGGGTTCCGGCACCGCTCCCACTGCCGGCCCGGCCCCGAGCGGCGGCGGCCAGGACCTGGGTCTCCGGCGCCGCCTTCGAGGCGCTCCAGCCCGGCCCGGCTCTTACCTCCGGCCGCGCCGCTCCGGCCCCGGCCCGACGCGCAGAGAGCCCGGGGTCGCCGGTGGGCGCAGGAGGGCTGATGGAGAGCGGACGGCGCCGGGTAGCGGTGGCTGGGGCCGCTCGGGTCCTGGCCGGAGGAAACGGATCCAGGTCCTCCTCCTCCTCCTCGCGTTCCTGCTCTCCGCCTTCTCCCCGCGTTCCTCCTCCTCCTCCTCCGCCGCCGCCGCCGCCGCCTCCCGGCAGCCCAGGAAGGATGCCCGGGAGAGGGAAGTCGGTCCTTCTGCCTGTCAGCCTGTGCGGCTATGCGCGGTGCAGCGCGGCTCTCATCGAGGCGGCGGCGGCGGCGGCGGCTCCGGCAGCATCGCCCCCGCCCTCTCCCCGCAGCCGCGGCGGCCGCGGGGCTGGGGCTGGCTCCCGGCTCGCGGCTCGGGCTCCGGGCGGGGGCTGCGCTCAGGCGCGGCGGCCGCCGGGGCTGCGGACAGGCGCTGCGGAGACGGGGCCGGGGCTGGGGCTGGAGCTGCGGCGAGATCCGCGGTGGCGGGGACGGCGGCGGCGGCGGCGCGGGGGCTGGCGCGGCCGCGGCGCGGGGACCATGCTCCCTTCTGGCTCGCTCCGCTCCGGGTACCGTCTGCTTTAGCTGCGAGGGAGGCGGGCTTCGGCGCGCAGCCAGGGGCGGGCGGAGCCAATCACGGGCGCCCAAGTGGGCGGGGGTGGCGGGCGGGGGAGGCGGGGCCCCCGGCCCGGCCCGGCCCGGCCCGGCCCGGTCCGGCCCCGTGCGCTGCTCCTCCGGCCCGAGGGATCCCGGGCCGTCGCGCGCCCGGTCCGGGGCGGAGTGCTCGCGGGTGCGTCCCTCAGTTCGTCCGCCTCCCCCGCCCCCCGCAGTGGCCCCCGGCTCGCCTGGCTCCGCGGACGCGCCTGGCAGACGCACGGCGCGTGGCACGGGCTGCTCCGCCGCGGCCTTCTGGGGCTGCTGGCCAGGGGTTGGGGGACCAGGACCGAGGCGAGCTCCCCGTCTGTTGCCAACACCTGAGGAAACCTGCGGAAAAGTTTGAGAAGGAAAAAGTCCAGTCGTCTTTCAGCTTCCGCCCTCTCTGTGACACTCCAGCCTTGGAAAGGAGCAGGAATTATCCACATTCTGAAGGATCAGGTTTAGCCGTGCACATCGTGTCCTCCAGCCCTCTGAGTCTGCCCTGCCTCTCCTCGAGGCGCGCGAACTTTTCTGTTCACTCTGACCCTTAGGAATCCACGTAGCCTTCTCTGTTTAACAGCCCGACCAGCCTTTGATGTCGACACCGACTCCCCACCCCCACCACAGCTTGCTGGCTCTCACACTGTCTACACAGACCCTAACTGCTAACCCTCAAAGAAGGGATTTGGCCGGAGGCATGTGCGACTCCCAGTGAGGGCTTTTCCATTATGCCAGAATATTTCACTCTGGGCACAGTCCTCTCCACCCCTGACCGCTCTCCTGATCTGGTTTTTATTCCCTGACCTCTCTCTCATCCCCTACCTCCCCTTCACCTGGTTTTGAGTTTCAGAGGAAATGTCTGTATTCACCCCCCTCCTCCATCCCTGCCTGAATGTAAAGGCTTGAGGGCCCCATCCTCATCCTTCACCCTCCCTTCTCTCCCCCAGGTAAAGGCCTGAGGCCTGAGGCCTGGCTAGAAATTGGGGAGAGGGTGCGGTGGGTAGTGTAGGGAGCTGGCTGTGGTAGCCCCCGCTGGGAGAAGTTGGCCTGGGAAGGGCTTTGCCAGTCCCTGCCCCCATCTGCCAGGGCCAGGGAGGACTGAGTCGCTAAATCCCTTCCTCTCAGCTCCCCCCTGTGATGTCTGATTCAGGCCTCTGCTCTCCTTGGCTGTAAACTCAGCGCACGGATTGTGTCTTCTTTAATATCTTGTAGGAAGCAGAGTACAGTGTCGTGGCTGATAAATAATAAATAATAATAATCTACTGAGGGTAGCAGGAGCACTGTCAGAAACGGAATGAGGACGCCGGGGAAATGGCCCACTGGTGTCAGAGTAACTGCATTTCCTGAAAAAAACATCGAAGTTTGTGTGTGTGAAGCCTGGAGCTCAGGGGAGGGGACAGACCAAAGCACTTCAGGGAGGAAGCCACCCTTTATGAGGGAGACAGCCAGGAAAACTGACATGTCCTTAAGAGAGGGTGACAGAGGTGCCGCCATTGGGAGTGGGGTGAGGGGGAGAAAAGCTCCCCAAGGGTCCTCAGACAACACCTGAAGGTGATTGATAGCGTTGGTTTGAGTACTATGCTCTTAAAATGGTGACTGAAAAGTGATAGAAGAGTAATAGGTAGCAAAATGGAAAAAAAGAGGGATTTCTTGGGATTTAAAATTGATACACAGGCCTGCTCAATGCAAAGAGAAGGAGAACAAAGCCACAGGCCTGTGTCTGTTCATCCACGCTGTAGGAAGCTGTCCTCTGAGATAATCTCCATGGATCCACCGACTGTCAACATGCAGAAGTCCACCGAGCCGCGTTCTGGAGTAGCGCCCTGTGACAGCTGCAGGCATTATGGAAACGTGGCCAAGGTTTGCAGGGCCTGGGACAGGTTAAGATCTGGGAATGTGAGACACTCACAGTGTCTTACAGATGATTTTGAATGATCCTCAAATGAAAAAAGAAAATAAGCACTCCAAGAATCCTTCTTCAGCTGCCTCTCCAGTTGAAGGAGAAAGAATACTCCCAGTTTCCTTGCTGGCCTGATCACAAAAGAGAGCTGTGCTGAGTCCTCATCCAGAGGAGGACCTCCTCGGGCAGTGGTGGTCCGAAGGGCACTGGTTCTGGAGCACTGCAAATTCTTCAGGGCTGGAGTTTGGTAAGAGCTCACCAGGGGAGCCAGTTTGTTAGGGAGAATGAGAAAAGTGGTGTGAATTAGACTCCCAGTGGGCTTGTCTACCTTGTCCTCACCCATCTTCCTTTTATCCCTCAGAGCCTAAATGCAAATAAGAATTTCCAGAGTTGAATACCAAGGCCTTCCTCGTCATTGATGTTCTGCCCTGCTGGGAGCTGTTCAGTGTGGACATGGCCATTTATGAAGGGTCTGTGCAGGTCTATACCTGAGCTCCATTTCACCTGGAATGCTGTTGCTCACCTGATCTCTTCCAGCACATGTAGCATCTTGGCAACATAAACTGGATTTGCGCTGTGTCAGTGTCTCCTCTCTGTCTCTACATTGATCTTGCTGGTGTCTGAGATCTTTTCTGGGTCATTCTTTGCCCTGTGGTCCATGGGATGGGTCCCCCGATTGGCACAGATTTCTATGTTTGGTTCATGGGACCCAGGAGTTGTGCCCAGGAACCTCTTCCGCCATGGTCAAAGATTTCTCCGTGAAGCACAGGATGGGCTCTGTGGTGTGTACTCCAAAGCTAATCCTCCCTGCCCTGAGCCCCAGCTGGGCACTGGGATCAGGACTAATGTGTACACTCCAAGCAGACGGGTAGTGAAGGAGCGGACTCATAGTGCATAGGGAAGTGGACTGGAATGCTCCAGAACATCCATTCCCCTCTCAGATCACAGACCATTATCTGTGTGGCCAATCAGAATGGGACTTGTGCTGGAAAGGCCACTGT
This sequence comes from Callithrix jacchus, assembly GCF_049354715.1. Classification (NCBI taxonomy): domain Eukaryota; kingdom Metazoa; phylum Chordata; class Mammalia; order Primates; family Cebidae; genus Callithrix; species Callithrix jacchus. The sequence continues at coordinate 91,850,138 of NC_133515.1, forward strand.
CATCTAAGGAGGAACCAGAGGAAGTCTCATCAGGACCACTTGGGGTACCACATAAACCCACAGTGGCCAAGGTGGGCTTCTGCCCTTATTTGTGTTTATAATAATAGCCACAACAAAAGGACCATTTGCCCAGTGGCTACTACGTGTCAGGCATCGTACCAAGAACTCTACCCATGGTGTCTTGTTAATCATCACAGAAACTCGTGGAATTGGTATTATCAGCCCCCAAAACTGAGTTCCAGAGAGGGTGGATGAGCTCCTACAATCACATGGTAAGTGACGGTGCTGTCATTTGAGCCCAGTTGCCCTGAAGCCTCTGTTCTTTTTACCATACCAAACGCACAAATGCAGTTTCTTTTGACATTAGCCCAGTGCTTTTCCCTTGGAGTACACACAGTGGATGCTGATTTTTGCCTTTATCAGCAAAAGTCTCTATCCCAGACACATAACCGGAGACCAGTCTTAGTACAGAGAGCACTAATGTAGGAGAAGGGCACGGGTCCCTTTGATTACTGAACAGGCAGGTCACTTGGAAGAGTGGAAGCCTCATCAGAAACCCTTGGGTTTGACAGGACATCTATTTCCGGGAGCACAGAGGGTGTAAACAGAGCAGCTGCCAGCCTGTCCTGGTTGGTGTTTTGTGTTTGCTGGTTTTTTTTTTTTTTTTAAAAACATTATGCTCTATTAAAACCACCTCCATTTGGCATCAAAAGCATTAATATATCCTACATATGGCTCTGTCCCTCCAGTGGTTAATCAATCCATAAAAATCTATTTAGCACCTACTGTGTGTCCAGCATTTCAACCCCACCACGTCGATTAAAGCAGGAAATAAGGAGTCACAGCTGCCAAATTTTCACCATGGCCACCCTGCTCTGTGATGTGTCACGAAGGCACGTGCCAATCATGCAATCAGCCATTTACTGAGAACCTGCTCTGTTGCTCAGCTCTGTGCTGGCAACTCTCAGGAAGACAGGGAAGGTGTAAGATGGCTCGTACTGCAATCATTTTTACCCTGCCTCTTTTCCAAAAAGTGGGCGAGGTTTCCTAATACAATTCTTGGCTTTTGTTCTCGACAAGGATTAAGGTAATAGCAGTTGTTATCAATAAATATAACTTAGTGCTCACCTGTGGGAAAAAGATTCTCAGGTGTTGTGGGATTAAGGGGACAATTCCCTAAGAGCTAGGCTGGTCAGGATGGCTTCCTGGAGGAGGAAGGTGTAAGACTGGACCTGAAGAGAAGGCAATTTCTGTGGCAGGCAGAGGGAGCCCAGACCAGGCAGAGGGGAAGGCAGAGGACAGGAGGGCAGAGGGAGGATTGCTGGATTGGAGGACTCATTACCATGTACTTGTTTCTAAAACATGACTTGTTAAGTCATTTCCTTCGGGTGAAAGTGAAAGTGTATTTCCCTTTTCCCCCCCAAATCAGTAAAATATTAGATTGTAAGAGTCAGAATGAAACCAGCGGTGTCTTTTTTTGGCGTTCTCAATGGCAAGAATTCAGCACCTTTTTTTAGTACCACTTGTTTGCAGGTGGCAGGAGTGCTAATTAGATGGAGCCACTAACAATTTTCCTGGGTGGCTCTGACTCCCAAACTGACATGAGACATTGCTTGGGTGTTTTAAGAGAGAGAGCGGCTTCCACCCTCTCCATTGGTAATGGAATTTGTCATCTGTGGTGTCTGGAGAAATGGACTGAGTAGTTGCTCAGTATACATTTATTGATTATTAAATTGTTGACCGTGATCAAAGTTTCTTTTTTGATCTGAAAACTTTTTCAATGTTTAAGAAGGGGGTCAGTGTTTCTCTATGACAGATTGTTAAAAATAAGGCCCAGATGATTGTTAGGATAGATTGCAAGGAAAATTTAGTTTGAATTTTAGAGTGCTTTTTCACTCCCTGAAGCATGTTCACTAATGATAAAATTCAGGAGACTTTTTTTTTTTTTTTTGAGACAGAGTCTCGCTCTTATCACCCAGGCTGGAGTGCAGTGGCACAATCTCAGTTCACTGCAACCTCTACCTTCCAGGTTCCAGCAATTCTCCCGCCTCAGCCTCCCACATAGCTGTGACTATAGGCATGCAGCATCATGCCAGCTAATTTTTATTTTTAGTGGAGATGAGGTTTATCCATGTTGGCCAGGCTGGTCTCAAACTTCTGACCTCAAGTGATCTGCCTGCCTGTGCCTCCCAAAGTGCTGGGATTACAGGCATGAGCCACCAGGCCAGGCCAAAATTCAGTAGACTTTTGAGAGGATTGAGCCTTGGTAGTTCTTGGCATAAATGTATTTTTGAGTCATTTTTAAGAAAAAAAGAGATAAAGGTCCCACCTACCTCCTGTTCAACTCTAGAATCCACCAGTGCCACTGTTACCATCTCCCTCTGGGTTTTCAGTAGGACTTATGGCCAGTATCAGGCTTGAGAATATGGTCATTTTGGAGCCCCCAGTCAGGCCAGAGGAAGGCCAGTGACCCACCCAGCACAGATGGTGACTGCTCTGCCTTGACTGTCCCCAGGACAGGGACCCTTCACTGTCCTCTGCCCTCTGCTGGGACCCAGGCAGCCTGAGAGGGGACCTAGTCCACATGGGCTACACGGGGGAGTCTTGGCAGCGAATCTCATTTTCACCAGCAATTTACTGAACAGGCCTGGGTCCAGGGCTCTGTCTCAGGAGTTACTGGTGATCTCCATACCCCCACAGCCGAAGTAGCCTGTGACGGTCACAAGTAAATGGCAGCCTTTCCTCCAAGGCACAGATTTTCTACTCTCCCTGCAGATGGAAGTGTTGGGTGTCAAGTTTCATGCAGCCTCAGGGTTTGAGATTAACCTCGGTGAAGTATCTAGTGTTTTCAGCTATTTCGGGTCCCCTGGACTATGTAAATCCACATCTCCTCTTCATGTTCATTCCAACCAGAATCTGTGAAGCTGCACACATTTTCTCTGCAGGGGAGTCCAGGAGGAAACATTTGTGAGACCACACCCAGTGGAAACATGAATGTCAACAGCATTGCTGAGGCTCTGTGCCCAGGGAACAGAGGGTGACAAGGAAGTGATGATTTCACCAGGGTACCTGCCGAATATTTACTGAGGGTCTTAAAAATAGCCGAAAGTCTGTGATACAAGCTACCATCTAGTCCAGGTGCACCTTACTGTAAAAAAATATGATATATGAAAATTCAAAATTGTAAAGCAGAAGGATTTTCTACTTTGCATCACAAAAGGATGCATGGGCTTCCCTTGAGTGAACCTATTCCCTTGTATACTTAATCTGCGGCTGATTTACTGGAAATTCGGTTCACTTCCAACTGGTCAGAAACACACTAATTTATTTTCATTCATTTAAGATGTATCTCCTACCTACTTGCAAGAGGCCTTGAGCAACTCACAGGTTAAAACATGGGACAAAAGAAGCCTTTTAGGAATGAAACAGAACAGACAGGTGATGAGGTAGAGGCCTCAGGCATTCACGATGAAAGGTTTGCCACAATTAGGCTCTAAAGAAAATAGTGCAAGTATGCCCGGTTACCTGACCGTATAAAGGAAGGAACCTTTCTATCAGGTTATAAAATGTTTTGAATAGTAACTGCTTAAAAATCAGAGGCTATTATAAATGGAAGAATGTAGTATTGTTGAGATAAAAGGTTTCTCTTCCAGACTTTTGGAAACAAATGTTAACTGTGGAAAAGTATTACACTGAAGACCAGTTATGTTAACATTTTTCACTACTCTCAAACCTTAACAAAATATTTACAGGACAATTTTCGCCAAAAAATTTCAATCCTTTGTAGATTCATTTGTTGCAGATTCAGGGAAATGATTGCAAATCAGACACATTTCCTTTAGGTGGCCGTGAAGTTTCCTAGAATGCAACAAGTATCTTCTAGTTAAACTCTAAACCCTCAATAATGTTGATATGGCTTCAGGACAGTTTCAAAATTAGTCAGAGAGTTCTGGCTAATGTAAAATTTCACTAGATACATCCAGAATTTAAATATGAGAGGTTTAGAAAATAAGCAGGTTTAGATAAGAGTCAGAACAAGATTTAAAATCTAAGATATTTCTATACCAATCTACTGGTAAATTCTGTTTTTGTTTTTTGAGAGACAGAGTTTCACTCTGTGGCCAGCCTGGAGTGCAGTGGTGCGATCTCAGCTCACTGCAAACTCTGCCTCCAGGTACAGGCGATTTTCGTGCCTCACCCTTCCGAGTAGCTGGGATTACAGGAGTGTGCCACCACACCCGGCTAATTTTTAATACAGACAGGGTTTCTCCGTGTTGACCAGGCTGGTCTCGAACTGCTGGCCTCAAGTGATCCACCTGACTCGGCCTCCCAAAATCTGGGATTACAGGTGTGAGGCACTGCGCCCGGCAGTCTACAGGTAAATTCAATTTAACTGGATTTGAGATTTTTAAAAGGGTGCAGCTATGACTTAACCATTATAATCAAGGCCAGTTTTAGTGGGAATCAAAATTGTCATGTGGCAGTTAATGTGTATGTGTTATTCAAAAGCATGGAACGGTTAGTCGGAACAACAGTGCATGAAATAATGATGTACAGGCCGGGTGCAGTGGCTTACACCTGTAATCCCAGCACTTTCGGAGGCCGAGGAGGGTGGATCGCAATGTCAAGAGATTGAGACCATCCTGGCCAACAAGGTGAAACCCATTTAAAAAAAAAAAATACTGAGGTACAAATGATGACAATGTCAGCAAACGTGGACATTAGTTCAGCACTTAATATGCAACAGATAGTGTTTAAAACTCTAATTTTCTTCTTTCTTTTTAACTAGTAACATTTTAAAATATCACATATAATTAAAATATGTGATATTTTAAAATGTAAATATGTACATATTTAAATATGTAAAAATTTTTATACAGACACGCAGAAGGAGGGAGTCTGGCTAGATGAAGGTTACAGCTTCATCTGTATCGAAACCAGAGTGGAAGTTGAACAGTGCCTTGCACTGTAAGCTCCGGGCATTCCTAGATGATGGTTGTATCTTGCATGCTTCTAAAGTCTGACCTAAAGGAGACTGAAAGGTAAGATTAGAATGAATGAAAGAAACCCAACTCTATTAGTCATCTATTGCTGTCTATCAAATTAACCCAAAATTTACCAGCTTAAAACAAACAAGATTTATTACTGCACACACTATCTGAGGGTCAGGAATCCAAGAGCCATGTGGCTGGGTGGTCCCGGCTATGTGTTTCTCACAAAGTTGCAGTCAGACATCAGCTGGGGCCATAGTCATCTCGAGGGTCTACTGGGGCTTGTGGATTTACTGCCAAGTTCACTTGCATGGCTGTTGGCTGGAGGCCTCAGTTCTTTGCCATGTGGCTCTCTTTCCAGAGCTACCTGGTTCCTGCCTGAGCAGCAAGTGATGAAAAAGGGCGAGAGTATGACAGAGCAAGAGAGCGAGCCCAGTCGTGACTGATCACACGATTGACCCTGGTTTACTGTAAGAGAGAACATAGGCTGTGAACACCAGAAGGTGGGGATCATTGGATGCCATCTTGGAGGCTGGCTACTTCAACAGTCATCTAAGATTCCATGATTTCTAGACAATGGAAGGATGACAGGATGTATTTCCCAGATTTCAGGAATTCAGGCTTCTGATGCTCCCCAAGAAATCAGAGGACATGAGACTCCAAAAAGAAGAGAGATGGCTCAAGAAGGTGGGAGAGCTCCTTGTAGAATTCTAAATGTGTAAATTGCCAGTGCTCTTGAAGAAATAGTAAGGTGGGAAGGGGTGCTGATGAGACCAGGGCAGCTCCTGGAGAAGCTCAACTTTGAGTCGAGCTGGCAAAAGGGAACAAGGAGCGTAGATGTAGCAGAGTCACACAAACCTAGTTTGCTAATTAGGTCGAATTAATGAAGACAGTAAAATTGTAAGGATAACAACAATCAAAAAAAGCTTTCCTTTTTTGACATGGGCAGAAAATCAAGAAAGGAACTGCGCTGCGATTGTGGTCAGTTTCTATGGGGCCAACTTTTCCCAGCTGCCACTATGTAGTGGGAGGTGCTGAGTACACAAAGGAAAGGTCACTGCCCTCAAGGGTCTCCCAGTCAAATGCAAAATGCCATTCAGCATAATCAATACCATAATAACATTCCAGCCAGGAAGGTCGGGGACACTAGGAAAGACTCTGCAGTGCTACCTGGGGCAGGTGGGTCAGGGAGGGCTTGGCTGAAGAGATTACACTTGAACCGAGTTACAAAGGATCAGCAGGAATTTGCCAAGTGAACCAAAAAAGAAAGGGCAGAGAAAAAGGACACACCCAGCACAGAGGTGTGAAGCAGCCTGGCAGGATGGGGGAGCTGCTAGTGTTTTATATGATTGGAGCAAGGTGGAGGTGCAAACAGGGCTGGGGATCACTGTGAAACCCACTTCACAAGGCCTTGGGTGCCTGAACTGGGAGTGGACAGGGCAGTGTTGGTCAAAATGGGGTCTTACATCAGAATCTCCTGGGAGGCTTGTGAAAATGTGGCTTCTTAAGCCTTATCTTAGGTCCATATGGGCAGGCTGCTCAGCATAACTCTCTTTTCTTCCTGAGCTTGACTACATTTCCCAGCATCCTTTGGAGTGAGACTACATCTCCCAGCATCCTTGCAGTTAGACTATTTCCTAGCCTCCTTTGCAGGTAGGTGCACTCATGTGACTGAGATCTAGCCAATTGAATGTGAATGAAACTAATGCTTGCCATTTCCAGACTTGAGGCATTAAAATGCCCCACAGCTTCTCCATGCACTTTTCCTTCTCTTTATGTTTTTGCACAGGGATATTGGAAGCCCCATGTTGAAAGTGGCAGAGCAACAAAAATTGAGGAAACCCTGAATCCCTGAATTATTATTTGGAGATGACCCCTCACTGATCCAGAACACTCATAGTGGGGCTTTAGGAGAATGAGAAATTCTATCATGTTTGAGACTTTGTACATCTTTGGACTTAACAGCTAGTTTTAACCTGGCTAACATGGCAATTGACAGCCTCTGAGAGAACATTTGGAGGATCTGCTTTTTTAACAAGTAACCCAGGGGAGTTCGAGGATCACTGCTGAAAGCCAAGAGGAGCCAGCTACACAAGGGTTTAATGCTGACCAAGGAACAGCATGCTATTTGCATTTTAGAACGACAGCGAGGGAGCGGAACTCTGCTCCCTTCTTCTTTGCCAAGGAGAACAATATACTGACTCAAAAGAAAACTTCGGTAAGAGAATATTGAAGCTCTAGATGAGTAAAGAGATTCTAACCGCACCAAGCTGCCGTAAATGAGCTCAAGTCTCTTGGCCAGGACAAATTACACTCTAGGGAGTAGAGAGAACTTGCCTCTGAAGCTGTAAAGCCTCTGCTGATAATCTTTACAGAACATGGAGACTGTGAAAGAAATTGGAAAGCTAGAGATGGCAAAATATAGCTCTGATTAGTAAAGAGGGGGAAAGCTTCTGCAAACTACAAAAGTGGGACTATCCTATCCATCCTCATTAAGTTCCCTGATCAGATGACTTAAGACTGATTTGTGAGCATGTGAAAAATGGAGCAGAATCCTCTAGAAGCCTGTGTGGGTTCTTTAAGAGCAAGCCACAACAAGGTAACTGTATTCCCAGTTTTGTGGTAGCCTTGCTAGATTATTATGTCAGGGAATTGTGTTAGCCATGGTACAGACAAAGCACATTTCAGCTTGGTATCTGTCAAGGAATCTCATGATAAATTTGTGCACGAGATGAAGTAATTTCAGCTGCAGACCAGCATGCCTACTAGGTGGATTTAGAACTGTTTTGTGGCCGTTCCCAAAGATGCTAGTCAATATCCTTGTGGAAGTAAATTTCTAGTTAAAGGCACAGTCGTTGTCGCATTTGATATTTTTATTAGTGTGCCGACATAGATGACTTAGTTAATATCTAACACATTTTGAGATGACATGCAGAGAATACTTTGGGCCCAAAGAACAGACTACAGTGCTAAGATAAATGTAATGATATAAGATGAAACAAACGGTAGGGTCAGATGTCGCCGTCCAAACAGTCCCTGTGTGAGTGCAGGGCCAAGAGGCAAAAGCGTCTGGTGGAGAGGAAAAGACAAGAATCTCAGCTGACAGTAACATGGCACGCTGTTCAGCCACTCTAATCCTAGTGTGGTCTTGGGTTGAATTAAGGGAAGCATAAAAATGGTGCTTTTGGGGTTCCCTGTGGGAGCCACATCACACCTGGACTGTGGCCTTTGGTGATGAGTTCCCTTTTGTAAGATGCCCGAGAGTGTGGAGAGGAAGATGAGCGATGTGTCACAGGGAGGGAGCTCCGAATCCTGTCATCTGAGAAGCATTTAAGGAACTGCAAGAGGTCAGTGTGAAGGTGAGAAAACTCAGAGTTTAGGTATGAAGCCCCTGGGGTTCGCTGACATCTGTGTGCAGTTATCGGAAGGCATGTCATTAGCAGAGGGGCCCAGGTTTAGGGAAAGGCCTTGTAGGCAAATTTGAGGTCCACCCCAGAGTGACCCTTCTATACCCATCTCACAGCTCTATAAAACAGAAGGGCTTCTCGGGGTGGGAGTGCCCGTCAGTGGAGATGACAGAGTGGAGAGGAGAAAGCCCCTTGGAAGAGCTGAAGGTGTCAGATGGGTGTTTGGTCACAAAGGGATTGTTAATGTCCCTCCAGGTATCAGTAGCTCCCAGCACTGGCTGCACTTCGAGACATCTTAGAATGTGCTGGGCACTGTGCTAAGGGAGGCTTGAAAGCCCCATGTAGTTTTCTTTCTCTCCTATAACAAATTATCCCAAAATCAGTGGCTTAAAGCAACATAAATGGATTATCTTGCTGTTCTGGAAACGAGAGACCAAAATCAAGGCATCTGCAGAGATGTGTTCTTTCAGGCGGCTCTAGGAGGCTTGCCCCGCCTTTTCCAGCTGCCAGGAGCTGCCTGTACTCCTTGGCTCTTGGCTCCTTCCTGGGTCTTCAAGGCTAGCAGCAAAGTGTCTTTAACCCTTCCTCTTCTGTCATGGTATTGCTACCTCTGACTCGGAACTGCCTGCCTCCCTTTCAGAAGGACCCCTGTGATTATGCTAGGACCACTCGGATAATCTAGGTCCCTCTCCTCATGTAGTCAAATCTGTAAAGTTTCTTTTGCCGTATAAGGTAACATGCGCAGCTTTGGGGAATTAGGAGGGCAACATCTTTGAGGGGCTGGTATTCTGCCTACTGCAAGCCCTTTGAATCCCACTTCCATTCACTTAATCCCTCGTTACCTTGACAAGTTAGGCATCATTTCCACTTCACAGATAGAGAAAGAGGCACAGAGAAGTTAGGTAAACACACAGCATCGCCATACAATGGCAAGGCTGGGATTCGAACCCAGTTCTAACTCTCAAGGCCAGACCCTTAACCTCTTGGATGCTACACTGAGTGTTATTATTATTATTAAAGTCTATAACTCTAAGCACTACTAATGGTTTTTCTCTAATGGTGTTGATTTAGTGGTTACATTATTGCAGCATGTTTTTTCCAAAATGTCAAGGAAGTCAGACATTTCTGGCTAATACGAAACGTAACGGGCCTCCCCTGTTCTCTCCTTAGCATCCTCAGCTAACACCTTTCTCCCCTCCTGGATTTTGTCACCTTGGGCCTTCTCAGCTACAGGAGTTGAAGCAGTGTTATTTTCTGAATTTGGATCTGACAATCTTTGTAGACTAAAGGTTACACAGCTGCTAAAGTTTGTTTTTAACCCAAAGTAACGGAGTTGTCAGGGAGAATGTAAAAAGATTCCAGAAATGCAGGTTAGAAACCTAGTGATTCTGCCAGATAGCAGGAACAGTTCTGTGATGATGGCATTTAGACCCTGGGCAGACATAAAAACACACAGATCTGGCTGAAGCCCCCACTCCTCCTGGAGCTTAGAGGCCCCACTGAAGTGGGCAGGGAACAAGTGGCTGGGACAGTGAGTGTGTCACATCTCTTCTGTGGTCGTCCTTCCAATGCGCCCAGCCTTGGCCATTTGGAACCACAGAGCACCATCCACACTCCAGCTGAGGCACGGTTCTCTCTGTGCTGGGCTGGACTAGTCTGGGCCCTGGGTCCAAGCTGAGCTGCATGTGGGCTGCGCAAAGCCTGCTGGACAGGGCCTCAGGCACAAGTGGAGGGGCCACTATGATACCAGGAAGAGTTTGCCAGAATCCAGCAGGTGCATGAAAGAGTCCGCAGGACGCAGGACGGGCTTGCCTGGGGTTGGGGCTGTGAACTGACTGTGGTGCAAGGAATGGCTGGATGGCTGGAGAGAAGTGGAAGGGCCTCCTGTCCACTGGATTCAGATCTTATTCAACTGCAGGGACCACGCTGACCCTCCTGAGCTGATGGTTCCTATATGGCCCACACAGCAGTGCCATGGCCTCTTTCATCAAGTCTATGTTGTAGGTTTGGTACTGATGGAGCACCTAGATTCTAGAAAGGAGGGAAGTTAACATTTTTGAACATCTTTTTGCCAGGCATAGGACCAGGAAGGAGAGAAATGGGGTCCTTACTGGCCAAGTGCTGTCACTCACTGACTCCAGGTACAAGGAAGAAGACAATACGATTCCTGTCCTCAGAGATGGAAAAGTCCATGTGCCTGTGGATACAGACCTTTACACAGACAGCATAAGGACTGAACAGGGCAGTAATTAATGAAGATAAAAGAAGTAGCGTGAGTAATGAGTAATAAGTGAGAATAATTACTAAACATAAGTACTGACTTTGGGAGTACCCCAGGCCCGACTTTTATGCCAAATCTCTAGTGTTAAGGCATAAGACATACTGTGTTTAGAACATGTCCTAAAAGAGGACTTGTTCTAAAAAATAGCACAAAACAGCAGAAAAAAAAATGTTCTGTTGCTGACTTGTGTTCGTTGTTCAACGTGTGGGCCACTGGGATTCCTGAATCTTCTTTCTCCATATTTACATCCCATTAACATTTGTGTAGTTGCTATCTTTCCCTGAAATGGTTCTTTCTCAACACTCAATATTTCTGTGACAAGATGGGGAAACAGAAAATAATGTTTTAAAATGTTCAATTGATTTCCTTTTTTAAAAAACATACCTTTATGGAATTATTACATGTCATAAAATTGATCTGCTTTATGTGTGCAACTCAGTGAATTTTAGTAAATTTGCAGAGGTGTGCAGCATCACCACAGCCAGTTTTAAAACATTTCCATTACCAGAGAGAATAATTTAAGGGCACAATCCGATGAATGTGGGCATATTTAACCTACCTGAGCAGGCATTTCTGAAACTGTTGTACTTAAGAAAATCTGTCAGCAAATGTTGAGTTGCTTCATGATATACTTTTGCAAAACAAAGCAAAATGCAGCAGAAGGAAGGATCTGTGTGCCTGAAATCCTAAGAAACCATGATCTATTTTACAGATCACTTCATTAATAAACAGATTATTACAAAGGTCATTATTTTAGAGATGACAAGTGCCATTAGCTAACACCATGTTGTTATCTATTGGGACATATAAAAAGTGTTTTTAATTTGCTCTTCAAAAAGTCGCTTACACCCACAAGACTACTTCAGTCAACAAAGCAGATCTAGGTATGATCTAGGTATGGGAAAACCATGGCAAGAACAGCTTTACCTTTTTGTCTTTAAAATGTAGTGTCTTCATTTTCGTTCGGATTCTCTTTTCTCACCAGTTTCACTGTTTGGAGGAAGGACTTCTCTGGTGAAGAGTACCCCAGTCTGATGCTTTTGCGAAAGCAGCCACCCCTCTGGCATGAAAGGCACCATCTAATCACCCACACTCTTAGAGGCGAAGAGTACACTGAATAATGAATGCTCAAATGGTTTCTATTCTATTATAAAAACCCATTTTAGAAAACCCAGTATTCAGAAAGTTGAGAATCTAGTGCTGTCTTCTCTGTTAGGGACTCCACTGCTTTCATGGGTGGATCCTTCTGATATGGCTTCTTAGATGGGGGTCAAATCCCCTTCCTCCTAATCCCACACTTTATCCTTCTTATGCTGTAGGTCAACAGATATAGAGAATTCTCCCTTTTCAGGTAGGAGGGGAAATCATTCTTCCAATCAAGTATTGGAGAAAACATGATCCAAGTCTGCAAGCTTTTCAGATGCTCTCAAGTTCTATTTATAAGGATATGAAGAGGTAAATATTGTGTTGCTGTTTACTTTTATTAGAAAGACACAGACACCCAGAAACAAACTTGCATCAGAGTCTTATTTAATATTTATTTTATTTTATTTTTGAGGCAGAGTCTCTCTCTGTCACCCAGGCTGGAGTGCAGTTTCACTGCAACCTTTGCCTCCTAGGCTTAAGCAATTCTCCTGCTTTAGCCTCCCAAGTAGCTGGGATTACAGGTGCCCACCACCACGCCTGGCTAATTTTTGTATTTTTAATATAGATGGGGTTTCATCATGTTGGCCAGGCTGGTCTTGAACTCCTAACCTCAGGTGATCAGCCCGCCTTGATCTCCCAAAGTGCTGGAATTACAGGCATGAGCCACTGTGCCTGGCCTAATATTTATTTGTAAGTTAAAAAAGTTGACATCCTATATTTGAAAAAATACACAATTTTACGAGTACAGCTTGATACATTTTTACATAGTGGACAAACTCAGTTAAAGATAGAGAACATAGGAGGAGGATCCAAGATGGCAGATTAGACACAACTCTAGCGCACAACACCCAGCGAGAGAGACACAGAAACCCAGAGGTCTCCTAGCTTCAATCGAAGTACCAGGTGCATTTCAAAGGTTCTGGTCCAAGGGTGAGCAAAGCCAACTCAGGGCAGACCGAGGTGGGGAGGGTTACTGCTTCACCCAGAAAATGCATCTGACTGGTGAGTCGGAGGCTCCACCTCTGGCGCTCTGGTCCAGATACAGCACTTACCCCAAAGCCTCAGCAATACACAGAACAGGGGATCTTTGCCAGTCAAGCGCTGGGAATTACAAATCCGGAGTCAAATAAGAGTCTGCAGACTGAGCTATCGCCCCCTCCCCCTGCCAGGAGAGAGAGGGAGCTATAAGTGGGAACAGCTGGGCGGCCCCTACCCCATGACCCGAGAGAGAGAAAGCTGAAAGGGGGAGACTGCCTGGTGCGGCTGGGCCCTACCCTCCCCGACAAACCCCAGAGGGCTGAAGCTCTGACTCTAGTGGGTTGTGTAGCCAGTGCTACAGTCTGAGATGAACCCTGAATGATCCAGCCCAGTGGAGGAAAGACACAACCGACCACTAGAGGGGTGGGACTGGGCTACATGTTTTAACAAAAAACACAGGAAGCCTACATAACAATGGGACAGCGTTCTTGACAACCCAGCAGCAACTACAGGTCAGCGGAAGAGGGGGGCATAATCTCCCAGTATAAACAAAAAAGACACAGGAAGCTTCCCTAGTAATCTGAAGGAATCCCTAGAAACCCAGTAGTGTCCCCACAGGCAGACAAGCGACCTCAACAAGCAGCTCTCTGACATCACAGTCAGGTAAATCCACAAAGATGGGAAAAAAAAACAGTGCAAAAAAAGGTGAAATCACCAAAGACCAGCACACCTCTTCTCCTTCAAGGGATCACAACTCCTCAACAACACAGGATCACAACTTGACTGAGAAGGAGTGTGAAGAATTGATGGAAACAGGATTTAGAAGGTGGGTAATAAACTTTTCAGAGCTAAAGGAACACGTTCTAACTCAATGCAAAGAAACCAAAAACCTTGAAAAAAGGTTAGATGAAATGCTAAGTAGAATAACTAGCTTAGAGAAGAACATAAATGACTTGATGGAGTTAAAGAACACAGCACAAGAACTACGTGAAGCAAACACAAATTTTAATAGCCGAATTGATCAAGCAGAAGAAAGTATATCAGAGATTGAAGATCAACTCAATGAAATAAAAAGAGAAGGCAATACAAGAGAAAAAAGAGGGAAAAGAAATGAACAAAGCCTCCAAGAAATATGGAATTATGTGAAAAAACCTAATCTATGCTTGATCAGTGTACATGAATATGACGGGCAGAATGAATCCAAGCTGGAAAACACACTCCAGGATATTATCCAGGAGAATGTCCCAAGCCTAGCAAGGCAGTCCAAATTTCAAATTCAAGAAATACAGAGAACTCCACAAAGATATTTCTCAAGAAGAGCAACCCCAAGACACGTAATTGTCAGATTCACCAGGGTCAAAATGAAGGAAAAAATGCTAAGGGCAGCCAGAGACAAAGGTCAGGTCACCCACAGAGGGAAGCCAATTAGACTCACAGCAGATCTCTCAGGAGAAACCCTACAAGCCAGAAGAGAGTGGGGACCAATATTCAACATCCTTAAAGAAAAGAACTTTCAACCCAGAATCTCATATCCAGCCAAACTAAGCTTCATAAATGAAGAAGAAATAAAATCCTTTATGGACAAGAAATTATTGAGAGATTTTGTCACTTGCCCTACAAGAGCTCCTGAAAGAAACAGTAAGCATGGAAAGGAACAAGTACCAGTTACTGCAAAAGCAAACCCATTGGCAAAGACCAAAAATGCAGTGAAGAAAATGAGTCAACCAATGAGAAAGAAAACCATCCAGTAACAAAATGGCAGGATCAAATTCACACATAATATTAACATTGAAGGTAAATGGCCTAAATGCCCTAATCAGAAGAGACAGACTGGCAAACTGGATAAAAAGTCAGAACTCATCAGTGTGCTGTATTCAAGAAACCCATCTCACATACAAAGACACACATAGACTCAAAATAAAGGGATGGAAGAAGATTTACCAAGCAAATGGAGGACAAAAAAAAGCAGGGGTTGCAATCCTAGTCTCTGATAAAATGGACTTGAAACCAACAAAGATCGAAAGACACAAAGAAGGACATTACATAATGGTAAAAGGATCAATCCAACAGGAAAAGCTAACTATCCTAAATATATACGCCCCCAACACAGGAGCACTCAGATCCATAAAGCAAGTTCTTAACGATCTAAAATGAGATTTAGACTCCCACACAATAATAGTGGAAGACTTCAATATTCCACTGTCAATATTAGACACATCAACGAGACAGAAAATTAACAAGGATATCCAGGACTTGAATGAAGAGCTGGACCAAGTGGATCTAATAGACATATATAGAACTCTCCACCCCAAATCCACAGAACATATATTTTTTTCAGCACCACGTTGCATTTACTCTAAAATTGACCACATCATTGAAAGCAAATCACTCCTCAGCAAATGCAAAAGAACAGAAATCATAACAAACAGTCTATTAGACCACAGCACAATCAGACTAGAACTCGGGATCAAGAAACACACTCAAACCTGCACGATCACTCGGAAACTGAACAACTTGCTTCTCAATGTTGACTGGATAAACAATGAAATGAAGGCAGAAATAAAGATGTCCTTTGAAACCAACCAGAATGAAGACACAACTTACCAGAATCTCTGGGACACCTTTAAAGCAGTATTGAGAGGGAAATTTATAGCAATAAATGCCCACTGGAGAAGAGAGGAAAGATCTAAAATCGACACCCTATCATCAAAATTGAAAGAACTAGAGGAGCAAGATAAAAAAGAAAACTCAAAAGCTAGCAGAAGACAAGAGATAACTAAGATCAGAGCAGAACTGAAGGAGAGAGAGACACAAAAAATCCTTCAAAAAATCAAATCCAGGAGCTGTTTTTTTGAAAAGATCAACAAAATAGACAGACCACTAGCCAGATTAATAAAAAAGAAAAGGGAGAAGAATCAAATAGATGCAATAAAAAACGATAAAGGGGATATCACCACTGATCTCACAGAAATACAAACTACCATCAGAGATTACTACAAACAGCTCTACTCACATAAACCAGTAAACCAGGAAGAAATGGATAAATTCCTAGACACTTGTACTCTACAAAAACTAAACCAGGAAGAAGCTGAAACCCCAAATAGACCAATAACAAGGGCTGAAATCGAGGCAGCAATCAATAGCCTACCAACCAAAAAATGTCCAGGTCCAGACGGGTTCACAGCAGAATTCTACCAGACATGCAAAGAGGAACTGGTTCAATTCCTTCTGAAACTGTATCAAACAATACAAAAAGGGGAATACTCCCTAACTCATTCTATGAGACAAACATTGTCCTGATACCAAAAGCAGGCAGAGACTCAACTAAAAAAGAAAACTTCAGGCCAATATCCATGATGAACATCAATGCAAAAATCTTCAATAAAATACTGGCAAACAGATTGCAACAGCACTTCAAGAAGCTTATCCATCATGACCAAGTAGGCTTCATCCCGGGATGCAAGGCTGGTTCAACCTACGCAAATCCATAAATGTAATCCATCACATAATGGAATCAAAGACAAAAACCACATGATTATCTCAATAGATGCAGAGAAGGCCTTTGATAAAATTCAACAGCCCTTCATGCTAAAAACTCTCAATAAACTAGGTATTGATGGAACGTATCATAAAATGATAAAAGCTATATATGACAGACCTACAGCCAATATCATACTGAATGGGCAAAAGCTGGAAGAATTCCCTTTGAAATCAGGCACTAGACAAGGATGCCCTCTCTCACCACTCCTATTCAACATAGTGTTGGAAGTTCTAGCCAGAGTAATCAGGCAAGAAAAAGAAATAAAGTGTATTCAATTAGGAAAGGAGGAAGTCAAACTGTCTCTATTTGCAGATGACATGACTGTATATCTAGAAGACCCCATTATCTCAGCCCAAACTCTTCTCAAGCTGATAAGCAACTTCAGCAAAGTCTCAGGATATAAAATCAATGTGCAGAAATCAAAAGCATTCCTATACACCAATAACAGACAAACAGAGAGCCAAATCAAGAGCGAACTCCCATTCACAATTGCTACAAAGAGAGTAAAATACCTAGGAATATGACTAATAAAGGATGTAAAGGACCTTTTCAAGGAGAACTACAAAGCACTGCTCAAGGAAATAAGAGAGGGCACAAACAGATGGAAAAACATTCCATGCTCATGGTTAGGAAGAATCAATATTGTGAAAATGGCCATACTGCCCAAAGTGATCTATAGATTCAATGCTATCCCCATCAAGCTACCAATGACCTTCTTCACAGAACTGGAAAAAAAACCACTTTGAACTTCATATAGAATCACAAGAGACCCTGCATAGCCAAGACAATCCTAAGCAAAAAGAACAAAGCAGGAGGCATCACACTACCAGACTTCAAACTATACTACAAGACTACAGTAATCAAAACAGTATGGTACTGGTATCAAAACAGAGAGACAGGCCAATGGAACAGAACAGAGACCCCAGAAGA
This sequence comes from Callithrix jacchus, assembly GCF_049354715.1. Taxonomy (NCBI): domain Eukaryota; kingdom Metazoa; phylum Chordata; class Mammalia; order Primates; family Cebidae; genus Callithrix; species Callithrix jacchus. The sequence continues at coordinate 91,867,412 of NC_133515.1, forward strand.
AACACCACACATCTACAACCATCTGATCTTTGACAAACCCAGCAAAAACAAGCAATGGGGAAAGGACTCCATGTTTAATAAATGGTGTTGGGAAAACTGGCTAGCAATGTGCAGAAAGCAGAAATTGGACCCCTACCTGTCACCTTACACTAAAATTAACTCCAGATGGATCAAAGATTGAAACATAAAACCTAACACCATAAAAACACTAGAAGAAAATGTAGGCAAAACCATCCAGGACATAGGCATAGGAAAGGACTTCATGACTAAAACACCAAAAGCAATGTCAATAAAAGCCAGGATAGACAAATGGGATATAATTAAACCCCAGAGCTTCTGTACAGCAAAAGAAGCCATCATTAGAGTGAATCGGCAACCAACAGAATAGGAAAAAATTTTTGCAATCTACCCATCTGACAAAGGGCTAATATCCAGAATCTATAAAGAGCTAAAACAGATATACAAGAAAAACACAAACAACCCCATTCAAAATTGGGTGAAGGATATGAACAGACACTTTTCAAAAGAGGACATATATGAGGCCAACAAACATGAAAAAATGCTCATCATCACTGGTCATTAGAGAAATGCAAATCAAAACTACATTGAGATATCATCTCAAGCCAGTTAGAATGGCGATCATTAAAAAATCTGGAGACAACAGATGCTGGAGAGGATGTGGAGAAATAGGAACACTTTTACACTGTTGGTGGGAGTGTAGATTAGTCCGACCATTGTGGAAGACAGTGTGGCGATTTCTTAAGGATCTAGAAATAGAAATTTCATTTGACCCAGCAATCCCACTATTGGGTATATACCCAAAGAACTATAAATTGTTCTACTATAAAGACACATGCACACATATGTTCATTGCAGCCCTGTGTACAATAGCAAAGACCTGGAACCAACCCAAATGCCCATCAATGGTAGATGGGACAAAGAAGATGTGGTACATATACACCATGGAATACTATGCAGCCATAAAAAACGATGAGTTTGTGTCCTTTTTAGGGATTTGGATGAATCTGGAAACCATCATTCTCAGCAAACTGACCCAAGAACAGAAAGCCAAGCACCATATGTTCTCAGTCATAGGTGAGTGTTGAACAATAAGAACACCTGGACTCAGGGAGAGGAGCATCACACACAGGGGACAGTTGGGAGGCGTAGGGGAGAGACAATGGGGGTGGGGGGTGGGGAGGGATAACATGGGGAGAAATGCGAGATATAGTATGCACCTAAAGTAAAATAAATAATTTTTTTTAAAAAAGATAGAGAACATGGCCCATATCCCCAAGGCCTCTCTCCTTTATGCCCCTCCCAGTTATTAACTCGACAAAGTAACTGACATCTTTCTTTCATCAAAATTTAGTTTTGCTTTATGAATGGAATCACACAATATTCTTTTTGTATCTGACTTTTTTCATTGAACATTAGTGTCTGTGAATTTCATCTATGTTGTTGCCTAGAGGAGTAGTTCATGTTTACACTGTTGTATAGTATTCCACTGCATGAATATGCCATGATAGATTTAGTGTTTTTACTATTGATGGATATTTGGGTAGGTTTCAGTTTATTTTAATCTCTTAGAAATAGTTTCCCTATGAATATTTCAGGACATATTCTGTAGGTCTCGGTAGTCATTTCTCAGAATAGAATCGCTGGATCATGGGAATGCAATATTCAGCTTTAGTGGATAGGATGATTAAGACTTTCTAATTCTGGCCAGATGAGGTGGCTCATGCCTATAATCCCAGCACTTTGGGAGGCTGAGGAGGGAGGATCACTTGAGCCCAGGAGTTTGAGACCCGCCTGGATAACATAGTGAGAACCTGTGTTTACTAAACATAGAAAAAAGAAAAACAAAGACTTAAACATAGAAAAAAGAAAAGTAAATACAATTATTGTATAAATATTTGCAAGTTGTGTGTGTTTTTAAAAAAGAAATTGTCTATTTCATCTAAATTGTCAAATTTTGGGGCACAAAGTTGTTTAGAACATCCTCACATTGCCACTTTGGTGCTTGCATGGATTTCTAGTAATGGCACTGTTTTCATGATTTGTATTAGTATTTCATTCCTTCTTTTTTCTTGATCAGTCTTTTGAGAAATTTGTAAATTGTATTAGCTTTTTTGAAGAACCAATTTTTGGCTCTGTTAATTTTTTTCTATTTTATGTTTATTTCATTTTTTGGCTTATATTTTTATTATTTTTTCCTTCTAATTTATCTTCCTCAATTTGACGGTTTTTTTTTTCTAGCTAGAAATGGTCACTAGATCAATGATTTTCTCTCATTCTTTTGCTTTCTGAAATAGGTATTTAAGGCTATACGTTATTCCTTTCAGCACAGTTTCAGCTCTATTCAACAGGTTATAATGTTGGTTCTTCATTATTATTCAGTTCAGAATATTTTCTAATTTCCATTAAAATTTTAAATTTCTGATTTGCTGTTTTGAAACATGGGTCATTTAGAAGTGTTATTTAGTCATTTTCAAACATTTAGGAATTGAAAGAGTGTTTCCTAGTGATTTTTAGTACATTTTTACTCTTGTAAGAGGACACACTCTGTATGATTTCAGCCCTTTGAAATGTACTGAAATCTGCATCATGACTCAGAATATGATTTATTTTATTAAATGTTCCATGCGCACTTGAAAAGAATGTAATCCTCCTATTGCTGGGCTCCGTGTTCTGCATGTGTCACTGAGGTCATCCTTGTTTATCATGTTGTTCAAGTCTGTATCTTTACTGATTTTTGTCTGAAAGTTTATTCTATCAGTTGCTGAAAGATGTATTTGAAATCTCCAGCTTTGATAATGGATGTGCTTTTCCTTTTCCTTTTGTCAGCTTTTGCTTTGAATGTTTTAGGTTTTGTTTTTAGGTGCATACAAACTTCAGATTATCAAATCTTTCAGCTGAATTGACTTTTTGTCATTACGAAACAAACGCTCCTCTTTATCTCTGGAGATACTTCTTGCCTTATAGTCTTGCTTTGTCTGATATCAGTATAGCTAAGGCAGGTTTCTTTTGGTTAGTGTTTTCACAGCAAATTGTTTTGAATTCTTTTCCTTCCAACCCTTCTGTGTCTGTCTGTTGTAAGTAACATACAGCTGAGTCTTCTTGTTTTGTTTGGTTTTTCTAGTCTGGCAATCTTTTTATTTGAATGGATCATTGATCCAGTTAAATTTTGATACATTTCTGATGCTTTTGGTGTTAGTTCTATGATTTTGCTATTTGTTTTATACTTGCTCTGTCTAGTTTTGTTGCATTTTTCTCTTTGTAGCCTTCTTTTATTTGTTTTTTATTATTCTGTTTCCTCCATTAGTTTGTTATAATTATTTTATTATTTGTTTAGTATTTTATAAACAAATCAATTGTTACACATTCTTTTATTATTTGTTTAGTATTACGCAGAGTGGGGGCTGATAAACTTTTTCTGTAAAGGGTTAAATAGTAAATATTGGCTGGGTGTGGTGGCTCACACCTGTAATCCCAGCACTCTGGGAGGCTGAGGCAGCCAGATCATGAGGTCAGGATATCGAGACCATCCTGGCCAACATGGTGAAACTCCGTCTCTACTAAAAATACAAAAATTAGTTGGGTGTGGTGTCGGGCACCTATAATTCCAGCTACTCAGGAGACTGAGGCAGGAGAATCGCTTGAACCCGGGAGGCAGAGATTGCAGTGAGTAGAGATCGAGCCATTGCACTCCAGTCTGGCAACAGAGCGAGACTCCATCTAAAAAAATTTTAAAAAGTAAATATATTAGGCTTTGAAGACCACCTACAGTCTGTGACTTTCCTTCCTCCTCCCAATCCTTCCCATTCTCCTCCTCCCAGTCCTTCCCCTCCTCCTCCTCTTCCTTCTCCCCCTCTTCCCACTATTCTTTAAAAAATGTGAAAAACATTCTTAGCTCTTAAACTATACAAAGCAGGCCCTGGGCTTGATTTTGGCAACGGTGACAGTTTGACAACCTGTAGTAGAGATTTGCCATATGTCATAACAGAATCTGCCCTTCAATTAATAATTTTACCACTTCCTGGGCAATATAGGTACCTTATAAAACTTTAATTCCATTTACCTAACTCTCTTCTTTCTGTTTTGCTAGTTTGGTCGTACATTTTGTTTCTCTATGTATTTGAAATCCTGCAAGATGTTCTTATGTTATTGTTTGAAATAGGCTATGTACATTTCAAGGTACTCTCATATGTACCATTTCTTGCTCTCTATTGCTTTCTGCATTGCTGTTCCACTAACTTGGACTATTTTGTCTGAGTAAACTTCCTTTAAAGTATTTCTTTTAGTGTGTCTGTGTTGACAGCATATTTTCTTTTTTTTAAATTAAAACAATTTCAATAGCTTTTTGTGTACAAGTGGTTTTGGTTACATGGATGACTTATATAGTGCGAATTCTGAGATTTTAGTGCACTTGTCATCCCAGTAGTGTACATTGTACCTAATGTGTATTTTTTAAAAAATCCCGGTTGGGCGCGGTGGCTCAAGCCTGTAATCCCAGCACTTTGGGAGGCCGAGGCGGGTGGATCACGAGGTCAACAGATCGAGACCATCTTGGTCAACATGGTGAAACCCCGTCTCTACTAAAATTACAAAAAAATTAGCTGGGCACGGTGGTGCGTGCCTGTAATCCCAGCTGCTCGGGAGGCTGAGGCAGGAGAATTGCCTGAACCCAGGAGGCGGAGATTGCGGTGAGCCGAGATCGCGCCATTGCACTCCAGCCTGGGTAACAAGAGCGAAACTCCGTCTCAAAAAAAAAAAAAAAAAATCCCTAGTCTCCTTCCCACCCTCCCCTTCTGAGTCCCTGAAGTCCATTATATCACTCTGCACGCCTTTGTGTACTCACAGCGTAGCTCCCATTATAAGTGAGAACATCTGTATTTGGTTTTCTGCTCCTGCATCATTCTACTTAGAATAACAGCCTCCAGCTCCATCCAAGTTGCTGCTAAAGAAATTATTTTGTTACTTTTAATGGCTGAGTTATATTCCATGGTGTGTATATATCACATTTTCTTTATCCATTCATTGACAACGTATTTGCTTAGTTTTTATTCACCTGAGATACTTGTTCATCTTCATTTGTAAGGGTGTTTTCACTGGATGTGGAATTCCAGGCTAGCGGTGATTTTATTTTGGCATTTATCTTCCTCCTTCTATTGTCTTCTGCCTTCCATTGCCTGTATAGAGGAGGTCTTATTGCTCCTTAACGTGTCTTTTTTCCCCTCCTCTGGCTATTTTAAATTTTTCTCGTCTTTGATTTTTTTGGAGCTCTATTCTCATGTGCCTTTGTATAGTTTTCTTTGTTTTTTTTTTGTGTGTGTATGAATTTTGTTCAAGCTCCTTGAATCTGTATATTGATAGAATTCTTGGGTTTTTATCTCTTCAGACATGGCTCTGTCAATTTCTCTCTTCTCCCCTTCTTAAACTCAAATTCCACTTATCTTGGTTCTTTCCATTGAGTTCCACATCTTCCTTATGCTTCTCTCTCTCTCTCTCTCTCTCTGTCTCTGTCTGACTCCCTCTCTCTTTTTTACATACATGTGTGTTTAATCTTTTTTCCTTCTGCTTCCATTTGGTTATTTTTCTACTGACCTAATTGCCAATTTACTAATCATTTCTTCTGATGTTAAATCCATCTCTTTCTTTCTTTCTTTTCTCTCTCTCTCTTTTCTTTCTTTCCTTCTTTTCTCCCCTTCCTTCCTTCCTTCCTTTCTTACCTCCCTCCCTCCCTCTCTCCTTTCCTTTCGTTTCCTTCCTTCTTTTCTCTCTCTCTCTCTCGCTCTCTTTCCTTCTTTCATGACAGGGTCTTGCTGTGTCACACAGGCTGGAGTACAGTGGTGCAATTATAGGTCATTTCAGTCCTGAACTCCTGGGCTCAAGCAGTCTTCCCACCTCAGCCTCCCCAGCAGCTGGGAGTACAGGTGTGTGCTGCTGCACTCAGCTAATTTTTAAATTAAAAAGAATAGAGATGGGGGGTCTTAGTATATTGCCCAGGCTGGTCTTGAACTCCAGGCCTCAAGCAATCCTTCTCCCTGGGCTTACCCAGAGTTCTGGAATTATAGGCATGAGCCACTGCACCCAACCTCTGTTGAATTTTTAACCTTAGTTTTTGTTTTTCTTAGTTCCTATTTGTTTCTTCTTAAATAGATTCCAGTACTCCACCTTTGAATCTATTTTTCGATGAAAATATTTATTCATATGGGTAAACTATTAACACGGTCTTTGTTTGTTAAGTCTTGTATCTGGGTCACCTATATGTCTCTGTCTAAAGTCTTTCTCCTTTTTCAACTTGGCTTCACTTCCTGTCTCCTGGAATGCAGGGTGAGGGTGACTGAATAGTGGGTATTGCTATGAAACATTGCTGAGCTCTGGATGATGTTGCTTTCCTTTACAGAGGTGTTTATTTTTCCCTAGCAGCAGTTAAAGAGGTCTCAGTATAAAGAGGTCTCAGAGGAGGCAAATCACCTTGATCTAATCATGAATGGAGACATTTTGAGACTGAGTTTTGGGCTTTGTGAGGGATGGTCATGTCTTCTTGTTTTTACTCTTAGCGCCCATATGCTGTATAATCCTTTTGTTGTCTTGACTGAAAATCTAGGTTATTTACCAACATCTCTCCTCCTTGGTAGGCCCTGAACGTCAATCTTTTTCTGCCCATCACTTTGAGATTGCTCAAACTCTGCTGGGTTTCCAGCCTGCTAGAAGCAGTTTGCAGCTTAGCTTCTTGGTCTCTTACCCATCAAATACAATGTGAGGAATCAGAAAATTGTTTGAGGGGGAATCCTATGCAGAATGCCTAGCTCACTTCTATGTGGGCTCTTTCTCCGGGATAAGGGTCCCCAATGTTCTGGCCACCTTGGTAGCTTTGAACTCTAATTTTTGTCTGTCCAGATTAGCAAGGTAGCTGCAGTTTTAGGCCAATGTTTTCGCTCTGTCTCAATGACATTCTTTGAGAGCTGGCAAATGCCTTGAGGGGAAAACGTGGGGAAATTGAGGATTTACTCACTGCATTTCCCTTCACTCCAGGATCTTGGCCCCTAAAGTCCTGGCTGCCTTTGTTACTCTCTGATGACTCTTAACAGCTGTTTTCTGAAATATATTTAGCTTTTATAGTTGTTCTCTGCAGGATGGTTAACCTGACACAAGCTACTCTGTCATAGACAGAAGGCAAAGTCTCCAGAGATTTATTTTTAAAAGTGGTTTCCAGGACATGTCCTGAGGCCATTGCACATTTAGCTGTATCTCCTGCATCTTTTTGAGGCATCCCCAGTGGAGGGCTGGCAAGGTCTTTGGTGTCTTTAGCATCATCAAAAATAAATTGTTGAGCTCTGTTGAGTATGATTTGTACATATTAACTATAAATATTTTAAAATTGAGATTAATGTGCCAAGTACATTTTAATCAAATCACTCAGTTTACCATAACACCAGTTCTCCAACTTTCAAGGTTTTATAGTCCTTCACTTTTACATTGTGAAGCATTCAGTTTCAAGCACACACACACACACACACACACACACACACACGTCCATTGGAGTCATGTGACTGTGGTCCAGCCTCTTTCAATCTCTGGCCCTCAGTGTCCGCATTTGGAATAGGAGGTAGGCAGAGGCAGAAAGTGGGTTACAGCCAGGCAAGCTCATGGGGTCTTTCCTGCTCTGATGGTCAATCTGTCTTCCATGACTTGGACTGAGGAACCTTGGTAAAACAATGATATATATATACACACATAGGCGTGCACGTGCGCATGCGTGCACATGTACACACACACACACACACATTTATGTTTTGAGACAGTCTCGCTCTGTTGCCCAGGCTGGAGTGCAGTGGTGCGATCTCAGCTCACTCCAGCACTGCATCATCCACCTCAGGGGTTCAAGTGATTCTCCTCCTTCAGCCTCCTGAGTAGCTGGGACTTATAGGCACCTGCCACCACATCCAGCTAATTTTTTGTATTTTTAGTAGAGACGGGGTTTCACCATGTTAGCCAGGATGGTCTCGATCTCCTGACCTCATGATTCACCCACCTCTGCCTCCCGAAGTGCTGGGATTATAGGCATGAGCCACTGAGCCCAGCCTAACCATGAGATATTTAGCTTGCTCTGAGCCAGAGGTCTTCACTTGTGGCCATAGAACTCGCTCTGCTAAGTCAGTTAGTCTTGTGGCTATGGAGCCAGTTCTGAAATTGGAGGGAGCTAAATGGATCAGGCTCAGGCTGTCTTTGTGGACAGGCAAGTGCCCTGGGCAGTGGGTCTTGCGGGGACCCACATCCCAATGGAATGAAGGTGGAGAGAAAGCATCTCACACCACACCTGCTCCCTCTTCCCAAACGTGCATCATTCACCCTGTCAGCTGGGAATTTCAAAGCCAGAGGTGGCCACTTCTCCAATTTGTCCAAAACATCCTCCTCTGGATATTTCTGAACATACTGTCTGAAATGTCTGAAAAACTCTGACCGTTCCTTTTCCCCGCGATAGTTTTTAAACCTTAGGTTCAGAGTCCACCTCTGTGCTGTCCCAAGACTGTTTCCTCCCCTCCCCCACCCAGCCCCACATCCCGGGCAGTTACATGGGTCAGATGCTCTTCCAGGCTCCCCCATCTGTGGACTCCTGGCTGGTTTGGCCAGTGAAAAGCACTGGAAGGAGACTGACAGCAAGAAGCAGGGAGAAGCCTGTGGATTTCTCTCCTTTCCTCCTTGCCTTGGATGGAGTCCTTGGCAGAAGCAGCAGTGTTCATGGCCCCAGCTGCTTGTAGATGGACTCACTGTCCACCTACCATGTGACCCCAGCCCCCTGACTCGGGCAACTCTGTGGCTTTTCTTTGTTCCTCCATCCAAAGGGTGGTAGTAGCTTCTTGCTGTGCTCATCTCTAGAGCACCTGCCACGCCTGCTGTCTTCTCAGTTTCTTCATCATGTGTAATACCAATAAATGTTATTGAGTCCCCTCTGTATGGAGGCTTGAGGGCTGCTGCTTTCTTGCTCTGATCCTGACTAATTTAGTTGCTAAAAAACTGTACTTCAAATACCTTTTACTTTCATAGATATATAATTTAAGCACCACAGAAACACATTTGCTTCCCTTTCCTTTATCACCTCCTAAGGTGGATGGTATTATATATTCATTCAACAAATATTTATTGAGACACGCTCAATACTCTCGCCAAGTACTGTGCTAAGGGATACAGCAGTGAGCAAAACAGGCAATGACCTTGCAGAGCTCACAGCTTTGTAGGCGAGACAGCCTGAACTCCTTAGAATAAAGGGTATTGAGAATGGAATGTTGTTGTAACTTACAGACTTAGGAGACAGACAGAACTGGGCTTATACCTCAGCCCTGCAAATTACTTGGCTTTCTCAATGGTCAACATAGCTCACCTACCCATGCCTCAGTTTCCTTTCCTTTTCTTTCTTTTTTATTTTGAGACAGATTTTTTTCTCTTGTTGCCCAGGCTGGAGTGCAATGGTGTGATCTCAATTCACTGCAACCTCTGCCTCCCGGGTTCACGCGATTCTCCTGACTCAGCCTCCTGAGTAGCTGGGATTACAGGCATGTACCACCAAGCCCGACTAGTTTGTATTTTTAGTAGAGACGGGGTTTCTCTATGTTGGCCAGGCTGGTCTCAAACTCCCGACGTCAGGTGATCCGCCCACCTTGGCCTCTGGAAGTGCTGGGATTACAAGCACGAGCCATCGCGCCCAGCCAGTTTCCTCTTCTTTAGAAGAGTATTCAGTTATCCAGCTTCTGCCACTCCTAACCACTTTACATGTTTCATGAGGATGCTAATGTTACTAACTTTGCAAGGCTGTTCGTGATTAAATGAGTTACTATTGGAGGAAGAGACAGATGCCCAGGAAACAAACTCACCTTGAAGATTTATTTTTAAAAACCACTTCCAGCTTCCAGGGGAGCACACATTCAGTACCTCTGAGAGTCTAGTGGGGAAGTCGAGGTGAGCCCAGAAATGGGGCAAGAAGGGTTGAAGCCCAAAGTTTGGACAGAGACAGTTGCTTGGAGGAGCACTCAGTCACCGGGTTAGAATTACACCCATGTTGAGTTCTGCTGGCAGAAATGCACAGCCACTCCGGCCTATGTGCGAGCAGGGACCTTTCTCTTTGCTTGGCCAAAATGTCACTTCATCCAGAAAGGGCTCACTGACTTCTAGTCTGAATTGGGTCTCCCTGGTACTTCTGTGCTTCTCCTGTCACAAATATTGCCATCCACATCTCCACCATCATCATCACTATCAGCGCTGACATTCACTGGGCATACACCCACAGTGTGTTCCATACGTTGTGCTACGGCTTCTTGTGGCAGAGTCTGGGTAGCAGCTCAAATCCAGTGCTTTTTTTTAAATTTCTCCACATCATTAACACCAAAATGTCTACAGATTTCTAGAGATGGAAGGGAGAAGTGTGTGTGTGTGTATGTGTGTGTGTGTGTGTGTGTGCGCGTGTGTATAAACCTGCATGTGCCACAATAATTGAAAGTTGCATGATTTCAAATCATCAAAGATTCAAGATTAAGCTATGCTGAGTAAAATTTTGACATGAATCGTGTTGCTATTTTTTGAAAACTGGGATTTCACATGAATTAGAAGAAGGACTCATAGGTTGCTGCAGTTAGAGTCAGAGGCCTGGATTCAGCAGCCTCTATTCTTTGCTCCCACCCTCGAGGCTGTGTGTGGCAAGTCTCCTGCCGCAGCCCCTCGTGCCCTGGGTTCATTTCCTGCTGCCCCCTGCCTCTCCTGCTTGACTATGCTCTGGGGCCTCCTGGTGGCCTTGTCACCTCTTCGGATTCAGATTTAAATAAATCATTTACTTACATTTTACTCACATTTAAAAATCATTCTACAAACAACATTCTAATGGCGTTAAACAATTGCAGAATCTAATGAAAACCAGTCTTAACCTCATTGGACACTCATTAAGAAGAGGGCAGCTCTTTCTTATGTGAAACTGTTGGAGATTATTTTACCTGGTTTTGTTTTGTTTGCATTGCCCAGGAGAATAGGGGGATAGATAAAAAAATCACAGAATGCGGATTCACAGACTCAAAAGACTTTTAAAATCCTCTTTCCTGAATTTACAGATGAAGAAACTAGAGCCCAGAGAAGGGAGGGGACTTTTCCAAAGCCACACATTAAACTTGTGGCAGTTAAGAGCCAGAATTGGGCTCTCCTGCTCCTTATCCCCACATGTCTCCTGCAATATCTGGGATGAGGGCCTATGGATTGATTTATGGGTTCTGACTAGCATATCTTCAACGGAGCAATCACTTGGGGGATTTACTGAACGCTCCTTCATCCAACAACACTGGAGGCCTGGGGTGAACACTGGTGGTTTGAGGTATGCAGAAGAAATGGGTCCTGCCCTCAGGAACCCTCCAGAGATAAGGTCCACAGAAGAATGATGAAATGCTGTCTCAGGAAGTACCTGCTTGTGGTCAGAATGCGGCTTGCCCAGGCTTTTTCACATCAGTCCAAGAGTGGAGTCTCTTTTAGTTCTGTTCAGTTTCACCAGCAGGTACCGAGCAAAGGCTTCCTATGTCCTGGGCACTGAGATAGGCATGAACTGTTTGTCCGTGATAATGAACAACACCTCCAACAGAATGACTCATGGGGTTGGACCCAGAAGTTCACAGGCCAAAGGAGAGATGGCAAAGAAGGCCCAGGCAGATCGCCTTTTGAGATTTACCAACACATAAATGCTGCCATCTCCCTCTCTTGGAGAAAAAAAAAACATGGCTAATATTAATCATCATGCCAGGTTTTGTATGGCACTTTGCAGTTCGTGACATGCGTTTGAGTCCATTATCTCTTCTCACCGTGTGAAGTGGGAGAGCAAAGAGGCTGGCATCTTCGGGGAGTAAGCAATCGTGGTTCTCCAAGGAGTCAGGCCTGGTCAGGCAGGTGGGTGCTAGAGCAGCAGGTGGGCTGAAGTCATTCTTGCTGAGAATGTCCAGTAGAGGACAATCCCCAGAGTTAGAGTTTTCCTTGAAACCTTTAGCAAGCCGTGCCAGACCGGAAGCTGGGTAGTCTGCCCTGGTTTTCCTGCCTGGAACCTCATTCTCCTTGGATTGAACACTTGGTTGGTGCTGGACATCGTTTCTACCCTTTGTAGGCCTCTCTGCTAAGTGCTGGATCCTGTCCTTCAGCTGTGGCTGCTGCTAGAGTCTTCCGTCAACAGAGCTGGATCACACTGGGGCGAAGTGGCTGCTACCAACTGGACCTTGTGAATTGCCACTGTCTTGAGAGTCCATCTGCTGTGTGTGCCGGTTCCTTAGAGACCTTTAAATAACTGTAGGGGCTGGGCATGGCCACTCATGCCTGTAATTCCAGCACTTTGGGAGGTTGAGGTGGGCTGATCACTTGAGGTCAGGTCAGGAGTTCGAGACCAGCCTAGCCAACATGGTGAAACCCATCTCTATTAAAAATACAAAACTTAGCTGGGTGTGGCAGTGCATGCCTGTAATCCCAGCTATTTGGGAGGCTGACCAGAAGAATTGCTTGAACCTGGGAGACAGAGGTTGCAGTGAGCCGAGATCACACTAATATACTCCAGCTTAGATGACAGAGTGAGACCATGCCTCAGGAAAAAAAAAAAGACAATTGTAGGTGGTAAAGGGACTCAAATTTAGCAGTCAAATATTGGTATCTGCAGGAAAACATTGTTGTTTGATCTTAATTTCTTGCTGATGGCAGGAAAAATAGCAATGAAAACAAAAACACACTACCACCACCACCACCAAAAACTGTCTTTAACCTTGACAATGGAAGGCAGCAATTTTTCTTAAGAGTCTCCATGATTCAGTAAATAATAAATCAATGAAAATTCATATTCTTTTTCAGGTCTGTGATTCCCCTCACAGGCAGGCTCTTCTCCTCCAGTCCCCACTTTGCCAAGAGGAAGTCTGGGTTCAAGGCATCTTTCTGTCTCCTGGCTTTGATGGGCTTGCCTGCCTGGGCACTGTCCTCTAGCTGACGTGCTCACCCCTGCTTGTCCCAGGGCGGCTCTGTCCCCGCTAGCTCACCTGCTGAAGTGCACACTGCTAGGGGGAACTTGGAGTCTCTTTTCTTGGTGCAGGTTGAGCTTGGTGAATGTCCTGGAAGCTTGGCATGAGGGAGCTTTTCCATTCCTATGTCGCGCTCCGAGGATAGGAGGACAGCAGGAGGGCTGTTGTCTTTGACCACCACTCCCTTGGTTGTTTCTAATTTGCTACCCTGTACCGTGGTAGACACCTTGCCCAACAGAAGGTTTTTTTGAGGCCTGTCTGATTTTCCCAGGATATGCAGGGAAGCCAAGCGTGAGCAGCTATGTACTGTCATTTCCCTGTCAGACACCTGTCTGATGCTATCAATTTCTTTTCTACCCCCAGAGGTTTCAACCATTAGAGAGAGCCAGAACTTCCTGTCTGACCTCTTGCCTTTTCATTTTCTCTCTCCTGGCTCTTCCACTAGCAGTGAAAGGATGTCCTATTTCATTTTTGGTTAGCTGGGAGCATCTTCTGCTTCCATGCTCTGTGATCTTCATCGATGTCTTCCTCCACCTTCTCTGGGCAGCACACTTTTTTAGTCTAGTCTGGAAGAAGAGATTCAGGGACAAGGAAAAAAAAACTGGATGAGTAAAATTACATTTCCAAAAGTAATTCCATTTTTTTCTCATGTCTTTCCTAAAATGCCATGGAACTTTATAGCATCAATGTCTGTCAGCATGGATTGACAAGCACCCTGGACTTTGGATGACTTCCCTACAGCCCCAGCTGGGCCTGGCTGGCTGTCTCCCTTCTTCACTTGGCCACAGCATAACCTGCAGTCAAGCCACAAGAGTGACCTCAAGGCCTCAGACCACTTTTCCAGCCTCAGCTTTTCTTATGGGTCCAGCCCACTTACAGCAGAAAGTTGCCAACGTTTGGGCTGGTAAGTAATGGATAAGGTTTCACATTTGCGATTTTCATTTCTGAATCTCTCCTTACTGCAGTCAAGCCAGGGAGTCCTAAAAGAACACTCTTCAGAATGTTCTTAAGTAAAACAAGTTTTTGTTAATTTAGGGCCAACCCTTGAGTAAACAGACAGAGCCTGAGGCATCTACACCCCGTAAAGTGTGGACTTCTTAGGCTCTTTTAAAATAAAGATGAATAGTGGGTGGTAAACGCCAAGACTTTATATGTATCAGTTCTTCCTGGGAATTGGGTTGGCAGGGTAGGGGTGGGGAGTGCTTTATCTGGGGATAGAACCACAACAGTTGTTAGCCGGTATCTATATGGCTCCAAGCTTGGGAAGGGAGAGCAAGCTATGAGTAATAAACCGCATTAAACTTTCAGCAGCTTGTCCATGGCCTCATTACTGTGTTTAAAGAGTGAATGTACAGTCAGAACAGAGCTTATCTGGGCCTCCTCAGGGGCTCCTGGTGGGGTCCTAGGGTGGAACGAAACAGCCACATGGCTTCAGGTCAGATGGGATTCTGCCTGAGGACAGGAGCCTTTGTTCCTCTCTGTACTTCCGCCCGGTGCTCACCTCGTTGTTCCATCTGCTGGGTCCCCTCCTTCCCTTCTGAGCCCTCCCCAGCCTGCTCTCCCCGCTGCCCCAAAAAGCACCCCTACCTTCAAGCTTTGGTGCTTTGCTCAGCCCCTTCCTGCTGGCGATGCATCTTCCATCCTCTCAGTATCATCCAGGACCCTCTGAACCCCAGGTCTTCAGCCCTCTGGGGCGTGGCCCTGCAATCCTGCACCGTGCTGCCTCCTGCAGCACTCCTGCCACTCACTGGCCTTGAGTGCTCGCAGGCTAGTTCTGCTGCTGGCTCTGCTGCTGACTCTGCTGGGCCTCGGTCTTGACCTCTGTTGTGCTTTGGCTTTCTTTTTTTTTGTTTTGAGATGGAGTTTCGCTCTTGTTACCCAGGCTGGAGTGCGGTGGCACCATCTTAGCTCACAGCAACCTCTGCCTCCTGGGCTCAGGCAATTCTCCTGCCTCAGCCTCCTGAGTAGCTGGGATTACAGGTATGAGCCACCGTGCCCAGCTAATTTTTTGTATTTTTTTTTTAGTAGAGACGGGGTTTCACCATGTTGACCAGGATGATCTCGATCTCTTGACCTCGTGATCCACCTGCCTCAGCCTCCCAAAGTGCTGGGATTAAAGGCATGAGCCACCACGCCTGGCCCTGTGCTTTGGCTTTCTTGAGACAAGGCCAGGGTCTCCTTCTCCTCCCTGGGCTCCCGTTGTCCACCTTGGGTGTTGGCTTATCATCATGATCAATAACAGACAACTGGGTAATGGATGGCACCTTTCTTCCCCTCCATAAACTAAAACCCAACTGGCACTAGTTCTTTTATGTCTGAATCACCCTCATCATTGAGAAATGATTGGACAAGCCAAATCCCTGGTAATTCCTCCTCCCCTAGCTCAGCTGGTGCCGGCTACCCGCACTCCCCCCAGTGCTGGGTCCCTGTGGCCGAGAGAGAAGGCCGAGTCACCCCATTTACAAACAGCAGAAGGTAGCATCGTCTTTACCTCTGGAATGGGATTCTTGAGAAGTCGTTTATTTTTTAACTCAGGTTTTCTGGTAATAATTATCAAAAGAATAGGATCATGTCTCAGAAATATAGCAATATAGTATCTTTCCTCAGTGGGCCCTGGGAAAATTCTTTAGTAAATGCTGATTTTCCAGAAAAAGAAAACTTGGGAAGTTTTCTGTAAGTTTTGGTGGACAAAACAAGCCTTTTATAACAGAGTGATGGTGATGAGGATGAGCATGAGGATGAGGATGAGGATGATGGCGCTGAGTGCCAAGGGGTCTGCTTTGAAGCTTTTTCTTTGGCACGTTGTCATTATTCTTTAAAACTGATAAAATACGGATATACATAAAAAGAAGAATAAAGGAAAACTAAATCCGTTATATTAAATTAGTAACATTTGACATCGAGTTTCAGTACAGTGTCTAATACGGAAGGTCTTTATAAGTATCAAAGGGAATGAATGAACGCAGACGATGATAAATACCTGCCAGGCATTTCCCCCTTCCATATATATACACACATATAAATACTTGTTATATTAATATATAACGCGCCTTTTTTGAGATAGGGTCTTGCCCTCTCACCCAGGCTGGGGTGTAACATACGGATGGAGCTTCTTCCTTCGCCTCTGCAGCTGAGTGTGAATGCAGGGAGCTTCATCTCTCGCCTTTTCCTAAGGTCTTGCAAGCATCACCGTCGTCTGCGTTGTTGGTTGGTGGTGGTCATGCCACGACATTTCTGCTGCAGCCGTAGTCTGCTGACACACAGTCTAACAGCTGCATTGCTTCCATGTTAGGGACGAACTCCCTTGCTGACCCGAGTCTGGCTGCCTGCTCAGGTCTCCTTCCTTCCCTGTTCCGGGACCATACCAGGCTCTTTGTCACCCTGGAGCTCTTGCTCATGTCATTCCTTGTGCCATAAATATCACCCTCCCTCTGATCACATGGCTGGCTCCTTCTTAGGGTCTCAACTTCCAAGGCCCCTCCTTCATGGAGCTTCCCTGACCACGCCTGTAAGCAGGTTCTTCGTCGCAGCTCCCTCTTCCTTTTCCTTGCAGTACTTCACATTTGGAAGTACTGAGTTGTCCACTTAGGGCCTGCCTCCTTGGGAGTCATGAGTGTTGTTTTGTGTATCTGTATGGGCATGCATGGAAACAAACCCGTAACTGACTGGAGAAAAGGTGGCTCCACCAAACTCATTAATTTACATGAACCAAAAGGCCAGACTCATCTGGGAATTTTTTTTCTCCCTCTAAATGGGCAGAATTGGCTTATTGTTTTGGTACCTGGGAGGTAGAGCTATAGAGAAAGGCTTCATAAGCTTCAAAGATCTCCGCAGGTGATCTCATCCATACCCAAGCCTGCAAATGTCACTCTGATTCTGACAGTCCCTAATTTGCATCTCTAGGAAGGCCTCCTCTCAGCGCTCCAGCTCTTATATCCAGTAGCCTTCTTGGCAGCTACATGCAGGTGTTGCACACACAGCTTAAGCAAGGCGTGTCTCTAATAAAGCTCTGGATCTTTCCCCAAACTGTTCCATTCTTTCTGCCTCAGTAGTTGGTGCAATCTTTTACCTAGTTCCACAAACTCTGGGAGCTGTCTGCAATGCTTCCCTCTTGTTCAGGTCTTCTTGCTGCCCCATAAGCAATTTGCCCGGTAGTCTGGTTCTTTCTACTTCCACCATATATGTTGAGTCTCCTCGCTTCTTTCCAACTTGACCACCATCCCCCACAGGTGTCCCTTCCTGATACACGAGAGCCCCCCTGCTGGGTTTCCTGTGTCTTCTCTCACTTTTCAATTTAGTCTCCACACAGTAGTCTTTTCAAACCTTAAGCTGGATCTCATCACTCTCCTTTCCGAAACTTCTCATTGAATTCCGGTTGTACTTAGGGTAAAATCCCAGCTCTCTATCTTGATCCATGAGGCACCCATGGATCTCTGTGACCCTGTCTTGTGCCTCCCACCCTTTCCCCACAGTCCAGCCTCAATGCTTTTCTCAGTTCCTGGACCATGACAGGCTCTTTGTCACCCCAGAGCTCTTGCTCATGCCATTACCTGTGCCATAAATACCACCCTCGCTCTGACCACATGGCTGGCTCCTCCTTAGAGTCTCAACTTCCAAGCCACTTCCTTCCTGGAGCTTCCCTGACCACTCCTGTGAGCACATTCTCTGCCCTCTTTGAGGCTCCTCATTGCAGCTCCCTCTTCCTTTTCCTTACAGTACTTCACATTTGGAAGTACTGAGTTGTCCACTAGGTTAGTGCCATGCTCCCTCCCTGCATCATGAGTTAGTTCCAAAGGGCCAGGCTGTATTCACCTTGTTAAGCATGGTACCGCTAGGCCTAGCAGAGGGCTTGGCCCATGGTATTCACCTTGTAATAGTCATATGTTGAATCAACTTTGAAGACCTGCAGAACGGGGCTAGTAATACTGCCCAGTTTACTACACTGAGTTAAAAAAGATCATGGGCATGAAAGTGCTGTGTAGGGGCTGGGTGTAGGGGTGTCGTGGCTCACACCTGTAATCCCAGCACTTTGGGAGGCCAAGGTGGGCAGATCATGAGATCAGGAGACTATCCTGGCCAACATAGTGAAATCCTGTCTCTACTAAAAATACAAAAATGACCTAGGCATGGTGGTACGTGCCTGTAGTCCCAGCTACTTGGGAGGCTGAAGCAGGAGAATTGCTTGAACATGGGAGGTGGAGGTTGCAGTGAGCCGAGATCGCACCACTGCACTCCAGCCTGGGCCACAGAGCAAGACTCCGTCTCAAAAAAAAAAAAAAAAAAAGAAAGTGCTGCGTAGGTTGTACACGTACTAGCAAATAATATCAACAATGTTAGTGATTAGCTGAGTCCACGGGGATAAACAAGTGTGGAGGGAAAAAGCCTAGGCTTGATTGAAAACAAAAAAGCAGCCCTGTTCTTCTAATTCTAGAAGTAGAGTTTCCAGCCCGACAGTGGTGATGAACAACAGGACAACTTTGTAATGTATATTTTCTAATACTTCCTTTCTTGCCTTGGCTGCGAAGAAGCTTAAAGCTGAACTTGGGGCTCAATTGTCATGCAAAAATTAGCTCAAGATGTTCTGTTAAAAATAGATAATGTTATGTGAAAATACCTACTGTCCTGCCTGACACAGGAGAAGCCCAATATTAAATATTAATGTACATATGAATAGCATAAGATGTTATGATGTCTTTACCATTTCTATGATAGACTATCCCAGACCCTCTTCGGAAGCAGGGAAAGCTTCAAACAATTGTTTAATGTCATAGAAATAAAATTATTCATAATTCCAAAAAGTGGAAACAAACCCAAACGTTTGTCAACTACTGAGTGTAAAAATAACATGTATTTCTCAGGTAATATTCGACAATAAAAAGAACTGGAGTCCTGATACCTGCACACCGCGAACAACCTTGAAAACATTCCGCTAAGTGAAAGAAGCCAGTCATGAAAGAGCATAGATTGTAAGATTCCACTTTATGAAGTGTCCAGAATAGGCCAATCCAGAGACAGAGAGTAGACGGGTGGCTGTCTAGGACTGAGGGGCTTGGAGGGAATGGGAAGTGATGAGAATCGATGTTTGGAAGAAGTGAAAATGTTCCAAAGTGGATGGTGTTGATGGATACTCAACTTTTGAATACACTCAAAGCCACTGACTTATATTTTATTTTATTATATATTTTGAGACGGACTTTTTCACTCTCTTCCATCTGGAGTGCAATGGCATGGTCTTGGCTCACCACAACCTCTGCCTCCTGGGTTCAAGCAATTCTGTGCCTCAGCCTCTTGAGTAGCTGGGATTACAGGCATGTGTCACCATGCTTGGCTAATTTTTGTATTTTTAATGGAGATGGGGTTTCCCCATGTCGGTTAGGCTGGTTTCAAACTCCTGACCTTGTGATCCACCCACCATTGCTTCCCAAAGTGCTGGGATTACAGGTGTGAGCCACTATGCCCAGCCTAAATGGGTGAATTCTAATGATATGTGAATTATATTTCAGTAAAGCTGTTACAATTAGAATTAATTAATTAATTAATGGAATTAAGAGTGCCCTGGCTTTCTGATGACAGCATGGCTGAACAGGCCAAGAACAGTGGCTTTGCATCAAATGCTCACTCTGATTAGGTCCCATCCTCCCTCTCTTTCCCCTTCCCTCTCTTCTTCACTTCCTCCCTCCCTTAAATATTTTCTCAGTGTTCTTCAGGACCCTGGACCAGAGATGGATTAGACTTGGCCTTTATCCTCAAGGAACCAAGCATAGTTGGGGCAGGCAGGCCAAAGTGGAAAAAAGATGTGTGCAGGGAGGGGCACGGTGAAGACCTCATGGAGCTCCCTGGGTGCAGACAGAGCCTTGGAGGATTCTGGCGAAGGAGAACTCTGCGTGGAGAAGCATCTTGTGTCACAGCAAATACTGTTTTATTTCTTCTTTCTTATATGGATTCGATGGACAATTACTGTGCGGGGTGCCGGGTACAGAGATGCGTAAGAACAGGTGTCCCCAAAGAGTGGCGTGGGGGCGCAGGAACCAACCACAGAAGCCTAGCGGGGTGGGTGTCAGAGGCAGAGGGGCTTCCAGAGGGGGCCGCTCAGGGGAACCGGCCAGGTTTCCGGGAAGTCAGTGCTGGAGACGAGAGACTGTGCTCGGCTTAGTGAAGCAGCTCCCAGCTTGGATTTGTCTGTAGACAGCTCGGTTTGGGTGAGCCCCAGGGCTTTCCTGACTGTTACGGGCCTAATCAAGGCAGAAGGCAGCGTGGTGACCTCCCTCCCAGGCGCGGGGATGCAGCTGTGAAGGCCTGGCTGGGAGTTGCTTTGAGGCCGGAGAGGGTCTCCTTCCCCTGACAGCGCCTTTTCCGAGGGCACAGGGGAGCTGCTGCGCAGGCCGCCCCTCCTGGGGAGAGGAGGGCAGGCTGCGTGGCCCGGCAGGGTGGCGGGCGGCGGGCGAGGCTCCAGCGAGAGATGCCAGGCTCTGTGCGAGACGTTTGCCGCTAGAGGGAGTGCCGTGTCGCTCTCCATCCCCAGCACCGACTCCCAGCGCCGCAAACCCGTCTGGGCGGAAGCCAGGGCTTTGGGGCTTCCTGGGAAACTCACTTTCTTTGCCTTTGCCCTCTCCGTTTTGAGATTTCTCAGAAGCTTGACCTCAGAATGCTTTGCATAGTTTGGCAGAATTTGCGGAGTCTGTTCCAGTCCCATGGACCTGGAATCCGGGATGCGGTCTCTGGCATGGTCAACCCTAGGCTGGCCTCCGGAGGGCAGGGATGCTGGCAGCAGAGAGAAGTGCTCGAGGGCCTGAGACATGCAGAAGGCCTGGGTTTTGTTTCCCTGTGTGCAGTCCCGTCTGGCGCTCAGACCTGCGATGGACAAGCCCTTGGGTTCTGGGCAGGGGCTCGGCTCTGGATCACCTAGGAAGAATGGTTCAGTGCTTTAAAGGAGGGAAGGGGACTCAGGCATGAGAATGATCAGGCTGGCAGGCCATGGAATTGGTTTCAGAGACAAACACAGGGGCCAGTGGAGCTGATGGGCCCCGCGGGGTGGGTGGATGGCAGCACCCATTCGGTCAAGAATGGCTCTGCTGTGGCTTCCTCTGCGCGGCTCTTAGGTAAAGGGAGCAGAAGCTGATGGTGGATGGCTCTAATTTCTGGCAAGAGAGGCTGCACTAGCTCAGGCGGGGTTGGCCTGCTGAGGTGATTGGAGGATGGCTGCCACCTTTGGTGGTGGGACTAAGACTGGAAATGTAGGGGGAACGGAGAAAAAGCCCAGGACTGCAGCCCCACCAGCATGGCCACTACGCTTTTGAATTGCATCCTAGACCTCTTCTGACCCAGCCCTGTGAAGGGCTGCAGGAAGTTTGAGACCCCTTTTCTCTCTCTAGCATTGACTCTTGGGTCTGGGAGACAGACCACCCTTTGCAACCTCTGGGCCCAGGCAGCAGGTGTGCAGGGGAGTGCACCGGGGGCCTGACGGCCGGCCCCAGCTCCCCACCGAAGCTGTGGGAAGCCTGCGATGCACCATCTGCGATGGAGCAGGTCAGAGTGGGCCTGCTGAGGCTCCTGTCACTGCTGCGGTTAATGCTGCCGATTACCATGGTTACCCAGAGGCTGGAAGCTCTGACAGTGAAAGGCGGAGCAGGAGAAGGATGTCTTCTCCCTGCTCCGAGCCACATGGCCGCCTCTCGGTCTCCCTTGGTGGGCAGGATTCTTCTGGAAAATAAAAGTGTCTAGACCAGAGAAGTTGTTCTGCCAGGTTCAGCTGATCCATGCATCATCTATCACCAAGGGTGGGGGCCTTCGGGGAACTCTGCTCTTAGCACAGTCAGTTGGGAGAGGCAGAAGGGGAGTCTGGGGCTTGCCTTTGCTTTGCTCAGTCTTGGAAAGATAGAGAAAGGGTAGGGAAGATGCTGGTCTGTCCTTAGGGAGCTCTGAGTCAGAGGAAGGAAGCATTTCGGGAGCTGGGTGGTGGATTCGGTGTCGACTCCTGAGGACCCAGGAATGACCTAGCAGTCCTGTGCTTGCAGTGCCAGCTTGGGGCTATGACTCTACCCTCTCCAAATAGGGCACTGGACAGGGAGTCAGGACACCTGCCTTGTCAGTCGTTATGTGCTCCAGCTCCTGCTGGGTCCTGGTTTCTCCATCTGCAAAATGGGGTTAATGATTACTAATCCCCCACCTATTTCAAGTCTGTGGGGAGGATTTTGAAATGAATAATTTTGTGCATTGAAATGAGCCAACAGATTTCAAGTCTTTGGAGAAAAGGACTTATTTATTATTATCATCAATTCATTGAGCAGAAATTCCATTTATCTCCTTTACTGCCTCTCCGGTGCTGCGTGAACTGAGAGCCATATCACTTCTGCAAGATGTCGGGGCCCTGCACAGCTGCTCAGACCCCAATGCTGGAGCATCCTGGGACCTGGAGAGACCAGGTGGGGCTTCATCTGAGCTTCAAGGGGACATGGGGATCAGAGGGGAAAAAATGGGACAAGAACTTTAGGTGCAAATGCTCCTGCAGAAGTCTGAAGATTCTCAAACAGGGTGCCTAGCCTCCAGGGGAGGAACTGGGGAGAAGGAAGCCAGGGAGGTGGGCAGAGAGTCTGTCCTTGGGACAGGGGCCCAGGGACCTGGTTTCGAAGCTTTTTCTTTGGTGTGTTATCATTATTCTTTCAAACTGAGAAAATACAGATCTGCATAAAAAGAGGAATGAAGAAAAAATTAAATTAGTTTTATTAAATTAGTAACATTTTGACACTGAGTTTTAGCACAGTTTCTAATGTAAAAGGTCTTTATAAGTATTGAAGGGAATGAATGAACTCAGAAGATGATAAACAGTTGGTAAATATCTGCCAGAATTTCCCCCTTCTGTATATATGCACATATAAATACTTGTTATATTAATATAGAAGGTACTTTTTTTTTTTTTTTAGGTAGAGTCTTGCTGTCTCACCCAGCATGGAGTGCAGTGGTGCAATCATGGCTCTGTAACCTCTAACCCCTGGGCTCATATGGTCCTCCCACCTCAGACTCTCAGTAGCTGAGACTACAGGTGTGAACCACCACTCCTGGCTTACTTTTTTTTATTTTTAGTAGAGATGAGGCTTCACCAGGTTGCCCAGGCTGGTCTCAAACTCCTGAACTCAATCCATTTGCCCACCTTGGCTTATCAAAGTGCTGGGATTATAGGAGGCCTATGTAAGATGCTTTGAACGATAGGGCTATACTGCACTAGGCTCTCCTGAATCTGTGGTTTTGATTTTTGAGGTTTCAGTTACTGACTGTCAACCATGGTCTGAAAATAGGTGGGTTCAGTACAATAAGATATTTTGAGATATTTTCAATTCCCATAACTTGTGTTATACTATATTATTCTAAATATCTTATTTCATTATTAGTTATTGTTGTTAATCTCTTACTATAACTGATTTATAAACTAAACTTCATCCTAGGTATCCACGTATCAGAAAAAGCTGGCTGGGCACGGTGGCTCCCGCCTGTAATCCAGCACTTTGGGAGACTGAGGAGAGTGGATCACCTGAGGTCAGGAGTTCGAGACCAACACGAAGCCTGACCAACATGGAGAAACCCTGTCTCAACTAAAAATATAAAATTAGCTGAGTGTGGTGGCGCATGGCTATAATCCCAGCTACTCGGTGGTGGGTGGGGGGGGGTGGGTGAGGCAGGAGAATCACTTGGACCTGGGAGGTGGAGGTTGCGGTGAGCCGAGATCAAGCCATTGCACTCCAGCCTGGATGACAAGAGTAAAACTCTGTCTCAAAAAAAAAAAGAAAGAAAAGGAAAAAGAAAAAGCTGTATCTGCAGTTTCAGGTATCTACTGGGGTGCTTGGAACATACGCTTCGTGGATAAGGGGGGTCTGCTGTATACATACTCATGTAAAACTTGTTTCCTCCCCTGAAAAATGTGAAGGAGATGATGAGTTTGAGGCTCCTCCTTCTCAGAAGTTTGAGTTTGACCCCTGAAATCTGTGTGTCATTCAGATCAGGTCACGAGGTTGAAGTAAGGAAGGGAAACAGCATGACATGAGGCCAAGGATGAGCCCCTCTGAGGCACCAGAGTGACGTCAGACGCCCCCCAGGACACAGGGCTCCCCCTACATTGCCCTCGGCAGCCTCTGTGCCACCCTTGGTGCGGTTCTTAGTCATGACTCCCTTTCAACCAGGGTTATTGTTCTTGGAGGGAGGTCACTCACTGAAAGAAGGGTGCCTGCTGGGAAGGGTGTTTTTGGTCAGCTGAATTTCTCCAGGGCCTCCTGGCGTCCCCCTATGTACCCGAGGGCCTTTGTCACTGTGAGCTCTCAGACTAGCTGCTCGAATGTCTCGTCTGAGCAGACAGCTCCATCTTTATCTTCAGGGCTCTGAATCCCAGGTATCCCTGGCCATCGAGCTGCTCTCTGAGGACTGTCTGCTTCCTCACTGACCCTGTGGTCCCCTGCACCGTCTCCATATCGTCCATACTTACACGGCGGCCTATGTTACTGGCGAGAGAGAAGGCAGACGTGACACAATCCTGGCACAGTCCTAGTCCCCCTAGCAGGTGGTCCCAAATGACATGCTGAAGAGGCCTGGAGATGCAGGACACACAGATCTTGTCCTCCTGGGCTGGATACGACAAGACCCCAAGGGTGTTTGGCTGCAGGACCTCTGGTATGGACACTCTGCCTTCTCCTTTCCTGAGGGTGTGGGCTGCGTACCTGTGACATATTGCCCGGCACCTGTTCCTAGCTACTGGCGGGCTGCTAGGTAAGATGAACTGTTGGGTCCTGAAAACCATGGCCCCCAAAGCCTCTGCTTTTAAAGTTCTGCTGTCAGACTTTTATACTTTCTCTACTTTGAGGGCTGTTCATCCTCTGATCGCCATGCTTCCTCTTGGCTTGGAGAAAGCCGTGGAGCAAATGCTGTTCCTGTATTGGGGGCGGGGAGCCTGGAGAGAAGTCTGGCTTGTCATGGACAGACTGGATCAGGGGCCTAACTGGACAAAGAGAAACTCAGCTGGGACAAACGTGAAGCTCTGCAGTGAGGCTGTCCCTCCATAAAGACCTGCATGGACACACGCACAGGGAATGCTAACGACACTGCTCAGGATACAAGTGACATCAGGCCCTCACCTGCTTCAAGTCCCCCAGAGCCAAGCTGGGTAAGATGTATAATCACTCTCCAATTTGTGTTCTGGAGCTCTGAGCACAGTTCTAGAGTCACAGAATAAGTAGTGGATTAAAAAATGGCACGTGCCTGGAGGACAGTGTGGCTGGAAACCGTGGGCTTCGAGGAAAGGCAGCTCAGGATCTCTCAGCTGGAGAAGGGAAGGCTCGGGGGTCCCTAAGAGGTGTGCACAGATATCCGAGGACTTGCCATTTTGTAGATGAAGACTCATTTTGTGTGCAGATGGTGGGTGCCTTGAAGGAAGTGATCTTGCCATCACTGGAGGTGGTTCTAGAAACTTCCCTTGGTGAAGATGTAGGACTACATGACATTTAAAGTTGTTCTCAGCCTGAAGTGTCTCTGCATCCAAAAATGATTTTTAAATATCCTTGTAGGGCTCTGAAATGTCTCCTTACCTGGGACAGACAAAAGAGTGGACAATTCCTCTTTCACAAGACTTAGTGCCTCTCTGAAGCAGCTCAGTCTGGGCCTGTAAGGATCCACGTGTGTGCAAGAGTGTGTGTGTGTGTGAAAGTGAGTGTGCCTGAATGTGTGTCAGTGTGTGTGAGTGTGCATGTGTGTGTGTGTGTATAGCATTTGTGGTGGATTAGATGGTTATTGAGCAAATGCTCACTCAATATTACTCCTTCCTTTGCTGATGGCATATATTTGCCCCACTCACTTTGGACATGGCTGTGTAACCACTGCATGAAAGTGAGAGGGTGCCAACGGGTCAGATGTCCATGTTTGTCCTCTGGTGCTCCTGCCTCCACCATGAGATAAGGTTGTTGCAGTTCCAAAATAAAGAGACCCATGGAACAAACCATGTCCACGCCCAGCCAAGAGCTAACCCCAGTCAGACCTGTGAGTGAATAGAAATAAATAGCTGTTGTTGGAAGCCACTGAGATTTGGGGATTATTTGTTACCCAGCATTATCACAGCAAAAGCTGGCTGCTGAGTGTTCCTGGAATTCTTAACATAGAATGACTTTAATACTCAGGTCTGTGGGAGGGCCTCTGTTCTGAGGTGCTTGCTCTATTGCACTGAGGAATCAGTGTTCAGTAAACAGTTGTTTTTCTCCAGACCCCTTTTCACGGCCTCTCCCTGGAGTGTGCAGCTCCTGCATTTGTAGGACGATCAACCACATTTACAAAATCCCATCTCCTCTCCAGTAACCCACTTCAACAGACTCTTAGAACCGTCTGTCTTTGACAAGGGTGATTCCTGTTCTGGAAGACATCAGCTTTCTGAGGAAGACTGAGAGGATGGAAATCAGAGTTGGAGGGACCTTGGATGCTGCAGCAGAGGTGAGGAAAGCCCAGTGGTCAGGGCCCCTGGAAGGAAGGGAGCAGGGAGGAGGCGGATGCTCACACGGCATGAGGATGTCCTCACCGACCCCAGCCAAGGTGTTCTGTGATGTCAGGTGAGCAGCTACTAAGTGCCTCTGCCTCTGACTCCCCGGCACCAACATGCCAAAAAGTGCCTTTTAAAATGCCTCTGACTCTTATCTCTCCTCCACCACCCTCAGAAATGAAATCTCAAACAATTTAGTGGGGTTTGACGCAGAGAACAGTAAGTAGATCCAGGTTCAGGCAGAAACAGGACAGAAGGAGTCAAAAGCCCTAGAGAAAAGCATGCATGGGCTTGGAGAGGACAAAATAAAATAGCAGAGACATGTATACTGGTCTCCCCTACCTCTCAGAACAAAACAATTATGAGATAAGAGAGGCATGGATGGGAGGAAATTCTTTCATTTTTCACATTGCAAGCTAGAGAGATCCAATAGCCTGTTTACGAAGAACAATAAAAAAGATACATGAACTCAGTAAAGAGGTTGTTACAAATATATCGGATGGTTTTGAAAGGCCAGGGTTTTCTCCCCGCTTTTGGATAAAGCTGTCAGCTAAGTATTAAAAGATTTTTTTTTTTTTGCTTTTGCTTTTTTGGTTTTTTTTTGCAAAAAGCAATAACTGGCACCAGCAGTTTGTTACAATTGGCAGAAAGAGTTATCACTTTTATTTAGGATTTGGAAATGCAATCAAAGAGGGGCAGATTGGAGCTTGAATTAAATGAAGCTTAAACAAGCAAAAAGAAAAATCTCGACTGGTCTTTTAAACAAACAAACACAAAAATTACAGTTCCTTGTTGTTAATTTGAAGCTATAAAGAATTTGACACTCACACTTGATTAAATGGTGCCAAGCAGAATGGTTGCTACTTTTTCTGTGTGTTAAGTACTGAATGTTCTGATCATTTTAAAAAGGAAAAACCCACTGTTTTTGGAAACTCCGGTGGGACCTGGCCAGGTTGTTTATGAGAGATCACAGGAAAGTTTCATTTGGTTGGTTTTACAGAAAATTATTTCTTTCCAGGATAATTTAAATAAATGAAAAAGCTGCGGGGATCATTTTTGTTTAGTTACCTGTTTTCCACATCTGCTCTGTTTTATAATTCCTGAATACCAAATTGCCCTCTGAAGTTGTGAAAACATCTCTGCCTAAGAGTTACCCTCAAATTATTGTTTCAGTTTTGTTTGGATTCATCCTGATACCGAAAGCCTTCATATTATCTGGTAAGTTCCACTATCTAGATCGCAGCTCTAAGCATCAGGATGGAAGCAAAAAGTTTCTCCCAGAAGACGGAAGAAATGCCACAGAGTGCTTTCCTTAACTCCCAGGCATTCCAGCATTACCTACGGGTCTGCAGGCTCACTCAAGACTCTTACATTCTAACAAGAGCTGCACTCTTGTTTTAAAATCCAGAGTGAATTAGAAGTAAAGAGAGGTGCTTCTATGTGCAGGGGCAGTGATCATCAGAAGTGACAGCTGACAGTCTGGTAATCAGAGGCAGAAAAACTGCCAAACAGACACAAACTCACAGAACTCAGCAGTCTGGCTCTACATGGTGAAACAGTAAGTACTTGCCAAAATCTCACTTCAGTCTTGGGGATCCGTGTGACTGAATGTGTAGTTCTTACCCTGTGTCGTGAGGGAAGGTACGGGGTTCCTCCTTATCCAGGGCTCCACTTCCTTGGGGCCCAGGCATGCACTGAGCCCCGTGTCTGTTCCACCTGCCTGGGGCATGCCTAACTGGCCACTGCAGATTTTTAGCATCACTCTGGACTCCAGAATATGAGCCCTGAGGCATCCGGAGTGGCTCGTTCCTTGCTCTCTCCTGGTGCCCCCACACAGCGAATTGTCCCCTGTGAATACATATTGAATGAATAAGCGTCCTCTGTAACTTTCACAAGAGTACTCAATATTAACAGTTTGAGGGGTTTTTGTTTGTTTGTTTTTTGTTTTCTTGAGATGGAGTCTCGTTCTGTCACCCAGGCTGGAGTGCAGAGGCACGATCTCTCTGCTCACTGCAACTCCACCTCCTGGGTTCAAGCGATTCTCCTGCCTCAGCCTCCTCAGTAGCTGGGGTTACAAGTCCCAGCCACCATCCCTGGCTAATTTTTGTATTTTTAGTAGAGAAGAGGTTCAGCCACCATCCCTGGCTAATTTTTGTATTTTTAGTAGAGAAGAGGTTTCACCATGTTGGCCAGGCTAGTCTTGAATTCCTGACCTCAAATGATCATCCTGCCTCGGCCTCCCAAAGTGCTGGGATTACAGGTGTGAGCCACTGCGTCCAGCAGGGGTGTGTGTGTGTGTGTGTGTGTGTGTTTTATAGCTAAAATTTTCCAAAAGGTGCTAATGTTTGGAGAGAAAATGCTCTGGTTTTCTCACTCTCCAGCCCACCATCAGCTTTCAGTGTCAAATGGTGCACACAGGAGCCTTCAATTAAAGGGAAAGACGTGGTAGGAGGTGGCAATGCAAATTACATCTTACTTCCTCAATGAGACAATGTTACAATAAGGGTATATTCCCTAGTCATAGCTTTTTTTGATACTACATCATGATATCTAAATCCTGAAGTAAATGTTGGCTTGGAGCCAGGTAGACCTGCCATTGAAGTCTGCTCCTTCCAGCTAAGAGCTTTGCAAAGTCGGGTAAGTCTTTTAACCTCTGTACACTTGGGTGTCCTCATCTACTAAATAGGGAGAAGAAATATCCACCTTGAAGGGCAGTTGTGAGGATTAAACTCAATAATGTATGTAAAGTGCCTCGTGCATTACCTGGCACATAATAAGTGCTCAATAAATTTTAATTCCCATTCTTACTTCTCCTTTCTCCAATTCAATCAAGCATTATGATAGATGTGTTTCCTGTGCAGTGTAAAGCTTTTTAAAGTGCATATAAATCAATTAAATAGGGCAATGCTGTAACTGATCATATAACATTTATTTAAGAGATCCTGAGGTGAGGGGGAGAAGATTAGGGGCTTGCAGAAACTGGAAGAGAGATCTAGAAGAGGGCTGTTCAGGCGGAGACTCTTGCGACAAGGCTCGTGCACTCCCCGCTATAAATTCTATGAGAAAGGACAGGGTGGGTGCTGGGCTGTAGTTTATGATCAGGAATGTGGACATCAGAAAAGTGACCCCGAGTGGTTCTGGCTGCTCAGTGGGCACCATAGGAAAATGGAGAGTGATGGGAGGACTCACAGAAATGGCTGCTCAGCCTATCTTCCAACTGCAAGTTTTGTGAACGAATGAGCTATTCAGTGAGTGCAGAGGAAAATCAGCTGAGCCAAATCTCCTTTTCTCATCACTTACCTGTTGTGAAAAGGGAGGCACATTTGCAGGTACCTTTCCTGGTCTGTCTGCCTCAGAACACGAACCTGGAGGCAGGATCCTTGAGGCTTTGTCTGTGTAACTCTGGGGAATGCTATTAATGTTTTTGGGGCAGGGAGTGGGATATGCCACAGGCAGAACACAAAGCAATTGAGGTCTGTTATGAGTGCTCATTTAGTGGCCAGAAATGGCCTGAAATG
The DNA here is from genome assembly GCF_049354715.1 of Callithrix jacchus. Classification (NCBI taxonomy): domain Eukaryota; kingdom Metazoa; phylum Chordata; class Mammalia; order Primates; family Cebidae; genus Callithrix; species Callithrix jacchus. The sequence goes on from NC_133515.1 coordinate 91,897,459, forward strand.
TGATTCAGAGTCTCGGCAATCCTAAACTAAGCCATAGACCATGGGGAAGGGCAGGGGGATTCTGTTGGTTCATGCACAGTTCCTTGCTTTTAGAGCAGAATTTAGAGAGTTCCTCAAAATAATCCACCTCATAATGGGAGGTTGTCTCTGCCATTCTTTAAGGTCAAGCTCAAGGACTTTCTCTTTGCCAAGCATCCCTGCCTTCTTGTATCCTTGTATTCTCCCTAGGGATGAGGTAGGAACTGTCCTGGGAGGTTAGGACTGCCTCTCTGTAGTTTTTGAACGTTGTAAGACAGTTCTCCGAGGGTTTCTTGCATTCTGCATGTCTTGTGAGCAGAGACATCCATGGTCTTTGTTCCAGACTACGTCCTCCGGGATATTGGTACAGCAAACAGCCTTGGAACAGAGAGTTGGTATCTTCCTCTGGGGTAAGCAAGTATTTTTATTGTCCACTATAGTAAAGATAATGTCTCCCTCTAGAGCAAAGGCCAGGTAGACTTATGCTCATTTTAAAAGGCTTGGATTTTCTAAGTTTGGGGTCCCTCAGTTGTGCAGCAAACCCACAGTCTGTGCAGCTTTTTCCTGGGCCCCTCCTCATTACCCTCATGGGACCTGAGTAGGCAAGAGGAACCGATGCCAATGTGACAGACCTGCTGCTTGCTGCACTGTGAGGAACAAAGTGCTTTGTTTCCGACCCAGGAGTCTCATGTCTTTTGTCAGCATCCATGAGACTGCGGTAGGCTAACATGTTAGTTTGCAAGTAGGATACCATGTAGGACCCTTCACAACTCTTGTTAGTGAATTCAGCAAAGGAGACAAGTGGCTGTCCTGGGCTGGGGTCAAGGTTATGCCTACTTGTAAGAGGCTAGTGTTATGCCTGGTAACAACCTGGGCAGCAGCTTTCTCTTGGCGAGCTCTTATGTGCACACACTCTCTCTCTCTCTTTGCCTCCCCTGAACTTCTTTCTGTTGGAATTTTCTGTATCTCTGAGCCTCGTGAGAGGACTGGAAGTTTCATCTCTTCCCCTTTCCCTGGGGAGGGGATCTCTGGGTTCCATTCACTCTGCCATTCCCTACTCTACAAGGAGAAGTCTGTGTCAGGGCTTCTGGCTCTAATTCCCTCTCCCCTCCCACTTGGTTGCTTCCCACTCCTTTCTCCAGCAGGTGTGGCTTGGTGCTTCTTCTCTTCCTTCCAGTCCAGTCCTTGGTGGTCCACTTGCCCTCAAGCCTGGTTCACTTCTTGTTTGGTAATTTTCAGGTTGACTCCCAACCTTGGTGAGAATGTTCCAGGGATAGCACTGAGGCCAGACTTACTGGAGTCTCTTGTCACATGTGAGGCCTTTTTCCCGTCCTCCCCAGGTTTCTTCCTGACCTGCCTCAGGCTGCAGAAACATAAATACCCATCTTTAGCATTGGCCAGGCTGGGAGCCTCTGCCAGGCAGGGCCTGCCTACTTGCCCTGTGCACCCTTACCTGCCCTTTCCCTTCCACAGCCCGTCCCCAGCACACAGAGACTGGCACACTCTGGAGAGGAACAGTGGCTCAGTGAAGAAACACAATGGGGAGAAATTCATGTCATTCTATACTGGACAGCAGGCCTGTCCGCTTGCTAGTTTCTTTCTCTTTATTCCTACCTCACTTTATTTTTTTTTCTAAATATGCCATGCTATAGCAACTTTATTAATCTCCTCTGGTTGAAAAATATTTTGTAGTATTTGCATTATTCTTACTGGTTTGAACATCCCTAGTCCAAAAACTGAAAATCAGAAATGCTCCAACTCTTCCTGTAATCACAATCAAGCAATAAAGCAACTAGCCTTGGCTGAGCATGCCCAGCTGTGGACCTGATCATGGTCATGCTGCGTGGAGCTCAGAGCTCTATGGGAAGGAAGTGCAACGAGATAGGCCTCCATTGTGACACAACGAGGTTCAAGAGGAGCCCAGAAGAGAAGAGGTGAGCATGAGCTTGTGGGTCAGGAGACACTTCCCAGGAGAGGGAGACTTGCGCTGGGCCCACCGAGCCTTCATCAGCATATGTTAACAGAGGTCGAGCAACCCAAATCTGAAAATCTGAAGTTTGAAAGGCTCTGAAATCTGAAACTTTTGAGCACCAACATGACAGCCAAAAAAAACAAAAACAAAAATAAACAACAAAAAAAGATGCTCATTGGGAATTTTGGATTTTGGATTTTTGGATTAGGGATGTTCAAACCAGTAAGAATAATGCAAATATTACAAAATCCAAAAAACCCCCAAACTGGAAACATTTCTGGTCCCAATTGTTTTGGATATGGGACTCTTACCTGTAGAAAACTGGAAATCCCTGAATTTGATTAAATATTTGCTTCTTTAGGGTGGCAAGATGAAGCTGTCTTGTATGGACCTGCTTGTATCCCTCAGTGCCTGGAGAGATAAGTTGTGTTCTTCCTTCCTCTGGACCCTTCCTCAGTCTGCCCAAAAGGCAGACAATGGCATTGGTTGAATTCCTTCCATGAAGAGGGATGAATTTCACCTAGTTTAGTTGCTACACATTTCTCCCTTTTAAGTGAACAACAGAATGGATTAAGGAATGTGAAGAATTCTGCAAAATGGTTCCAGGCTGTGGACAGTGGTGGACGGTGGTGAATAGAGAAGGCATGTCCCTGCTCTTGGGGAACTTGCAAGCTAATGACAGAGGCAAATGAGGAATAAAAGCAAACTGTTACCATCCTTTGTAGGGCAAGACTCTGCTGCTCTGGGAATGAGCGATGGAAGTGCCTATCTAGGCTTGGGTGGCTAGGGACAGCTATGGCAATGACATTCCTGCACTGCTCTAAAGAGTGAGTTTGGGGAAGCTGGGTGATAAAGGGGAAGAAAACTTCTGGGCAGAATAAAATATGCAGGGCACTCAAATGTAGGTACATCCCAGAGGGAGCATGGTGAATAATGGGGTTACAAAGCGAAAACCACAAGCTGACTGACCATGGATCTGAGGAATGAGTGGGCTGGTCTGGGCCTTCATATACGACGGACACACTGAATTTCTTGCCCCCGCCAATTGGCCCCAAGCAGAGCCTCCTTTTGGGTGAGGCCAAGGCAAGTGCCATGGCTATGAGGCTGGATGATGGGAACTCAAAGGTGGTTTTCCAGGCCCTTGATGACTATGGAGACTCTCTCTCCATAATCTACATTTTTGCAAATGCTTTGCCTAACTGGACTCCCTGGACTCAGCTTCCCCTGGCCAAATCTTTGCCCGAGATGGCACCTGCCATGGAGTTCAGAGTTGCAGTCCCTGCTGCAGAGTTCAGAGACTAGGACCTGGTGGCAAAGCTTGAGGGCAGAGCCCCTTGCCATGAAGTTCACAGGCCGTGGCCCATGGTATGTAGCAGCTTTCTGTGCCACGGTTGAGAGAAGCTCATTTAATATTTTCTAGCATTTTCTGAATTGAATGAGTTGGTCTGTGGATGCCAGGAGCACGCTCATCTGTCAGTTTTGACAATACAACAGAGTATACATTCTTTATGCTAAAAATAGGACAAAAGACGAGGCTCCAATGGCAGCACCAATGGAGTCTGAAAACTCCACCACGCCCCCTCTCCTTGGAGGTGATTGACAAAGGAATTTTATGTGTATGCTTTAGTAACCCAGAGCATGTCATACACCCCACTGAGCCTTTGCAGCCCACTCATATCCCCCAGGCCCTGTCCCGAGGCCTCCTGCCTGGAGTGGTCCATTGAGATATCCTCACTCACTGGGTCATTTTTAGGAGGATGGTACAGTACAGGAATAAGGGCAGCTCTTGGTTTAGCATAAAACACCTGGAATCCACTGGTTTCCAGTTCCAGATTGGCCATAACCATCTCCTGTGTCTGGCGAGGGTAGGAACAGAAAGGACCCAGCCACGGGAAACTGTGTACCTGAGTCTACATTCCACTCTTTTAATCAAGATCATGGCCATACTAGCTATTATTTATTTTGTCTTGTTATTTATTTTGAATTTTGAATTGACAAATAAGAATTATATATATTTATGGGGTACAATGTGATACTAAGATATATGTATTCTTTGTGGAATGACCAAATCAGGCCAGTTAACATCCATCATTTCAATACTCACAGTTCTTTGTGATAAGAGCATGTAAGATCCCTCTTTCAGCAATTTTGAAATATGTAATATGTTCTCATTGACCGTAGTCACTACACTTAGCAATAGATCACCAGAACTGATTCCTCCTGTCTAACTGACACATCCCCCTTTCGCCATATGTAATATGTTCTCATTGACCGTAGTCACTACACTTAGAAATAGATCACCAGAACTGATTCCTCCTGTCTAACTGACACATCCCCCTTTCGCCATATGTAATATGTTCTCATTGACCGTAGTCACTACACTTAGAAATAGATCACCAGAACTGATTCCTCCTGTCTAACTGACACATCCCCCTTTCGCCATATGTAGTATGTTCTCATTGACCGTAGTCACTACACTTAGAAATAGATCACCAGAACTGATTCCTCCTGTCTAACTGACACATCCCCCTTTCGCCATATGTAGTATGTTCTCATTGACCGTAGTCACTACACTTAGAAATAGATCACCAGAACTGATTCCTCCTGTCTAACTGACACATCCCCCTTTCGCCATATGTAGTATGTTCTCATTGACCGTAGTCACTACACTTAGAAATAGATCACCAGAACTGATTCCTCCTGTCTAACTGACACATCCCCCTTTCGCCATATGTAATATGTTCTCATTGACCGTAGTCACTACACTTAGAAATAGATCACCAGAACTGATTCCTCCTGTCTAACTGACACATCCCCCTTTCGCCATATGTAATATGTTCTCATTGACCGTAGTCACTACACTTAGAAATAGATCACCAGAACTGATTCCTCCTGTCTAACTGACACATCCCCCTTTCGCCATATGTAATATGTTCTCATTGACCGTAGTCACTACACTTAGAAATAGATCACTAGAACTGATTCCTCCTGTCTAACTGACACATCCCCCTTTCGCCATATGTAGTATATTCTCATTGACCATAGTCACTACACTTAGAAATAGATCACCAGAACTGATTCCTCCTGTCTAACTAACACATCCCCCTTTTGCCATATGTAGTATATTCTCATTGACCGTAGTCACTACACTTAGCAATAGATCACCAGAACTGATTCCTCCTGTCTAACTGACACATCCCCCTTTCGCCATCTGCTCCCCCCTCCATGCCAGCTGCTGGTAACCACCCTTCTGCTCTCTATTTCCGCGAGTTTGACTTTTCTCGATTTCACATGTCTTAGTCTATTCAGTGCTGCTATAACAAAATACCTGAGATGGGATTCAATAGAGAAGAGAAATTTATTTCTCATCGTTGTAGAGGCTGGGAAGTCTAAGATCAAGGTGCTATCAGTTTTGGTGTCTGGTGAGGGCTGCTCTCTCCTTCCAAGATGGCACCTTTTTGCTTCAGAGGGGAGGAACCCTATGTCCTCATCACATGGTGGAAGGCAGAAGGGCAAGCTGGTGGAACCCTGAATGAGGCCTGTTTTCTAAGGTCCATATAATCCCTTTCATGAGGGAAGAACCCTCATGGCCTAATTGCCTCTGTAAGGCCTCACCTCTTAAGACTGTCACATTGGCAATACCTGAATTTTGGAGGGGACACATTCAAACTGTAGCAACCGATGCATGAGATCATGTGATATTTGTCTTTCTGTGCCTGCTTATTTCACTTAACATGAGTTCTATAGATTTGTCCATGTTGTTGCAAATGACAGCATTTCTTTCTTTTTAAAGGCTGGCTAGTATTCTATTGTGCATGTATCCCTCACATTTTAAAAATTCCATTCACTCATTGATGGGTGCTTACATTGTTTCCATACCTTGGCTACTGTGAAGAGTGCTGGAATAAACGTGGGAGAGCAGATATGCAACACACTGATTTCAACACACTGATTTCAGTGCCTTTGGATATATATCCAGAAGTGGGATTGCTGGATTATATGGCCATTCTCTTTTAAGATTATTTGAGGAGCCTTTACACTGTTTCAAAAATGGCTGTACTAATTTACATTCCCACCAACAGTGTGAAAGGGCTCTCTTTCCTCCACATCTCGCCAGCACTTGTTATCTTTCATCTTTTTGATGATATGGCTGCCTTTTGTGGAGGCCTTCCTAGATGCCAGTCCTGTGCTGAGTGCTTTAACTGAACGATCTCACGTGGTTTTCACACCAATCCTAAGCAGTAGGTACTGCTCACATCAGAGGAAACCAAGGCTTCTGGAGGACTCAGAGCGGAATTCATCACTCCAGCATGCATATGCGGGTGGGGAGAGAGGTCCGATTCTGTGAACCGTGGGCTCGATGTGGATTTTTTTCATAGCCTCTAAGTTGGGAGCAAGAGATGGTAAGAAGGGTTTCAAGGGGGAGAGAGGCTGATTCAGGGTGGAAAACGGAAGATTTCCAAATGATTCTTGCACATTTTTTGAAAGGCTGATGAAAGCACTGGCTTTTAAATTTAGCCACACCATCCCCAAATCCCTGCGGTGTGTTTCCAATGCAGAAAGTGGGACAGCAGAACACCAGCTTCTTTCAGTTGATGTGTGAGAAGACCAGCTCAGGCAAGCTGCCTCAGCTCCAAAACACAGAGCAGCACGCAGTAGGTGTTTAATTATTTGTGGAATTAATCTGAGCTCCTGCTTAGGGATGTACACCTGCCAGTGTGTGTGTACGTCTCTGAAAAAGTTGATAGCTCTTCCTCTGTCTGAGTCATGGCCTGGCTTCCACAATATCTTTTATGCCCCTTTCAGATAGTTGTTTGTCATCTGGGATCGGTGGGGGATGGAGGGGTTGGGGTGGGGTGACTTCTACTTTTGTCAGGGACCTGTCTGATTTACTTAGGGGCCATGACCATAGATCTGAGGCCCCTAGATGCAGAGGACAGGCCAGAAGTTTGGGGCTGGGCTACGTTGGCTGGAGATTTGCTGATACTCTAAGAGTCTGAAGCTCAGGGTCTCAAGGGAACCAAACCTTTAGTTTCTTCTTTTTTTTGTGATGAAGTCTTGCTCTGTCACCCAGGCTGGAGTGCAGTGGCATGATCTCAGCTCACTGCAACCTCCACCTGTCTCAAGTGATCCTCCTGCCTCAGCCTCCTGAGTAGCTGGGACTAAAGGCGCATGCACCACGTCCAGCTTATGTTTTGTATTTTTAGTAGAGATGGGGTTTCACCGTGTTAGCCAGGATGATCTCAATCTGACCTTGTGATTCTCCCACCTCGGCCTCCCAAAGTGCTGGGATTACAGGGGTGAGCCACTATGCCTGGCCTTCAGTTTCTTCTTAACAGTGTTTTTAGACAAAAAAGGTGGAGGAGGGGCCACTTTGCTGGCCATGGGGAAAATCCAATTTTCCTTTTTCCTTCTCATCTCCAGGAGAAAGCTTGCATGAGAGAGCAGGTGGGCCAGGCTGACTTGTTCAGAGGCCAGATCTCCTGCCTGTGCCCTGGGTTTGTCTGATGGTCACAGATCATGGCCTGATTGGCGCTGATCTTCCCCCAGGTTCTTGGTGTATGCCACCCTCTCCCCTCCCCTCCTCAGAGAACTGATGGCTCTGGTTCAGTCACTGCCTCACTAGAAGGATGCTTACTGTGTACACGGCCCCAGGCTGTTTGGGCTATGGGGATTCAGAGAAGAAAGAGGCACCATCCCATCAGTTGCTACCTTTGCCTGACCCAGGAGAAAGTCCTAGTCCCAGCGACTGGTTAGGCTGGCATGTTTGTCTTAGAGACTCTTCAGGAAACACTGATACCCTAGGGCACCCTGGTAGTGCTCCATCGTCCAGAGTCCTGCTAGGGCAGAGGGTCAAGGTCTCTGCCAGGGCTTTGGCCAGGAGAAGATAATTGCAGAGACTCATGGCACCCAAAGCAATATCAGCATCACCAGAGAGCTGGTTAGAAATGCAGGATCTCAACCCCCAACCCAGGCCTACTGAATCGGAATCTGCATTTTCACAAGACATCAGGTGACTTGGATATACATGGAATTTTCCAAGCCCTGGCATAGATCCTTTCTTCAGGCATGAGGCTCAGGGCTCCGGCAGCCACTCTGTATCTCATGGCCATTTTGGTGGTACTCTTTCTCACCCCTTTACATCTTCCTTGCTGAGACCTGTAGGTGATAGACTCAGGCCTCCAGGCTCTTCTCAGAGTACTGGGGCCAGGTGTTGACCCCACAGTGTCTGTCATTCCTGAATTTGGCTCATGTGAAATGAAATTCTATTCTCTTCTTTGGACTTGCACACCAGATCATGCCTGAAGAAGTGCAGCTCTGTCTTTCCCTGTATACACACACATACGACACATCCACACACATCCACATACATACACACACATACTAACACATACACACACAGGCATATGACACCCCCACCCCCCCACACACATAGAGAAGAGGGAAAGCCTTTAAAAGAGACATTACTTATTTCATGGCTTTTTCACCAGAATCTGGCTGGGCTTGCTGGGGAGGAGCTTGTGAGACCCTGAATTAATGTTCTGAATACTTGTTTATGTGCATTTTCCCAGCATGAGAGAGGGTCCATGACTTTCTAGGTTCTCGAAGGAGTCTATGACCTAAAAAAGCCACAGAACCCTTGGTCTCGGTCCAAGTTCTCTCCCTGGGATTTATTTGACACCTTTGCTGTTTGAAGACAAATCAGGAGCGAACGGAAGGGATCTTTCTGAAAACAACTTCTGTGCTGCCAGTTAGGATGACTTTTCTTTCCTGTCTCTGCGCCTCTAAATTTCTCTTTGTTCTTCCTATTATCTCTATCAAGGGCTATTTTCAGGGCTGATTGGAAACAAAGAGTGGGCCTGGCAGCACAGTGACAGGAGGGAAGGTTTGCAGGAAAAAGCATGGTCTCTTGTTGAGAGCAAAGGCAATTAGCCCTCAGAATTGGCCCATATCCCTTCCCTTCCTTCTTTTTATAAGTGAAGCCATTTTCTAGAAAATGGCAAAGAGCAGATTCGGGCCTGCAATTTCCTTGTCTCTGCCCAGATGGAAGTTCTGGGACAGGAGCCATGTCACCGAGCCCTGGACTGTGCCGGGCGTTCTGGTCTCCGGGTTGGAGTCTATTCATCCTTCACGGGTTTGCTGTGCTGTGGGTGGGGGGCATATCTGGGGTCAGTCTGCCCCTGTGGCTGTGAGGCTAGCCCCCTGCACAGAAGTGAGCCCACTACTCTCAATACTGTTTGCCCCAACCCCCTGAGCACCTTTAAACCATGCAGCTGCAGGAAGGACACCCTCGGCACTGACATTGCAGCCACAAGCATTTCTGAGGAACCCCAGCCTGGTTCTTGCTTCCTAGTTTCTTGTCCTATGGTGACTTGACCTCTTGTTTCTGGATGCAGTTGGTGGCCTCTTGGTCTTGAAGGTAGAAATTGAGTTCTTTACTATTTTTTTCTTTTTGAGACAGAGTCTCCCTCTGTTGCCCAGGCTGGATTTTGGCTCACTGCAACCTCTGCCTTCCAGGTCTGGGTTCGAGCAATTCTCCTGCCTCAGCCTCCTGAGTAGCCGGGATTACAGGAATGTGCCACAGGATCGTGCCACCATACCCAGCTAATTATTGTATTTTTAGTAGAGACAAGGTTTCACCATGTTGTCTAGACTGGTCTTGAACTCCTGACCTTGTGATCTGCCCACCTCGGCCTCTCAAAGTGCTGCTATTACAGGCATGAGCCACCGCGCCCAGCCAAGTTCTTTACTTTTGAACTGTGGCTCTCTTGAGATCTGGCCCTCATTTCTCCCCACCTTTCTCACCCCTTTAAATCTTCCTAGCTTCTTCGAATAACCAGTTCTCTGAACCCAACCCCTGTAACTGACGAGGCCTTGCCCATTGCAAGGGGAGATTTGGCCAACTCAAAGCCCTCACCTCAGCCAGCCAGCTTCACTTCCTACTCCGAGACACACCTGTGATCCCTACCTCTGCATCTTTGCCAACACATTTGACACCTTCCTGCCCTTTCTACTTAATCAAAATATGTCCTTTCAAATCCCACTTTCCTAATAACTATACCACCTCTGCTCCAGAATGGATTCGTTAAAACTCCTTTCCAGTTTGGGTTTTTCTTTCAGTTGCCAGGGACCTTCCAGCCTCTGAATCACTTATTTACTCAACACGCAGCCTGTTCCATGGTTGGGAAACCTGAGCTGTTAGAAATGTCTTCCTTACGTCGTGCTGAAATCTGCCTCCGCTTCTCCTCTCCCCTGGTGTGTGCCCTCTGGGATTGCACAGTGGGTAGGAGCAGAGGCTTTGGAATCAATCGAGTGGAGTTTAAATTTCAACTCTCATTTGATGGCTGTTTGACCTCAGGAAAATCACTTAACCTCTCTAAGCATGAGTTTTCTTGTTGCGAAATGGGGCTGATAATAATACTTATTTCAGAAAGTCATTGTGACGATCAACGATTTTTGAAGCAGAGAGTGGGCGTGCATTTGGGAATAGTAGCTCTTGTTATGATTTTACTTTCTGTCTCCTTTAAACTTCTCATTTGGCCTTAAATTGCTCTTATTTCATCTCGTGTTTCAGGTGTGTCTTGTCCACTCAGCTAGACTGGGCTCTCGGAGGGAAAGGCAACAACTTCATCTCTATCTCTACCTCATTGTTCTCAGGAGGGCTGGGTGCACCATACATACTCATCAGTGGGTGATTGATTCAAACCTATGAGAAAACACTTGCCACATAAGTAGGTGAATTAAAGCAACTTTGCAAATAGCTCAGATTCAGCATTGATTTGCCAAGCTTGGTGGGCCCGTAGTGAATGGGACAGTCATTATTCCCCAAACTGCCTCTTTTCTCCCTCATGGCCTTTGAAAGGCACAAAGGAAGGGCTCAGTCCCCTGAAGGAGGTGGGAGACATACCCAGAGCTCTCCTGGAAAGTTGGGTATCCATCTGCAAGTCAGCCCGGCCACAGGCGACGGCGCTGCTGGTCTGAGAGGCCAGGGGAGGACTTGGAGGTGCAGCTGGGCCCCCCTGGAATCAGTATGGGAGGTCCAGGAGGTGGCAGAGGTGTGGGGCATTATTCACAGCGCATCATGAGGCCACATAGACTTTCATCAAAAGCAAGGGCAGGGACCCAAGGGCCTGAGGCCTGATCAAAGCCAGTGGTGGCTGGGGCCTGCTTCCCGGCTCCTGTTACACAGCACCGTGCTCACCGCCTGGCCTCTCAAAGATTTCTTCCTGGACTGCTGAGACACCCAGAAAACCAGACTCTGGGGAGAGGCTGCCAGGAGCACCGTTCCTGCCCCCGAGGTCTCCGGCTGCCTGCTTTCCCTAGGTTCTGCGCTGGCTCTAACATTCATGATACCTGCATGGTCCTCCACCGCTGAGGCTTACGAGCGTCTGAACCCCTGGGAGTGAACTCCCTGAGAGGAGGCTGTGGTTTTATTTCCATGGGATAGAGCCAGGCTGTGGGGAAGAAGAAAGGGTGAGGATTAAGGACTGACTGCTTTCACAAAGAAAACGAATATTTCATAGTTGAGGTGCCACCCAGGCCTCTTGCTGTGAGTGGGTTTGTATTCAGCGAAAACAGTTTATTTTATTTATATATTTTTTTGCAAAGGAAATTGGATCGGGAGAACATTAAAGGTAGGGGAGCGAAATGCGTCAAGCCGAACTCACAGCAAGGCACAGCCGTGCTCAAGCCCTGCTCACAGACCTAGGAGAAAAGCAGCTAATTAGAATGGGGCTCTCCTGGAGTGCCTGGATGCGGATTCTCCACTCCTCGCCTCACAGGACCTCCTAAAGTGAACAGAGAAGCAAGACTCAAATTGGGCAATCGTTCTGGGGAACCAGCATGCTCCCCGGCCCCACCTGCGATGTACCTGCTGGGAAGGGGATGCTCCCATTTGCAGGGACACTTGAGCCTGGCCCCTGTGGTGGGGGACCTGGGGAAGGTTTTCCTGTCCATGTTGTACATGGGCACGGGGCAAGAAGGCGGGCATCGGAGCTAAGGGGGAACCTGCACCCCAGTCAGGTTCTCTCCTCAGAGTCTGGAGTGTCTCCTCAGCCCTGCTTATTTTGTGTCAAGGGAAGCTTGTGGAGACGGAGCCTGCTGGAGAAGCCCCAAGCCCAGGCTTGAAGCAAGAGGAGATTGTTCTTGGGGACTCTGGGAGAGTCGGAACTGCATGAATCCACGCTAGACAGATCGGGGAGGGCCTGGAGGAAGCGTCCCTGGGGTCTTGGAGAGGGGATCCTCACGAGGAGGGGAGGGCGGGGACAGTGGCCGAGGATGGCAGGTCCTCCCTTCCCTCTCCTCACCCACCAGCCATCCGAATGGAGAGCACCCCAAGGAGCTCACCTTCCAAGGTGGGCAGCAGGAAGAAAGGACGCCGGGGGTCTGAGATGCTGTTTGAGGGGGTGCACCCAGGAGACAATGGGTCATTGCACGAGGATAGTTGAGAACTAAACACTTGTTGTGTTAAGCCGCTGGGATTTGGGGTTGTTTGTTACAATAGTGAGGATACCCTGCCTAATACAGGGTTGACATCTGCCTCCGACTTCACGGTGTTAATCCTGCCTATGGACATAACTCATTCATTCAGCACTCACTTATTGAGCATCAGTTGTGCACTGAGCAGGCAGTGGGCAGCCTGGTGAGCTAAGGAGACTGTGATGGAGACAGCGTTAGAGAGCAAGCAGGGAGATAGGATGCCGCCCCATCGATTCGGACAAGAACACGCCAGGCCCAGATTTGAGGAAAAAGACGCTGACCTCACTTTGTCCAGTTCTAGGCCTGTATCTGTCAGCAGGGGGAGCAAGGGCTGGGCAGGGTGATTAGTCCTGCCTTCAGCCTTCAAACTTTATGGGGGTCTTAGACTATGTCACATCCCATTCCCAGCAGGTCGCTGTGGCATGTGGAGTTCTGGATCACTCTGAGGGGGTCACTGGAGAAGAGCGAGGGCAGCTTTCCCTTTTTCTTAAGTGATGAATATACCACTTTCACCTCTTGCCTTCTAATTGAGTCAGAGGGAAATGTGCCTCTAGGAAGGAGATGATGTTGTACGTCAGTGTGCTGAGGGGGATGTGAAGGCAGGCAAGGAAAGGGCTTCCAGTGGCCAGTCAGCCAGGCGCCCTGCTCGAGGCCTGGGAGGTGCTGGTGCACATCCTTCCTGCCCCCTGAGCCACCCACTGGCTTCTCTCAGGGCCACCCTGGAGGTCAAAGCACATGCTTCTTTAATTTTTTCTATTAACAACAAAATAGAACAAATGGACCGAGGTTTTAATTATTTATAATTCATTTTGGAATAAAGTCTTTGTAAACTGAAGAAAGGGAAGGGCTAGACTACCTGTTCTTAACACACAAAAAGGGAGAGCAATGGAAGAAAGAAAATCTGCCATGAACTGATTTATCCAAAGCTTTCCTTTCGGTCTGGGCAGTTAGAGACAAGCAAGAGAAACAGGCGGAAACTGCCTCCTCTGCCGGCGGGTCAGAGGCTGCCTTTACCCTCTTCTTGGCTGGGGTCCTGAGGTGCTGTGTGACCTACAGCTTGTCGCTGTCCCCTGCTCTGTCCACAGGAGCTGTCCCTGCCAAAAGTCCTGAACTTCCCCGGGGTCCTGCTAGATCCTACATATTGACAAGTATTGACAGAGTGCCTTCAGGGTGTCACAAGCCAGATACTAAGGGGACAATGAGAGGATCCTTGCCTACCCAGAGCTTAGGAGAGTGTCACCAAGTAAACATGTGCATTTATATGTACGTATGCATCTATACATCTACATGTACACACGGAACAGTCAAGAATCTTAGGCTGGGTGATGCAACTGGGGGTCTACATTTTACAGTTTAAGGCCCAGGTTCAGAGACCAGGCAGGCGGGATGGAAACAGGAGTCAGAAAAGGTTTCTCCTGAAGTCAGCCTTGCAAGATAAGGAAGCTTTAAACCAATGCTGAGAAGAAGGGAATACGTTATAGATGAAGGCGCTGCAAGGGCAGAAGTGTGGAGGTAGATGGCAATGAGACTGGCCCTGATGGTCCATGATAGAGGGGCGTGGCTCTGTGTTGGGATCGTGGCTCCCGTTTCTCCCTCACACTTCCCTGCCCTTGCACTGGTCAGACCAGCATCACCTCTGGCCTGGTCTCCCTGCTTCTATCTCTTGGAGGTATCTTTTCAGAGGCACCCTCCTTTGCCATGCCTCTTGAATGACTCCCCATCATTTCCAGGGTTAAGTCCAAGCATTGCCCAGGGCAGACCAGGCCTTCTGCCTTTTGTCTCTGCTCCTTCCTGCCTGTTGCTACTACAGTCACCAGTCAGGCTGGGCTCCCAGTTACAATCCCTTTATTCTTGTGCCATGACACATACACTTCCTTCAGCAGAGGCAGAGAACAGATAAAGACAGGGTCCCAGGGAACAGGATCCACAGCTGAGGCAGTGGACTCCACGTTCTAAGGATGGAGTTTGCCAACAACTGGGCCTCTCCCTTCTGGAAGACCAAACCCTGACCCTGACAATCAGCACCCACAGCTGTCCTCACCACCAGCTTCCCTTTCCATTAAAGAGATGAGCAGGGGAGAGGGGCTCTTGCTCAAGCTGACAGGCGTGCCCAGTGAGTGACAAGTGGCTTCTCTTCTGCCCACTCCCTCTTGAAAGCCCAGAGAGGAGGTTATCTGGAGCATTGCTTGTCAGGGGGTTGGTGCTAACTTCTTGGTCCTCAGTGGTCAGGATTGCGGAGGGCAGCAAGAGAGATCTTGGGAGAACTTAGCCCCTGACCTTGGAGTTTCAGGGCCTGCCCGATCATAGAGGCAGTTTCTGCTTCTCCCCTGGAGATCTCTAAAGTCAGAAGGCTTCCAGGAGGGACCTGATGAGTGCTCTGGAGGAGAAGAATGAGAGCAGGCAGCTGTTCCCATTAAGTCTTCTGAGGACTGGATAAAAAAAGCGGTGTCAATGGCTCGCATGGCTCCCAGGGAAGGATGCAGGGGCCACAGGGCTGCCGAGGTGGCCACTGCAGAACCTCCGTATGTCCTCTGAGGGGAGTTGGGGTGTATGTAGATTGCAGATGAGACAAAGGGAGCTGTCCTTAGCAATGGGGGGGGGGAGCTGTGGGGACAATGGACACAGCACTGCCTGCCTGTCCACACAAAGCAGCCACAACCACTGGCCAGTGAAACCAGGCGGAGGCAGGCAAAACCAGGGAGGCCTTCCCAGCACCACAGGTGATCAGTCATGGAAGAGGATACCTGCCACCTCCTTCACTTCTGTTCCCAGAAGACAGAGTATGAGGATGAGTGAGACAGAGACCCCACACCCTCCCCTCTGAGTTCTAGCAGCCACCAGCTCATCCGCTGGGGCAGGGGGTTAAATCAGATGTGGGCCTGTGGGCTGTGCCAGACTTGTGATCACTGAGAGTGAGCAGAAAGCAGGGGGTTCTGCAAACTGAGTGACAGGGAAGGGTTTTGAAGGAGCAAGGTTGAAGTCAGGGATCGGGAAAAAATAAAGTACTTTCAAGATCATATATCACGCAATTGAGATTGCTTTAATACACTGTGTATGAGCCAGTGGAAATGCTCCAGTATCTCCACACCAGTTGTCCACGGTGGCCATCTGTTCGGATTGGTTGGTGTTGGACCAGTTGTTAACTATTCTGTCACTCCATAGACAGGTATAATCACCATGGCAGGAAACATTCACCAAGACAGTGAAAACAGAAACAACCACAAGTATAATCAAACAATCACAATTCCAGGAACAGGCAGTAATTATGCACAGACAAAGCTGTGGGCCTGGGAAGTTGTGGGATGGATCACAGGTACAGTCAGTCTTGGACAGCTCTAGGCTCAGAGCACAGGCTCAGAGGCAAAGGCTCCGACCCAATGACGAGAAGCAGAGGGGCAGGGGCAGGTGCACCACAGTCGCAGGAGAATGGCATAAAGCAGGCATTGAACACTGCCACACACAGGCACACATGATCTCAGACACAAACCAAACTACCCTAGAGCTTTCTTGCTGATGCTTTCAGAAGATGGTATTTCAGAGGGATGAGGCTTTTTATATCCTGGAGAATAACAAAAGAAACCCAGTGCTTTAAGTTCTGCCTCTTGTTCCCAGCTCCCTGGCTTGCTCTGGTTCCTGGGAAGCTGGCATGTTTCCTCCAAGTATGGGATGGAAATTGCAGGGACTCTCGTTCATGGTGCATTAGGCGTTCTGTAGAGGGGCAGGAGGCCTGAGATAAGACGTGGGGAGGGTTTCTCCCAGGCAGTGTCTTTGGTTATCATCACTGTCGAGTGCTCACGGATGTGTGAGCAGGCACCTGGTGAGTGGGTAATGGATAGCTCTCAGACAGCAGCCACTGTGCTTAAGTGGCTTCTCTGCAGAGGCTGTGTATGGGCTTTGCTCTGCTTGGAGATGGTATCCTAAAGTGATGTCAGGGCTCACCCAAGCCACATGTTTGTCAGTAGCAGTATGCAGAGGAATGCTTTCAATGAAGGTATTGGTAGAGATTAGCTGAGAAGTGTGCAATGAGAAAGAACTGTAAGTGATTACCAAACAGGAAATATTAGCATGATTAATATACCAAATAAGAATGTACTTGGTCCTGCTACTCATTTCTTTTCTTTTCTTTTTTCTTTTTTTTTTTTTGAGACTGTCTCACTCTGTCACCCAGGCTGGAGTGCAGTGGTGCAATCTTGGCTCATTGCTAACTCCGCCTCCTGGGTTCAAGAGATTCTCCTACCTCAGCCTCCTGAGTAGCTGGGACTACAGTTGCATGCCACCATGCCTGGCTGATTTTTATATTTTTAGTAGAGATGGGGTTTCACCACATTGGCCAGTCTGGTCTGGAACTCCTGACCTCAAATGATCCACCCACCTTGGCCTCCCAAAGTGCTGGGATTACAAGAGTGAACCACCATGCCCACTCCCTGTTACTCATTTCCAATTTCTTCTCACTGAAATAAAAATCTCTGCCAGTCCAGTTAAGATTCATAATTTCTCTTGCGCAGTTGTCCTCTGCTCAGCTCCGGATTTTTAGCATTTTGACCCAGGGAAAATTCTCTGTCCCAGAATCTGTGCTTGCTCAGAGGTCCTTTATGTACCAAATCTTTGTCAATATATTGCCAAGAAACTTGGCATCCCTGGAGTCCTCTTTGGGATTGGACTTCTCTGCTGGTTGGTGTGATATGGCAAAGCTCTGTGCTCACCAGATGAACACCTCATGTAAGGAAGCCGCTGACTGAAGTCCAAGCTTACAATATATTCATCCTTCGGCAGACGTGGTCATCAGAGCAATTCTTGTGTGCACCATGAATATGTACATTAGCATGGAACACTCAAATGTGTCTGGTTTAACCATTTCACTTCTGATAACTCCTGGACTCACACCCACTGGGGTCCTCTGTGGGTCTGTGACCTCAGCTTCTCAGAACCTGTGTTATTATGCGCCCTGAGGTCATGGCCATGACTTGCACTGGAATCCAGGAAAGGAATGGGGACTTCAAATTTGCTGGTACCCTGGCCATTTCCTTGATTTTCTAGGGATTCTGAACTGGTTTTTTTTTCTCCCTCTAAACTGGTTCTGTAAGTTCAAACTATGCCCTTTGAACCCAGAGTTATTCTAGGGAACCAGAGAGACATTTATCCAGGACAGGTTCTGAATGTTGGGGAGCTGGTGAACACCCCAGGGTTGAGAGCTGCTACTGAGGGTGCACCTGGGCTTTGTGAGTTTTTCTTTTTTTTCCTTCAGGCATTTAAGATTCCTCCTAGAGAGAAGAAAGCTTTTGTTAGGGCAGAGACCACCAGTGCCTACCACTAGTACCTGTGAGCCATGCCTGTGGATTGGTGGCATGACTGGTAGGTGTACCTGGGATAATGAAAACTTTGAATAACAAAATCTGAATCACCTGGGTTACCTGCACTCTGTTTTGGCACCTTCCTCTGTCCCCTTGTGTCTGGCATAGAGTAAGGCAAGGGAGGCAAGGGAGAAACTCACGGATGCTCAGAGATTGTGCTTTTCCGCTGAACCTCTTGTTAGGATCTCAGTCTCTTTTCTTGGCTTCCAAGATGCTCCCTTGAGAGGTGCCTCAGACTCTGCAATATTATTTATTATATTGATCACCCATAACATCCCCCAAAGGCTCGATGTAGAGGGAAGTAACTGGTCCTAATGGCCCAATTAGGTTTATTATCTTCTGGTTCCTGATGTAATGTTTCTGTCTCTGATTTTGCAGCAGAGGGAAGGAAACTGGAGTGGGGAATCCGGAGCTGAGTTGTGGCCCTAGCTCTGTCACTGTCTCAGCAGGTGATTGTGTGTGAAATTTTCCTCCTTTTGATCTTGGTCTTTTGTTATCTTTTTCTCTCCCTCCCCACTCCCCCTCCCTCCCACTTCCTCCCCCACTTCCCTCCCTCCCTCCCTCCCTCTCTCCCTCCCTCCTTCCTTCCTTCCTTCCTTCCTTCCTTCCTTCCTTCCTTCCTTCCTTCCTTCCTTCCTTCCTTCCTTCCTTTTTTTCTCTCTCTCTGTCACTTCCTTTCCTCCTTCTTTTTATTTTTTTTTCAAGAAAGGGTCTCACTCTGTCCCCCTGGCTGGAGTGGAGTGGTATGGTCACGGTTCACTGCAGCCTCGATCTCCCAGACTCAGGTGATCCTCCAACCTCAGCCTCTCATATAGCTGGGGGGCATTTCTAAAAACAATAGAGAACATTAATTGAATCTTGTGGTGTGAACTAAAAGCATTATGTAGATTATCTACTTGATATCTGCCAAGAAAGCTATGAAGTAGGTGCTATTATGATGCCATTTTGCAGGTGAGGAAACTGAGGCTCAGAGAGGTTGTGTGACTCACCTGATTTCTTACAACTGGTAAACCACAGAACTTAAGATGTATGAGCTCAGAAACAACACACGGAAGCCTCCCCTTTCCTTAATGCTCAGCTACTCCTTGGAAGCCCTGACAACCTGGTGAGAGAGACAGCCACTTGCTGGCAACACTGACGTCACTGCAGCAGCCCCTGGTCTTTGCATCGGGTACATGAGTATTGCTAAGGCCCATCCCTTCTTGAATCCTGTGATTAAAGGACTCCAGCTGGGCCTTACCATGTGCTGCCTGGAATTCAGAATCCATTTATATTCATTTTACATGTGCATTCATATTTCTTTACCAACTATAATATTTATGTGGATACATGTATTTTTATTCTCTGATGAGACTGTTTCCCCCTCATCGGGCCTCTTACTTCCCTACCTTTTCTGTGCTAGCCTGCCCTGTGGGGGCTGCCATGTCCAACTGGTCCCCAGAGAGCCTGGCTGGAGCTGGAAGTTAATTCTGTTTGCGGTGCTGGCCACTTGAGGCTTTTAAGCATGGCAGTGACATAATGAGATGGGTATTTATGGAAGATCACTCTGGAGGCAGCGAGGAAGAAGGCTGGAGTAGGGAGAACGGCAGTAGGGAGGAGGCGGGAGATGTAGTTGGGATTCGTTTTGGAGGTAGAACTGCGAAGATTTCAGGCACCCTTCAGCAGAGACTTACTGGCTGTTATGTGCCCAGCCCTGCGCCAGACCCTGCTCATTGAGGATGCCATTTTCCTTTGGATTCTGGAAGCCTGTGGTTTTTCTTCCTGGCCCTCTCTTTCCCTGTCTCCCACCCAATTTGTTGGCTTAAAAATCCGAAGCCCAATCCAGGTGCACCAGGCTTAGGACAGTGTTTGTGTTGGGAGATCTGGCACTCCGCACGTTTGCCTTTTCACTTCACCGCACTGTGGTATTGGCGCCTCCTGAATTCAGTACGCACGTTTATCCAAATAAGGGTGGCCTCTCAGACTGAACGAGAATCCTGAGAGTGCCTGGGGACTGGTGGCTGCCTCGACTGTCCCAGATCTGGGGCTCAGTGCCCTGTGGGGAACAGGCTTTGTCCTGGGTCCCTGAAGACTGGGGGGGCGGGGCCAAGGGCTGCCAGGTGCGGTCTAATGATTGTTTTCATGGAAGGATTTTGGACTCCCAGCTATACAATTTTCATCCTTTTTGCAAAATGGATGATAATTTGGGTCTGTCTTGACTGCCGGTTTTGCATTGCTAATATTGGTGGAAGGAGGGTTTTGCCCAAGTTCTCTTAAAATATGAGAATTTCAGTCCAAAATAATGTGAATTTTTAATTGCAATCCTGGCAGCCCTGGGTGGGTTTTGTGTGTAGCATCTGTTCCTTCCTCCCTGTTCCTCTGCAGTCTCTGCTTTGCATCCTTTTCCTTTCAAGCTTTTCCCTGGGTTAGGGCTGCCCCCTTTTTTTTCTTCCCCCTCCTTGATCCGAGCATCCCCCAGCAGCCCGGACCCGGCTCTGCCTCTTGAACCCGGTGGGATCAGCAGCTGTGTGTCACCAGTGTTTCCATTACAAACGCCATTTTCCAGGGGCTCTGAACCAAGTTACACACGTTTGTTTGGGCTTGGAACCTGGCATTCTGGGCAAGGTCTCAGACCTCGCACAGCCTTGTGGCTCTGTGTGAAATCTCATTACTGTCAGTTCGGCCATTTTCCCGGTTGAGAAACTAGGCAGTCCACGCGTTCCGATGCCGTTTATTCCTCGTGTTTGCATTGCAGGGGCAGCAACTGTTAAAGAAAAGCCCTCCTCTGATCCTGCCCACTCCACGAGCAATCAAACATGAAATGTGCTGGTGTTGTCGGAAGCCTGGAAAATGTGCGTTATTTCCTGAGCATCTTAGCTTTACACAGCAACATGGTCTGACATTTAAAATTAATCTATGCGGTGAAGTTATTAACGCTTGAATGTTAGCACTGGGATATCCACAGTGACCTCTCCTCCCATGCTGGTGTTTGTTTGATAAGGATTCCCAGGCTGTGACAGAGCCCAGAGCAAGGCAGTCATACTTGCTTTTTATTAATTCGGACACTGGGCCTCACCTTGGGAGATCTCCAAGCACTCCGCAGGAGGGCTCTGATTTCTCCAGGCAATAGCCCAAGCAGTCCGAGCCAGCTCCTGCAGATGTTCTTCTTCCACCCAGAGAGACTATGAAGACCCAGAGAGCAGCCAACGGGAATTTCAAAAGCTGCTGGAGATCCAGCGTTCTGGGGCTGCAACAAACACGTTAATGACCTCAGTTGTAGGCCATGAGCTCATCTGCTTGCCTCTCTATGTGTCCAGCTGGCTGTGCTAGTTCATGTCCTAGCGATTGGCCATCATCTGGCCAATATCTAACGAAAGTGATCAGAGAAAAGCCTGGTCCATCTTGCCATGCCTGTCCCCACCATGACAGAGTGTACACGCCTGGCAGCCTCTGGGTGACTTACATATTGTTGGAGTCATAAGACAGACCTAAGGGGGCATGCTTGCTAACTTCTCTTGTAGGCAAGATAGGCAGGAAAGGCATTGCAGAAGGTGGAACAGCATGAACAAAAGAATGGCAGCAAGAAAGTAGGGGGACTGTGGAGGAACTAGTATAGTGTGATTTCGCTAGAGCAGTCTGTGTGGGAGCAGTGACAGGATGGAGGGGAGAGTTTTGCAAGACTCAGTTCATGGGGAACCTTAAGGCCAGTCTAAAGCAGAGAGTCTAGGTGGGTTGTCTTTTGAGGCATTCACAGGAGGTTGATGTCACGGTCACACAGCACTTTCAGAAGATTAA
Organism: Callithrix jacchus; assembly: GCF_049354715.1. Taxonomy (NCBI): domain Eukaryota; kingdom Metazoa; phylum Chordata; class Mammalia; order Primates; family Cebidae; genus Callithrix; species Callithrix jacchus. The sequence continues at coordinate 91,919,053 of NC_133515.1, forward strand.
TGTGACATCAGATAGGAGGGTAGATCGGGGGAGGCACTGGAACCAGTTACATCCAAGTGGGACTTCTTGTTGAGTTTTCTCCTTCCATCTCTCTGAGCTCCTCAGCCTCTGGCTTTCCTCCTACCTCCACTATTCATTCTCCTGGTCCTTCTTCAGCTGCTCAGCCTGCTCCCTGTAAATGAGGGTTCTCCAGGGTTCTGTCCTCTGCTTCACACCCCTCTCCCTCTGTACCCTCTGCCTGATGACCTCACCAATTCTCCCAGTCACAGCTGCCACCCTGCGTTGCCGACATGCACTCCTCATCTCCTGCTCATACTCTCCCCTGAGCACCTGTTCTCGGCACCCAGCTGCGCATGTCCCTGCCCTGTCTCCTGAGAAGCCTCATGGCAGGAGTGTCGGTTCACACCTGTGAGCTACCCTAGAGGGCTCAGTACTTAATTCCATGAGAAACTCACCCTGGCTTTAGATGGCGTTCCATCTTCATTCCTCCTGTGTTCTATGCAGCATGCTGGAATTTTCTCTTCCTTCCTATCCTTAAACTTGTTAACACCTCGGGCCTTTCTGTCACCATCCCTCTGTTCATACTTCTTTATCTCTCCCTTGTGTGCCACCCTTCCCCTTTATCTTGGCCAGTAGACATCCTTCTTGGGCCGAAAGTGGGTTCAAATGTCAGCTCCTCCAAGACAGTTCTCCCTCCTCCAAGCTCCATGGCCATTCACTTGCTTCGTCTTGCCGTGTTGGGCATATGAAGCTGGAAATGAACCGTGCGCCCTTGCCTGTCTGTTTCTCCAGGGTGGGTGCTGGTTAAGGCTCTAGGATAGTGTGGCCCTTCGGAACCAGGCCATCCCCTGTATGTAATGGGTGGGCTTTATCCTAAGTGGAAATCATACTTCTTGCCCATCATGATTCTGTGTGGTGAAATGCTCAAAGCAAAGGGGACCCTTAGGCAGCTCACAGGTTGAGGGTTGCTCTAGCCTTGAGGTTGAAAGAATCAAGAGCACAAAGAGTGTGGGAAGCAAGACATTTCATGCCAGGAGAAGGCAGGCCAGGAACCGGGAGCAGGAGCCCAGGCAGGGCTGTGCATTTCGGTGCACTGGGTTGAGGTTAGAGAGTGGCAGTGGCCCAGAGGTGCCCTTGAATCAGAATCAGGGGGTCTGATTGCTGAGCTGTGTGGCCTTTTCTGTCTTAGGTTCCCACTCTCTCCCTCCATATCTACCCTGCTTTGTTCCAGCATAGAGAGGAGTTGTTTTGCAAATACCAGTCTGTTTCACCTGGGCTTAGAGAAGCCAAGGGGAGAGTGTTTGCCTACCCTGGTGACACCAGCAGCTCTAGGGGCTCAGGGGTGATGTGGCCAGAGTGAGGGGTCCTTGAGGAAGGCAATGTTGGCGGACGATCCATCCCTTCACACCAGCCCCCACGCAAGCGTCTTTCTTGGAGCAGAACTTGCAAAGTGCTAGGTGTTGTCTTGCTAAGAAGGCAGTTCTCCTACAAGCCTATATCCGTCCACTCCATGTTGACGGTCAGGGGCTGTGTCTTTGCCATCTTCATTTGAGCCTGGAGCCCAAGCCCTGAGGCTTGTTCAGAGCAGGCTCAGTAAATATCCTTTATTTTCTTCACATCTTTCCTTCCTTTCCTCCTTCTGTCTACATAAACACCCTTCTATTGTGGAATTAATATGATTGACTAGTTTGAAAACGAGGGTTCAGGGAGAAATGGAAGTCTATGAACTTTCGGAGGGAATGGCTCTCTCTCTCTCTCTCTTTCTCTCTCGGTGAGGCTATGGAGAATAGAAAGGAGGTCTTTCAGGGCCAGTGTAATGGCCAGGTGGGGAGGGGAAGAGCCCACCCTGGACCACCGGGGTCCACACCATCCAGCTTGTCTGTGATTTGGCCGCTGCCGCTTTCTTGCCTGCGGTGCTGATTTAGCTGTGGGCCTGTGGTTGTAGGAAGGAGTTATCTTGGAGTGAGCAGGTGCTTACTCTCCCTGTTCCACCAAACCTTCATTTAAAATATGATCTGCTTTTGCTCAGCAACAGGCAGGCCCTGCCCACTTCTCTACCTCCCACATGAAGACACTACACAGGACCTCAAATGTTTCCTGGAAGGGACCGACTGCATTCTTTGGGTGAAGGCAAGTGATTTCCTTGACCTCCCTTTCCTCCCTCAGTATTAAGCTGTGTAAGTGGTAAGGCTCCCCTCAAAAAAAAAAAGGAGTTCTAATATGAGGAAACATTTCTTTCCTATCCGTTTTCATGCTTCTGTGAAAAAACGTTCAATAAAAATAGCTTTAAGGCTTTAATACTTGAGGCGTTAAGATTTCTCTTATAGTTCTGTGACTGAAGAGAAAAAGAAATCTCATTTTGTGTGAAGATAAAATTATCTAGGTTATTATATAAGATATATAACACTCAAGATAGATATTTACGTATGTACATGCACAGAAGCACACAAACAGGCGATGAGGTCTGGGATCTGCGTCGTGTCGGCCATCAGTGGGTTCGCCAAGGTTCTGAAGAGCATGAATAGGAGAAAGTCTTGATGTGAGGCCCCCATCTATGTTGGGTCCCCGTCCCTGAACTGGTTACTGGTTTAATTTTGAAGTTTCCTTTCAAAATGTGAGCTGGTTGTTTTACGGAGCTTATTTATTTATCTGGCTTTGGAGTACTAGAGAACGTGGGAGAGCTTGTGAATCCATGCAGTCTTAGCCAGACATGGAGATGTGTTAATTAGTTATTTAACGTAGCTACAGTTATTTCCCAAGGAAAAAAAATCCACAAACATGACAAGTAATTGCTATTAATCTTAATTATTATAATAACCTTCCTACAAACAATAACTGCCTGGCTACCCTATCACGTGTTTATTTCATTACTGACAAGAGAGATCTTTAAAAATCTCATGATAAATTAATGCTTTTACCATTAGCTTCAGGATGCTGGCCATGGGGAGGAAAAATAATTGCTCAGTTTGTAAAACTATTGAAAAAGTTCTCTCACTCTACTGGTAATATTTTAGGTTTCTCATCTCAACATAACTCTTAATGTTTTATTTCCTGTCCTCCAAACGTATTCCCCATTTTGACTCTTTCTCTGTTTAAGTGATGTTTGTTTCCTAGTTGACCAGAGTGAATGCATATGTCTGTTTTATAGTGATGTTTACAGGAATTCTCAAAGGATTTAGTGACTGGTCTCACCGATGAAGATGCCAGAGATGCTGAAGGGTTATTATGATTACTTTTTGCTTCAGGCCGTAGTGTGTCATGCTTAGACTTGTCTGAAAGAGCAAGGGGATGTGTTTATCCAGCATCTCCAGATTTATTGTGAGCGAAGAGAGAGGTTAAGATACTTTCCCTAAGAAAGCCAATGATTTAATTATGGAAACAGGACTGCATGACTAGGTTGGTGCAAAAGTAATTGCACTTTTTGCCATTAAAAGTGGCAGAAACCACAATTACTTTTGCACCAATCTAATACCTCCCAAAGGCCCCATCTCCAAATACTATCTCTTTGGGGATTAGGCTTCAACATATGCATTTGAAGGGGACAAAAACATTTCATTTATGATAAGCGAGCCCCGGCTTAGCAGAATCTGGGCACATCTCACTGCGGGAAGAGCAAAGTTGGAATGCTTACCGCCACTTTGCAATCTGATTTAGGGTAGATCTTTCAATGTGGAAGCTTCATCAGGACGAGGTAAGAATCATGATCTAATAGTTTAAGCTAGGTGGCCACAGCAAGGTGTTTGAAGAGTTTGAGGAGAAGGGTTTCAAGGGACTTAGCGTATAAAGTGCCATTCTAATCTTTCTGTTTGAAAGTTGATGGTGCTTTCAGAAAGTTCTTGCTTTGAAGAACCTTTACCTTCCTGGGCAAGATCATCCCAGAAAAGTGAAGTCATGTTAATGTGGACTGTGAGTTGTACGTGTGGTTTGATTCTTAGTATTATGTATTTAGTTATTTATGCATTTCGTGATTTAAAAAATTCATCTTTTGATGTTCGTTGATTTTATACTTGCACCACCACAGGCTGCTGTTTCATTTTAGCTGTCAGCATAGTAGTGAATTTCCACCTCTTTCACTCCAGGGGCACCTAACATTCTGAAACAGAAATAGAAATTTCAGCCCCTTTTCACCTTGAGCCATAAGGTCAAGTTTGACCTTTGCAGAAACACTTTTCGGTGCGAGTGAAAGCTTGAATTAACCTAGCTGAAATTATTCATTGAGACCTGGGCTTGGAGAAACTCATGGGGACTAATGTATTTTGTACTTGAGTATTTCCAACCTTTGAACCAGTAGTTCTCCAGCAGTGTGCCCTGGGGATACTAGAGAGGGAATTGTGAACCCTTACATGTGAGCAGTCAGAATATTGAGCAGTGTGTAAAATTAACTTTTGTGACAACCCAACCTGGTGGGGACAGGACTGGGATGATGAGCTGAATGGGTATGTGACCCAGTGTAGCTATGGTAGAATGTGTTGCAAGAGTGATAGCATCATCATACATCTGTGCCAAAGGGAGATCACACGCTCTCCACAAATGCAGGAATTTTGCTTCCTTTATATGTAAAAGACAAGTAAGTTGATGCACCAGGTACTAATACAATGCTGAAGCGAGTAGTGTGATCATATGTGTGGAGTGTGGTCCCTTTGATTGTGCTGGCAAACATTCTCACATTTGAAAGTATGCCATAAACACGGAAATGAGAGAATATTGCTTCAAACAGCCTATTAGCGTATTGGTTAAAGTAACTCTAGCTTTGATAGATATTGTTCAGATTTCAATGGCTTAACTCAATAGGATTATTTCTAATCTATGGAACAGTCTACTCTGGGTGCTCCTGGTTGGCAGATGACATTTCTCCAAATAGTGGTTCAGGGATCCGATATTTTTTGGCTCCAGGCTCCATCATTGCTGAAGACTTTGGAGTCTTCTGCTTCCAGCTGGCTGAAAGAGAGAAGGAGAGTGGAGATGAAAACACTCACTTCCACACACATTCCTTTAGGAAGAGTGGGAACACTTCTAAATGCAAGACTGGCCACACGCAAATGCAAGGGGGGAGCTGGGAAATGCAGCCCCTAGCGTGACAGCTACCTCCCAGTGACACTTCCGGACTGTGGCAGGGACAGCATGCATTGGAGGGCAGTCAGCAGTCACTGCCACAATCTGTCCTCCAGATACCTGAGTCTCTGCACATCCTTCTTTCTGTCTCTGGACCATCCTAACTTCTCCTTCCCAATGTCCGATTCATGCATCCAGTTCAAATTCCAGGAATTTGAACCATCAAGTCTGGATATGGCTCACTGTGACCCAGTAACTAATGAACCAAAAGACATGCAACCTGCCTTCTCCCCACACCAACCCAGTGAAAGTGGTGGAGCAGAGGACCGTAAGTGCAGTGGACGCTCCATTCATCACATGAGGAATGGGAGACACAGCAGCCACTAGCCCATGCTGAAAACCCTGCGCAGCTGGGGAAATTTCCTTGATCAGCCTTGATTCTGTTTAGCCTTCTGAGTCTGGGAGGAACTTCTTGTCCTCTATTCCCATGGCCCCTGTCTCCACGCACTGGAAGGGTTTTCCCTTTCATCTTTTATGGGCATATCTTCCTTATTTCTTTTTGGTGCAAGTTGAAGGGGCTTGAGGGTTATTTAATAGTCATACTTTTTTTTTTTTTTAATACTAGGATTATAGTTTCTTTGGTGATACAGTTTTGTCAAAAACTCAACAGGCTTGTAAACAGTTGAATGTGTACATAACTTCACCCAGAGTTTTTTTTTTCTCCTAACTATAATTATAAGCCAGGCTCATTCATTTGCTTCTTTTTCTTCATTCCTCCATTTCAGCTCAGGGGCAGCTATCCTGACATCTCTGAAGCAACGGGCCTGGGTGGGAAGTGAACATTCATTCCTGATGTACTCTTTGCTGCAGGATCGAGTCCTTCTGCTTGATGAAGAAGCCTTCAAGGACCTTAGTTGCTTAAAGCATTTTTCAGCCTTATCTGCTACTGTGTGGTGGGGTCTAACAGTTGGGCCCTGGTTTCTGGGTCCTTTCTATTCACTTTCATTTTTGCAAACCAGCCATTGTTTTTCCTGAGCTCATACCTTTCTTTTCCTCCTTGTTAAACTCTGGCTCTCCTCCACCACTTTTTTTTTAAAGGTAGGCACTCAGTCTGTTTCTCTAGTCATGGCAGAGGACATTTCCAAATGTCTTGCCGTTGCGTGACATAGGTCTCCATCTTTCCAACCTCTGATTATCTGTTGCTTTATCTGCTGTCCCACCATACTCTCTATTTCTGTATTGTGCACACCACTTGCTCTGCCACCTCCATCTGTCCCAGGCAAGTCTGCCTGCTCCACGTCACCCTTACCTTTGGCCACTTTGGCCACCACTGTCTCTCCCTTCCATGGCTCCTGTGTCTGAACCCAAGCTTCTGGGCTTGCTGTAATTTTTCAAATGCTCTTGGCATTCTTGAGATGAGTATTATTTTATTGTTAGCCACAGATGATGGGTAATTTTTCCATTGATCTTTGCTGTTTACAAAGCGTGTCATTAATTAATACCACAGCTAAGGTATTGAGTTCAGAAAATGAGCGTAGACAAAGACTGTGTGACTGCCCAGTTCTGACTGATTGAATTTCCATGGCGACTGATTGATTTTGACATCCGTCTTGGAAGCACATTCATAAAGGGACAGGTTGCGACAATCATTCTTACAGTGAAATCAGGTGGTGCATACTTTGTGTGTCATGTAGAACACAATAGTATTAAAACTTTTTTTTTAGTAGATAGCTGAGCATGTCCAGTTCAATGGTTGAAGTGTCACTAAATATAAAACCTTTATATTCTGTAGTTATTGTGGACCATCCTTGGGGAAATGAAGCAGGAATATATTCACATAAAAATCTTCAGTGTTCACATCTTACTATTAGGCAGAAAAATATCTAGTGAAGTTAGCTTTAGGGTAGAGTTTCATATACTCTTGAAATGCTACTTAGTTTAACCAGCCAATGTCCAAAGTCGGCTGAGAAGGAATCTTTGCTAGTCACTAGGGTTATCCAGGCAAGATGGAGAGATCGGTGTTGGTCAGGGAATGCTATGCTACGTGGTCACAATGAGGAGCCCTCAACTCTCAGTGATGTAAGCTAAAAAAGTTCTGTTTCCCACTCTGTCTCAATCTGATGTAGTTTGGGAGGCTCTTCTGGAAGTATCCATACTTGTTCCATCTTGTCCAGCTACCATTTTCACTCTGTGGCTTCTGCAGTTGTTATGTAAGAGGAAGAGATAGTGTGGGCAATTGTGGAGGGAGTTTTATGGCCAAGACAGCAAATCCAATGTTGAATTTCTGCTCACAGCCCACATCCTGTGGCTCCAATGTAACTGCATGGGAGGCTGGGAAACGAAGTCTTCTCCTGGGCCCAGCCAGAGGAAATGAGATACGTGAGCATTTATCCCATTTCTGCTTTGGGATGATAATGGAATCCCTGTATATGTGAGGTGGGGAGAAGGGACAAGGCTGAGGGAATGGAGCACAGAACTTTTCAGATGTGGCATCTGCTGGTTCATGGGAGTAACCCGATGTTGGTGTGGCCAAGAGGGAACACACTCCAGCGTTTTGTGCTGAGTTTCTGGGAGAAAGGGTAGAGGGCTGCTTTTGGCAGGGGTGGAAGGGAAAAAGAAGAGTCTGTTGTATGTAAACCTTCGCTCATGCCTCTCCTCTGACCCCATTTATCTTTTTGTCCCATTATGGGAAATTGGTCGTTCGCATATTGACACCATGTTGAGTCTGCAGCGTGGCAGCCTCCAACCCATGAGGAACGTGGAGGTGGGTTCACCGGCTTGCTGGGTCTTGCTTTGTCTGTAGCATGCATATGGTTAATAGTTCCTGTGTTTTCTTTGGCTAAATTAGTGCCCTCCCGCCCCTCCCCCCCCCACTGTTCAAACTCCATTTGAGTTTCTGGAGGATTTGGTACAGCTGTCAGGCCATCTTCACTGAGCTTAAGTTTTCTCTTGTAATTGCAATAGCGAAGGAGCATCCACCAATCAGCCTTTCTGTGGCTGAGAATGAAACCTCTTTTCTCCTTGATAATATAAATGAATTTATGGTTATTTAAAAAAATCATTGTTAATTTCCCAGGTGGGTGCATCATGGCTCTCTGCCCAGAGCACTCTGAAGTGAAAATGGGGTCCTTTGGTCATTATTTGGTTAGCTCAAATCTTTCTGAAAACTAAAAGGATTGTATTCGCCCTTATTTTCCACCATCTGGGCATCTGAGGAGCCTGAGAGGGGTGGGCTCTGGGCGAGGACCGCCCCTAGTGGAGATGCGCGGCACTGCAGCAGCCCGTTTGCTTGGCCCTGGCTTGTGAAGCTGACCCACGAGAGAACAGGGCTCAGACTTCTGCCTCCATCTGCAGGGCATAAGGACCCCTCATGGGGCCATGGGCGTGGGCTGAGGGAGCAAAATCAAGGCAACAGTGGGGGATGACAGGGGTTGGAGCTCTCTGCTCATACAGCGTCCTGTGCCCCGTGGCTCTGTTTGTGCCCAGACCCAGATGTGCCACTTGGATCTCACTAGGGATTGCTGCTGGGCCTACCTGACTTTTGGACTCGGAGGGTCTGACAGAAGCCAGTCATGGTGTATGGTTCTGCCCACATAGTCTTCTTCTTTTTTTTTTTTCTTTCTTTTTTTCATTCATTCTTCTTTCTTTCTCTCTCTGTCACCCAGGCTGGAGTGCAGTAGCGGGATCTCGGCTCACTGCAAATTCTGCCTCTTGGCTTCAAGTGATTCTCCTGCCTCAACCTCTTGAGTAGCTGGGATTACAGGTGCATGTCACTGCACCTGGCTAATTTTTGTATTTTTAGTAGAGATGGGGTTTCACCATGTTGGCCAGGACGGTCTCTCTCTTGACCTCGTGATCCACAGGGCTTGGCCTCTGAAAGTGCTGGGATTACAGGCATGAGCCACCACGTGTGGTCCGCATGGTCTACTTAATGCCTGAGAATCACCTTCCTTGTCTCAGTCAGGGTCCAGTATTGTGCCAGGGACTACTTTCTGAGTGGTGTGCGGTTCTCTGATGCAGATGGCATGACCATGTCCCAGAACCCTAGGTGTCTATGCTGTGATTCTCCTATTGTAATGTGCTGTTAACTTTACATGGTGTCTCTTTCTTCTACTCTACCAGGGGACCCAGAATCCACTGAATCCACTTCAGCTCCCTGCATAGCAGTTGCAACTTGGATTGTGTTCGTAGTCTTTGAAATGTCTGAGTATTTTCATTTTGCCAAGGTATGGTTTTCTTGCCAGTCCTTTCCTTTGGAGAATTGTTGCTATATAAACTTGTCATGGCATTTCAGGGCCCTTCTGCCCGGGGACATGGCCTTTCCTTTAGTCAATGGGCTATGGGTCTGAGAGTTGGCTTAGGTCAGAAGCTGGTCAAGAGATCCTGACTTTTTTTTTTTTAAATCAGGGCAACTTGGCCCCTGAGCACCCTCCCACACCTTTTCTCTTTTGATTGTATAAATTCTGCAATAGCCTTATTAGCCACTTATCTGCCTTACCCCTAGGAACACAGAAGCTTCAACTGATCTCAGTTCTAGTCACTGGGGGAATGCTTCTATCATAAGAGAAGGACCTGGGGGTCACATCACAGTATACACTGCAACTTTCCACCTTGCACAGGCTGCTGAAACTGTCACGGAAATGATTTTAGCTGTTCAACGCTGACCGCATAACTGTCCATTTCTGTAACAGTTTGCTCTACTTTAAGCATAAGTAGATTGGCCACATGTCTTTTTCTTTTCTCCCTCTTGAAACATCACTAAAATGCTAGTGAGGGAATGAAAGTGTTATAACACTATGAGGCTAGAGAGGATAGAAATGGAGGCAGCAGTAGATGAGTAATTACAACAAATATTTGGAAAACAGAAAGTGAATGAAGTGGTAACTAATTAAACTAAGTAGAGGCGTTGCAATTTAAATGTCTGCAGAGGAGGATACCGATGAGAAGTGGGCCAGTTTGCTCTTCTGGAAAAAGGGTTCAGAAGCTGGAGATGAAGAGCCTCAGGGGAGGCGGGAGTAAGCTGTGGACCTGAACAGTGTTGGTTGATAGCTGTGTATGAAGGCCTTGGAGTCCCCGTATCATGATCCACCCCTTGAAGGCATGACTCACTATCTGTCTTAGCAGCAGAGGCTATTTGCACATAATGCAAATACTGTCAAAACAACAGTGTTACTGATTCTTGATTTAATACCTATTCTGTGTACATTTTATGTGAGTTTGGGAGGAGGAGAAAGGAGGTTGTGGGGGTATGTGATCATTAAATCCTTATCTAGCATCAAAGGAGATCAATGCATAATGTCTGAAATTGACATATGGAGGTATATGAAGTTATATATGAGAAGAAACAGGTCAAATTGATGGGAGTGGTTATCTCTTGAGACGGGGACTGGTGGTGGGGGAGAAGTAAAGAAGGAGACAGCTGTTTCCCCTTGAAGTGTTAGCTCTATGTGAGCTTTATTTAGACCATGTGCGTGCATGTATTAGTTTGATACAAATACAAATAAGCATTAGTTCAAGATAAATATTCAAATCACTTTTCCCCTGTGATCTCGGCATTCATTGATTCATACATTCTTGCCAGCCCTTATTCATTTGTTCAGTCATTTAATAAATAATTCTCCAGCTTCTTTCTCCTCTTTGGCAAAAATTGGACTGGTATGGGGGGATGGAGAGGCAAAGCTTGATCACATCACATACTTTGAGGTTTAGTTAGAGAGCAGACAGCCCTGGATGATCAGTGCTGTAGCAGATACGAGCTCAGGGAATGGAGACCCAGCTCTGTGGAATTTTCTCTTGGTGGCTTCTAGAAGAGTACCCCCACCCTAGTTTTCTTTCTGGCTGACTGAAATAGGAGAGTTCTATAGTTGCAGGTCTGGGCGTCTTCTTGGGCTGGTGTTTTGTGAATTTGCACAGGCAGAGGGAGACTGGGCACTGTCTGGACCTGTTCTTGGATCCAGGTGGTGGAGGTCTCATGTGCCCTGTCTGCGCTGGGTATGGAAATAAGGCCCAGATAGAAGAGAAAGAAGGGAAGCAGATTGGACACAAAGGAGGAAGTGGGTTGAGAGGGAGAACAGGAAAGAGATGTCACTGAATAGGGCTACACCGAGAGGCTGCCGAGGAGGTAAAAAAGGGACTTTTGTTTAGACATTGTTTTCAAACACTGTCGGAGTACTTTCTTCGTTTTTATTTTCCATCTTGATGGAAATTTTGTTATTTTTACACTGTCACAGAACAAATGGAACTGTGACTTGGAGATCACAATGTATATAGCTGTTTGGATATACTTTTGACAGTTCTATCACGTTTCTGACAGGCATAATTTTTTTTTTCTCCCCTGGGAGATTGGGAGCTGGAGGCAACCTCCCCAGATGATCTGACTCTATCCAGGGCTCTGTCCAGGTGGGAAGCCTCGCTGGGTCCCAGGGAAGTTGCTGGGAAGCCAGTCCTGGATGTCAGGGAACCCCAGCAGGGAAGACTGGGTTTCTGTGAGGGGAGTAGGAGGGGAGGGGACTCTTTGGGGTGTGGAGCGGTCACTATCAGCCCCTGAGCAGAAATCCATGTGTGACCCTGCAAAATCACAGTGGTCCTGGATGGAGAGGAGATGCAGCAGCTGAGCTGGAGGTGGTGGCAGCAGGGGCTTTACTTGGTGGAATGAGATGAGGGGCTTGACGGGGAGCAGCTGGGTTTGGGGCACCAATCTTGCTGAAGGGCAGGTGCCTTGAGGCTGGAGCCTCTGCCAAGTGGACAGGGATGTCCTGAATACCCCTGGGCTGTGTTCTCCCTTGCTTTCTGTGGAAGGAGCAAGTGTGAGGCCTGGGGCAGGTGGGAGGCGATCTCCAGGCAGAAAGGCCCCTGATGCTCTTGCAATGCTCTGCTAAGAAGTAGCCTGTTTCAGCATCAGAGCTATGATGCTTTCTCTGATCACCCTGCACCAACCTACCTGACCACAATCTCCTCTGATCCTCAGTGAAACCCACAAATATTTCTGCAGCATGTTATTGCAAATAATAATAATAACAATGATGATGGCTAACGATAAAGGGCTTACTATGTGCCATTCTCCAGCATTGCCTCATGGAAATCTCACAGCAGTGCTTTGAGGAGAGTCTGAGGCTCATAGAGGTCAGGCTCACTGTTTTCCGTGTCTGCTTCCTCTAACCTATTTGAGCCCACAGTGGTGTGGACTGGGCTTATTCTTGTGTGGACTAGGGTGTGAAGCCACTTGCTTGTTGAATGGATGAGTGTGTGACTGAACGGATTGGAGCCAGGCACCCACTCTTCTCTAGAAGAGAGATTGTCCCATTTGATTTCTACTGGTTTTACATCTCAAATTCTGTGTTTGAAATTCTTCAAGCAGCCACCTGACCTGTGAATTGGTCCCTGAGGTCTAGAGATCTCTTTCTAAATGCCAGGACAAAAATCGGTTTTCCAAGGTCCCCGGAAGGAGAGTCGATCATCAGCTGTCAACAGAAGTGTGTTCAACCCAGAGGAAAGGCAGGCCTGGGCTAGTCCATTCTATGAGGCTTCTAGGAGGGATGGATGGGGCGGTGAGGATGATTTCTGGGTTTAAAGCATAATTTCTGATGTCTGAGATATAAATGTAGTTATCTTCTGATGTGGCTATTACACAATGGCCATGATTTTGTGAAAATCCTTTTACCCATTGAAAGCGATTTCCAGTGGGATTTATTCAAAATATGACATGCAGTGGACACCTTTTAAGTACCAAGCACTTGGCTTAGGGCTCTACAGGGTTTACACAGGGTCAATGCAGAACAGGTACTAAGACACACACAGAACACTGGTTGAGTACTTAGGCTGGAGGGCCAGCATCTTGGGTTCAAATTATGGCTCTGGCTTTGGGAAAATCACTTCAGTCCTCTGTGCCCTGTTTTCCTTAATGCAGAGAGTCATTTTCCTATCATATGGGGTTTTAATTTTTAAAATTTTATTATTGAAATATACATACAGGAGGCCGGGCGTGGTGGCTCATGCCTGTAATCCCAGCATTTTGGGAGGACGAGGCGGGTGGATCACGAGGTCAAGAGATCAAGACCATTCTGGTCAACATGGTGAAACCCCGTCTCTACTAAAAATACAAAAAAAAAAAAAAAAATTAGCTGGGCATGATGGCACATGCCTGTAATCCCAGCTACTCAGGAGGCTGAGGCAGGAGAATTACCTGAACCCAGGAGGCGGAGGTTGCGGTGAGCTGAGATCGCGCCATTGCACTCCAGCCTGGGTAACAAGAGCGAAACTCCATCTCAAAAAAAAAAAAAGAAAAGAAATACACATACAGGAAAGTACACATATATTGGTGTACACTTGATTGAATTTTCACGAAGTGGACACACACATACACTCAATACCTCATTCAAGTAACAGTCACTAGCACCTCAGAAACCTCCCTCATTCCTCCAGGGTAGGTGAGGGTACACTATTCCCCACCTGGAGGATAAATGCTAACCTGACTTCTGATGCCATGGATTAATTAGTTTTGCCTGTTTGCAAGCTTTGCATAGATAGAATAATACAATAGGTAGTCTTTTGTGTTTAATTTCTTTTTTGAACATCATGTTCATGAGATTCCTTCATATCATTGTGTGTAATTATGGTTATTCATTCTATTTAATCTGGGAGCATGCTGATACAAGAGTACATGTCATTTGGTGCACTTATGCTCACATTTCTGTTGAGTGTGTACCTGGGAATGAAATGGCAGTGTCATAAGGTGATTGGTTTGGCTGTGTCCCCACCCAAATCTCATCTTGAATTGTAGTTCCCATAATCCCCACGTGTTGTGAGAGGGGCCTGGTGGGAGGTAATTGAATCATGGGGGCCATTTCCCCCATGCTATTCTGGTGATAGTGAGTAAGTTCTTACATGAGCTGATGGTTTTAAAAGGGGCTTTCCCCTTTGTCTCTCATGCTTCTCCATCCTAACGTCCTATGAAGAAGGATGTGCTTTCTTCCCCTTCTACCATGATTGTAGGTTTCTTGAGGCCTCCCCAGCCATGCTGAACTGTAAGTCAATTAAACCTCTTGCCTTTATATATTTCCCAGGCTCAGGTATGTTCTTACAGCAGCGTGAAAACAGACTGATGCATAAGGTAAGATATATGTTCAACTTTCATCAATATTCCTGGACAGTTTTGCACAGCAGTTGTATAACCATCAGTGAGGGAGATGTTCAGCTGCTCTATTCTTATTCATGGTAGCCCTTCTGATGGGTGCAGAGTGGCACTGCATTGGGAGTACAATTTGAACGGCTGCCCTTGGGCTGTTGGAGAATTACATGCATCAATGTGAGACAGGCACTTAGTACCTGCAGAGTAAGCTCCATGTCATCGCTAGCTGGTTAGGTACCTTGGAAAGTCAGGGATGTCTCCGGAGGCCACCTGCTCTCATGGAGACATGGTAAACATTTACTGACTCCCTCCTTCCAGCAGGAGCTGTTGTGTCTGGGGTTTGAAACTGTCAGTGATTACAGCTGAGATTCTTAGAACTGAGTGAGTGAGGAACCCAGGATCCCGGAACTGAATGGAGAGGCAGACACTCTGCTTCCCCGTGATTCTTAATGACTGGTTTCCCCTGAAGAGATTTCTTTCTTGACTTCCCACCTGGCTCTGATTCAGCTGGGCAGAGAAGTGCTGGAGCAGGTGCTAATTTATGATTTAGGTTTTTTTTCTACAAAGATGCTCCAAGCTTTAAAGAGTCAGCATGCAGCACTGGGCATTGGAGTCCAGTTCCTCAGCATCCTGCACCCTGGAGTGTCTCATGCAGCTCAGAGGTAGGGTGTTGGGAGAGGGCAGAGAGAGGGCACCTGGTTTCTGTGGACGAAGTCACTCCTAGAAACTGAAGTGGTAGCCTGCTTCCCTGGAGTCTTTTTTTCTCAGATTTCAGAGACATGCACCTCCACCCCACCCTTCATCCTTGTATGTAACCCGTGGCCAAGGTCTCCATACCCTTGAATTCCCTTTCACCCATGTTAGCATCTCTGTTCTCACAATGTCTGGCTTGGTTCAGGCCAAGATGGCCTTGTGCCTAAATTCTTGGGGTAGCCCCTGCTGCCTCCCGAGAGCTCTTGCCAAGAGAACCTGAGTATGTTAGTTTGCTCGGGCTGCCATAACAAAGCACTCCAAGCTGGGTGACTTCAACAACAGAAATGTGTTTTTTCACAGTCTTGGATACAAGAAGTGTTGGCAAATCAAGGTATTGTCAGGCTTGGCTCCTTCCGAGGCCTCTCCCTTGGCTTGTGGATGGCTGTCTTCCTTCTGTGTCTTCCCAGGGTCTTCCCTCTTGCCTATCTTTGTCGTAATCTCTTCTTCCAAGAATGTGAGTTATACTGAATGAGGGCCACCCATTTGACCTCGTTTTACCGTAATTGCCTCTTTAAAGAGCCCATCTCTAAATCCAGTCATATTCTAGATAGTAGCAGTTAAGACTTCAATACGTGAATTTTGGGGAGGCCACTGCTCAGCCTATGACAGTGACCATGCATTTTTCTGCATGTAACACATCCAAGTGACACATGTCCTCAACCATGATGTTTATTTTGCTTTCTTGCATTTGCGCATGCTCTTTTTCTAGCTTTAGGTGCTTCCTTCCATCTTCTCCATCTCTCCAAAGGCTGCCAGTTCAGTGGCCCCTCCAGCATGAAGCCTCTGTCTTCACAGACCACTCTCCTAGACTCCTACCGTGCTTTCTCTCTGTTCCACTTGATCGAACACTTAATCCCAGTTTTCTTCTGTTCTCTGTTGTTTTGCTGAGGGGGTTATGTCTATTCCGCTTGGCTTTGTGCTCCTTGAAGACAAAAATCATGTTTTCTGTTCACATTTACATCTATTTAGTGTCAAGCATGTGGCTGGTGATAAATAAGATTGTCGATTGATTAAAAACCAACTTCCATGTGCCCTGTGAGGAGCTGCTTAAATGCTAAACAAAACACTTGGTGGGGAGGGGGAGTGCTGTAATCCCTGACGGCCAGGGGCCTCTGGCACAGGCATTTCACTTTAAGAGGCAATGAATTCAGGGACCTGGAAAAGGTTTAAACATGAGTCTTAAATTATTTGCTTAGCTTTGATTTTTATTTTACAAGATGCTGGGGCAGTGCTGGGAGCTATTTGCAGAAGGGGTGCATAAGAGATGAAGAGAGACTGAAAGCGGATTTACCTAGATGTTGCCTCATAGAAAAGTATGTGTGCGCTGGGCAGGGCTTCTGTTTCAGAGGCGTGAAGAACTCCAGGTTCTGCCCCGGGCTCACTGGAGGGAGATTTGACTTCTATTCCTGTGATTTTGTCCCTCTGCTGGGGATGTGTTGAGCTAAGCCACTGTTAAGAATGGCCCCTCTGAGGAAGAGAAGGAAGATCAGCTATTTATAGGCTGGAGTCAGACGTGACCCACCTTTTCAGCCTGTAATTTACAGTATATGATGAGAAAATGAACTCCTATTGCCGCAGGAATGTGAAAGGACAGGAGACAGGTTTTTCAGCAGTTTGGGGTTTGGTTTATGTGCTTATGAGATGTCTGTGAAAATGGCCACTTTGCTTTGCCAGAAGATGGCTTTCCCTGGACTGCGGTCACTGAGGCAACGGATGCCCATGTCCTGTCTCTTAGGGACTGTTAGCATATTCGCAGCTATGTGGGTGGTGAAGGGAAGGGAGTTTCTGTACCAGGGCAGGGGAAAAAGAGGTACAGGAAGAAATAATAGGAACATGGTGTCTTATGATTCAAGGCAGTGCTCTGGCTTCACAGAACTGTAGAAGCAACGGCCGAGGAGTGGTCTCACTGGAGAGTTGGTTTAGATTGACCTTTAACCACAGTCTTGGCTATTCTTTGGGCTAGAGCTCCTGGCTTGACTCAGAAGCCTTTGATGAAGCTCAGAGACTGAAGATAACTTCCCATCCCTTGACGAACTCTATTTCTGGAGCTCTCTAGAGGACATGTAAAACTCAGTGTATGCTCAACCAAGTAACACATTTTAATGTGTTACTACTGCAGATTAGGCACTGAGCTGGGTTTACAGGCTAATAAGGCACACATGGTCCCTCCCTTGAATCTAGGAAAAGACTGTCACCATTCTGGTCCTCTCAGCCTCCAATGCATCCCTGAACCTGGTGTTCACCAGGATGCTCACTAAGAAACTCGGTGGGCTGCACCTGAATCTGTGCTAGCTCCTAGCTAAGTCCTTTCCTACCGAACTTGCATCTCGGATGTAAATCCTTAGTGTGAGATGAGGTTGCCAGGCAGGTGCGTGGAATGGGAAGAAAAAAGATGAGGACAGAATGTTGGAGAAAATCAACAGGGGAAACAGACCACCTTAAGGAAATGGTGAATGGGCAGAAAGAGAGCTAGAAGAAATGAAAATCTTGGGTCATAGAAGTCATATCATCACCCCATTGTCTACATTAGGTATTTCTCCTAATGGTATCCCTCCCCTATCCCTCAACCCACGACAGGCCGCAGTGTATGTGTATACGTATGTGACAAACCTACACATTCTGCACATGTACCCCAGAACTTAAAGTATAAAACAAACAGACAAAAAAGAAGTCATGATATCAGAGAGTTTCCAATAATTTTAAAAACAGAAGAATAAGAATTTGGTAATTGGGAGGTGATATGGTTTGGCTGTGTCCCACCCAAATCTCATCTTGTAACTCCCCTAATTCCTACACATTGTGGGAGGGACCCAGTGGGAGAGATTGAATCGTGGGGGCGGGTCTTTCCCATGCTGTTCTTGTGATAGTGAAAGGGTCTCATGAGATCTAATGGTTTCAAAAACAAGAGTTTCTCTGCACAAGCTCTCTCTTGCTGCCACCATTTAAGAAGTGCCTTTTGTCTTCCACCATGATTGTGAGGCCTCCTCAAGCTACATGGACCTGTAAGTTGATTAAACCTCTTTCTTTTGTAATCTGCCCAGTCTCAGGTATGTCTTTATCAGCAGCGTGAAAACTGACCAATACAGGAGGTCATAGGTCTTTGGACTGTCAATTCATAAATGTGTTGGGAGTAGAGGCAGTTGGTTGAAATGTGACTGGGAGATGAGGAAGTGTAGACAGAGAATGTGGCCAGAGAACACTTTCTCTATTTTCATTAGATCAAGCTTTTAATCATGTTATTCAAATCTTCTAATCTTTACTAATTTTTGTTCTTCTTAATTTGTTAATTATCAAGAGAGGTGCTAAAATTCCCCATTGTGATTGCTGATTTGTCAGTTTCACATGCTAATTTTGTCAATCTTTATATATTTTGTGATTTTATTATTAGGTGTGAACAATATTAGAATTGTGGTATCTTCTTGAGAAATTATTCTTTTTATTTTTTGACAGTGAACATCTGTGTTTCTAAGAATCTTTCCTCCTGAAACTGCATTTTGCAAGGCGTTCTTTGGTTGGTATTTAACTGGCATATCTTTTTCTGTCTTTACATACGATAACTTTCTTTTTGCTTTGAATTTGTCCCTTGTAAAGAGCAGAAAACTAGTTTAGTTTTGATCCAATCTGACGATCTGGGTTTTAACAGCTGAGTTTAATTCATTTAACTTCTTATGGTTACTGACATGTTTGTATTTATTCTATCATTTTTTTGCTTTGATTTTCCCCTCTCCCTTTCTACCTTCTATTATTTATTCTCCCTTATCCCTTCTAAGAGATTCAAAAGTTATATATTATTTTCCTGAAATATTCAAAAGTCATATTATTTTCAGAAGATATTTTCAAAAGTTATATATTATTTTTTCATTTTCTGGTGATTACTTTTAAAACCATTTCATGTATATTTTACCTAATGGTCAAAGCCAATCAATAACTCTATCATCCTTCTGAAGAATATAAGGAATTTAGAAAGCTTTAATAGTTTCATATTATAGGTATTTTTTGTCCAATGTTTTAGTTCCATTTTGATTTTTTTTTTTCTGAGAAGGAGTTTTGCTCTTGTTTCCCAGGCTGGAGTGCAATGGCATGATCTCGGCCCACTGTAACTTCTGCCTCCTGGGTTCAAGTGATTCTCCTATCTCAGCTTCCTGAGTAGCTGGGATTACAGGTGCACATCACCACACCCAGCTAATTTTTTGTATTGTTAGTAGAGATGGATTTTCATCATACTTCTCAGGCTGGTCTTGAACTCCTGACCTCAGGTGATCTGCCTGCCTCAGCCTCCCAAAGTGCTGGGGTTACAGGTGTGAGCCATCATGCCTGGCCTCATGGCCTCCAAATTAATCATGAGTATTATTATTTATATTGATATTGTTTAGGTTCATACACATGCCTACTCATGTTTTATTCACATTGCTTCTTACATCTGACTCTTC
Source organism: Callithrix jacchus (assembly GCF_049354715.1). NCBI lineage: Eukaryota > Metazoa > Chordata > Mammalia > Primates > Cebidae > Callithrix > Callithrix jacchus. The sequence goes on from NC_133515.1 coordinate 91,938,415, forward strand.
TGGTTTCAGTTTCCTTTTTTCTGCTTTTCATCCTCTTTGGAGAAAGAAACCAATTCTCTGAGCAAAAGTCTGTTAGTGGTAAATTCTTTCAGTTTCTATGCTTAATCTTCAGTGATAACTTTGCAAGATATAGAATTCTAAGTGGACAGTTACTTTTACTTTTAATCAGTACTATGAAAATAATATTCTATTGTCTTCTGGCTTCTACTGAGGTTGTTAAGAAGTTTGCTGATACTCTTTGCAGGTAATGTGTCATTTTCATCTGGTACTATCTTTTCTGAGGGTGTAAACTGACCCTCAACTTCTATTTTTCATTAACTTCACAAAAGCACCACTCTGAATTTTGCATGATTGAGTTTCCTGGACTCTGTTTACGAGTTATGGCAGAATTGTACTGAATTAGTAAAATATAATTTTACCTTGTTATTCTTAGATAAAATAAATAGAAGTTAAGATTCTGATACTTTATTCCTACCCACAGTGGATCATGTTATGTATGAATGCCCTGTGGTTTAAAAAGTGGGGGTATGCACAAAATCATTCCCTTTAGGAGGCTTGCTATCATTTTAAGAAGCTTGACTGTGAATAGAAGAGTGGAAAAGGTGGCAAGTTTATATATATTTGGTTTTCTTAATATAAGAGATAGACTTGACTGTTCACAATCTGTGCAGAAAGAAGTTGAAGGGGAGGGTGGAGTCTGAATATACAAAAAACAAGAGAAAACTGATGAAATAGACATCATGGAGCTCTTGAAAATGAAGCAGAACTTTTCCTTCTCTGAGATCATACTTCTCCATATTTTCTGCCTTTGATTGTCAAGCTTCCAGATCTTTCTTCTGAAGGTGAAATTTACTCAAGCCACCCTCAACTCCTCCCACCCCCCGACCTTGACCCTGATCATGTTCTCCAATAACTTCTTATCACCTAATGAACAAAGTCTAAGCTTCCAATATGACATTCAAGGTCCTCTGAGATTTAGATTTTTCTTAAATTAGACCATTTCTTAAATAGTCTTATCTTCCATTTCTCTTTTTTACATACTCTGATTAATGAAAATTAATTGACTCAGTGTTTTCTGAACATGCTCTATGTGTTCTCATCTCCTCATTTTTGGTCCTGAATCCTTTCATCCTGGTAGGCTGGTTCCTCCCCATTTTCTCATAAATCCAGATATCTCTCATTCAAGGCCCGGTACAAATCTCTTCCGTTGTTCTCCTTTCTTGGTTCCTCCAACGAGAAGGAATTTCCCTCTTTTGCACCCCCTTAGAGACTTGGGTCCTTCCTGGCAATGGTACTCACAGCTTGTTGTAATTTGTTATTGAATACGAGTTTCTTCTACCAGGCTTAAAACTTGTAAGGGCAGTTAGAACATGTCTAATTAATCTCTGTGATCTTCAGTGTACCTCATACGTTAGACATGTCTCCCAATGGTCATGAGTGGATGAATGTGAAAGGGATTTGTATTTACATCAGTATGAGGTTATTGCCAAGAATTATGAGAAGTGTTTCCACTAGCTGGGTGGCCTGCAGGTCTCGCGCAACTTCTTTAGAGTGTCTGTGGGCCTGAGGGTGGGAGTAGGCCTCACACTGGACTCCTCATTCAGCCCTGGCTTGTGAAAAAGCCACCGAACTCATTCTGAAAACTTGAGTAGCAGAGAAGAAGTGAGATAGACCTAACTGGGAGGGCATCTCTGCAGCTTCATTGCGAGAGGGAGGTGCTCCTGACCTTGGTTACTAGTCTTGGCCTGAGAATAAGGTTTGACCCAGTCCTAGAACCACCTTCACTTTGAGATCTCGAGGGATGATTTTGGTCCCTGTTCACTCTGACAGTCTTTGGAGCCTCTCCAGACTTCAACTTTCTTCCCATTGCTTGATCACTTGAGTGCATTTGGTGCCTCTTGTGATATTTCAAGACGGATCAGCCATTTCATTTGTCCACCTGGTTTTAATGAAGAATGATAAGGGTCCCGAGAGGCTAGATATTCAGGAGCCAATCATCAGTTCCTGGAGTTTCTCTAACTTCTCTAAAGGACTGATACGAATAAATGAGTGGAAGCCTGGGAATGTTCCAGAATCAGACAAAGATGAGTCAAGTGTCTTTGTGGTGAAGGCAAGAGCCTGCACTGTCTGTGGCCTCACCGAACCAGAAAATGCCTTGTTGTCCACATATAACTCAAAGTGACAGCCAGCTGAAACTTTCCAGGAACTTTTATGAGATCAAATACAAAATAAAAGACTGCAGAAAGGGGCCACAGACCCACATTTTGGCCCATTAAAATAAAGCAAAGTAGCCTCCGCATTTTCTCTCCAGTGTTCAGCATGGCTCAGCTACTCAGGGGCTTGGCATTACCATTCACCCAAAACATCGCATCCTCTTGACAACCGTCACGGCATACAACAGGTTCTTGTGAAAAATGTGTGCCTTGGCTGGCTGGTAATGCCAAGCCCCCAAGGGGTGTTTTTCTCATCATGAGCTCTCAGGATAGTAGGGGTGTGAACGTACCTGTATGTGCCCGCCACGTCCTAGGACCTGTGCTGGGGATTGGCAAACCGGATGCTCAGTATAGAAGGTTCACACTCACGCTTCTCCCCTAGGAGTTCATGATGAGAATGACAGCATGAAATACACTAAGCTTCCTGCCACGCAAATTAGAGGCTTTGCTCTAAGAACAGCAAAGGCCATTGCCTACAAGAGCAACTTCCAGCAGCTTCTCTGTGCCCGGATTCAGCGTGCAGAGCAAACTTCCCACAGGGGGCAGAGGCACTGGCTGGGGAAATTTTATGTGATTACTGGGGTGGAGACAGGCTCTCAACAGCTCAGCGCCCTGCCAGGCCCACTGAGCAGCCACCCCTTGTTTCAGAGCAAGGTTTTCCACAGCAGTGGTATTCTTCTCTTTGTCTGAGTTGTAAAATGCGGCTGAATGATAGACAGGATTGGGAGGAGCAGCCTCAGACCTGAATTCCTGGACTCATCCGCATGTTATGAGTTCTGGAGGGTGGAGATGACCCATTTAACAATCCCTTCCTAGACCCTTCCTGTGAGCTGTGCAGACCCTGTGCTGTTGGCCCTGCCAGGAGGGTGTTTCATCAAAGATGCCCTGAGCCTGATAGGGGAGCCAGAAATACACAAGGAATGGAGGCAGAATGCGATCCATGCAGTGCAGTGTGTCTCAGTCTTTTAAACATATGTCTCCTTTGGAGAAACATATACATCTTGAAAATTCTTTTAAAGTTTGTGTTTCAAAAGCAATAGAGTGATTTATTTTTTGGTTTCCAAATATGAAATTATAATATTGAATATATTTTAAAAACTACATATGTCCTCCCTGAGGATGTTTTAAACATTTTTTATTGAGGTATAATGTACATATATGAATTTTACATACACATGCATTTGTATGAATACCATCCGGCTGTAAAAGAACATTTCCACTGCCCCAAGAGGCTTCCTCACGCTCTTTCCACGTCAGTGTGTCTAACCCACTCACCCAGAAGTAACCAGTCTTCTAACTTCCACCAGTGTCGATTAGCTTTGCCTGCTCTTGAACTTCATATGCACACAATCATGTATTTATGATCTGTGTCTGGCCTCTTTTGCTTATATTACATGTCGTTGCATGTAGCAGTGGTTGATTCTTTCTCATGATTATTTGGTATTCCAACGTGACGCCCCACATGATCTGCTGCCCACATGATTTATGGGTACATTTTTCTTACTTGAGACCATTGGTGTGATAGAAAAATAGCTGTTTTTAAAGCCAGACAGACTTAGACAACTCCAGCTTCTTTTTCTTTTGGTCATGTGACCTATAGCAAGTCACTTTACCTGGGGTCTTGGTTTTAGCACTTGCAGAATGGGGCCACTATGCTTATCTCACAGTGTGGGAGTGACTGCGTGTAAAGCCTCTGGTGCAGTGCTTGGCACAGAGTAGGCATTCAGCCAATGGTGGCCATGATGACAAAGGAATATGAGGGTCGCGTGGTGTTGCTGTGGGTGCTGAGGCAGACAGCTCCCTTTACTTTCTGCATGTCAGGAAGGGCATTAGCCACACCTAGGGAGGGGATTGTGTGGGCAAAGACATAGAGGAGCCCAGAAGAATGCAAAGAGGTGGCGATGTGGAGTCTCCACACCCCCGGAGGTTCCATGGGAAGCTTAGGAGAGTGCCCGTGGAAGTCAGTGATCAAGACTGGGCTCAGACCAGATTAAAACACTGCTGGCCTGAGCTGCTGGTGCTCAGAGACAAGATTCTGTGCACTAGGGTGTTCTGGAAAGCCATCTGGGAGAAAGTGGGGAGCTGGTCCTTGAGCAGAGAAGAGGAGGGTGGCGTCTGCGTGGTCTGAGCCAGCCTGTGGAAATGGGAAAGCTAGACTGGGCTCTGAGGATGACAAAATCTGACCCTGATGCCCGTTGCTGCCGCCACCACTGCCACCACTGGTGCTCTGGCCGGTGTGTTTCAAGCACATGCCATGCGCCATGTTGCACTGCGCTAGAGTGTAGATGTTCTGGTCTAATCTTCATATGGTGGAATGCAGTAGCTCTAGTGATCTCCTCCACTGACAGACAGGAGACCGAGACGCAGGAAGTTAACCAGCTCATGGAGGTTCTGCGGCCTCTTCCCAGGGCTCACTTTCCCTTTATGGAGGATGAAGACTCCACACACTACCCGACAACCCCTGGGCTGCTGAGCTGGCATCTCTGGTGGGAGCCACTTAGACCCACTTGGTGCCTCGGATCTGGGCAGCCTTACATTCAGGTGGGCAGTTGGTTCCTACTTGGTTGCCCTAAAGGGCCGAGGCTGTGCAGTTGGGGGTGCCTGGTGGTAGCTGTGATGTCTGTGAACAATATCCACATTTTCGGCAGAGATTGGAAGACAGGCCTTTTTTTTGCTGGCTTCCACCCCAGCGACTCAGCTGTAACTTCAGGAAAGAATTTGAAACAGGGTGGTCTGGGCTGAACTGTGGCCCCCACAAAATTCCTACACTGAAGCCCCAGCTGTCTGTATCTCAGCATGTGACTGGAATTGGAGATAGAACCCTTAAAGAGGTGATTAAGGTAAACTTGACTGAGGTCCTTATAGGAAGAGGGGATTAGGATGCAGACACACAGCGGGAAGGCCATGTGTAGACACAGAGAGGACACAGCCCTCTACCAGCCAAGGAGAGCGGCCTCAGGAGAAACTAATCTTGCTGACACCTTGATCTTGGACTTACAGCCTCCAGGACTGTAAGAAATAAATATCCATTGTTCAAGCCACCCAGTCTGTGCGACTTTGTTATGGCAGCCCCAGAAGATGAATACAGTATGTTATTCCTGTCATCTGAAGCCCAGGGAGGAAACTGAAGGTTTGAATAACAGTAACAATGTTAATCATCATCGTGAATATACCTTGCAGCGGTGAATATGAGTGAATAAGAAAGGGCGTTTCGTGGGTGATGCAACTTGGGTATAAACAGGATGTGGCATGTTTCTTATTGATTGAGCTACATTTCTTTTTAAAATCCCCACCATGCTGGAGTCCCAGGGGATATTCACGAGTGTTGCCTGATGATACTACTTCACCTACAGATGAAACTCGTACAAAATAATTAAGTTAATTCATCTGCTTATTTCCTGGGAAGCGCTGGTGCCCCTTTCCTTTGGCCGTTGTGATCAGGGAGGCAGAGTGTCAGAAGAAGACCTAGACGGGCCTCAGCTTCCTTCTTCTAAACATACTTTGAAATGAGATTTGTCTGGACTCCAGGGGCAGCCAAAGAGCTCGCAGAGGAGCTAGATCACAGAGATATATATCCCAGGACAGCCATAAACGTCTCAGCTTATGATGCATCTGGGTGAGTTACAGAACCAATAGTTTTGATCAAGTGCCCAGCTCTATTCCATTAGCAGAAGGATAATGAGAATTGAACAGGAAGGGTTGTCTGGGGGAAGAAGGTAGGCTGGGCCTTGGGGAAGGTGCTGTGGGAGGTGCTGATGGATTTTGCTTTATTAGAGGAGCTTGTTCTCTCAGCTTCCTGACCTTTGCAGGGCTGGGGTCTGGGGTTGACCCCTGGGCTCACACAGATGAGAGTTTCTGGATGTAGCTTCTGAACACTATTAACCCCTCTCTCAGTGAGGCTTCCTCCTCCCAAAGCACTTGCCTCTGCCTCCATCCCAGTCCTACCTCCCAGCAGCCCTGCGGACAGAGAGGAGGAGACTAAAGCTCATTGTTCAGGTGAACCTACTGAGGAGTGAAGGTGGAAGGCAGGTGGGAAAGGAAGCCCCTTGAGGCAGGGAAGGAAGCATGGGGCTGAGAGGCCAGTCCAGGTCTCGCTCATTCCCGCTGGGCTCTCTAGCCTGGGGGCAGGGGCTGTCCTGGCATTTTGTTTTTCCCCTTTCTTGGTTACCATTTTCTGTTTTTTTTTTTTTTTTCCTTTTTGACTTCCTTTTCCACATTCTTTTCTCTCATCCTCCTTCCTTATTACTTCGTTCTCTTTTTCCTTTTTCTTTTTTTTTTTTTTTGCGGAAGCACGATTTATTAGAGAAAGAGACAGCTCCTGCTTCTGTGCTATTGTGGGAGGGGAATCATTTTCTTTTTCTCTTTCTTTGCTGTCTCTTTCTTGTAAGTAGCTTCCCTTTCCTTTTTTCTTCTCTCCTTTTTTTTTCTTTCCTTCTTTTCATTTATTTCTTCTATTTTTTTCTCAATGGCGTTTTGCTACCTCTTTAACATTCACTGTCGTTTAGCATCCAACACACCAGTCATCACTTGGCACAGGGAACACACTGAAAAAGAAAGATGCACCCGTCCTCCTGGAGCTGAGGGTCCCGAGTGGGACACTGCTGATTAAACCCCTAGTTATTAGGAGACAGAGGCGGGTCTGGAGAAGGTCCAATGCCAAACTCTCCTTTTTCTCACCCAAGACCTGAGCCAACTGAAAAAAGATAAAAGAGTAAGGCAGATGGGAAATCAAAATAGCACTCAACTTAACGAGAAAGCTGCCATTGGAGAATGGAGCTTGTGTCTTCAGGCACGTGGGCTGTCTGATGCTGAATCTCAGAGTTGGCCCAGCAGTCCCAGGCAGCCTGGGCCATGCAAGGCTCCCACTTGCAGCCGAAGAGCTTGCATCCGGGTAAATCCCACAGCATCATGTGGCAACCATGCAGAGGATGGGCTTCCTGGGGGAACTTGCTTCTAAGATGAGGGAGGAAGAGGACGCCTCGGTTACTGAGACCCAAGTCTCCCTTCCAAGGCCACTAATTGATGTAAATTCAGTGTTAAGTGGGTGAAGGGTGGAGTGAGAGGCCAGGTGTATGGTGCTAGTGGAAGCAGGCTTCCTTGATGGAAAACACAAGGAGTGGGGAAGTCTGTCCTCCAGCCCTTCCACCTGGAACACCACTCACAACAGGTGTGTGTGTGTCAGTGCACAAGAGAGGAGCCTAACCTAGTATAGAAGTAATGGAAGGCTTCTTCTCTATGCACAGGTGAATTTAATCTGTGACTCCAAGGATTGCTACCTACCTTGATGTGATAAAGTGCCCATCATAATCCAGAACGGATTAAGCAGCATCGTGCCTCTTCCTCCCTCTCTAGCCTTCCTTCTGTATAAAATAAAACTGCAGGGAAGTGTTTCATTCAGTTTTTCTGTCAACAAATATATATATATAGTGCCTGTTAAATGCTAGCCACTTTACTAGGCAGGAGAAGTGCAAAGATGAATAGGTTGTGGCTTCTTCCCTCAAGGAGCATTCAGGTTAGTGTGCTGGGTAGGCCATATTCAGAAATAGCAGAAATTGGGGGCAGGGATGGCTATGTTTGTGGCTTGGTGTTGAAACAAGGTAAGAGCTCTAAGTGAGCTATGTTAGAGTTTTATAGGGTTCATATGGGGAAGAAAAAACTTCTTGTTAAGGGCAGGACATAGTATTTGAGCCAAGCCTTGAATGGCAGGTAGCATACAAACCAGCAGACACAGACTTGGCCTTCCAAGCAGAAAAAATGGCATCGACAAAGGCCTGGAGGCAGAAAAAGGACGTTTGCAGGGATCGGCAAGTTGTCCACTTCATCTTATATACTGTATAAGCAGGAAGATGTCAGAAAAGTCACCTTTGAAAAAGAGGTGGGATCCAGGCACTCTTGAAAGTCAGTGTAATGATCTGGCCACACTTCGGTCACCAGCGGTGATAACAGTTGCTAAGCTGGAAGTGTGAAGTGCTCAGATGGCATTTTAGAACCCTAGACCGCTCTGATCGCAGTGCCATTTGGGTTGTAGGGAGGAAAATGTGGAGACAGTATGATGTAGGGCAGCTTTGGAGGAGTCCAGGTTAGATGTTCTGAACGTCAGCAATGGCTGCCAGGGTGCAGCAGGTGGGTGGCTCCTAGGAGTGGGCCCCCTTCTAGAGCAGGAGGAGAAGCAACAAGCGGCCAGCTTTCTCATGACTGGGGCAGAGAAATGCATGGGGTGTGGAGTGCAGGCCCCACTGAGAGATGGCTGTGGGGTTTCAGCAGAACAGGATCTCATGCCAGTGATCGAGTGGGAAACGGGGAGACCTGCTCAGGGCAGCTGGTGTTCAGTGGAACTGTAAGGTTCTAGAGGAGAATGAGGGTTTGTGAGCCCTCTCTGTTTAGCCTCGCATCATTACGTAAAAATTAGATTCTACTGAAGGTGGAAACTACAATGAAAACAAGACCCAGAGAGATACATTTAGAGACAAGATGAACTCAGGATTGTGAAGAAGCCAGGTCAGAGCCTTGCTGAGAGCCCTGCGTGCAGGTTATCACTGTGGGATATTGTCACTTCCCTCTGGAGCTGCCAGCCCTCCTCCATTATTGCTTGGACTTTATGACTTTCTTGTTCTCAGAAGGAGAAAGGAGCTTATTAAGTGAAGTGGCTGCCAAGTGTATTTTAAGACGAACAAAGCCCAGATCATTTTTTTTTCTCACCGCATACCATACATAATTGCACGAAGGGCAGGATTTATTTGGTTTGCATTATGATTTTTTTCCCCCCAAGCTTAATTATAGTGTTAAAAAGGCAACTACAACTTGAAAGAAATAAGCTCCACGGTCATGGAGACCAGCATGACCGTTCTGAGTTTGAAACACACTTTCTTTGTGAAAGGAATTAATTGTATATAAAACTTTGGGGCTTATGTAAAACACATTTTTATGAAAATAAACTTGAACAGTCATTAAAATGAATAGTTATTTTAAATAAGACTCAAATTACATGGTGGTGCCATGGAATTTTAGATGCTTTGTTTTGGGTTCACTCTGCATTTACTAAGATGTTCTCAGGGCCCCAGAGGTAAGTCTTAGCTTATAATTGGGAATCAAATGTATAATTCCAATGAGAGATTATTAGGGGAGGTAAGGAAATGAAAAAGCTTGTACAGTATTTAGGTCCAAATAATTCATGAATAAGTAATTATATGTTGGAAAAGTCCAACATGTTAGCAGAAGTGTTGTGGCCTGATGGTTTGGCCTCAGCCCCAGGAGCCAATTATGAAACTTGGCCTTCCAGCTTTGGGACATTCCCTGGGCAGCCTATAAATCAGAAATGTGATGGTCCCCACTGTTTCATCTGCCAGCACTGACATGAGGTATCTCTGGCTTGGAGATCTGTGTGGTTCAGGGAGAGTCCAGAGCTGAGCCCTCGGCTGGGATTAGGCTACGTTGAAACTTGAACAGTGCACCTCTCTGGGGTTCATCAGGGTGAGAATGTGTGGCTGTGGATTTAGGGAGCCCACAAAGTTGTGTCCAGAAAGTCAGAGGAGGAGATTGCGCTAGATGGTTCTTTCTTGGTGTTCTGTTCACTGCTCTATAGCAATGCCCTTTTCTACCCACTTCTTGGATTTCCTGATTCAAACCCTGTCCCTGTCCCCTCATTTCAGAAAGAGGGGGTGGGAGCAACATACCTAGCATTGCAGGCTCAGCTTCTGTTCTGGGGCAGATGGAAAAGTACATCGTTTTTAGCTGGGGAGAATCTGAGCTCATGGTCTCCAGTCCTCAGGTGGATGTCTCACTGATTTTCAGTTCCCCTGAACCCCCTACCTATGGTTCTTACTCCACTAAATCACTAGCAGGACAGGATCTCATGCCAGGTCCTGTTTTCCTCCCTGCAGTGACATCCTTGTAGTTATTTAGATAAAAACCTGCATAAGAGGAATGAAGGGAAGATCTTGGAGTCATATGTGGGGATATTCAAGAAGGGGCACTAATCCGGCTTGGCCCTGAGGTTCATCCTTTAACTGATGGCCTTCACCTCAATGCCAGCATAGGCAATGAACCCATCTTGTGTTTCCCATGGAGTTGTTGTGAGTTTTAGCAATGCAATGCCTTATCCTATATAGCAATGCCCTTTTCTACCCACTTCTCGGATTCTCTGACTCAAACCAGTTCTTACTTGGTTTGAACAGAGAGACCAGCTGCCATCCAAGGCCTCCAGAATGGTGTGCAGGTGGTTTAGTGAGGAGAGAGAGCACCCAGGTGGCAACTGCCAGGCGGCAGAAAGTTCCCAGGGTGGAGTCTCCTGCAGCCTCCCAGGGGCCCCTGCAAGCTACTGTGGGAGGCGTTGCTGGTTCCTGCAGAGGGTGCCAGATGCACTCTCCCTGCCACCCTCATTGCACGCATTAGTCCTAGGTCCCTTGGCGCAGTAAAGCTGCTTAGGTAGCTCCCTTATCCTTAGGCATGCAGCTGACTCCCACATCCCAGCGGTCAGCTCCTGAGTGGGAGGGCCAGGTTGGCCCCACCTTCTGTGCTCCATATAGAGGGACCCCAGGGCAAGGTGGGGAGCACTATAGGTGCGTAGAAAGACTTGTCAAATGATTTATTTGTTATGGTGGAAACATTTAAGCCTAGAAGTTCTGAAGTGCCTTTTGGTCTGTCCCCAAATGCATGACTGGAAACATGAGGTCTTGACATTTCTTTTCCCTTTCAATGGCATGGCTCAGTGAATCAATTCAAACCCATTAAGATTTTCAGAATGACAGGAGGAGAAAATCCTCCCAGTGAACACTCTTAGGATACTGTGACCAAACAGCATTTCCTTGGACCTGGACTGTTTTCTCATTTTTAAAATCTCATCAATTGCAATGCCTCCTGGAGGTTGAGTATCTGGTTTTTACTTTCCTATTTCTAGACACAAAAGCCTATAGCAAAGACTTGTAGATCCATGAATTACATACTTGTTAGTAACACCGTGTCGCCTCATGTTCAAGAGGTAATGTGGAAAGAGATCTCAATTTTCCTGGGTTTGTAAATCTAAAGAGATAATTGTCCTTCAGAAGACTGGGTGTGGGGTCCAGAGTCAGGGACCCCGGCATGCAGACACAGGCTTGCCTCCGAACTATGGTGTGGTCTCTGTTTATAGCATGTCAAGCAGCACTGTGTGTGTGTGTGTGTGTGTGTGTGTGTGTGAGAGAGAGAGAGAGAGAGAGAGAGAGAGAGAGAGATGTTTTAAGCAAACTGTTTTTCTGTGGGTACACAACTGAGTTAAAAAAAAATCTAAATTAAACACATCTGCTCCAGGAGCACATCTGTTGCACAGAGTGAAGTCCGTTCCATCAATATGGTTGCCTGCAGTGCAATGAAGTCATTCCCATCTAATTTCTAAAACCTGAAATGAGCATAACAGGCCAGTATTAAATATTAAAGGTTTTTTTTTTTTTCACATTTTGCTGTTCTCTTCCAGAGAACACAAAGAACACTGACATGTTTTCCGGAGCTCAGGTGGATAGCTAATGGACTGGAGAAGCTTTCAACTCAACTCGAGCGATACATAAAGAGAAAACTTAATTACAGTCAGGATTCAGTGGGTTAACTCCGTAAACAAGTTAGCCACCATAGAGTAGCCACCATATTTCATAAGATCTAAGACTATTGATTTTAAGATGCTCTGTTTTTTTATGAACCTCTAAGAATAAAAAAGCGCTGTCAATTAGACTATGACCACAATGCTTTATAACATAGAATTATAATTTTAGATTGACTGAAAAAGCTCTTTAAGTTTTTTTAGATACTGTGCATACATTAAAATGAACATATAAGCAAAAATAAGCTGGCTGCACCATCTCTAAACTGTTTTCGCACAGCAGGCTCTTCTGAATGCTCTCTGCCTCTGAGTTGTTGGTGTCTGGGAGTCTCTGTGCAGCGCCTCCCTCCATGACATCGAGAGCGGCGATGATGAGCATCTCTTCCCACATCACTGCAATATTGATCTGGGGCTTTCTTCTCAGGCCCTCATACCAATTTATAAGCTCTAGAACTGACACTTTCCTGGAAGGTTAAAAACCCAGGACTCATATTTGTTTCTCAAATGATTCTTAAATTGTTTGTTGATTACAAAAACCCAAGATTTTCAATGGTCTGATTCTTCCACTAGAGCAACAACTAGGTGTCCTCATGTGTGGGCACTGGCAATGCCATGACTTTCCTCTTGCTTGGCAACCGTTTAAGATGCCACTACTAGCATTGTGTTGGGCTGCCCTGGTAAGCTGCTTCGTGCTTCCTTCCTCCCTAATAATCTCACATAGCCATTATTTGCAGAGAAATCTTATGTTTAGTTCATCAAATGCATGGATCAGGATGCTTGATATCCTAACTGCTAAGCTCTGTATGTTTATTCCACGGAAGCGAGAAGTGGAAGAGAGATGGTGAGGTCTAGATTCTTGCCTTTAAGGACCAGCAAATGCACTCACTGGTAAAATGTGGCTCAGTGAATGATCAGCTTAAATAGCTACTGCTCCAGAAAGTCTTACCCAGTAACCTTGCTGTGCGAGCACCATAGCTGGTACTCCGTTCTGTCGTAGCACATTCTATGCTGAATGGTGAGGCTCTGTTTACTGTGTCCTCCTTGAGAATAGTCGTCTTAGTAACCACAATGTATTGCTCAATGACTCAACTTTGGGTGAATGTTTGTTGAAAGATCGAGGCTGAAGAGAACAGGGCAGGAATGTTCAGGGGCAGGGAAATGTCAGCCAGATTTGGAGAAGGTGGAATTGTGCTGCTTGGCTGAGGTGGAGAGTGTGTAAGAGGAGGCAGTGGGAAGCTGGAACATGACTGTAGGCTGGCGCCAGGTAATGGAAGGCCTTGAGTACTACCAGAAGGGAGAACCTGGCCAAGACTACTTCAGGGCATCACGTGTAATCCAGCTAGGACATAGAGCCACAGAGGAAAATGTGGCAAAGTGAACCGGTTACTGTTAACCATATATCACAGGAGGTTATCCAAATAGGGAACCTGATACACCTGGTCTAAAGTAGGTTATTTTTTCATGGCGGCATTCATTCATTTGCTTATCAATAGATTCTACTAGGATTAGTGGATGATGGCCATGTACCCGGGCACTGAGGACACATGGCATGAATGTTGTAGAATTTGTACCTTGAAGGAGATCACAGTCTAATGGGGGAGACAGATCTGTGTATATCCATATATGTAAGTTTGGATAGATGAATATAAGTGAATATATAAGGAATTTGTACAATAGAAGATATTTGGGATTCAGAGTGTTACATTCAAAGTACTGTGGAGGTACAAGGAGGGAGGTACCATCTTTACATGTATGGGTCAAAGAAAATCTACAGGGCCAAGATGATTCTTAAAATATTTGTGACCAAGCCAGAGATAATTGTCCTCTATAGATGTATTTCTCATGGGAGAGTGGTAGCCCCTATCAGAGGATGCAGAAAGTGGTGTGTACTCCATGGAAGGCGCAGTGCGGATTAGTATACTAAAGGCGTACTGAAGATCAACGGTAAAAACAAACAAAAAACTCCCCACTTATTTGGCTTGTTTAATCTGTCATTTTCCAGACTATGTTGACCACTGAATCTTTCTATGGCAGAATACCTGTTAATATCTTAACACCTATAAACCTATCACACCTATTAATATCTTCATGTTACAGTTGAGGAAACATGGCTGATGACCTGTTTTGGGTGAGGGCTTCTCTGAGGCTGAGAAGCATTGGACGTCCTTTCTAACACTGTGGGTTTCTGCTGTTCTTAGAGTTCTCACTGAGGATTGATATTGTCATATGTGTGGGAACGCATGTGCTCATAAGCATGGTTTGTGCCTTTCAGCATCCAAAATTCTCTTAACACAAAAACATGTAGCTTCTCCCTCAAAAGCCATCTAATTTTGTGTGGAAAAGAGTGCTATATTGAGGTCAACCAGCATTAATTGCACTGTAAAATGCAAAGGATGTTTATGAAGTAATTCAGAGACTGAAAAAATACGTAGGCATCGGATACTGTGCTTAGTGAGTGCTTTTACTAGGGGCTTCTAAGACTGGCTACCTTCAGTGCTTAGAATTTAGTTTTATATATAATTTTGGTAACGATGCAGAAAAATTACTTGTCAAATTACCTGGAGATGTTTCACTCTCAGTTGCTGATTGTTACAAAGCTCAAAGCAAGAAGGATCCCTATTGTTATAATGAAAAAAGTTCAGCTTTTACCGAGCAATAATAATAAATGCCCACCAAGACACTTACTCTCAAGAGTCTACTGTGTATGGAAGATTTGGAATGACTTTGAATGTTTGATCATTAATATTCTGGATTGATACATCCCTGTGAACATGTCTGTAAAGTGAAATCTCATATCCCAAACACAGATTTCCAGTTTAACCAGAACTGGGGTCTATTTCTGGTCTCTTTTGATTCATAGACCCGTAGGCCATACTCAATTTCTACATCTTGCTTGGTTGGCTGAGAGCATTAAAGTAACAGCTACGATCAATCTCTGGCCTTCCAGAAGCACAGTCTCCTCTTTTCACTCCAGAAAGAGACCATGGCAGAGTTGAGCAAAGTGTCGCAGCCCATGACCAGAACAGCTCAAGTGGTGGTTTTGTGATTGAGACGAGAGTGTTTCGGGGCTGACACTATTTTTTTGTGCATGTATTTGGATAAGGAGGGTTGAGAAGTATTTGTTAAATGAATGAATGAGTGAATGAATGAATGCATGCCAGGTCACCTAGAGCAATGTTCAGACTTGAACTTTTCACAGAAAAGAGGCTAGATCAGCGGATGTCTGAGGCAGGGCAGCACTCTTTCCGTGTCTTCACATTTGATATGAACCTGACCAGATGAAATTCAGTGAGTCCTCAGTGTAGCTGAACTTGAAACCACCGCCGTTCACTCTCCTTCCAAAGCGTGCTCTTCTCCACAGCCCTCCAGCCAAGCCCCCTTTGTCTGGGAAAGGCGCCAGGAGGGAAGCGTCCATGAGTGAGCCTAGGAAGGCATCTGAGGGTAATGAGAAAAGCACATCTCACTGGGCACACAGCTCGCTCTGTCTTGGCTTTGCCTGCGTGAGCTTGTGGGAGAGGCTGAAAAACACATTCTTTAAAATCCTGGCCCTTAAAAGGAATGCATCTTGGGCTGAAATGTCAGCTTGGCTGTGCCCTGACTGCGGGACAGTTCTTTCATTGCTGGCTTTTTCACATGATAAAACCCAGCCCCTTCCCTTCCACTCTGGGAATGGTTCACAGAACTGATGAAATTTCAAGCCCTCACTCAGTCAAACTGTATTGGATTTTTATCACAATACAAAGATTTTACAAATTGCATTTCTATCCTTCCTCTTTAGCCTCCTTCCCCACCCCACCCCCACCTCAAAACCGTGTCTTATCTGGAACCAGCTGCACTAGATATCCAAGTAAGTCTTTACTCTGGACCCTGGGGTCAGTCACATCCATTTCTCTCCACCTTTTAAAAAGCCGGCCTGAGCTTGCACCGCACCGGCCCGCGGCAGGCTGGGTCAGGTTGTGGGTGGCCAGAGGATGAGCTCATGCCCTTGTCTCGCTGCCCGGCTCACAGCTCATCTTGCTGAACTGTCACTTGCTGAGTTAAATCTGAGTTTTGAAACATCATTCTTCAGCTATTTATTTTTGTCTTTGGAGATTTTTAAGCACTGCTTTAAATGTGTTCCAGCTTTGTTTGGAAATTTGGCTTTGCTGACTTGTGACCTTATGGCGGTCCCCCTGAGTTTAATTGTCTGACGTTACTTTGGAATCAACCAGAAATGACTTCTTCCCTTTCCTAGCCTTTAGGCTGAAAATCCTACAGACATGGGCCTTCTCCCTGGCTTCCTTCACCTCCCGTCCTGGATTTTCACAGGCAGTCTATGTGCCTCTGAGCCAGGGATGGCAGTGATCAATCCATGGCTTTCTGAAAGGAGGGACTGATCAAACCTTTTCAGAGACAAACATTTGTGGGATACCTACTGTATGAAGGACATATAAAGTGGAGCCTCCATTGCGACAACAGCGCGTCTTCATTTGTTCATTCTCGTGCTTCGGTGTCCTAGCACTGCAGTAGGGACTGATGAGTAATTAATAAATATACTCTACTTTTTAGGAGTTCACACACACATGGATTTAAGATGTATGTACTCACAGCAGAGTTCTATCTCAGCAGGGCTAAGGTGTCACAAACAAGTCTCTGGGTTCACGGGAAGGAGGATGTGGCATGGCTGAGAACGAAGCAGACATGGTAATCTACCTATAACATTTCCTGAGTTTTGATCCTGGGCAGAGGCTTCTGCAGGGACTGAGGGAGACAAAGAGAAGAATCCGTCTGGATCCCTAGCCTCAAGGAATTGACAATCCAATAAAAGAGGAGGCTCATGCAGTACATCGTGAATTCTTGTCTAGAGAGAGGCATAATCCTGACGTTATGAGGTATGGCCAGCAGTCACTGTTCAATTAGGCTCTAGTCATCTGTTCCTCCCACTGTGTGATGGTCAGACGGCCCCTGGGAGTTATGATGGTTCTAGAGAGTCTCTATGTCCAGCCACAGCTGGCCGGGATGACCAGCAACACTGGCAGCCACCTTAGCTTTTGTGATTGTACCTTTCCATCCTTTCTCCAAACGAGGTTCTGGTCATTCCCATTTTCTAGATTCCTAAGTGACTTTGATTTTCAATATAATTAAAAGTATCTTCAGTCTTTTAAGTTGACAAAGTAGCTTTTAAAATAAGGGCAGAGACATTGGAAAAAAGAGCATGACGGATTTTCCCCTTGCTTGCCTGACCGCTTGAGTACTGCTGCGAGGATGGGAGGTATGTCTGCAGGAGGCGGGGAAAGGCCTTTTAAGAATATGCATTCAGAAATCCAAGTGCTGAATTCCTTTGGGTTTCTGGTAGAAATAGCCTTGTGTCCTTGTGCCCAGAAAGGCTGTTGTATTTTCAGTTCTCTCTCATCTCTTTGGAAAGGTGAGGCTTGCCAGGCTGGAGGGATGTTTGTGCTATGCCCTGTAAATGTCCTCTGAAGGTCTTCCTATTTTTCTCTTTACCATTCCCTTTTCCTGTATGTGCATGTACACATAGCACACATATGGACACATGTTGGATACTCAGGATATACATGGCATGAGGAATATGTGGCCATTGTGTAAGACCAAGGTTGTAAGGCCATGAAGTGCTGGACCAAGGCCTGGCCTGGGAGTTGGGAAACTTCAGTTCTAAGTCTGATTTTTATCTCACTGTGGCCCTCGGCAAGTTCCTTTCCCTTTTGCATTTTATGTTCCTCAATCCTGTTATTAGGTGTTTGACAATACAATCTCTAGGAGCTTTCATGATTCCAAGGATCTTCTTTTGTATCTTGTTGGCCTCTCCTGGTATCAGGCAGAGGCTAGAGTTTGACACAGACCTCACCTTGTGGTCCCCTGGCCCTAGGGTGTGACATGGAGTGGAAATGTCAATATGGCAAGTCATATCTACTGGGGGTATTGGAACCAAAGTTGAAAATTGAGTCCATATATGTTGTCCATCAATTAGGTCCAAGGAAACCCTGGGTGCCAGGGTGCAGTGCCTGGGCATGGGTGATGGGGCAAGGGGAGGGACATTAAGGAACCAGGGCTGCTCTAATGCCCATGCCTACAGGGTCCTTTAATTATTCTTGGACCAGTGTGCACAGGTGGACTGATTTATTTAAGAGGACTAGAGTAGAGTAAATTCTAACGTTTTCTATTTGGTGCTGTAAAAGAGAACTGACATTTTCCTTCAATGGAAAGTACGTTTTCCTTTATATTTTCCTTCCTCAGTGGCCTTCCAATTGGTTTAAAATAAAATACACTTAAACCAAACCAAGAATAAATGATCTTAAACACACAAACCAAATCCAGGAGGCTTCCAAGCAGAGGTGGAGACACAGTAGTTTTCCCTGGAGGTATGCAAGGACCACAGCTGCGTGAGGGGAAGGCAGTTGAGCCTCACAGTATGATCCGTGAATTTCACTCTGGAGGGAAGAACTGAACTCGCTTAGGACCTTGAGGAGATGCAAATAAGTCTCTCAAATTCAAAAGTCTGGAATGGTTACCTAAGCCAACAGCCTAATTGTAACCAGTGAAGAGACTTTTTGGGCAAAGTAGTGAGTTCTGGGAGAAACATGTCTCATTCAGGTCAGGGATTTTAGTTGGTTCCCCCTTCTTCCGTGATTTAGGTGACTCTTCCTGGCAATGAATTTGGAGTTTCTGAAGGTTGGAAAATGTTCCAGTACAGCTCTTCTGTCCTAATAATGAGTTTTCCATGCATCTACTTTCCCTCCCTCTCTCCCTCCTTCCCCACTTCTCTTCCTCCTTCCATCCCTCTGTCCATCCATCCTTCCATCCATCTGTCAATACAGCGAACACACTGTGAGCATTTCCTGTGTGCCAGGTATGAATGTAGATGGTGGGGATGAGATGGTATAATGGACATATTTTGATTTCCTCCTCACACTTTATTCCATGATTTTCTCCACCAAAAGGGAAGTTTGCCATGGCTCTGGCTTAGAAGGGGTTGCCTTTCTCCCCAGTTTTAGGTGTGGGTCCTTATTAACTGAATCAGTGAATCCCATTGGCATACACCATTCTCCCAGCAGCTGGTCACAGTGATTAGTTTGATGAACATCCCATGACTTAACTCAGGTCATTAAGGACCAGAAGGAGTCAATCCAAAGACTTTTGTTTGAGATATTAGATACGTAGACTTCTCTTTTCCTCTGAATCAGAACCCAAAAGCATGTCCAGGGGCTGAGGGCTGTCATCTGGCAACAATCGCAGGTAGTCTGCGAGGATAGAGCCAAGGCCAAGAAGGTTTAAATGAGATATCAAGAGTGAGAAGTCAGTCAAACTATTACAAGGCTACAATAGCCAGAATAGCATAGCAATGGTATACAAATAGCACGATTAATGGAACAGAATAGAAAACTCAGAAATAAAGCTGCACGTCTACAACTAACTTATCTTTGACAATGTAAAAAAACAAACAAACAATGGGAAAAGGACCCCCTATTCAATAAATGGTGCTTGGAAAACTGGCTAGCCATATGCAGAACAATGAAACTTTACTCCTAGCTTTCACTGTATACAAAAATTAACTCAAGATTGTTTAGAGACTTAAATGTAAAAACTCAAACTATGAAAATTCTAGAAGAAAACCTAGGAAATGCCCTTCTGGACATCAGCCTAGGCAAAGAATTTATGACGAAGTCCTCAAAAGCAAATGCAACAAAACAAAATATTGACAGTTGCACCTAATTAAACTAAAGGGCCTCTGCACAGCAAAAACAACAACAACAAAAAAACCCAAATAAACCACCAACAGAGTAAACAGACAACCAATCTACAGAATAAGAGAAAATGTTTGCAAACTATGTATCTGACAAAGGACTGCTATCCATAATCTATAAGGAACTCAAATCAACAAGCAAAAAGCAACCCCATTAAAAAGTAAATGAAGGACATGAACAGACCTTTATCAAAAGAAGACGACATAAGCAGCCAGCAAACGTATGAGAAAATGCTCAACACCACTATCAGAGAAATGCAAATGCAAAGCACATTTTTGTGGTTTTCATATCTCATATCTCATATATCACATATATGAGATATCATTTCATACCAGCCCAAATGGCTATTACTGAAAAGTCAGAAAACAACAGATTCTTGGTGAGACTTCAGAGAAAGGAGAATGCTTGTATACTGTTGGTCAAAATATAATTTAGTTCAGCCCCTGTGGAAATCAGTTTGGAGATTTCTCAAAGAAGTAAAAAGTGAACTACCATTTGCCCCAGCAACACCATATGAGGAAAATAAATTATTTTACCAAAGAAATGCCTGCACTCATACGTTTATTGTAGCGCTATTCACAATAGCAAAGACATAGAATCAACCAAGGTGCCATCATTGGTGAGCTGGATAAAGAAAAGATGCTACATATACACCATGGAACACTATGTAGTCATGAAGAAGAATGAAATCATATCCTTTGCAGCAACATGTCGGATGCAGCTGGAGGCCATTAGCCTAAATGAATTACTGTAGAAACAGAAAACCAAATATTGCATGTTCTCACTTATAAGTGGGAGCTAAACATTGGGTACCCATGGACATAAAGATGGGGAAAATAGATACTGGAGACTCCAAAAGCAGGGAGAGAGGGAGGGGGCAAGGCCAAAAAACTTTCTATTGGGTACTGTGTTCACTATTTTGGCAACAGGGTCAATAGAAGCCAAAACCTCAGCATCATACAACATGCCCTTGTAACAAACCCTTAATCTAAACCTGCACACTTAATCTAAAATAATGAAAATGTAAAAAGGGGGAAAAGAGAGAGAGAAGTCACGTCCTGCTCACATCCCTGAAGCCTTTGAATCAAGCTTTGTCTGAGGCCACACCCACTTTAGTTACGGGGATCAGTATGTTCCTTTGACTGTTCAAGCCAGTTTGACATGGGTTCTGTTGCTTGCAACTAAAAGCATTCTGACAGGTGCAGACGTAGCGTTTGTGTGGAAGTTAATGGCTAGGATCCTGGGATAAACAAAGAGCATGAACCTTGGGCCATGCTGCTTGACTTCGAATCCCAACTTCACTGCCCACTAGCAACATGACCTTTTCATGCCTAATTTTATTTTATTTTATTTATTTTTTTATTGCATTTTAGGATTTGGGGTACATGTGCGGAACATGCAAGACATTTGCATAGGTACACACATGGCAGTGTGTTTTGCTGCCTTCCTCCCCTTCACCCACATTTGACATTTCTCCCAAGGCTATCCCTCCGCAGCTCCCCCCACCACTGTCCCTCCCCTCTTCCCCCCAATAGACCCCAGTGTTTGGTACTCCCTTCCCTGTGTTCATGTGTTCTCATTTTTCATCACCCACCTATGAGTGAGAATATGCGGTATTTCATTTTCTGTTCTTGTGTCAGTTTGCTGAGAATGATGTTCTCCAGATTCATCCATGTCCCTCCAAATGACACGAACTCATCATTTTTGATTGCTGCATAATATTCCATGCTGTATATGTGCCACATTTTCCCTGTCCAGTCTATCATTGATGGGCATTTGGGTTGGTTCCAGGTCTTTGTTATTGTAAACAGTGCTGCGATGAACATTTGTGTGCATGTGTCCTTATAGTAGAACCATTTATAGTCCTTTGGATATATATATACTGGGTGTATAAACCCAGTAATGGGATTGCTGGGTCAATTGGAATTTCTATTTCTAAGGCCTTGAGGAATCGCCACACTCTCTTCCACAATGGTTGAACTACTTTACACTCCCACCAGGAGTGTAAAAGTGTTCCTATTTCTCCACAACCTCTCCAGCATCTGTTGTCTCCAGATTTTTAAATGATCGCTATTCTAACTGGCGTGAGATGGTATCTCAGTGTGGTTTTGATTTGCATCTCTCTAATGACCAGTGATGATGAGCATTTTTACTTATGTTTGTTGGCCTCATGTATGTCTTCTTTTGTAAAGTGTCTGTTCATATCCTTTGCCCATTTTTGAATGGGCTGGTTTTTTTTTTTCTGTAAATCTGTTTGAGTTCCTTGTAAATTCTGGATATCAGCCCTTTGTCAGATGGGTAGACTGCAAAATTTTTTTCCCATTCTGTTGGTTGCTGATTCACTCTAGTGACTGTTTCTTTGCTGTGCAGAAGCTGTGGAGTCTGATTAGGTCCCGTTTATCTATTTTGGCTTTTGTTGCCAATGCTTTTGGTGTTTTGGTCATGAAGTCCTTACCTACTCCTATGTCCTGAATGGTTTTGCCTAGATTTTCTTCTAGGGTTTTTATGGTGCCAGGTCTTATGTTTAAGTCTTTAATCCATCTGGAGTTAATTTTAGTGTAAGGTGTCAGGAAGGGGTCCAGTTTCTGCTTTCTGCACATGGCTAGCCAGTTTTCCCAACACCATTTATTAAACAGGGAATCCTTTCCCCATTGCTTGTTTTTGTCAGGTTTATCAAAGATTGTATGGTTGTAGATATGTTGTGTTGCCTCCAATGCCTCTGTTCTGTTCCATTGGTCTATATCTCTGTTTTGGTACCAGTACCATGCTGTTTTGATTACTGTAGCCTTGTAGTATAGTTTGAAATCCAGTAGTGTGATGCCCCCCACTGTGTTCTTTTTGCTTAGAATTGACTTGGCTATGCGGGCTCTCTTTTGGTTCCATATGAAGTTCATGGTGGTTTTTTCCAGTTCTGTGAAGAAAGTCAATGGTAGCTTGATGGGGATAGCGTTGATTCTGTAAATTACTTTGGGCAGAATAGCCATTTTCACGATATTGATTCTTCCTAACCATGAACATGGAATGCTTCTCCATCTGTTTGTGTCCTCTCTTATTTCATTGAGCAGTGGTTTGTAGTTTTCCTTGAAGAGGTCCCTTACGTACCTTGTGAGTTGTATTCCTAGGTATTTTATTCTTTTTGTAGCAATCATGAATGGCAGTTTGTCCTTGATTTGGCTCTCTTTAAGTCTGTTATTGGTGTAGATGAATGCTTGTGATTTTTGCACATTGATTTTATATCCTGAGACTTTGCTGAAGTTGCTTATCAGTTTCAGGAATTTTTGGGCTGAGCTGATGGGGTCTTCTAGGTATACTATCATGTTGTCTGCAAATAGAGACAATTTGGCTTCCACCTTTCCTATTTGAATACCCTTTATTTCTTTTTCTTGCCTGATTGCTCTGGCTAGAGCTTCCAGTACTATATCGAATAGGAGTGGTGAAAGAGGGCATCCTTGTCTAGTGCCTGATTTCAAAGGGAATGGTTCCAGTTTTTGCCCATTCAGTATGATATTGGCTGTTGGTTTGTCGTAAATAGCTTTTATTACTTTGAAATACGTTCCACTGATACCGAGTTTATTGAGGGTTTTTAGCATAAAGGGCTGTTGTATTTTGTCAAATGCCTTCTCTGCATCCATTGAGATAATCATGTGGTTTTTGTTTTTGGTTCTGTTTATGTGGTGAATTACGTTTATAGACTTGCGTATGTTGAACCAGCCTTGCATCCCTGGGATGAATCCTACTTGATTATGATGGATAAGTTTTTTGATGTGCTATTGCAACTGGCTTGCCAGTATTTTATTGAAGATTTTTGCTCTATGTTCATCATGGATATTGGCCTGAAGTTTTCTTTACTTGTTGGGTCTCTGCCGGGTTTTGGTAACAGGATGATGTTGGTCTCATAAAATGATTTGGGAAGGATTCCCTCCTTTTGGATTATTTGGAATGGTTTCAGAAGGAATGGTACCAGCTCCTCTTTGTGTGTCTGGTAGAATTTGGTTGTGAACCCATCTGGACCTGGGCTTTTTTGTGTGGTAGGCTCTTAATTGCTGCCTCAACTTCAGACCTTGTTATTGGTCTATTCATAGTTTCGGCTTGCCTAATTTTCTTAATAAAATAAAATGGGAATAATATTCCTGCCCCATAGGGTTGCTATAAGGATTAAGTTGGAATGTGAAAGCACTTAAAATAGTGCTTGGCATATAGTAAATGACATGTAGTCTTAAAAAACTGAGTATAGTGGTGAAAAACACTTGGTTGCCATTCTAGAGGAACTCTTGGTTTTCCTCTGGCTGCTACCTTCATGGAGGGATGAGACCAGATAGCAGTAACACCAACCATCACAGGGCCCTCTAACCTGAGTAGCGAGTTCTCAGCATGTATTGCAAGGACTGTTTAAGCAAAATGCAAATCCGCACCATTGTTTAAAATGGTATGGTAGCTTTATAACTATGTACCAGTAATATCACTTTCCTCAAGCATGGACATGATCCAGCTCCCTTATAACAATGGCCTTGTAAACTTGTCATACCACTGCTCTGTGTCTTTTACTTGCTAAGATGTTGTTTATCTGACATACAACAGGCTAGTTCTCTCTCTCATGCTGACTCATCGTATTGGTATGCCATGATGATATACTAAATATGTGCTGTGGTCACGCCATGGTAGGCTGTAAAGACAGTGCTGACGATGTCACGTCTGTCACTATGACATGGTGTACCTGCCATAATAATTGGTATACTTGTATGTCCTCATGATAGATGGTACCTGTCTCTCACTGTGACACGAGGTATCTGTCTGTCAAGGTGTCATTGTAGTATTTTTCCATTATGATGACACAGGCTATCTGTTATGGTGACCTGATCTGCCTGTTAGTCACCACTGTATACCTGTCTGTCACTGTGGCACCATACCTACCAGCTATGATGACATGGTGGATCTATCCGTAGTGGTGATAGGGGGTATCTGGCTGTCACAAAGGCACAGGGCTCCTATTTTTTATTCTTATACGTTAGTTTCCCAGTGGCTCCATAGCGCCTTCCGGTCGGTGCTGTGTTGGTTGTCTTATCTAATCAAGCTAGTGCTCCAAATATGTGCAATGCCCCTGAGCTGAACTTCCTTCCCCTTACCTGCTGAGCTTGCTGATTTTGTCTCAAGAAATGGCCCTTATTATTGGTGTCATCTTGAACTACCTCCCAAACCTCAAACTTGAGGCTCACCTGAGTCTCTCCCCTCTTTTTATTCCACAGTCACCAAGTCCTATGGTGACTATGGATAGGATAATCCTCTGGATAATCCATAGTCCTATGGATAATCACTTCCTAATTATCCCCTCACCCATCCCTTCCTCTCCATCCCCACTGCTCCCATTAGTGCTGTGGCCCTGGCCTTCCTGCCTCCAGAGGTGCCCCGGTGAATCCATTCTTAACCCTACAATCAGAGTGATCACTTTAGCACGGAATGATCATGTCAGCCTCCTTTTGCAAGACCTGCAGATTGGCAATGGCACTTTACATTTTCCAAATGCAATTGAAATCTCATATTCTCATTCCACATGTCTGGGATTTGGCCCTGACCACCTTTTCCCCCTTGCCTCCCAGCACTTCCTTTTTAACTCTATTCCCCAGCTCCTCACTTGGCTCCTTCTTTATTCATGCCACTCTTACCATCAGACACTCACAGGCTTTGTGAATATGAATATTATCTCCATAATCCAAGGAGTATATCATCTTAGGTGAGTTACCTAACTGCTCTGTGCCTCAGTTTCTTAATCTGTAAACTGGATAAACAATATGCCTACCTTATCAGGTTGCAGCAAAGATTAAAAGAGTTAACTAATATAGAGGACATAGAAAACTGACTGACCCATACCAAGCACTCAGTACGTGTTAGGTATTGTTACTGTTATTACTTTTTTGTTTTTTTAGGTGGAGTCTTGCTCGTCACCCAGCCTGGAGTGCAGTGGTGCCATATTGGCTCACTGCAACCTCCGCCTCCCAGGTTCAAGAGATTCTCCTTCCTCAGCCTCCCAAGTAGCTGGGATAACAGGCTTATGCCACCATGCCAGGCTA
The DNA here is from genome assembly GCF_049354715.1 of Callithrix jacchus. Classification (NCBI taxonomy): domain Eukaryota; kingdom Metazoa; phylum Chordata; class Mammalia; order Primates; family Cebidae; genus Callithrix; species Callithrix jacchus. The sequence continues at coordinate 91,964,003 of NC_133515.1, forward strand.
ATTTTTGCATTTTCAGTACAGACAGGGGTTTACCATGTTGGCCAGGCTGGTCTTGAACTCCTGACCTCAAGTGATCAGGCCACCTCAGCCTCCCAAAGTGCTGGGATTACAGACATGAGCCACTGCTCTCATCTTATTAATCTTTTTTAATCCTTTTGTCTATATCCAGATTAGATGCCCTCTTCCCTGAATTTCCTTTATCAAGTATTTTCTAAACAGCCAAAGATAGACATGGAAGCTTCTGTGGGATCACTCTCTTGCATTTATCACATTTTGCCTTATTTTATTGTTGCATCATATTTACTTTAATAAACTCTAAGTTCTCAGAGGTAAAAAAACAAACGAACATATTTTAGGTGTCTTCCTTAGCACCCAGAACCATGAGTAGCACAATAAATTACAATAAATGAATCTGTGATTGTGAATATGTTATTTCCAAAGATAAGATACTTCTTATCTTTGAGAGTAAAGATCTGGACTTTCTGATCATCTGGAAACAATCAACTCAGAGGCTCAGGGTTCATCCTGAGAGACTCCTGCAGTTGCTGAGACAAGGGGTGGTGAAATATTCAACAGCACAGGCTCTGACCCATCAGCACGAAGGTTGGAGTAAACCACCAAGATGGTGGTGCTGGTGTGTCCCAGCTGAACCAGGCCCCTTGAGATATCAAGGATGCCCTGGGCCAAACAGGAAAACTGACTCAACTGCCTTGAACAAGAAGGGATTTACTCTCTCAGATAAGAAGCCTGAACATAAGTGACTTCAGGACTCAACCTCATGATGGAGGGCTCAGGCTCTGTTCCTATAACCTGGCTGTCTTTAGGCTGTCCTCCCTACAATAGCCTCCTAGCAGTTCCTGAGACAGAATACGAGAGAGTGTGCTCCTTTTTATCAGAAAGAGAAACTTTACCCTGCAGCCCCAACAGATCTCATCTGACATACCGTTGGTCAGAATTTAGCCACAGGACGGTGACTAAACCAACCACCAGCAAGGAGAATGCAACCCCTATGTTGGCTTTTACCAATCAGAATTTACTCAAGTCAGGAGGAAGGGCACTGGAGCAAAGTCAAGGCTCTCTCAGCCTGGAGGAAGACAGCTTTGGCCACTGATAACCAAAGGCGTCCGCCATATCCCTTTTCATAAACAGGAGAGAGACTCTGCCACTGTATCTGAATAGACCTGGTACTTGTTCAAATTTTAGACGAAAAACAAACATCACCAAACAAATCATATTCACTTGTAAATGGAACTGAATATGAAATACAGGCTGGCCTTTGGGTGAAAAATCTCTGTATTTATCAGAGGTTGTCCAGCTCCATACTTCACAAATTTTGAAAATTATTCCATCACTTGAGCCTCCAGGGTAGTTGCTTATGATTAGAGACAAACAAGATAAACATTTATTTCCTCAAAGAAGGCCTATTTCTTTGCTCCTCCTTCACCTTCTGCCATGGTTGTGAGGCCTCCTCAGTCATGTGAATCTGTAAGTCTATTAAACTTTTCTCCTTTATAAATTAAAAAAAAAAAGATGGCCTATTTCTACTGACTATAAAGGCATATGGACAAAATTCTCAGTGCTGTTGTATCTTATTTATTTTTAATTTTTTGGAGATTGAGTCTCGCTCTGTTGCCAAGGCTGGAGTGCAGTGGTGTGATCTCAGCTCACTACAACCTCCACCTCCTGGGTTCAAGTGATTCTCCTGTCTCAGCCTCCCAAATAGCTGGGATTGCAGGTGCCTGCCACCATGCCCGGCTAATTTTTTGTATTTTTGGTAGAGATGGGTTTTCACTGTGTTAGCCAGGATGGTCTTGATCTCCTGACCTGGTGATCCACCCACCTCAGCCTCCCTAAGTGCTGGGATGACAGGTGTGAGCCACCGCTCCCGGCCATATCTTATTTCTAATTACTCATGGGTTAGTCTTTCAGTGGTTCGCATCATCTATTAGAAGAAAGCAGGAACAAAACAAAAGAACCTCAGCAAAATGCCCAAGACTCTCTGTGTCCGGGCTCACTCTGACTCACCAGCTTATCACCCGCTGTGCCCAAGAACTCCTGGCTTTGCAGCCACATGGATATACTTGAATGCATTGGACACATCATGCTCTTTTTCTTAATTTTTGTTTTTGTTTTTGCCTTTCATTCTTTGTGTGTCTGGCAACTTCTACCCATCCTGTAAGACCTAATTCAATTGTCCCCTCCTTTGTCAGAAGCATGACCTTTTCTAGGCTTTCCCAAGCAGATCACTGTGCTTCTGCCTGTGTACGGCTCAGCCTTAAAACACCCCTCTGTTGGAGCCATTACTATATTGCTATAATTCTGTGATTTGCTGGCACCTGGTCTCTTTAAGCTTAGGGGCCGCTCTACCACTCTCTGCCACTTCCTTCTGTCATAGGCCCAGTACACATTATGAGGTTGGGGTGGTAAATAAATGGTTTCATGTGTAAGCCTATAGTTTTCTTAATACATTAGCAATAACTTACCCATTACCCTCCTCCAGGACATGGTGCAATCTGAGACATAATCTGACATTTATGAACAGATTAGCTCCTTGCAAATGGGCACATTTCTGCATATTTACCTTGACATATATGCACTAATGGCCGCAAGAGCCATTAACGAATTCATTAGTTTTGAATCCTAGTTGCACTTCTACTTGCTAAGGTTAATTATTGATTTGTTTTATTCTGTGATTAAAGCCATTAACCACTATTAGCAAATGAGGATATTTATGCATGCTTGAATATCAGCTGGGTTGCATTTCATCGCAGGCCCCCAAGCTAAATTAGTACTCTCTGGGACTGACATCGAGAATGGTGATACATGGACTTGCTGAAGGTAGCCAGTGATTTTTCCAGGGTAAACAGGACCTGATTGCCTCTGCCAATTATTCTTCCTGAGCATAGACACTGGCTGGGATTTATCTTTAGTTGAATTTGGCCTCTGTCCTTATCTGATTTTGAATGACCAGAGACTCCTGAGCAGGAATTTTAGGGAGTCTGGGAAGTCCTTTGGCTTCAGTGCCTACAGACTTTGCTTTCAGCTTTCCACTAGCAGGGAGGTAGAATGGGATCATTTTCTCGTTGAAATAGTTGGGAATGCAATTTGCAGCTCAGAGCTTGTCCTCACCTGGACACAGCTTCTGCCAATGAGGAAGAGACTGCTTTTCAAAGCCCTCTCTGAGTGGGTCCTGCCCTCCAGCTGTGCCCTCATTTGGGGAAGGTTGGCCTGAATGTACCTGTCACCAATGAAACTGAGTCTTGGATGCAGGGAGCATGGAGACCAGGGGTTCAGCCCTTCCCTCGCTCTTTGCATTAATCAGGGAAGATGAACTATTGTAACAATAGCCCCCAGATCTCAAAGGCTTAGCATCTCACATCCAATGTGTGGCTGCCAGTGGCCGGGAGAGTAGGGGCTCTGCTCTAAAGTTTCCTTCCTTCTGGTGGCTGTTCCACCTCCAAGGGCCTCGACGTCCTCTCCAGTCTTCTCTATGACCCTGCCTACAGTCTGGGCAGATGGAGGTGGAAGATTGTGTGGGAAATTCGGCTCTGTGGGTTGGGCCCGGAGGAGCACCCATCCATCCTGCCCATGTTCCCATTGGCCAAAACACATATAGAAGCAGCTGCAAGAAGGGTAGGAAGTGTAATTTGATGGCTCTGTCTGGCAAAAAGAGAAACCGTTTTGAAAGGAACTTGCTGGTGTCCGCTGCAATCTCCTTTGCTTCCTTCTGGCAGGTGAAGCTAGCTAGTGCTGAGAGGGTTTTCACACTCGGGCCACTTTCTCAGCCTGTCATCTCTTTCTTGGGTGTCAGAAGGAAGCCCACTCGAGCTGCCTTCAGCTTTCTTCCTAAAGAGGCAGAGAAAATAGCTTGAGGGCAGCGACAGCCACAGACCCACATTCCTGGAGAGATATCCTCCAGCTCCTAACCTGGTCTGGGGCCCATGGTAAACATTTGTTGAGTGAATAACTGGCTGATTGAATGATTTTGGTGAACCTAAGATTCCTGTCATCTGACTTTGACATATATTCATTTTAGAAGGCTTGTCTCTGTACCGTTTGCACCAGCCTTCCTGATTGTTATCTACAGTTCATCTTTCCCAGGGAGACATTCAATGAAGACACCTCAAAATGGGTCCATGATTCGAAGGTACAGCTGACTGCACTCTGATTAACTTCCTATTCATCAGTCACAGAGATATATGAGGAGAATTACCAGGGCAGGCAGGAGGGAGGGCAGGCAGGCTAGGGGGAAGTGAGATATCAGCTGGAAGATCAGGGTTTTGGGGTAAAAGAAGATGGGAAAACTCCAAGGAGAATGGTGAGGTCCCCAAGGGGAGGAAAAGCCCCAGTGGGTAGCATGAGATAGGATGGAATCTTCTAGAAACTGTATTTATGGTGCTTTAGCACTAGTGTCTGACTCCGAAGTTAAAGTAATTTTCTTATGACGTTAAAAGGAAAATAAGTATGAAACAATGGAGGAGGCTGATGACTCAGAGGCTTAAGTGAAGGAATTTGTGAGGCCCCATCTCCCTTCAGCTTGGTGATCCCAGCATCTGCTTGGAAGGGCGGGTGATGGTGCTTCCTTACCAGAGAGGTTGCTGCTCCCTCATTGGAATTTCAAATGGTTGGAAAGACCACGTACCCTCTCATGGCTTCATTGCTGTGTTCATTTCTGGGGCTCTTCCAGCTTCTGGTGGTTTTCTGGTGACTTTGGCATTCCTTAGCTTGTGGACACATCACCCTGACATCTGCCCTCATTGTCACATGGCGTTCTCCCCTGCGTGCATGACTACCTTTGTATCCACACTTACTCTTTCAAGGGCATGGTCCTGTTGGGTTAGGGCCTACCTTAACCTCATCTTAACTTGGTCATCTGCAAAGACTATTTCTAAATGAAGTCACATTCACAGGTACTGGGGGTTAGAATGTTGACATCTTTTCAGGGGACACAATTCAACCCATAATGATTACCAGGGGGCATGCTGGAAATTCTCAGTGCCTCACCCAAGCCTGGAATCCTCGCCTGATACCAGAGCCATACATCCTAGTGTCTGCCAAACATTCCCATCTGGAAGTCTCCTGAGCAGCTCCAGCAGTGCGTGGAAAAGCTGAGCTCTTCTCCTCCCCTCCAATCCACTCCTCTCCTCGCAGTGCCTAGCTCTGGGAATTGACACCACTATCCACACAGTTTATGAGGAGAGACATGAACATCCTCTATGACCCGCCTCCTCTGTTTCACCTGTCATGTTCAATTGTCCACCAGATCCTGCAGTTTTGCCACCTCAATATCTCTTCAATCCACAGGCCACTAGGCTGTTTTTCTGGGATGATCGTGCCAGTTTCCCGACTGGCTTCCTTGCTTTCAGTCTTGCCCAACTTCAATCCAGCTTCTGCAAGTGTGACAAGGTGACCTTCCCATGGTGAAATTTGCTGATCGTCTCACTTCCTAGCTTGAAACGTCTTAGGAATTCCCCCCTTGCTTTTAGGATAAATTAAAAAAAAAAATCCTTGCATGGCCCTTTTACCTGTCCAGTCTCATTTCTGCCCATTCCCCTTTCACTTCAGTTACTCTGAGCTAGAGAAGCTGCAGTTCCCCAGGCGTACCCTGCTTTCTCCCGCCTCACCTCCAGACCTTGGCAGATGCTGTTCCTTCCGCTGGGAGGACTCTGCTCCACTTCCTCTTCCTCCCAGCAGCTGGTTAGAGTTTACACCCCAGCTCATTTCCTCTGTTCACCCTCCCCTAAGTCCCAAGAGTATCCCCATAGTTTCTTCCCCTGTCACAGTGGGTAGGGTGGGAACTGTACCTGCCTCTTGCATCACAGAGTCTGACATGAGTTTGATGCTCTGTGGCTGCTGACTTGGAAGTTTCATAACACTACATCTATATATAGATATTTTAGACATGGAGTCTCACTCTGTCGCCCAGGCTGGAGTGCAGTAGCATGATCTTGCCTCACTGTAACCTCTGCCTCCCGGGTTCAAGTGATTCTTTTACTCAGCCTCCTGAGTAGCTGGGACTATAGGTATATGCTACCACACTTGGCTAAGTGTTATATTTTTTATAGAGACAGGGTTTCTCCATGTTGGCCAGGCTGGTGTTTAACTCCTGACCTCAGGTGATCCGCCCACTTCAGCCTCTGAAAGTGCTGAGATTATAGGTGTGAGCCACTGCACCCAGTCCATAATACTATCTTTGAACTTATGTTTTGTAACCGAAATCCAATGTGACAGTGGCACAAGCTCTGGGGGTCCCGCCCATCCACCACATCTCTCGCATGGATTCTCGGGTGCTTGCTTGCCTCCCTTGGCCCAGCAACTTCTGGTGGTTTCTATGCAGAGCAGGGACCTGGGTGAGGGTGTGGCTCTGAGCCGCAGGATGGAAACCCAGGCGCCTGTGAGGCTCTGTGCTCACCCAGTGAGTATCCCTAAGGTAAGCCCATTCTAGTAAGACTCAGGTTCCTTCCTTTGCCTGACTTCGGCTTGAGGACTTCATTAGCCTTGCTGACTTTTCCTAAAATTGTGCTGCTGCCTAGAGAGACGGAGAGACTGAGAAAGAAAGGAAAAATCTTTTCCAGCTTTTGGAACAACTGTTCCCACATCTTCATGTTGCAATGAGCCCTGCAAATTATCTAGCTGGTCCTGCCTGGCATATAGTATGTGCTCAAAATGGCTTAGTTTTAGTCCTCTTACATAGCTCTCAAATCCACCCATGTGTCTTCTGTTTTTTTCCTTTAATTATTTTTTATTATTTCTTTTCATTGTTGTTGTTGTTGGACAGGGATCTAGGGAATGAGGCCAAGTTCCTTCTTTTCCACTTCCATGACCTGAATCCAGGACCAAGCTCCTCCCGTTAGCAATTTCAATAGCTCCTTGTTTGTCCTCGTATCCCAGGTCCCTAGTAGCGGGTTTGACACAGACTGGACCTCAGTATGTATATGATGAATAAATAAATGAAGTAAGTACGTAGGAAGAATAGTCTTGAAAATAGCCTGTTGTCAGTTCTGCAAGTTACAGTGACTCCCAGGTATACCACTGATAACTATCTCCAGGAATTAATCAATTTTACACTTTGGCCTTTGCCAGGAGGTGGTCAGATTCCTGGGCTGATCTGCGTGGGCCACCCCACTCAGGCTGTACTGCCCAACATGGACTATTTTGTCCACCCTTCACCTAGGGAGAGCCCAGCTGCAGGCCACGGATGCACTGGGGGGCCAGAGAAGCTTCAAAGGGGGACACTGTAACTGAGACATTTGAAAGGACAAGGAGCAGTTTATTTTATTTTATTTAATATATATATTTTAAATTTTTTATTGCATTTTAGGTTTTGGGGTACATGAGCAGAACATGCAAGACAATTGCGTAGGTACACACATGGCAGTGTGTTTTGCTTCCTTTCTCCCCTTCACCCACATTTGGCATTTCTCCCCAGGCTATCCCTCCCCACCTCCCCCTCCCACTGGCCCTCCCCTTTTCCCCCCAATAGACCCCAGTGTTTAGTACTCCCCTCCCTGTGTCCATGTGTTCTCATTTTTCATCACCCGCCTATGAGTGAGAATATGCGGTGTTTCCTTTTCTGTTCTTGTGTCAGTTTGCTGAGGATGATGTTCTCCAGATTCATCCATGTCCCTACAAACGACACAAACTCATCATTTCTGATTGCTGCATAATATTCCATGGTGTATATGTGCCACATTTTTCCAATCCAGTCTATTATCAATGGGCATTTGGGTTGATTCCAGGTCTTTGCTATTGTAAACAGTGCTGCAATGAACATTCGTGTACATGTGTCCTTATAGTAGAACGATTTATAGTCCTTTGGATATATACCCAGTAATGGGATTGCTGGGTCAAATGGAATTTCTATTTCTAAGGCCTTGAGGAATCGCCACACTGTCTTCCACAATGGTTGAACTAATTTACACTCCCACCAACAGTGTAAAAGTGTTCCTTTTTCTCCACATCCTCTCCAGCATCTGTTGTCTCCCAATTTTTTAATGATTGCCATTCTAACTGGCGTGAGATGGTATCTCAATGTGGTTTTGATTTGCATCTCTCTGATGACCAGTGACGATGAGCATTTTTTCATATGATTGTTGGCCTCATATATGTCTTCTTTCATAAAGTGTCTGTTCATATCCTTTGCCCACTTTTGAATGGGCTTGTTTGTTTTTTTTCCTGTAAATCTGTTTGAGTTCTTTGTAAATTCTGGATATCAGCCCTTTGTCAGATGGGTAAACTGCAAAATTTTTTTCCCATTCTGTTGGTTGCCGATTCACTCTAGTGACTGTTTCTTTTGCCATGCAGAAGCTGTAAAGTTTCATTAGGTCCCATTTGTCTATTTTGCCTTTGTTGCCAATGCTTTTGGTGTTTTGTTCATGAAGTCCTTGCCTACTCCTATGTCCTGGATAGTTTTGCCTAGATTTCCTTCTAGTGTTTTTATGGTGCCAGGTCTTATGTTTAAGTCTTTAATCCATCTGGAGTTAATTTTAGTGTAAGGTGTCAGGAAGGGGTCCAGTTTCTGCTTTCTGCACATGGCTAGCCAGTTTTCCCAACACCATTTATTAAACAGGGAATCCTTTCCCCATTGCTTGTTTTTGTCAGGTTTATCAAAGATTGTATAGTTGTAGATATGTTGTGTTGCCTCCGGTGCCTCTGTTCTGTTCCATTGGTCTATATCTCTGTTTTGGTACCAGTACCATGCTGTTTTGATTACTGTAGCCTTGTAGTATAGTTTGAAATCCGGTAGTGTGATGCCCCCCGCTGTGTTCTTTTTGCTTAGAATTGACTTGGCTATGCGGGCTCTCTTTTGGTTCCGTATGAAGTTCATGGTGGTTTTTTCCAGTTCTGTGAAGAAAGTCAATGGTAGCTTGATGGGGATAGCATTGATTCTGTAAATTACTTTGGGCAGTATAGCCATTTTCACGATATTAATTCTTCCTAATCATGAACATGGAATGCTTCTCCATCTGTTTGTGTCCTCTCTTATTTCATTGAGCAGTGGTTTGTAGTTCTCCTTGAAGAGGTCCCTTATGTTCCTTGTGAGTTGTATTCCTAGGTATTTTATTCTTTTTGTAGCAATTGTGAATGGCAGTTCGTTCTTGATTTGGCTCTCTTTAAGTCTGTTATTGGTGTAGAGGAACGCTTGTGATTTTTGCACATTGATTTTATATCCTGAGATTTTGCTGAAGTTGCTTATCAGTTTCAGGAGTTTTTGGGCTGAGGCGATGGGGTCTTCTAGGTATACTATCATGCTGTCTCCAAATAGAGACAATTTGGCTTCCACCTTTCCTATTTGAATACCCTTTATTTCTTTTTCTTGCCTGATTGCTCTGGCTAGAACTTCCAGTACTATATTGAATAGGAGTGGTGAGAGAGGGCATCCTTGTCTAGTGCTGGATTTCAAAGGGAATGGTTCCAGTTTTTGCCCATTCAGTATGATATTGGCTGTTGGTTTGTCATAAATAGCTTTTATTACTTTGAGATACGTTCCATCGATACCGAGTTTATTGAGGGTTTTTAGCATAAAGGGCTGTTGAATTTTGCCAAATGCCTTCTCTGCATCAATTGAGATAATCATGTGGCTTTTGTTTTTGGTTCTGTTTATGTGATGAATTACGTTGATAGACTTGCGTATGTTGAACCAGCCTTGCATCCCCGGGATGAATCCTACTTGATCATGATGAATAAGTTTTTTGATTTGCTGTTACAATCGGCTTGCCAATATTTTATTGAAGATTTTTGCATCTATGTTCATCATGGATATTGGCCTGAAGTTTTCTTTTCTTGTTGGGTCTCTGCCAGGTTTTGGTATCAGGATGATGTTGGTCTCATAAAATGATTTGGGAAGGATTCCCTCTTTTTGGATTATTTGGAATAGTTTTAGAAGGAATGGTACCAGCTCCTCTTTGTGTGTCTGGTAGAATTCGGCTGTGAACCTGTCTGGACCTGGGCTTTTTTTGTGTGGTAGGCTCTTAATTGCTGCCTCAACATCTGACCTTGTTATTGGTCTATTCATAGTTTCAGCTTCCTCCTGATTTAGGCTTGGGAGGACACAGGAGTCCAAGAATTTATCCATTTCTTCCAGGTTTACTAGTTTATGTGCATAGAGTTGTTTGTAATATTCTCTGATGATGGTTTGAATTTCTGTGGAATCTGTGGTGATTTCCCCTTTATCATTTTTTATTGCATCTATTTGGTTGTTCTCTCTTTTCTTTTTAATCAATCTGGCTAGTGGTCTATTTTGTTGATCTTTTCAAAAAACCAGCTCTTGGATTTATTGATTTTTTGAAGGGTTTTTCGTGTCTCTATCTCCTTCAGTTCAGCTCTGATCTTAGTATTTCTCGTCTTCTGCTGGGTTTTGAGTTTTTTTGATCTTGCTCTTCTAGCTCTTTCAATTTTGACGATAGGGTGTCAATTTTGGATCTCTCCATTCTCCTCATATGGGCACTTATTGCTATATACTTTCCTCTAGAGACTGCTTTAAATGTGTCCCAGAGATTCTGGCATGTTGTGTCTTCTCATTAGTTTCGAAGAACTTCTTTGTTTCTGCCTTCATTTCCTTGTTAACCAGTCAACATTCAAGAGCCAGTTTTTCAGTTTCCATGAAGCTGTGCGGTTCTGGGTTAGTTTCTGAATTCTGAGTTCTAACTTGATTGCACTATGGTCTGAGAGGCTGTTTGTTATGATTTTAGTTGTTTTGCATTTGCTGAGCAGTGCTTTACTTCCAATTATGTGGTCAATTTTAGAGTAGGTGTGATGTGGTGCTGAGAAGAATGTATGTTCTGTTGATTTGGGGTGGAGAGTTCTGTAAATGTCTATCAGGTTTGCTTGCTCCAGGTCTGAGTTTAAGCCCTGGATATCCTTGTTGATTTTCTGTCTGGTTGATCTGTCTAATATTGACAGTGGAGTGTTAAAGTCTTCCACTATTATTGTGTGGGAGTATAAGTCTCTTTGTAAGTCATTAAGAACTTGCCTTATGTATCTGGGTGCTCCTGCATTGGGTCCATATATGTTTAGGATCATTAGCTCTTCTTGTTGTATCGATCCTTTTACCATTATGTAATGGCCTTCTTTGTCTCTTTTGATCTTTGTTGCTTTAAAGTCTATTTTATCAGAGATGAGAATTGCAACTCCTACCTTTTTTGCTCTCCATTTGCTTGGTGAATCTTCCTCCATCCCTTTATTTTGAGCCTTTGTGTATCCTTGCATGTGAGATGGGTTTCCTGGATACAGCACACTGATGGGTTTTGGATTTTTATCCAATTTGCCAGTCTGTGTCTTTTGATTGGTGCATTTAGTCCATTTACATTTAGGGTTAATATTATTATGTGTGAATTTGATACTGCCATTTTGATGCTAAGTGGCCGTTTTGCCCATTAGTTGTAGATTCTTCATTATGTTGATGCTCTTTAGCATTTAGTGTGATTTTGGAATGGCTGGTACTGGTTGTTCCTTTCTATGTGTAGTGCCTCTTTTAGGAGCTCTTGTAAAGCAGGCCTGGTGGTGACAAAATCTCTGAGTACTTGCTTGTTCACAAAGGATTTTATTTTTCCTTCACTTCTGAAGCTCAGTTTGGCTGGATATGAAATTCTGGGTTGAAAGTTCTTTTCTTTAAGAATGTTGAATATTGGCCCCCACTCTCTTCTGGCTTGTAGTGTTTCTGCCGAGAGATCTGCTGTGAGTCTGATGGGCTTCCCTTTGTGGGTGACCCAACCTTTCTCTCTGGCTGCCCTTAGTATTTTCTCCTGCATTTCAACCTTGTTGAATCTGACGATTATGTGCCTTGGGGTTGCTCTTCTTGCGGAATATCTTTGTGGTGTTCTCTGTATTTCCTGCATTTGAGTGTTGGCCTGTTTTGCTAGGTGGGGGAAATTTTCCTGGATGATGTCCTGAACAGTATTTTCCAGCTTGGATTCATTCTCTTCATCCCCTTCTGGTACACCTATCAAACGTAGGTTAGGTCTTTTCACATAGTCCCACATTTCTTGGAGACTTTGTTCATTCCTTTTTGTGCTTTTTTCTCTGATCTTGGTTTCTCGTTTTATTTCATTGAGTTGATCTTCGACTTCAGATATTCTTTCTTCTGCTTGGTCAATTCGGCTATTGAAACTTGTGCATGCTTCGCGAAGTTCTCGTATTGTGTTTTTCAGCTCCTTTCTATTCATATTCCTCTCTAATTTATCCATTCTTGTTATCATTTTCTCAAATCTTTTTTCATATCTTTTTTCAAGGTTCTTAGTTTCTTTGCATTGATTTAATACATGTTCTTTTAGCTCACAAAAGTTTCTCATTATCCACCTTTTGAAGTCTAATTCCGTCATTTCGTCACAGTCATTCTCTGTCCAGCTTTGTTCCCTTGCTGGTGAGGAGTTTTGGTCCTTTCTAGGAGGCGAGGTGTTCTGGTTTCGGGTGTTTTCCTCCTTTTTGCGCTGGTTTCTTCCCATCTTTGTGGATTTATCCACTTGTCGTCTGTGTAGTTGCTGACTTTTCGATTGGGTCTCTGAGTGGACACCCAGATTTTTGGTGATGAAGTATTTCTGTTACTTGGTTTTTCTTCTACCAGTCTAGCCCCTTCTCTGTACGACTGCTGAGGTCCACTCCAGGCCCTGCTTGTCTGGGGTGCACCTATAGCAGCTGTGGAACAGTGAGGGATGCTACCAGTTTCTTTTTCTGCTATCTTTGTCCCAGGATGATGCCTGCCAAATGTCAGTCTTTTGGATATAGAGGGGTCAGGGAGCTGCTTGATGAGACAGTCTGTACTTTATAGGAGCTCAATTGCTGAGCTGTGAGCTCTGTTGTTCATTCAGGGCTGTTAGGCTGCTATGTTTGATTCTGCTGCAACAGAGCTCATTAAAAAACCCCTTTTTTTCTCAAATGCTCTGTCTTGGGGGGTTGGGGCTTTATTTTTGGATGTCTGTTGAGGTGTCCTGCCCAGCTAGGAGGCAGTCTAGTCACTATTTGCCTGCCAAGGCTCCGCCCTGCTGTTGTGAGGTTCGCCCTGCTGCTGCAGGCTCTGCTCTTCTGCTGCGGTCTCCACCATGGGCTACACCCTGCAGTGGAGTCTCTCTGTTGTAGCAGGTTGCCTCGGCAATGGCAGGCTGCGTCAGCAGTGGGCGTGTATCTCAGTAGGGGCGGGTTGCCTCGGTAATGGTGGACGCCCCTCCCCCACGGAGCGTCTCAGGGACTGTCTCCACAAGGAGTGTTTGGAATTGCCGTTTTGTCCGTCCCACTGCGTTACCCCAAATGCTGTGTCCCTGCAATCCCCTGGGCTGGCCCACTGTCCAAGTCCTGTTCAGTCTCAAGTTCAGCCCTCTCAAGTCTCAGGTTGCTGGTTCAACAGGGCACCCAGACAAGTGCACCCTGTGGGGAGTGCTGGGTAGGGCCGGCCGCCGCCACCCCGGCTGCCGGCTTCACCAGGCAGAGCCTCTGCCTGGCATCCCGCGTCTCCTTTATACCTGGGAATTTCCCTGTTCTGTGGGCAACAAAGATCAGTCTGAAAATGCAGCTCTGACTCACCTCTCCGTGGATTCACCGAGAGATTCAATCCTGGGTTGTTCTCACAGCGCCATCTTGAGTCCTCCCCCCAGGAGCAGTTTGTTAGCAGAAACAAGGACCTGTTAGGTCTTCATGATGTTTATTGAAGGTCACATCTGAAGCCATGTGGCCCAATAGCTTATACCTGAAGGGGAGGAGTATAGAGAGAGTGGTGTTGGGTTTTGGCTTGACTCCTCTGCCTTAGTTTACCCAGTAAGTCATGGGCCTCTAGGAGGTTTGCTGGAGGGTGTGAGGAAATTGCTTCTGAAGAGTTGTGCAAGGATGCCTGTGTTCCAGCTGGCTGAGCTTCTGCCACTGTGGCTTCACTAATTCTCAGTGAAGAGGTCCATTAGGCTGAATCTGCTTTACCTCTTGTCTTACTCATTGTGGCTGCTATAACAAAAATACTACAAACTGGGTGACTTAGAAACAACAGGCCGGGCATAGTGGCTTATGCCTATAATTCCAGCACTTTGAAAGGCCCAGGCAGGCAGATCACTTGAGGTCAGGAGTTTGAGACCAGCCTGGCTGGTGAAACCCTGTCTCTACTAAAAGTCCAAAAATTAACCAGGCATGGTGGTGCACGCCTGCATTCCCAGCTACTCGGGAGGCTGGGACAGGAGAATCACTTGAACCTGGGAGGCAGAGATCGTAGTGAGTCGAGATAGTGCCACTGCCCTCCGGCTTGGGTGACAGAGTTGGACTCCATCTCAAAAAAAGAAAATAGAAAAAGAAAAAAACAACAGAACAACAGAAATTTCAGAAATTTATTTCTTCCATTTACAAAGTTACAGAGGTTGGGAAATAAAAGATCAAGGTGCCAGCAGGTCCAGTGTCTGGGGAGGGCCCACTCTGCTCCACAGACGGTGTCTTCTTGCTGCATCCTCGCATGGGGGAAGGGTTAGCTAGATCTCTGGGGTTTCTTTTATAAGGGCACTAATCTGATTCATGAAAGTACCACCACCTTGAGGATTAGGATTCAACATAAGAATTTTTGGAGAACAGAGACATTCAGACCATAGCACCTTCAAAGACCTATCACCCAACCTGGATTTCCATCCAAGTAGGCATAGAACTTATGTCCACCTACCACTACACTGGTTGCATCTTGTAATGCCCCAGTGGCTCTTACAATTGGCGAACAGTCAAGAAATTCACAGCTATGTTGCTCACGATAGCAGAAACTACCGCCACCACATTCTGCTGATAACATGCCAAAGAAGTACATTTAGTGGCCTTGATAATAATACTGGACTACTTTATGGGAGCAGGTTTAGTTTTCTGTGGCTCATGTTGTTTGAACAAAGCAAAGTATGTCTGTCAAGTATTATTTGACAGATGTCATTGCTATGGAGGGCAGAAATGGCCAGTGTGATGTGTGATGCCGTTGGTGCTGAGGACTTACGGTGAAAGCAGCAAGATTCACTTCTTAGTGATTGCAGCAGCTACAAACCAACAGCTGCTTTTCCCATAAACTTCCTTTACCGACAGAAAATGTAAGTCAGAAGCTGTGGACAATTTGGAAGTTTATTCCAATGGCCTTATGAGATTCACTAAGCACTGACACTAAATCTATACTTTCTAATGGCTGCTCCCAGCTAATGCCTGAACCTGGCCCTGATACCAAGGCAGGTCCGTCTCTGCAAGGTGCAGGATGACTCCAAAAGATGACTTTGGCCTAAGTCCTTCCAGTGGTCTTGCTAAACCATTGAGATGGTGCGGCATTCCAAGACTCTTCTACCCTGAATCCTGTTCCTTGCCTGTCTCCTTTCAGAGATGTCAGATCTAAGTCACCGGGTGAACACTTTCTCCTCTTCTCCTGCTCCCTCCTCCAACAATTCTCTTGCATGGCTAACCTAGTTATAATGTCTACTTCTCAAGGACCTAAATGAATGCATTTTCTTCCCCTATCTATCCATCTTCAGGGATAAGTAAAAAACGTATGTTTCAGATTGTTGGTGCTGGATGAAGCCACTATTCAAGAGGTGGAGGAGACATAATCAGAGAAGGGATTCTGGGAAGGAGCTCGGGTTTTGGCATCTATGAAAACTGTAGAAGCTGACTGTGCCTCACAGTCACGCTCTGCAGAGGGGCGAGTACAGAGCAATAGTGATACCAGGGGCAACAGTGTTATGGCCTAGCCTGCCTTCATTGGGGAACAGCATGGGAAGGAGTAGCTCTGAGCCCACAGGCATGGTGGCGATTGAGAAGGGACCAGAATCATAGATCAACACATCATTCACCATTTTTCAAGCACACAGTAGAAGTCCCAAACATTTATGTGTAAACAACCTCTTAAAATGACAGAGACTGAATTTATCCCACATCCTGGATAGGTAAGGTCCAGAGTCAGGTTACATATGATGTAGAAAAATAAGATGATCATAACATCTGATCATCTTATTTTTGATATCTAAGTATGATAAAGTCCAGACAAAACATCTACATACTTGTCAGAATGGGCAGGTTCTGGCTGGGTGCGGTGGCTCACACCTGTAATCTTAGCAGTTTGGGAGGCTGAGGTGGACAGATCACAAGATCAGGAGATCGGAGACCATCCTGGCTAACATGGTGAAAACCCATCTCTACTAAAAATACAAAAAATTCTCCTGGCATGGTGGTGGGTATCTGTAGTACCATTTACTCAGGATGCCAAGGCAGGAGAATTGCTTGAACCCAGGAGGTGGAGGTTGCAGTGAGCTGAGATTATGCCACTGCACTACAGTCTGGGTGACAGAGCCATCTCAAAAAAAAAAAAAAAAAACAAAAAACGGGCAGATTCTCTAAACATAACTGGAGGGAAAACAGTGAAATGACACTCGTTCCTAAAAATAGTGACTGAGGCTAGAATTGTACCCATATGCAGAATGTAGCAGTCAGGTTGTGCTTCTTTATGGAGGAAAATCAAGTCCAAGTAACGGAATGGCTGCTGGAGACTTAGAGTATGAGTCAAGTCCCCAAACACTGACTGAGGACTCTCCTGCGGTCAGCTCCTGGACAGCAGTGCCTGCACACCTGGAGAAGGTGCTGAATGGCTGGAGCAGGTCTCTCCAGATGAGACAGTGGCACTCACAAGTCTCTGCACAGGTAGGGCAAAGGCATATTTCCAGGTGAGAACAGGAGGCCGCCCTGGAGGAGCGGAGGCAGTTCATGTTGAGTTTTTCAGCTGATGCACCTCTGATGACAAAGGAAAAGGCCTCCTTTTTTTCAGATTGTTGAGGCAAGGGTAGAGTCAGAAGCAGCCTGCAGCAGGATACCACGTACGGCCTTGCATTCTGCTCCATAATCTACTGGTGTGTTTTGTTCATATTTCAAAATGACAAAATGATGCTATACTTTTTAACATAACTATCGATGAGAGTGCTCACATCTTAATTTGTAAAATAGTAGCAGTCATTAATTTAAAAAAAATGCTTGAGAGCATAAAGAGGAAAATTCAAATGGCTCACAATACCACAAGCCAGGCAATCTTCCCTGAGTTTTAGAAGAAATATCAAGATGATACATGCATACAAAGTCACAGAGAAAACTGTGAAATAAAGTCGGGTCAGTTCTTCCAGGTGATTCTGGAATGAAGCCAATGCCAGAACTTCCATATCCATAAAGCATGACTTCACCCCTGAGCAGGATGGAGCAACAGGGCCAGATCTATTCTCTTTTTCGACAAAATGAGAAAAAAAATACAGGATATTACAGTTTTCTGTCATTGAACAACAGGCAGTGCTGGAGTGCACTGGGATCCCTGAGTGAAGAAAACAATGAAGGGAGCAGTATGATCACCCTCGAACTACCCTAAGGGACCTCGTAGGAGGAGAAGGGGATTACTCAGATCCTGGGAATCTTCCTGAGTTGAGGAGATAGAATTGAGAATCTGGGGAGGCCAGGACAGCTAGGATACTCAGAGCAGGATATCAGAAAGGAGAAAATAGCACAGAAGGGAGGATACTGCATGGAGAGAGAGCTCCCGAGAGTCCCAGAGGGTTCACCTTAGGGATTCTGCCTAGTGAGGATCAACACGCCTGTGAGGAAACTTTCCAAGGCCTGGAAAGGAGCAGGTGGAATAATTCTTGATGATCACACAGGGCCAGGAATAGATTGTATTCCTGCCAACCAGAGTAAAAATAACATTGCAATGCACAGGGCATTGGGTAAAATGTTCAGTTTATGAAGCATTCAGTTACTGCCTCAGTGCTGGGCCAGAACCAGCTGTCAGTTAAAGACTACCCTGGTCCTGCCTAAACAAAAAAAAATGTAAAGAAAGCCTTGAAAGGATCAATATGTTTTCAAGCAATTTAACTGGGTTCCAATATAATGCTCAAGAATATTTGAAGGAATACAAAAATCAAGTATTTAGGTGAAATTTACAATCTTTGCAACCCAACAAAAAAATTACCAAAATTACCAGGTATGCAAAGAATCAGAAAAATATTACCACAATGAGGGAATCGATCAATCAATCAATCAATCCATCCATCAATATAAGCAGACTCAAAATGACATAGATGATAGAGGGAGTTGTCAAGGATAGATGTCACAAACGTATCTCCTATATTCAAGAAGAGAGAGTAAGGTTTTCCAACAATGGTCTGTGGGCCAAATCCATCCTGGAGTCTATTTTTGTATGGTCTGAGTCCTAAGAATAGTTGTTTCTTTTCGTTAAAAATTTTAAAGATTACTTTAAAAATGGTATAAAAAATGTGACAAAAACATTTATGACTCCTAAAGCTTAAAATGTTTACCATGTGGTCCTCTGAAGAATAAGTTTTCTGATCCCTGAGGCCAGGAAAATATAGACAAAGAAAATATCTGAGATGGAAAAGGTGCTGGATGGAAGGGATGTTGGATAGTAAAGATGTTGGTTGAAACAGCAGATACGACATTGCAGAATAAAAGATTACTGAATTCGAAGATATAGCAATACACACCATTACAAATGAAACACAAAAAGCTGAAAAAGAAAAGAGCAACAGTGAAATGTGGGACAACTTCAAGGAACCCCTCCTCCATGTAATTGGAGCCCATAAAAAAAGCCAGGTGGGGAGTCAGAAAAATTATATGAAGAAGTAATGGACAAAATTTTTCTAATCTGATAAAAAAAGTTTAAGTCCACAATTTCAAGAGGCTCAACAAACCTCAAGTAAAAAAACTGAAGAAAACTGCACTAAAGCAAATCAAAATCAAAATCAAAGTTTTAAAACCAGTAGTAAAGATGATCTTAAAAGTAGTAAGAGACACAAAACGCATTATGAACAGAGAGCAAAAATCAGAATAATATCAAATTTCGTACCAGAAACAATGTAATCTGAAAGACAGAAGATCAATGTCTGTCAAGTATCAAAAGCAAAAAAATATTCAACTTAGATTTATATTCCCAGTGATAATTTATTTCTAAAATGAAGTCCAAATAATGAGTTTTACAGGCAGTAGAAAAGCTCAAAGAAGTTGTCACCAGATACCTGTGCCGCAGGCTATGTTAAGAGACAGTCCTTCAGGCAGAAGAAACCTGATACCAATTGCAAATCCCAATCTTCACAAAGGAATGAAGACCATGAGAAATGAAAACCATGTGGACAAGATTAAAGACATTTTCATATTTTAAAAATCTCTAAAAGGTGATTGATTGTTTAAAGTAAAATTAATGAAGTATTACTGTGGGGTTTATAACATACTGTATATAGAAATAAAAAATACAAAGCCCAGGAGATGGAGAACAAATTTATATTATATATAAAGTGGTAAGATATATCTTGAAGGTAAGCTGTGATAAACTAAAGATACACATCGTAAAATGTAAAGGAACCACTATGACACAAAAGAAAGCCATAGCTATGACTATGGGAGATAAAATAGAATTATAAAAATACTTTTTATATGAAAAGTCACAAGTACATTAAAAGCACACGGGTGGAAAAAAACGTGTTTCATGCTAACTAACTAAAAGCAATCAAAAGAAAACTGGAGTAGCTACTTTATAAGATAAAAAGTAAATTAAGCAAAGAATAGTTTCAGGGATAAGTAAGGCCATTTCCTAATGAAAAAGAGGTTGTCACATCACTAGGAAATAACAATAAAAAATATTTATACACCTAAGAATAGAGCTTCAAAATACATGAAGCAAAAAACTGGTAAAGCTAAAAGGAGAGGTAAACAAATCTACCATTACAGCCTAAGATTTTATACCTCTCTGTCAATAATTGATAGAAAAAGTAGACATAAAATCAGGAATGATATAGAGGAATTGAATAACACTATCAATCAGCTACCTAACTGACATTTATGGAACACTCCACTCAACAGGAGCAGAGTAGAGATTCATTTTAGGTGCACAGGGAATATTTGCCAAAAAAAACCTATATTCTGGCTCATAAAACAAACCTCAACACATTTATATTCTGGGCCATAAAACAAGTCTTAATATATTTAAAAGAATTCAAACCATGCCAAGCTTATTCTGTGATCAGAATGGATTTAAGTTAGATATTAATCACAGCAAGACATCTGGAAAATCCCCAAATATTTAGAAACTAGATAATACATTAAAATATTTCTTCAGTCAAAGAAGAAATAAAATAAATTAGAAAACATTTTGAACTCAACAAACATGAAATATGACATATGAAAATCTGTGGAATGCGTATAAAGCAATAGTTAGAGGAAAAATCATAGTCCAAAATGCCTACCCCAGAAAAAAAGAAAGGCCTCAAATCAGTGATCTGACCCAGGGGTTGTCAAACTGTAACAGATGGGCCAAATCCAACCTGTTGCCTGATTCTGTAAAGTTTGAGTGAAACACAGCCATGCTGATTAATTTGTGCCTGGCCTATGGCCGCTTTCATGCTATAACAATAAAGTTGATTAACTATATGCCGGTAAAAACCTCAACTATTACCCTCTAATCTTCCTGAATAAAATGTGCTGACTTGTGATCAATGCTTCTACTTTAGAAAATAGACAGAAAAGGGCAAATGAAATCTAAAGTCAGCAGAACAAAGGACATAATGAAGATAAAAGCAGAGAGCAATGCAATAAAAAACAATAATAACAATCAATGAAAGTACATCTATGAAAAGCCTACAGCCGAATCATACTTGATCCTGAAATCACTAATGCTTTCTGCCTAAGACTGGAAACAAAGCAAGAATATAAATTATGAAGCTCTTAAAGCATTGCTGAGAGTGTTAAAGAGGGCACAAGTAAATGGAGACGTAAACTATGTTGATGGGTCAAAAGGCACAATAGTTGTAAGATGTCAGTTCTCTCCAAAACAATGTGTAGATTCATCATAAGTCCAAAGAAACACCTGCAGCTGTCTTTTTCTAAATTGCTGAGAGTGTTAAAGGAGGCACTAGTAAATGGAGATGTAAAGTATGGTCATGGGTCAAAGGACACAATAGTTGTAAGATGTCAGTTCTCTCCAAAATGATGTGTAGATGCATCGTAAGTCCTAAGAAATCCCAGCAGCTTTCTTTTTCTAAATATTTATAAGCTTATTTTAAAATTCATATGGAAATGCATAGAATCTAGAAGGGCCAAAACAACATTGAAAACAGGAAGAAAGTTTGATTTCAAATTTATTATAAAGCCACAATAATCAAGAAAGTGTAGTACTGACATATATACTTAGATAAACGGAACAGAAGAAAAAGTAGAGAAATAGATATACGTATTTTTGATCAACTGATTTCCTACACTTGCAATGCAATTTAGTTTGAAAATGACATTTTCTCCAATAAATGGTGCCAGAGCAATTGCAATATGCAGAAAAATGAATTTTGATCTTTACCTCACACCATATGCAAAAATAAACTTGAAATGAACGATAGACTTAAATGCAAGAGTTAAACGACAGAGTTTTTAGAAGATAACACCGGAGAAAATCTTCATACTTTGGGTTTGGCAAAGGTTTCTTGAGTATGTACCAAAGAGAACAAATTATAAACATAAAAAGTAGAAAATTATCATAATTAAAAACCCTTATTCTTCAAAAGAAAAGGCAAGCCATAGACTACAAGAAAATATTGGCAAAACATGTATTTTACAAAGGACTTTTATGAAGATTATGTGAAAACCCCTTCCACTAAATTGTAAAAAGACAAATACCCAATTAAAAAAAGAACAAAAGATTTGCACAGATTCTTCACCAGAGAAGATGTATTAGTGGCAGGAAAATACCTGAAAAGATACTTAACATCATTAGTTGTCAGGAAATGCTGTGAGAACCACAATAACATATTGCAACACACCCACTGCAATGACTAAAAATAAATAAAGACTGACTACCAATTGTTGTCAAGTATGTGGAGCAATTGGAATTCTCATAATGCTTCACAGGAATGTGGAAGGATACAACCATTCTGGAAAAAAATGGCAGTTTTTAAAATAAAGTAAGTTAAATGTACATCTCCCATGCAACCCAGTCATTCCATTTGTAGATATTTACCCAAGAGAAAGGAAAGCACACATCAACACAGACTTGTACAGAAATGTCTACTGCAGCTTCCTTATAGCTCAGATCTAGAAGCAACCCAAATGTTCATCAACAAATGAATAGCTAAAGAAATTGCGGCTGGGCGCGGTGGCTCACGCCTGTAATCCCAGCACTTTGGGAGGCCGAGGTGGGTGGATCACAAGGTGAATAGATCGAGACCATCCTGGTCAGCATGGTGAAACCCCGTCTCTACTAAAAATACAAAAAATTAGTTGGGCATGGTGGCGCGTGCTTGTAATCCCAGCTACTCAGGAGCCTGGGGCGGGAGAATTGCCTGAACCCAGGAGGCAGAGGTTGCGGTGAGCCGAGATCGCGCCATTGCACTCCAGCCTGGGTAACAAGAGTGAAACTCCGTCTCAAAAAAAAAAAAAAAAAAGGCATTGCAGTGTACACATGTGATAGAATACTACTCAATAACAAAAGGAATAAATTATTAGTGCATGCAACAATGTGGATGAATCTCAAAATGATTTTCCAGAGTGGAAGTGTCCAGACAGAATGGGCATATGCTATATTTTTCCATATATATAAATTTCTTGGAAATGAAAACTAATTTAAGGTAACAGAAAGAATATCAGTGAATTAGTGGAGTTGAGGAAAGAGTGAGTAAGCATGGATTACAGAAGGGCATAAAGATGCTTTTAGGGATGATGGGCATGTCCATTTTCTTGATTGTAGTGATTTCCCACCTGCATACATATGTCAAAATTATCAAATTGTAAACTTTAAATATGTCCTGTTTATTGTATATCAGTTGTACCACAATAAAGCTGTAAAGGAAGCAAGTTACTGCCAGTAAATCAAAAATAAAAATATCTGAACCCAAATTGAGAAAACTAAACAGAGAAATAGACAAATCAATAGTTATAAATTGGGATTTTAGCATCCATAGCTTCATCATTGATGGAACAAAAAAGGCAAAAAGTCATTAAGGATGTAGAATGCTTGAACAACAATGTTATCCAAATTGACCTAGCCAAGGTATAGAAAAATCCCTTCAAATTCTTCTTCTTTTTTTTAATTGCATTTTAGGTTTTGGGGTACATGTGAAGAACATGCAAAATAGTTGCATAGGTACACATGTGGCAATGTGATTTGCTGCCTTCCTCCCCTTCACCTATATCTGGCATTCTCCCCATGCTATCTCTCCCCAACTCCCCACCCCCTGCTTTCCCTCCCCTATTCCCTTCAACCGACCCTTGTATGTAGTACTCCCCTCCCTGTGTCCATGTGTTCTCATTGTTCAACACCAACCTATGAGTGAGAACATGTGGTATTTCATTTTCTGTTCTTATGTCAGTTTGCTGAGAATGATGTTCTCAGTTTCATTTATGTCCTCACAAAGGACACGAACTTATCGTTTTTGATTGCTGCATAATATTCCATGGTGTATATGTGCCACATTTTCCCTGTTCAGTCTATCACTGATGGGCATTTGGGTTGGTTCCAGGTCTTAGCTATTGTAAACAGTGCTGCAATGAACATTCGTGTGCATGTATCCTTATAGTAGAACAATTTATAGTCCTTTGGATATATACCCAGTAATGGGATTGCGGGGTCAAATGGAATTTCTATTTCTAGGTCCTTGAGGAATTGCCACACTGTCTTCCACAATGGTTGAACTAATTTACACTCCCACCAGCAGTGTAAAAGTGTTCCTATTTCTCCACATCCTCTCCAGCATCTGTTGTCTCCAGATTTTTTAATGATCACCATTCTAACTGGCATGAGATGGTATCCCAATGTAGTTTTGATTTGCATTTCTCTAATGATCAGTGATGATGAGCATTTTTTCATATGTTTGTTGGCCTCATGTATATCTTCTTTTGTAAAGTGTCTGTTTATATCCTTTGTCCATTTTTGAATGGGCTTGTTTGTTTTTTTCTTCTAAATCTGTTTTAGTTCTTTGTAAATTCTGGATATCAGCCCTTTGTCAGATGGGTAAACTGCAAAAATGTTTTCCCATTCTGTTGGTTCCTGATTCACTCTAATGACTGTTTCTTTTGCCATGCAGAAGCTGTGGAGTTTGATTAGGTCCCATTTATCTATTTTGGCTTTTGTTGCCAATGCTTTTGGTGTTTTGGTCATGAAATCCTTGCCTACTCCTATGTCCTGAATGGTTTTGCCTAGATTTTCTTCTAGGGTTTTTATGGTGTTAGATCTTATGTTTAAGTCTTTAATCCATCTGGAGTTAATTTTAGTGTAAGGTGTCAGGAAGGGGTCCAGTTTCTGCTTTCTGCACATAGTTAGCCAGTTTCCCCAGCACCATTTATTAAACAGGGAATCCTCTCCCTATTGCTTGTATTTGTCAGGTTTATCAAAGATCGTATGGTTGTAGATATGTGGTGTTGCCTCCAATGCCTCTGTTCTGTTCCATTGGTCTTTATCTCTGTTTTGGTACCAGTACCATGCTGTTTTGATTACTGTAGCCTTGTAGTATATTTGAAGTCTGGTAGTGTGATGCCTCCTGCTGTGTTCTTTTTGCTTAGAATTGACTTGGCTATGCAGGCTCTCTTTTGGCTCCATATGAAGTTTAAGGTGTTTTTTTCCAGTTCTGTGAAGAAGGTCATTGGTAGCTTGATGGGGATAGCATTGAATCTGTAAATTACTTTGGGCAGTATGGCCATTTTCATGATATTGATTCTTCCTAACCATGAACATGGAATGTTTCTCCATCTGTTTGTGTCCTCTCTTATTTCGTTGAGTAGTAGTTTGTAGTTCTCCTTGAACAGGTCCTTTACGTTCCTTGTTAGTTGTATTCCTAGGTATTTTATTCTCTTTGTAGCAATTGTGAATGGCAGTTCGTTCTTGATTTGGCTTTCTTTAAGTCTGTTATTGGTGTATAGGAATGCTTGTGATTTTTGCGCATTGATTTTCTATCCTGAGACTTTGCTGAAGTGCTTATCAGTTTCAGGAGATTTTGGGCCGAGACGGGGTCTTCTAGATATTTGAATGAAATGCATGTGGAATATTCACTGAGCCAGATCACATTCTGAATCATAAAACAAGACTCAGTAAATTTCAGAGTTTTGAAATTAGATATATAGAAAATCTCCTAATTTTTGGAAATAAAACTACATTCGTAAATAACCAATGGGTCAAAGAAGAAATTGGAAGAGAAACAAGGAAAATTTCAAACAAAATAACAATGAAAATGCGAGTTAACCAAATATGTGAAATATCACTAAATTAGTTCTTAAAGGGAAATTCGTACCTTTAAATGCTTATATTGTAAATGAAAAAATGTTTAATACCTTTAAACATTTCTTTAAGATTGAAGGTTACACTAAGAAGCTGGAAAATGCAGACCTAAATTACATCAAACTAAGGATAAAGATGTAAAAGAGATACAAGTAGAAGTCAACAAAATAGAAACAAAACAGAACAAAAAAGGCAATTCAAAGGGCTGAACCTGATGAGAACAATGTAAGAGAAGTACAGGCCAATATTCCTGTACACAGTGACACAAAAATCATCGGCAAGTCCAGCAAATAGAAAAAGAAGCAATTGTGTGCTCCAAGAATGGAAGGTTTGTTTAACATTAGAAAAACAATCAATATCAGTTACCATATCATTAGAGTTAAAAAACAAAAACAAAAACAACCCATATGATCATCTCAATAGAAGGAGAAAATCAACACATTCTTAGTAAAGACTGTTGACAAAGTAGAAATTGAAGGTAATTTTGTCAATCTGATAAAGGGAATCTATGAAAACCTGTAGCACGCATCATATATTAAACATTGAACATCATACAGTAAACCACCGAATGCTTGCTTTCCTCCAAGAAACACGGCAAGGCTATCTGTCCTCATCATTTCATTATGAGGGAGGTCCTAGCCAGTACAATAAGGTAAGAAAAAGAAAGAAAAGATGAACAAGGAAGAACTAATTTCTATATGACATGATAATGTATTTAAAGAGTTCTAAGAAATCTACAGGGGAAAAACCTACTAGAACAAATAAGTGAATTTAGCAGTTCCACAGGATTCAAGTTCAATATGCGAAATTTACTTGTACTTCTATGTTTTAGCAACAAACAATAAAATAAAATGAAACAAGATATTTACATGAAATTGAATTAAAAGCAAAATACATGGGGATAAGTTTAAAATTTGTGCTAGAATTTTGCAGTGACTACTATGGAATATGGAGCAGAGACATTAACACCTACTAAATGGAGAGATAGGCCATTTTAAAACATTGGCAAATTCATGCTCCCTACATTGGTGTAGAGAGTCAACACAGCCTCAATCAAAATCATACCAGCTTTAAAAAAATTTTTAGCAAGCTGACTTTACAATTATATGAAAATGCTAATATATAAAATTCTAAGCATTTATGCTGGTTGGGGTAGTTAAAACTTTTTGGAAAAGTTGAACGAAGTTGGAAGAGTTATCCTACTTGGTATCAAGACTCATGCTACATTTTCAAAGCTATGTAGTAATTTTTAGAGGAGACTAATCAATCAGTGGTACAGATTTTAAGATCTCAAGATAAAGCCACATAAATGTAGTTAATTGACTTTCAACAATGATGTCAATGTGTTTGAATGGAGAAGACAAAGTCTTTTTAATAAGCAATGTTGAGACAGCTTAGTATAGATATATAAAATCCCCCCAATAAACAAATCCTGACTCATGCTATACACAAAAAAATTATTCAAGATGTGTACAAAATTAAATGTTCAAGGTAAAACTATAAAGCTCCTAGAAGAAAGGTTAGGAGAAATCTTCTTGAATATACAATAAGCAAAATTTCCTTAAAAGACATTAAAAAGAATGACCTATAAGAGAGAGAAAAAATAGATAAATTGAAAAATTGATAAATTCATTAAAATTAAAACTATCTGCTCTTCCAAAGCCATTCTCCAGAAAGTTCAAAGGCAAGCATAAGTTTGGTGAAAGTATTTGCAAAATGGTTTTGAACAACCCTTTCCAAAACAAGATGTTTCGCCAATAAGCACATTAAAAAAAAAAAAAAAAAGCTCAGCATTATTGCTCATCAGAAATGGTAACATACACTAAAACCACAAAGAGATCCTTATACCCACTAGCATGGTTAAAATGAAAAAGTCTAAGGATGTCAGAGAGGATGTTGAGCCTCTGGCATTCTGGCAAAATGGTTTAACAACTTTAAAAACTGTGAGGCTATTCCTTATGGAGTTACATGTACAACCACACTATATCCCAGCAAGTCCACTGTTGGGTGTTTATCCAAGAGGGGTGGCGACATACAAAAATGTGTATATGGTAGATTTATTTTTTAAGAGGCAAAAGCTGGAGACAACAGGAGAATGTATAAATACGTTGTGATGTATCCACGGAATATTACTCAACAGTAAAAAACAAATTACTGACATATGCAGAAGCATGGATGCGTCTTAAAAATGTCTTGAAGGAAAAGAAACAAACACATCATTTGTTGCTGTTTGCGTAAAGATCGACAACAGGTGATGGAAAACCAGAGCAATAGCTGCCTCTGAGGTCTTGGGAGTTGACC
The DNA here is from genome assembly GCF_049354715.1 of Callithrix jacchus. Taxonomy (NCBI): domain Eukaryota; kingdom Metazoa; phylum Chordata; class Mammalia; order Primates; family Cebidae; genus Callithrix; species Callithrix jacchus. The sequence goes on from NC_133515.1 coordinate 91,991,526, forward strand.
GAAAGGTTTGAGGGGAACTTGCCCAGTGGGATGGAAATATTCCATATATTTTTTTATGGGGATAATGATTACATGGGCTTATACATTTGTCAAAATTAATGAAAATGTACAATTGAAATCTATGTATTTTGTTATGTGTAAATTATACCTCTATTAAAAACGGTATGGTATGGGAGGAAAAAAACAAGTAAAATTGTGTTTCCCTGTCTCCTTTGACTGTTGCTATCTTCGAAGATAACTGTCCTTAACCGTATCTCATGTTAAGCACGTCTCCCAAGTTGTGTGTATATATAATATATATAATATGGTAATATAAAATATATAAAATTGTTCAGCTTTTGTATTAGGGTTCTCCAGAGAAACAGAACCAGTATTATATATATATATATATATATATATATATATATATATAATATTTATAGAATATATATTACTTTAAGTAAAATGATGTATAATGAAATCAATTTTTAAATCAACATTATAACAAAATAATGTTGAATGATATGAGATATTTGAGGACCTGCTTAAGTATTTTGCTTAAAGCTGCAGTTTCCAAGAACCTATGGACAATGCTAAGTGAGAACTTACTGTGTGTATATACGTATAAAACCCCACACATACATATGTGTGTATATATATATATATATATAGAGAGAGAGACAGAGATTTATTATAAGGTATTGGCCTATGTAATATGGAGACTGAAATGTCCCATGACTTGCCTTTTGCAAGCTGGAGGCTCAGGAAAGCTGGTGGTGTAATTCAGTTTCAGTCTGAAGGCCTGGGAACTGAAGGAGCTAATGGTGTAATTCATAGTCTGTGGGCAGGAGAAGATGAGATGAGATGTGCCAGCTCAAACAGACAGGAAGGATGCAAAACATGCGAGTTGCTCCTTCTGCCTTTTGTTCTATTCAGGCCCTCAGCAGATTGGATGGTGTTGGCTCCCAGTGGGGAGGGCTGTCAGTATTACTCAGTACACTGATTCAAATGCTAGTCACATCTGGAAACAGCCTTCCAGACACCCAGAAGTCATGTTTAATCAGGGTACCTTGTGCCTAGCTAAGTCGACACATAGAATCAACCATCACAATTTCCGTCTAACACCGGGTCAGTGCTCACTAGAGGTCTTGTACTGTAACTGTATTCATTCTTGAATGGCTCAACTCTGTCATCAAAACTTTCTTCATAAGGGACTAATGGGCGATTTATTTCCTGTGTTCTTACAGGTCTGTGAGTGCATGTCTGACACCCTTATACTTGAACCACACCTGGTTGTGCCTACAGTTTGTGGATGACACGTTTTTCCCCCTTTCAAACTCACAGATGCTGTGCCATTTCATTTCTAGATTTTGATGTTACTATAAAGAAACATGAGTCTGGCTTTGTTTGTCTGCCTTTTACACAAATGTTTCTGTGTTTCTTCTTTTCAAATGCCTAAGGAATACACTCAAGTTTTTGGGTGATCTGCAATTTATTAAGATTCATCTTGTTTTTGCCTATTTTGTATCAAATTTCCTATAACATGGCCTGCTTGGAAGATTGTTTCCATGTGTAGATTTGATTCTGCCTTCATTTAAGGAAAGTTGTTTTCCCTATTATATCTTTAATTTTTGGTGCCACTTTTTGTTTCTCTCCTTGAGGGTTACTAGTTAGTCTTTGCTCTGTCAATATTCCTGGGATGATGTCTATCATCTTCCAGTTATCTTAATATAGTTGTCCTAAGTACACAGGTGGTCAGCTCTCTCTCCTCTGATATTTCAAGACTCAGGGCCTCTGACAACAGACCTTTTACATAACCCAGGATGATGATTATACCAGGACATCATCACATCTGCAGAAAGACCCTGACTCCTACCCCAGGGAACCAGCACAAGCTCTTAAGCTGAGCTTTCTGGCAGCAGCAGCAAAAATTCCACTGTGGGTGGGCCAGGTTTTCTGTTGTCCTCTGTCCTTCCTTTCAACACCCCTTTCCTATACATTCTATCCATCTTCATTCCAAACAAAGACCTCAGAAAAAGATTTGATATTGGTCACTAAGCCTCCTCTCCTATCTTGGGGCTCTATTTCATTAAGTCCAGATACTTCCCTGGGTTGCAGCCTTCAGCTGAAGGTATTGGAAATGGAAAGGCCTTCCTGGGCCCACTGGTGCACCCACAGGTTGGATGGTCACACTTGCTGGTCTGCCTAAGTTCATCTTAACCTATTAGTCTTGCATCTCAGTCTCAACCCCTATGGTTCTGATTCCTGCAAAGCACCTGTCCTTTTCATCCAAGGAGAGGCCTGCAGGAGTGCTGCTCTGCTTCCAACCTGCCCACTCACCTTGGCACCTGCTCTGAAGGGCACCCAGCTCCTCATGCATCAGGCTTTTTCCTCTCAGGTAGCTCATGTCGTGTGGAAGAGTCTTCTCACTCTCAAATGAGCTGTAAATCTCTAGTTACTGGAAACATCTAATATTTGTGTGAAGCTTGATAAAGTGTTAAATCGGGGGAGGAAACATCCCTAGACAAACTGAGAGCTTTTCTGTTAAGGTGTAATTGCTTTTATCACCTTTATGCAAAAAGTGATCGTTAGCCTAGCTACTTGAAATGCACTTTTCTCTCTTCTATTTATTTTAAGAATCACTGGGATTTAAAAATATCCCTCACAATAGTTATTTCCAGCATTGGTGTTATGCAGCAAGAGGTAGAAAGATGGTGGGCTTGGGTAGTCACGTTTCCCCCTTCTCATGTTGAAATGCTATCTCCCCATAGAGCCCCTCCCATCTCCTGTCAGTCTAAGCCACTGCTGCGGTCTTATGCTTACAGTGGACATTTGCTTTCTCATACGCTCAATCCCATCAGCCTTGCCAGGGAGTGAGTGTTCACACGCATGGCTCTTCATCCACTCAGCTGATAATGGGTGAACGTGTGTGCTTAAGTTCATATTTTTATCAATACCCAGAATTATGTAGGGCACAGAGGAGGCCTCAGTGTTTGCTGAATGCTCAATGGCTTTCTAATCACTGGGGAAAAAAGCCACTTGAAATGCTCAGGCTGTTACGGACTTATTACTTCAACTCAATTCCGGATTTTTTTCTTTTCAAAAACAAAGTTTAGTTTCTGATCAGTGGTTTCAAACATAAAGATCCAAGCCAGTGCAGTCAGTCAGTCATTCTAACCTTCAGCCTGAATATTTCCTCATTTGTATGGTTGGGTTGTTTGAAACAGTCCAAAAGGGAATGGAATGATGATTTTAAGTAAGGTTCTACTGATCCCAATTTGAGAAGGTCTTTCAGACCATTGGGTGACAGAGCCTGGATATTAAGTGTCACTCAAAGGTAACTGGCAAAGAAGACAGATGACTATTTCTAGGTAAACCGTAGCTTTTCATTCCAAAGCTGTGCCACTTTGAAGTTCTCAGCCCCAATGTCATAACATGGCATTGCACTGAATAATAATTGTATTTCTCACAGGACATTACCCATTTTTTTTGTCTGACCTTTGAGAGGAACAGCTTTTAATTTTGGTCAATGTATTTCCTTTTGAACTTTAAGGAGGGGTTGCTGATTTACTCCTCTTCAGATCTTGACAAAGAGACATCTCTACTCTAGCCCACTAGTTGCCAGAGTGCACCTCATCTTGGGTATTAATGGATGGAGGCTTGTGGGAACAAACTGGTATCTTCCCAGTTTGTTGAGGGAAGTGTGGCTAGCTGAAAATGTTGTCAGCACCATTCTAGGGCAGCTGTAAAAGAAGTTAGTAAAAGTCAGTTTTATAAAGTTATTTTTCAGGCTGAGGAGGATGATTGGTTGTCACTCACAGAAGAATCTGCTAGAATTTCTATGATGCTGTAGCAAATAAGGAAGTGATTTGTAAAATTACTCTTAACTCCCTTGGAAATGAGGGAGAGCTTCATTCCATTTTCTGAAACTGAAATATGGTTTAAGTTAAGAAGCAGCATTAAGAATTGCTGCTGTAGCTGTTAAAACTATGATGTAGCCGTACATTTATCTAGGCGGAAAGATAGTCACCTTGTGTTAGTGTAAAAAGTGGGTTGAAAAATACAATATAAAGGGTGATCCTATTTTTGTTTAAGAAAAATAGGTATATTTGCATAGAAAAACTCTGGAAAAATGTACTGGCATTATCATGAAAAGAAATAAATAAGAAGAAAGGTAAACATACCAATAAAAACGAGCAAAGCAGACATATAATTCATAAAAAGGAAATGCAAATGCACCAAAATAAAGGAATATTTTAAACTTCGTTTTTAACCACAGAAAAAATTTAAAATGACAATGAGACAGCTTTATATTTGCTTATCAGTTTGGGAAAAATGCTCAATATAAAGAAACACCCAGTGATGGTGAGACAGAAGACAAAAGGCACGTCTATACAACCGGTGGTAGTATATTTTGATACATATTTAAAAATATGTACATTTATCAGAACCTTATTGTATAAGGTATAATGAACAGAAGAACTGGCACGCAGCACGCCGTGTACAATGTGTATAAGGTGCACACTCTTTAAAGTGTAAAATGAGATAAAATTTGCCATATGTACGCATGCATGAAATCATGACAAAAATCAAGTTACATTTTTGTAACCATGTCTTGGAAGAATAAGTTTGTATTTGTGATGAAATCTAATTTGCCAAGTTTTACATTTACAATTTATGCATTTCTGGACGTATTTAAGAAAACTTTTCCCAATCTGTGAGCACTAATATTTCTCTTAAAAGTTTTATAGTTTTAGTTCTTATATTTATATCTATGATTTGTTTGGATTGATTTTTGTTTTTTTGAGATGGAGCCTCGCTCTGTTGCCCAGGCTGCAGTGCAGTGGTACGGTCTTGACTCACTACAACCTCTGCCTCCCTGGTTCAAGCGATTCTTATGCCTCAGACTCCCAAGTAGCTGGGATTACAGGCATGCACCACCACTCCCGGCTAATTTTTGTGTTTTTAGTAGAGATGGGATTTCACCATTGGTCAGGCTAGTCTTGAATCCCTGAACTCAAGTGATCTGCCCGCCTCAGCCTCCCAAAGTGCTGGGATTACAGGCATGAGCCACCATGCCTGGCTTGAATTAATTTTTGTATATCCAATGAAGAGTTGAAGTACTTTTTTGCATATGTCTATCAAATTGTTCTGCATCATTTGTTGAAAACTATCTATTTTCCCGTTGAATTGTGTTAGAATGTTTGTAGAAAAACAGCTGGCAATATATGTGCGCATCTACCCCTGTGCTCTCTGTTGAGGATGTCCACATGACTTTGATTGCTTTAGCTTTATAATCATTACTGAAATTGGACTTTGTCCTCTTTTTAGAGTTGTTTTGGCTATTCCAGATATTTTGGTTTTCCTTATAAAATTTAGAATCAGCTTGTCAATGTCTAGGAAAAGAAGCCTGTAGGGTTTTGATGGGATTGGGTTGAACACATACATCGGTTTGAGGAGAATCAACTTTATTTTTGATATGGAGTCTCGCTCTGTCATCAGGCTGGAGTGCAGTGGTGAGATCTTGGCTCACGGCAACCTTTGCTTCCTGGGTTCAAGTGAGTCTCCTGCCTCAGCCTCCCGAGTAGCTGGGACCACAGGTGTGCACCACCATGCCCAGCTAATTTGTATTTTTAGTAGAGATGGGGTTTCACCATGTTGGCCAGGATGTTCTTGAACTCCTGACCTTGTGATCCACCTGCCTTGTCCTCCCAAAGTGCTGGGATTACAGGTGTGAGCCACTGCCTGGCCGAGAATTGACTTCTTAACAGCATTGTGTCTACTGATTCATGAACATGGTTTATGTTTCCATTTGTTTATGCCTTTTAAATGTCTGTCAGTAATATTGTGTAGTTTTTGATGTTCAAGTCTTGCAAACTTTTCGTCAAATTTATCTTTATTTCATATTTTTTGATGCCATGATAAAAATTATTTTAAAGGAATTCCTCTTTCTTATTGTTGCTATTATGTAGAAATAAAGTTCACTTTTATTTATTGATCTTGTGTCCTGAAACATTGCTCAACTCATTTACTGGTTCCAGTTGCTCTTTTTTGTAATGCATAGGGTTTCCTACACGGATGTCATTTGTCAACACAGAAAGTTAGACTTCATTTTTTAAAGTCTGGATTCCTTTTTCTTGCCTGACTTTACTCTTCAAAATCTCCAGTACGATTTTGAATAGAAGTGCTGAAGGCAGACATCTGTTTTTTTGTTCCTTAGCTTAGGGCAAGAGCACTCAGTCTTTCACCATTAAGTATGATGTTAGCTGTAGATTTTGAGGAAGTTCCCTTCTATTCCTTTTTTGCGTAAGTTTTTGGATGTTTGTTTGCTTTTACAAGTAATAATTGATGTTGGATTTTGTAAAATACTTTCTCTGCATTTATTGAGATGGTCATCTTATGTTTGTTTAGTTAATACGGTAAATTATAATTTCCAATGTTAAACCAACTTCACAGTCTTGGGATAAAGTCCACTTGGTCTTGATGTACTTACTATCTTTTTGAATTCAATTTTCTAAAAAATTACATTTTATTAATGTTACAAAGGAATATCTATAGTTTTCTCTTTTCTAATGTCTTCACTTGGTTTTGGTAACAAAGTAATTCTGGCCTCTGAAAAATATGCAAAATATCTTTTGCTCTTTAATTTTCTGAAAGACTTTGTATAGATTGGTATTATTTCAAAGTTAAATATTTGACACAATTCACCTTTGCATCCATCTAGCTCTGTACAATTTTGTGAAAGGGGCAAAAGATTACTAACTATAAATTTAATTTCTTTCTTTTTTTTTTTTTTTGAGATGGAGTTTTGCTCTTGTTACCCAGACTGGAGTGCAATGGCGCGATCTCGGCTCCCGCAACCTCCGCCTCCTGGGTTCGGGCAATTCTCCTGCCTCAGCCTCCCAAGTAGCTGGGACTACAGGCATGCGCCACCATGCCCAGCTAATTTTTTTTTGTATTTTTAGTAGAGACGGGGTTTCACCATGTTGACCAGGATGGTCTCGATATCTTGACCTTATGATCCACCCGCCTCGGCCTCCCAAAGTTCTGGGATTACAGGCTTGAGCCACCGCGCCCAGCCGGATTTAATTTCTTTAATAGATACAGGGTTATTCAGGATGTCTATTTTGTCTTGCATGAGCTTTGGTGGTTTATGTCTTTTAAGAAATTTGCTTATTTCATCTATGTTGTCAACATTTTTATCATAAAGTTATTCATAATATTCTGTTCTTATCCTTTTAGTATCCATTGAATCTGTAATGATATCACCTCTATCATTTCTAATATTGGCAATTCTTCTCCCTTTTTTTCCTGATCAGGATTTGCTAGGGATTTATAAATTTTACTGATCTCCTCTAAGAACTAGATTTTGATTTCATCAATCTTCTCTGTTGATTTTCTATTTCATTGATTTGTACTTTCAACATTGTTTGTTTTTTTTTTCCTGCTTATTGGGATGTTAATGTGTCCTTCTTTTTCTAGTTTCTTATGGAGATCATTGATTCAAGAACTTTCTTCAGTTCTAACATAGACCTTTAGAGCTATACATTTGTGTTATATTTTCATTTTGTTATTTTCTGGATACTTTCTAATTTCCTTTAAAAAAGCTATTCTTTCACCCATTTGTTTTGTGAAAAAATTCCAGATATCTTTCTGTTGTTTATTTTCAACTTTATTATATTTTGGTTTGAGAACATACTTTATATGACTTTAATTGTTTAAAATTTATTGAGACTTGTTTTATGGCCCAAAATATCTCTTATAAATGCATTTTTGTGCTCTTGAAAAGAAAATGCATTTTGTATTTGACTGGAGTGCCATATAAATGTCAATTAATTTAAATCGAGTGTTAGTATTGTTAAAGTCTTCTGTAGTTTTCCTTACATTATGCATACTTGTTTAATCAATTATTGAGAAGGGAGTATTTAAATCATCAACATAATGTCAAATTTGTCTATTTCTAATTAACGTTTATCAAATTTTTCTTCAAACATTTTGAAGCTTCATTATTAAGTGCCTAAATTTAGGGTTATTATGTTCTTTTTCTGAATTAACTCTTTTAAAGTAGTAAGAATCTCTCTTTATCCCTAGTAATATTATTGTCTCTGAAATCTTTGTTTGCTGTTAATATAGCCACACCATCTTTGTTTTCATTAGGGTTAGCATGGTATATCAGTTTCCATGCTTTTATTAATAGTTAAAATCTACTGTGTATTTGTATTTAAAGTAAACTTCTTGAGTGCTGCATACAAGTGTGTGTTACTTTTCTTCCAGTCTTACAATCTCTGCCTTTTCTTGGAATGTTTAGATCATTCACATTTAATGGATTGCTGTGGTTATCTTTAATTTTGCAATCATGCTATTTGTTTTTTCTTGATCCCATCCATTCTTTCCTTGCGGTTTCTTTTTTTCTGCTATCTTTTTGTCTTCTATATTTTGGATTATTTTTTTAAAAATATGATTCCATTTTATCTCTGTTGTTGACATATTAGCCATAACTCCTTGGTTTTGAGTAGCTGCTTTCGAGTTTATAGAAGGGATAAAGAATCATTGTTTGTAAAGAGCCAGATAGTAAATATTTCAGGTTTTGTAGGCTGTATGTTCTCTATTATAACAGCAAACTCTGCCATTGTAGTGTGGAAGCAGCCATAGACAATAAGCAGACATAAATAAATATGTAGATGTAAATAAATAAATGTGTTTAGCTTTTAATAAAATGTTATCAGAAAAAACATTGTCTGGTCATATTTGGCCCATGTGCTGTGGTTTGCTGCTCCATCTTTAATTTTTCACCAACCACTTCCATCTCTCCTTCCTAGTCTTTATGCTACTATTGTTTTACATTTTACCTCTAAATATGTTACAAATCTCACAATAGAGTGTTATTGTTATTGCCTTAATAGTCAGTTATCTTTTAATGCATTATAAAGAGGAGTTTTTCCAAAGTTGACTTCTATATTTACCATTTTGATCTTCATTCCATTGCATAGATTTTTATGCCTAGTATAATTTTTCTTCTGCTTAGAGGACTTTCAACATTTCTTGTGCTAAAGTTTTGTTGGTGATAAATTCTTTCAGCTTTTGTTTGTCTTAGAAAACGTACTTTGTTTTCATTTTTGAAAGATGTTTTCACTGTTTATAGAATTCTAGGCTGACTTATTTTATTACCTAAAGATGCTTTAACACTGTCTTCTGGCTTGCCTTTTTCTTAATGAGAAGTCTGCCTTCATCCCTATCCTCATTCCTCTGTATATAATGGGTATTCTCTGAATGCTTTCAAAGTTTTCATTTCTCAGTGGTTTTAAATAACTTTATTAGGATGGTTTGGGTCTAGTTTTCTTTACTCTTTTTGTGTTTGGTCTTTGCTACTCTTCTTGAATCTATAGGTTTATAGTGTTGTCAATTTGGAAAATTTGGAGGTATTATTTAAAATTTTTTTTCTGACTCCACTGACCTATCTCTTTTAATTTTGTGATTCAATGTATATTGGGCTACTTGAAGTTTTGTCAAAATGAGTTCTCTTCATTTTTTTTCAGTATTTTTCCCTTTGTTTCATTTTGGTTGGTTTCTATTGCTTATTTTCAAGTTCCATAATCATTTCTTCTGTAATTTCTAATCCCCTGTTAATGCTATCTAGTATTTTTTTTTCATTTCATAAATTGGATTTTTCATCTGTAGTTCACTTTCAGTCTTTTAAATATCTTCCATGGCTCTGCTTATGCATAATCTTTCCTGTGCCTTCTCGAGCATATGGGATATGTAAAGTAATTGTTTTAACACCCTTGCTTGCTAGTTCTATCATTTGTGCCATTTCTGGGTAGGTCTTCTTAGTTCATGGGTACCACTCATCATGGGTGGTATTCTCCCCATGTCTGATAGTTTTTGATTTGTTGTCAATATTGTTTATTTTATCTTATTGGGTGCCGTCCATATTTATATTCCTATACAAAATTTTAAGTTCAGGAACACAGTAAAGTTACTTGGAAATAGTTTGATCGTTTAGGCTTTTTAAAAAGCGTTTTCAGTTGGGACCAGTATAGGCTTTAATCTAGAGCTAATTTTGACTCACAAATAAGCCAGGTATCATTCTGATTCTCTACCCCATGCACCACTAATTACAAAGCTTTCCTCTAGGGCTGGTAGAAACACAGTCTTTCAAAGTTTGTGTGAGCTTTTGGGATTTTCTCTCTGTTCCTTTCGGACAGTTCCCTCCCTGGCCTTGGGTGGTCTTCTCACATACATGTTGGATCTGTACTTGGCTGAAGACTTTTGGGAGGCACTCTACAGAACTCCAGACCTCTTTTTCTGTGTAATTCTTTCCTCTCTGGTACCACGTCCTGTAAGTTTTGGTTTCTTTGGTCTTCCTGGACAAAGTTTGTTTATTAGTGTTGTTTCTTCAGCTCAGGTAGCATGCTGAGCTCTGTCTGGGTTCTTTTTTCTTTTGCTATCAGCCAATAACTCCCCGCAGTAAGCTGGGGTAATCATAGGACTCATCTCATTTATTTTACTTCTCTCAAGGGTTGTTGTCCTGTGTTACCTATATGCAATATCTGAAAGTTATAGTTCTATATGTTTTTACAGACTGTTTGTTTCTGGTGGTAGGGTAAATCTAGTTCCTGTTAATCTATCTTGATCAGAAGCATTCCAATCCTAGTACATATTTTTGGTCTGCAATTTAGGAAATGCATTAAAAAAAACTTTAGTGTGGACAGATTACCCAAATAACATAATCTTAGATGTGCTGAAAGATAAGATATAGGTATGATGATGATAATAATAACAGTTGTTTTTTTAGATTCCTATCCTGTATTAGGGACTTTGTTATGTGTTCTGCATGATATGTCTAAATAAAGTATCTAAAATAACCAACACTGTGTGTTAGGTGCTCTTTTTACCCCTATTTTCTTTTTTAGAGCTGGGATCTCATTGTGTTGCCCAGGCTGGAGTGCAGTGGGTATTCACAGGTGAGATCATGGCATAGTACAGCGTTGAACTCTTGGACTCAAGTGATCCCCTCCCCTCAGCCTCTAGAATAGCTAGGATTACAGGCATACACCACTGTCACTGACACACCTCTGTTTTTAAAGTAGGAAACCGAGTTTATAGTGTTTATGCAACTCACCTAACAAGTAGTGGAAACTTAACCTCAACACTAATATTCTAGAATCTACATTCCAATCACAGATTTGAAATATTGTTTGTATTATTTAGAGACATCTTAAAATCCCAGCAATAGATGAATGAGTTAACTAGTTCACATTTATGTGTAAAATTTATGCAAGCATTTAAAAATGATGTTGTAGAAAAATATCTGAAAAAGATTTTCAAGACAAAAAATACAATAACATTGGTTATCCCGAGTGATGAAATCATGACTAATCTTAATCTTCTGTTTTCCTGCCTTACAGTTTTCAGGTTTCTTGTCTTTGCCCAGAAAGAGAAGAAATTTATATACAGAAAGGATTTCAGTCCTGGGTGCTTCTATGTACGGTAGCCATGAATAAGTTATAGAAGCTGGGCTTTTGGCCTACATTTCTAAAGTTTGTAGGTTTCTTATTTTCTTTTCTGTCTTTCCAAATCTTCTTTCCTTTGTGGTTCAGCTTATGTTCAAACTCTTTTGAGTGATTTTCTCTGGTTATACTGACCACTGTCTTTCTGAGCTCCAGCAGCGCACAGTAGCCTGGTTATTATCACTAACTGGCCGAATGATGGGTCTGTGGGTGATGTTTCTCTCTTTCAAGTCTGATTGTGAACTTCTTGAGGGTAATGCCAGATTCTACATGATCACGTTCCTCATTCTGTGGCTGGGGCCATGTTGAGCACAGCTGGTAATAACAAGATGTCATTCAACACTGTAAAAAATTGCTTCCTTAGCTATTGGCTCATTCATCAGCAAACCCTCAGCAGTGGGGGTGGTTGTGGGGAGGGCAGGTCTATTATCTCTATTTTACAGGGAAGTGTATGGAAGCCTACACTGTGTAGGCTGCTTCCTTGAATATAAGAACCAGCAAGTGACACAGCAGAAATTAGAATATAGGTATCCCAAGGACTAGCCATGGTTCCTCTGTTCTGTGAAAGACTAGGGGAATAGTTGCAAGCCCCAATTCCTTGGCCTGAGCTTGCCTGTTCCTTCTTTCCCTGTAGCTGCCTTGACTGTTCCCACTCTGGCTTAAAGGCGTGCACATTACTCTGGAGGCCAGTGGTGCTGCCCCGTGGGTTTATTTGCACAGTAGGCCAGAAGACAGAAGTGTGCACCTACTCTTGAAAAACCTCTATCATTGACTCATCATCTCCAGGCCCCAGGAAGTGCAGTCCCAATGTCCCTCTGCCATTGTTTGGATAGTGACTTGAATGTCATGGGTCTAGATAGCTTGTTTCCAAGCCAGAGGGATGTGCAGCTTTCCTGGGCAGAGGGAGGCATGCTTTCCTCTCCTAAGAGAATAAAGAGTTTTTCTATTGGGAGTTCCTTCCCGAACTCCCCACCGTTAACCCCACATACTATCCAGTGTGGCACACATTGACCTTGAAACTTGCAGACTTCAGAGCTTAAGTGGATGCTTTTTTGAGTCCTGGGAGAAATTGGCTACAGATTGGGAACAGAACGGCATGCCCCTGACACTCATCCTGGCAGACTGGAGAGGCTGGCAGCAGACGAAGCAAGACACTGGGGCCTTGTCCAAAGAGGCGGTTTAGCCAGAAGCAGTGGTTTTAATTTCAGGGTGAATTTACTGGCTATTCACCCATTGTGCCTCTTCCCAACTCAGCATGGAGGACGCCACACTCATTCACCCCTCCTCCAGGAACTTCCGCCTCCCTGGTCTTTGATCTGTTCAGAAGCACCTCCTTCCCGCTTTTCCCCATTTTTTTTTTACCACCCCCAGCACAGAGCCTTTTCTCCTCTGTCTCTGTATTGCCAAAAGTTCTTCTGGCTCTTAAGACTTTTCTCCACTGTCCCTTTTACTTGACAGATTCAAGTTTTACACAGTCTTGGGAGCTTAGCTCAAGTTCCCACTTCTTCCAGGAAGCTTCCCTGATAACGTCTGCCCCATTAGTCTTTTCCCTTCCAGAGAACTCATTCGGGGATGTTATTATATTTGGTTTTATCACTTTCTCACTGCATTGCCTTTTTCTCCCGTTTCTGCATGGTCAGGTAGCACATATCTAAGGAGACTTAGTGTCAGGAGTGTTCCCTGTGACTCAGCACAGTGCATTCACTCGTTACTGGATGGATTGAATTTAAAGGTACTTCGGAATCCCCTTGCTTTGGTTATAGCATCTCCTGATACTACAGTAGTTGAGATGAGAGACAATGAGAACTCTGGGCATGGAGTAGAGAAGAAGGCATGGATGGGTTAGAATATGTAGTTTTTTGAGGTCATGGTCTTTGGAGAACAAAGGAGGGAAAAGTCTAGAATTATCCAGGTTTTGGTTTGAGTAACTAAGAGGCTAGTTAGACCTTTCATTGAATTAGAGAATATAGAAGGAGTGAGTGTGTGTGTGTTGTATGAGAGAGAGAGAGAGAGAGAGAGCGAGCGAATGTGTGTGATATGGGTGTGTAGGGGACTGAGGAGACAATACATTCCATTTTGGATAGGTTGCCTTATAAGTACACATTGATCAAACGCTCCCTTGGACCAGGACAGGCGTGGTTCAGGCTCCAGCCAAGGCAGTTGTAGACAGAGTTGGTTCTCTGGGACTCCAGCTTCTCCTGTGAGTTAGCCAGGAGAAGAAAGAGCGAGGGCCATGAGTCTAAGCCAAAGCCCTTGGTAATGCTGACGGTCAAGTCAGGACAGTCAATGCAGTATGAGCTCCCTGGCATCCCTCCGAATCCCCGCACAGGTCATCTTCGGCAGGTTGGTCACGGGCCGCTGGCCTCTGATATATGAAAGAATGGCTTTTTCCTGAGACAATCAGCCAGATTCGTTTTAATCTTATTAAAAGGTGAAATATACTTAGGAAAATAAATGTCATTGGATTTTACAGTGTTTTAAGAATATGCACCATAAAAAGTGCTCTAAAACCTTTTATTTTGGTACATTCTATCTTGGATGAAATATAGGACTTTTAATGAAGAGTCAGTTGAGTCACCATCTCTTCTTTGAGGCTAATGATTAAAATTCAAACAACTCAGCAATCATTTCTCTTACCTCGATCTAATTTCATATTGAGCAAGACAATGCTATCTGGAGGGGAAGCAAAAAATACATAATTCAAATTTAAATTTAATAGGGGATGGGAATTTGATGATGAGAAGGACATTTCCAGGGTATAGCTCTAGAGCAGCTTATGGCCCAGTCCTGTCTGAGGACAGGGGAGAGAGGAGTTCAGATCAGTGATACCCTAGGCAGGAAAACTGGTGCTATGCCCATGGTATCAAAGGTATTGCCCTTGGAATTCCTATGTCCTCCATGAAAATGAAACCGCTCTGCACTCACTCCTAGATTGCTCTGACACACTGTGAATCACCATCCTGGAATTTTTCAGTCTTGTGAGCAGAAAGCCCCTGAGATGTGGGGATATCACCATCCACTGTCTCGACAATCTCTCAGATACAAAAGCCAAAGGCACAAGGGTATTTATGACAATTTTATATATAAGACCGTAGAACAATGAACAAGCGAGACACCCAGCCCTGGGGAACCATAACCATATTCTGGTTAGGTTACTCCACCAAGTGCTACATGTTGTAGGGAGAGGAGGCCATGCCCTAGAGGGAAGGCCATCTTGCCCTTGACATCACACAGCTTGATGTGGTCACTGTTGTTCTACTCTGTATGCCCTGAAACTCAGTGATGTCTTTGTGCTCAGAGGCGGCCAGGTCCTCGGGGTAAAGACACTGACCTTACCCATGTGATTCTTCTGTGTGAGTATAGGTCACATCACATATTTGCAGTGGCAAACCCTCAGATGGTAACTGCAGTGCATGAGAGCCGAGGTGGATACTTTATCTGGGTCCTGGAGGAGTCTGTTGAACTGTTCCCAGCTAGTAGAGGAAGGCCTCTCCCTGGTGGCCAGATGTCCGTGTCCCCGTATGCCATGCCTCTCTTTCACAGAGATCGGCTTTCTGGACCTTTGAGTTTCCTGAGGCTATGCCCAGTCTTGCTGGGGTCTCCCGTATCTCAGGCTCCATTTAACAAATGTGATCATGGCTTCCTTCTGTGGCAGAATTAGCCCTTCCTTGGTAAAATGACTCTTGAGTTTTATACCTAGAAGTTCCTTTTATTTACAAGTTTAGTGATAATCTGACCTTTCCACTTTACACTAAGAAGATTATAAATGTGAAGACCATTATGACAGAACAGTAAAAACTTGGAAAATATACCAAACATAGTACCGTAGCAAAAATGTACAATTTACACAGAGCCTTCTTATAGCTGTAAAAATGTGGGTGTGCAGATAAAGAGGGCCAGAGAAGATGGAGAAATGTAAATTTGACATGATGAGATTTTGGGTGTCATAATTTTTCCCTGACATCATAAATATGTTTTCATCATAAATGAACAAAAGAAATCCTGACCTTTAGATCCATGAGCTCCAACTAGGCCTGAGAGAGCAATGAGTTCCTTTGGGTCAGAGGAGGTTGAATCTGGCCCCTGGCCAGTGGAGACCTCTCCTGGGAGTCCAGCCTCTGCCACCAGAAGTCTTTACTTTTTGCACAAACGGCACCCCTGCCCTGCCCAGCCCTCCCTGGAAGCATGGCAGGGTTCTTGGGAGCATGGTTTGCTAACTCCAGCCCTGGGAACCCTACAGGTTCTGAGGTCAGTGCCTGGAGGAGAGGTCAGTGATTTCTATTTCAGGCAGATTCTCGGGCTTGAGCTCCTCAAAAAAGGAGATCGCGATGGGAAGTGACGGAGGCTTTTCAGCTCCCAGCTTGAGAAGGAAAAGCTATGTTTTGTTGAGCCCCCACCTATATTTTAAATCTCTTTCTTTTTTCTGATGGACACTTCTGTTGTTTAGCTTTCTCTGTCTTTTCCATTCCTCTCTCTCTAAGCAAATAAACCTTTTATTGACTTACTTGATCAAGTGAGATAATGTCCACGAACGTGTTTTGTAAAATGCAGAGGGTTATGTTTATTTTGCCAACACTTATTTTGAAGGACCTAACAAAGGCATTAGTTTATAAAACTGTTAACACAATAGAATTCTAACGTGAGTCTGCTTATCAAGGGAGGTGGGAAGTTAATAGAGCAAAGCAGAGAACATACTCGTGTTGAAAAATCACTTTGGCACCTTAGAGGTTTGAGCATATATTGATTAAATGGGTGACTGCATTGCGGGTGGGGTAGGGGTAGAAGATACCGTGGTGGGTGTCATGAGAGGTACTGGAGCAGACAGCTGGCTCCTGCTTGGTACTCACTGAGTGGGACCCTCAGCTGGTCTTTAAACTTCTTTTCTTTTTTGGCGAAAGAAGTAAAAATTCTATGCAGGTGGTACGACATCACATTTTTTGGTAAAATAAGTTACCTGTTTTTGACACAGGATCTGGCTCTGTCACCCAGGCTGGAGTGTGGTGCTGTGATCTTGGCTCACTGCAGCATCCATCTCCTGGGCTCAAACAATCCTCCTACCTCAGCCTCCCAAGTCGCTATAGGCATGCACCACCATCCCCCGCTAATTTTTGTATTTTTTTTTTTTAGAAATGGGATTTTGCCATGTTGCCCAGGCTGGTCTTGAATCCTGGGCTCAAGTGATGCTCCTGCATTGGCCTCCCAAAGTGCAGAGATTACAGGCATGAGCCACTGTGACTGGCATAAACTCTTACACCTTAGTGTCCTCATTTATGAAATGACAGGAGTTGACTGGAGTGGTTGCCAAAGGTGATCATCATATTACAGATTGTAATACTTAAGACTCACAAAACCCTAATGGGGATATTTATTTCTCCTGTTCTGATTTTTCACCACAGCAAGTCACATGCTGCTTTAGTACTAAAACAGGCACAACTTAGAATTGGGAACCCAGGGGAAGTGTTGGGCGGTGGGGTGTCTGATATTTGTGGGTTCTCTTTTCTGTTGAAAGGTTTGGTTTGTAAATGAAGGCTTCCAAAGTAGACTCTGGAGTAGGTATTCACAGCATACAGAGAATTTTATATTCCATGCAGGTGGGATGACATCACAACATGAAAGATGGAAGAGGTCAAAGACAAGAACACGCTGCCGTGATCCCGGCCAGGGCCCAGGTTTCTGCTGGGAGAAAGTCTGGCCTCTTAGAAGGCGTGTATGGCCTCAACCCATAAAAACGATCAGAGGAATCTAATTCAAGTACTTTTCGTGGGTCTGAACATATAATATCTCCTTACATAAAGAGATACCCTGGAGGAGAAAAACCAGGATGAGGTTCTTTTTTTTTTTAATGCATTGTGGGTTCTCTGCTAAAGAAAGCCAAAGTTATGGGGTTGCTTAAACCTAAACTGTGGCTAGGAATTGCCCACAGACCAGAACATTAACTCATGATTCAAAGCCCCTTGTGCCTTGCTATGGTAACTGAAATGGGCTTTGCTGATTATAGCTGCGTTCTGATATGTTTCATTGCATGTCATTATAAGGCCATGGCTGTGCCTTATATCTGATACAATGTATCATAAAATAGTGAAAAATTACACTTAATCTGGTCCAAAAAATGTGTCCATAAAGTGTTAGGTGAATGAGTTGGTATGCACAAATGTACATACAAATATGTATGGTAAGTATAGACACAATAAACATTGGGAAAATTTATCACAAAGAAACAAGGTTGAAGCTTTTATTTATGCTTTATAGCAGGTTTACAAATTTCAGTTGCCCCTCTTAGGTAACAATTTTATTATCAGCAATTGCAGGGCTGGGTAATGGCTGATGAAGCCACACATCCCCTGACCCTGCTCGTGTTTGCATATGGCATCCAGGAAGGGCCAACTGTGTCTAGAGCTGAGAGGGTCTCTATAAGGCCCGTCTTTCAGAGAGCCGGCTCAACCTGAGACACCCACATAATGTCCAGAGTCCACAGCATCGTTAATATCTGTTGCTAGCTTTGCATTAAAAAAGATTAGGTTTCATTCAAAGATGATTGAGAACTAGCTATGACAGCACATATAGAGGATTTTAAACAAATGCAAGTCACAGCCCTTGTCCGAAGGAATGTATTGTTTGTGAATTCTGGAGGTTACAGCTGACTTTAAAACGTTTTACATAGTTTTAGCAAAGACTTAGTAGAGCCATAAATCCTGCTGAGGGGTCATTGGAGAAGGGAGGGGAGAGAAAGACTGGGAAACCAGTGATCTGGAAGACCGAATCTGCTGCTGGGAGAAGATTGGGAGCACGGTATATTTTGAAAGTAGTCTAAATGTGGGATATTGAAAATCCAGTGTAGGGAGAGAAACAAAAGTGATGCAAGAATCAAATACATTTCTGGTGACATAGTTTAAAACGTTTGTAATTCAGTCCGTTTCTAGACTTGAATCTCCAGTTGTCCCTCTGGGCTAGAGATGGACGGTGTTGATAGTGGAAGTTTGGTCTTGAGCCAATAAGGAGTGGAGATCCCGGAGACCCCCGATTCCCTTGACTTGTTTTGGGAAAATATCCATATTAAAAGATTTTACTATACAAAAGGATTTTTAAATTTTGTTATCATTTCTTTCTTTCTTTTGTTTTTTTGAGATGGAGTCTCATTCCGTTACCCAGGCTGGAGTGCAGTGGCGCAATCTTGGTTCCCTGCAACCTCCGCCTCCCAGATTCAAGCCATTCTTCTGACTCAGCCTCCCAAGTAGCTGGAACTACAGGCGTGTGCCACCATGCCCAGCTAATTTTTGTATTTTTAGTAGAGATGGGGTTTCACCATGTTGGCAAAGATGGTCTCCATCTCTTGACCTCGTGATCCACCCTCCTTGGCCTCCCAAAGTGCTGGAATTACAGGTGTGAGCCACTGAGCCCAGCCTGTTATTATTTATTTCTAAATAGCATTGGAAAGACAAGAGAAAAGATAATAAGAGTTTACAGAGTATTAGGGAAAAAGAGAAACAGAAAATCCAAATGTTTGCCAAGCACCTCCCATACCAGGTGTGTGTGTAATCCGGCTCTGTTCTTATAATTATGTGTGTGTGGCATGTGTAAGGTATGTATTATCATCTCCTTTTTATAGATTAGTCATTAATCAGGACAGCAGCCAAAATGGAAAGAAGGGTTGAAGAGGTTGAGAACTGAACTGTCAAACAAGCCCTGGCTAACTGGAGTGGTGTTAATGGATATTGTTTGGTTAATGGGTCCTGCTAAGCTTTGCATTGACTGGCTCAGAAGAAGCACCTTTGGTAAAGAGGAATTTGTCTGAAACAAACATCACAACATTATGTTTTAAATCTCATGTATGAAAATCCAGATATCGAGTACACATGTAATTTTCCCCTTCTTTTAAGTCTCTTTGATTTTAAAAGTGCTGTAACAATCACAGTCAATTTTAATGTGTTGATAACAATACCATCCTGAATTTTTATACAGAGTTTTTCTTCCAAGGACCTTGAAGTGCTAAAAATGTTGTCATCCATATAGGCTAACCTCGGGAATATCTAATTTAGCAAATGTCAGTGATAAATTCTTTTGGTGCCATTCCCCATGTCTTTGAATTTATTAGAACGCCCTGGAAATAAGGATGTTTATTCTACAGCAATTGACTGCTGGTAGTGTGGTTAGTTGGTATAATTCCACTTGTATTTACTGTTTATCTTTTAAATAACTGCTGGGATTAAAAAAAATCCTCCATATTTGCTTTCTATTTCTAAAGTGGTAGGTATTACCTACTTTCTAGTGCTTTCTACAGGTGGGCTAAGGAAACACCCCGCCCCCCCCCGCCCGCCTTACGTGACTTCATGCTTAGAGCTGCTAAGCGAGCTTTCACAAACAAAACTGGAAGAATTAGAATAAAAATTGGAATTTTGAAGGCCGTTAAACACAGAGACAGTTCCTGTGCAAACAGAAAGCTGTGGAAACCATGAGATCATGTGAACGAAGGCAGGATGCCTGTGCCTGCCCGGATCTGCCAAACCCACTCACCCTCACCAACAGCCTGGCCAGAAACCCAGGGGGGAAGTCCACAGAGAGCGTCCCACGATTTGTGCAGATTATGAAGTCATTCCGTTCACTGAATGATTGTAAGCGTTTCAATCCTTGCTCTTTATTTCAACTTTCAATGACTTAATTAGCTAAAAGTAAACTTTATCCACAATAGCAGCATTATGTTTAAGAGTCAATTAAATCCCAGGCAGTGTCATTAGATAAAATGGTGTGGCTAGCAGGATCCAAGGCGGGGTGAGAGCAAGTGCCAGGCGTCCTGGGCCCCTCAGAATGGGTTCGGGGCCTGGCCCACAGTGCCTGTCCAGGAGACTTTCCCACACTGGGGCCACAATGCCCTCACGTCTTTCTTCCTGCTGCACCCCCCCAAAGACCTAGAACTTTCCTACTCTTCCAACCTCTGTCACTCATTCATAGACCCGTTCCCTGTTTCCTCCTTTCCACCAGCCCCTAATGATGACAAAACCCAGGCTATAGTAGGGACATAGCTATTTGTCTCTGTCTGAGGATGGATCTACCCTCAGCCCCAGCAGGATGTGAAGGTAGAGTCCTGTCTGCAGGACATTTGAGGATGTGGGACCTTTATGTAAAGATACTGGGAGGAGAAGGTTGGGGGCAGCTTGTCTGCAGGAATTCAGCCAGGCCCTACCTCGGGTGGGGCTGCAGTGGTCAGTGGCCTCACAGACCACTTAGACATCAGCACAGTGTGCTCAGTGTGGGCGTGGTCAGAGCAGCCACCCAGGCTGAGTGATGGCTCCACGCACACACTGATCCCCTAGTCAGCTCTGTGTTCATCATTCCGAAAGGGAGAACCTACCTGCCCTGTGTAGAGACTCCTGGCCTACTATCCCTTTTCCAGGCAGAGTTTGGACCCATCATAAATGTCATGGCTAAAAGGCATGGAAGGGTGGGGATCATGTCCTGTAATAGTCCAGAGAATTAGGACATATGTTTAATTTAGTATTCAAATGGGGATACTCTGGATGTTAATGATCATGCTGGGACATGGGTCATCCTGGGCAAAGCAGGTGGGTGGTCACCTGGCCCAGAAGCCACCTGGTATGATGCCAGCCCATAGTATTCAGGCCTCTGTCTACCCACGGCCAACCCTGCCCCTGTCCTGTGTCCTGGGTCACTGCAACAGAGGAGGAAATGGAGGGAAAGGAGCTTGCAAGATGGGACCTGGGGTTGACAGAGGCAGAGGTGGCCATTATGCACACACCCATGTCCCACCTGCTCTCCTTCCAAGGGCCCTGTGCCCTGGAAGTGTTGTGCTGTGCCCTGCAGCATCCACTGTTCTGGGATCTCAGGCCAGAGTCTGGTACCCTCAAAGATGCCGGTGAGCCCAGCTGACTGATGGCTCATGAATGCCTGAACTCCTGAATGCAGGAGAGGGTCACTTCTGCTATTGGCCCACCAAACTGTTCTCCTGTCTCAAAGCAGCATGTGGCCTTTGCTCCCCCAGAGAACTCCCTACCTCGGCGGGCTGTCACTGTTTCCCTGGTATTCTGACAATGCCTGGGGCATGCACGTCACTAGAGTCATTTTCCAAATGAACAAATTGTGTTTTCTTCTTCGTTGAGCCTGATATTTGAGCCAATCTGTGCAGCAATTTCCTCCCCTCTGTTTTGCTGACCCTGAGCACTCTCTCAGCCCCACCATAATTATGGGCCTCTCCTGCCACTGGGAGCGCGTGCCTGTTCTACGACAGCAGTGAGTCCGCGGCACGGGGAGAAAGGCTCCAGTGTGGGGGCTTTGCCTCCCTTGCAGATGTTGGTTATTCACAAAGTCTGCTTCTCAGTGTTGCCTTAGAGAGAATTTCCAGGAGTCGCGTGGGAAACTGGCCTGTGCGGCATTCAGTGCTCACCTGTTTTCTATTCTCTCTTCCAAAGAGAGCAGGGCCGTCCCCAGAGGGCAGCTTGTGCAGGGACTACAATCTAAGGTGGCACACTCCTTATCATTGCTCTCCAGGCCTCACCAGCACTGTGTTTCTGTCCTTGGGCTGTGAACGGAACAAAAGGAATTGTCATCCTAAAAAGCAGGCCCCTTTCAGGGAGAAAGGAGAGGGTGTGGCTGAGTATGAAAGACCCAGACTGGGCGAGGCTCTCCCAAGCCTCTCATTCCAACCTTCTGCTCTGTCTCCGGCAAACACCTGTTTAGCAGCTGTTCTATTTTTCAGTCCGACCATCTGGCTTTCTGCCCATTCCGCCATTCCACCACGCCCACACATTTATTAAACACATAGACTACTAGCTGTGGCAGTGGGCTGGAGTGCTCCTTCTAAAACTCGTATGTTAAAGTCCCGACTAATCCCCAGTACGTCAGAATGTGACTGTATGTGGAGATAAGGCTTTTAAAGATGTAATTAATGTAAAATGACATCACATAGGTAGGCCCTAATCCAATGGGACAGGCATCTTTATAAGAAGAGATTAGGACAGAGACATACACAGAGAAAAGTTCACGGGAAGACACAGCAGGGAAGCGGCTGTGTACAAGCCCAGAAGGCGCTCCAGAATGAAATCAGACCCACTGACATCTTGACCTTGAACTTCTACCCCTGACTCACCTGCTGCCGGAATTGGGAGAAAATAAATTTGTGTTGTTTAAGCCACCCAGGGAATGGGATTTTGTTATGGCAGCCACGGCAAGTGAATGCAGTGGTCTCTTCCAGCATTTGGGACCTGGTGATGAGTAAAGACTTCTTAAGTTGCTCAGCACCCAGTGGAGGACTCGAACCCTACAGAAATTCAGGCAGACTTTAGGGAGGTGGACGACTCCCTGGCTTGCTCGTCCTTCCATCATCTGTCAAAGCACGAGGGAGAGGGTCTTGCAGGAGCCGTCAGAGTGGAGGCCACAGAGTGACATGGGCTGTAGAAGCGCCATCTTGGTGGCTCAACAGGACAGGGTTGAGGAATGGAAGAGCACACATGGGGCCATTCCCAGAGGCTTCCTGAGATAACCTAGTGACATGCTACAGGAGCTACTTGATTATAATTGATATTAATAACTTGAAGCAAAATCAATTATAATTGTGAGAGCCTAGGTTATACTCATAGGCACAAGAAGCTGGGGCACATAGTGTAAAGGAACACTGCTCCCTGTTTTTGACTTTTTACTAGGCCAGTGTTTGTTATGCAAGGAGTCTTATGCTTCGAATGGACTGATTCTGCTATGAGAGCTATAGGGGCAAGAAACCAGGGCCTGTTTTTAGCTGGAAAAGGCCTCGCACTGCCTGGGGGGGCACTCGCAGTCAGGAGAGGGGAGACTCACCCATGAGAGGATGGAGAGGGTTCCAGATAATGTGTGAAAGCCCCAGTGAGCAGCTCAGACCATGGCTGCTGCTCGAGGAGGTCAAAGCCGAGGAGATCAATGTAGAGTAGAGCAGTTCATTTAAGTAGCAATTAGTTATAATTAATCAATTATGTAATTGAGTAGCACTTAATTATTTACTGCCTTGTTTGGTTTCAGCTGCTCTCAGCGTCAGCTCTGTTTCCCCAGCCAGAGCGGAAGCTCCCCGAGAACAGGGTTGGGCTCATTCACTGGTGTCAGATCCTCACGTCTACAAGGCGGTGTTACAAGGAAACAAACCATAGGACCATCTTCTTAAGGTCAAAATGGCACGATTCTGCCAAGAAACGACTGTCAAGAGTCAGCCTTCAGCATAGGTGCAGAACAGGAAAGAACCAATGCTACCTGGAGGAGTGTGAGGTTATTCAACTCAACAGGGCAGGAAGAGAGGCTGGGGGAAACGGGCCCTCCTGGGAATAAATGGTGATGAGTCTTGCCCTGACTTCTGTGTGCGTCTGAGGGATGTGTCTCAGGAGCTACCAACGTGATGGGGATGTGAGCCTCACTGATGCTTCCTGAAGTTGATCCTCTCAACAGAGCCCTACCAGGTTCACCTGGTGCTTTGAGATTTAAAACAAGGGCTGGAGAGGTCATGTGAACTCAGAGAACTTGAGCTCATTCAACCTCAGAGCCTTTTGGTGCTCTGATGGTGTTACTCTTTGGGAGATAAGAACTGCCTCATTGAAGCCAGTTAGGAAATCCAGTATAGTGCAATGAATGACTTCCTGAAAATAAGTGTAGAGTGACCCAGGATTTCAGCTTATGGGAACAGAAGCACTGCTAAGCTCAAGCCATATGGCAGCCAAATGAGTCTGAAGCTCCTTTGAGGGCAGACTCCCACAGTTAATGCTTAATGGGATCCTGAGCGTTGTGGGGGAACCCAAACAGAGCGACCTCCTAAATTCCAGGTTTCCCTGGATGGCTCAAGTCTGGCTCATTTGCAGAGAACAATGGTGCCTCCGCTCTCTCCATGAGGTCAGTGGTGTTATTACCTGTATTCACAAATGGGGCAGAACACCCCAAGACTTGCAGACTGATTGCTTTCATTAACTTTAATTGGATTCTTTCGCACTTGGAAAGAGAAGTGTAACCAGGGTTTAATTGGAAGAACATCTCAGACCCAGGGTGACACAGGATTGTAAACATTAAAAGTGCTACAGCTGCGTTGGTGGAAAATGTTGGAGTCACTTATGTTGTTTGTAAGAATAGCTCACAGACTTGAGGATGTTTGGAAGTCCTGGGCATGTCAAATTTGGGGATTATTTCTGTGTCTGCTTAGAAAAAAGAAATGTGAAATCAGATGTTTGCAAGTGAAATTAAAGAAGAGACCAAACACATTCCAGCTCAGCATGTGCAGAAAGAAACCAACACACACCGGGAGACCTTTTGTGCATGTCCGTTCTCTGAGCTGGCCTGGGGCAGCATGTGAGGTCTTACCCTTGTCTCTGCTCTGGTGTTTACAACCATTGCGTCTTTTGCCTGGGATGCTCTTCTCTCATTTTTCTGCATGGTGAATTCCCATTCAACCTTTAAGACCTGCCTTTTATGTCATTGCTCTGAAGCCTTGGCCAACGGCTCTGGAAGAGTTCATTGCTCTCTGCCCTGTGCTCTTCAGAACTTTGTTCATACAATGAGCACTCAATGCCGGTAAGAAAGAGTGAGGAAGGGAGAGGGAGGGGGTCACGGATTCAGGATTCCAGATAACAGGAAACTCAGTTATGTGGGGAGATGGATGAGCTTTCTAAGGAGTTAAATTGGGACCTTGCTGTTCAATACGAATTTATTGAACATGCAAATACATGGATTGATAAACCTAGGACTTTGCCATTTGGCATTAACTGCTGCCTTGTGGAGGTGGTATTGGTTCTAAGCCTGAAGAATCCGAAAGAACCGCTTGTTGCCTGAATCGCTACCATAGCCCCTGGCTCCTCTCTTGTCTGCCTATCCCTGTGCACTGTGTCTGGCGCTGACAGAGACCCAGGCAGTGTGGCCCACTGCACCCTGTCTGCCAGTCTGCATTCTCTCCTGGACTTTCCTCTTTTAGAACCCGTGCCTAGGTTCCTGCTTCATGCTGTGGTGGTAAGGGCTGAATCCTCCCGGGTGGCACTGTTTTCAGTTTCAGGCAGAAGGGCTACTGGTGAAATCTCTGAGCCCTTCGAGGAGGTTATAGGGGCTGCGAAATCATTTCATGAATTATCTAGTTACTGCTTCCAGGTGCAGGAGGTTCTGATCTTCCTACACACCCTGGATTTGATTTTTGAAGAAGTGTCTCAGGCACATTTTCCCACTTAGCCCCCTAGGAACCCACTCGCCTCTCCTGGCCCTCCAGTGGGCTGCCCCACTGACCTGTGGCTGGCTGCCTGGCCCGAAGAGGGCTTGACATTCACCTTCCCCAGACGGGATGCGGACTCCTTCTGGAGGCCAGTGCTTCTTAGGTGTAAAGTGCACACACAGGTCACCGGTGAGGACCTGCTTTCCCCTAAAGATTGCTCTTTGGTTTTAAAAATAGTCTTTTCTAATTCACACCAAGAAATAAAACAGCCTCTCAGAAATTTTTAAAAAGGATTTAACTGTTTGGCTGGGGCTCAGATAGCAAAGCCAAGATGAGAAGGGAGGTCCTGCTCCTGGGCCGAGAAGGGGAATTGTCATTGACTGCCAGGCCAGGTCCTGTGGGCACAGAGGCCTGGCTTTCTCTGGGCCATTTTGGACTCACAGGCAAGGCACATCAGCAAATGGGCTGATGGTGAGCATGTGGGCATGAAACCACTGGGCACATGAAAGTGGCTAGTCCCAATTGAGATGTGCGATGCTGTAAAACGTACACACTGGATCTCAAAGATTTACTACAAAAGAAAGAATCAAATGTGAAGTACCTCAGGCCCATTGTGGTGGCTCATGCCTGTAATCCCAGCACTTTGGGAGGCCCAGGCAGGAGGATCACTTGAGGTCAGGAGTTCAAGACCAGCCTGGCCAACGTGATGAAATCCCATCTCTACTAACAATACAAAAATTAGCTGGGTGTGGTGGCATGTGCCTGTAATCCCAGCTATTCAGGAGGCTGAGGCAGGAGAATCACTTGAACTCAGGAGGTGGAGGTTGCAGAAAGCTGAGATTGTGCCAGTGCACTCCAGTCTGGGCAAAAGAGGGACACTCCATCTCAAAAAAAAAAAAAGCAAAGCATCTCATTAATAATTTTCCATATTGATTACATGCTGAAAGAATAGCATTTTGAGTGTATTGGGTTAAACAAAATGTTCCATTAAAATTAATTTTGTCTATTTTGTTTTTCTTAAGGGTAGTTAGTAAAAAATTTAAAATGATACGTGACTTGCATTTGTTTTCTGTATGATAGTTTCTATAAGATGGTGCTGATCTGGTGTACAGAGAAGGGGAAAGGAGATGAAGGCCTGGAGGATGATGGGCTGAACTTGGGCTGGCATCAAATCTTTGAAACCTGATGAGGCCAGAGGCCTGGAAGGATGTGCTGTGTATCTTCATAGGATAAACATCTTTTGGCAACTTGTTCTAAAAATCAGTGGAGATAAGTCTTCCCTTGGAACATCAATCCTATTTCCAGATCTGGGACTGGCATAAATATGAAACACATTTTCAGACAGAGTTAGGGTTTCATCAGACTCTGTTCTGGGAGAAAACTGAGTGAGTTGATCTGTCTATGTGGGGCTTTATTATCTTGACTGTTTTCGCCAGTTGGGTTTTCCTCATCAAGATCTGCATCTGCAAAAATTCCCAAACTCACTCTTCGGTGCACGCTGGGTATGGTGGGCGTGGAGTGATTCATTAAGGGTATCCGTACATGAAAGAAGAGCTGGGTGGTGTTTACTGGCCAGTTAACCTAAGCATGAGGACGTACGATTCACTCTATTCACTACTTATTTTAGGGTCTGATTTAATTTTCAATTTCTTTTGGAGTGAAATTGATGACTCTCTTAGAGACACCTGACCCAGGGAAACCTCTCCCTCAGGGTCCTACTTTGTTCTTCGCCTTTTACTGCCGTGGTTTTATTTCTGCATCGTGAACACATTTTCTTCTGTGTTTCATGCTGCTCCACGTTTTGTGCTCGTCTGTGCCAGAAAAGTCATTCTGAGTCCCAGACATGATTTCTCGGGGTCATATTTATGTTGTGTTGCTATCAGCTGCATTTAACTGGCTCCAATGGCACCAGTTCCTACTCAGCCAGAACTAAAAGAGTTTCCTTTTCTCCAGGAAGTGATCCACAAAGTCTTCTCCATGGCTCTCTGATGCCGAATTGTAAAATGGCTTTTGTCCCCACTGTTTTGTGTGGTCTCTTGTTTTGCTGCAGAAGAACCAGGAGCTCTGCATTTGGCTGTGGATTCTGATGGAAGGAGAGTAACTTCCACATTGAGTAGATATGGAAAACCCTCCTCCACTGCACAGAAATCATGGGCACAACTACCCTTCCTGCCCTTCCTGGCAAGTGCATGAAACAGGCAATTGCCACCCAAGATATGAGGGAAATCCTGAGAACCGTCCTATTTAAACTGCCTTTGCCATGAGTCATCTGTGACTATCCCAGGTCTAACTGTATAAGCATTGCTTCTCAGTAGAACTGTGCTTGCAGAGTTCTGAGCTGGAAGAGTCCTGAACACCCAAGTGTGCATTTGGTTATTATGTTCTTTTTCTCCTGCTAAGGCAGTCTTTAGGAAACTAAACAAATAAAGGAACTCCGCATGTTCTCACTCATGGGGACGGGGGTTGAACAATGAGAACACGTGGACTCAGGGAGAGGAGCAACACACACTAGGGTCAGTTGGGGGAGGGTAGGGGAGAAACAGTGGCCGGTGGGGAGGGAGGGGAGGGTGCAGAGGGAAAACATGGGGAGAAATGCCAGATATAGTATCCACCTAAAGTAAAATAAATAAATTAAAAAAAAACAAAAAGATAAAGGAGCTCTGGATATGTAATCAAAATTAAAAAGGAAACGAAACCATCAAACAAGTATAAGAAGGTCCAACAAAATTCTCGTTGTCCCCATGACGATTGCTTGGATGATTTTTTTCAGACATGAAATATTTATTTATTTCAAAACAACAATGAATAATTATATATTAACAAAAATGACATATTTTCATGAAGTTCTCAAAAATGGAATGCAAAGTGTGGCATTGCTTTAAATGTTCTCAAGTCTCTTTAATGGAATGCCTTCTTGGGAGAAGCTGGATTGTCATATCTGCTTGAAGTATATGAAGAAAGTTTGGCCTCACACAGGTATGTGTTTATAAAGGAGAAGAGTTTTAACAGCCTTTATCAGTTAATTGTGAGGGGCGCCTGAGGGAGAAGCAGGCACTTCGAGGAGGCATTGAGGAGGGACTTCATTGCTGGTCCCTGGTGTGAGGCCACTGGCTTCTGCATTTCAGAACTCCGGGGCTGTGCTCCAGTCCCTGCACAATTCCTGGAGGGAAATATTTTGGTCCGGTTTTTCTCCTTCTGCGTTCTTTTTAGTGACTCACATCAGAATATCTGTTATGAACACAGTGCTCACAGAGACAGCAGAGACTGACACAGGTCAGTCTGCCCTGACCAACACCTCTAGTTTAGAGCAGGCTTTAAAGAAGCCTGCAGAGGCCAGGCACAGTGGCTTACGCCTATAACCCCGGCACTTTGGGAGGCCGAGGTGGGCAGATCACTTGAGGGCAGGAGTTCGAGACCAGTCTGGCCAACATGGTGGCGCTCCATCTCTACTAAAATCACAAAAATTAGCCGAGAATGATGACAGGGGCCTGTAATCCCAGCTACTCAGGAGGCTGAGGCAGGAGAATAATTTGAACCTGGAAGGCAGAGATTGCAGTGAACTGAGATCATGCCATTGCACTCAGCCTGAGCTGGAGACTCTGTTTCAAAAATAAATAAAATTAAATTTAAAAAGGCTGCTGAGAGCTGGCGACGGGCTCTGCTCTAGAACCCAGGGGTCCCCTTCAGTCTCTCCTAGGGGCAGAGAAAATATATCCCAAGGTGCTCCTGTGCATTGCCTGACGTATAGCAGGCACTCGATACATTTTTGTGGGTTGAATGAATGAATAAATAGATGATTTCATCCATGATGGTTTCAAACCAGACAGCATTCTTCTCAACCATGCATCGGCACAACCAGACCTTTTAATATTAGACTACATTTCTTGAAGTGATAGTAGATGCCAAATATTTATTTATTTTTTTAGGTTTTTAGAGCAGCATCCTTCATCCTAAAACCTCAGGGTGCATTTGAATAAAATTACAAATAATTAAAATCTTTTAAGAAACCATAAAAGCCTTAAAAACAAAAATGATATTTTATGGTTAATAAAGCTAGAATACAGACATGATTATAATGTTATATAATCATGTATGTAATTATTACATAAATAATATATAATCATCCTAATAAACCATGTAATTTCAGCCACTCCTTCCCCTGAAGCTTGTCTATTTATAGGCCTGATCGGGTTGGCATCGGGGAGAAGATAGATGGTGGGGGGGCCTGAGGATTAAGCACAGTATGTAACTTGGAAGGGCCTGCGCGGTTTACTAATTTAAGAGAGTCTGCATCTGAACTGAATGAGAAAAACCAGCTTCAGGCTCACAGGTGTCCTTAAAGGAATTACTTGGACCCTGTGGGCTGGTTTTTCTCATCTCCCACCCCACCTGCCCTGCTTCCTACTTGGGCCTTTATGCCTATTTCTCTCCACCCCTCCCACCCCCAACCAAACACACATCAGGAGCTCCTTCCTCTTCTCTGCCTTTGCACATCCAGCAAACTTCCCTGGTGACCCACGCTTGCCTTCCCTACCCATCACCCTCCGTGGCAGTGACAGTCCCTGTAGGGCACATCAGCACACTTTCTGGTGACCTCTGATCATTTGCCAATTTTCTAGGCATGCTGTTCTTACTTCCATGTAGCCTGAACTCCTCCAAAGGCAGGTACAGAGGACGGCCCCTCTTCTCCGATTCTCAGCCACCCCTCTGTCTCTGGCTGAGGAGGGTCTGGTAAGGCTGTTGAGAGGACCACACTTCGAGGATCACTGGTTTAAAGAAAAGTCCTAAGAGCACGTTGCAGTTTCAAGACTTTGATGGCTTCCAACATGAGAATTATTGTTATCTCCTACAGTTGTATAGTGCTTTACAAAACGCCTGTCCAATGCTGTGTACAAAAGTCTTGTCTAATTATGAAAAGGTGGAGTGACTTGCTGAAGGCCCCCCTCCAGATGACAAGCCGGGGAGATGGGGTTCAAGCCCAGGGCCCCTCTACCATATCCCAGTGCCTCCCAGCACCAGTCCATTGCTTCTTTCTCTTTGGATGGGACTCATTCTGCTGGTTTGAATTTTCAGGAAACTCTTCATCCAGTGATGCAAGCAATGGGATGAAGTGTTCGACAGTTCCATGGGCCCCTGGAGTCCGTCATGACAGGCTCTTTTCTTTGATCAATAAAGCACACTCTTCTCCCACTGGAAGGGAAACCAGGCAATAGTTGCAAGATGAAGCACCCTTAACTTTGGGCCCATCTCTGGGGCTGTTAGTAGCAGCTTCAGTGCCAGGAGACACCAGGCACACTGAGTTTTGCTATAGCTCACTCGCTGTCATGTAGAGGATCTATCCAGTGACGTCATTGTGACTTTGGGTTCTGGCAGGCCCAGGGCTACCACTCAAATCACTCACAGGAGTCAAGCAGCAGCAGCTTTGTCCTCTAACTCTGAACAGCCAGTGCCCAGGTCCAGGAAGTGGAGATGATCCCAATCTCCACAGACCTTAAGCAATGATGACATACCTAGACCAGATGCGTAGCAACCTCGTTGTCCATTTCAGTATGAACACCACAATGTGTCTTCGGATAAAATCTCTTCTTTCTAACTACCGTTCGCTGAAATCTGTATCCATTTTTGTAGTGAGATAATCTGTTTATGACAGATTTCTCTCTACAATTTGAACAGAAACACCATATTTGGCAGATTACTGCTTAGAGATCCCTCTATTATAGCTCATTCCATTGCACCCTCCCCGACATTTTCATGGAACGTTCTGAGGTGCTCATGGAGCCACTAGGTCATGGTCAGTTGCCTAAGTCTTCAGACCCTGAAGCAATCTTTAGGAAGAAAACAGCCGAGACCTATGTTTTATTTCATGGTTCTATTTTGTCTTATTTGGAAAATACCAGTAGTGAGTGTCTCAGAGACATCTGTATTTTCAGCAACGATTCTCATACTACAGAAAAAAGTCTAATCAGCAGCTTCTGTGTGAAGAGAGCTTGGGCTGAAAATAATCTGAAATGCACTACCCAGCCTGAGACCTTTGCTTTGGAGGGGACTGGTGCATTGTTTCCTTGGCATGGATCACATTGAGGACTCAGAGGCGGCTTTGCTTGTCACTGTCACACTGTCCACTGTCCCATCTTGCCTTTCATGGTGCAATGGATGCAGAGCTGTGCTAGCTTCGATGATGTCTTTTTTAAGGCTTGCTTATCCTTGGAGCTCTGCAGGGAGCTGATGATCCTTTCACGGGACGCAAATGCCTCTAGCACCAGGGTACACAGGATGGACAATTGATGACCTTGTGGGGGCTGCTGGCCTGCAGAGGGCGAGACTGGGGTTATTCACAGCTTGGTAATTGGCCCAGATTCTGAGATCTTCATCCTGAGCAAATTCAGGCATCAGGGGGGCAGTTACAGATCAATGCAGGGGCACTGAATACATGGGCCCCAGAAAAAAAAATACCAAAATCAAAAATGGATTTGTGTTTAGCGTGCCTTGTATATCCTGGTCTGGTTATGAATAATTTAGCCTTCCCCAGGCTGAATAGACTATATTTAGAAAGCCTATTTTGTTTATAATACGTCCTATCTTTTTATGAAGAAGCATAAAGCATGAGAGAGCTGCTCAGAATTAGGGGTGACTTTATATTGTGGGGGCAGGAGTGCAGATGTGTCCTCACCTGCAGTCCCAGCCTCACCACATACCTGGGTGGCCAAGAGCAGAAGTGCTTAGGGCACGTGTAGCTGAGAAGAGCCTTAGGATTGTGTCGTCTCAATTGGACATGGGACAAGGATACTCTGCCTGTGTGGCTGGTGTCTCCTGGCTGGATCATCTGCCTAAGGGAGGGGATGGTGGCAAGACTCGAGGAGTGTTAAAAGGTTTCACTTCCCTCCTGTCTTGTTAGCATCTCAGCAGGAAAAGGATGGTACGCTCAGATCAGGTCATTTGAGGGGACTGTAATATACTCTGTACGTAGGTGCAGACAGGGAAAAGGGAACCCACAGGGGAGAATGCAAGGCATCAGGGCTCCTTCCTTTTTCCAGGTCTGAGAAAACACAGTTAGGGAGCAGTTCCCAGAACCCAGAACAAGAGAGCTGTGTGGACTGGCTGCCTAGTGGGAGCTCAGGCTTGGGTCAGGGACAGTCAGTGGTGACTCCACAGGGCAAGAATCAGGGGAATGAATACCCCAACTCCTTCCTTTTTCTTATCTCCTGCAGGCATCCCCCCCCCACCCCACACCACACACACACATTGACTAAACCCAATTAGAAAGTCAGGAGCAAGGAAGCCCCTAATCTTATCCATTTGGGTCAGCCTCCCAGGGAAAGAAGAATAGAGAGTAGATCTGGAGGTGCAAATGGAAGATTCCAGTATACCCCATAAATATCTCCTGCAGTTCCAAGCCCAGAATCAGGGCCCTGCTGTGAGTTGTACTGCATCTCTCCTAGAAGGCATCCATTGACTTGCAAATATCCAAACTTGGGAAAGTGACACTCTTCCTTGTTAGTACAAGGTCTGGGGTGGTCTATGAAATTGGCTGGCTATTATCTGTCTCAGGAATGGAACACAGGACAGGGATGTCTTATGAATAAGGTAGAAATGGCAGTAATGGTGAGGTGCTAATGGTGCAGGTTGGGTGGCTCAGTGAGAAGCAGCCTAGCACTGGGGCCTCTTGTCTGTATAACTGCTCTGGACACCTGAGTGGTAGCGGGAAAGGGAAGGCGTATAGACATGGAAGATGGATTCACTGGCCTTACTTTGGGAGCTGCCAGAGACAGACTCTCAGTCCCATTTGTTGAGTGCCAGGGGTCTTTCAGGAATTCATCGCTAAGTCAGTTTTTTAGAAAGTAGAACATATTTTCCTATAAATAGCTGTGCTATGAAAACTGATTAAGATTCTCCGCTAGTCCTCAAAAGTCTATTTAGATGCTGGGTGTAAGTACAAAAGTGTTTGTTAAATTGTTTTCTGTTATTTTCTGTATGTTTGAAATATTTCACATGTAGAAATAAAATGAATTAAAAATTTAGTTCAATACATAATCTGATCTCCCTGTGTCCTAGGAGGAGGGTCAGTGGAGATGAGGGAGGAGAAGTTAGAGGAGGAAAAAGAATCCCCTTTCCATTATTTTTCTGGGCCAAACTTTGCAACAGGGCAGGTGCGCCCTTTGCTTTCTCCCAGGCTCCCTCTGGCCACCTCACCCTGCTCTACCCCACATGCTGCCACCTCAACCAAGTGACAGCTCCATCCCCTCTGGCCCCTGCCTTCCCCAGCTCTCTTACTCAGAGGTGAGAGGGCTGACTTCCAGTTTCTTCCCCTTCAAAACTATGGTGTGGCTAGTCTTGGGAAGTGGTTAGAAAATATTTCCATTATCTATTGATGCTCAATAAATGATGTTAAAACTAGCAGCTTAAAACAACCACCATTTTATCTCCTTATGCTTCTGTGGGACAGGAACTTGGATAAGGCAAAGTGGAGGTAGTTGACCATTATTGTGCTCCATGGTGTCTGGTTTTGGCTAGAAAGGCTCATGTGGCAAAAACCAGCTGGGGCGGCTCAGCTGGGTCATATGTTTGGGTCTCTGCTTCTGGCTGCTCGCTGGGCACCCTGGTCCTCTTCCCTGTGGGCTGACCCTGAGGTCAGCCTAGGCTTCCTCAAAGCATGGTGGTCTGAGTAGTTTCATTCATTCCGACATGGTGTCTGGCTTCCCCCAGCAGAAGTAGAGACTGCTGGTCTTTTAAAAGCCTAAACCAATAACTACAGAGTCACTCTGCTGTCTGCCATATTGATCAAGACAAGTCTTAAGCCTGACCCAGACTCAAAGAGAAGGGAAGAGATGTTGCCTTCTGAGGAAAGCAGCTTGTGTGTGACAGTGGGGGAAGGACAGTGGCCATCTTTGGAGACTGTCTTTCCCACAAAGGAATCAGGCTGTCTTAAATGTACACTGGGGTGAATGATTGGTAGCTTCATGTGGCATTAAAATAATGGCTTCAAATTCTTTGACATTCCTTTCATAAAGGGGTCATCCCCTCTTTTTGAATTTGGCTGGCTATGTGATTGTTGAATCAAATGTGGTGGAAGTGACTCTGGGTGACTTCCAAGCCTAGCTCAACAGAGCCAAGTAGCTTCTGCCTGGCTCTCTTGGGACATATACCCTGGGGGACGCCAGGTGCCGTGGAAGAGTTTGGCCACCCTGAGGCGACCATGCCGGAGAGACCACATATGAGGGTTCCATTTTGCAGCCCAGCTCAGTCCCAGCCCACAGCCAGCACCGACTGCCCCCATGTGAATGAGCCATCTTGGGTGTCCAGTTGGTTGAACCTTCATATGATGCAGCTCCAGCTACCATCTCTCCTCTACTGCATGAAAGACCCCAAGTGAGAACTGCCTCATAAGTCCGTTCCAAATTCCCGACCCACGAGATGGTGAGTAAAACAAAATGGTTATTTTAAGCCATTAGGTTTTGAGGGGATTTGTTACGCAGCAATATTATGGAGTACTTAATAAACCTCCTGGAGGTATTTCTATTTGAGGAATTAAAATTCAGCAGTGAAGTAAAAATTCAGGTAACCAGGAAAAGGCATTTAAGAGGGGTGGAGGCGTGGGAGTGTAAAGCGGTCACATTGGTGTTGACTGAGAGTTGGGCTTCCCTAAGTAGCTCCTGTTTTTCACAAACTCTTCCTTTCCCCCAGTTATGAATTCACAGTCAAGATGCAAGTCACCTCGCTTTCTGAACTCCAGTGTCCTCATCTGAAAATGGGGATATAAATAGTTGTTTGAATTTCTGCAATGCCTAGATGAGGTAGCATTTAAGAAATCGTCTAGAGCAATGCCTGACACATAAGTGCTCAGCAATTTATGGACTATGAATCTAAGAACATGTCATTCAACAAATATTTATTGAGTAACTAGTTTGTAAAATCTTGTGTTAGGTGCTGGGACTCTGGGAGTCCCAAAGATGTTCTGTATTTCTGGCTTACTTTAGATCCAGTGGCTACATACAAAAGCCTTCTGCAGACAGTCTTGGCTTGGGGGAGAACAATTCAGGAATTGTAGCTTCCTCCGGTCTCCCACTGTAAGGTGCACAAGAAGTCCAGGGCCCAGAGGGGCCCAGGAGTTCCATGTCAGAAGAAGCTTAAACTAGTTATTAGGAGCTTGGGGTTGTGGTGTCGGAATGGTAGAGCCAAATCTCTGATATTTCACTTATTAGCTAATTGATCTTCAGCAATTCATTTAACCTCTGTGGGCTACAATTTCATCAGTGAAATAGCGATAATAATAGTGAGTACTCTGGTGTGTTATTGTGAATCTTCAAGCTGAGTGTCAGCCACATTCTAGCATTGAGTCTAGACCAGCCCAGTTCTGATGATAATGATGATATTATTATATTATCACTGTCATTACACTCACCCTTGGAAACTCAGCATAGATGTGCACAGACAAGTTTTGGAGCCAGGCTGGTAAGACCTTGAATGAGGGGGGTACGGGCATTTTTGTCTTACAGACAAAGGGGCTTTCAAAGCCAGAGAATGGCAGGATCAAGCTCCTTCTCCCTCCCTCTCTTCTGCTCCCTCTGCCCTTGCTTTCTCATTTCCTGTTCTCTCCCCTCCTTTAAAATGATGACAGTGTGTTCAAGTTGTGGAAATCAAAGGAATAGATTAGAAACAGGAGAATGAATGTGCTTAGCAGACCCAGGAAGTCTCCAGGGGATTGGAATTGATTACCCAGCATGTAACACACAAAATGATCATTTTTCTGCGTATGGGAACAATGGGAATGAAGTAGAGGGTTTGAAGTTCCTCCCTACCGGATCCCCCCTAACCCAGTGAGTTTTCTCAGTGATGGAATGGGGCCATAGGGGTGAGCAGGTGTGGACTGGACCACCTCTTGGTGGCCTCTTTCTGGAAGGGTTGGCGTTACAGGAAAAAGAACCGTTGTCAGCATACTTAGCCACCTTGTTTAACTTAGAGAGAAGACTCCACCTGTCCTTAGAGATGCTAGGACCTCGGGAAGTTTCATGGGTGAAAAGATTGATGCTTAATGTAGGAGATCACTGAGGCCTATGAAATATACCCTGATGCCTCTCCCCAGATGAGAAAGGACCTCTTTAAGTGAACTCTGTGTGGACCCCACACAGCCTTGTTGTCATTTAGGCTGGTTTCCTGGTTCTGGACCTTAGCAGGATTCAATATGGCCAAGCATTACTTTAAAATCGAGAACCCCGATTGCAGGATGGGTACAGGCTGAAGGATGGCCTGTAGGGTCAGGAGCTTCAGGGTTTTGTTTTGTAATTCATTTTGGCTTGAGTCAAGATTGGCCGTGGGAACCCGGTTTTATGAACTCAAGTCACTATGAGGAATGAAGTCACCATTCATAGTTAAGTTGCTTATCCATCTATCTGAAAGGATAAGATTCTGATTTCCAGCTGCAGTTTATCTTCTTTTCATCTCGAAGGTCGAGATTTATTTGAATAAAGAGGTGAAGGTACATGAGCTGCCAGCCTATATGATGTCTTTGCATATATTAGATAAAAGCACTCCTTCAGGGGATACGTAGCCCATCAAGTTCACGACTTGGGAGCCAGCATGGCCTATCAGTCTTCTAATTAATCCCTGGTCAGGGAGAATTTATGCAGTGCTCAACTTGCACAATCAGATGTGGCAGCCCTGCAGGAAGGGAAAATTTGTAATAATAGGCTGACCTAGTGTATCGGAGGGCTGCATGGCCTGGGTGTCTCTATTCCTGGGTCCCTTTGGATCCTGAAACTAATCTCCCATTTTCTCAAGCTCTGATTCTCAAACTTGAGCATGTATCACAATTGTCTAGAGGGATTGTTGAAACCTGGATTGCTGGCTCCCAACCACAGAGTTTTGCTGATTTAGAGGATCCAAGGTAAAGTCCAAGAATTTGAATTTCTAAGTCCCCAAATGATGCTGATGCTCTTGGTCTGGGGGCCACATTTTGAGAACGGTTTCTCTGGAGCCCGGTTTCCCAACCCAGAATGTCCCACTTCTAGGCACTAATTACGTGGCCTGTTCATCAAAAGCAAAGATACTTTTTTATATAGCGGTACAGGTTGATCGTCAAATATAAGGCTTTACTGGAACTTTCTGGGAGGGTTCGTGCTGACTCCTTCCTCATACTCCAGGAGCCCTGTGATTAATTTGGAGAGCATCTGTGGCATCTCACCTAGCATAGCCATCAGCACTGCAGTGGAGTGAAACCTGTGATCCTTTTCCAAACCTCTCGCATCCTGCATACATTCTCTCCTAGAGTATCGTTTTTTGGACTAAAACATCTCCTGCTTGATTTTAGTCTAGAGATCTATGTTTTATGTCTGCAGAAAATGTGCTGTGCTATTTTTTTATTACCCAAGTGTAAGGTAACAAAACCAAACACACAACTTAGTGTGTTAGAAAATTGTGCAGACGCAGTTTAGCACTCAGACTACTTAAAACACAAGCACACACACACGTGCACGCACACATGAACAGTCTTCTCTGAAGACATCTTTGAGTTGGGTTGAGTGAATAATGTGCTGTCTGCCCCATTATTCTGAGCCAATAGAGTCTGGACTATGTGGAATTTGGTTAATGGAGTTATAAGGCTCCCTCTTGGCAATCAAGGAGTAGAACTGGGACACTCGTTTTTGGAGCTGATGGAGTTTCATGCTCCTCTATGGTCTTAGCAATGGCTTGACATGCTTTCGGATGTGGATGACCTTCCTACTGACCCTCTCAGGACCACAGAACACTTTTTAAAAGGCTGACCACCAAGTCACCACATCTCGTTAGTGGCAGCAGTTGCTTTATCTGTGAGAATAACTGTCCTTCTTAGCTTCTCAATTTGTCACCTGTGCAGTGATTTATTACCTTCCGAAGTAATTGTA
This sequence comes from Callithrix jacchus, assembly GCF_049354715.1. NCBI lineage: Eukaryota > Metazoa > Chordata > Mammalia > Primates > Cebidae > Callithrix > Callithrix jacchus. Next base: position 92,030,045 of record NC_133515.1, read on the forward strand.
TAATGATGCAAAAATAATGACAAGCCATTCTGATAAACTTTATTACCTGTAGCATCTTGTATTCAAACTGCATTTCAGCATGTGCTTTAGGACTGCAGAGAACACCCACATGGCTGAAAGCTAGTGGGGGTTTGGAATCGACAGGGGAAGAGATGTGCAGCCTCTCAGGCCTGAGAAGGAAGGAGAAAAAGAAGTGAAATCCAAACTTCCTAAATGGTGGCTATGAGGAATTGGGCTGGGGTGAATTGATTCCATCTGGGGTACCCATGTCAAATAGGTGCACCTTTTGTTTTTTTTTAATCCCAAGAATGTTATATTTATTTAACTATTTTAAATTGAGAATACAGAATGAGCTTATAAAACATCTTTAATGAACTATATGTTCAAAGTAACATATATAAACAGTGTGCGGTTGAACTTCCATTTCATCTTCAACACTCACCTTTTGAGCCCCTCTTTTTTATCAAAGGACTAAACTTCCAGGCTTCGCACAGGTTCGGCCGTAGCTTTGCTCGAGCTGAATGGTCAAGTACCGCACAGTGTTCTGGACCGAGGTTAGGAGGAGGCTGGATTCCAGGGTAACTTTCAGATTGGCTCCTCATTTTGGAGCACATGTGAAGTTAAAAAGCCTTTTATGTGGAATTGGGAACTGAGAGACAAAATTGTAGTCAAGGTGTCTAAAAAAGGTCCTTCCAGTGACCAGTTCTTGCCTCACTGGGTCTGTGGTTGAGGGGACCATCTCCCATCACTTTCCTGAACAAACAGTAGTAGGGCCCCTGTATAGCTGACTGTGGAGGCAAAAAGAATGGGTACGAGTCCTTTGCTGTCTCCCCTTCTTCATGGTAACCTGCCCATGATGACAGGCTCTGCTTCTTTCTTTATCAATGAGTTCTCTTGGGATTGTATCAGTGTGTAGGCCAGGCCTGTGTCCTGAGTGTGGGGCTTTGGTGGTGAGGTCCGGAAGGGACTATAGCAGGGAGCTGATCTTGCTTGTGTTAATCAATGTCCACTTTTTTCGTCTGTCTGGGCTCAGGGTTGGACTGTATTTCCCAGCCTCTCTTGCAGTTAGATGGGACCTCTCTTGCAGTTAGATGGGACCTCTCTTGCAGTTATCTTGTTCTGGCCAATAGAATGTAGGCATTTCAAGGACTGGCCATAACATCTCCCCGGCATGGTCCTCCTTTCTCTCTCTTCCCACCACCTGCCAGTGGAGGATACCAATGAGAGAGGACAAAAGCACCACAGATGGAAGCCATCTTTGGAAACTGAGTCACTGCTTGGAGGAGAGACTCCTCTGATTTCACTGGACTGTGATGTTAAGAAGAAATAAATCCTTTTATTTCAAGGCACTGAGATTTCAGAATTCATGCATTAGCATGGCACAATCTACCTTATTCTGACTTCTTGGCTCTGAAAATCCATGGAAGAGGTTAGTCTGCCCACAGCCATGTCTTAGACTCCTTGAAACTAGGCAAGACCTTCCTGGTTGAATACGGCTTTATTTTCTTCCTCTGAGTTTTTAAAATTGGTAAGTGTTTCAATATGAGTCGAAATGGGGACTACAGCTCTGGAGAAGCTCAGATCCACAGCCATTTCAAGGGAGAGAGTGGCTCAAACAAGGCTAGAGAAGGGTTTCTCAGTCTTGGCACTACTGATGCTTTGGGCTAAATGGTTCTTTTTTTGCAGGACTCACCTGTGTGCGGCAGGATGCTCAGCGATCTCCCTGACCTCATTCCACTAGATGACAGTTGTGCGCCACCTTTTGCCCCAGTTATAACAATTAAAAACGTCTCCAGACATTGATAAATGTCCCTCAGAGGGCAGAAATCAACCACTGGGCTAGAGAAAGGCTTTGAGACATAAGAATTATGAATTTTCCTCTTCTCCGTGGCCAAGAGGAATGTGTTCTTGTTTCTTTTCCCTATTCATTTCATGACTTGAAATGTTCCTTGGCTCCTCATAAGGCATGAAGATCAAAGCTGGCTAATTGGCATTCAAAGCTCTCTGTGAGTGGGAGTGCGCTGCTTCTACCAGATTTCCTCCTACTCCCATATTAATTATTTACAGTGGCAAAGTGCATTACCCCAAAACATAGTGGCCTAATGCAATGATGATTTGTTCTTATAGTTCCTGTGAATCAGGAATTCAAGGGTGGCTTTGTGGGTGGCTCTAGCTCCAGGTCAGCCATGTGGCTGCAGTCAGGATGTTGTCGGGGACTATGCGATCTGAAAGCTTGCCTGGGCCTGGAGGATTTGTTTCTAACGTGGCTCCCGACATGACTGCTAGGGGAGCCCTCATGTCCTCACCATGCAGGCTTCTCCATAAGCTGCTTGGGCATCCTCACAACATGGCAGCTAACCTCCTGAGAGCAAGTAATATAAGAGTGACCAAAAACAAGGTAGAAGATCTCTGCGTCCTTTATAACTTAGTCTCTGCAGTCACACACTGTAACTTCTGCCTCATCATACTCATTAGACACAAGGCACCAAGCTCAGCTCATACTCAAGGGAAGGGTAGTTGACCTCCACATTTTGAAGGCAGAAGTATTGAAGAATTTGTGGACATATTTTAAAACCATCACAGCTCCAGGGCGAAGCCCTCTCTGTGTAGAAACACTGGGCTGCTCGCCAGTGCCAGACACACTGGGCTTGTTCCTGGATTTGTGTTCCCCTGATCCTTGCTACCCACAGCACTTTCAGAGTCTTCCAGATGCTCTCCAATTCCCACTGGGTTGTGAACTGATCTGGTGGTTCCTTCCGGAAAAGCAACTGATAAATTCACTGAGGGAAGTTATAAAAATAACAATGATTTGGAGTCTTGTCTCTCCCAGGAGTACTGGCAACTTTGTAGGAACTCCTAAATAATGCTGAGCTATGACCAAGAGTGTCACCATGCTAGTGGTGGTGTTTCAGATCTCATGACAGGTGTGTGGAAGAAATTCTTGAAAAGACTGCTTAGTGCTGGGCACGTGAGAGACAGCTGCCACCACCCTCTTCCAATCTCTGCCCTGGCCTGACTCCCAGTTCCTCCTGAGCCCAGTGACTGCCTCCCCAGCAGCCCTTGAACCCAGATCAGTAGCATAATGGTACACAGGCTAGACTCTGGAGCTGGGCTGCTTGGGTTTGACTCCCAGCTCCCAAACTGTGGCAGAGGTGGCTTGCGAACTACTCACGCTTTGCATTTCCTTTTCATGAGGTAGAATGGTGACTGGGAAGTAGCTGTGTATCCAGGGTTGATATTTCTCAGCCCTTGTTTGCACCCAGCTATGTCCCTGTGCCTGAACTCCAGCCCCTGGACTGTGGCTGGAAGTGATGGGGCATGGCCCATAAGACCATCCTATGGGACCCTCCGTGGGCTTCCTTCCCCATCTGCTGGCTCCAGGTAGATCCCCAGAGCCACACTTGGGGCCACATGGTGAGGAAAGCAGGCAGCAGCTCTGTGAGCCAGGTCCTGAATGTCCACTGCTCTTGCCAATACTAAGACTTTCCAAGAGTGAGATATAGGTTTCCATCACGTCAAGCCTGTAAGATTTCAGCGTTCATCTGTTACAGCAGCTAGCATTGCTTAACTAATAGAACCACTTGTTCACTGTCAGTTTCTTTTTTTTTTTCTGAGACGAATTCTTGCTCTGTCTGGACTCCCTGGCTGGAGGGCAATGGTGTGATCTCGGTTCACTGCAACCACCGCCTCCCGGGTTCAAGTGGTTCTCCTGTTTCAGCCTCCAGAGTAGCTGGGATTACAGGTACCCACTACAATGCCTGGATACTTTTTTTGTTTTTAGATGGAATTTCACTCTCGTTACCCAGGCTGGAGTGCAAGGGCACACTCTCAGCTCATCGCAACCTCTGCCTTCCAGGTTCAAGTAATTTTCCTGGGGGTTTCGCCATGTTTTCCAGAGTGGCCTTGAACTCCTAACCTCAGGGTATCCACCCACCTTGGCCTCCAAAAGTGCAGGATTACAGGCATGAGCCACTGCTCCTGGCCGTACTTCAGTTTCTTCATCTACAAACTGGAATAGGAAGAGTAGTCACCCCATAGAGTTGTAATGATGGATAAATGAGTTCAAGCCAATAAACACTGAAAACAGTGTCTTCCCATAGTGCGTGCTCTGTAAGGTTACCTATTCGTCTTATTAGTAATTAGAATAAATCATTGCCGTCTGCCTGAGCACTGTTATGTAGGAAAGAGTTTTTGCTTCAAAACAATTTTCCCTCTGATTTATGGGGGCTTTCTGGGATCCATTGGGGGCCCAGCTATAAGACAAAGCTGTCATGTAATTCAGCTTAAGGAAAATCGAAGTGGACATTGGGGGTGGGGTTGCATAATGGTCCTCTGCAGTCGCAGCTGTCCACAGGCTTGGGAGTTCCTTCTGGCTGTGCACATAGAAGGTGTCCTCACTATGCAAATGTCCTCACTAGGCCTGGGCTCTGGGTGGACAACTGGCCTCAGCAGGGCAGGAGTGTGGCTCTGTGCTGGTCAGTGTCACTGGAAGCCATGCAGCGACCTTTGCTTGGCTGCTTCTCTTTCTAACATGGATGCATCAGGCTTATGGCCCTGGCTAAGCTCACTTCTGGTGTAAGAGAGTAAAGCACCCCCTGTCTCCCCTTAAAAAAATTCTCATCGTGGGCCAGGCATGGTGGTTCATGCTTGTAATCCCAGCCCTTCGGGAGATTGAGGTGGACAGATCATGAGGTCAGAAGTTTGAGACCAGCCTGGCCAACATGGTGAAACCCTGTCTCTACTAAAAACACAAAAAAATTAGCCGGGCATGGTGCCATGTGCCTGTAGTCCCAAGTTCCAGAAACTCGGGAGGCTGAAGCAAGAGAATCGCTTGAACCCTGGAGGCAAAGTTGCAGTGAGCTGAGATCTCGCCACTGCACTCTAGCTTGAGTGACGGAGTGAACTTTGTCTCAAAAAAAGAATCCTCAGCTTAGTTCAGCCTGTTCCTCCACCTGCGAGACTTTGGATCGGCCATTTTTGTTTTTGTGGTTGAGCAGAGGATGGGACTGGGTACTGGGGAGGGAGGAATCATGGGGACGTGACGGCAGGGCCCGTTCTTATTCACGACCGTTTTCTCATGTGGATGAGTCAGGCACTCAGTGGTAGCTGTAGTAGTCCTCTCAGTAGGATTGAGCTGGGAGACACACTTGGGGAAGTGTTTGCTGCCTCAATGTCTTGGCTACCCCTAAACAGGCTAGGGATTTACTGAGGTCAGCAATGGTTGGGTTATCAATAAAGCATTTCAGATAAAACTCCATTTTTGCCTCCAGCAAATTCCCAGCGTTACTCTGCCTTTGTAAACAACATCGTAAGGAATGCTGATTGTAAATCATCTCCAATGTACCTTTACATCCCTGATGCCATGCGTGCCTCCTAATAATTTTATAGGAGAGGCAAGAAGGAATCTTTGTACCAGTGAAGACACTGAAGCCCAGAGGGCTAAGCTGACTCGCCTTAGGTTATAGTGAGTTAGTGGGGGGGCAGATTAGAATCCCAGCCTCCCAGCATGGGGCCCCTGCCTGGCATAGTCTTCAGCACTTTGGTTAATAGGGCTCAGAAGCTTCCCTAACCCAGGTCAGGGCCCCCCGCACAGCTGATGAGTGCTAACTGGTGGGCGGGCTGCAGGCAGCCACAAGTTCACCAAGGCTGGCAGAGCTGAAGGCTTACCTCTCTTGCTGTCTGGGCAGGCTGGCAGGAGATCACATTTTCCTCTGGCCCTAATTACCTGAGAAGAAAAGAACACTTCACTGTAAATCCACTGAACTGCCATCTAAGCAGCCTGTAGGTAGAGGTAAGCTGAGGATGAGTTTTACCCAAGAAGGGAAATATCACGTATGGATGGTCCCATGCAGCATGACCTATTGGGTCCAGAAACCTGGCTCTGCAGGGTTTTCATTAACCCCTGAGAGAAGCACCTTCCAAGCTATAGTCAGTGTAGAGATTCAAACACATCCCAGTTTGGTAATGAATAAAGAGTGAATGGAAAACACTGACCCCTTCCTGGGGAAACCCAGTGTGAAAAGGAGCCGGCAGGCATGCCACATCCTCAGAACTGGCTGGAAGGATGCAGGAGAGGGGCTGAAGGTCCCTCAGGGGTCCTCTTGCCCAACTCTCAAAACACTTCCCGGGAGAGCCTGTCTACTACATTGAGCAAGGCTTTTTCTGAGGCATGTGCCTGGGCAGTGGCTTCTCACCCACAGGGTGAGGACTGAGACCCAGTTTCATACCTGAAATGGCTCTGTCCCTTATCCCAAGCTACCAAGTCACCTTCTGGGAGTGGACAGAGGGCAGTAGTTTGTTAGCTTGCACAGGCACCAAACCAGGTAAAGCCCTGGGCACAGGCAAATGCTGCTGTTAACCTGTCGTGGGTAGAGAGGACAGGCGTGGAAGGCAAATCGAGTAGCACCGTCACTTAGCGTTCAGCATGGATTGCAGCCAGCTCCTAAGTTTGCAAGAACCAATGAAAGTCTCAGGAATTTGGTGAACTCATTGATATGATCTTGATAGCTTCCAAATGGTCATGGTGAGAATATTTGCACCATAATAATTGGCAGTGTCCCCGAGAGCCAGTTGTTAAGCATCTTTCAGCACAGCACTACACAGAGTTGCCCAAAGGTGGATTTTCTAAGCTTGATACTAGACATCCAAGATTTTGTTAAGACTTGCGTACTTCCTATCGGTGACTTCCAGGCAGCCTCCCTCCTGATTTGGCTTGCCTGAAATTCTTTTCTTTTCTCTCCTCTGGCAGGTGGGCAGGCAGGCTGCTGTGGTCTGCCGTGCAGGGTGGGGATTCTGAATCCTCTCATTTAGGAAAAAGGCCCATCAACCTTCAAGTGACGGCTGCTATTCCTGGTGGTATTGCTTGTCAGACATGCGCTGTACCACTCTGACCTCCAGCTCCCTCCTTCCTTCTTCCCACACATGTTTCCTCTGTCTGGGCTCTGCGGCTGAAGGCTGCCATCTGCTCACACTTTCTCCTTGCTCTTAGGGCGGACCTTCTGCTGGGCCAGCACACGCTGCCGAGGAGCCCGCTGGGCTGCATCAGTAACCGGCATTTCTTGCATATTTGGATCTTCTTTTCCTTTAACTTTAAGGGCTTAGCTGATTTAAGGGATGGCCCCTAATTTAACTTCATCTACTTTGGCTCTTGATGAGTAAGCCAGCATCACACTAGCTCCCATTTAGAGTGTGCTCATCACATGTCCCTCCCATGCATTGTTGTTTGCTCCATGTCACTGATGGAAACAGTGGCCAGGAGGGCACTAAGTGGCCAAAGAGGGATTCAAAGATAGGTCTGTTTGGTTTCAAAGCCTGAACCCATGACCACTCTGCCTCGCTGTCTCTCCGTCACAGAGACTACCAGATAGACACCAAGAGTGTGCGGGGTAAGGCCATGAATGCGATCTGTAAGGTTCGGGAAGCCTTCAATAACCAATGGAGTGGCATTGGCACAGAGGCTTTAACTGTGCTTGAGATGGGCACCCAGGAAGAAAATATTTTCTGGATATGTTGCTTGCATTTTGTATGAGTTTCCCGGGACTGTCATAACAAAGTTCCACAAGCTGGGTGGCTCACACATCAGAAATTTATTGTCTTGCAATTCTGTAGTCCAGGAGTCCAGTGTCAAAGCTGGTCTCTTTTGAAGGCTGTGAAGGAGAATCTGTTCTAGGCTGCTTTCCTAAGTTCTGGTTATTTGCTGGCAATCTTTGGCGTTCCTCGGCTTGTGAAAGCGTCTCCCGAATTTCTGCCTTCATCCTCACATGGAGGTTTCTGTCTGTGTGTGGCTCTGTGTCTACATTTCTCCTTTTAGTAAGGGCACCAGTCATACTGAGTTGGGGTGCACCCTAATGACCTCATCGTCACTGTGACAGCTTCAATGACCCTATTTCCAAATATGATCACAGTCTGGGGTACTGGGTGTTCAGCCGTCAACATATGAATTTTGGGGCAGTGGGGCGCAATTCAACCCATAATAGCTTTGTTCGTATCAGCTCTTAAACTGAGAAGAACTATTTAAAGACTATCTTTGTTCTTTCTGTTTCTTGTTATAAACCATTTTCTGCACTGCAGCTCCTGATGAAATGAGTAGACATTTCTCTCTATTCTGAGCCGATTCCTGTCTCCTAACTGTCATGTAAAGCAGCTCCCCAGGCCATCTGGGTATGTCTTCTCCAGATCCCTAAGGGCCTCCTCAGGCCTCTGTTCCTTGGACATGGCGAAAGCACGTGTGTGGGCGAAGCTTACCTTTCGCCAGTGATCTGAGCTGTTTCTCTCCAGACCCTGGGGTGTTCTGTTTCAATGGTCTTTATTTTGATTCTACTGTTCTGAATATTCTGTGTGACCCACAGGTGGAACACCCAGTACAGATGAAATGATTTGGTGAGTAGTGTCCAAGCTAGTGGCTGCTGCTAATGGAACTGTTAGAAGCTTTGCCCCAAGTGCTGTGGTCCTACCAATAGAACCAACTCATTCACAGACTCCGGTGGGGTGTAGCTGCTTAGAGAAAGGAAGAGAAGCTTTGCTTGAGGAATGATGCCGGCTATTCCTGGCATGGAAAAAAGTGGGAGCCGGGGAAGAAATGGGGGCAGTTGCTTAGCTCTGGGGTGCTGCTCCTCTAGGGCACATCATTGCTGTGTACTCTCTTGGGATATCCCTTAGGCCATGGAGGTCCCTCTGAGACTCCCCTGTCCACCAGCAGGCACTGGTTTTTCAATTGTGAGTTGAAAGCCTCAGGGGCCACATGGTGAATCCCCAAGGTCAACCTGAGACTAACATATTTCTCTTGAACTCCAGACTGGACGTGACCACTTGAGCCTATCACTTACTTCACCCATGTCTTCATTCAACCAAGGACAAGATTGGCCAAGAAAGGGGTGGAGTGAGGATGGGAAGAATGTTCTAGGCAAAGGGCCAAAGGGCCAAAGGTGATAGGGAAGATGGTCCAAGCCCCAAATGAAGGAAGGTGGATCTGGCTGGATGCTAGGGTGAGGGCTTAAGTGCGAGAGATGAAGTATAGAAATATTTAGCAGCCATATGAGGAAAGGCTAAGCTGAGAAGACTGGATTTACACTGAGGGCACTGAACAGCTTTAAGGATACGAGTGACATGGAAGATCCCTCTGGAAATAACATGGAGAATGGATTTGAGTGGTGGTTAGATTAGAGTCAATAGAAGATTGAAGAGGTTGCTGTAATAATCTGCTGTTCACTCACTCACCAGCTCCTGAGTCTCCTCTCTGTGTTGAGGGAAGACGAGGAGCTGGAGAGGGGGTAACACCTCTGACAGCCTCTAGAACTCTTCTTACAACTGGTGGAGGCGCTGTTTCTCCCTTTCACTGGGACAAAGCTGCTACTGGGCTGGCCTGCACCAGGCTGAGCACTGTGTGGTTTTCCTCATTCTGAAAAAAAAAAATACTGGGTGATCAGGAGGCTGTCAGCTGTGTTTCCTGATTCACAAGGAGAGCTTTGTTTGAAGAAGTTTCAGAGTGCAAAAGTCAGATTGAATACAATGGAGACACAAAATGAAATTGCTCTTTACAAGAAATACAGGTGCAATAAAATGGAAATACACTTGTTTTAACGCCACAAATGTCCTGAGGATTTCTAAAGGCTACTGAGTAGGTTAAGCCAAAGTGGATTTAGGAAAGGAAAGAAGGAAGGCTGATCAGAGGGACCCTCATGTGTGATTGGTAAGCATGGGCTGTACAGACTTGATGGGAAGGCTTTGAACACCAATTAAAAACTCAACTTAGGTTAGAGGTTCCACCAGAGTGAGAACAGCCGACTCTTCCTCCCCCACCCCCAGTGGTCTCCTCTGCACTGCTGTGCTCACCATTGCCTGCAAACATACAGACACAACCTCATGCTCTGTCTGCTGACTGGTGAGTTCACAGATACCCCACAGACCCTCTGGATTAGGGACCAGGGGAAAGAGAAATGGGAAACAAACATTCCACATACATCTACAAAATGGGAGAATCTCTTCCTGAATTAGGTATTTTTAATAGTGGACTAGGCTGCTTTCCATGACCTGGCTGAGTACTCTATACCAGGAGAGTCAGTCACCAGTCAGGAGGTATTTATATCGTGCCTACTACATTTCCACATTGCTGAAGAAGCTAAGCGTGCAGTCAAGACTGGCAGCAAGTGTAGAGTGTTTTGTTTGACTTGAACAGTGCAATTTTCTTATTTATTTTAGTTTAAGTGTCTTTAGATGGAGCAAGCACTTGGCAGTTAATCATAGTCTTGTGCTTAACTGTTACTTTGCTTGCAGTTCACGTGAGGAGAAGAGACTCACCTGTATGAAAGGGTCGTGTTCCTTCCATCCAAGGGGTGAGTCAATGTTCTGGGCAAAAAGCGTCTCAGAGGGCAGGTACCTGAGACAGCCCGGGGAGTAGCTGAGAGGCTTTGAGGTAGCATGTTTGTTCTTTGAAGTCAAAATGGTTAAAGAATCATTGAACTTCTGCTTCTGCTCGGCACAGCTTCTATTTGCAAGAGCTGTGGACTTGTCCCCAGACAAGTTGGCGTTCAGAGGAAATAAGTGATTGAGCGGCAAGGAGGATGTTTTCAGAATGAATTTTCAGTGTTGGGTCTAAATTGAGATGAGGCAGGGGTGGAGAACAATTACTCAGCTCAGAGATTCTCTTCCAAGCTGACTTCATCCTTCCTCTGATTCATTCTCAGCATCATCCTAAGCTGCGGAGAGACTGGATCTAGTGTTTTGAACAGTTAACTGGGTCTTACACTTCCGGCTCACGAGTACTTCTGTCCTTGTATTCACTCAGCCACTCATTCAACAAATGTTTACTGAGTATCTACTGTGTGCCAGGCACTGCCCCGGATGCTAGGGACATAGCAGTGAATGACACTGACACAAATTCTTGCCCTCATGGAAGTTACATGCTAATGTATGTGTGTGGGAAGAGGAAGAATGGCAAGAAAATAAATGAGGAAGTTATGTTGTATGTTAAAAGAAAAAAATGGTATGGAGAAGATGAAATGGGAATGGGGTGGGGCATGCCCTGGGGCAGGTCGGGGAATGATGCAATTCTAAATAGGGTGGTCACGGATGACTGCACCAGAAGGTGACATCTGACTTTTTGAAAGAAGTAGGGGGTGGTGGGGTAAATCCTGGGAGGAAAAAACATTGCAGGCAGAGGGATGACCCAGTCAAAGGCCCCCAGGCAGGAACAGGTCTGCCGAATCTGAAGTGGCCTGTGCGATGGAGAAAGGGAAGGAGGAATCGTAGGACAAGAGAGCAAAGGGGACAGAAGATGTGGGCCTTGCAGGTGCTTCTGAGGACTTTGGCTTCTACTCTGATGAGGGCAGGAGCCATTTCAGGGTTTTGTGCAGGGGAGTGTCATGCTCCAGCTTACCTTTCATTAGGATCATTCTAATAGATGGTAGGGGGCAAGGGTGGAAGCAGGGATTCAATCTGGAGGCTGTTGCAGTGGGCCGGTGCAGTGGCACTGCTGAGAAGTAGCTGGACCATTGATAGAAGGCAGAGGGACCAGATACCTCCCGCTCATGTGGTTTCTCTGGGGGGTACAGTAGGTTGGGAATTTGTTGTGCCCCCAACGTGCTAAGCACTGTCCTGTGTGCTTCACATGCAGTATCATCTTATTAAGTTCTCTGGCATCCTGTTGAGGGAGATATGTTTTTTCCCGCATTTTACAGATGTTGAAGCCCAAAGAGGTGAACAATTGAATGACATCAGCTGTGACTCAGCCGGGAGTATCTGAGGATGGAGGCTTTATGGAGCCCTGGAGATCTCCTGGTGTGTCCACATGCTGGGTGGGTCCATGGATGGGAGCCCTGCTGGTGCTTCCATCACTCTCCACCAGACCCATGCAGTACCCGCCCCCTGCAACTGGGCCCTCCAGCTGGCTCAGCTCAGCCCTCTTTTATGTTTAGCTGGTCCTTGATCTTCACTCTGTAACTAAAGCCAGGGCCAGGTGAAACCTGATTTTATCCTTTTCTCAAAGTGAACTAAGCTCAAAAGAAATAGAGAGCCAATTTGGACCCACATCTAAACTCACATCTGAAGTAGGGAGTTGAGTGGATTTTCCTGTTGATCTAGAATTGGTCACTGGGGCTGAAACTGAGGACAAAGAGATGGCAAGTCCTGTGCCAGCTGGAGGGAATTGCCTCGCTGCTGCCAGCTCTGCCCCAGGCCCCTCCCAGTGTGTATATGAGACGGGATTGGAGGGGATAGAAAGTGTGAGCTGAAGCCATTGTAAGATGGGTTCATTACGAGAGGCAAACCTCTCACCATTCCATCTACCTCCAATCTCCCAAGTCAAGTGAGGGGCTCAAGAGAATTCAGGGTGCCTACACTAGAAGAAGAAGCTCACATTCTAACTTGTGAATTAAATGTCTGCTTAGAGGACCAGCGTTTATGCTTGGAAGAACAGGAGGAGCGACAAGGAGGGAGAGAGGGCAGCATGAACACGGTGACCAGAGACAAGTCGGTGTGTCTGCATTTTAGTATTTTAAGGGGACATGAGTTTTCCATGGGTCCAGTGGACCATGTGGAAGGTGGATGGGCTTGAGATGCCCTGCCTGTTTTGGCACCTGCTGCTGTGTGGATGGTGGGTCCCGGCAGCAAGAGACTGCAGTGTGCCAAGGTACACGGAGAGGTAAGAGCCACAGTTGGACCTCCCATCTCAGAGTAGTGTGCAGGGGACAGGAGCAGCCCCGGATGAAGGCTTGTTGGTGAGAGCGGAGGCAGCAGCAGAGTTGAGCACCAAGCTTGCATCCCTGTCCCATGCTTTTTCTACCCTGAACTCCAGAGAAGCCAGGCCTTGCAGGGTCGGGACCCCTAAGGGTCTGGAGTTCCTCACTCCATGCAGTCAGGGTCTCTGTCAGCCTCGCTGGGGGTTGGGGGAGGGGAGCAGAAGTGATTTAAGTTTGAGATTGAGGTTTTAAACATATCTGACTTTTAATAACCCAAAGTGATCAGAGAGTTATGAAATTTGATGAAGGTGCTATTTAAGAGATGGGAATGGGAGATGAGATGAAGCTGGATTAAAGGCAGTCAATCGAAAAACTCATGTTTATATCCCACTGTGTGGAGACACATTTTAGAACATTATTGAAATGGAACCAAGATCTGAAAAATATTAGGGCTCCAGCCAGCACTGCTCTGACCTGGACTGTGAGTGAGCTGGCAGGTCCTGGCAGCACTTCCTGCGGTGCCTTGTTTGAAGGAGGGACATTGAACCCTTGGAGTGTGTCTCACTGGAGTGCAGAATTGAATGTCACTCAAGTTATAGAAACATGTGGAGAAGCTCTTCAAAAACATTTAGTGAGCACTGATTGATTAGTTAAATTAATAATTCAAGGATATACAACAAGGAGGAAACAAAAGGAAAGATTTCAGAAGTCTCTTCAAACTGGGAAAACTCTGAAGAAGGAACAGGCAGCCACCATTGACAGGGGTCCCATCCATGCAGGATAATGTTCCTGGGAAGCGCTTTTTGCTTGGGGATTTTATGGAATATTTAGAACAGAATCAATAGGGGTTACCCAAGTGCAAAACTCCCTTATGTTAGGAAGCATTCCCAAACATCTGGGAACCGGCTGTGAAGCAGATCTTAGCCACACCATATCACATACCCCTTCCTAAAAAAACATTGACTATTTTCTTTTTTAATGTTGGAATACACATTCCTAATCCCCCAATTCCCTACCTTCCTAAGAGAATAACTGGATACTTGGCATACATTGTGTTTTGGCCACAGAATACATATTTTCACATGATTGTAATCATAGTGCAGACACAATTTTGGTCTGTCTTTTAGCTGTCATTGCAGACTTCCAGTTACTTCTTCTCTCCATAGTGATAGAATGTTCTATTGTAAATGCTAGGGCATAATGAGCTTTTCTCGTTTGATTATGAGTATCTTCAAAATTATGGATGCTAGTGCAGTGCATGTCTTCATACACATGAAGCTTCCTCCTTTTCAATAATGTTATGAAGATACTTTCTCAGAGGTGAAGTTTCAGAGTCAGGTTAGTTGGCTTTTGTTGCCCATGGTAGTGCTTTCCTGCACTTACTTACTTACACCATGCACCCTGGGACAGGGGTGTTCTGGAGGTGTGGATGGCATGCCCCAAGATGGCCGCTCACAGGCAGCGTGCTCTGCACAGAAGAGGAAAATGCTTGGATATTTGCAGGCCGCTCACTGATCAGGACAAGATGCTGTGAAGGAACTATTTAGGTTCAAGTATTTGGGGTTGAACAGGGTTGACTTTCCGTATCTAACACAGGTCATTTATTCATCTCTTCTTCCCAGTCACAATCAATGATGGTGACTCTTAAGAGCCTACTTGCTCTTTGTCACTACAAAATCCAAGGTCCCCAGGTAAGATGAAGCCAAATCATTCATGAACTTTAAATCCTGTTTGAGAAATGACTCTAGTTCCTAGACTTGTGGTAGGTCTCATAGAATAGGCAAAGGTAGAGACTGTTTTCCTCTTGCTCAGATGAAGCTTCCTTCCCTCCTCTTGACATGCTCTGAGTATGGCACCATTGTCATCATAATCATCATCAGTCACATTTGAGCACTGACTCTTCTCAATTTCACCATCTAATTTAACTTTCACAGCAATCCTATGAAGTGGTGTGATGGCATTGTCCCTATTTACAGAGGAGGAAACTGAGGCATAGAGGTTAAGTATTAAGTAACTTGCCCAAGGACACAAAGCTAATAAGTGACTGTATTGGGCTATGAAGTTGGACCGTTAGCTAAGACAGAATCTCTAGCACTGAACGGCTTGCATCTTGTGTGTGTGTTTGTGTTTGTGTGTGAGGACACATGCATCTGTGTAAGGTTGATAGACCAATAAATGGGTAAAGGCAAACTGACAGTGGCCCTGCGAGCTCAGAAGGGAGCATCTATCCTAGACTTGCTTGGGGATGGGGAATGATTAAAGAATGTTTTCCAAAATAGCAGCTGGTTGAAGAGGAATAGGAGTGAGCTAGGATAATTTCACTTTGTGGTTGGAGATAAAAGATTTATTCAGTAAGGGTATAAGACTCATTATGGTCCAGGCCAAAATGTGGGTCCTGAGTGTCATATGAGAGTTGTCAGAGTGGTCAGACAGAGGGGGTCACATTATTGTTGAGACAACAGAGAAGAATGTGGTGGAGCCATTTCTGAACTAGGGGAGGTGTGTCCATGAAGAGGGATTCTGGGTCTAACCTATCACCTGATGGTTTGTCCTGGTCTCTGCAATGGTCAGTGATGGGTCAGACTGACTGCTATAGCATCCCAGCAATAGGAAAAGGTGTGGTGATGTCTCTTGTTTCCCTCAATAAATGCTCATTCTTTTCATGGGTTATGAAAGTTATGCTGCATTTTCTTGATTCTAAGACCACATTTATATTATGAACAGAATTATGTTTCCCCCCAATGATACATTGAAACCGTAACACCTAACATGACAGTATTTGGAGATAGGACTTTAGAGAGGTAAGAAGTGAGATCATCAGGGGTCCCAGATCCAATAGGAGTGGGGTCTTTTTAAGAGGATGGGACACCAGGGATGTGCATGCACAGAGGAAAGGCCTTGTGAGGACACAGCTGCAAGCCAAGGAGAGAGGCCTTGGGAGAAAACAGCCCTGCCCACACCTGGATCTTCAGCCTCCAGCTTCTAATTTCTGTTGTGTAAGCCATCCAGTTTGTGGTACTTCGTTCTATCAGTTGCCATAGCAAACTAATACAATTGACTTAAGACACGCCATCGGCCGGGCGCGGTGGCTCAAGCCTGTAATCTCAGCACTTTGGGAGGCTGAGGCGGGTGGATCACGAGGTCAAGAGATCGAGACCATCCTGGTCAACATGGTGAAACCCCGTCTCTACTAAACATACAAAAAATTAGCTGGGCATGGTGGCGTGTGCCTGTAATCTGAGCTACTCAGGAGGCTGAGGCAGGAGAATTGCCTGAACCCAGGAGGCGGAGGTTGCGGTGAGCCGAGATTGCGCCATTGCACTCCAGCCTGGGTAACAAGAGCGAAACTCCATCTAAAAAAAAAAAAAAAAAAAAAAAAAAGACACACCATCAATTTAACAGTTATTGGGGTGGGAGAGAGAGAGAAAAAAGGAAAGGCTGTATTAAATTTACAATTTTTTTTGCAAGGATGCATATTAGTATCAAAAAGAAATGTTGTAGAAAACTTTGAAAATATAGAAAACACATAGAAGAGAATCTTACATAATGACAGTAGCCAGTTAGGACCATTGTATTGTTTTATACTGCTGATATAAATACACGAGCCTATTCATTTTGTGTAAAATTTGTGTTCCTGGTTTTCACTGATGTTATAAATATTTTCTGACATCAAGACCTTTTTTCAAACTCCATTTCAATAGACGCACACCACATCACATTATGTTACTTGTTCTTAATTTACCTAACCTATCCTTGTTATGTATTTGTTATGTCCAGCTTAGATAAGTTTTTCCTATTTAAATGATGCTCTGATAAAAATCTCTGGACTGACATCTTTACCACACCAGGGTTACTTTCCTAAGAGTTAATTCCCACACTTGGAATTAATGAAACAGGAAATGTGAACATTATAAACAGAGGAAAGAACATGTTTTGATTCTTGATGCATAGTGCCAAAAATTTTAGGTAGTTCCATGATTCCCTTTCCTAACCTAGATGCTTGATTTCAGATACGATGTGACCAGTAGATGTAAAACAGAACTGTAAGTTTTCTCTCCTGGATACAACAGACAAGTCAATGCAGTGTAAAGAAAAGGATTTTTTTTTTTTTTTTGCCTTTTGTGTTTATTTTGATTTTGAGATAGAAAATAATGGCTACCTTTGAGAAAGAGAAAATAATATAATATGTGGAAGCCAATTCCAGGGTCCTGGAAATTAGATGGTATCACAGTAGAGCTCTGGGTGAGGCATGGGTTGGATTATGTCATGCAGGCCATTGGACAGGAACCCCTCTATCACTGCCAGGTCAGAACCCCTATGCAAGGGGACAGAGGGCGTCTCATCACTGAACCTTATTGGGGCCACTCCACTGGAGTAATGGTAGACTCCAGCCTTGATGACCAAAAACCCAGATTGCCATCTGAGCATTTAGGCCATCCTACCTCATTGCTCACATAGTCCCCAGCTCCATGAAATTACACTAAAAGGTGTGCAGAAGGCTCATTGTGGGGCAGAGGGGATGCCTTTGCCACTCTTCCAAGGGAAATCTTAGGAGCCTTTAGTTCTAAATGTTATCCCCTGCCACCCCAGAACAACATAATGTTTTGAAAAGAATTAATATGTGCCTCATTTCTGGATCCATCGTAGTTTTAACACAATGAGCTGAAAGGTAAGACTTGGAATTTTATTGGGACTGTGCTGTGCTCTAACCTTGCTCTTTGGTACAATATCTTTAATATAAATCTATATGTCACATACACTACTGTTACATTGTTTTCATATAACCATGTTTGACACCCCATTTGACAATGTCAACATTCACAGTGGTTCCTCAATGCATTTGACAGTATCGGCCCTTAAAATGTTTTCACAATACTTCCATGTAAGCATATTTGACAGGATCAGCAGTTGAAATGTTACACAAAACTATGTATTTGCAGTTCTGAATACCAGCAGTGACTGTTTTCACAATATCTGTACATAGTGACTGCTCATTCATTTGGTACATCTTGTTTTTCTTTCGAGAGCTTATGAAACACCAAGCTCTGTGATAGCCTTTTTGACATTGGGTACAAATATCATTAAGATCTAATGGATACTTTCATGAAATTCCAAGTAAACAAAAAATCAAATAGCTAATAACCAGCATTTACTGAGCACTTAGTGTGCGCTAGGCCTTGAGCCAAGGGGTTTTCATGCAGCAACTCATTTCATGCAGCTCTAACTGAAGAGATAGGTTCTAGCAATCCCATTTTACAGATGATGAAACTGAGGTGCTGAGCTGATAAGCAATTTGAGCACACACAGCTGGATAGAAGTACAACTGGGATTTGAACTCAGGCAGATTGCCCTTACTGCTCTTGGGCTTTCTCTTTTTACTGTGTACTTTTCAACTTGGAATTAATGAAACAGAGAATGTGAACACTGTGAATAGAGGATATGAACAAACGAACAGACATTAATTATGGAATAATTATTAAAATGGTATGGGATTATAAAAGTGCTTTGAGAACAAGATAAAGCAGCCATCAATCTCCTGGGGACACTGACAGAGGCTTCAGGAGAGGGAAATATTTAAAGGGACTTCAACAGCTTAATAGAGTTGGGTCAAGTGGAGAAGATGGGAAAATACAAAAAATGTGAATAAATTCCAGGAGGCACCTAGTGGTTAAAGAATAGGGTCAAATTTAGGAGGCCTAGAAGGTGTGTGAGACAAGTAAGATTGAGAAGAACTTTGAACGTGTCAGGGGAGGAAAAACTTTTCCTCTACCCTCTTAAGTTCAGTTACTGAATCTGAATGTGAAACTGACAAAAGACATATGAACAGGAGAAAAAGCACAAAGTTTTTATTAATATTTACGAGAACAGGAGTCCACAGAAAATTAAGTGAAACTCAAAGAGGCAGTTGGACTTGGAGCTTTATATACCATTTTAACAAAGGAAAGAGAATTTTGGCTTTGAGGGGATGATTAATTGTGAGGACGTGACTAGGAAATATATGGGGGAACTAATGGAAGACAATGATTATTTTAGTAAGGTCTGTTATGCAAACTCATCTTGGTATTGACTCCCGTCTCTGGTGAGAAGAGTCACTCAGCCCTCCCTTCCTAGTGCAGGGTGAGAGCCACCTTTATAAAGAGAAATTTATCCCTGCTTTTAGGCAGGTATGGGAGAGGGGAGCAGAGAACTCTTTCTACATCTGTTGGTTCTCAATTGCCCTCACCTCAAAATAATACACATGCCAAAGGGGCATATTTCAGGGTGGCATATTCTGATCCCCTTCAAATGCCATGCTAAATAATTTAGACTTTATTTTATAGCAATGAGAGGTTTTAAGCCTAAGTGACATAGTCAAATTTGCATGCTTGAAAATGCAAAACTGGGGGGGGGTGTTAGAAGGGAAGATGCTTCAGGCTGTGCTCCCCCCTTGTGGAGGAGAGAGAGAGAGAGATGGAGAATTCTGCATTGGGATTCCCTCCCCCTTTTCCATCTTCCTGAAGGAAAGCTGGGATTTCAATTTTCATCCTCCCAGGTGGCTGCTGTCTGGAGGCTGCTCCATCTGTGCAGGGCTTATTGCTGCTATTTTCAAGAGGCCTCTTAAGTTCTACAAAGCCCATCTGGGGAGCAAGCACACATGGAGCCTCCGCTTACCTCTTGAAGGATCTTAGTGGAGGCTGCACACAAGAGGCTGCCTGTGTCCTAGTACACCCTAGTTGGGTCCTTAGCAGGTCTATCCTGCTCATCCCTGCTTTGCAAACATTTAACTTCAGGATCAGCTGCTCTGGGTGACATGGAGTAGGGGGGAAGTTTCAAGTTTCTTGTTTATTTTAGATCCCAGGGAAGCCCCCACAGATAGATGAAGAGGGTCAGAAGAAAGGTGGGGATTTCCTAACCGTTTCTTTCTTGGCACAGACAGGTAGAGAACACCTTTTTTCTCACCCCTGGCAGCCCCAGGAAGTCAATCTTTCCTCTATTCCTGCTCCATGCCTCTCTCCCCTCTCCCCAGATTCCTAGGAGACTTAAAAACCCTGTTCAACTCTCTCTGGGCCAGCTTCTCCCCTCCCCAAGAGGATTTCTCTCCAGAGCTGGTATCATCGCTTAATGATGTTCCACCAATAAGGGGAAGGTAATTGATTGTTAAGTGAAAATATAAATTGTAATTGAATCCGTCACATTTCAGTTTTTCATTATCGTGTGACAAGTCTCTTAGAGCATTGGCAAGGACTGCAGGGATTGGGCAGGGCTGGAGAGCGAGATAAGGACAGTTGTCTTCCGTTTCCTTATCCAGTATGGTAGGCTTGCATTGTCAAATTGTAAACTGGCTCACTGGGACTTGTGCACACACCTATGCACTGGGTCAAATGAATTCATATTCAAGAACTGAAGTGGAATGCTTACAGGCCCTTGGCTCTAAGCGTTAGGTTCAGTTTGAGCTTCAGTTTCATGCTTCTAGCTTCCCACTGGATATTCAGTTTCCGTAATAAGTTCACGCTGTCCCAGGCATTGTGACTCACATGCTCATATCTTGATTTAATTTAAGGAGGAAGTATAGTGTGGTGCTTAGGAAGTGGACTTGAGAAACAGTCTGCTTGCATTCATCTAGTGGTCCTGCTGCTTACCAACTGTGTAGCCTTGGGCAAGTTACAAACCTCTCTGTGCCTCTGTTTTCTCATCTGTAAAATAGGGATAATAATAAATATTTACAGTTTAAGGCTACTGTGAGGGTTAGATAGGGTTAATTTAGGTAAAGCACTTGGAAAAATACACCTGATAAAAACTGATACCAAATGATTTTGGTATCAGGGTCATGCTGGCTTTGTCAGGCAAGGTGGGATTTCTTTCCTCTTCCTTTATTTTCTGGAAGTGTTTGTGTTAAGTTTGGCACTCCATCCTCCTTACATGTTTAATACAACTCATCATTTTGATGACAAATCAATTGGTTTCATAGATATGGGGCTGTTAATATTTTAAAATTCTTGTGTACAGTTTAGGTTGAGCTTTCAACAAATGTTTCCCTTTTATCTAAGTCAAATTTGGAGGCATAAAGTCACTCCTTTTATTATATTTGTCTGTAGGATCTATGAAAATTGTCCTTATCCACTTCTGACACTGGCAATTTGTGGTTTACTTTCTCCTTTATTTCTTGATCATTCAAACCGAGGAGATGATCAACATTACTAAGTTTTTCCAAAACGCAACTTCTGACTTTGCTGATTGTCCTTATTGGTTGTGTTTCCATTGCCTTCATTTGTTCTCTTATTTATTATCTTATTTGTTTTACCTGCTTTGGGTTTAATTTACTTTTCTTTCCTTAGCTCCTTCAGGTAGTGGTTTAGATTGTTGCTTTAATGTCATTCGTGTTTCCTGAGATAGGCTTCTACAGTTATACATTTCCCTATCAGCACTGCTTTAGGTAAATCCCATACATTTTGAAATTGTTAACATTCCACTGAAAATATCCTGTGATTTCTTTTGTGATTTATGCTTTGATCTCTGGACTATTTAGCAGTATGTTTAATTTCCAAATACTGGGGATATTTTCGTCATGTGCTATTGAGATTGGTATCCAATTTAATGCCGTTGTCACCAGAGAATATACTCTTGGTGTTATCGGTCTTTTGAAATTTGTTGAGACTTTTCAATGGCCTTGCATATGGATTTTTGGAACATTTTCTGTGTAGGTGCAAAAAAAATGTATGTTTCACAGTTCTTGGTCTCCTGTTTTATAAATGTCAATTCCATGAAGTTGGTTTACTGAGTTGTGCAGATCTTCTATCTGCTCTTTGCTTTTTTTTGTCAACTTGTTCTATCAACTCTTGAGAGAAGGGAATTTAGTCTCCATTTGTCTTTGTGGATTTGTCTATTTATCTATTTAGCACAGTCGCTTTTTGCTTCAGATATTCTGAAGCTCTGTTTTGAGGTGCATACACATTTAAGATGTTTATACATCGTTAGTGGACTGAAACTTTTATAATAATGAAATGTCCTTTTATATCTCTGCCAGGACTCTGTGTCTTGAAGTCTACTTTAATATAGCTACACTATCTTTCTTATATTTAATGTTTGAGTAGTATATTGTTTTCCATATTTTACTTTCAACTTATCTGTGTCTTTATATCAAAAATATGTTTACAGAAAGCAACATAAAGGGTTTTCCTCCTTTTCATTCAGTCTGATGATTTCTGCTTCTTAAAAAGAAGATTTAGTTAATATGCAGACTTATTGATACGATTGGTTTTGAGTCTACCATCATGTTATTATTTTGTATTTTTCCATTCTGTCTTTTGTATCTTTTTAATCTTTTTCTCCTTTATTCTTTCTTCCTTGTTTTGTGTGAATGAAGCATTTCTAGTATTCCATTGTATCTTTACTATTGACCTTTTAGTTATACCTATTTGTGCTATTTTAAAAATGATTGTTGCAGTAATGATGCTATTCATCTTTAACTTATCACAGTCTTCCACTCCCATGGTGCCATATTTGCCCTTTAAAAATTATGGATGGCTCAACCCCATCTCTTCTAGAAATTATGGAATACAGGTGGAGCATCCCTGATCTGAAAATCTGAAATCTGAAATGCTTCAAAATCCAACACTTTTTGAGTGCTGACATGATGCCACAAATAGAAAATTCCACACCTGCTCTTATTTGACAGGTCTCAGTAGAAAAAGAGTCAAAACTTTGTTTCCTGCACAAAATTGTTAAAAATATTATATAAAAATCACCTTTAGGGTATGTATAAAAGGTGTATATGAAATATAAATGAATTTTTGTGTCTAGAGTTGGGTCTCATCCCCAAGATGTCTCAGTATTCATTTGCAAATATTCCAAAATCCAAGAAAATCTGAAATCCCAAACATTTCTGGTCCCAGATATTTCAAATAAGGAATACTCAGCTTGTAATATTATTTCATGAATAATGTAAGAAATGTATATGGTAAAATCCCGTTTACTCTTCCTGCTCTTTGCTCTTCTATATTTTTTTACTTGTACATATGTTATTAATTCCATAATACATTTTTTACATTTTTGCTTTATATAGTCTGTAGGTTGTTAAAAGTGTGTATATGTATGTGTATGGATAGATTTAGAAGGCAAGAAAGAAAAAGAAAGAGATGAGAGAGAGAATAAAGAAAAAACTTTAAAATTCAAAAAAATACACACGTTTTTAAGATTTTATGATCGTTAGTCCTCTGTAAAGATTCAAGTTTCCATCTGGCATCATTTCCTGCAGCCTGAAATACTTTTACTATTTCTTATAGTACAAATCTGTTGGCAAAAAATTCAGATTTTGTTTATCTGGAAAAGTCTGTATCCCACCCTAATTTTTGCAAGGATATTTTGCTGGATATAGCATTCAAGGTCAGCATGATTTATAATACTTGTATCTAGTTAAATAGCTCATTAAATGGTTTTCTTGACTCCACTGTTTCCAATGAAGTCAGCCATTTTTGTCATGTACAAATGTCCTGGGTTTCCTATGTCTTTTCTTTGATTTTCAGCAATTTGAGTGGTTGCCGAGATGATGGCTCAGTTTGTTTTGCACCTGCTTGTGGTTTGCTGAGATTTTTGGATCTTTAAGTTGATGTCTTCAATCAGTTTTGTAGACTTCTTGGCCATTATCTTTTCAAATATTCCCTTTGCTTCAGTGTTTTCTTCTGGGACTTTGACTTCATATATGTTAGACCATCTAATATTGTTGCAGAGATCTCAGATGCTCTGTTTCTTTTTTTCTCTCCATTCTTCTAACTATTTTAATTTGGATAATTTACTGTTTTCTAGCTGACAAATCCTCTTTTGTACTGTATCCAGTTTGTAACCCTATCAAATGAACTATCCATTTATGAGCTTGTAGTTGTTTATTTTTTAGCATTTCTATTTTGTTTTCTTTTATAGTTTCCCTCTCCCTAGACAAATTCCCCATCTTTTCACATATTGTCCACAATTTTTTGGATCCTTTAATATATTTATCATAGTTTTTTCCCCCACAAACTCCCTGTATGATAAATTCAAAATCTGGACCTTCTCTGGATCTGATTTCAAAGCCCCTTTCTTGGACCACGATAACATTTTCTCAGTTCTTTGTGTATCTCCTAATATTTTACTGTGTGCAAAAACATACATATTCAGGGCCTGAAGGGGTAGAAATAAACTTTATCTCCAAAAAGTGCGCTCCCCTTTTCCTGCAAGGCTGGTGCTGCAGAAGGACAAGTTAATCTCATGTGTAGTTGAGCTGAGCCTTGGCTTTGTTGCAGCTTTGGTCACATTTAGTTCACTTCTAGCTTTAAATGTTTTGAGGGTGTCATCAAGACTTTCTCTTCAGCAGGGCTTACAATCTGAGAGGCGGTGAGATTTGGCAATTTCTTTAAGCCTTATAGGTTTCTGAATAATGAGAAACTCCATTTTCT
The DNA here is from genome assembly GCF_049354715.1 of Callithrix jacchus. Lineage (NCBI taxonomy): Eukaryota > Metazoa > Chordata > Mammalia > Primates > Cebidae > Callithrix > Callithrix jacchus. Next base: position 92,054,127 of record NC_133515.1, read on the forward strand.
AACCCTATCACCAACTTTTTGCATCATTGAAAAATTTTGCATTTTTTTTTTCCCAGTCCCATCCCTGGCTTTCTATTCCTTGGGAAGTTTCTTTCCAGTGGGCTATCTATTCCCCGCCTTTGGATGGCTATTCCAGGGCACCATGTGAAGACCTTCACAGAAAGGGGTTTCCCCTGCCTACCCAGTCCCAGCGTTAGTCAGCTGTTCTGGTCACTGGATGCAAGTCTATGATGTCTCAGGGAGATTTTCTCAGTTCTCTTTCCCTGCCCTTCCCCACCTGCAATGCATCCCAGTGCGTTGCACTTAGAGAGGGCCTCACATGCCTTGGGAGGGAGATATCTTACAGGTCTCTTCCCTGCCCTAATCTTTAATACACTACTCCCATATACTTGGTCTAGGTCTATGGGAAATGTTTGGCGGCTGGGTACTGAGTTGTTCTGTGAAAGGGATCCCGTGGACCTCCCATCTTACCTGCTCACTCATGGCCATGGGAGACTTATAAAATTCTTTGTGCTAAATTCCTCCTTCTTTCACCACACCACTAAGGATGACAGCAGCCCTAGGTCTGTACTCTCCAAGAAGGGGCTCATTGCTTTCTGGAATTTAACTCATTCAGGTTTATTGACATTCTCGGCTCTCTAATGGGCTTAAAAACTATGATTTTTAGCTTATCTGGCTTCTTCCAATGTTAGAATGGCAGTGACATCCCCTTGTGACTCCACATCCTAAACAGACATTCATACTTCACAGCCCTACTCTCTAGAAGCATACACTGAGGCAACAGCACGTTTCATATCTGGACAGTGAAAGACGATTTAACTCCAACCAATGGTTGTTTTGTTCTTCTGACAGCTGAAGATCCAGCCATACAGATGCAGACATCAACATTCTTAAATAAAGATTTTCATTTTTCCAGGTCATTGCTCTTAACATTTGGAGAGCAATACTGAGAAGCATATTAATCTGAATAGGCTGATTTTTGGCTAGGAAGGTTTAATAAAGCAAATATTTTCTCTCTGACTTTGAGCAGTGGTTTGAACCAGTTCTTCAGCACAGCAGAGATCAAGGCACTCCCTTTGCCCCTTTCTATTATGCCTAGGCCATTCTCTGGGGAAAGAGGTGGGTAGATTCATAAAGTAGAAGAGCTATTTAGGTCCTTCTCTATCGTTTTGTCTGTAGTTAGTGACAACTGGTCTAAATGGTCCCCAATGTTCACCACCCATTTGACATAAGAACGCCTACTATAACTTGGGTTTGATTTATTCTGGGAGCTCAATCTGCCTTTGTTTGGGTTTGAGGCTCTACTCCTCCTCATGGTAGCTTGACATCCTACAATGTCCTTTGGGAGGAGTGCTGAGGAACCACTAGATGCTGACACTAGCTTAGGGGGCAAAATGGCTCAGTTAATTAGGAGGAGGTGGTGAGTGTACACTCTGTCAAAAATCACAGCTACTGCAAAGAGTGCTATAGTTCCTATAAACCCTGGAGCTCTATTAGGAAAAAACAAAAAGAAATACAGTAGGTAGGCATGGTTACAATGCCAGAGCTAATGAGCCATTTTTCATAGTGTAGTAATACTTTTAATTAATACAGTACAATGCATAGTTCTTGACACTCACAGATGTGAGCATTCACCTAGAATGTACTAGGAGGGTGTGTGTTTGCACACATGCAGGCTGGAGAGGCTATTCTGCTACATCTCTTGTTCCACGGCTCCTGGTGTCAAAGTCACTCTCTGGGACTTGGGTTTGGCTTGTAATGAAGAAGCAGGGAGAGCAAACTTCAGGCCTATTTCTAGAGAAGGATAGAAATATGTTCTTTAGTAGTATGTTTAAACAGATCCATAAAAGTGGAAAGAGGCATGTTTCCAACAACAACTTTATCATAAAATCGGAAAAAGAATCATTCTGGAGCTATTAGGATAATGTGATTGAGATGCTGATGATACAGAGCATAACCTCTGAGCCTTAGGTCAACTTTGCTACTAGCTTTGGTGATTGCCAATGTTATTACAAGCAGCTTCATAGATTTTTAAATCTACTTCCGCTGACTTCTTATGTAGTCTCGAGGAGACCATCAAGTCTGTTTCTATTTTTATGAGTATGGTCCTCAGAGTCCTACCTGATGTTGCCACTTGGATGTCTAATACCCAACTCAGACTGGACAAGTTCCCTTCAGAGCTCTTGATTCTTCCCCAGACTTCTTAGCCCTAACCTGTTTCACAGCCACAGATCTAAGCACCATCTTTATGTTTTAAAAATTTCTTTCTTTCTTTCTTTTTTTTTTTTTTTTTTTTTTTTTTCTGAGATGGAGTTTTGCTCTGGTTGCCCAGGCTGGGGTACAATGGCACGATCTCAGCTCACTGCAACCTCTGCCTCCTGGGTTCAAGTGATTCTCCTGCTTCAGCCTCCTGAGCAGCTAAGATTACAGGCATGCACCACCACACTTGGCTAATTTTGTATTTTTAGTAGAGATGGGGTTTCTCCATGTTGGTCAGGCTGGACTCAAACTCCTGACCTCAGGTGTCCACCTGCCTCAGCCTCCCAAAGTGCTAGGATTACAGGCATGAGCCACCATGCCCAGCCTTAAATTTCTTTTATTCTCCATATTCAAACCATATGCAAATCCTGTTGGCTTTACCTACAATGTGTACCCTAATCCAATGTGAATGCATATGCATGTATAATGTGCATGTGTATGTGTGCATATGTAAGTGTATATGTTTATATATGTATGTACATATGGATATATATTTAATCCCTCTCTCCTCCCTGTTTCTCTAGAATATGAGCAAAGACCTTGACTATCAGCTTTGTATCTCTAGTGTTTAGGACACTTTGAGTATTTGAATGAATCTCCAAAGACACATCTGGAATTGTAGTTGGGGATTAAGTATGTTCTACACAGGAGACATCAAGCTCTGGAGAGGCAGAATTATTTATTTAATTTTACTGGATAAATAATGTATTGGTCTAAACAGATACCGGGAAGATGCCTGGCAATGATATTCATGAATTCAATGTTCTTTGGGCCATGTTTGCCTACTGACAGTCTAAGGTTCAGATCTGGTCTTTACAGTGTTATAAAATTACTGAATTGTTTGAACACATAAAACGAAGTGGAGTTTCTGTATCTCTTGAAAGTGTGGGTTGTCTGACAACACAGGAGTTGCATTCCTGTCCAACAACACTCTGATGCTAGAGCTGAGAAGTGGCTACCCTTGAGCCAAGGTGCTACTCTCTAGGTGGCCAAGGAAGATTCTGGCCCAGCCCATTTCACTAATGTGTGTGACCTGCCTGGCTTCTGTGGGTCTCTAGACCTGAGACTCTGGTCAATCTGGATTTCTACAGACCATCCTGTGAACAGGCAGGTAGAAGAGCTTCCCTAGTGCCCTTCCTTTATCACCAGCCTGGGATTTGTCTCCAGTTCTAAATGGGCACATGGAGCTTTGAGGGCTAGTACCTGGTCCCCACGTAGGCCTGGCTACATCTAAGATCTAAACACCATCTTTAATTTTTAAAAATTTCTTTCTTTCTTTTCTTTTTCTTTTTCTTTTTTTTTTTTTTTGAGATGGAGTTTCGCTCTTGTTGCCCAGGCTGGAGTGCAATGGCACGATCTCGGCTCACTGTGACCTCCATCTCCTGGGTTCAAGTGATTCTCCTGCCTCAGATACCACAACCAATATCTTCCTTATTCTCTGGTTATGTCCCAGACATTTTCAACAAAGTACAGTGAAGAGACAGTGCCCAGCTAGTGTTAACCACAACCTCCACTCTTGGAGAAATGACTCAAAATTAAGTCCTGCTAATTTTGTCTTTAGAGTCATCTGCCAAGGACTATTTTGACTGGGAGAAGTGATAGCTCAGGTGCTCTGCCCTCTTTGTCACCCACAGCCAGGGCATCATCATTTCCTCCTCCACTTCCCTGGGCCAACATAACATCAGGCATGAGGGTCTTTGCAATCAATCCTTCATCCCCTTCTCACTTGTATGCTTGGGAAGCTGGGACCCTTCCAGAAAAAGAAAAAGTGTACCTGGATCAGAATTGGGGATTGGAGTGCCACTCATCCCAGGTTCTTGTGTTCTCAAATATGTGGCCAGTTTCCTGGAGATTTCTATATCTCTCAAGGGTGGCAGGAGGTCAGACTTCTATGAGAAATTACTCCCTAAGATGAAGTAGTGAATCAAAATTTCTCCTAATGTTTACTCGACCATACCACATAGCTGTGGCATCTAGGAGATTTCCCTTGGGTTAGAAATGCCTATTCATTTTGTTATGTTGCTGTGTTATTCTAAGTCACAGAAGGAATACAAATAGTACAAAACCAGCACACGCATGGCATAAAGTTCAGGCTCAGATGCAACCTCTACATTCCACACCGTGGTCACATCTCAGCCGTCTTCTCATTTATCTGATTGTCGTTTTAGAACATCCAGTGATCAATATGTTTAACTCCTGTCTGGGAGGCTCCAGTAATGAACAAAACGCATTGGCTGCGGAGAACGCCGCTTTCTACGATTACAAGCAATTTGCTAGTTTTCTCAGAAGAGCTTAAGAGGGTTTCATGAAATGTCTGCTTTCAGAATCATTAACTATTGATTAAACTCCTCATTTTACTTTACGCAAATTCTGTTAGAAAGAAATAACAGGGTGAATAACAGTGCTGACCACCGTGCGATCACAGGGTGGCTCAGCCTGAGTCAGTGCGTGATGTGCTCAGTTTCAGGCTCTTTGGAAAGGAGAGCTGATTGGGAGCATTTGCCTGTCCTGGGTACCCGGTTTCTGTGGCAGCTGTGTGTTTCGCCGCTGAGCTCATCCTTTATGTTTATTTCTATTAGTGAATTTATAAATACAGCCTGAGGAACGTTACCCGTCCCTCAGCTCTTGAACCATCATTACGATCCAGAATGGTAAATCCTTTGTAAGAGTCACCTTGGTTTAGTGGGAAAAAAATTTCTGATGTGCTTTCAAAAGGTAGAGTTCGAGTTTTTTTTTTTTTTTTTTTTTTTTTTTTTTAATATAGCTGAATAGGATTTTAAGAAAGCAGAATTATAATGTGGAGTGAAAAGAAAAGTGAGAGGTTGGGTCAGAAACTAGGTTATCAGTACAATGCAGAAAGGGAAAATAAATGCTAATAGACTACACATATGCCCTTCCCACTAGATTAGAGACCAGGAGGGTGCCTGCTGGATTCAGCCCATTGTGTGGCCGAACAGAACACAGGGTCTGGGCTATTATCCCCTCCACAGCCCCTTGTGCCACAGATGGCTCTTCTTGCTTCTCTTATCAGGCTATGCATTCAGTCTCTGTAGCTTGATCTCTTCCTCACTTTTCTGCTCATACAAAATGGATTGATTTGCTGAAAGAGAGGGGCTGGAGAGGGGCTGTCTCGGGAGGAAAGGGGAGGGTGTGAAGACAAAATCCAGGGAGGCCAGGTGAAGGGATGGGGCAGGGAGGAAAGAGAGAGATTCCTGCCTTGCTGGGGACAGCCCCATCAGCAGTCAACAGCCTTGCCTTCCCTAGGCCTTGAGCTCAGCTGCCTGGAAATGGCCTTGTGCCTTTGTGCTCTGGACAACCAAAGCTCTCAAGTGTTGGACAAGCAAGCAGTGCTGACTGCCTTTTCTCCCTTCCCGGGGGATGCTGAGCCTCTAGGGCTGGCGTTGCTGGCAGTCCCCTTCCAGGAGACCTAAAGCTCTGCCTTTGAGCTGACTGATGAGCTGCAGATTCAGCAGAGGTGAGCAGAGGCTGAGAACCGTGCCCTTGAGATCCAGCCCTCCCAAGACAGCCTACCTGGAAGGATGGAAGGGGTCATCCTTAGGGCTGAATCCAGAGCCCACGGGGTGTTGAACACAGTTCTCCTCCTCATCTGGATCCATCTGAGGTTGTATGGCTGAGTTCACATCCAGGCTCCCCCACTACAAGCTATGGGGCCTTCAGACATTTGCCCAGCTGTATTCTCATCTGTGAAGCGGAGCCTAATTCACAATGTTGCTGTGAAGATTAAATGGGTTGGTCATGGAAAGATATTAGAACAATGAGTGGCCTAGAGCAATACCTTACAACTTAGCTATTACTGTCATCATCATCATTATTGTAAATCTATATTAGATTTATATATTTTCTACATTAACATTACATTTAACATGTTAATGTATGTTAACATTCTACACTAACATGACGTTTTCTTTTTTTAAAAATTTATTTATTATACTTTAAGTTCTAGGGTAAGTGTGCAGAACATTCAGGTTTGTTACATAGGTATACATATGCCATGGTAGTTTGCTGCATCCATCACCCCATCATCTACATTGGGTATTTCTCCTAATGCTATCCCTCCCCATCCCTCCCCCACCATGCTACCTCTCCCCTATCTCTCTCACCCCGACAGGCCCTAGTGTATGATGTTCCCCTCCCTGTGTCCATGTGTTCTCATTGTTCAACACCCACTTATGAGTGAGAATATGTGGTGTTTGGTTTTCTGCTCTTGTGTCAGTTTGCTGAGAATGATGGTTTCCAGCTTTATCCATGTCCCTGCAAAGGACATGAACTCATCCTTTTTTATGGCTGCATACTATTCCATGGCATGTGCCATATTCTCTTTATCCACTCTATCATGGATGGGCATTTGGGTTGGTTCCAAGTCTTTGCTCTTGTAAACAGTGCTGCAATAATCATACATGTGCATGTGTCTTTATAACAGAATGATGTATAATCCTTTGGGTATATACCCAGTAATGGGATTGCTAGCTCAAATGGTATTTCTATTTCTAGATCCTTGAGGAATCACCACACTGTCTTCCACAAAGGTTGAACTAATTTACACATTTTCTATATTTATATTATATATTGTCAGTATTACAATGTACCTCCATATGAGATATTGTGGCATAATTGAGAGAGCATGGGCTTTGGGGACAGATAGTTTGAGACCTCACCATGACACTGAAATCACATGGTATTTGTGTGATTTTTGGTGTGTTACTTCTTTCTTCAAGCCCCCATTTTCTAACTGTGAGGTGGGGCTAATGCTGTAAATTACCCAGTACAGAGCCTGCACACTGGAGCACTTCAACACGTGGGAGCTGTCACCATGTTGTGTGTACCTGTGTGTGCCTGTGTGATGCGGAGTCTGGGCGGTAAGTTTCTGTTGGTCCGTGTTGAACGTAGGCCTGGCAGGTGCCTGTGGGCTAGGGGCCTGAGCCTTAATGAGTCAAGTCCTGCTTGTGGCTCCTGTGAACCTTCAAGCACAACTTCTGAGTTACATGGATCTGAGTTACTTTGTGTACTTTGAAGCCCAATGCAGTTTTGGGGGGTATTGATCAGGGAGGTAAGAAGCCCAAGTTAATCCTGGCTCCCATCAGTGGAAAATGAGGAAAATACAAATAGTTTCACTATCTGTAAACCAGAGAACTGGATCAGATGAATCCCATATCCACCCTCCGCCACACCAAAATCTTACATCCAGCGGAAGTGTGTCCTGTCCTCTGAACATCTTTTTGCTGCATCTTTGCAATGAAGACTGTGAATGTCAGAGTGAACCAGGAAGCAAATGTCTGAAACAGAACAGACTGGGACAGGGAGAGGCTGGCAAGAAGGAGGGTAAGCAGAAAGAGACAAGGACCTCAGAGCTCCAGGTCCTGGTTCATCATCCTATTACCCCTTTTCCTTCTTCCTTGTGGGACAAGGTGCCTTTATCTGAGCAGGACCTGAAGGAACTCTAAAGGGAAGGTCTGAACTTTCCCAGGTTCCAGGAGTTATCCCCTTAATTATGAATACTGATTAATACTGGAGTTGTGCTTTGGCCTTGCTGGGCGCACCCCTGACTGGTCTTGTTCTGGGCCTTGAGAGGCAGAGCTCCACCCTGGCTTGTACAATGTGCCTATACAACTCCAGGGAGCAAGACTCACATTCATTGTCCTCCTAAGTTTACATCACCATTGTAAGAATTTTCCAGTAGATGGCCATAAAGTGTCTTGAGAAAGCAATGCCCGTTTCTTCTTTTGCAACTTGCACAAGGTCACCATATTGGCTAGGAACGAGTCCGTGAGACTGCATCTCCTTTTTTTGGCCCCTCCAGGCCAGGCCTCTTCCCTTGTCTGCTCTCCAGCCCTCCCTGAGCCTCCTTCTTCCAGGTCCCTTGCCACATCATCCTTCCTTCTCCCTTACCCCCATGCTGGGTTTGCCTCTGAGATTTCCCCTTAGGAATTGAAGGAATCTGATAGGAAAAGCGAACAGCCGCAGAAGGCACCCTGCTATAAGAGGTTGCAGAGGACTTCAAGTCTTGCCCTGAGTGTTTTGGGACATGATGGGTGGAGTCACATCCCGGTAGTTTTCATGTATGACCTCACTTCTTTCTGCATTCTTAAGCTGCACTTCTCTTTCTCCATCCATTCTCTCTTGTCAAATATTCTGGAGTTCAAAGAACTTTAGTCTCCTCTTCCTTCCGAAAGAAATGCCCCATCCTCAGTATACCTTGCTATACCTTTCCCTGACTCCAGAATCTTAAGTGTAAGGCTTAATGCCAGGCCTATGAATCTAGAAGTCTTGGATGAGATTTGCTGATGGCAAGAGGAGGCATCAGGCTCTATCTCCCTAGAAATTTGCTCCTCCATGGAGGATGTGACTCAAGAAATTCTTAGAAACAAAGCCTCAATAACCACTAACCAAATTAATCCCATCTAGGAGGGGTTCTACTTTTAGAATGGACACCCTGAGAGCTGAGGATATGAGGCTCTTGGATACTGGCATGCCCTGATATATAGTGCCTTTTGCCTTCAACAAGCAGCTCATCTTTGGGAAGGAGACTTTAGCTAGGATTTAGTGAGTTGGAGTTCGAGTCCTGCCTCTGCTGTTTTCTACCTCTGCCAGCTTTGATTGTAAATGCATTTTGAGCCTTAGATCTGTTATCTGTAAAGTGGGATTATAGTATTTATCTTGCTTCTAGAACTGGATTTTTCTGATGCCAAGCTCAAAAAAAAATAAGCATAAGAGAGAGGAGTTTTGAGGATTGTGAAAATATTAGGTGGAAGATGCCATATACATGTATATATGGCTGGATTTTTTAACCTGTCATCTTTTCTTTCTCCCAGGCAGCAATGTGGTTTTTGAGGTCTGGCAGTTTTAGGTAGACTGTCTCTACCAAGGATAAATAAACTTTATTTATGTCTGGTGATTTACTTTATCATCCATCTTTATTTCTCCAGCATTTGGTATTAAGCCCCTGCTAAATGTCAAGCTTGTCATGAAGAAATGAGGTCAGCACACAAAGGGAATGCCCACTGGAGAAACTTACCACTCTAGTTGGAGCTAACTGGACCAATCGACCAATGAAAAGATAAATCCAGTGTAAGGTGCAAGCACCTGCTTTTAACATTATGCCATTGTGATTTTAGCTGCTGCTCACAGGTAACTATTTGCCTTTCAAGTCTTTCCTTCCTTGTACTAGTTCATTCTCACAGGACAGACCTGTAATTGAGGGATGAGATTTACACATTGCAGCCCCTGGCTTTCCTTCTCGGCTTTCCACTCCAATTAGGTTCCCAAGACATGAATCTACAGATGATCCCTTTTCCCAGATTCAGAGCTCAACCCTAATGAAGCCACACATCTCACCTCGTGGTGCTGCAGCTCTGCGGGAGGCTCTCTCTGCGGGATGGAACCCCTTCCCTCGCAAGAAGTGCCGGGAGCCCAGACCTATCAAAAGGTGACCCCATTTGGGGGTGGTTCAGGGATCTGCCTGAACCACTTCCTTCTTTGATTTTCCACAGGGCCACTTGCAAAACAAAACTGACTCTGAGAAAAGAAAGTCTTCAGTATTTTGAATCCATTGATACATAGGTGAAACAAATCAGTTTGCATTTTCCCTACGCTTTCAACACTTTGTTTCTGAATAATAATAAAAAAGTCCCTGAAGCAAAAACTATTTTGAGCCTAATTTCTGGAGGCTCCTAGCAGGAAAATCACTCTTTCTCTTGCTGTGATGTTCTTTTTGGTCTTAAAAAGAAAAGACTTAGGGGAAGGAGATGGCTTTTATTTTTCAAACATCGAACGGGTGCCTTGAGGAAGAAGCCCTGGGTGCCTTGGTGGCTGCAGGGGGCAGAACAGGGGGAGACAGGTAGAGGGGGCAAGTGGAGATTTGGACTGGAAAATAAAAGACTCCAATTCAGCAGTTCCCAACCAGGCTGTACAGTCGAGCCACTTCAGGATGTTTTAAAAAGAACCAATTCCCACTCCCCTCCCTAGGTAATACTGATTTAGCTTGTCTGGCACAGGGCCTGGGAATCTGCATATTTGAAAGACCTTTCGGTACCTAGGAAATCAGAATTACCACAGGAGAAGTGTGGGGAACTGTATTTTTAAAAAATGGCCCACAGTGATTCTGAGGCAGCCAGGTTGTGGTGCAGACTGGCATTTTCCAAAAAATGAATGGCCATTTCAAGATGCTCCACAGAGTTTTGGGGTTCCCCTTTGGGATGCAGCACCCTGTCACTTGCTAGAACACTCAAGCTGGCACCTGTACAGGAGCTGCAGGGAGCTCCTTACTCAAGGGTGGTCTGTCAATGATCTCAGAGATGTCCTCTGACTTTGCATCAAAAGCTGGAGATGTCATCCTTGTCCCCCAAAGCTGTACTGTGTGATGTAAAGCAATGTTCAGATTTATGCCCAAGGTGGGAAGATGCTTAAGTATCAAGATACTTAAAATGTTCAAGACCAGTTTGGGCACCATTGTGAGATCCTGTCTCTACAGAAAAATTAAAAAAGTAAAAATTAACTGGGTGTGATGATGTGTGCCTGTAGTCCTAGCTACTTGGGAGGCTGAGGTGGAAGGATTGTTTGAGTCCAGGAGTTTGAGGCTGCAATGAGCTATGATTGTGCCACTGCACTCTAGCCTGAGTGACAGAGAAAGATCCTGTCTCTAAAATGAAAAGACAAAACAAAAGAAAAACACATGGTTGGGTGGACAGAAAGAGGCCATAGTGGAAGTGGTAGAGGTGGGTGGTGGGCTCTTCTTTAACTCATGGTAGCCACACTTGTGCCAGCCTCTATAAACCCTGGCAGGGAACTGTGGGCTTTCCTGCATTGAAAATTTTGTTTTACAAAAATCTTTCTTTTTGGCTAAAGCATGTTGCACATTCCTCTCCATGTATCAACTTACCCATTCACTAAGACTCATCACACATGCCATTTTCGATGCCATAATCAGCAGTTACCTCTGCACAGCAGAGCCTGAGAACAGCACTGACCTCATGAGATGGGAGCCAGGTCCTAGTTGGGGACCTTGGACTTAGGCTGGGACTCTAAAAGCCTTCACACCCAGTGTACCTAGCAGGCCTTGGTAGCCTGTACATCACTGATGATGATCTTCATACCTATGGGAGACACACCATAAGGCTTCGTCCATACCAGCTGGCAGAGAGCTTAATTTAATCCTCCAGGATTGTATGTTTTAAAAACAAACAAAACAGATCGATTCTTAAATCTGCAGACCTAAGTTTGGTTCCTTTTTAGTCAGAGATCTTGTACAAATCAATGTTTTTGATCATCAGATTTCTCATCTGTAATATTGGGGTAACAGTACATAATTGGGTGCTGAAGGGGTTGGGTAAGATTATGTTCAGTGCTGTGTAAATAATAAATATTACAGAAGTATGAGAGTTGTAGTGCTAAAACTCTGGGCTTATGAGAGTTATAGAAAGCTAACAACTGAGTCAAAGGATTATATTTGATGTTTTGAAACTCCAATTTTCAAGAAAAAAATGTACCTTTCCTTCCCCCAGCCCTCATGCAAGACACATTTATTGGATACTCACCATGAGGAGTATCTTGCACTGGGGATGCTAAAAAGAAAAAGACCAGGTCATTGACTTCATATAGCTCATAGTCTAGCAAGGAAGACAGATTAATAAAGAAATAGAATATTCCCAATTGTGATGTGTACTATGGTAGAGGAATGTCCTGGGTTTAGAGATTGGGAAGGGGAGGAAATGATTAGGTGCAGGCAAGAAGGGTTTGTTAGTAAAAACTGATACTTGCTGCAGGTCTTGAAGGAATTGTCCAGCAAGATATGGAAGTATGAAGGGCGTTTCTGGTAGAAAAGACAATAGAGCTTGGTTCAGATAAGGAAAAATCACATACATGGAGAAGGTTGATTATGATTTTAGCTCTAGAGAAGGGGTAGATTTATAGGAATTTTAGTGACTCTGAGCTAGGAAAGACCATTAGACACTTGTATTCTTCACATAAAACAGGATAAAAAGGATGAGAGGATTGGAGATAGTAGTGAGATCTTACAGGGTCTTGACAGTGAGAAGTGTTATCATAAGAAATGACATTCAATACAAAAAAATATAAACATCTGCCTTGTATTCAAAACCCAAACTGCCTATGAACAGTGTGCAGGAGGCGGTGCCAAGCCGAGGTGTGTACTGAAAAATTCAATACATATACCCAATGTGATGATGTGACCTAAAAGTCTAATTGGCCCACAGAAGTTATTGCATGAGATAATATGGGAACAAATGCACGTTAATATCATGTGGACAGTGTTAAGAAAATTACAGGTGCTTACAGCCATCCCTGTATCAATCAGATCAAAGTGTTTAGTGATGAGGCCAAGTTCAGGCCTTGTTCAAAATCCTCCCACATGATTTTGAAGTGCAGCCACTGGTAACTCTCTAGTTACCAATATGTCACCGCCCAGAATGAAGCATTGACTGCTTTCCTTGATCTCTACTGGTTAGACTATGTGGGCTGCTTTCTTATGGCAACTTCCTCATCAGATGGCCAGGTGAAACTTCCTGTCAGTTTCTGAGAGCATATTACAAATCTTCAATTATAATTGTGTATTTGTCTATTTCTCCCTTTAATTCTGACAATTTGTGCCTAGTGTATTTTGAGGCTCTGTTATTAGACTGATATGAATTAACAATGTTATGCTTCTCTGATGGATTGACCTTTTTCCTTTCATGAAATGTCCCTCTTTATCTCTGGTAATACTCTTATTCTTGAAAGACATCTGATATCAATACAGCTACTCCAGTGTTCTTATGCTCAGCGATTGCATTGTAAATATTTTGTTAATGATTTATTTTCAACCCATGTGCAGCTTTAGCTTTAAACTTCATCTCTTATAGACATCATATAGTTGGGTTTTGGTTTCTTATCCATTCTGAAACTCTCTGCCTTTTAACTAAAGTGTTTAGTCCAATTAAATTTAATGTAATTATTGATATGGTTGAGTTGATACCTAATATTTTACTACTTAATTTATATTTGTATGAGTCCCTTTGTATTGCTATAAAGGAATACTTATGCCTGGGTAATTTATAAAGAGGTTTATTCGGTTCTGCAGGCTGTACAGGAAGCATGGCACTGGCATCTGCTCTGGGTGAGGGCCTCCAGAAGCTTTCGATTGTGGCAGAAGGCAAAGGAGGAGCAGGCATGTCACATGGTGAGAGAGGGACTGAGAGAGAGAGACAAAGATGCCAGGCTGTTTTTAAACAACCAGCTCTTGAGTAAACTAATAGTGTCAGGACTCATTACCATGGAAGGGCACTTCATGAGTGATCTGTCCCCATGACCCAAACACTTCTCCCACTAAGCTCCACCTCCAACATTGGGGATTACATTTCAACATGAGATTTGGAGGGGAGAAATATCCCAATCATATCAATGTTTTTCTCATTTTTCTTTTTGTTCCTCTGTCTCCTCTTTCCTGAATTATTTTGGGTTAACAGAATATTTTATAGAATTCAATTTTAGTTCATTTAATTGGCTTTTTATCTATACTGCTTTACAGTATTTTTGTGTGTGTGTGTGTGTGTGTGTGTGTTGGTAGTGGTTCTCACACAGGGGCAATATTATTTTTCAGGGGAATTCGGCAATGTCTGGAGACATTTTTGGCTGTCACAACTAGAGAGGTACTACTGGTATCCGGTGGGTGGAGGCCAGAGATACTATTAAACATCCAATGATGCACAGGAAACACAGCAAAGAATTATCTGGCCCAAAATATCAGTTCTGAGGTTGAAAAATCTTGCTCTGTGGATGACAATATACAACAGTAATTTTCACAAACTGCTTAGAAATTTCTATTTATTTCATATGAAACTGGCTGGGCATTGGTGGGGCATATTTGTAATCCCAGCACTTTGGGAGGCTGAGGCAGCCAGATCACAAGGTCAGGAGTTTGAGACCAGCCTGGCCAATATGGTGAAACTCCATCTCTGCTAAAAATACAAAAATTAGCAGGGCATGGTTGTGGGCCCCTTTAGTCCCAGCTACTCAGCAGGCTGAGGCAGGAGAACTGCTTGAACCCAGGAGGCAGAGGTTGCGGTGAGCTGAGACCAGGAGGCAGAGGTTGCGGTGAGCTGAGATCGTGCCACTGCACTCCAGCCTGGGGAACAGTGCGAGACTCCATCTGAAAAAAACAAAAAAACCAAAAAACAACCTCAAAACTGTGGAGCAAGTTTCCTTGTGTCCCCACGCCCCTTTTTAGTGGTCAAAACGCTTAACATGAGATCTACCCTCTTGTTATGCAATGCTGTACAGCAGAGCGCTACAGCTTAATCATCCTGTGTAAGGATAATTTCATATCCTCAGAACAAGGCTTCATGCTCCAACTTCTTTATCCTTTGGAAGCCACCATTTAATTTTCTTATTCTATGAGTTTGACTGTTTTAGATACTTCATATAAGTAGGATCATGCAGTATTTGTCCTTCTGTGACTGACTCATTTCACTTAGCATAATATCTTCCAGGTCCATCCATGTTGTTGTAAATGATAATTTTTTCTCCTTTTTTAAAGATTGAATAATAGTTCACTGTACCTATATAACACATTTCCTGTATCCATTCTTCTGTCCATGGGCATTTGGGCTGTTGTTGTATCTTGACTATTGTGAATAATGCCACAATGAACATGGGAGTGTAGACATCTCTTCAAGATCCTGATTTTAGCTGCGTGCAGTGGCTCATACCTGTAATCTCACTACTTTAGGAGACTGAGGAGGGAGGATTGCTTAAAGCCAGGAATTCAAGACCAGCTCAGGCAACAAAATGAAACCCTGTCTCTACAAAAAATTAAAAAGTTACCTGGCATAGTGGCTTATGTCTATAGTCTCAGCTACTTGGGAGTCTGAGGTGGGAGGATCGCTTGAGCCCAGGAGTTTGAGGCTGCAATGAGCAATGATTTCACCACTGTACTCCAGCCTGCATGACAAAGTGAGACCCTGTCTAAAAATATATATATAAAAAAGTCCTAATTTCAATTCTTTTTGGAATTTTCAATACACCGAAATAGATATATGATAGCTCTATTTTTAGTTTTATGAGAAATTGCTGATCTGTTTTATATTGTGGCTGTATCATTTTATGTTCCTATCAACAGTGTATGGGGTTCTAATTAATTTCCCCACAACCTTGCCAACATTCGTTGTCTTTTGCTTTTTTTGACAGCAGCCATCCGGACAGGTGTGAGGTCATATTTTATTGTGGTTTTGACTTGCATTTCCCTGATGGTTGGTGATGCTGAGCACGTTTTTCTATATCTGTCGGCCTTGTGTGTATGTCTTCTCTGGAGACATCTATTTTTTTCCCTTGCTCATTTTTGAATTGGATCATTATTATTAGTATTATTATTTTGCTTTTGAGTCGTGGATATTCCTTATATATTTTGCTAATTAACATCTTATCAGATACATGGTTTGCAAATATGTTCTTCCATTCCAAAGGTGGCATTTATACACTATCGAGTGTTTCCCTTGCTGTGCAGATATTTTGAGTTTGATAAATTTATGTTTTTTACCAAACAGGTGAGATTTTCAGCAATTATTTCTTCTAATTGTTCACTTTCCTTTTTTGCTTTCTCTTCCTTCTGGCACTTTAATTATGAGAATGATCTTTTGATACCATCCCATAGATTGGTGAGGTTCTTTTCATTATTGTAATGAAGTTTTACCCTTGCTCTTTAGATTGAATAATGTCTATTGCTCTCTCTACTGACTTTTTCATATTGTCTTTAAGATACTATTAAGTGCATCTAGTGCATTTTTGTTTTTAAGAGCATTATTGAGGTATAATTGAAATATACTAAAAATATATATTTAAAGGGTATAATTTGATGAGGTTGACATCCATATAAACCATGAAACAATCACCGCAATCAATATAATGTACACGTTCACCAATCCCAAAAGCTTCCTCATGCTCCTTTGTAATACTTCTCTCATCCCTCCCTTGTTCCCAGGAAATCGTGATCTACTTTCTGTCACTATAAATTAATTTGCATTTTCTAGAATTCTATATAAATGAAATGAGACAGTTGTTTCTCTTGTACTATTATTCTCTTGTACTTGTATTCTATGTTCTTTAAGTTTCCATGTGAATTTTAGATCGTCACTTTAATGCTCTGGCAACGGAGCTATTGCAGTCAAATTTTAGAATCAACTTCTCAACTTAAAGCCTGCTGCAATTTTGATTGGGATTGTGTTGAATGTATAGAACAGTTTGGAGAGAATTGACATCTTAGCAACATTGAGTCTTCCTATCCGTGAAACAGAAACCCATAAAACTTCCTTCATTTTTTGAGGTGTTCTTCAGTTTCCTTCAGCCATATTTTGTGGTTTTCAGTTACACATGTCGCATGTTTTGTCAGATTTATCTCTAAGCGTTTCATAGTTTGGCTTGCTATTGTAAATTATGTCTTTTTAAAATTTTAAGTTCTGAGTACTTATTGCTAGGAAATAAAATATAATTGATTTTTAAAATATTGAGCTTGTATTCTGCAATATATTCGTTCTAGTAGGTTTTTTCTGGTAGATTCTATGAAATTTTCTACACAGATAATTACGTTATCTCCATCAAGTGAATATTTTATTTCTGGAAATTTTAGTTTTCAATTCTACAATTTCATTTGGTTCCTTTTAAAATAGTCCATTTCTCTACTGAGATTTTCTGTTTTTATTTACTAGATGAACATTTTTCTTTATGTCCTTGAGCATAGTTATAACAGCGGATTTAAAATCCTTTTTTTCCCTAATGCCAACATCTGGGTTATCTCAGGGTCAGACTTCATTTTGCTGCTTTTAAGTATGTCTAGTAATTTCAGATTGTATCCAGGACATTCTAAATTATATGTTGTAGGCACTCTGGTTTCTTCTGTTATGGTCCTCAGAAAAGTTTGTTTGTTTGTTTTTTAAAGCAGGAAGTTTATCTTGCTGGACTCAAATTCTTTAGTGCCTCCAACATTGCAGGCAGCAGCAAAATTCTCTTCTTTTGCCCTCTGCTGGATTTCTTCATGTCTGTCTCACACACGTGCAGTTCAGGGGACAGCCAGATATTTGGACAGAATTTATGTGCAGAATATGGGGCTTCTGTATTAGTCCATTCTTCCTCTATGAAGAAATACCTGAAAATGGGAAATTTATAAAGAAAAGAGGTTTAATTGGCTCACGGTGCTGTAGACTGAACAGGAAGCATGGCTAAGGAGGTCTTAGGAAACGTACAATCATGGTGGAAGGGGAAGGAGAAGCAGGCTTGTCCTACATGGCTGTAGCAGGAGGAGGAGAGAGAAGGGGAGGTGCTACATGCTTTTAAACAACCAGATCTCTGATAACTCACTCAGTATCATGAGAACAGCAAGGGGGAAGTCTGCCCCCCCGCCCCCCCCGATCCAATCACCTCCCAGCGGGCCCCACCTCCAACCATTAGAGATTACAGTTTGTCATGAGATTTGAGCAAGGACACAGACTCAAACCGTATCAGCTCCCTATCTTTGGCTCAGTTCTGTTTGCATTAACCCTCACCACCACCCCAAACCCCACCCTCCCATCCCTGCATCCAGCTGCTGTGGGCACCCTGAACTGTATCGTCTGGTTCTTTAAGCCATAAAACTGTGGAATGCCTATCATGTTTCAGCTGCACCACTTGCTACCGAGCGAAACCTGCCTTCAGGTTAAGAACAACATAAAAATGGGAAATAAATCAGATGCCATTTCCTTCTTACCTGGAAGGTAAGTCCAGTCTCCCTTCAAGGCTTGTGTTCGGTCGTGTGGATCATGGCTCACTGCAGCCTTGACCACCTCATCTCAAGTCATCCTCCCATCTCAGCCTCCTGAGCAGCTGGCACTAAAGGCATGGGTCACCACACGTGGCTAATGTTTTTTGTATATTTTCGTAAGGATGGAGTTCCACCATGTTGCTTAGGCTGGTCGGGCACTCCTGGGCTCAAGGGATCTGCCTACCTCAGCCTCCCAAAGTGCTGGGATTACAGGCCTGAGCCACTGTGTCTGGCCTTAAGTTCTTATTTTTGATTGTTTTTCAGTGCCTTCATGTAGCTATTTTAAAAGTTTTTCCCATGGTTAGGAGACACTTGATTGTCACACTTAAGCAGCAAACGTTTTGTTTGCAGGGACAGGAGTCAAATATAGGAAGAAGCCAAAGAATGACTTCAGAAGCATGATATGAACAAAGGGATGATTCATTCATGCATTTATTTATCTAACAAACATTTTTTGAGCCTCTGCTGCAGGTAGGTCTCTTCTCAAGGCACAAGGTGACATAATGTTGAGTATAGATAGACATTCTGCCATCAAGGTAAGAGATCATTTGGAACAAACTGACTTCAGGAGGGATTTGGGAAAAAAACCCCCAGCAAACCAGGATTAGGCATCTTTTGAAGGAATAAAAGTTGTGTATGTTTGTACTTTCCTACGGGGTCCCCACCGGGTACATACATATGGCTACTGAGAACTTGAAATGTGTTTAGTCTGAAATGACCTGTGCTGTAAGCGTATAATATTTTATGTACCACAGAAAAAAGTATTTTATATATCCCAGATTTTAAAGACTTAGTATAAAAAAGAATAAAATATCTAATCTCTACTTTTTTGAAATATGCTATTTTGAATATATCTGGTTAAATATATGCATATCTATAATTACAATTAGTGTCACTGATTTCGTTTTACCTTTCTAATGTGCATACTAGATTATTTTAAAATACATATGTGGCTCATATTATTTTTCTATTGGACAATGGTGGTCTAGATCAGCAGTCAGCAAACTTTTTCTTTGCAGGGTCAGAGAGTTGGTCTTTCAGATTTTGTAGGCATTATGATCTCTGTTATAACTACTCAACTTTGGCAATGTGGTATAAGAGAAGCATAGTTAGGGCCAGGCTTGGTGGCAGGTGCCTGTAATCCCAGCTACTCAGGAGGCTGAGGCAGCAGAATCGCTTGAACCCAGGAGGCGAAGGTTGCAGCGAGCTGAGATCGTGCCATTGCACTCCAGCCTGAGCGACAGAGCAAGACTCCATCTCAAAAAAAAAAAAGGAAGCATAATTAATACAAAAACAAATTTCTGTCTTTACCAGGAAGCATGTTTCCTCTGGATTGCTTTTGCCATTTTGGCCTAAGTCCCAGAATAAGCATGCATAAAATTGACCAGAGCCCAAACTTCAGTTGAGATATGTCAAGTACAACCTGATCTGCAGCTCGAAGCACAGGCACTTAGCCAAGACCAGTATAAATCAGCAAATTTAAAACTGACCCACAGATTTGAGAGAGAGAAGTATTTATTGTGTGTTACTAAGATTCTGTGATTGTTCATTACACAGCATTTGTCAACCACTACAAATTCTATTTCCATTTTCCTTTCTTCGTATCTCACTTTATACCTGCCCATCCTGTGTTCATGGGCAAATGCTGGACCATCAGAAGTGGCTGCATTAGCAGTGCACTTGCTTCTAGGATTTCTCAGTGTAGGTATTGTTTATTTCATGCTGACACCGGGAGAAAGACAGCCAGTTAATCTAGATGCAATTGAATTTAGAAATAACTCAAATCTAATTTTACTCACTTCTTCATTCCCAAGTTACTTTTTCTGCATCCTTTGGTTGTGTGTGTTTCAAATCATCTCCCACTGTTTATTTTTAATTTCTACTTTATTTTAATTATTTAATAGGTGGCATCTGTGCTGTGCCTGTCATTCATCGTGAACAGTTTGTTTTCTGCTTATGGAATCACAAAAATATTTAATCTGAAGCTTCGGTGGTGCAGCTATCCTTGAGGCTGTAGACCTTAGGATCCTTCTTTCTCTGTCTGAAGGCACCGCAGGGACAGGATTCTTGGAGGTGGCCAGGGTCCTCTGAGAAGCCAGTGCTCAAATGGCACCTGAGTCCAGTGAATGGCAAGTTAGAAGGTTTCCTTGTCTCAGCTGCTGTTTTTGAGC
Organism: Callithrix jacchus; assembly: GCF_049354715.1. NCBI lineage: Eukaryota > Metazoa > Chordata > Mammalia > Primates > Cebidae > Callithrix > Callithrix jacchus. Next base: position 92,074,356 of record NC_133515.1, read on the forward strand.
AAATGGTTTCTTAAATGTCCCCAGGTAACGCACGGTGGATGACCTGCACAATAACGGGTGTTAGGGATCAGTGCTCATACTATTGATGCTTTCCCATGCCAGATCACCTCTACTTTTGGGGCTGAGTCCATTGGGTAGGTGTGACAAAATGTGGATCCATAGGGTCATATCTACTCATGCCCCAGGGACCTGACTCTAGACACCAAGTGAGTTCCAAGACATAAGTGGTAGATTCCACAGATGGGAAGAGATTGAAGGAGCTGGAGCATAATTAGCAAAATAATAATGATGATAAAAGTTGTCAACACCATTCTAGCCATTCCTAAAGTATTGTACAACGTTCACAGTTTAGAGCAAACCAATCCTGTGGTTTCTCTGCCAAAGTCTTCTAACTTGGGGGCCACAGTTCCCTCATCTCTAAAACAGGTCGGCTTGATTAGACAGCTTGTCATAGCCTCACCATCTCAGGCATTGGATGAATCCTATGTTCATGATCTAATCTGCAATAACATCAATGTTGAAATCTATGGTCTTATTTTTTTTGTGAAATTTTACGGAGGGCCTAACATCCTGCCAATACTTTGTGTGAAGTCTGTTGTGGGTTCTGAAATGATATTGCTGAAGCTCTATTCTTTTGGAATAGGCACTGAAGAAATGCCCCCTGGACGGGTAATATATAGGATGATACCTGCCGTTTACACCTTAGTGAGAACCACCGCATGAGATTAGTTTGCTAGTCCCCTAGCACTTTCTGAACAGGATTAGACCCTGAAAATGGTCAGACTGAGTGCCTGGGAAAGGCACAAAGCCAGGGAAATGGTGGTGCAGACACATTTGGTTGGGTTACAAAGGAAAGGGGAACATGGTGGGTGGAATGTCGGGAGCTGTTTTGGGCTCTGGAAGGTTCCCTTGGAGCCAATCAGCAGGGTTTTCAGACAGACCAGAACAGTCTGCCCTGGAACAGATTGGAACTGAGGTGGGAAGATGGTACACAGGAAGCAGCAGGCATAAGCAAGAGAGATTCTTGCCTGGGCTCCCAGCCTCCACTCTGGGTCCTGCACAATCTGTTCTCCTCCCCACAGAGCAGCCAGCGTGGTCCTGTGAAAGTTAGACCAGGCTAGGGCTCCCCTCAAAACTCTGCAACAGCTTCTTTTCACACCAAGAAGGAAGCCACCACATTCACCATGGTCCACAGGCCTCCATCAAGCTCTGTCGAGCCCCTGACTGCATTTCTTCCCTGCCTCCTTCCTGGATCACTGTTTTCCCGCTGCACAGGCCTTGATTTTTTTCATTTAATACACAAAGAAATCCCTTGCCTCAGCCTTGGCACTAGATTTCTTCCCCCAGAAGCTTCGTCTTTCAGATAGTAACATGGCTTTTTTCTCCAATTCAATCAGGTTGCCGCCCCAATGTCACCTTAGCCTCTCAGTCAGGGTTTATCCATTGATATGGCTTTATTTTTCTTCAGAACATATTTCACTGCCTGATCCTGTGTATATGCTCATGATTTCTTGTTAACCTGTCTCCCTTATTAGAGCACAGGCTCCCTGAAGGTAGGTTCTTTCCTTATTTTGTTTTCTGCTGCACAGCAAGTCTCAAGAACGATGCCTGGTATATGGTGTATTTTCTAAATAGAGGATTGAATGAATGAATGAACAAATAGCTTTAGTGACTAGTTGTAAGGCTGCAGACTACTTGTGCTTCAGATGTTTCATTTGGCCGGTTGAGTACTTGTACTAGATAGATAGATAGATGGATAGATAGATGGATTGATGGACAGATAGATGTATAGATAGATGGATGGATAGATGGATGGATGGATAGATGGATAGATAGATGATGGATAGATAGATGGATGGATAGATGGATAGATGGATAGATGGATGGATGATAGAATATAAAACTCTGGACATTGAGAGATAGATAAACTTGGAAAGTTAAGTTAATCTGATACTCAGTGATATTATACAGTGATAGATGGTATGAAAGAATGAATGGAAGAGTTCATCTTAACAATGTAATATTTTTCTAATTGTCATGCAAGGAAATATATTATGAACCAATCTAAGAAATTATTTTGGAATTTCAGAGAGGCTCCAAAGCAAGTGAGGGAGAAAAACTACATTCCCTGCCTCTACAAGGTTTAGAGTAGGATCTGTATGTGGGGCTTGTTAGAGATGGTTTTTAAAAGATTTCAAATGGAGTCAGAACTAAATGGACCCTGATGTCCCTCCATGACTCTCAACCCTTTCTAGTCCCTTGTTTTCACTTGAAAGCATCATAGTTTGAACTTGCTCCTGGATACTTTAAAAAATTGTATTTCTTTGTTCTCTCTTATATTATTTGTCTTTGGAAAAAGTTCTTCAAACAGTAAAATCAGAAGTTGATAGCATCTACAGGGCTGGACAGGTAGTAGATGCTTCTTATCTTAGAAGAGGCATTTGCTTCTAGAAGGAGCAGTCAGGGAAGACTTCCTGAAGGAGGCAAGACTTGAAACGGACATTGAGAGATAAACTTGGAAAGACACAGGAGAAAGGAGGAAAGTTAAGTACAACATTGCTGGCAAAGGCTCAGAATCTCAGAAGTGGCAACAGCTCCCTCCTACCTCTCTGCCTAGAGCAGAAAGTCTTCTGTCTATGGCCTCACTATGTGGAGGGAAGTGGGAAATAGGACACAGCCCTCTCCCACAGCTTCTCTCCACTCCTTAGCACTGAGCTTCCCAGGAATTGCCCTCTTCACAGGTGTAGTCACTTAGATTCTTGTGCCACGCTTTTGGGGACACGTGCCCAGTGAGAAATAATGCCTGACAAAATTCACATCTACTGAGTTGTCAAAGCCCTGCCTCCTAGCTCACCTTGCTCACCTTGCTCACCTAGCTCACCTAGCTCACCTTGCTCACCTAGCTCACCTTGCTCACCTAGCTCACCTTGCTCACCTAACTCACCTAGCTCACCTAGCTCACCTTGCTCACCTTGCTCACCTAGCTCACCTAGCTCACCTTGCTCACCTAGCTCACCTAGCTCACCTAGCTCACCTAGCTCACCTTGCTCACCTAGCTCACCTAGCTCACCTTGCTCACCTAGCTCACCTAGCTCACCTAGCTCACCTTGCTCACCTAGCTCACCTAGCTCACCTTGCTCACCTAGCTCACCTTGCTCACCTAGCTCACCTTGCTCACCTAGCTCACCTTGCTCACCTTGCTCACCTAGCTCACCTTGCTCACCTTGCTCACCTTGCTCACCTAGCTCACCTTGCTCACCTAGCTCACCTTGCTCACCTTGCTCACCTTGCTCACCTAGCTCACCTTGCTTCTGCGTGCCCTGAGGAATGGAAAGGGAGGGGGCACACAAAACTTTGCAAAGTGGTACGAATTAGAGCCACAGCCAAGTTTATTTCTATATGCAACAGCAGTGGGCTGGTAAAGTGGCACCTCAGCAATATAACTGTGTAAATAGGAAGCAGATCGCTGAAACCAATGTTAAAAGTAGACATTGTTAAAAAGCAAGTCCCAATATAAAAAAACATTGAATTTCTGTTTTCTCTACCCATTCTATTAACTGTATTTTGGGTTGAGTACGTGCACTTATTCCACATCCTTTTAGGGGCAAAAGTGACCTAGGAGTCTCAGGTACAAGGAAGTTATATTTACAAATGAGCTTATGACCCAATGTCAAGAGGACATATTTTCTGGCATCAGCAGATAGCTGTAGCCTCTGGATGACCAGGTCGCTTAGTCTAAGACATTGTGTAAAGCTTAGCTCTCAAGGAATACATATACATACACACACACACACACACACACACACACACACACACACTCATTTAATGAGTTAATATATAACTTATTTATAGTATATATATATAACTTATCTATAATATATATAACTCATTTATAGTGTGTGTGTATATATATATACTCATTAAATCTCAAGACCTGTGGAAAATAGAGAACAAAAACCAGCCCCCGCTTCATAAAAGGCATAGACTTTAGCCTTATTGAAAGAAACTTGAATTAGAAAATCATCTCATCTAAAGAAAAAAAATGATCCTTTACACGGTCTTTGCCTTTTAAAGATACACTCTGTAATCAGTTGGCTTGTTAGGCTGTTTAACAGGTAAAGAATATTAAAATATTTGCCTTGGTTTCTGCACTTTCTCAGTGCTGTAAACATCACAGAACAGAGCCTGCCAATCACTTACTGGGCTGCGTGGGTGAAGGCGTTTGATGGAGGCAACAGTCTGTAACCAAACAAGATGCCTGCAAAATCTTGACTCTGTTGCGGCCCCACTTAGTTTTCTGTTGCTTATAAGGGAATACCTGAAGCTTGGTAATGCATAAAAAAAAAGGAATTTATTTCTTACAGTTCTGGGGGCCGAGAAGCCCAAGGTCGAGGGGCCATTGGTCAGGGCCTTCTTGCTGGGGGGAACACAACAGAGTCTAGAGACGGCATAGGATGTCACATGGCGAGGGGACTAAGCCTGCTAATGTGTCAGCTCAGGCCCCTCTTCCTTTTCTTATAAAGCCCCTTATCCCACTCCCATGATATTCCATTAATCCATTAACCCATTAATTCATTAATCCATGAGGGCAAAGTCCCCATGACCCAGTCACATTTTTTTTTTTTTTTGAGATGGAATCTTGCCCTGTTGCCCAGACTGAAGTGCAGTGGTGTGATCTCAGCTAACTGCAACCTCTGCCTCCCAGGTTCACATGATTCTCCTGCCTCAGCCTCCCTAGTAGCTGTGACTACCATGTCCAGCTAAGCTAAGTTTTGTATTTTTAGTAGAGATGGGGTTTCACTATGTTGGCCAGGCTGGTCTTGAACTCCTGACCTCAGATAATCCGCCTGCCTTGGCCTCCCAAAGTGCTGAGATTACAGGCATGAGTCACTACACCTGGCCTCAATCACCTCTTCAAGGCCTCATCTCTCAATACTGCCACATTGAAGAGTATATTTTAACATGAGTTTTTGATGGGACAAATACTCAAACCACAGCATGGTCTGATGGTGTTTCTAAGAGTGGATCCCAGAGCTGAATCAGAGGGAGCTTGTTCCATTAGGCAGGTGGGTGGACCAGGCTTGTTTCCTGGCACTGGACATTGTCCTTGGAGATGGTCATGAGTCTCTTCCCTTTAAGGGCTATAGAATGGTGAAAACCCATCTGGGACAGCCAGTGTCATGGGGTTCATGCCAAGAATCTCTTTATTTTCCTGTTAGAATGAGGTTATCAACTTTTGCTGTGTCTGAGGAAGTCCCTTGTGAATAGAACTCCTCTGGTCTACTGGGCTCTGAATAAGTTATAAACTGAAGAGCAAGAATGGGTTTTGAATGCACCACCGATAACAAGGAAGTTGGAGGCTTTGAGTCCTGTGCTGTTAACCAAGTAGGCTTGTTAATCTGAAACTCAGAATGAGGCAGGCCCATCTCCCTAGGCCAGGCAGCACTGAATGGACAAGCCCTGTCCAGGTCAGAGTTTTGGGAGGAGAATGCCTGCTTTCCATGGACTAGCTGGTTCCCATAACTATTGAAATCTGAGTTCAGCTAAGCATCCTGAGTTATTTTTCTTACATTTCCTAATCAAAGGAGTGGTGGGAGAGGGATAGAGACCGAAGCGTTTCAATGAGGGAGTTCCCCTACTTGGACAGAAACATCGGGAAGGACAGAAAGCTTCCTCCATCCCCCAAGTTACCATGTGTAGGAAGGCACTCCTTGCTGGAAGATCAAGTTCTCGTCTATCCCCACTCCACTCGGTGAACTCCATCCTGTCTGTTCTTCAGCTTCCCTAATTCTTAATGCATACAGAGTTGCTCCAACTCTAACCTACTGTGTTAAACATTGGTGCCCATGGACCAAACATAAATAGAGGGATACACAGCAGAAAGGTGGCTCTTAGATCCTCTCTCTGCTGAGCTTGCCAAGACCTCTGCCATGCTTGGCCTGATATTACCTCCCATTTATAGGAAGGTATCAGTCTTCTAAGGGCCCTCCTGGAATTCTCTCTCCCACACTGTAATTCACACTGCATGCCATCACTGGACTAATTTTCTGAAAATACTACTCTTACTGAGTCACTCTAACTCTCTGAGTCTCCATTTTCTCATTGCACAGTGGCTATGTTTATGTTTTCCCTGCTTGCCTACCTCATATCAAAGAAGACCATGGATGGACAGAAACACGTTGTATGTATGGGAGTGCACCAATCTTGGGTACCCTCTTACTTCCTATGGTCTATCAGATCAAGTATGCAGTGTTGGACTTGTGTCCAGAGCTGCTGCAGGCAGGCACATGCTAGACCTCCTCTTTCCCTGTTTCCTTACAATCATGATTCTCTTTTCCTTCCCTACCCGTTCCTCTGGGAAGTCTTGCCTGACTGCTCCTACCCTCAGGAATCTCCCTTTCATCTGTAGTTGGAATGAATTGTTCTCAAGCATGGCTGCACATGAGAAATATCCAGAGAGCTTTTAAATAATAATATTGCCTGCGCCACATCTAATTTCAATTGCATTAACATCTCTTGGTGTGCAGCCAGGGTCGCTGTGTTTTCTCAAAGCTCTCCAGTGACTCTTATGGATAGCCAAGGCAAAAAGTCCCTGGTTGATAACTGACACTTAGCACTGAACTGCTGTGTTGCATGAGTCCATCTTTTCTTCCTAATTACTCTGAATTTTCCCTAGGACAGAAGCCCTGCCTCAGCTCTTCCTCCTTCTTTCCCTTGTGCTTCTTGTCTCTCCAGGATACATCTGGTTTCTATGGGTTGTAGTTGGTGAATTTGCTTCAGAACACATTCATCTGACCTTTCTTCTGCCCCCAAGTCTGAACTCCACGAGCATCACTCAAAACTGTGTGGCAGGTCATAGCGTGAGTCCCACCTGTGCTGCTCAATGGAATTCAAATATATTCATGTGTGTTTGGTGGACTCGTAAGTGGCATCAACAAGAAATCTCTTTGTATGAGGAATTTATCAGTTTCTTTCTTGGAAGAGAATTCATTTTTTTTTCAGTGGTGGGAGTCAGGAAGCAACAGAAGCAAATATTTAGAATCAAACATCCAGAACCAACATTAGGAGGCAGTGAAGAAACATTTCCATGCAAAAAAAAAAAAAAAAAGAAATCTCTGGTAATTACATACATTCAGGAGCTGGGTGGCTGAGGCAAGTGTCTTTTAATGATGACACTGCAGCTCACACTTTATTAGACAGTGGTCACTGACCTTCCCTCATGCTCCAGCCCACTGTTCCTCTCTTTGCTAAGAGGAAGCCATGTGTGTGTGGGGGTTTCTCAAATCCTTCTGGGAATTTGATGGTTCTAATCGTGGAAGGGCTCAAGAATTCTTAGAGCTCAAGAATGAAATTTCTATTTTCAACAGACGCATTCACGATTGCATTTATTTCTAACACCATTCACACATGCACATAGAGAGACACAGTGCCTGTTAAGTGATTATATACCCACTCAAATGCACACCTTCCTATGGGGGGGTTGTTCTAGCTATGATAATTCCTCCAGCCTGGCCAACTCTGGACAGTTTCAGGTTGGTTGCAGTTTTGGATTAATAGGATTCTCCCATTTCATTTCTTTCGTTTTGTTTTATACATTGAAGGCACCGCGTTCCAGGTTTTCTGCTCTCCCAGTGTCTTCTTGCGTATCTGTTGCACTTAGTTTCTCTCCAGACTTTACTTAGAGATTTTGCAATTTTGCTTCAGGACACCCTTACTCCTTGGTGCCTGTTTCCTGAGAAGCCTTGCTCTGGTTTATGGAAAAACACGAACTCAATTGTATTGTTCTGCTGCTTCTGAACGTTTGGTTTTGTATCTCATAGATACAAAAGCCTCAGACTGTCCATTGTACTTCATATCTACCCTTAACTATCACTCTCTAAATCTCACTTCTAATCAGTCCGTGGCGTAAACTCAATAGTAGGCTTGGCTTGACAAGCTCATTGTTATCAGTGACTAAGGCAGCTTATAATGACAGTAGGGCCTTGCTTTGCCTTACACCTGGGGTGCTCTGTGTCTATGGAATGCTTGATTTTTGAGGACTAGAGCTCATTGTCCAATAGTGAATCTGGCACTGTTGTTATGGTGTGTGGTCACAGTTGAATCTGTGTTCACCAGTGACATTCACATGTATCACGTGTGGTTGGTAGACTGGCGGGGCAGCCACACAAATACACCTGTTCGTTGAGTGAGCATATCCTCTCCTAGTCTTTTTGTAATTCTGAGGTTTTAGGCTGCATTAACACTCTTCACTTGCCCTGGTATTACACGCGTGTGTGTACGTGTATGGTCTGCAGTAATTATATGCCACGTGCTACATCCCATAAGCATGCTGGGTAGCATGAGAACATTTTTGCATGTATGGGATGCTTTTCAAAATTAGCATTTATTTCACTAATTTCTCCTCCTTCTCTGAGGGTCAGTCAGCACATCTGTGGAGACCGCACCCTTTGTTTCCTGGCACAGGAGATTGTCAAGGATACCTGGTTTCTTTCTGTTCAGCACAGAGAGAGAGGAGGCATGAGGGTCTGTGGGCTCAGCAGCAAGCATAGGAATCTCACGGAGACGTTTCAGCAAGTCTGCTGGGAAGACATATGCTTGGAGTTATTTTTCCAGAGTTGGGAACTGAGCCAGAAGTACTTTATTTCATTCATTTCTTTGTTCAACATGATTTAGGTTGCTAATGTGTGTCTACTTGTTTTGAGAGCTATGGGGGTTAGGAAAGACACTTTTATAAGACATCTCTTTTGGTAAAACTGAGGAGATGAAACACACCTCACAGCCACACACACACACACACACACACACACACACACACACGACATGAGTGAGAAGAAAGCAGTACCAGTTGCTCAATGCTCGTGAGGCTGTGTGAGAGGGGCTTTGAGTCTGGAGAGCTGACCCCCTCGATCTTGCTATGACTGAGTCTTCAGCCCTTTATTCATTCTCAGGCTGAGCCTAACTAGTCTAGCTGTGAGCATAAATCAGCACAAAAAAAGAAAAGGAATATTCATGTTTATGTTGGATACCAGGATCCAGGAATGGAGAAAACAGGGGCCCATCTGTTTTGCATCAGTGTTGTAAGACTCAGGCATGTCTTTATTGAATGTCTTTTGAATGTATTCTACAGTTTCTGGGGCTCTGGCCCAGAAAGAGATGCATTGGCTGCAAGTAAACTTTCCTTTTAAAATATAAACAATAGATTCATTTACCCAATACCATGTGATCCAGCCCTTTGTGGGATCTGGAAAAAGCCTTATCTCCACTCAAAATTGTGCCTAGCAGGGATACGAATGGGCAGGGAGTCATGAAGAAAGATGGACTCAGCAGACTGAGAGTTAGAAGAAGAATTAGTAGTTCATGGAAACATTTCTTTTGGTATGAAGGACAGAGGTCTCACCTGAACCACAGCTGAGGTCAAGCTAGACTTGGGCATCAGGTAAAAGAGACTTTTGTCAGTGGCCTTGCTCACTGGTCTTTAGGCTCCCCCAGAGCGTAGAAGCTAACTGGGAAAATAGGAAGATGTGGCCACTTTTTTGGGCTGTGTTTTTGATGACTCCAAGTGTTCTCGAAAAGAAAGAGGAGAGTCTCCCCCTCTCCCACTGGGAAGTGGGTCCCTTAAGGGTATCCAGTTTGTGATCTTTTATTCATGCATATAATCTGTTTGGCTCTATATTTGGGAAATTACTTCTATTTAGCGCACTTAATTGCTGAGATTGCTGTGGATTTGCAGCATTTAAAACAATTCAGTGAAAGATACAGAAAGAGTGACAGCAAAATGTTTATCAGGTGAAGGTAATCTTCACAGATTCGCAGACCCAGGTTCATCTTACAAATACTGATTTTGGAGGCCCAAGAAATAGTTGAGAGGGTGTTGATTTTCTCATTAGTCTGTGGACAGAAAGTAACAGAAATAATAACAATTATAGGCATGAATATTTGAACATCTGTAACATGTCAGTAAGCACTCAGAATTTTACATCAAATTGAACGGCGACAGAAAAATCTGTGATGCTGCTCCCGGGGACTGTGTCATTCCAAAGCCTTGATCCTGAATGACCCCCATGGTGCTCAGTGATGCCCATCTCATCAAGTCAGGGCAAGTTCTAGAAAGATTCCTCCCCCTGTCCTCCTGTTTCGACGAGAATCTTGTAAGGTTTTCAAGTTTTCATGGCCACACTTGAGGAGGAAGCTGAACTAGAGGTTTGGGGACCGCCTGTCCAACAAGCCAGCAGAACTGTCACTGACCATCAAAGCTGAGAAAGTTGGAGCTGCCAAACAGCAGAGAAATGGCTACAGCAGCTACAGCAAGGAGGCCTTTGAAACCTGGCTCTGTTCCCCCGCTGTGATGCCTGACCGTTTCTAACTGTGCGTCGAAGGGCATGTTTTCCTTCTTGTTTACACTTCCCATTACTCGAACTTTCTGACCTCTTTCCAGAAAACATCAGTTTTGTTTGTTACAGCAAATCAAAAAAGTGACCTGTTCATCCATTTATAGAGACTTATCAGTAGCCCGTGGTGGGTGCATCATTGTAGAAAATCTTAAAGCAGGCGCTCTCAGCTGGAATGCTCAACTTTCCTTGGGATTGATGTCTGCTGGGACGGGGATGGAATGCTGTTTATCAGCAGTAGGCATTATTCTGTTCCCCACCCAGCTGGCTGTTTGCAGAGCCCCCTTGATACCTGGAGAAGTTCCGTCTCTAGGGGGATTTGGAAATGTGAGAGAGAGGCCTTTCGGTGACACAATGATATGGAGAGGAGGGATAAGATGGGTCCTGTACATGGAGAATTCTCTCTAATCCTACAGGGAGCTCAAATGTCTCAACAGACATTGATGTAGTTGAAAAACCTTTTGATGGCAGAGCCTAGATTCTAACTGTTCTACATGTAACACAAAGTGTTTTGCGTGCAATTGTGGTTTGCGCTGACTTTCCCAGGGGAAGTAACTACTGTGTAAATTGAGGAAGATTGTGTTTCATTATTTTCAGTCATTGACCAAGAATTGTGCTCATCTTTCTGATCATGGAAAATCATTATCACCAATGGCAATGCCTCTCCTGGCATCAGAGTTGTCCCCATTTGTTGCTATCCCATTCCTGGTGAATCTGTGTAAAGACACACAAAGCATCTGGCCACTTCATTATGTCTTCTAGATTAGTCGTCCTCTTGACCATTTACAGATTGAAAAGTGTGTTATTTTATTCTTTTCCCCATATTTCTTCATGAGATTATATTTAGGGTATTACATGGTTGTTCATTTTTGCACGTTTTGATGCTTCTTTTGTCTAAGAATGCAATTATCTTGTTAAATGAGGTAAACGTGTACTTTGTTTTGCTCAGAACTTTACCAAGGGTTGTTCACCATTTTGAAAAATCAGCTTTCTGATGGAAACAGTGCTCATGATAATTTGAGTCATAAATATAAGCCACTTGAGTCAGCCTGCAGGTTTAGATGTCTCATTCATGGTGATTCTTCCAAATGCAGATGTAAATGTCGGATGATTTTATTGTTTGCCAGTGTAATCATTCTCATTTACACGTTGAGTTTTTTTAATATTGAAAATTATTTACTTTAATCTCTCCTTTAACTTGTAGTAAGGACATTACATTTCTATTGAAAAAATTGTGTGCCTAGGATATATGATCTGTGACTTTCATGTGAGGATAGGAGAGGGGCATTACTAAAAGCATGTTATACAAGGGGAGCCTTGGCTCTAACGGGGCTCTGATAAGAGGCATCAGAAGCTCTGTGCTGCCCATGCCTGGCATGAAGAAAACATGCCCACCTACCTTACACTCTTTGTAGGGCGACATGGGCATCTAACTTTCTGGGTTTTTTTTTTTTTTTTTGAGATGGAGTCTCACTCTGTCTCCCAGGCTGAAGAGCAGTAGCTGATCTTGGCTCATTGCAACCTCCACTTCCTGGATTCTGGCGATTCTTCTACTTCAGCCTCCTGAGTATCTGGGACTACAGGTGCATGACACCACGCCCGGCCAGTTTTTGTATTTTTAGTAAAGACAGGGTTTCACCATACTGGCCAGACTGGTCTTGAACTCCTGACCTAGTGATCCGCCCGTCTTGGCCTCCTAAAGTGCTGGGATCACAGGCATGAGCCAGCGTATGCGGCATCAGTTTCTTTCTTTACACAGCCACATGACTTGGCTGAAGGTCAGTTTGCCAAATACAAGTTGGCAATTTAACAACTAATCAGTTGATTAGATTCAACTTCCTTCCAAGAGTTTTCTATTGAGGTGTTCTGTATGCTTTTTGCCTTTTTTCCCGAAAACGCACTGTCACATTTGCCTTGCTAACCTCTAGCTCTTCTGTCTCTCTTTTTATATATAAATATATATAAACACACACATTCTCTCTCTCTCTCTCTCTTTCTCTCTCTCTCCTTTTTTTCTAATTCTTTTGGGACTAAATACACAATGATACCCCATTGTCCCTAAGCACTTAGTTCGTGTTTCCTAAAAACAAAGACATGACCCTACAAAGCCACGGCACACCTCACTAATCAGGAAATTAGCATTGACTATCATGCTCCTGCCACAAACATACTTCCACGGATGCCGTTCACAGATCCTGCCTGTCCCAGCCATGCTCTTTATAGGCGCAGGAACCAATCGAAAGTCACTCATTACATTTAGTTGTCCTGTCTTTTTAGCCTCTTTCAATGTGTAGGAGTTCCACAGTTTTCCTTGTCTCTTATGACCATCATGATTTTTGAGTATGGGCCTGTTACTTGGGAGACCATCTCATTATTTGGGATTTTCTAATGTTTCCTTGTCAGTAGGTTCAGGTGATGCATTCTGGCAGGAATGTCACAGAATTGATGCTGTGTTCTTCTTAGTGCATCATTTCGGGAGGGATGTGATATGAGTTTTTCCATTCCTGGTAACAATTAAAAAGTTAATCACTTAGTTAAGGTGGTGACTGCTAGGTTCCTCCACTGTAAAGTTAATTAGTGATTATATTTAAGAGGAGACACTTTGAGAATAAGGCCATAAACTCTTCTTATCAATGTCACCCTTGGCATTAGCAGGGATTCATGATTCTTGCCTGAATTGGTTATTACTACGTTGGTTGTCACATGGCAATTTTCTGATTCCATCTTTCTCTACATTTATCAATTGGAATTCTATTATAAGGTAGAACTGCTGTGTATGTACAGATATGTGTATGTATTTCAGGATGGACTCATGGGTTCCTGTGTTACTCAATGGGCTCTAACTCTTAACCATCGTCATTTATTTTGATGCTCACTTTGCCCCGAACTTGGCTATGGGGCCCTTGTCAAGCTGGATTCTGTGCCTTTTGGCCATGCTCCTGTCATTGCAGCACAAGATGGCCAGGGTTTGTATGTTTCCAGCCAGTCAGCCAGTCAGCCTTTTCTCCAAGAATGCCTGACTCCTTTCAGGAATCAAGATCTGGTGCTGAATGTATTCATCGTTTCCGGTTTGTCTGGCTTCACAGCAGACAGAGCTAGAATAGCTATATCCGTAGATCTCTACATGCTTATGTCTACGTCTATGTACATGCATATTTATCGATTACAAGTCACAGTGTAGATCAATATCCCTAAACAGAGTCGAACATACATGTTTTATTCTCGCCGCCTCCTTTCCATATTTGATTTCTATTCTCGCTGGTGAGGAACCTGGCTCTCATGGGATCACTTGTTTTCTCAATCACCTTGTTTGTAACTAATCTCCTGAGCCCAGGAGCCATCTCCTTAGCAAAGCATTGTCAACTTATGCTGCTCCACTCCTGCTGAGAAATTCCTCCCTCTTTGAGCTCTGAGAGTTCGCTCTACATTGATATTTTTGAAATTATGCATAAAGGGAATATTATATTATCTATAAACTTCATTGCAGGATAATGGGGGCAGTATTTTTATAATAACATATATATATATATGTATTTTTAATGGTATATGTTATCAACTTTTTTTCTCTGTTCACTTCCTGAATGCTTCATATATATCTTATCATCCATCTGTTTTCAATTTTATATGTCTGAAAAGTGACTTTATTTTGCCTTTTCTCTAGAATAATAGTTTTGCTGGCTGTAAACTCTGCAAAGTGTTTTCTCCTTCAGCATTTCGAGTATGTTACTCCATTCTCTTCTCGCTTCTAATGTTGATGATGGGAAGGTTGCTTTCAATCTAAATTTGAGAACGCTCTTTTAAAGGTAGATTGTAAGATGTTCCTCATTACCTTTAATGTTGTGTAGTTTCACTACAATATGTCTAGGTGTAGACTTATTTTTATTTTCCTGTCTGATAAGCGGAGGGCACATTGTTGTCAAGATTTCTCTTTCTCTAATTCTGGAAAATTCCTTTCCAAATATTGTTTCCCTGTCATTCCTTCCATTCTCTGCTTCTGGAATTCTTATTTCATATTATACTTTTCTCTCTGCACAGCCTCTGGGTGAACGTTTCAGTATTATCCTCTGTTTTACTAATTTGCTTCCACTTCTGTTTTCAGGCTAGAGTTTATCCCAGTATTGATTTAGAAAGTCTTTTATATCTGTTATTATAATTTCCATTTCGAAGACTTCTCACTGGTTCGTTTTCATATCATTCTCGTGTCTCATTTTTGTCTCTTCCACATAGATTTTTGCTCATTTTAAGGATGTTATTTTTTCATTAATCCACCTAAACATACTTATTTCCACACTTCTATAAAGGGATCTGGATTGATTTCTGTTTCAATTGCTCATTTTGTTTGCTTTCATTCTTACTGTTATATTTCTTTACATGGTTTCGAATTTTGATTATGGCTTCATTTTTAGGGGAGATTTTATTAGTTATGTGTTATTTTCTTTTTCACTCTTTTGTGAATGTTTATTCCCATGTGAGTGGTTATGTAGTTGACATCATATAATCCTTAATTCTGAACAGATCCTATAATAGTGGTTTTGGTTTCCTGCCCAATTGTATAATCAGGGAAATTATTGACCCTGTCTCTGAGCTAATGTGTATTTTAGTTTGTTCCTGATCTTGGGTCTGGGTTTGTACATCTGTGCTTCTCTAGATCTGTAACCTGTTACAGGACAGAGGCCCTGGGAGTGCTTCAAGGCATGTCTTTTCTGCCTCCTTTCTCAAGTAATATGTGTATGGGGAGGAGGAAGTGGGAAATCCATTCCTTAGCTTTAAGCAGTGAGCCTATTTCTACACCCCTATTATCCCAGAGGAATTGAAAATCTTGGTTTGGGTCAAGGTATTCAGCAGTCCATGATTTCAGAGTAGCTTATATTTTAGACTTGCTCTTCTGTTTCCGATCCATTAAGACATTTACTTGTTTCTAAGTCTGGCTATATATTTTTTGTTTTGTTTTGGATATATTATTGCTACCTCTTTGGAGCCAGGGTATTAATGTCAAAGTGTAAATTTACAGAGGCATTTTGATAGAACGTTTCTTATGTCCATTAAGCAAAGGTAACATTCTGGTAGGGAAGAAGATACTTTATAACTCGTATTAGCTGCTGGCACATATTCTCAGGTTAGAGCCATGGGAAAACTTAGCCCATCTCTCACTGAGTAACAGAATCCCAGTACACATCACTAAGTTGGACCCTGCTTATCTCTCAGTCCAGGAAATTTTTCATGGCAAGTTTGATGCAAAGGATACCTTTCAGTATGGTTCATGGGTGCAAAAACCTTCTCCAGTATATTTTTCTCTCTTGGTGGAGCACAAAGGCACAGTCAACACATATATGCTTAGTTTTAGAAAAAGCTCAAATATGTATAAATCCAGCACCCCTTCCCACAAGAACATAACATTAGTGCTTCTTAGGAAAGCAATTAGATTTTTCAGAACCTGTGGAATCATTGCCCAGGGTAATATATTAAGTCCTAAAGGGTAATATGACCCTTGCTCAGCACAAAGTTAGCAGGTTTTTTTGTTGTTGTTGTTTAGTGGTGAAGTCCAATTTTGCCTCCTTATAGCTGCCACTGTATCATGACACAAATGATACTCTGAAATGAGAACTGTTCAGACATGGGAAGATGTTCAGTTGGACTTTTGGGTTTTCTCTTCTTTGGGCTAAAATCTTTTTTTTCTTAAACTGTCTTTTATAGCTTAGGTGTGTGTGTGTGTGTGTGTGTGTGTGTGTGTGTGTGTGCCTGTGTTTTAGCCATTTATTTAGTAGAGAATGTTTATACAAAGGAATGGGCAAGTCTATAAATTTGAAAGGGTCAGAGACGAGGGTTCAGTTTGGTACCTTGCTCCAGCTTCCCTCAGCTGTGAAAAGGATTTGCTTGGCTCTATGGCTGATCTCATGGTATCAAACAATTCAGTGTAATTCTCCAAACCCTCCTTTGCCCGGGTGCAGCCTGCGAAGGGTTATTTGCAAACCACTTCTGTAGATAGGGTAATGGTGACTCGATTGCTGAACAGGTGGCAGGGGTGCAGTTTGATTTTTAGATATAATTCTGTTTTCTGCCTTTTGGCTTATTGCTGAAAGATGTTTTATGCTGTAATTTCATTGTGGGTTAATTTTGATTCAGTGCTTGCAAGTAGTTTTGACTCTCTGTGCTTGTGTATGTGTGTGTATGTGTGTGTGTGTGTGTATGCATGTGTATGTATGTGTTTGCACAGACTGACATGGTGCTCTGAGGCTACGTGAGGGCTAGGCAATGAAAAACGAAGAAGTATAGGAGAGGTTCTCATCCCAGAGACCCAAGGTTTGTGCTGAATGTTTCAGGGAAATGTTTCCCAAATAGTGCTTCATGGAAGCTTTTAACTTTCTGAGATACTCTGTGAATAAAGTATTCTATGACCATATAATTTAGAAGTGCCATATATATGCCTCCTTCTTGGAGAAAACTTTTTGTCTGATCATATGGAAGGCTGTGAGAGTTCCAGCAGTAAAACAGTCTTTTTTAACTTTCTTCTTTAACATTTACCATTATATTTGGTCATGGAACTCATTGAAAAGAAGACTATAATACCCATTAGCATCCTGGAAAATTAGTATTCCATTTTGCACCTTATGGGAAGCGCATTGCTAAGCCACGTGGCATACCTATGAATTTGATGCTCTATGCATTTACTGACGAGTCTGGGAGACAGCTACTTTCTCTCATTCGGTAATTAATCTGAGAATTCATCTTACAGGTACATCACCAGCTTCATATCAGTGAAGTCCTGGAGACAGAAGACAAGCAGCAGTTTGTGTCAGAAAATGGGACAGAGCACAGGGAAAGGTGTCATTAAAATGAGCTGAGTGAAGCGTGAGGCTATCTGGTAGAGCTTTCACATGAAAATTTGTGAAAATGACTGATGTGATTTTCTAGGAAAAGAGCATGTGAACTGGAGTTAGCCAGCTCAGCAAAGGTGAGGAGGAAGCAAGGAATGAATGGAAGGTGGTGGGGAATGAGTCGCTTACAGGTCCTGGCTGATACGCCAGGAAGTGTGTTGATAAGGAAGAAGAAGACTATTGTGGAGGGAGAGATTCAGAGGACATCTAAGGAAGGAGACTCAGTCCTCACTGAAGCATATGAAAGAGTCATGAATGGTGTTAGGGACCTTAGCACAGATCTCCAGGGAGGCCATTCCTGGCCTGAGTGACAGGTGTAGGGAGGGAGGGTGGGGCCGACTGGGGAGAAGGACTTGGTGATTACAAGGTGCAGAGAGACACACACTAGTCAGTTCCAAGGTACAGAGAGAAGAATCCAGCTCAATTCTATTCCTAGCATCATAGTGACTGGGATACAGGTGTTTCTGAAGGGTGCACTTCTGTTCAGGCCTAGCAAAAATTGGCTTCTCCTCTGTCCTAGACACAGCGCTGGGGTTGTCAATGAAATTCGTAGCTGGAGGCTACTCGATCACCATCCAGTCATTAGGAGATAAAAACTATTGATCATTATTTGTCTGATGCTCCTTGCAAACAGCAGGCCTCCTGCTAATATCTTTATCCACTTCTAAGGCTGTCAGCCTATTGACTTTTTTTTTTAAACAGTTGATTGGAGTGTGAGGTGCAGAAGAAATGATTTTTAACCAAAGGATGGAGAATTTGATCATGACACATCTGTAGAAGAGCATGGAGAACTTGTGATGGCTCTTCTCTGCCTAGTGGAAGGGCAGGGGGTTGAGGGCTATCCTTTCTATTTATCTTATGATCTCTCCTCTTGATAAAGCCTAACACAAAGAAAGCACAAATGAAGAAAGCGAGGTTCAGCGAATGGCCCAGAACTGGCCACATGACCTCCCTGGCCTTGGTTTACTCATGTGGGCAAGAAGTTAGTTGACACCAGATGTCGTCCTATGTTCTGAGGCTGTGGTAACAACAGGGCACTGCATGGTTTCTCTGCAAAGGCTGCTGAACCCCTGGGGTATGGGAAGTGAAGAGGAGACTGAAGCAGTCCTGAGTCTCTGGTTTGCTGCAGTGAGCTCTGCACTGAAGCCAGCTGCAGGGAACTCTTACATGAGCAAGCACGCAGGACCTTTCCTAAGGCAAGCTCTGAATGGAAATATAGAGGTCCCTGGGAGAGGCAAAGACCAAAGGTACGTGAAATGTTCTTTAAAAAAAAATTAATGCTGTGTTGTTACAGAGTTATCACAGAGGGAAATTTCTCAGTGGGAGATTCATCAACAAATATAATCAACAGTATTGATTGAGACTTCTTGGGCTCAGGTGCATGCAGGTAGAGGAAGGATCCTGATGTCAGGAACCCTGGTCTCAGGGGGCTCATTTGGGTGATAAAAGCACTCTCATATTGGTCCATTGTGGTCTGCATGTGCAGAGAGAGTCAGGACTGAGAGATCATGAAAGATGTTCTGCAGGAATTTGGACTCATTTTGATTTTTGAAGGACAAATAGAATTTGAAGCAGCAGACAGAAAAAGAAGGCTCAAGGTGTCTGAAACCGTGAAGATACAGGTCTGGCTAGGGCAGAGAGATCAGCTGGAGACCATGGTTGATGCTCCTTGGTGAGTGCTGGTCATACTGTGTGTGCATCTGTATTTACGTGTTTAACAGCTTCACTGACATACAATAAACTTCACATACTTAAAGTGCACAGTACAATCAGGTTTGCTTAATGTATACACCCATGAGACAGTCACAATTATCAAGATAATGAACAACCTACCACCCACAAAGGGCCCTGGGAGCCCATTTGTAATTCCCTCCCTCCCCCTGCTCGCTGTTCCTCATCCCCAGGCAGCCCAGTGATCCGCTGTCACTATAGTCTTGATTGTGTCTTTGGGTATTTTCTATGAATGGAGTCTAGCAGCAGATACTCTTTTGACTGGCCTTTTCCACAGGCATAGTTATTTCGATATTCATCCATGTTGTATGTGTATCAACAGTTCATTCTCTTTGTTATGGAGTAGTATCATTCCACTGCAGGGTTATAACCAACATTTGTTGAACTATTCACAAGTTGAGGGACATGAGGGTTATTTCCAACTTTTGCTCATACAAATAAGGCTCTTATAAAAACTGGTCTTTCCAGGTGCCTATGACAGTGTTGTTCTAGTATTGGATTCCTCATTTTCCTCATGTTTTTAATACTTGTTCTGTCAGTTATTAGAAGATGAATGTTAATCTCTCTGACTATAATTGGGAATCTGTCTATTTCTTCTTGAAGTTCTATCAGTTTTTGCTTCAGGTGCAAAATTATTTACACAAAGTAATTTTGAAGCTCTGTTATAAATTACATAAACATTTAAAATTGTTATGTGACTGGTGAATTGCCCCTTCTGTCACTGTGAATCACCTCCTTTATGCTTGTTAACATTCTTTGCTCTGAAATTGACTTTGTCTCATATTTCTATAGCCATTCCGGTTTTATTTTGATTAATATTAGCATAATATATACATTAATCATGTGTGTATATATACATATTTACATATATTTGTGTACATATGTAAGTTGAGTATTCCTTATCCAAAAGTTCAGCATTTTAAAAGCTCCAATGAATATTTCCTTTTAGTGTCATGTTAGCACTCAAAACTTCCAGATTTTGGAGCATTTTGGATTTTGAATTTTCAGATTAAAGGTACTCCATGTGTGTGTGTGTGTGTGTGTGTATTTTCATTCTTCTACATTCAATCTATTTATGACTTTATATTTAAAATGTTTCTTATAGGTAGCAGAAGTTTGATCTTATATATTTTTAATCCAATTTGACAAGCTCTACCTTTAAAAACACTTTTATTTTGTGATAGAGTCCCATGTAGTTGTAAGAGATAACAGAGAGACCTTATGTTCTGCTTGTTCGATTGACCTCAGCATCATCTTGCAAAACTGCATTACAATGTCACAACTAGGATACTGACATCGCTACAATCCATCAAATTTGTTCGGATTTCCCAAGTATTACCTGGACTTACTTGTGTGTGTGTTTACTGTTCAGCCCAGCTTGGTCACATATGTAGTTTCACGTATTTGCTGTTGCAATCAAGATGTAGAGTAGTGCCGCTAACACAAAGCTCCTTTGTCTCGCCGCTCCCCTCCACCCCACCCTCATATTTAATGCCTGGCAGCCACTAATTTGTTCTTTCCTGACATTCATCTTTCACCATTAAGCATGATGTTAGCTGTGGGTTTTTTTGTAGGTGTTCTTTATCAAGTTGAATTCTCTTCAACGCCTAACTTGCTGAGAGTTGCCATGAATGGTTATTGGGTTTTGTCAAAGGCTTTTTCTGCATCATTTGATATTATCATATGGTTTTTCTTCCTTAGCATGTTAATGTTATGGGTTACATTGCTTGAGCATTTGAATGTTGAGTCAGCCTTGCATACCTGGACCAAATCCCACTTGGCCATGCTGCATAATTATTTTTATACATCATTGGATTTGATTTGCTAATGTTTTCTTGAGGGTCTTTGTTTCTAACTTCATGGGAGACGTTTGTCTGTGTTTTCTTTTTTGCGCTGTCTTTGTCTGTTTTGGTAATCTGTGTTTTTTAAAGGAGCACTCAGATCCTTTACCTTATGATTATGATTATTCATATGATTAAGTTTGAATCTATCGTCTTGCCTTTTGCTTTCTATTTGCTCCATCTATGTTTATGTCTCCTTTTCTTCTTTTCCTACCTTATTTCAGATTGTTCAGTAGTTGAAAATTATTCTGTTTTACCTTCTTTTCTGATATACAGCTGTAACTCTTTGTTTAGCTATTTTAATGGTTTATTTAAGGTTTATAGAACACTTTTAAGTGATTACAACATACCTTCAAGTATATTTTACCTTTTCAAGTATGGCAAAAATCCTTATAATGGTAAAATCTAGGCCTCCCTGAACTTTCAGCTTCACCGCTGTACCTAGGGGTAGCTGCTGGGCATACCTAAGTTCCCTCTCCTTGGGTCACGGCCAGAGGCTCTCTCAAGGGAGTGCACCGGGGCAGTCATCGAACTCTTCTCATTCACTCCTCCACTTTCAGACATCACCATCCTTCATTGCCGATGCCCTGTGTCTTGAAAGCTATTGCTTCACCTATGTTGCTTGTCTTGCTTATTTTGTTTTGTTTTAGGTAAGAGGATAGTTTCATCTTATTCCTTCTTGGGCAGAAGCAGAAACCTCGCACTATTGTTTTGATGTGGATTCTGCTGATGTCTTGTCAGAGTCAAACTGCTAATCCTTTCAAGGGCATCTCTGTTGTGGTCCAGAGAGAATGAGAGCATCAAGGCTACATGACCTGTGTTAGGTCTTTCCCTTTAGAAAGATCCAGCCCCTGCACTGGAACCTCACTGCATGGCAGATGTTGGTGCGTGATGATGGTGGAGCCCACACTCCAGGAAGAGGAGGTGATTTGTACAAAGTAATTTGGTAATACATGTATTTAGCCTCCGTTTTTCTTGTAACTATTTGTGAATGAGACTAAATCCAGGACCATGAAATCCCACTTTTCACATTTGTCAAATAAACAACTCTATTTCAAAGGCAAAGAGAATTGGTGAAAAGAAAGACCATCAAATGCTTAAAGAATCGCTTAGTTTTAAATGCTGGAGGGCTCTCGAGAATAGCCCTCTGCCTTTAGGAAAGTCATACACCCTCTTCTTCATTTTACATATACAGGCAACTCCAGGTATTAAGGGGCTTACAAAGGGTCCCGTAAGCATGTGATGGAAACAGAACTGTAGTTCTCTAAGTGTATTAGTGGCTTTTCAATTACTGTCTGTGGTATTCCTCCTCTTGCTCCCTGTACTATCTCTGGGGTAGTTTCCTGCCCCAGCACTGCCTGTCCCCCGTGCTAGGCAGCATGCCTCCTAAAGGCTTTCTGTGTTCTGCCTCTCCAGGTGAGAGAAAAAATGCTCCCCTCTGAAGTTTCCCTGGGCAGGCTTTAGAGCCACACAATTAACAATTTCCCTGTTCGTTTTCCATTGCCTCGTGGTCCTGGCCTCTGACAGCAGATAGATGGCTGTATCATAACAGCCCCCTCACATCGTTTGTCATGTCCTGGCAGGCTGACAACAGCCTCTCTGTTTCTGGAAGGCCAGAAGCTAGAATGTCAGGCAGGGAAACTAAATAACTTTTCACCCTCAGGACCTAATTCCTTCTTCACAGAGCTGCAGGCCACTGAAAGCTGGTATGAGGGTGTGGAGCCATGGAAACATGGAGCCTAGAATATAACTGTGAAGACTTTGTTATGATCAGGCCTGGTCTTAGAAAAGTGATTTGAAAAAATGACCTGGAATGGGGCCGTTCTTTTCCCCAAAGCAATGAGTTACAGTACTGTGTTGTCTTTCAGTGAGGTGCTGTCTGCTAATTCTCTATAGCCAGGAGCAACTGATATTAACTGGACAAAGGGTTTTGTATGAAGGATAATAACACCAAAGGCATCACCAGTGTACACGTGTATAGGGATTTTCATGAACCATTCATAAGTCCTATAGGCATATTATCTCACTGAAGTTTTGCTACAACTCTTTGAGGTAGGTGCTATCACTAGCCCTGTGTTATAGATGAGAGCTAACAAGTAGTAGAACCGTGATTCAAATCCTGCCATTCTGACTCCAGAGTCTGTGCTCGTAAACTCAGTGCCATGATGTCTGTAACCAAGAATACAAAATTCCTCTTCTTTATCAAATCACAGCATGGGGAGGAGTGAGCGTTTAGGCAAGGAAAGGGTGGATTTCAATACTGGAGCAAAGAGAAGAAATGCCTTTGTCCACAGAATGAAATGTGTGCTTAGAAAATGGACACAGACTTGGTCCTTAGGGTTTCTGTGAGCTTCTCTACTTTTTCCAGCCTCCCTTTATTTAGGTTCACACGTGACCCGCTCTGGCCAATGAGATGTGTACAGAAGTAATATGAGCCACGATGGTCAAGTAAATAATGTGACTTACCATGTTCCTTTTTCAGCCCCGTCTCTGAATCCTTGACAACCTTGAGGGTAAACTGAAAGCCACAATAAAGTGGAACCATAAGAGAAGAACAGCTTGGATCCCTGAATCGCTGCTTGGAAGAGAGTTGCCTAGGAGATCTATGCACCTGTGTAGAACTTGGAGTATGCTGTGGACTGAGTTATGTCTTCTAAATTCATGTGTTGAAGCCCTAATCCCCATTGTGACTACTGTCATGCCGAGACAGGGTCTATATGGAAATAGTTAAGGTGAAATGAAGTTATAAGGTTAGTGCTCTTATCTGATGGGATTAGTAAAAAGAGGCAGCAGAGAGCTTTTTCACTCTCTTTACCCACTCCCCCAAGTGCACACCCTGAGTAAAGGCCCTGTGAAGACACAGCAAGAAGATGGCCATCTGCAAGCCGGGAAGAGAGACCTCACCAGAAACGGACCCTGCTGGGGCCTTGATCTAGGACTTCTAGCACCAAAAACAGTGAAAAATAAATGTCTGGTGTTGAAGCCACCCACTTTTTATTATGGTATTTTGTTATGGTAGCACAAGCAGACTAAGACAAAATGAATGAAAAATACACTTGCATTATCTTAATCCACTGATATTTCCAGGGTTTGTTTGTCACTACAGCAAAAGCAAACCTACCCTGACTGATATATGGGCATGAATCTCCCAGCTTCCTTGTAGCCCTATCTGTTCAAAGGCCCCTTCTTTTGGGAGAAGGAGGGCTGTTTAGGTCTTACAAAGAGAGCTACTGTCTGAGAAACTGGGGAGGAACCACTTCCTGCAAGTCTCATTCAGTTTTTTCCCAGCCTTTAGTAGGCTCCATAAGGGACATAAAAGAAGTATAAGGTAAGTGTGGGAGAGGATCTTAGCTTTCTAATATTTAAAATGAAGGGGTTAAAAAAAAAATGAAGGGGTAGCATTGTTGGATCTCTAAGGGCTTTTAAACCTCCATAAACCTGTGATTTATAGGCATGTTCTGGGATGTTAAATATTTAGAATTTTCTGATTACTCAGAATGATATGTGCCGAGTACCCTCGCACTTTAAAGGGATATGCTAGCTCATCTACAAAGCACCTTAAAAATAAGTGACCCCAAACTATTCTGCCACGTTGGCTCATTATCCACCCGCAGTGTAAAAAGAAAAAGAGGAGGGAAAGAGGAGGTCATTATACGAATCCCTTTGGGGAAAGTTGTCAACGTCTAGTGAGCTGTTCCCCAACAGGCCCTGTGGGAAGAGAGGTAGAGGTCCGGGAAGCTTGACATGTATTCTCTGGCCTTTGGTGGATACAGGGTCCCGACTTTGTTGGCCAGCTTGGGTGGAAGCAGCAGAGAGGGAAGAAAGAGGCTAGGGAATTGCCTGTCCTTCCAGGGCATAACTAGGCCAGGGTGTGTGTTTCTAACAGAGCAAAGAAAGTTTCAAGGATGAGGTCTGCATGGGGTCTAGCTGTCTAAAGGGACCCACGGGAGAGGTGAGGGGATGAGGAGACGCAAAGAGAGGGTAGATTGCAACATGACAGAGAATGAGGGAGTGCAGCAGGCTATAGGAAGCATTGTTCTTGCAAGGGAATGCAAGGTTGGAGTTGCTCTCCAACACCTCATGAAGGAAAGGGTGAGCTTTGGACATTCCCTGTGTCCTGAGAGCAACAGTGCTGGATTATATCTGTGTCATTCCAGGAGGACCTTGCCTGCCCCTTTCTTCCCTGTTTTTCCCCCTGCACTTGCTCATAGGACCCCCATTCAGAGCTGCAGAGCTGGGGAGGAGGGAGCAAAAGGAAACAGTGATGATGCTGGCTTCTCCCCTTGGCCTTCTGAGACTGGTCCAGTGGTGAGACCTGACCAGTTATACATCAGAAGAGAGTTTTAGAATTTTAATATCACATAGAACTGGGCTTTTTAATGCCCCCCTTCAGAGAGATTATTTACTTTTAATCTCAGAGTTAACAAAAAATGTTATGAGACGTATTGGTTACTCATTTGAGAGCAGGGAGGAATTGCTTCATAGCACGGGCTTGAAGGGGCCTCTGTGACATAGAATTTAGTGCTTTTTATTTGTACTCTGTTGAGCTGGATTTATTCAGTTAATTAGTTACATACACACAGTGCCTCACTTTTCAACATTTATTCATATGCAATTTCTGTTTGCTACCTACCCACCCATCTCCTGATAGGATACATGTGATCTGTGCATAACCTGTTTGAGATCAAAGATAATGTTTTTTGTTCATTGCCTTGCTGGACTTCAGATGTGGCCACTGCCACCTGGGACTAGCTCTGAGGAGCCACTTGTGGTTACTGCTGCCACCTTCATATTTGGAGAACCCGGCCCACCAGCAGAGAGAGAAGACAGCTGAGAAGGTTTCCTGGTGCTCTGGAAGCTCACCCTATTGACCTACCTGGGTGTCGAGAGAAGGGAGGATACGATGAATCAACACATTTGGAATGTTTCAGGACAGAGGGACTCTTTTGTGCTTACAGGACTCTCCCTAGTGCTTATCCTCAATGTCCCCCACTTGTGACCTGCTTTCTGTGTGCAGCAAAGCCAGCCTCTTCATGATTCCCTGGGTGTATCCTGCATTCACCCACTTCTGAGGCTTTGCTCGAGCTCACCTCTGTGCCTTAAATGCCCTTCTCCTACGTTCATTGTCCAAGTCCTTTCTCCCAAATCACATCAAATTTCTGTCCTCCTTCCCCAACCCAGAAGCCTTTCCTGAAGCTCACATGAGGGTTGATTCTGTCCTTTCTCCTACTGCTCATTGCCGATGTCTCTGTGTTTTCTCTACGGTCAGCGTCCACTTGGATCATGCCATCTGTGATGGTGTCTGTCTCTCTTACTAGTCTATGAGCTCTCAGAATGCAGAGACACGGCTTCCTTCATTTCTGTCATCCCTGTGGGCACTCAGTGAATATCTGTTAAATGGAATTAAACTGCGAATTATTGCTGTGGGTGAATTTTAAAGGATGTGTGATCTAGCACGTCAAGTATATATATATATATATATATTAAAAATATATATATAACAAAAAGGTGGGATTTGAACCCTCATGTATGTTAAACTCCACTGGGGTATTTTATGACCTGTGTGGATCTGTAGAAAATTCAGGTGTGCAATTCTTTTAATTCATTGCTGAGCCCCCATGAATCATTGTCTTTTGTGAAACTAGAGGGCCAGCTATGTACATCTTGATTGGAAAAAGAGTGAGAAAGTTGGTTAACTAGTTAATATCCTCTACAGCCACTTTTTTTTTTTTTGGCTAAGTAAGAAAAAAGCTAACTAATGGGGAAGTAGAGGCCAGATTGGGAAGAGTAAGCCCAGGTGTTCATAATTCTAGGTGGGTAAGGGTCCTTGAGATCACAGAGGAGTCATATATTCTACCAAGGCCTGGGGTTGGTGATAAATGGTTCTCAGCAGATCAATTGGGGATTTGGGGAGTTTAACTCAAGCACACGATATGGCAGCTTAGGAATGAGCCAGGGCATGGTTTTGAGCATTGCGAGAGTTAGGATGACCTGTATGTCAAAGATGACAGCTTCTCCTTTTGCCAGGGGTAGGCGGTGGGTTCTGGGCGGATCTGCCATCCAAATACAGAAGGGGTCATGGGTGTGGTGACAACAGCCTCCGCAGTTACTTTTGCACCCAGTCATGCTTTGCACCCTGCTTGAGGGTGAGGCCTTGAAGGCACAGTGGCTGGCACTCAGCCAGGGTACGTGGCTTCGGCTCTAACAGGGTTAGGCTCTGTGATTTTGCTTGCTTGTCACTCTTGATCATTTTTCTCTTCTGCCTTTTATTTTTCTCCCAGACCTTTTGGTACCCAATGATTTTTGATTAATTTATTTACCATTGTTGGGTGATTGATGTTGTTTTGTGCTGGTACTTTGTAACTTTCCAATTCTTCTAGTTGTCAAGGTGACAGCCCCCTGATGATGAATTAGAACCTGTCCCTTGCTCTTTTTATTCTCCCTGTGTGCCAAGGCTCTAGGTTTTCAGCAAATATAAATATTTCTAAATGCAGATTTAATGATCGGCGTGTACAACAAAATCTGGAAAGATCTACGATACTCTCATACTTCTTTTCGTTCACACTGAAATTCAATACATTGTGTTTTTTCCCTGTTCTACTTTAGATTTGGGGAATCCACTTTGCTTTTGGGAATCCCTTCAGCTATTTTCCTGCTTCTCTGGGGTCTTCTCCTAGGCATGGTTTTCCTTTCTCACGTCCTTGCCTTCTGTTGTCTCCCTCAGTTAGATGAACTCACATTCCTCTACATAATGCGTAAGCATGGGATGGTGGTGAAAAAAAGGTACTTTTATTTGTTAAGTCTTTATTTGCTTCACACAATGAGTGGTACTTTTCTGTTAAGTTCATAAAATATTTATTGAGGACCTATTATGAACCAGGAAAACCCCAAGAACCTTTGTACAAGATGGCCATGTTAATATCTATTTTATATGCACAGGAACTGAGGCTCTGGTAGGGTAATCAATATGTTTTAATTCATACAAGTAGGAAATAGTAGAGCAGGGATTTGAGCTCAGTCTTTCTGACGTTAGCAATTTGCATTGTTTCCATGACACTGTTCTGACGGTGACCAGGGATGGATGAAGGAACTCCTAGAGCCTCAGAATTTGGAAGAAACCATAAACTTTCTCTACATGGGTGGTTCTCAAACTGGTAATTAGATGCATCCTTGGTCAGCTACATAAAAATCACAGGGAATGCTCATTAAAATACAGATTCCTGGGTCTTTCCACCATTGTTAAGTCTGGATTGGCCCAGAACTTTTATTTTTAAAACATTGCCTATGTTATTCTGATTCTCAATCAGGTTTGTGAACCAGTGCAATAAGCCAACTATTATCTAGAGTAGGACTTTCCTTGACACCTTCATTGAGAGATGTCCATCCAGCTTCTGGGGTAAGAAGCACAACCCATGTTGTAGCTTCCAGTAGTGGGCAGCCCTTAATAATTTTGGAAAATTCTTTCTCACAATTGACCTATCACTGGTTTCTCTGTAACTATAGTCTGTGATATGTATAATGCAAATAATCGGTGCTAATTGTGCACTCACTGTGTGCAAACTCGTGCTAAATACTTTAGATCTCTTTTACCACTCAAGTGCCTCTGCTACTCCCTGAGGCTTGTATTATTATCATTCCTATTTTGCAGATGAGATCATTTCATCCTGAAGATACAAATGGTATGTTTCTTTCATCTGGTCTGTATCAGCTCTTCAGATGTTTGCAGGTAACAACCTTCCCAATCTGTCTGGCCGATAAAATGAAGTTGCAATAATTCACTATGACCCAAAATTCACCAGGTGCTGACTTTTTCCAAGGCAGATGCTAGTTTTGCAAAGATGAAGATCCCCCATTCTTAACAATCTACAATTGTGGGTCAGGGGGACAGAGAACATCAGGTGTTAAACCTAGGTGATGGGTTGATAGGAGCAGCAAACCACTGAGCACACATTTACTTGTGTAACAAACCTGCACGTTCTGCACATGTATCGAGAACTTAAAATGTAATAAAATTTTAAAAATATAACACAGAAACAATCTACAACTGAGTGAGGGAGATCCAGGTAAACTTGGACTCAGCTTTGTGTGTGAGCCTTGCCTCTTTAACTGGACTGAGTCTTTGTGGGCAGAGCCTCCAGACTCTCCAGTTTTCTTCCCTACAGTGGAAGGGTTTGAATGGATGATGGGGACTTAGTAAAGACACATTGTCCTGGATTGATTGTGAACATTTCATCCAGCAAACTCTTTTTTTGGCTTTCATGTTTCCTAGGTGAGTCAAGTAATTGGACAGAGAGGAGGGTATGAGGCTCTCCCTGGATCCCTAAAGCCTCGGCCTTTGAGAGGGCTCATGAATTTCCTTGGAGTCCCTGCATCTGTGATGTGGGGAATGTCTCCCTGTGAGATACTAGCTGGCCACAGTTTCCTAAGCAGGAAGTAATGTATCACAATAGATAAAGTGCAGGATGTATAAGTGAAAACATGTGGGCATCCTATCTACATCATCGACTTTCTCCATGGTCTCGGATCTGTCTTTATGCCGTCACTGTTGTCATCTGCCAAACGGGAATACCAACTCTTTTTCACTTCTTCAGGATATGCAGAAGGAAGTATTAGTTATTAATGTACTTTAAACTCCTTGGTGACACTAGCTGCATACATATAGATCTTTCTTGTTTTAAACAAGAGATGCTAAACAAAACCAAGGAATATTAAATTATAAATTTACAGAAGAGATAAATTACAGAGGTAGTTATTATTTAAATTGCAGAAATATTTCTCATTTTCAGCCCGGGGTTCCTTTACAAAGCAATCTGTCTTGTGCTTTTTAAAAAAGTAATTTAATTTACAAAAATTTGATTTGCATGCAACTTTTTAGAAACATTTATCATGTAAAGTGAGACATCATCTGACTAAGTTAGAGAATTTACCAATATGTGTTGGCTTAGGATGAATATCACTTCCTCCAAGGGTGTGAATACTGGCAAATTGAATTTCACTTCTCCCCTTCTCAAACCGAGACTGTCCAAGCCCAAGTTTGAAGCATCTGATTTGAGAATTAGTAGCCATGGTGGAAATACTTGGATTCTTGATCTACATCTGTCAATAAATCAGTCATGACCTCAGAGAAGTCAACTTCCCAACGCCTCAGTTTTCTCATCCGGACAATGAGATTGCTGGAATTGATGTTCTTCCAGCTTTCAGGTTTTTCAGTAGAACTCATTGCTAAAGGAAGTGATCTGAAATCACACAGGGCAAGACCTGGCATCCTGTCGATGTGCAATAAATCCATACATCATTCACTGAATAAAATGACGATGTTCATTTATTTCCAACCAATTCTCCAAGTTGGAAATGCTCCAAGTTTATGACAAAGAAAATAAAATGAGTTCAGAAAACCCTTTTCCTTATTTTGCACTGACTTGATCTCTCTTGATGATTTCTTGCATCCTTAAGTCTGGTGAGAAGAAGATTGGTTCCCTGCAAGTATTGGGGTTCCCTCCTCCGTAAAGAGTCCTGCAAACTGAAATGCTGAGTTCATCCTAGATTGCTACTGTGCCTTTTACATTTCAACTGATGCAATTGCAGATGATAGTTGCAAGTAGCGAAGATACAGAGATGTGGTGGCAGCTCATTCTCCTCTCCTCTCCCCCAGTTTCCCCACCATGGCCAGCACCTGCCTTTGCATTTGCCGCTGCTGGCCAGCATGCCAGCCTCCTGTCAGCCTGAGTCGTCTGTGCCTCCCTTCCAAGCCATGAATCATCAGAGGTGCTGTGGCTTCTCCAGCTTTGCATTCCTGGCAGAGGTGTTGTTTCTTCCTAAAAGTGGAGGGGAAGGAGTTGCTAAGGAACACCATTAACATGCTGACAGCACAACAATCTCGGAGAGTTTTGGCCTCAGCCGTTTGACTCTAATCAGGAAATCATTTTTAGAAAGATTTGTCAGTGTAAGAAAACAAGCTCCTGAACTAAATTAGGATCTGGATTATTTTCCCCTCCTCTCTCAATCTGCAGTGCAAGTCAGACTGGTGAGCCATCACGGTTTTGTGTGTGGTGAATTTGTTTCTACCGCACATTTTAATTCGGAGCTCCTGAAGGTGTCTGTGTTTATAAGGACTGTGTTTTTGGAGCTGCTCCCTTGGAGGTTTGGTGCTTGTTTCTCCTTCCCTCAAGCTGGTTGGCTTTTTTGGCAAGGCAGCCTAGGCTTCAGGACTCTTTAATCTGATTTTCTTCTTCTTTTTCTTTTCTTTTTTCACCCCAGTAATGAATTCACTGCATGTCTCTGGGAAATTAAGGTAATCCATTATACTGTTGTCTCCCTATCTTGGAAGCAGGGATAATGGTATTTAACCCACCTTTGCAGTATACTGAGTGGCCTGTCAGGGTTTCTTCTTTAGAAGGACAGCTGGAAAACATTTTAATAAATGCTCCTTAACTGTATGCTTTAAAAATACATGGGGTCAAATGGCAAACAGCTCAGTAATAACTAGTTCAGCAAACCGGACTAGCCATTTATCACTCTCTGCTACTTCAGTCTTCTCTTCCTCTCCCCGCATCCTTCCATTTCTCCGGGGACATTATCCCCATTTGGGGTCAGAGTCTTTGGAGGGAAGATAGAATTTTGTTAGTTGCAGTCTAGTCCCTGCTGCACATGCAAATCTAACCACCTTTTAAGCTGCAGAAGCAAGTGAGTTTCATATCCTGTGATGCCTCTGACAGACAGCATTTAAGGACGGAGACGTGAATGCCAAGCTCGGTGGTGTTGCACAAATGATGCGTGGGACTGGACCCTTGTTCTCCATTCCATGCCTGAGGTTTCATTTCCAATAGAATTAGGGACCTAATCACATTTAGGGATGTCCCCCTGTGCATGTCAGGACGCTTTACTCACAGTCACTCTTCATCTCATGAACCTCAGGCCTGAGACTCGCATGGTATTCCTGAAGAACAGGGTAAAATGTGCTTTCTTTTTTTTAATTGCATTTTAGGTTTTGGGGTACATGTGAAGAACATGCCAGATTGTTGCATAGGTATACACGTGGCAGTGTCATTTGCTGCCTTCTTCCCCATCACCTATATATGGCATTTCTCCCCATGCTATCTCTCCCCAACTCCTCACCCCCCACTGTCCCTCCCCTGTTTCCCCCCAACAGACCCCTGTGTGTGATGCTCCCCTCCCTCTGTCCATGTGTTCTCATTGTTCAACACCCACCTATGAGTGAGAACATGTTGTGTTTGATTTTCTGCTCTTGTGTCAGTTTGCTGAGAATGATGGTTTCCAGGTTCATCCATGTCCCTACAAAGGACAGGAACTCATCGTTTTTGATGGCTGCGTAATATTCCATGGTATATATGCGCCACATTTTCCCTGTCCAGTCTATCATCTTTATGTCTCCTTTTCTATGCAGATAAAGGGGTGGGAGTGAACAAACATTCCATGGCCTGAGGACAATGCTACCCAGAGTGCAGTGTGAACCCATCCTAGGGATGAGAAGACAGTCAAGGCTAAGCCCTGTGTTATCTGCAGGGCTGGCTGCTGAAAGGGTCATGGCAGCCAGTTGTGCATGAAGGCTTTAGATGTGATGCTTATCTGCACTCGGAGACCCCAATACTCAACCATTAGAGATTCATTCCTTCAGGTTTGGGGATCTTTGGGAATTTTCATGTCGGCTCTGAGAAAAAGATTTCTCCTGGGCTTTGTGAGGATCCAGCAGGCTCCTCTCATTGGACGGTCCTATGTTGAAAAATGCCCCTTCCACCCTCTTCAGACTTCTGAATAGAAAAGCTTTATCTATAAGAGGACTCATGACCCAAATAAAAATCCAGGTAAACTTGAATTTTCTCATTTCTCCAACTTGTATGAGTTGAGTAGATGATTTAGACGAGTTGGGAAAAGAGATGAGTTTTGATGAGTTCTCGAGAAAAAAAATAGGTGATGCAGGAATTGCTCCTGCTCAACCTCAGAACAACCACATGTGCAGGATCAAGGGACAGGTCAAGCCTGACGTCCCCAGGAAGAAAATGCTTGAGGTGTTTCGCTCTGAACTGCCGGGATACGTACTCCAGAGAACCCAGGAGCAACTGAGCTCTCTAACCAAACTATGGAGCTGTTGAAGAAGGGCTTCTCTCATTGCTACTGTAAGGTTAGGGGACTAGACCTAGTGATTAGCCAGCTCAGAGGATTCGTGCGTGTGCACACGTGCATGTATTTCAGCGACAGAAACTTTTCCCTGCCCATTTAGTGTAAGGGTTATTGCCGAATCTAAAATGAAGAAACTGAGGCTGGTGTAAGAAAATTAAATTCCGATTTATTCAGCTTCCGGCGAGGTTCTATTGTCCTGGAAAGGGGGCCAAAGAAGTCACGCCGTCTTCCTGGGGCGCGGGTTTTTTATAGTGAGCGAGGAGGAGCAGGGTGTTCTGATTGGTTATGGGGAGACGGGACGTGGATGGGGCAAGCTGCTATTGGGCAGGTTTTGGCGGGCTTTCTTTTAAATTTTGACCCGGAGCTGGGTGTTGAGTGCAAAGGGGTGTGTTCTGGGAGTTAGGAGGGCTATGTGGCCACGCTGGGTGCTGGATGCAGTCAGGGGGCTGAGTGCAGGGGTGGGTGTGTCCGGCCTCCCGGCGAGGCAACTGGCCTTACAGCTAGTTTATGTGGAAGGCCTACATATTAAACAGATAAAAGTGGGGCCATCTCACTGAAGTGGAGGAGGGGGTGGAAAACTAAAGTCTCACCACGTGGCCCTCCCTCGCCTGCCCATCCCCACATAATCCTCTCCCTACTGCTGCTCCCAAGGCATGTCTGTGGAATCCTAGGGCTAAACACCCTTGTCACACTTTACCCTTGCACTGTTACACAGATGAAGTCACTGAGGCTCTGAGAACGACTTAGCTTGCTTTGCGCTATGCACATAGGACGTGCTAAACAAATAAATCAAACACATCCATTTCTTCACTGTGAGGTAGAAGAGTTACACTAAAAGAGCCAGAAATTTGCTGTGAACCTAGGTTTTTGCCTTCAGTGGAAAGGGAAGGGACTTTTGGTCTCCTCTCAATTTTCCTGGCTTCCAGGAGCCCACCCACTTCCTTCTGGGCTGTCACTGCTGTTTACACAGTGCAGCTAGGACTGAGATGAACCCACAGGAAGGGACTTTCCTTTGGTGCTAATGCAGGAAGGAACATGGCATCGATCTATCTGCAATTATAAGCTCAATGTGTTTCCCTTGAATTTTTAGACAAACCAAAGGTACTTTGCAAGTGCAGTAGAGCTTCCAATTAGGCATTTAAGTTCCCCATTTCTATTTCCCTAATGACTTGGCTTGCGCTCTTGCTTTATGAAATGAAAATAGCTTTATTTGGGCATGAGAATGCAGCTGATTGCATGCTTAATATGCTTTTGCAACAAGTTTCTGTCTGTTTCTAGCATAATGCACTGGACGGAATAATACATTTCCACGCTTGTTTTTTTCCTGCATATTCATGATCATTTGCTCCAGCTCCATCCTATGCTGAGGGTGGCACGGTGTAGGTAGGAAAGTCCAGAGAGAGGGCTGGTGTTTTAAGGCACCAGAAGGAAAGCCATTCTCCAAGCGATGGGAACTGACCCTAGGGCCATTTTTTGTCGGGGAGGGTATAGGGTTGTGATTTACTGACAAGGTTTGTCTCTGTGTCCCTGCCCAAATCTCATGTTCAATTATAATTCCTAGTGTTGGGGGAGGGACCTGGTGAGAAGTGATTGTATCATGGGGCAGATTTTCCTCTTGCTGTTCTCATGATAGTGAGTGAGTTCTCACGAGATTCGTTTGTTTAAAAGCATGTAGCACTTCCCCCTTTGCTCTCTGTCTCTTGCCACTATGGTAGATGTGTTTGCTTTTCTTTTGCACTTCCACCATAATTCCAAGTTTTCCCGAGGCCTCCCAGCGATGGTTCCTGTGCAGCCTGTGGACTGTGAGTCAATTAAACCTCTTTTCTTCATAAATTACCCAGTCTTAGGTAGTTTCTTTTTATAGCAGTGTGGAACAGACTAATACACTTTATCAAGTGTTGAATGTTAGGTATCAGTGATAGGTCTGGGGCAAATCACTCGGAAGAGGTAAAACAGGTGTGGAGGACGAGCAGGAGGTGCTGAAGGACATCAGCTGTGTTTTAAGAAAGCAATAGCAGGAATGAAGAGCCTCTCTAGATCAAGCTCTGTGAAGCTATTAGAGTTAAAAGTTAAGAAGGTTTTTCTTCATTGGAGGAACAGACCGGAAAGTAAATGTTGTGCCCATTTCCAACTTTATCTGTAGCTTTGAACACTGCACAGAGTCTACTCTAGTTTCTGGAAGCCCAGAGGTCATTCTTCTTTGGCTGTTCAGTTTGTAGAAACCTTGCATCATCTGTGGCCCTTAAATATTTCATACACCTGGGCAGCACCTTGGAAAGCCACTCAAGAAACCCTCCAGTCTTCTCTCTGCCCAAATCCTCCCCTTCCTTCCAGCCCTGTACAAGCAGAGGAGCCTTCTGGGATGCGGCAGCCAATGCTCTGCGTGCCTAATGCTGTCACTCTGCACCATGGCATCCGCGCTGTCTGGCCACATCATGGTTAAAAACATGTCGTTTTCTTCTCTGGTCCCCAAGCGTGAACAGCTGGGCACAGGCTGGTGTCCCAGAGAAGAGAGGAGGAAGGAAAAGCAGCCCTGCAGCCTGTGGAACTGTGAACTGTGAGTCAATTAAAGCTCTGTTCTTCATAATTTATGCAGTCTCAGGTAGTTTTTTAACAGCATTGTGAGAATGGACCAATGCACTTTATTAGGTGCTGAACGGTAGGAATCAGTGATGGGTCTGTGACAGAGGAAGCCTGTCGCATGCACGACAGGAAGTGGAAGCGTGATACTGGGAAAGCTGGAGCCGGCACAGCCCTCTGGCCATCCTGGCTGGCAGCGGCGGGTTGAGAATGGCCTCAGGTTTCCTGTTGCTTCTGCCTGAGTGGGACATCAAGGTTTTCACACTGCTTGTTAAATGCAGAGCTCTCCAGGGAGAGGACCGCAGCTGTTCCCCTCTTGTCTGGGTGCTTTGCAGAATGGGGCGTCATCTGTCTCTGCCACGGTCTGTAGCTGCTCTTGGCTTCTCATCTAAGGTGCCCTTGATTAGCCCTGAGATTATAGAGGATCTTGGCTACGGCTGCAAGGCAGATGTGGCTAAAAAGTACAAAAAGGAAAGGAAACTTACATGCTTCAGTCTCTTCTTTCTGGGAACACTGAGACTTCTTCAAAGTGCATCCCGGTGCTGGCTGGCCTGCTGATGGGAAGGCCTGCTTTACAAATCTGAAGGAGACCCTGAGGTCATTGTGTCCATTCCCCTGCCTTCAGGCGGGATTAGAGATAAGCTGCCTCTGCCAGAGGATAATCTCTTCTACTTGTAAAAGCTTCCAGAGCAGACCTGAATCTCTCTCGAGACCATTCAATGCAACTTTTAACAACTTTCACCATCAGGAAATTCTCCCCCTTAGCTATCCTAAATCCCTTATACTGGGGATTAAGCTCCTTTTCTTATTCTTTCCTTAGTAGCCACTGCCAAGACTTAGCCTGCACTACCTAAGAACTCTTCTGATACCTGAAGATTGCATGAAATCCTGCCTGCCTGTCTTCCCTGATGAATAATCCCAGCTTCTTTTTCTCCCAGGCCCTGCAGTCCAGCCCGTTACCTTCGAGGCTACCCTCAGATTCCCTCTGAGTGTGAGTTTCCCTGGTGGGGAGCCTAGACCAAGCACAGGAGGCCGGTAAGTTTCTGGCCCGTCTTAGGTGTGGTGAGAATCTTTCTGGAGCCCATAACATGGAAAGCATCTTCCTGTTCATGCACGTGAAGTGGGTTTGTGTCTTAGTGACGGTTTCATTTGTGGGCCGTGGTCAGCCTTGACCCCGCCAGCATACTAAAGTGTTTTCCTTCATTCTCCTTGGATGTTCAGGGCAAATGGTCTCGTCTCCCCAACCAATGTCACTACATTCTTTAATGTGCACCGACACTGACCACGGCCACCACCAGAAACAAGGAGGAGGCAGAATGATGATGGTTTTGTGCACCTGCGGCTCTTTTAGAAGGTTTAGACAAAAGCAGCCTGTATTTACAGAGCCTGCGGCCGGTGCCACATCTGACTCAGGCAGAATCCCCTTCTTGGCCTGGTTGCTTCTCCTTCCTCACCTATTCTCCACTCTCTCTGACCTTCTGGCCTTTCTGTGCTCTTTTGAGGGGTGCCAGGGCCCCATACTGTGCTCCTGTTACCTCCACAGCACTGGAGAGTCCTGTATGCTCCTTCCTGAGCACACTTTGCCCCATGCCTCCCCAAACCCAGACCAACTTCCATTTGCTGCTTTCTGTGGATCTCAGTTCCAAACCACCAAGCCCCCCCTGAGGGACCTGCACAGCCAGAATGTGCTCCCTCTGTACTAGGTGGGGACAAAGACAGGTGAGATGGTCAACTTCCTCAAGGCATGTGTAGTTGAGACAGGACTGAAAACTCAGGCATGGTGAATTCTAAGCAGCCAATGTAATTTGATCTAGTTTGCTGTAGAAGAAAACAGATGTCCAAAGGCAGTCTACCTACAAAGGCTAAATGAGTTAGTCAGGCATTCAGTGCAGCAGACTACAGGCCGGGCATCAGAGGAAGCCTCCTGGAGGAGCTTGGCTTGAGTATGAGCTGGGCCTTGGGCACAGTTGGGTGTAGGGTGGGCCTTGAGTCGGGGAGGCAGAGGCTCTTGAATGGCTCAGGGCTCCTGTTGTGCTCCCCCAACACCTTGATCTTTCCAATTCTCTCCATCTCCAGTTTCTGGAAGGAATTTTATTCCTTTTCATTCCATTAATAAATAAAAATATTTAATAAGCATCTTCTAGGTGCTGGAAGTATTCTGGCCCACGGGCTTCCTGTAAGGTGCTGTGGCACACTAGTGGGGCTGTGACTGGATTCAGGTATTCAGGACTTTGGTTCTTTCAGTTCCTGGACTGATGAGCAGAACCTGCTTGGCTGGGGGGAGCTCCTGGGCTTCGGTCATCTTTAGTTGCTGAGCAGTCACATTGGTTGACCACACTGTGTTCTGTAGTATGATCGTTTTCTGCATGTACTGTATGTGATTTGGAGGTAGTATTCCAGGCCTCGGGATGCAGGGATAACAAGACAGGCAAATACGCCAGTAGGGGTCTGGTAGGCAGAATTCTAAGATAGCCCTCAAGATTCCCACACACTGGTATGCATGCTCTGTGTAACCGTCTGCTCTCCTGGGTGTGGAGGTAAGCTGTGAACATGACGGGACAGTCACTAAATGATTAGGTTATGTTACATGGCACGGTTGGCTTTTAAGGTGATTCCACTGGGTGTGCCTGACATAATCAGGTGATCCCTTCAGAGGAAGTGAGCTTTTCCCGGTGGCAGATATTCAAAGTGTGAGAGGGATTTCACGTGGGGAAGAGTCTTCCATTTCCAGCCTTGAAGTTGGAAGGGCTGTGTGGCAGGGAATGTGGGAGGCCTCCAGGAGTGCAGGGCAGACCCTGGCTGACTGCCTCTGAGGAAATGGGGGCCTTAATCCCACCACCACAAGGAGCTGAATTCTGCCACAGCCACTTGAGCTTGGAAGTGAGCCCAAACTGTAGATGAGAATATAGCCACTCGATGCCCCTGATTTTAGTCTTGTGAAATCCTGAGCCAAGACCTCAGCCACTCTGTGTCCAGACATCTAACCTAGAGAACTGTGACCTGGTAAATGGGTATTGTTCTAAGCTGCTGAGTGTGTGGTCACTAGAAAAAAGTAGTTGTGAAAGATTAGAACAGTGGTAAGAATTCTGCAGAGGATTTAAACCCAGGAATGTAAGATAGAGTGGGTACTGTGACATCTTTAGAAGGGGTGGTCACGTGAGGCATTGTGACATTTTTAGAAGGGGTGTCAAAAAGGACCCAGCCTGGTGATGATCAGGGGAAAGAGCAGTCCAGGGCAGCAAAGGCCCTGAAGCTGCCCCAAGCCTGGGGTTTTCCAGGTGCAAAAAGCAAATTAGCATGACTGGAATGTCTACAGAGGCAGAAACCAAGTCAGATAGGGATTTTTTAGAGTGAGCATGAATTTTGGATTTTATTTTCAATGTAGAGGAAGCCAAGGAGAATGGTAGGTGGGACAGGGGCACATCTGTACAAACTGATGTATGTTTTAAGAGATTCCTGCAGACCCTGGCTGGAGCTTGGGTTGCAGCTGGGGAGTGTGGGAGCGGGGGATCTGATGAGAAGGACATTGCATTGTCCAAGGGAGCCCTGCTGGGCTCTAGGACTGGGAAGGTGGAGGAGAGGTAAGCAATGTTGACTTGAGTGGTTTTCCCTTTCCCCATTCTTCTCTTTATTTCTTTTTTTTAAAAAAACTTAATTCTGTTCTCCCCTCTTTTTCTCCTTATACATTTACACACCCTCATGTTTTCCTTTAAGGATATAGGACAGTCTCCTCTGACCTGAGTCATGGCACATTCTCCCACCTGCTCAAGGCTGAGCAGATGGAATGGGTGTGTGGGGTCTGGATAAACACAGGGCAGGAGTGAGAACTATCCTTAGCACCTGTGGGCAGCTCTGTGGGGCACAGCCAAGGCTTGGTCAGCCCCTGGGTGTGGGGAGATCTGATCATACTCTGCTGGGAGTTTTTCCTTTGTACCTCAGTATTAGGCCTCCCCAGAGGGACTTGAGTGTTGGAATTGAACCTTCTGCATTTCTCTACCTGGTGCCCCACCCACTCACTCCACCTGTATTTCGGGCATGGAGGGGAGGTACTTGGTCAATGCTTGACATTAGATGATGGCAAAATCTAGTCAGTGGCAAAATCACTGACTCTGGCCAAAATGCCATATGCCAACTACCATATGCCAATTTGCTATTCATCTGTCCTTTCAATGATTCAATTCTTACTCCATGAATATTTCTTGAGTGTCTACTATGTGCCCCACTTTGTACTTGAGGCTGTGGTGACCTTATGCTATAGACCAGATGTTTATGTCTCCCCCATCTAAGTTCATATGTTGAAACCCTAACCCCCACTGGACAGTATTAGGAGATGGAGCCTTCGGGAGGTAGTTAGGTCACGTGGGTGGAGCCCTCATAAGTGGGACTAGTGCCCCATAAGAAGAGATGAGAGTGCTTGCTTATTTTCTCTCTGCTCTCTGCCATGTGAGGACACAATGAGAAGGTGGCCATCTGCAAACCCAGAAGCAGGACCTCCAAAGACACTGGACCTGCCAGCACCCTGATCTTGGATTTCTTGGCTCTAAAACTATAACAAATAAATATGTGTTGTTTAAGTCACCCAGTCCATGTTATCTTGCATAAGCAGCCTGAATTGACTGAGACACCATATCAGACCAATGATGGATCTTTTCTTTGAGGAACATACATTCTCTTTAAAAAGTTTTGAAAAAAATTTTTTTTAAAATTATTTTTATAGATTTGGGGGGGTCCATGTGCAGGCTAGTTACGTGGGTATATTGCATAGTGGTGGGCATCGGGCTTCTAGTGTACCCACTACCCAAATATTAAACATCCCAGTAGGCCATTTTTCAAGGCTCTTCTCCCTCCCCCTGCCCCCTTTTAGAATCCCTAGTGTATACTATTTTGAGGAATGTACATTCTTAAAGGGGAGACAGATTTTAAAGAAAGCACAGAAACAGTGAACCCAAGAAAACAATAACAAATGGAGGTAAACATGAAGGAAATAAACAAGGAAACTAAGTGCTTGGGCCTGGAGACTCCCCGAAGGACTAACTCCAAGTTTTGAAGGTATAATTTAATGAACAAACAAATGTATGAATCGATAATTTCCCTTCCCCTGGATTTGCTGTATTGTGCTCAATTTCTCTTCTCTGAGTCTATTTCTCCTGGGAGGAAGACTGTGAGTATGGGCAGATATTCAAGGAAGGGGTTTAAGGAGAGGGGAGCAATTTCCAGTTTGCATTTTAGAGCTGCAGTGGGGGTGGGGTGGGCAGCATGTTAGGACAGAGGCTGTTCCAATGTTAGAATGTGAGGGAAAAAGAGATGAATTTGAAGGACCCTTAGGAGACATAGGACATGGTGGTTTGCTGGTTAAGGAGGAAGGAAGCTAAAGAGACAGAGTTGCATTCTGTCATCCTTGATGGTCAAGGATCAAGAGCTTTTTTTAGGTTTCTCTGATTTGGGCATCTGGCTGGCTGGAAATGCCAATTTATTATGAGACATTAAGGATAAAGAGCTAAGGGCTGGTTGCAGTGGCTCATGCCTATGATGTCAGCACTGTAAAGGCTGAGGCAGGCAGTTTGCTTGAGCCCAGGAGTTCAAGACCAGCCTGGACAACATGGCAAGACCCCATCTCTACAGAAACTACTAAACTTAGCTGGGTGTGGTGGTGTGGGTCTGTAGTTCCAGCTACTCAGGAGGCTGACATGGGAGGACTGCCTGAGCCCAGTGACATTGAGGCTATGTGACTCCGTGTCAAGAAAAAAAAAAGAAGGCAAATGGGTAGAGGAGCACCCTGAGAATTTTATTTTTGGTTGGTTTTGCTGCAGGCTCTTGTCCATTATGAAGTCTGTTAATAGCTGTGATGTGCTTAGGAACAAGATCTGGGCTGGAGATGCCAGTGGGGAGGTTACTACACATAGACATAGGAAGCCAGGAAAGTGAATAGGCAGAAAGGAGAGCTGAGGACTTCACACTGAGAACCTCATTTAAAGATGGGAAAAGGAGAGGAGATGGCAGGGCAAAAAGTGCCACGTGCAAGAGAGGGAATAGTTAAGGGAACAGTGAACTGCCTTGGGCGGGGGGACATGGATCTGGAACGCAGATGCTGCTGTTCAGGTAATGCGGGAGGATGGGGCTTCCCTCGGAGCGGAGCAGTGCAGGTAGCTTTGTTGACAGACACGAGGCAAGGAAGAGGAGGAATGCCCATCTGACACTTTCTATTTTCTCTGTAGGTAGGAGGTGAGGTAATCTGTTGATCATGGCTCTTCCCTTTTTTTTTTAAAGAAGTGAAACTCCAGCACAATAAAATATTCCCAGGAAGGAGGCTGCCACGCTAGAGGGACTACAGATGTGGGACAGGAGGTGAAGCAATGGAGTGGGCTGTGGGAGGAGGAGGCCGTCTTGGAGATGCAGGTGGCGCATGCATGTGTGTTATAGGTATGTTGTGTGTATCTGTGGTGTGTGTTGTCTGTGTATGTTGTGTGTACATGTGTGTTGTCTGTGTATATTGTGTGTACAAGTGTGTTGTCTATGCATGTTGTGCGTACATGTGGTATGTGTTGTCTGTGTATGTTGTGTGTACGTGTGTTTTGTCTGTGTATGTTGTGTATGTGTGGTGTGTGTTGTCTATGTTGTGTGTACATGTGTGTGTTTGTGCATGTTGTGTGTACATGCGTGTATTGTCTATGTTGTGTGTATATATGGGGTTTGTTATCTGTTGTGTGTATTTGTGGCATGTGTTGTCTGTGTATGTTGTATGTATATGTGGTGTGTGTTGTCTGTGTATGTTGTGTGTATTTGTGGTATGTTGTCTGTGTATATTGTGTGTATTTGTGGTATGTTGTCTGTGTAGTGTGCATATGTGTTGTGTGTTGTGTGTCTGTATGTTGTGTGTATATGTGATGTGTGTTGCCTGCACATGTGTGTATATGTGGTGTGTGGTGTCTATATGTTGTGTGTATATGTGGTGTGTGTTGTCTGTGTATGTTGTATGTATGTGTGGTGTGTTGTGTGTCTGTATGTTGTATGTATATGTGGTGTGTGTTGTCTGTGTATGTTGTGTATATGGTACATTGTGTGCCTGTATGTTGTGTGTATATGTGGTGTGTGTTGTCTATGTGTAAGCAAGGGGCTTAGGAGTTTGCATTTGCTGCCTGCTCCTTGTATATGATGTTGCAGGTATGGTTCTCCTGGGAATGATGAAGGAGGCAGTAGGAAAAAGAGATTGGTGAGTGGAGAATGCTTGCTGTCGCCATGTGGAGCAGGAAGGAATGAGCTGGCCAGGAGACTTTCTGGCATCTCTGAAGGGGTCTCTGCACATGGACCACAGAGCTGCAGGAGCAATTCCAGACCACAGTCCTTTGGAATCTAGAGCTAAGCAGGCTGCAATGGTTAAAGCCTTGGCCTCCAGAGCACCTTCTTTTTTTTCAGGCATCCTAGAAGGGACAGGGAAGTGGCTGTCTGCTCTGGGAAGGAGACCACCCCATGAGTTTGTAAAATAAGTATGTGCAATTCCCTCTTTCTGTCCCCCTCATGGTGTTGCTTGTCTTACCACCTGCCTAGTCTTCCTCCCCAAATCTGTTCCATGCATAATTAATGACTGCAACAGCGGGTTCTGTTCATGTAATTGAAGACACCTTTTGGCAGCTTTGAAATTCTTGTGTTGTTCTTGGCTTCACAAGCAAAGTGGTTCCCCTTGCATCTACAAGTGTGGCTCCAGACCATTCACTTCCATACACCTTCGAGTTAGGATACACGAGTGATCGTGGCCACCGGGAGCATCTCAGCTGTGAACCCTGAGCAGTGTGTAAAAGGGAAGTCTGTTGATGTGGAATCTGGGGCAGGAGATAACTGGTAGGGTGGGAGGAAC
Organism: Callithrix jacchus; assembly: GCF_049354715.1. Lineage (NCBI taxonomy): Eukaryota > Metazoa > Chordata > Mammalia > Primates > Cebidae > Callithrix > Callithrix jacchus. The sequence goes on from NC_133515.1 coordinate 92,117,761, forward strand.
TTAAAAGGATGGTAAAGGGCCAGATCAAATACAAAACACTACACTGCACATGGCAAAAGCATGTTGTCTTAGGTCAAGTTCCCTAGAAGCAGAGCCTGAGGAGGAGATTCTTGGGAAAGTAACCAACTAACAGAGTGCTCTCAGGGAGTAGGGGAAAGAGGATAGGGTCGGGGGAGAAAGCTAGAGAAGGATGTGGTCTCAGCCACACACCAGCATCCCCTGGTCTCACTGTGAGGCCTAGAGTACAAATTGCATCCCAGCATTGGAATCTCCCTGGCTGACTTTTCTTAGAGACGCGGTTTGGAAGTTCCTTTGATGTCTCCACTTGGACCAAAGTAAGTCTCCCAAGAGAAAACCAACAGCTTCCGTTACCGGGTGCACTTACTTTTTTTTCATTTAGTGAAGTCATTTATTCATTCATTTATTCAACAATACATATTATGATTGGATCATCCCATGACCTTTGTATTTCTGGCTATTCAAAGACACATTTTCTGTAAATTCTGAGCTAGTTACTGAAAGCCAAAGGTTTTTATGCTTCCAGAGTGCCAAGAAACCTCTCTTTTGTCTTTGAGTGTCTGCTGGCCCTAGCTCATTAGTGCCTCTAGTTGTGTGCACCCCATCTAAACAAGTTTACAAGTCTTAGTAGGGTGGAAAGCAAAGAGATCAGGAGAGCACTGGCTGCCTCAGGAAGGGGGAGAAGAAAGGAAATGGTGAGAAAGTAAGAGACCAACAGCACTCTGCTGGCTTCCCAAGCTTCTCGCTGCTGAGCGTGGACTGCACTCAGGAGGAGAAAAGAGGAAAAGAGAGGAGACGAACTTTGTGGTTGGATCCCACCCGTCTAGCATGGGTGATGGCGAATTTGGGCTCTGGATTGGCCCATCGAAGTCCAGCCCACCCTGGCAGCTTATTACTGTGGAAGTCCCACTCAACGCAAACAGGCTATTTTCAGGATTTGGAAATCATTCATTTCATGTGGGCATGGCTTCTGAACTCATCACTCCACTTTGTATAATGTCAAAGAGGTCGTCACATTGTCACTACCCCAGCTGCAAAATGGATGCATCTAAGTCCTTGATCTTTAAGCTGCTTTCCAGGGTGTGAGGGTAGAGAGCCTCTGTCTTCCTGACTCCTGGAATCAAATGATTTGGAACAATTAATCGAGGCCTGCAGGGACCTATCTGCTGGCCTGTCTGGAGGTTCTTTCTGCATATTCAATCTTTGTCAACCAGTTGGATGGAGGGGTAACAGCATGCTGCCTTGGTTTTGGGGGAACTGACCAATGTTGAGAGAAACTGAAACTGTGTTGGAATCACAATGTATGAACCATGAAAGCCTGGAAAAAGGTCTAAAACCTGACAGATTAAATGCTGCATTTTTAGTTAAAAGCTAATAATTAATTGGCCAGGTACAGTGGCTCATGCCTGTAATCTCAGCACTTTGGGAGTCTGATGCTGGCAGATCACTTGAGGTCAGGAGTTTGAGACCAGCCTGGCCAACATGGTGAAACCCTGTCTCTACTAAAAATACAAAAATTAGCCGGGCATGGTGGTGAGTACCTGTAATCCCAGCTGCTTGGGAGGCTGAGGCAGAAGAATCACTTGAACCCAGGAGGCGGAGGTTGCAGTGAGCCGAGATCACACCATTGTACTCCAGCCTGGGTGGCAGAGCAAGACTCCATCTCAAAATAAATAAATAAATAAACAAACAAACAAATAAATAAATAAAAAGCTAATAATTGCACAAATATGGAACAAGGAAACTTACCCTATGAACAGTTTAAGTGAAAAGAAAAGAGGAGTTTTAGTTCAGGATATATTTGCTTACAAGTTCAATAAATACACATGGGGTCTCAGGCACTGATCCCGAAGCTAGAGGCTAGGAACACAGCAGTGAATAATATGGCCCCATCCTCACACTGCTTATATTCTATCACAATGTGATGCAGGCCACATTCTGCAATATGCGATACAAATCAGTAGTTAGATGAGCTGTCAGTAAGTGGTGAGAGGAGAAGATAAAGCAGGGCAATGTGAACTGGGCTGATGAGGGGCTATGTGAGAGGGCAGAGTCAGGGAAGACTTCTAGGAGGAGGTGTTTGTCCCATTAGCTGTTTGATATGGGTGCTCAACAGGACAGAAATGAATGACTAATTAGTCTCATTCATTAGAGCAACCTGCTTGGATGCCTCTACCTACCTGACTTCCTCTAGCAGCAGGCCCAGCCCCACAGGCCAGTCCAGGCCTTTCAGGAAATTACCAAGCCAGCCTATCTGACCGTGGCCTTATGTCAGTCAGTGTGTATCTTTTTGTCTCTTGTGAGCTGTTGCCCACTGTGGGATCCCCTGTCAGTGACCACACCCAACACCGCCAACACCCACCATCTTTGATCATACTCGAATGCTTGGGGCTGGCTGGATTTCCTCCAGTCCCCACGTGAGGCCCACCTGCAGTGCCCACCCGGCAACCCTCACTCACCCAACCAGACCTATCTCACTCTTTCCTTTGTTCAAAGTCCTCTGCTGGCATTGACTGCAAATAAGATTCAAAGGGAACACTTTCTGTTTTACTGATGTTCATCTTCCTAGCTTTGCACAGTGTGTGGCATAAATGCTAATTTTTCTAGGTGGGAGAAATTTTTCTCCCAAACTTCTTGCAATTTTATTAATAATGTAGCAAATGAGACAACATATTCTGAGGGCTTCGTCAATCCTGGGGAGGCGGCCTGAGCCTCTGAGCACCCTGTTCTTCCTCTGGCTGACTCCAGTGCTCTCTCTCCGGCAGGTAGCTGTGGCACCGAAGAGCAGAGGGCAAGGGGAATTATGCATGAGCAGAGAGAGGAGAGGCTGACCCTCTGTGTTTAAAGGTTAAAATGATTTCTTGGGAAATGGAACAAACTCACTAATCAGAGGCTGGTCTGAATTTTTCTGCAAAAATTAGACCCTGTGGCTCTTTTCACGTGCTCTGTTTGTGAGTATATATGTACATATATCCAACAACTAAGTCAAGTTCAAAATCAATTTATTCAACATCTGCTATGTTCCCAGTCTTGGGATGAGTTAGGCTAAAGAGAACACAAAGAAATAAATCAACACCTTGGTCATTGATAACTCTGATAACCAGAACACACAACAAGCCAGTGTGCACTTCACGCTGCTTGAAAGCGGTAAGGTAGTTATTCTTACTACAGGGATTTAAATACAAGGCAAATGGGACCAGGGCATGTCACGGAGTCAATCCCCTTTCATAGCTATCTGCTGGTCGGGAAGCAAAGCTCAGAGTGAAAGTCATGGGCATCACAGGCTCTTCGACTTTAGTCTGCATTGAAGAGGGGCAAGGGAATGGTTTAGGCCACAAAAGTCATCATTCATTCTTATTCATTCATTAAACATGTGTGGAGTAGAGTCTCTGTATCTAGCATTCTAGTGGGCGCTTGAAGATTAATAAGTTACATGCAGCTTCTGCCTTCTAAAATTTAAGCCCAATAAAGATAGAGAACTTTTCTATCTTATTCTCTGCTATATTTCCAGGACTTAGGGCAGTATCTCGTATCTAGTAGAAACATAATGATGTTTGATGAATGAATGAATGAGTTCATAGTACAGAGGGAGGTAGATAGGAATATAAATGTCATACACGTATTGCAGTTGTGTGTGTGTGTGTGTGTGTGCGCGCGTGTGCACATGCGTGCGTGCATGCACAGTGGGGGTGTAGAAGAGACAGAGCTTAGTTTTTCCTTCTCAGGTGGAAATATGATATGAAAAAAGACTTCAGAAGCATAGCAGGCAGTATTCTTAGTATCAGACAACAGAAATTAACTTTGCTAGATTAAGCAGAAAAAATGAATTCATTAAAAAACAGGGAGATCACAGAATCTCTAGGAGTGAAGAATCACCAGGCTCGGTGCTATGGCTGCAGGAACCATGTTGAAAATTGCACCACAGAGCTGTGCAGTCTAGAGGAGGTAGCACTGCCTTTGCCAGACACAGCAATAATGGCTTTCATCACTGAAACCACAGTGCTGGGCCCTGGAAATACCCCTAGAACCTGATACCACCACCTCCACAGACACCAGAATGGGTTCTCTGGGCTGTGTATCTTTCCTCATGCTTCTAGCCTCAGATTCCGGATATGAACTGGGTTTCTCTGACTGGAGAAACTTAGGTCACTTTGGACAACCTGCACCTTGCAAAGGAGGTAGGGATCATGAGTATCTGGTGGTGGTTCTCGTCCCAAAAAACTTGAGATGAGGAACTTGTGAAAAATGGAGTGGCATCCAAAGTTGTGAGGTGGTCGGGGAGAAAGAGACATGATTGTCACAGGAGGACAGATGACTCTAGTTGGTAGGAGATCAATCTAGTTGGCAGGAGATCAAGCTGGAGACATGGTGGGGGCAGATCGTGCAGAGCTTAAAAGTTCAGATTCTTCACCATAAACGTTTGGGAGCCACTGATGGGTTTTAGGTAGGGGAGTGACATCAGATTTGCATTTTAGAGTGAGGACCATGAAGGCAGAGTGAGGAGGCTGGATGGGAAGGCCTGGAGCTGGAGGCAGGGTGACCAGTTGTTGGGGAAGAGGGAACAGGAGGAGATGGTTCTGGAATGAGCTGATGAGGGCCCAAAATTGGGAGCGGCAATGGCGGTGGAGAGGATGGGGCAGTAGGTGGGTTGTTACGGGAAGGAAGCCATGGGACTTGTGGAGGAGAAGCTGTCAGGAATGGCCCCTAGGTTTCTGGCCTGGGTGGATGGGGAGGGTGATGATGGCTGGCACTGAGAGAGGCAGTGAAAAAAGGGGGCCAGTGAGAACACGTGGACACAGGGAGGGGAGCATCATACACCGGGGCATGTCAGGAGGTGGGGGGATTGAGAAGGGATAACATTAGGAGAAATACCTAATGTAGATGATGGGGGAATGGATGCAGGAAATCACCATGGCACGTGTATACCTAGGTAACAAACCTGCACGATCTGCACATGTGTCCCAGAACTTAAAGTAGAATAAAAAAAAGAACTTCTAAAATGTAATACTAGAATAATAAACAATCCAATCTAACACATAAAAAAAAGAGACTGAAGACACAGGTGACAAATGACTGGAAGGGAATATTCTAGTGGAGAGGGATCTTCAGCAGAGGGGAGGGTTTGCCAGTTCCTCAGAGGCCAGAGAGAAGATGAAGCAAGGTGTCTATTCAGTTCATGTTTAGACACGGGTTCTAGGGAGTGCATGCCCCAGAGACTCACATTTTCCATGTTCCTTCCACCCCAGCCCAGCCTCCCTCCACCCTCTGTGCAGACAGCCTCCCTTTCTTCTTCCTCTGGCTCGGCGGTCAGCAAACTTTCTTAAAGGGCCAGGTGGAGCATCTTTTTGGCTTCCTGGGCAGTAAGGTCTTTGTTCTGTCCACTCAGCTCTGCTGCTGTAGCGTGAAAGTAGCCATAGACAACCTGTCAATGAAAAGGTGAGGCCGTGTTGCAATAGGCATTATTAGAACTAGCCTGGCCCTGTGCAGTTTGCCAACCCCAATCTGGCCGGTTCCTGCTCCTCCTGACCCTCTGGTGTGCACTGTTGTTGCACTTTGCACTTTGTCCTTTTCCTCTGCACTCATCTCACTCTGATGAATTATTTGTCCAATTACGTGTTTAGCATCGGCTCCAGTGTTGGTGGTGAGGCAGGGGCTGTGTGTGTCTTGTTGTGGAGGATTCCCAGAGCTAACGTGAATAGGAACTGGCATGTATCCTGTGCTCCCTGTGGGCCAGGTATTACTCTAAGTGTGTTTTATTTATCAATCCATTCAGACTGCCCAGAACCTCCGATAGGTGGACTCTGCTCTTATTCCCACTTTACAGGTGAGGAAGTTGAGGCTGAGGAAGTCTTGAAATCACACACCTGGAAAATGGAGGGGCTAAGACTTGCATTCAGTCTGGCTCTCTTGAGTGACTCTTTGTGACATGACTTTGCCTCTTGATAAGTCACTGGTGAAAAGTGAGCCAAGCAAATCAATCAGACATTGTGTTTCTCCACCTAGTAGGAAAGGGAGCCAGCTAAGGGAGGACAATGGAAACTTGGCGGTGTCACTGTGGGAAAGGGCCTGGACTGTCCGCAGCAGGTGGCAGCCTTCCTCTGTGTCTAGGTGAGCATGCAGAGCTTGCCTGGGTGCTACTCTAGAGCTGGGTTTTCCTCTGGACACGTGCTGCAGCCTGTGGTGGGGCAAGGGCAGGCTGAGCTCTGGGTTGTAGGTTGGGGGTTCAGGCAGAGGTTCTTGGGGGTTAGGGCAGCATCCTGAATGGTACTGTGAGCCAGGATCAACAGTCCTCAGATCAGGCTCTGGTTTGGCACTTTCTAACCTTATGACATGGTCATATGGCCTTATTTGAGCCTTGATTTTCTTATGTACAAAACGAGGAGAAGACGCTCTATGCTGCAGTGTTGTGGTAGCAGTCAGAGCAAATTCATCTGAAGTGCTGGCCTGCCGCAGCAGCCTAGCAAATTGGCCCTTGCTCTCTTTTCTGAGAAGTTTTTGCCCATGGGGCTCCATGAGAATAGTATCTGGTCCAGGATATTTCAGACGTGCCTGGAGAAGCCATACGTCCTCCTGTCTCACTGTGTGCTGTGTCCCTCCCTGCCTGACCCTAGCAAGTATTTGCAGCTCCAACCAGGCAGCACTTAGCCCACACTACCCGCCGCCTGCCTGTGTGTTTCGATCCCATTTCTGTGTTGTCCTGAGGCATGTGTCTGAGTGTGTGTTGGGCAAAGGGTCCACACCATGTGTCTTTCCGTGGGAGCGAGCACATTTCCAGTGTGTTTGCTGATGTGAATTTATATGTGTAGAGATGCCTTTATATATATGTATGTAACACTCAAATGACAACCTTCAGTCCCTGTGGTTGAGATGTGTTTCTTTTGTGATGTTGTTGATAATGAAAAGTAAAAAGGTGACCATGGAGCCAAGTTGATTAATTCTTTGAAGTGTAAGGATCATGATATTTATCAAACCCAGGAGCCAAATGGGTTGTAAAGAACTAAAAGAAAGAACAGATCATATCCAGATAAATTTCAGAAGATGTAAAACTATGTATATAAATATATATGAGTATAAATATATAAATACATATAAATATATAATATATGCATATTATAAATACATATATTATACACATCATATGTACCTATGTAATACATATATCATGTATATATGTACATGTATATATACTATTATATATTATATATGTATATATACATGTTATACATATAAATATATATTTATATATTATAAAATATAAATAACAATATATATAAATATACATAAATGTAACTATAATATATAAATATATAATATAAATATATAAATTAATTTAAACATATACATGTATAATTTATATAACCGATTGTGCAAGTTGGTAATAGAAGGAGAAGGGAGAAGAGTCTGAGTCGCTCTTAGAGGACAAAGCCCGAGAGCTTTGGCTGACTGCAATATCAGTCTGACTGAATGACTGTGGGGTTGGGGTGAAGCTTTGTCTTCTTCCCTTCCCCCTTGAATTCCTCCATACAGGCCAGTACAGCAATGCTGAAGTTATAGAGTTCCTGACATGGTGCTTTCCTTCCTAGATAATTTTCTCTTGACAAAGAAATGGTTTTGTGCCCGCAGTTCCAAAGTAAGACATCTCGAAATATTTTTGGTCCCTGGGAAAGCCACGGTGTCCCCAGATCAACAATGTAATCATTGACTGCAGTAGTAAAGGTGTGTGTTCAGACCTTGGAAGAGACAGTCCTTCTATCCTCTGCACTGGTCAAGCACATCTAGAAAGTGACTCTCAGCTCTGGATGCCACAGAAATACATTGTTCAGCTTGGGTGTATGAAAAGGAGTCAAGGAAATCAAGAAAACACATGTTGGGAGGCAATGCTCCATGCGTCCCCTGAATTTGTGCTCATCTTTTGAACAAGAGGCCTTGCTTTGTTGTGGACCAGCTTTTGAAAGATATAATATATCTGCAACAGCTTTTGAAGATGGGGACAGAGTGTCACTAGGGGAAAAGGCAGATTTGTTTCCCAGCCAGGATAATAAAGATGATGTCTCCTTCTTGGAGAATCCTGGGCAAGCTTTCTAGCAGCTCCCTTATAATATTGGGGGTCTTTTGAGCTCAAGTTTCCTCAGCTGTGTCATAAACTCACTATATTCACGGAATTCACCGTGACCTACCTCCACCTTGCCTGCTTTGGGATTTGGAGAGCAAGAAGAACTAATGCAAACATGAAGCTCATGCTTCTTTCTGTGTTATGAGTAACAGAGCCCCTTTTCTTTGACCTAGGAGTCTTGTGTCTTTGGCCAGCATCTATGAAACTAAAAGGTTGGATTGTTAGCTTGAAAACAGGGTAGAATCTCAGAGTTTCACAATTCTTGACAATGAGAAGTATCAGAATATACTATGATGAGTTGATGGAAGGGATGAGAGAAGAGTCATAGAACAGTTGGGACGGTTAGACTTCTGTGTAACCTCAGAGAACAGCACTAGGACTATTGGATCGAAATTTCATGGTGAATGATTTGGTAAAACTCAAGGGAATACTATCTAATATGTAGAGTTGTATGGGAGAATTTCGAGATGTTTTGTGGGTAGTGAGTACTCATCAGTACTTGCTGGAGATCCTTTAGAAAGGACTTTTTGATGGTGTTTTAGAGTAAAATAACCCCTGAGACCCTTAGTGTTATGTGGTTTTGAAAATTGAAAAATTGATGATATTCTTACTGTTTGGAAGTTCGTCAGCTGATAGACACCCTTCTGGACCATTGGTTTCAGATGAAGGTGCTCTAGGAAGCTAGGTGCCTGTCATAAATTCCATGACCTTGGATCAGCACCACTGGCTTGCCGTAAAGGACACCACTGGCTTGGAAGGAAGGCAGCATGGGAAAACGAGGGTGGCACAGGCAGATAATACCAGTGACCCCTCCATGAACAGGGCCCAGATCTTTGCCGCCTCACTCAGATTGGTTCGCTTTCCTATTTTATCATCATCAGAAAATACAAATTGAGTGTGTAGTGTGTGGTATTTGCAGGCAGAATGAATGAAATACAGATTTTAATCTTTGACTTTCATTTGTACATATTTTAATTCTTTCATTTCACAAACTATTACTGAAAACCTACGTTGCACTAAAATGCAAAGGTTAATATAACATAGTTCTTGCCTTAAGTAATCTATAATTTACTTAAGAAAACATGGGAAAATATCTCAAATACAAGGGTACATTATGAGTGTATGATGGGAAACAAATTCATGAGACCTGTATGTTCAGACATTTCCCTTTCCCCAGAACTCGAGAGGATCTCTACCTCAATGGGCCTAGTGATGTGGTCTCTACCCTAATCCCCCATGCTGCCCCTGAAATAAAGGAAGAAAGCAAGTCTAAGGCTGGGTGATGAAGAGTTTTCTAGGGAGGAGTTAAAGAGTGTGCTGCTGGAGTATCTTTGGGGTTGGAAGGAAATTGAAAAAGAGAGTTTTGATAAATATTACTGTAAACTATGCAATTGATATGTAGAAACCTTTTGATGCCCCTTTCTCACCTTCTGTTGTCTTAAGAGAGCCAGAGTTGGCCGAAGGCATGCAGTGATGGTGTGACCTTCTTGTCTTCGTTGGAAGTGTTATATCTTCTGACTAAAGTCCTGTAGCTCCTTCTTTGAGTGTCTCCAGCTGCAACCCTGGCTGTAAGAATCCTTGCACCCCATTTCACTCATAGGAAGTTTCAAGTCCTTACATCTAGGGCTATTTTCTAAGTGACAAAGATAGAATTCCAGAGTCATGTAAAGAATAAAATATTTATGATGAACCCGGGAAGTTAGTTTAATCACATATCTTTTTCCTCTTGTGTATTAATTAATCCTGATAAATCCCCTAACTCTTTTTCTTCTACCGTATCAATATTGCTTGGAAAATACATATACGTGCAAGACCAGCTAAGGTGCTGTTTCAGGATCATCTTAAATGAATAAGCCCTAAAAATTTCAGGTGAATCATGAGTGCAGCAGATCCATCATCAGAAAATACAATTATGATGATTTCATGATAAACATCCATTTTTGTGTACTTGAAAAGTGCCTGAGCTCACTCTATTTGGTCACTGAGACCTCCTCTGCTATTACAGAAATCCAGCAGGATGAGCCAGGCTCGAATCCATTAGAACAGAACTCTAAGCACCTCCTAAGTCATTACCAAATTGTGTGGCAATTTCATGCTAGAGGATGAGGACACAATGGGGGAGGTGTTGGGCATCATGACTCCCTTTCACAGCTCTGGCAACTAGGATAAATCTTTTTCTGTAGTTAGAAAATGGGTTTCACCCCGAAGATGAAGAAAATCAACACCAACAAAATCTGTTTACCTTTGAGACGAGCTGCTGCATCTTTGTATTTTCTTCTCATTTAGTCTAATCAAATTTTCCATGATTTCCAAGTATTACTGATGTTGTTTCCTTATGGAAAGACGGTATTTTCCTCTGATGATTTAACTCTTTTTCCAGATGAAACATAATTTCTGACATCTATTTCTAAGGAAAAATAATCTAATTCAGGAGGCAAATATGAATAGTGATGGGAATATCTTGAGGAGACAGTAACATGGTCCCTTCTGATTTTTCCAAGTATGGTGGAGAGATGTGGGGGTGTCAGAGGGCAAGGTGCGCATCTATCGTAGCACAGCCAGAGACGTGCAGGCATGGAGTGGATGATGGCAACAGAAGGGAGAAACACAGGGCTTTCTATACCAGTGGTTCTCAACCCAGGCTGCTCATGCAAACCTCCTGCGGAGATTTTTAAAAATACCATTGCCAAGTCCTACTTCAGAATAATGTATTTTTAAAAATAATTTCTGCCTTTGAGTGAATTAATTCAATTAGATTGCTTTCCTTCTCAACTCTAGTTGAGACCATGGAATAAACGAAAGTTTTGTTTGGGGGAGTTAATTAACCTTGGAGCATGGATTAATTAATTAATTAGGCAGCAACTCACGTGTTATTTTTACCAGCATACTGCTAGAATGAGGAGCTAAGAAAGACCTTACCTCCTATTGTGAAGAGCTCACTCACTGGGGTCAGGGGAGAGGGCTATATGCAGGTAGAGATGTTTTACAATATGTACTGCCCTGGCATCACGAAGTTCTCTCGTCAAGAGAAAGCCCCAATTCCTTTGAGAATGTTGCCTTTACTTTCACACCTCTGGCTCTTATCATGACCCTTAAACCCTAACCATCACCCTTGGGTCTTGCAGAGCTGTGTCTTCCGGTAAGGATTGGGTGGAGCAAAGCAAGCAAGGGTCTTTCTGGGATGTTGTGTTCTGAAGGGATGATATGACCAATCCAAGGAACACAATAGATAGAGCTGCCAAGATTTGGCATCCAAAAGACTGGAAGAGGGACAGAACTGGTGAACCAGTGAATGGGATGACTGGCACTGGCAGGCTAAAGGGAGTCTGGAGATGTCCTGAGAGGGTTGCTTTTACAGTTTCTCCTAACAGCTGACATGGACTTGTCAGATAGGTTTAAAGGGCTAAAATACAACAGGGGCTGATTGCTGTGCATATAACATTCTTTCAGAAATGCATTCTGTGGTAATAAAGAAAGCAAAGTGGGAACCAAAGATACTCAGCTTCCTAGAGAAATGGTGACTTTGTTGATGCTTTTCTTTTGCTCCACTGAGTGAACAGAATTATGAGGTAGCAACATGATATGACTCTTTGACTTTTTTGGTCATAGGGTAGGAAAGGAGAATGTTTATTGTTTCATTTATCACTGGAAATATTTCAAGAAATTCTAACTTAGTTTTCTGCCTTTGTAATGGAGGATAGTGGAGATAATGGAATATTTGTTTCCCTGAACCTCCTGAAAACTTAAAATTAAAACATTTTAAGTTTTAATCACACTTGTCTTTTTGTTATTTAGTGATTACATCATGTATGAAACTTACCTTCCCAAGGAGTCCATGAACTCTTAGGGAAGCAGAATGTATTTCCTGCATCTTGGCGTCCCCTACAAAGCCTACCTCATTGGCTTGAACATTAGCAGTGACCTATAAAGACCCGTGAATCAGACTAGAATAGCCAAAGAGCATCAATTCTTGGGTTGTTTTAATTTTCTGATATGTGAGGTGCCATGGATGCTTGTCTCATAAGGGTTGGTGATCAAGGAAAGAAGCTGGAGTTAATGGAGCTGGAAGCCATTATCCTCACCAAACTAACACAGAAACAGAAAACCAAACACTGCATGTTCTCACTTGTAAGTGGGAGCTGAACAATGAGAACACATGGACACAGGGAGGGGAACAACACACACTGGGGCCTCTCAGGGGGTTGGGTTGGGGGAGGGAGAGCATCAGGAAAAATAGCTAAATGCATACTGTGCTTAATACCTAGGTAATGGGTTAATAGGTGCAGCAAACCACCATGGTACATATTTACCTATGTAACAAAACTGTACATCTTGTACATGTACTCCACAACTTGAAAGTTAAAAAAAACAGAAATGGCAACACCTTAAAAAGGTGAATTCCTTGTCAAGGCATAAGGAGAGCCTCTTAAAGCGAGTCTATCACTGACCGTATGTGAGCCTTCCTCCCTTGTGAACGCTAGTCTCTGAACTCTGAAGGGAAAGGGCCGCCCGTGTGCTCCTTTATTTGACGGAGGCATACTGCCATTTCTGGAGACCAGTCATCATGCAGTTATGACCCAGGTAGCTCAATTGCTGTATGGAGAGAGGTTCAACTGCTCCTTTTCCCTCACTGCCTGGTGGGCACTCTTGGTAGCAAAGGTTGCATTTGAAAGTTAAGTCTAGATTTGGGAATCTGCATGAGGCGAAGGGGTTGGGAAGGGGAAATATTTCTTGTATAGGAAACATTTTCGTAAAACATAAACTAAGTATTTTGGCTAAATGTTCTTTTTCTGCTGAAGGGAGATGGGACATCACCACCATCTACAAGTGTAATGATTTTAGAACTAATCCATATCACAGGCCATATTGTGCAGGGCCCATGAAGGGCAAACTATGTGTGGGTACACCACACACTCACACCCTCCCACAACTTACTCACATCTTCTATCTAGAGTGACTATGGCTGACTTATCTTTGGGGGCATAGGCAAGAATCATACTGTGGTTTGGACTTCACTAAAATCTGTTTGCCTTTCCCCAAAAGAAGATTTTAGCTGTTTCATTTACCCCTATTTACTTGCAATGTTGTCCTTGAACTTTGCTTGCATGCCTATAGGGTGGGAGGCTGTGGGAAACGTGTGTCTTCTAACTAAATGCAAAAGCAAAATTATATCAACTAAGCCCTGGACAGCTAGGGGCCACCTTTTACTCTGAGAAGCAAGTTAGGGTGCAAAAGAAAGCTCTTTGCAACCTTGAAAAGATGGGAAAAATATTTAGACATAAAAACTTATAAGGCAAAAATCTTGTACCCAAAAATGCGAGAAAAATTCTAGCAGAATATTATAAGAAAATTTACTTTTGCATTAGTTCCATTTCAAATTATTGTGTAGCCCTCACAGCATTGACTCCTACTTTTAGTTTTTGTTAAATCAAGACTGTGCTTTATTCCCATCTCATGTATGTGATATAAATTGGGTTTTTTGGCACAAGAAAGGGATGCCCTCTCTCACCACTCCTATTCAACATAGTATTCGAAGTTCTGGCCAAGGGACTCAGGCAAGATAAAGAAATAAAGGGTATTCAAACAGGAAGAAAGGAACTCAAATTGTCTCTGCTTGCAGATGACATGATCCTATATTTAGAAAAACCCATCGTCTCAGCCCAAAAGCTTTTTATGTGGATAAGCAACTTCAGCAAAGTCTCAGGATACAAAATCAATGTGCAAAAATCACAAGCATTCCCTATATAACAACAACAGGCAAGCTAGAGCCAAAACATGAATGAACTCTCATTCACAACTGCTACAAAGAGAATAAAATATCTAGGAATACAGCTAACAAGGGAAGTGAAGGACCTCTTCAAGGAGAACTACAAACCACCACTCAAGGAAATCAGAGAGGACACAAACAAATGGAAAAAAACATTCCATGCTCAAGAATAGGAAGAATCAATATTGTGAAAATGGCCATACTGCCCAAAGTAATGTATAGTTTCAATGCTATTCACATTAAACTGCCATTGACATTCTTCAAAGAATTAGAAAAAATGATTTGAAAATTCATATGGAAACAAAAGTCGTTTGAATAGCTAAAACAATCTTAAGCAAAAAGAACAAAGCTGGAAGCATCATGTTACCTGACTTCAAACTATACTACAAGGTGACAGTAACAAAAACAGCATGGTCCTGGTACAAAAATAGACACATAGATCAATGGAACAGAGTAGAGAAGTCAGAAATAAGACTGCACACCTAAAGCCATCTCATCTTTGACAAACCTGACAAAAACAAGCAATGGGAGAAGTATTCCCTATTTAATAAATGGTATGAGAAGAACTGGCTAGGCATAAAATTAACTTGAGATGGATTAATGACTTAAATGTAAAACCCAAAACTACAAACACCCTAGAAGAAAATCTAAGCATTACTATTCAGGACCTAGGCACAGGCAAAGATTTCATGATGAAAACATCAAAAGCAATTGCAACAAAAGCAAAAGTTGATGAATAGGATCTAATTAAATTAAAGAGCTATGACACAGCAAAAGAAAGTATCATCAGAGTTAACTGACAACCTACAGAATCGGAGAAAATTTTTGCAATCCATCCATCTGCCAAAGGTCTAATATTCAGAATCTGCAAGGAACTTAAACAAATTTACAAGAAACCAACAACTCCATTAAAAAGTGGGAAAAGGAAATGAACAGACACTTCTCAAAAGAAGATATTTCTGTGGCCAAAAAACATATGAAAAAATTCATCATCACTGGTCGTTAGAGAAATGCAAATCAAAACAACAATGAGATATCTCATGCCAGTTAGAATGGTGATTATTAAAAAGTCAGGAAACAACAGATGCTGGTGAGGCTGCAGAAAAATAGGAACACTTTTATACTGTTGATGGGAATATAAATAATTTAACCATTGTGGAAGATAGTGTGGTGATTCCTCAAGGATCTAGAACAAGAAATACCATTTGACTTAGCAATCCCAATACAGGGCATATACCCAAAGGAGTATAAATCATTCTACTATAAAGATACATGCATGTGTATGTTCACTGTAGCACTATTCACAATAGCAAAGTCATGGAATCAACCCAAATGCCCATCAATAATAGGCTGGATGAAGAAAATGTGGTACATATACACCATGGAATACTATGCAGCCATAAAAAGAAAGAGATCGTTTCCTTTACAGGCACATGGATGGAGTAGGAGATCATGATCCTCAGCAAATTAATGTAGGAACAGAAAACCAAACACAGCATGTTCTCACTTTTAAGTGGGAGCTCAACAATGTGAACCCATAGACACAGGGAGGGGAACAACGCACACTAGGGCCTGTTGAGAGGAGCAAGAGGAAGGAGAGCTTTAGGAAAAATAGCTAATGCATGTGGGGCTTAATACCTAGGTGATGGGTTGATCTGTGCAGCAGACCACCATGGCACACATTTACCTATGTAACATCCTGCACATGTACCCTGGAACTTAAAAATAAATAATTGGTGTTTTCAATTATATTAAATGGAGATTTATTGTGGTAAAAGGAAAGGGGCTATCAAGATAATCTTAGAAACATTCAAAAGGGTTGGCTCTTCTTTCTCAATAGTAGTACTTATAGAATAACCTTCTAGATTAATAAAAAAGTTATTTGCTCTTTCCTAAAATATTACAAGTAGTTGATTGTTTATGAGAGTACAGTTGACATCACAAAGAGATTATATAATGATTAAATATACAGAAAGAAAAATTAGAATATCAAGAAAAATAGGTTTGGGGGTTTCCATAATATAGAAAATATTGGAAAGATTAAATCTAGTTTCTGAGCGCACATAAATATTAACATACAAAGCAACCATTGATAAAATATCTTATGTTTTATGGGTTTGGTATATGCGCAGCAAACCAAATTTGCTTAATAAATTTTAAGTGGTATCAACAATATTCCCTTGCGGCTGACAGAGAGTTAATGTTGCCACTTTGGGAAACCTTATTAACCCTTTAAACTACGGTGATTTCATTGAGTGTAGAGGGAAAATGCTTACTGGGCATCAGTGGTGTGGTTGAAATAATGTTTCCCCACACGGTGAATAGATGTCTGTCTCTCATTGGGATAATCGATTCTAATATTATTAAGTACAGGCCCAATAAATCTGCTCTTATATTTTTCTGATACAAATACAATATACCTACCACTGCTCAATATCTTTCATATGTGAAGTAATAAAACTGATTCAATATGAAATCTTGTACTTTACATGTAAATTGGATTGCTATGGGCCATTAGACTTTTTACATAAACAATATATTTTGTTTAAAAGAAAAAAATTGTGTTCAGTTTAACATTCTGAAAGTTCATAATGTGGGAAATCACATTAGTAGACTAAATGATGTCGGCAAGGAATCTGTGGCATGGCCAACAGAGGCACTGAGGGGAAAGGAGCCTTAACTTCCAGTAGAACAACTTTTGCTCCCATGGGTGGTTTTAACAAGATGGCTGCCAACAGGTGAAAGCTCACTAATGTCAGGTGTAATTAAAAACCTTAATTCCAGAATCCTCCTCTAAAGCATTCACAGTGTACCATGCCCAGGGGCTGAAGCAGAGAAGCAGAACCAAGGTAGCAAATTGTTTGCCTCTCTGAAAGGTGGCAATTGCTACACAGAAAGGTGGTGACATATTGAGGCCAAGTCTGGCAATGCAATGTGATGTCACAGGACCCAATTTTGATATCAGATAATAGCCTTCATTCTGGTAGGTCAGTATCTTATTCCTTGGCTTATTTATCTCCATTATGCACACAATCTGCAAAACTGGAATTCAGAAGACAAACCTTGCCCAAATGCACTGCACTATTTGCATCTCGGCCTCCTTTGCAACACGGATCCTCGTGCTCTGCCACAGCTGTCAGAGTAATGGCTTTTTTTCCCCTTTTTATCTGGGTTGGCTTTATTCCCAGATTCCAAATGAAAGAGACAGCATTTTACTTGACCACCCCATTCCAACCGTTAAACACTGTGCCTTCAGGCTCCGATGCTCTAATGGTCGATTAAAGTTGATAACAGTCTGTCCAATTTCCATTTTTTAACATTCAGCTTGCTGAAATTGTAATATCGCAAAAATCCGAAGTCTTCAGGACCTGCCTAAGAATCTGTCTGGATGTCAACACGTAGTAATAAACAAGGGGGAGAAAAGTATTGCCAACAGGCCTTCACATTTGTAGAGCTTGGGTTAGCTGTGTGGCCTAGCCAAGTTTGCATAGAGCAGAAGTGGATGATAGATCAACGAGTCTATCAGTCAGGATGTGGAATGGAGACACTCACAGTGTGCTTTACACTGCAGAAGGCAAACATCCTCCAAAACTCATTGAACCACCGGACAGCATATACATGTCCTTCCTCACCTGCCTTACCAAGCCCTCAGTCCTTCTTGCTCTTACTAGAGATCCTTTCTTAACCTGTTTGGCAGACACACAATTCACAGCTCCTAGACTTTGTCCTTAGGGTTAAAGGGTCACAGGGATGCAAATCTACTTGAAATATTTTTGAAAATCTGATTTCTCAGTGGATTGGACTAAAATAGTTTGACAGAATCTCTTTTTTCAAACCAACAGTGGTCTTCCTTGGACCTTAGAAAAGCAGAACTAAACCCAGAGATTCTGAGATGGATTTGTAGACCAGTAGAATTCTGAGATAAGCAGTTTGATTCCAGTCTTCTAAGTAACAGAAAAAAAAATTCACCACGAGCCACACTCCCTCTATTTGTAGTATGCAGGCTACTCAGTTCCTTTCATGGTGCTAGTCAGCTTGCCTTTCTTAGCCATGCTTGAATTCTTTCTCTGAACGTGAATGATCTCCCAGAGTTCTCATCTTTGGTAGGCTAGTCTCATCTTTTTCAATCAATTGCTCAGCTCCAGGATGCTTTTTTTCATGTTGGGGAAGCAATTGCCCATTTTCGGAGTCTTTGCTGCTAAAGTAAGTGCAGATGAGTCCTTCGGACTCCGCCAAATTTATCACTGCCCATAAATATGACAGTTCAGGGAATGTGGCTTCAATCTCCTCTTCTAGCCAGGCTGAAAAGAAGACTGGGGAATCTGAAGGGCCAAATGTTTAGTCCTCTGTGTTATTACCACATCACAGAGGCTGTGCTTACTTTTTTTTTTTTTAAAGACAAGCAATCTTTACATCTACTTCTTTTAGACAAAAATCTTTACATCTAAAACAGATATTGTTGCTTGCAAAACAAGTTTCACTCCTCTGTCCAGCAACTTGAACTCTAACTCCCGCCTGTTTCATCTCTGTCCCGGGGGCCTTTTTTTCAAGGGAAGGGGCATTGATAGGTTCTTATAAGCAACTAGATAAGAACATAAAGAAATTTCTCATCAAAGATTTGAAATAAAAAAAAGATAGGACTCCAGAATTTTTCTCTCTCCTAGTTTTGAACTATGATGATAGTAGAAAGTCTGTCCCAAGTTTTCAGGCACTGATGATATTTATTTTTATTATTCTTTTTATTCCTGCTGTTGAAGATGCTAGTGCTTGATGTTTATTGCTGGAATGTTTGTAGATTCCTGGAAGCTCATACGTCAGACAATGTGTGTAACTTAAAGAGAAGAGAAAGACTCCATCTTCTGGGGCTGTCTTCATTTCCTAGAACTATCTATCGATATTTGCCTGGTAGAAGCTTTAGGTCACAAACTTTCTGCCTCAAAAATCTGTCTCTCTCTACATGTCTACCCTAGTCTCACTGATTTTCTTCTCCTGAAACCCTTGAAAAAAATCCTGGTACTTTAGATAATAGTAACAATAGCAGCAGTTAACACTCTATCATGTGCCAGATACATAAGGATTAAGTCATTTAATCCCTTATGACACTCTGTGAGACGAGTACCATTATTCTCCCCATAACATAAATGAAGAAATGGGTTTGCACAGATTGGTTATGTAATTTGTCCAAGGTCAGATAGCTAGTGAATGCTGAAGATGAAATCTAAACCCAGGAAGTCTTGAGGGGAGAGGTGGGATTCAGAGCCTGGTGTTGGAATTATCACATGATGCTTGGTCTTCCATGTGCCTCTGAGTTGTAGCATTTCCCCAGTTTCTGCTGGGTGCGCTCATTTGTGAGGCTTTCTGATGATCTCTCCTCATGCCTGATAAGATGTAGACCCTGGTTACAGCATGAGCTTTGTGTTCTGTGACTCTAGAAAGATCAAAAGCTTCTTATCTGGATCCATTGCTGAAGTGCATCCTATAGTTCTTTAAGGTAATGCTTAATAATGCACGAGGAGTGGGAAAGAGAAATTACAGTGGGAGTTGGAAAGAAAATAGAAAATAATTAGAATAATAATTAGAAGAACACAGAAAAAAAAGAGTCTGTTATGTAATATTTTCTAAATTGGATAATTTATAGGAAAGCACTTGAAAGGCCTACAATGCATTCCAGTGGGAGGTGACATTATTATGATAATTGTTGGATTTGTTTTATTATTCTCACCTTAGGATTCTGGGTTCTACCAAAGTTGAACATGGAAATAAATCAGTAGATGGCATGGAGCTCCTGAAGGCTGGGTGCTGTTGAGCAACCTGCAGGCAGGGACGCTGTCTTCTCGGGGCTGCTGCCTATTGCTTGAACATCCTGAAGATCCAGGGAACAATCAGTTCAATCCTGAAGGAGCAATCAGAAGCTGAAGGAAGAAACCCATCTGTGCTGTAAACCAAAGAGGGGAGGGTGAATTCTCAAATCCAGGCCATGTACCGTCAGATCAAACGGAAGGGAAAAGATACAGGCCTCCTAAACAGAACAATTCCAACCTGACAAAGGGCTTAGAGAGAATCAGAAACACTCTTGCAAATATAGCAGAGAAAGAGGCGAGGTTGGAGAAAAAAAATAGGCCAAGTAATAAGTGCGAAAGGGGATTGAAGCTAGTAATGACTCAAAAACGGCTGAGCTGCCGAACCTATTTAAAAATCCTCTTAAAAACAGAAGCAGAGAAGAAAAGAATCATGGACAGAAGTGGCACAGGGATGACCTTGAAGAATAATTAAACCAAAACCAAGTGAGGGGCTATTTTGCAGCTCGTAACATAGAGAAATCAGTGTTGGATGGCAGGATTCCGAAAGCATTAAGGGAGCTTGTGCTCTCTAAGCTAATTAGTTCACACATTTACAGTTATTTTGGGGAAAAGTAATAGGGATCTAAGGATGCTAAGAAGAGAAGAGAATATAAAAGGTGGTTTCAATCTTGAACCACCGACAGAAGGCTTACAGAAATGCAGTGCAATACAGCTGATGTTAACATGCATTGGGGGATGTGAAGGAGGGACCCTGGCATCCAGAGGGTAATGGGATCATTGGCAAGAACCATGATTGATTTTTTCAAGAACAAAGGAGGTCTAATAATTGATTTTTTTGTGTGCTCAGGAGTTGGCTGAATTTTAAAAGATAGCATAAATCTTTGAACTTTACTCACACATTTGGCATCAGGGTTCACATCATTTATTTCAAAGCTGAGGTAGCTTGGCTATATGGCCCTTTCCATATGGATCCAGAGTATCTGGAAAACTGCAGTGAAAGACAAGGCAGTGGCAGTTTATCCTGCTTATGGCAGGATGGGGAGTAAATTATCCTCGTGGGTGAAAGCTTCAGAGGATTCTCAAACAGGATTCTGAAAGAGTCTCTGAAAATGTGAAGTCCTGTACCATGAGCTTAGGAAACAGTAAGATGAGATTTGACTTAGGGTGAAACTAGGTGCTGTCTTAGTAATGTCGCTGGGCTTGAAAAGATTCTTGCTACTGATGGATGACTGGATTACATGAATTCTTATCTTCCTTACGTATTTGATATTTTATAATGCTAGGAATAGTGGTTGTCATGGGAAGAAGGCAGGCTAACCAGAGGTTAGGTTGGAATCCCAGGGGAAGAGAAGATTTTCTGGGGTACTGAGGAATGCAGACCCTTTGATGCTCTTCTTCCTTCATCTTATGCTGTGGCTCAGTTCCAATGTTAAATATGCTGTTTCTATTGCCCCTGTCATCTTGGGGGCTTATCCTTTTAACACCATTACCTATAACCCATCTGATTCATGCATATTTTGTTGTTACTCCCAAACTGAGCCTCACTTCATTTAAGGTAGAATGTTCCCTGTGAGAGTGCAGGGTACGTAAAATCTTTATATGGAGTCTGAAAGAAGTACATAATTTAGTAGTTTTATGGCTTGATTTAGGAACCCTCATGGACAAAGCTGTATAACTCTGTAGGATTCTGAATGGGTAGAATGAAAAGTGATCAGCTTTGATAAAATGAAAGGCTGATAGATGACATAGAATGTTGTGACTCATAATCCTCCTGAAAGCCCTCTCCCTGTATGATGCCATTGCCCTGGAAGCTCCCAGGGCCAATTTCTTTTCCATTTTGCAGATGAGAATATGAAACACAAGTCAGGGGACTTCTGGTTTGAGCTCTTACACATAAACAACTCGGTAGTCATCTCTCTCATTCTTACAACAAGTAAAAAAGCTGAACAAACTGAAAATCAATGACTTTCCTTGGGCCCATCAGAGAATTAGGTCACAGCGCAAACCACCACTTTGAAATCTAGAGAAACAAAATAAATATCAAACAAAATCATAGCTGAAATCTGCTTACCTAGAAGGGAAGTCAGTTAAATGGTAATTTTGATGAATTGCTTGAGGCTGAGTGTGGACTAGTATCAAAATGAAAAACTCCTGGGGTCCACAGTCGTAGCGGGAGTCCTAAGCTTTTCTGGGATTTGCTTCTGTCAACCCTACTAGATTCTCACAGTAGAGAGCTAAGAAAGATCTCTCTTTGGCTCTGGCAGGTAGGGATGAAAAGTCACCATTATGAAATAAATTCAAAGCATCTCCACAGAAAAAGACTACTTTCCAGGGATAAAGACTTCAGCAATGCCTTATCTCACCTGGAGGGAGGACATTTACTTGGCTTCAGCCCCCTCTAGACTTTCCATCTCACCTAAGTAGGGGGGAGTAGCTAAAAAACACTTGTGAATGTCACAACCCAGGGACACAGAACCACTGAAAGACTGAGAGTTAATCATAAGGCGATGGAATGCTTCCCTTCCCTCACCTCTTATTATTATACCAACAGGGCTCCAGTATAATCACAGTGGATTACAGCTGAAAAAAACTACAAGATGCAAACTTCATCTAAGGTGGAGTTATGAGGGAAGCCCAAAGACAACAGAGGAGACAAAAACAAGGGCACTGGAAAGATTTAAAGTCTCTGCTATCGACAGCTACAGCACACATTAAACACAATCCCCCTCTAAGCCAGATTAACATAAAACCTCACATTTGCCCATTTACTTCGGTTCCTATTGCCCCACACCTCACATCTGGCTTTCGCCTAAACACCACAAGGCATGCTAAAAAGGAAGTAAAAAGAATCTGAAGAAACAAAGCAAGCATTATTAGAACCAGACTCAGACATGAAACAGATGTTGGAATTATCAGATAGGGAATTTAAAATACCTATGATTAATATGTTCAGGGTCCTAATATGAAAAGTAGATGATATGCAAGAATAGATTGGAACTATAAACAGAAAGATTAAAAACTCGGAGAAAGAATCAAAAGGCACTCAAAAGTACTATACCAAAAAATGAAGGATAACTTGATTTTTATTTTTTATTTTATTTTTTTAAGTGCCAGGGTACACACACAGGAGGCGCAGGTTTGTTACATGGGTAAGCATATGCCACAGTGGTTGGCTGCACCTATCAACCTATAATTTATTTATCACCTATAAATAAATTTATACAAAAATTTATTTGTATAAATTTATGGAGAACGAGTTTAATTGGGTTACATGCATAGATCACATAGCGGTGAAGTCAGGGATTTTAGGGTATTCTATATCTGTGTCTAAATTTCTTGCTAGACTTGGGAAATTTGTATCATTTACTAAGTAGACTTTCAAAACTTTTTTATTTTTCTTCCTCCTCAGAAATACTGATAAGTTTTAAGTTTATTTGATTTATGTAGGCCCAAATGTCTCCAAGGCTGTGTTTGTTCTTTTTTCTTAATTTTTGTCTGGCTGGATTAGTTCAAGACCTGTCTTGAAGTTCTGAAATTCTTTCTTCTGCTTGTTCCAGTCTATTGCTGAAGTTTTCAAATGTATTATGTAATTCCTTCAATTAATTTTTCCAAAAATTTCTATTGTGTGTGTGTTTTAAGATCTCCATCTCCCTGGTAAATTTCTCATTCATATCCTGAATTGATTTTTCTTTTTTCTTTGTATTGGTTTTTGGATTTCTCTTGCATCTCATTATGTTTTAAAAATCAATATTTTGATTTTTTTTTCATGAGACAGGGTCTCACCCTGTTGCCCAGCCTGGAGTGGAGTGGCATGATCACGACTCACTGCAACCTTTACCTCCTACTTCACCCTTGTGAGTAGCTAGGAATACAGGCATGCACCATCACACCCAGCTAATTTATATATATATATTTTTTGTAGAAACAGGGTTTTGGCATGTTGCCCAGGCTGATCTTGAACTTTGGAGCTCAAACCATCTGCCTGCCTCAGCCTCCCAAAGTGTTACGATTACAGACATGAGCCACGGTGCCAGGCCTATTTTGAATTCTCTATGTGACATTTTGAGGATTTCTTTTTGGCTAGGATTTAGTGATGAATGACTGTATTCCTTTGAGGGTGTCATACTACCTTGCTTTTTCATGTTTTTTGTTTCTTTATGTTGATATATGCACATATGGAGCAATAATCACTTCTCATTTTTGAATCTGCCTTGGTTGGGAGATTTTTTTTTTCTTAAACATGTGACTGTAATGCTGGTTGGGTAGACAAATAGATAATGTAAAAAAAATCCTACAGCTATTAAACAATTTTAATAATTAGTTAATAATCTCTCAAAAAAAGGCAACAGGACCAGATGGTTTCACTTGTGGGTTCTACCAAGCATTTAAGGAAAAAATGATGCTAATTTTTCATAATCTCATCCATAAAAATAAGAGTAGAGGGAATGCTTTCTGAATCATTCTATTAGGCCAGGATTATCCTAATACCAAAACCAGATAAAGACATTATAAGAAAGCAAAAGTGTAGATCAGTAGTTCACATTAATATAGAAGCAACAATCCTGAATATTAGTAAATTAAATCTAACATTGTATAAGAAGAATTATAAACTACAACCAAATAGAATTTATTCCAAGGCTGTCTCAACATTAGAAAATTAATCAATATAATCAACCACCTTAACAGATAAAAAAAAGCAAAATCATGTGATATTATAAATTGGTGCAGTAAAAGCATTTGGAAAAATCTGACAACTATTTATGGTAAAATCTCTCAGCAAACTAGGATTAGAGGGGAACTTCTTCAATTTGATAAAGAACAGCTATAAAAACTCTAGATGACATTGTATTTAATGGTGAGAAACTGAATGCTTTCTCCCTAAAATCAGAAACAAATCAAATATATTTTCTCTCATCACTCCTATTCATCTTTGTATTAGAGTCTTACCTAGTGAAATAAGAGAAGAAAAGGAGATAAAGTTATACACATTGGGCAGGAAGGAATACAGCTCTCTTTGCTTCCAGATGACAAGATTGTTTTATATAGAAATTCCTAAAGTATTGAAAACAAAACAAAAACCTCCTGGAACTAATACATGAGTATAGCAAGGTTGTAGGACATAAGGCTAATGTACACAAAAATCAAATGCTGTCCAGCAGTCCACAATTGAAGTTTGAAATTTTCAAAATCAGTTTACTTGAAGTCAAATGCTTATGTGTAAATGTAACTGAATATGTACAAGACCTATTTGTGGAAAACTATAATATTGATGAACAAAATCAAGGAAAATTAATAATTGGAAAGATATTCTGTGTTTATGAGTTGAAAACACAAATTTGGGGCAAATTAAAGAGAAGGCTGGGACTAAACTCTGTTTTCAGATTTTTAAACCAGAAAAGAATTTTAATTTGAGAAACTTTATTTTGATGCCTTATTAATAGGAACAATTTTAAACAATCAATTGATTGTCTAATTTGTTTATATCATTGCTATTGAAATGTAATACATTGCTCAGAGCAAAAAAATTCATATAGTTTAAAAGGTGATGAAAAGTTTTTCTTCATTCTCAGAAGAAACTACAAATTATCAGTGTCTTGCCTGTATTTCTAGAAATGTTCTAATCATACAGTCTTTCAGATGGTAAATCAGAGTTTGTGGCTAAGGAAGGTAGAGAGAATGTGGACTGTTCCATTTGTGAGCCCTTTATATGCTATACATACTTGTGAGCTCTTTCTTCTTTGCATTGTTTTTAATTTTTAAAATAATACTATTTTTTATAGTTCATGAAAAGAATGAATTTTATAGTTAACATATAAAGTTTCTGGTTTCATTTGTCCTCTGTTGCTTTTGGACAAATAATCCAAGAGTGAGATCGGGGTTGGTGAGATCGGACCTCTTCTTTTTGAGTGTGCATTGACTATGAGTGATTATGTGGAGTTTGGAAAGGAGAAAATATCTGGAAAAGAGAGAAAACAGAAGAGAGGAAAGTACTGTTTCTCTCTTTGTCTATCTCCTGCTTTTCCAGGACTGCTTAGTGGTGTGCAAAGGAGTGTTCCCAGGCCTTAACATCTATCCTGTGGATATCACTATTTTGGAAGCCTATTAGTAGCAGCAATGAGACCCATATAAGTTCCTAAGCCTTTAAAACCTAGGACTGCAGTTTGGGACATGAACCTGTGTAATTGTCTATGGTATGATTCTGGATGAGGAAGTTCTGCATCTTTTTTCCTCCCCTCCCCTCCCCACCCCTCCCCTCCCCTCCCCTCCCCTCCCCTCCCCTCCCCTCCCCTCCCCTCCTCTCCCCTCCCCTCCCCTCCCCTCCTTTTCTTTTCTTTCTGGTTGGAGTCTTGCTCTGTCACCAGGCTGGAGTGCAGTGGTGTGATCTTGACTCACTGCAAGCTCTGCCTCCTGGGTTCAAGTGATTCACCTGCCTCAACCTCCTGAATAGCTGAGACTACAGATCATGTGCCACTATGCCCGGCTAAATTTTGTATTTTTAGTAGAGATGGGCTTTCACCATGTTGGCCAAGATGGTCTCCGTCTCTTGACCTCATGATCTGCCCGCCTGAGCCTCCCGAAGTGCTGGGATTACAGGCGTGAGCTACTGCGACTGGCTAGTTCTGCATCTTTAAAAAGTTCTGCCTCTCTGCTCAGTCTCTTAGTCTCCTTCATTCAGTGACACCAGTGTGAAGTGAGAAGGGAAATGTGCAGAGAAATCTACCACGTTTTTGTACTCATTATTTTCACCACTATACCTGGCACTGACTAAACCTATTCCATCTTCCTATTTTCCATGTTTCTAGTTTCTTGCAAACCATCACAGATACTGCAGACTTTAGTAGGCAAATTGCATACCATGCTAATGAGCATAACAAATCAGTCGAATGAGCAGGAGCTTGGTGTGCAAGAATAAGCATGGTGATAACACTGTTGCATGACCGTTGCCTTGATCAGTGTTGTAAATGAGGCCTTTCTCCTGGGGGTTCTGTGTGTTCTGAGGTTGATGTGAACATGAACCTGTCCTCTGGGTCACACCACCAGCATCACTTTGGGGCTGTTGGGTGTAGTGCCCTGGACTGAGGCTAGGGCTAAAGCTAGACCCGGGACAAGGCTTTGGAGAAGGAAAGAAATTGCAGAATGACTTCCTGCTGCCCTTGAAGGTTTAAAATTTAGGAAAGGGCACAGAACATTTGAACAATCTTATAAGCATTATCTTAGTGAAAATCAAATAATGCAATAGCCCAGAGTCCCTTGAACAGTGTGGGAGTAGAGAGAAGTATTGCGGATGTGGCTGGAATATAATGCAAGGCACAGGAGTCACCACGGTACCTTTTCATCTGTGATTGGCAAGCTGTCCTCAGTTCACTATCTTGAGGTACCATGGAGCAAGGTCATGCTCTCAGATGCTCTGTTTCTGGAGGCTAGTCAGATGTGGACACTAGCTTTGCTCAGAATTAGCTCAAAACTTGATGCCCTGTCTGAGATCCTTTGGCTTACTGACATTTCCCGTAATGGGGCACTCCATGTCTATACAGTCATGTGCAACCCACTGACAAGAACTCCAGGGGGAATCTGGTGGTTCTGGTGTTTACCTAATAGGCTTGAAAAACAGCATGTCTCTTCCTGGCATGTCTTCTCCTTACTGGTTTTCATCTTTCCAGTGCTCTTCTTGTCTAGGGGAAGATAATGTAATCGTTATTGTTGTTTCACATCATTTCTCAGCAGAGTAATTGTTGTGTTTCCAGCGCCTTTAAAGAATACCTTAGATTGCTCTGAAATAGCATGATCTGAGACCAGCTGTCCATCAAATCTGTGGATGTGTGCAAGGGCAAGCTGGGTGAGTCAGATGCCTCCCGTCACCAAATGAATCACCTGGAAACCTTATTAGGAACTCTTCAGTGGCAGACTTAAATATATTTACTTGACATCATTTGGTTCTTCTGACTTCAGCTTGCTCATTTTGGAAAGCTGGAGGGTGGTGCTGGGCACTGCTGTCTTTATCTGCTCTGGGGAGTATGGCCCTGGAAATGTTGATCTGTTATGGTGCATTTGTATAGTGCAAAGTTCAGTGGTCATGGAGCTTGATGGTATCTGAGGGATTCTGCATCCTCCATGTCAGGAGCAGCCCTCTTTTCCCCACTTGAGGACATAATTCTCCTGTGCCTGCCGCATGTGATGCACAATGCTTTACCTCAAACTTCAGCATTTTAAGTCTTGCATTAAATAAGGTCTCACCTTATAAGGAGGAAAATGAGGTGAAGCTGAAAATACAGGTTTAGTTAACGTACCCAGTGTCCCACCACTAGAGTGTATCAGAACAGTAAAAACATCTATCTTGTCCCTATGTGAGATGTTGATCTAACTTTGTGACTTTTTGGAAGCCCTCCTTCAGTGCAGATTCATTTCAAAGAGCTCATCTCAGGCCTGCTATACTTAAGGAGAATGTGTGGGGTGTGGGGCTTCTTAAATCACCCTGAAAATGTTTGAGGAATGAGGGAGAAGTTTTGACTCACTATTCACCTTTCTCTTTCTTTGAAGAATACATAGATTTCACTAAATCCACCCTCCCTCCACAACACCTTCGATGCATTTATCATATCAACTTTTCATTTTTATCTGCTGGCATAACTCATTTGTAGGCCCATATTTAACCATCCTTATTGTGTTTTTCTAATTATACACTTTTCCTCACCTTCAAACTATTTAGCGATATGGTTTAGCTGTTTCTTTATGTCATAAGGTTACACTGGGAATTTATCTATTTTCCTCTTCATGGCATCAATAAAGCTAAACTATATTCAGTACCAAATACAGAGAGAGAGCTTTGCTGTTCCTTCACTAAGATCTTCACCCATGTGCTAATATAGTTTGATTAGGACAAGTGCAGCTTTGTAACAGTCTTTTTCACATATCCCTCTGGGTCCCAATTTTAATCTCTATAAGACAGGGATCGTGATGAAGCAGATGGGTCCAGCCACCTCAAGACTGTTGTGAGGACAAAAGAAATTAGTATATAGGAATTTTCTCCCGAAGACCTCACATGCGTCCTTTGAGTAGAGGCACTGGCACTTCCCTTTTGGTCACTGACTTCTGCCCTTATCCACTCTCAAATTCAGCCTCAGATGCATCGTTGTGCCTCTGAAACATTTCATTGCCACACTGCATGTATTAGTTCACTATTATTTACTGATCTATATTCTACACCAGACTCTAATAAATCTGAGATCTTTGCTTTGGTTTCTCTGTATTCCCATTCCTGGAGCAAGTGGATTTTCAATTAATTCTTGAATATTTGTTGAATAATTGAGTTATTGTTACCACTTATAACTATTTGAAATAAAACCAAATATTTTCCCCGTATTTATTAGGTCTAAGATCAACTGTTTTGTTTTACATAAAAATCACAAGAGCCTTATGTTAACATCTCTGTTTTATAGTTGAGAAATTGGAGGCACAAAGGGATAAAGTAATTTGCCTAAGGACAAAGAGCAAGTAATACTGGCAAAGGCAGGATTTGAACTCAGGAAGTATGACTTCAGAGCCTTCATGCTTAAACAGCATACTGAGACATTTCTTGGGAGCAACAGTGAGTTATCCCAGCTGCTGGCTTATCCAAGCTTCAGCCCAGTTGAAGTTAAGGAATCAGGGAATCAGCATTGAAGTCCTCACGTGTGATGACGTACCTGAATGCTTCACACATGTGACCACTTCAGCCATTGGAATTGGGAGACCACTGAGCAGATTCCACAGTGTGTTCTCAGTGGCACACATTAGATACGTCTTAGTCTATGTCCAAATGTGTTCTTTCCTGAGTGAAGTTTTTATTTTTGTTCTCTAGAATTTCTATTAGTTGAATAATATCAGATTGCTA
The DNA here is from genome assembly GCF_049354715.1 of Callithrix jacchus. Taxonomy (NCBI): domain Eukaryota; kingdom Metazoa; phylum Chordata; class Mammalia; order Primates; family Cebidae; genus Callithrix; species Callithrix jacchus. The sequence goes on from NC_133515.1 coordinate 92,147,331, forward strand.
GAGATCTTTTTATTTGCTTGTGTTTATTTTAGTTCTATCTGCATGAAGACATCCTACTCTTGGTCTTTCCTCGGGATGGGTCCCCTGTAGCAGACATGTCTGCGTCACCAAAGCACTTGTTTCTTCCTGCCTTCTCCTCCATACCTCCAAGGCCCTTTTGTTGTAATGCAAACAAAATTGTTATTTTAAAATCACAGGCTCTGAGATGTGTCATCTGAATTTTCATCTTGACTTTCTTCCCTGCAGTCCTTCTCTAAGCTAGAATTAAAAATTAGATATGTTTTGGAAATATGTTTAGAATTAGAAATAAGGTGTCATCTTCCTTGTACTTTGAGGATTCCTCAGCCTTCTTTCCTCTCTCCCATCTGTTTTCTGACTTTGTAAATTGCTGTGTGGTAGCAGTTGCTCTGTAAGGTAGTCTCACTTGTAATGATGTTGCAATGAATAGTTGGAATGGCAGGTTATGCAATGAGGTCGTTAAATCCAGGACAGGTAAACAACATGTTATTTGTCTAACTTTGAAAAATCCTTACAGATGCTCCATTTTTCTTGCCAGAGTGGATCCTCATTACCAAATTTTTGTATTTACCAGGATGGGAGCAGGCTCACATGAGGGAGAAATGCTTTCCTGGTTAAATGCATAGTTAGATGACTTCTTCAGAGCTTCATAGGGAGAAATAATTCTTGATTCATATGTTTCTCTGTATGTTAGAAGCATGTACCACTGTGGCCAGAAACCTAGAAATCTATTTTTTTAAATATTGGAAGCCATTCAACTTTTTGAAAAAGTGATGTACAGAACCTGAGGCAGCCCTGCTGCCTCAACTCTCTCCCTAAATATGGAGATCTTGGAGACTATCTACCTTGTATCTAGGAATTTGACTTTGGATAGGCAATATTGCTCTCACCAAAACATAATTGAACCCATTCCTGCCTCTGAGGCTTTGCTAATTGAATTATCATCCAGCAACATTTACTCCCATTTTTTCTGACTGTGCATATCCTGTTATTTAAGCTCAATGAAGGTGTTTCCTGCTTTCAGAAGTCTTACCTGACAAAGTCAACAGTCCTCTTCTGTGTTCTGGTAGTTCTTGTCTCTAGCCATCATCTAGCATATGCTGTTAATGAGCTTCCCTCATGCCTAATATTTTCCACTATACTGTAGGCTCTTCAATGCCAATGGCTCTGCCCTTTTGAATCGTTGTATGACCAGAGGCTTTCTAGAACAGAGATTTGTTTATAGTAGGTGTGAAATAAATGTGTGATATTGGCTGATTTATGAGCAGTCCCTCTAAGAAAAGATATATGGAGTTCATTGGCTTCGTGCTTGAGTGTCACCACCCCCATACCTCCACCCCTTTCTCCAAGTTATCCTCTTGGCCTGGCCCAGCTGAAGCTGTGGAAAGTAGATAAATCATCCAGCTCCTAGGTCAGACAGCTCAGAGACAAATGAACACAGCAGGTCGTTGCCACTATAATGATGCAGTGGCTGTTCTGTTTGCCAGTTTCTGGACAACAATAGATTGCCTTCCTTCTCTTAACTTTAATTCCATTTCTCATAAGCCTGAAATCACAGTTGCTATTTTCCAACTTCTTTTTCCCCCACCCTGCCCTAGTTCATGTCAGTGTTACCTTAACTAACATTTTTATGGCTTGAAAATCAATTCTGCACCAGATATAAAGACATTCTCTGTCTCAAGCCTTTGTTCTCAGCACTAGCCTCAGCACCCTCCATTGGCCTAGTGCTGTGGCTTCGAACCTGCTTCAGGGTCTCTCGTCTCTGATTCGTATTTTATTTGAACTTTTGTTAGATCTGGGTTGATGTTTATGAGATAGACTTTCTCTTGTTCTCCTTTCATTGATTTATTTTCAGATAACAGAATCTTTGAAATTATGAAATTGAAAAGATATGACCAATTCTTATTAATCGCAAGCTTCACTTATTTTACCCTTTTCAACTTGATGATTTTGGAATACAGAAAAGAGATTCTGGGATTAAAGCAGGAGGTTTGAGAAAGGTTTTACTGGTTCTCAATGGCCAGTCTCAGAGTTGTATTTAAGATTCTTTACCATCGAGATTCAGATTATTTTGTCAGTTCTTTCTTTAGGCCAGCTATGCTGGTCTTTAAATTCAGCACCATGGATAGAGGAGATTAGAGGCAAGAATGCGTGAAGAAAAACCCTGCCTGGGGAAGTGTAGTAGCACACAAAATGATTACTTTTATTCTCAGGAATGGTCTTATGAGTTAAGAGGCTCTACACAGGACACCTTTGCTAAGTTTTACTAAAAAGCATTCACGTCGAAATAAACATATTAAGACTTGAATTCCAGTCTTTATATTTACCGGGTACATGACTGGTACACTTTCTGAGAACCAACTTCTGTACAGGTTATAATTGGAAAACGACTACCCTTAAAAGATGTAGAGTGTACTTCTATGTTGGGTTTGCATTCTGACTCTATTCCTTACTTTGGGATCCTGTACAAGTTAATTAAATTCTCTATGGCTGTTTTCTCATCTGTTAAGAAGGAGGGACAGTGGTGGTAGGAGGGTGGGGAGGGATAACATGGGGAGAAATGCTGGATATAGATGAAGGGGGAATAGAGGCAGCAAACCACCTGGTTATCTATGCACCCATGCAACAGCCCTGCATGACCTGCATGTGTACCCCAGAACCTAAAGTAAAAGAAAATAAAAGTAAAGTAAAATAAAAAAACAAACAAATAAATAAATAAAGAAGGCAAAAAGTTATTTTATTCATAATGTTGATGGGAGCCTTAAGTGAGATAATATATAAAAATTCTTAGAAGTATATACGGCATATAGTAGGTGCTACATTATTATTACTTTATTTAACAAAATTGTAAAAAGTATATGAGATAATATATGTAGAATGTTGGACGGGGCTAGGCATGCAGTAATTCTGGTTATACGTTCTTTGTCTCCTCACTGATGTTTGAAATCACTCCTTTGCATTAAGCATTGACATCAAAGACTTTTGTCACCCTTGGAAGGGGATTTATTCTCTTGTACATCTGTGTATGTTTGAATTAGTTCGTCACTTACTGTGGGACAGGAAAACATAAAAGTTCTAGGCACTAGAGCTAGGGAAAGTGGGCCAGAAAAGGAAGGAGAAAAGCTTGCTATACTGTTTTCTGTTTTGTGGAAGAGGTGAATGTAATTTAGCGAATTCAATGCTAGGAGTCCTCTTATGGTCCTATGCAAAAGGCTCACCATGCACACATCAGAGCTGAAGGTTTGTTGTAATTTGCTTTATGAGACTCTGGAATCTTACTAAGAATGGAAAAGAACTCAAATCATATGCATCGAGATCCAGAAGCTCAGTCCAATGTTCTTGGAAACTGTGCCTGTAAACAGGGGTCATTTGCTTCATTCATTCATTTATATATTCACATACTGTACATCAATTCATTTATAGTCAACAAATATTTATTGATAATTTACTGTATCTAGGTGTAATGTTAAGGATTATAGCAGAGAAATAAGATTTAGACAAAAGGCTGCCATCAGGCATTATGGAAGGCAAAACATATATGAAAGTGATTAAGCAAATCAATAAATATTAAGTATTTAATGTTATGTCTGGCAAATAATTGGGATATAACATTTGTTAGATGAATTAACCATAAGTTGTTTATGCTATCAAGTTCGATGAGTTACTATCTACATATGGGGTTTATAGGAGGAGTGAGATATTGCTCTGTTGGAGGTTGAAAGGAGATATCTTCAGAGAGGAGGTCACATTTGAGATAGGCCTTGAGGCAGGAGTATAACTTGATCATGGACAAATGGAAAGAAAGTGGGAGTAGAAAGGTATGGTGTGAACCACAAGGCAGTAGGGAATCATAGGGGATTGATCACAAAGAAATAGCAAGTACTTTGAAGTGGCAGAAACATTATATACAAGTATTGGGAGATGAGACTTGGAAGGGGTGTTAGAAATTTATCTTTAATATCTTTGAGTGCCAGGCTGCAGACTTTGGGCCTTGTGGTGTGAGTGAAGGGGTATTATTCAAAGTCTGTTTGTTTGCTTATTTTTTACTCCAGATGAATAATCAGGTCTTGATCTGTTTTTATAATAATGGAAATAATTGGCAGCAGTCAACAGAAACACCATAGTTGCTATTCTCTTTAATGCAATTGTCCTGTGAGAATTCCAGGTATAAAAAATGAACCCACCTAGTCATCCAAATTTTGGATAATAATCTCTTGATTTGTGATTTTATATTTACAGATTCAGCCATATCTTCCTAGGACCGAGCAACCAAAACTGGACCAAAGACCTTGGATCCTCAGCAATGGGGGTGCATCTGGTGATGGTGTTCATGCTAAATTTGTGCCAAGGGACACCTGTTCTTGTGGGAGAATTAATAAATATTTCACTTCTGTTTAGGTTTCTCATCTGGGAACTGAACTGCTATAATCAAATACATAAAGAAATTGAGCTGCCCCTGTCTGAATTCAATCTTCACCTTCTGATGCTGATGAAACAGGATTCAATGCAGGTGAGTGGGCTCAGAAGCTATGATGTTAAGGGAAGTTCTATGGAATATGAGAAGATCCTTTATTCCATTTCCTGTTTTCCCTTCTCTTTTGTCTCTCTTTCTCTTCTCCTCTTTCCTCTATTCCTCTCTTTTCCTCTCCTCTGCCCTCCTGTATTAGTCAGGGTTCTCTAGAAGGATAGAACTAATAGGATAGGTGTATGTATGACAGGAAGTTTATTAAGGAGTATTGACTCACAGGATCAAAAGATGAAGTCTCACAATAGGCCATCTGCAAGCTGAGGAGCAAGGAAGCCAGTCTAAGTCTCAAAAGTAGGGAAGCTGACAGTGCAGCCTTCAGTCTATGGCCAAAGGCTTGAGAGCCCCTCACAAACCACTGGTATAAGTCTAAGAATCCAAAAGCTGAAGAACTTGGATTCTGATGTTATAGGGCTGGAAGCATCCAGCATGGGAGAAAGATGAATCCCAGAAGACTCAGCAAGTCTGCTCTTTAGTCTTTTCTTGCCTGCTTTATTTTGGCCACACTGGCAGCTGATTAGATGGTGCTCACCCAGATTGAGGGTGGGTCTGCCTCTCCCACTACACTGACTCAAATGTTAACCTCCTTTGGCAGTATTCTCAAAGACACATCCAAGAACAATATTTTGCACCCTTCAATCCAATCAAGTTGACACTTAATATTAACCCTCATGCCTCCTCTCCTCTATCCTCCACTTCTTTCCCCTCCCCTATCCTTTCTCTTTCAACATGTGCATGCACATGCACACAAGATGCATATATTCATATAATGCTTCAGGAAAGTTTATATGAAAGTCAGCTTCAACCTTGATATGGCTTGGCTCTGTGTCCCCACCCAAATCTCATCTTGTAGCTCCAATAATTCCCACATGTTTTGGGAGGGACCCAGAGGGAAATACTTGATCATGAGGACAGGTCTTTCCCATGCTATTCTCATCATAGTGAACAGTCTTATGAGATCTAATAGTTTTAAAAACCAGTTTCACTGCACAAGCTTTCTCTCTCTTTGCCTGCTGCCATGCATGTAAGATGTGAGTTGCTCCTCCTTGCCTTCTGCCTTGATTGTAAGGCTTCTGCAACCACGTGGAACTGTAAGTTCATTAAACTCCTCTCTTTTGGAAATTTCCCAGTCTTGGGTGTCTTTATCAGCAGTCTGAAAATAGACTAATACAGTAAATTGGTACCAGGAGTGGGGTGCTACTGAAAAGATACCCCAAAATGTGGAAGTGACTTTGGAATGTGGTAACATGCAGAGGCTGGAACAATTTGGAGAGCTCAGAAGAAGACAGGAAAATGTTGAAAAGTTTGGAACTTCCTAGAGACTTTTTGAATATCTTTGAGCAAAATGCTGTTAATTACATGGACAATAAGGTCCAGGCTGAGGTAGTCTCAGATAGAAATGAGGAACTTGTTGAGAACTGGAGCAAAGGTAACTCTTATTATGTTTTAGTTAAGAGACTGGAAGCATTTTACTCCTGCTCTAGAGATTTGTGGAACTTTGAACTTGAGAGAGATGATTTAAGATAGCTGGCAGAAGAAATTTCTAAGCAGCAAAGCATTCAAGAGGTGACTTGGGTGCTATTAAAGGTATTCAGTTTTAAAGGGAAACAGAGCATAAAGGTTCAGAAAATTTGCAGCCTCACAATACAATAAAAAGAAAAGCACATTTTCTGAGGAGAAATTGAAGTCAATTGCAGAAATTTGGATAAGTAATGGGGATCCAAATGTTAATCACCAAGACAATGGGAAAAATGTCTCCAGGGCATATCAGAGACCTTTGTGGCAGCCCCTCCCATCACAGACCTGGAGGCTTAGGAGAAAAGAATGCTTTCATGGCCCGAGCCCAGGGTGCTTTTGCTGTGTGCAGGCCAGGGACTTGACGCCCTGCATCCCATCTGCTCTGGCCATGACTAAATAGGGCCAGGGTACAGCTTGGTCTGTGTCTTCAGAGGGTGTAAGCCCCAAACTTTGGCAGCTTTGATGTGGCATTGAGCATATGGGTACACAGAAGTTAAGAATTGAAGTTTGGGAACTTCCGTCTAGATTTCAGAAGATGTACAGAAATGTCTGGATACCCAGGCAGAAGTTTGCCACAGGGGTGGGGCGGGACCCTCATGAAGAACTTCTGCTAGGGCAGTGGGCTCAGACACCCCACACAGAGTCCCAACGGGGGCACTGCCTAGCAGAGCTGTGAGAAGAGGGCCATCACTGTCCTCCAGATTCCAGAATGGTAAATCCACTGACAGCTTGCAGTGATTGCCTGGAAAAGCTGCGGACACTTAATGCCAGCATATGAAAGCAGCCAGGAGGCTTTGAAGGCTGTACCCTTCAAAGCCACAGGGGCAGAGCTGCCCAAGACAATGGGAGCTCACTTCTTGCATCAGCGTGACCCAGATGTGAGACATGGAGTCAAAGGAGATTGTTTTGGAGCTTTAAGATTTGACTGCCCCACTGGATTTCGAACTTGCATGTGGCCTGTAGCCCCTCTGTTTTTGCCAATTTCTCTCATTCAGAATGGCTGTATTTACCCAATTTCTATACCCCCATTGTATGTAGGAAGTAACTTTACTTGCTTTTGATTTTACAGGCTTATAGGTGGAAGGGACTTGCCTTGTCTCAGATGAGACTTAGGACTGTGGACTTTTGAGTTAATGCTGAAATGAGTTAAGACTTAGGGGAACTGTTGGGAAGGCATGATTGGTTTTGCAATGTGAAGATGTGAGATTTGGGAGAGGCCAGGGGTGGAATGATATGGTTTGGTTCTGTGTCCTCACCCAAATCTCATCTTGTAGCTCCATAATTCCCATGTGTTGTGGGAGGGACCTGGTGGGAGATAACTGAATCACGAGGGTGGGTCTTTCTTGGGCTGTTCTCGTGATAGTGAATAAGTATCACAAGATCTGATGGTTTTATAAATGGGAGTTTCCCTGCACAAGCTCTCACTCTCTCTTTGCCTGCTGCCATCCATGTAAGCTGTGACTTTCTCTTGCTTGCCCTCTGTCATGATTGTGAGGCCTCCCCAACCATGTGGAACTATAAGTCCATTAAACCCCTCTCTTTTGTAAATTGCCAAGTCTTAGGTATGTCTTTGTCAACAGTGTGAAAATGGACTAATACAGACCTGCAGTTGGGTGTCTGTCTTATCTTTTCAGCCCCTGGTCCTAGAACTGACACAATATCCCCTCAAATTCTTTCAAACATAATAAGTAGTTTTCATGCTGGTTTAGTTGAGTGGTGGCAGTGACTGTGAGGTAGTCCCTAAAGTAGATCATGGCAGCTCAGCTGTCTCATTGACATGGGCATATTCAGACAGTGTATAGAAATGATTAGAATGTATAAGTATAAAGCACCTTCAGAGAGTGGTTGAATTTGAAGAGGAGCTTGAGCAAGAAATTAAGCCAGCTCCAGGTACCTGTAAGCAGCTGAGTCTTTTGAAGACGGATGTGAGTTGTCCTTTGTATGAAACGTGGCAGCCCAGAAGTCATCCCTCTTTGTGTAATAACAGCCTTGTTTATTTAATCAATTCCTATATGAGCACCTACTGTGAACCAGGATTGTGCTGGGCCTTAGGGAGACAGCAGCAAACAAGGAAGACAAAAACCTTTGCAGTCATGGAGGTCACTTGTGCAACAGATAAGAGGGTCATCTCAGTGGCTTGGTCTTCAGAGGTTGCTCCCTCTTTATCGCTCTCAATAGATTTTAATGAAACATTTTGGACCAGTGATGGGAATGGGTCGGGCCCCATTCCTGGGATTTGAAGTACCAGATTACAAACAGGAAAACAACAACATCAGATTATAGTCAGCGACCAGATTCAAGCAGAAGGACAGGAATGGAAGCCTGTACCGTGGGGGTGAATCTCTGGCGCGATGGCTTTTTCAGTTGGCTCTTGCCCATTTGCTTTTATATGGAGTGCAACAGGAGCCAAGAAGACAGAGAAGACCAAATGCCAAAAAAGATTCAGGAAGGCTTCTCAGGGACAGTGACTTAATGGACTTTTAGAGAGAAAAAGTTTTCTTTCATATGTGAAATTGAAGAGTAGGTCATTATTGGATTGACTGAAAATTGGGCTTTTGAGATAACAGAGAAATGCCTAAGAAAACCACATAGAATGACAAAGATTGAGCGGATTTGCCCCGGCCTCGAGGATCTGTAGCCTGCATCTTTCTCTAATGCTTTTTCCCTCTTTCTACTCCTGCATCTGCATTGTTACTGGCACAGCCCTTGGTATCTTTCTAGCATTCCTTCACTGGCCTGTCTGCTACCAAATGCTGTCAGATCATACCATAGTCATGTGTCACTTAATGACATGGATATGTTCTGAGAAGTGCACCATTGTGTAATTTTGTCATTGTGAAAACATCATAGAATGTTCTTATATAGACCTAGATGGAATAGCTTGCCACACACCTAGGCTTTATGGTAGAATTCATTGCTCCTAGGCTGAATGCCTGTACTGCATGTGACTGTATTTAATATTGTAGGCAATTACAACACAATGGTAGGTATTTTCATATCTACACATAGAAAAGATACAGTTAAAATATGGCATTATAAGATCACAGACCACAGTCATACATGACGTTAGATATTAAAATGTCATTGCACAGTGCATGACTGTATAAACCAAAGTCTCTACCTGACCTTCACCTGACACAGACCGGCCTTATCACACCAGATGCAACACAGATCATTCTGTTTCTACCAGAGATCCTGTGGCAGCCTGCAGCTCAGAGGCCTCTTTGGGCAAGCTCTGTGGAGCTGGGTCTGCTGGGTCTTTTGTTTGCACACACCAAATTTGAAATGGGCTATCATTAACCAAATGGAGAGCAGCTGTGCTTACTGAGACAGTGTGCCTCCTCAGATTTGTGGACATGTCAGAATTTTTTTTAGCTGGAATGTCTAGCTCTAGAGGCCTCAGAAACATGTGAACAGCCTTCCTTAATGCTCTACAAGATCCCCCTTCTCTCTGGCTTAATAAATCCTGGGCTGACCTAGTGTTGTAGCCTCAGGTTCCTCAGTTAGAGGATCATGCCTTTAGGATGAATAGGATTTTCCCTTTTGTAAGGCAAATTCCTCTACCAAGATCTCATATTAAGCAGTTCTCAGCCAATGACACCTTTTTTAGTGTGAATTAAGGGCTGGTAACTTCCTCTAGAAATTAAAGAGCTGAAAAAGGAACAGGTGAGAGAGGTAAAAGTCCTGAGTGAGACCACCCTCACTTGGAGGATGCCAGGTATGAGACATTCATGAATGGAAGGCAGGACTGCCAGAGACTAAGTTTGCACACCTCAAGATTGTGTCCAATGTCGTCCCTAGATGGAACCAGATTAATTTTTATTTGTTGTTGCTCTATTGTCAAAGGCATGGTGAGATAGACCTCATCACTTTGTTTTCTCTCTTTTTCCCACACATCCTCGATTACTTACCTCTCCCTTTCCTTATCTTGTTTCTGTTCTCAATGGCCCAGGATTCAGGTTGCAACCAGTAGCTCACCTGGCTGTCAGCCATGCATTTCTAGGAGGCTAAGAATGACTTATGGGCCATCATTTCTGGAATGGAGGTGTTCACAGACCCTTTCCCCAGTGAAACAACATCATGCCTGTAATTCCAGCACCTTGGGAGGCCACGGTGGGCGGATCATCTGAGGTCAAGAGTTTGGGACCAGCCTGGCCAATATGGTGAAACCCCCTCTCCACAAAAAATACAAAAAATTAGCTGGGCATGGTGATGTGCACCGGTAATCCCAGCTACTCAGGAGGCTGAGGCAGAAAAATTACTTGAACCCAGGAGGTGGAGGTTGCAGTGAGCCAAGATTGTGCCATTGCACTCTGGTCTGGGCAACAAGAGAAAACTCTGCCTTAAAAAAAATATTTATTCAAGAAGTTTACTGCGTCTTGGCAAGGATGGGAGTCCAGGACATTTGATCCATAATTTGCTTTCTCCCTTCCTACTCTCTCAGCTCACAGTGAGGGAATTTCCACACTGGGCAGGTGCAACCAAGAATAAAGGACTCCCTCGACTCAATTTCCAGTGGAGGGCTCCAGTGTCTCGATGGGGAAGGGGCAGGCCACCAGCATTTTACATCCCCACCACATCTATGTGTTTCAGAGGCTCTATTCCAGGCAAGAATGGCTAAGAGATCTGGGGCTGTCTTCCTCCATCCATTCCTTACTAATAGGGCAGAAGACTTACTCCAGGCATGGCGCCAGGAATGGAGGGACTCATCACCTCACCCTAGCTTGGATAAAAGTCTCTATGCAAGGAGAGGTGAACCACAAAGACTGGAGGCTGCCACACCAGCCCAAGCTGACATGGATAAAGCTCACGAAGCAGGTATATGACTGAGACAAGAAGTTCTCTGTCCCTGACCCTCAGTTCTAGAGCAGTGCTGCAGATTCATGGCCCAAAGGAAAAGGCAGGCCACAAGATCAAAAAGCACTGAAGCACTCCCAAGGCTTAGGGGATTTATTTTTACCACTACATAGGAAAGTACGAACCTAAGAGTGCTCTTAGAAACAATGGGGATTTTGTGATATGCAATTAAGAGGATTGGTTGCTCTGTGAAAGCAACAAGCTTAACCTCAGACCATCTGAAAATTTACTGGAGGGAATTATGGAAAGAGACGGCTAAGAGATAGTTTCCTCAAAGGCTGGCCTCAAAGACTGCCCCTGCTAAGGGACCTAAATTTAATTGCATCAGACTCTGGAGCAATTTATGCCTCAGGGCACTGTAAAACATAATAGAACAATTATCCAGCAATTAGTGGGGGTTGATAGCTGGGCATGATATAAATGGAGGCAGACAACAGAGATATCGGAGAAAAGAGACGGCCAAAGAGAGCACTAATAAAACCACTGCCATCTCAGGGTGATGGTGTGCATGCCCAAGGATGCACCCTCTGAGCAGTGATATCAGAGGCTGCATTCTTGGGGGAAACAGACCCCTAAAATAACCAAGTCAAGTCACTAAATAAATAGGCAAACAACAACATCATCAACAACAAGCCGCAATGCAGGGGATCAGTATGCAGAATTGTAACAATGTATCATCTAAAGTGCCCAGTTTTCAATTAAAAATTACCAGACATGAAAAGAAATAGGAGAGTGTGAGTGAAACATGGAAAAAAGGCAGGCTATAGAAACTGTGAAGGGCCTAGATGTCAGACTTAGCAGACAAATACTTCAAAGCAACTATTATAAATATGTTCAAAGAACTGTAGGAAACTATGCTTAGAGCGGTAAAGGAAGGCCTAGTTATGATGTTTCATAAAATAGAGAATAATGACAAAGAGATATAAATGATAAAAAGAAGACATTATGAAGGTGAAAGGTGAAAGTAACTAAAATGCAAAGTTTACTAGAAGGGCTTGTGTATTTAAGCTGACAGAAAAATCAGAGAACTTGAAGATAGATCAACAAAGATTATACAGTCTAGAGAATTGAGAGAAAAAATGAAGAAAAATAAACAGAGTCTCAGAGAAATAGGGGACACATGTGTGTAACTGAAGTACCAGGAAGAAGAGAGAAAAAAGAGAGCAGAAGAAATATTTGAAAAAATCATGGCTGAAAAAACTCTGAAATTTGATGGAAGCCATTAATCTATGCACCTAAGAGCCTCAACAAATTCCAAATATGGTAAACACAGAAAAATCCATACTTACACCTATCATAGTAAAAATACTGAAAGACAACACACACACAAACACACACACACACACACACACAAATCTTGTCGGCAACAAGAGAAAGGTACTCATCACGTACAAGGGGACCTCAATGATACTGTCAATTAAATTTTTTCTATCAAAGACAATGAATGAAATGACATAAAGTGCTAGAGAAATAAACCTGTCAACCAACAATCTTATAGCCAACATAACAATCTTTTGAAAATGAAGATAAAAGAAAAACATTCCCTGATAAATAAAATCTGAGAGAATTTACTGTTAACAGACCTGCCTGATAAGAACTACTGAGGAATTTCTTCAGGTAAAGGCAGGTGATCCCAGACAGTAATTTGAATTTACATGGAAACAACAACAAAGAATGATAATTATGCAGCTATAAAATAAAGCATAAAAGCATATTTTTTTCCTTAACTGATTAAGAAAGCAGTTGTGTTAAACAACATGCATATAATTGTATTATCAGACCCATTACATATAGAAAGATAATGTATTTCACAATACAAGTACAAAAGAGATATGTGAGCAAAGCTGTATTGGAATAAGGAAATGACATTGGTTAGTAACTTGAATCCACAGGAACGAAGAACCAGAAATGGCAAATAAGAAGGCTAATACAACAAACTCTATAAATAAATACTTTTTATCCTTTGTTCTCTTATCTTCTTTAAAAGACGAAGTTACATAAGGTAATTATAACTATGTGTTTTTGTATAATGATGTAATACAAAAACTATGTATTATATACCTAGAGATCATATGCACATCAGGATTACCACAAAAGGGGGAGGAGTAAATAGGGTTATATAGGAGTAATATTACTTTGTTTCATTAGAACTAAATTAGTATAAGTCTGAAGTGTATTCTGATAAAATATTATGAATATGGTAAACTCTAAAGCAACCACTAAGAAAATATCTCCAGGGTACAAAAAAGGAGAAAGAATGAGTAAGATCTCGTGGTTGATAGCACAACAGGGTGACTACAGTCAATAACAATTTAATTGCACATTTAAAAATAACTAAAAGAGTATAATTGGATTATTTGTAACACAAAGGATAAATGCTTGCAATGATGGATACTCCACTTATCCTGATGTGAATATTACACATTGCATGACTGTGTGAAAAATGTCACGTGCCCCATAAATGTATTCACCTTCTCTGTACCCTAAAAAATTAAAAATACAAAATTTAAGGAAAGAAAATGACTTCAAAAATATGGTAAAAAATTATTAAATGAATTAAAATTTTCACTGGATAATATTTGCTTAATGCAAGACAAAGCAGTGAGGAATGAATAGTGAAACTAAAAAGAGGCATATAGATAGCAAAAGTGATAATGGCAGCCATGAATTCAACTGTAACAATAACGGCATTAAATGCGAACAGATTAAACAACCCAATCAAAAGGTAGAGACTGTCAAATTGGGCTACAAATAAAAACCATGATTCAACTATATAATGCCTACAGAGTAAACATTTTAAATTCAAAGATACAAATAGGCTGAATGTCAAAGGATAGGAAAGGATAGATCATGTGAATATCAACATAAGAAACCAGGACTGGCTGTACTAGTATCAGACAAAATACACAAAAAGCAAACCAAACAAACAAACAAAGCCAAAACCAAAAAACAAAACACCAAGTTAACAGATATACAAAGGAACAATTTATAAGGATAAGAGGTGTTAATCTATTATGATGATATAACAGTTACCATTTATACAACCAATAGTGCCTCTAAATACATGAAGCAAAAACTGTCAGAGTTGCAGTGATAATAGATAATACAAGAAATAGTAGTTGGAGGCTTTAATATTCTACTTTTAATGGTGGATAGAACAACTAGGCTGAATACCAGCAAGAAAATATAGGGCTTGAAAAATACTATAAATCAAGTAGACCAAACAGACATCTATAGAACATTTCACCCCAAAAGAGGCAAATACAAATTATTCTCAGGTGCACATAGAACATTCTCTAAGATAGACCATATGTTAAGCCGTGAATGAGGCTTGAACATTTAAAAGAATTAGAATTACATGAAGTATGCTCTTTGATCACAATATGATGAAATAGTAGCAAAAAATGATAAATCATAAATATGGAAAAATCGAACAACCCACTTCTAAATAAACAATGGGTCAAAGAAATCAAGAGAGAAATTAGAAAATATTTTGAGATAAAGGAAAGTGAAGACACACATACAAAATCTTAAAGCAGTGTTTATAGGAAAATGTGTAGTTTTAAAAACTTGTATTAAAGAAAGATCTCAAATCAATAACCTAACCTTTCATCTTAAAACATTGAAAAAAGGAGCACAGTAAACCTAAAGCAGATACAAGGAAGAAAGTAAAAATAAAAACAGAAATGAATGAACTAGAGAATAGAAGAACAATAGAGAATATAAGCAAAAGCAAAAGCTATTTCTTTGAAAATATCAAGAAAATTGACAAATCTTTAGCTAAACTGACCCAGAAAAAGAAAAGACTCAAATTATTAAAATCAAGCATGAAGGAGGGGACATTGCTACCAACTTCACAAAAATCAAAAAATTATGAGAGAACACTATGAACATCTGCATGGCAATTTAGATATTAAATAATTGGGATAAAATTAACAAATTCTTTGACACATATTATCAAATTGACTCAACAAGAAATAGAAAATATGAACAGACTTTTAACAAGTAAAGAGATTGAAACAGTACATAAAAAACTACAAAGAAAAGTCCTGGCCCAAATTGCTTCACTGGTGAATTCTTCTAAACATTTAAGGAAGAAGTAATACTAATTCTTTATAAATTTTCCAAAAAATAAAAAGGAAGGGAACATTTCTCAGGTTATCTTATTAGGCCAGTATTATCTTGATATCAAAACCAGACAATGACATAGGAAGAGAATAAAACTTTCAGCGAACATTCCTTATGAATATAGAGGTAAAATACTCACTGAAATACTGAAAGTCCAGCAACATATAGAAAGGATTATATACCATGACCAAGTGGGATTTATCTGAAGAATGCAAGGTTGGCTCAACATATGAGAACCAATTAATGTAATACATCATATCAATAGAATAAAGGACAAACCACATAGTTACCTCAGTAATTTCAAAAAAGCATTTGACAAAATTAACACAGTTTCATAAACTGTCCAAAAATCTAGGAATAGAAGGAACTTCCTCAACCCAAAGGAGGTCATTTATAAAACATCCATAGGCAATATCATAATTATGATGAAAGACAAAATGCTTTCTCCCTAAAATCAGGAACAATTGTACATGAAGACAAGGATGTCTACTCTGATCACGTCTACTCAATGTTGTTGAATTCTAGACTGGGCAATTATGCAAGAAAGTGAAAAGTCATCCAAACTGGAAAGGAAAGGTAAAATTACCTCTATTAGCAGCTGACATAATCCTGTATACATAAAAGTCTAAAGAATCCACTAAAAAACCTCTTGGAACCCATGAACGAGTTCAGTAAGCTTGCACAGTGTAAGATACATATGCAAAAGTCTAAAGAATCCACTAAAAAACCTCTTGGAACCCATGAACGAGTTCAGTAAGCTTGCACAGTATAAGATACATATGCAAAAGTCTAAAGAATCCACTAAAAAACCTCTTGGAACCCATGAACGAGTTCAGTAAGCGTGCACAGTGTAAGATACACATGCAAAAGTCAATTGTATTTTCATACTCCAGCGATGAAGCCTCCAAAAATAAACAATTTATTTCAGTGGCATCAAAAAGAAAATAGTTGTAAATTTGACAAATGAAATGCAAAATATTTATTCTGCAAATTATAAAATATTTGGAAAGGAATTAAAGAATCCCTAAATAAATGTCCTGTTTAGAAAACTTTCTGTTTCAAGGTCATGAAAATATTCTCCTGTTTTCTTCTGAAATTATTGTTTTATAACTCATATATAGATCTACAATCCATCTGATGTTCTTTTTTTGCATATAGTGTGAGGTAGGGTTTAGGATTCACTTTTTTCCTTATGGATATATGATTGATCCAGTACAACTTGTCGAAAGATCAGTATTTTTCTTCTGCACTGCAGTGGTGTTTTTGTCAGAAGCCAAGTGACTATATATGTGAGTGAGCTTCTGGATTTTCTATTTTGTTCCACTGGTCTGTCTATCCTTGTGCTGATACTACACTGTCTGTCTTAATTACTGTAGCTTTATAGTAGATGTTGATACTTGATATAGGGGATATTAGCCTTCTCTTAGTTGGTATTTTCCTGGTTTATCTTTTTCAGCCCATTTACTTTATACCTTTCTTCAATTTTTATCCATTCAGCCCCATGAGATTGCCAAAGCCTCTGCTGTTTTCTTTGCTTTTTATCAGTGGTTTTCTGCTAGGCATGTGTGTCAAGAATTGGCTATTTCTCCTAGTAGAAATGTGGCCAGCTAACCTCTGTCTGCTTCTCTTTGCTCAGAGATTTTGGCTCCTCAAGTCCTAAATTGATTTATTTCTTGGCATTTTTTTCCTAACTTTTCTAGCTGTTCAGCAGGAACATTGGTCTGCTTACACACAACTCCATCCTAGCATCTTAGCTGGAAGCAGGTGTCCAAGGACCCTGATATTTAACTTGTACATTTAAAAGCAGATATTATATCAGAAAATCTGTAATTTGCCATATTATTTTTTTTTTTAAAAAGAAATCACACTATTTTTTTAAATGCAGGACAAAACATTTGATAAACTCCAACACTTGTTTATGATAACAGCTCTCTTGGAAAACTAGAAAAAATAGAAATTTCTTCAATTTGATAGAAGTCTTATACTATACATCTACAACAAACATCCAATATTTGTCCCCTTTTATACTCACTCCCTTTAATATTAGAAATAAGACAAGGATGCCCACTATCAATATTACAGTTTACATAGTTAGAGAGGTCCTGGCTGATACATTAACACATACATACAAAGACACACACACACACACACACACACACACACACACACACACACACTGGACCAAAGGAAAAACACAAAAGGCCTATCATTTTCTTAGAAAAAGTATCTGAACCAACAAACTATAAGAACCAGTAAGAATCCGGTTATATTTCCAGAAAAAAAGACATAAAATATATCACTGTACATCAGAAGTAATGTACTTGAAGATATAATGGAATATAAAATGTCATTTATAATATCAACAAAAGTATAACATATATAAAAATTAATCAGATGAAGAATGCATAAAACAATGAAAAATTCTATCAAAGGACATATAAAAAGACTTAAAAAAAGCATACTGCATATATGAGTGAGTCACTCATTATGAACATAATTCTGCCCCAAATTAATCTATGAATGCATTACAGGGCACTCTCCCCAGACGGCTCAGGTGGTGGGCTGCAGAACTGGCTTCAATGCTGCGAGTTCCACACCATTTCTGGGAGCACAATGAAAAGAGAAAAATGGGAAAAGGAAGGCAAATTTTTACTGATCTCTCCGTTTGCACAGGGCCTGGAGGAGTGAATCAGTGGCAGTGAGTGACAGAGTGGTCTCAGCAGGAAGAGGCGGAGGCAGCACTGGGGTTTGGAAATGCTCTGTGAGTGACTCATGTTTGACTGCAGGTGACTTGCAGAATGATGCTGAGTGATTCAGGATCTCCACATACACAGTGAGGGTGCTGCTAATTCCCATCCTACCTTCCTCATGGGGGGTCTTGAGGGTCCAATAACATAATGGGAGTATTCCTTGAAAAATATAAAGCCAATATGTAGCATTGAGGTGACATTTTAGCTATTTTACCAAGACTCAGTGGGAAGAGTGACACTCAGGTTCTGAACAGCAGAGACACCCAGGATTCCCATCTCTCTTGAGACACTCCCCACAAGTGGAGAGCGTTGGTGGGGCTGGGGCTAAATTGCAATCAGTGCCAAACTTGATAATAATTTCAGTAGCTTGGGAACCTGCACTTAATCTCTGATTTGGGAATACATCTGCAAGGTACTGCCTCTGATTCTCTCTCTGAATGCAATAATGATGGCAGGTGCTGGCAGTCTGTTCTCTGTTAAGCTCCCTTTCATTAGGTGGGAGAAACATGTAGCACATTTGCCTTTGTAGCTGGCTGAGTGCTTAGCTGGAAGAAAGTGAACATCAAAGGACACATCCCTACCGGAAACTTAGGATCCTTGTTTAAAAGGGGCCCTGTGCAAGGCTCTGGTTAGGACTAGGCTGTAACCATAAGAGCTGAGAATGGGGAAGCCTTTTCTGGGGTAGAAACTGAATACACTTCAGATGGTTTTTAGAAACAAAACCATCTCTGTTTTAGGATCTCTTTTGAAATCAGATAAAGTCATCATAAAAAGAATTTCATCATGATCAGAGCCTACATTTAGAGGTTTTAGGCCCTTCCAAAAGAAGAGGTGCAAAGAAGAGGGTGAGGTCTGATAGAACTTTCCGATTGTCTTATTTTCATCAGCTAACTAATTACATAAGTATTTATGGAATGCCTACTATGTTGCAAGCGCTCTGCTGAGATCTATTTTTAAAACTTTACAATAATTTACTTTTTTGAATCCCAGTTACTTTATCTTTAAAAATATATAGGAAAAACAAGTCCAGCTTTCATTTCCAGGTAGAGCCCTCTTAGGAGTAGGGGGTTTGTCTCTGAAGTTATGTCCCAGATACACTAGTTGGCAGTTCTTTGTAGTCGTGTTGCTTTCCCTTTCTGTAAGAAGCCTTGCTCACTAGATTGCTTACATGTCTCTGTCCCCCTAGACCAGCAGACTGAGGTGGCTTCAGTTGTTTGGAGGGGAGTGAGTACTGCAAATGAGGTTGGTTTAGTATCGAAGTGAAAGAGCTATAGAAATGCCCACCTTGTCTGTTGCAGCTTAGCTTGGGAAAAGTGGCCGGACTCCTTCAGTGAGGATGAAGGACTTGGAGGTTGCCAAAGCGTATTGTGAGATGACCAACAGCATTCACTCACTTCTTGAGTAGAAACCTGGAGTTACTAGAAGTCTAATTGTCCCCTGCTTACTGACATCAAGGCTTCTGTCCTGAAAAGATTTGTCCAGTGGGAATCTGTGACAGGGACTCTTATTAAGTTAGAGTGGGTGAAACTTGGGGGCTGAAGGAGAGACCCCGTGGAGGTGTGATTGGCCATGTTTCTTGTTTGCCTGAAGCTGTTATTGTGCCAGGTGGATATAGAATGCAGTATAGAAAATATGTTTGGAAGAAATATCAGGAAGCTGTTTCCTGTTCAGAAAATCAGCGCGTGTAAATGTCCCTCCGCATAGTCGTACTGACCATGATCCATCCAAGTACTGCTGTGGCCAGGAGGTTTTTCTTTCCTGGATGAGGATGTAATAAAGGCCAAGGGTACTCCATATTTCTGTCAATTATTTCTGGCTTCTCTACTTGACACGTTCATCAATTAATCAGGTAATAGGCACCCTGCAAGGGAGAAGAAGGAGAAGAGATCTACTCAGGAGAAACTTTATTCCTGGAGGGGTGCAGCGCTCTGTGTCTTGCTCTCTCTGTTCCAAAAATATTCCTTCTCCACCCTTGTTTTGCCTGGGTTTGGAGCACACTGGGCATGGGGTGGGTGATTTCCCCTGTTAAACATTTCTGAGAGTCAGTTCTCATCTTCAGTGAGACATGAAAGAGGGCAAAGCAGCGAGGCCTGTTTTCGCAGTGGCTGCTCCTGAGTTGTGCCCAGCTCACAGTGCTCAGGGTGGCATCAGGCATGGGGCTACAAGTGGCTGGGCTGAACAGTGCTGATCCTGAGCGTGAGTGGGTGGAAACTAGGCACAGTCTTCCAAGGCAACGCGGTTGGTATGCCTACACATGCATGCATTTCTCTGGCCAAATTTCAGTTATTTTGTATACAAATTGGTTTTAGAAAGATTATTCTTGTTGGAAAGGCGTGGTCTATCTGAAAGGTGACACTCTCATGGCTGGAAAGTGCTAGAGTTAGCACAGGAAGATATCAAGACCATAGCTATGGGTAGAGATGGAATGGGATTAAGCAGTTAGCTAGGTTTAGAGAGAAACAGGCAGAGAGAGGGGACGAGGACTTGTCTGTGATTGAAGAGTCAGGTTTGCTGTACTTGGCTTGTGAGGAGGCTCCTTCCTCTGAGATGTAGGCCTATAATTTGGGTATATTGTGGGCTGGTAAACAGAAGTACCAGAGAAATGGCCCCAGGCTCCAAACAGCAGTTTACATACAGGTGTGGGTCAGTGGAGGAGATGCTTATGTTTTTCCAGTCAATTAGAACCTTTTCCAGAGGAGACTAAAGTCACAAGCATGACTGTGATCACTGCGTTTCTCTTTTTCTGCTTTTTCCTGACCAGGGAGGTGCAGGAAAACCCGGTGAAAATGAACTAGAGAAAATGGTGGAGTCAATCGTGATCTAAATTGGCCTTTCAGGAAAACAATCTGCTTGGGGTGAGGATAGACAGTGGCTGCAGACAAGTTGCCAGAGAAGCTTTGGATGTGAAGCTGGCTTGCAATTTGGGGGCTGCTCTGGAGGGACTGTTTTTGAAATAAAGATTTAGGATCAATTAGAAGGAAGTCCTCTGATTAAGACTGGAAGTAAAAACCAGGTTAAACAATGAATATAAAACAGTCCAAATTAGAGAGGGACACCAACCACATCTTGAAATTTTATGTAATTAAAAATGTGCTTTTTAGTAACTATTTACTTCAGGTTTTCAGATTTAAACCTTGCTATTTAAAAGTGGCCTTTTCTGGCCGGGTGTGGTGGCTCATGCCTCTAATCCCAGCACTTTGGGAGGCTGAGGTAGGCAGGTCACAAGGTCAGGAGTTTAAGACCAGCCTGGCCAACACAGTGAAACCCAGTGTCTACTAAATATATAAGAAATTAGCCAGGTGTGGTGGCAGGTGCCTGTAATCCCCACTACTCAGGAGACTGAGGCAGAAGAATTGCTTGAACCTGGGAGGTGGATGTTGCAGTGAACTGAGATTGTGCCACTGCACTCCAGCCTGTATGAAGGGAGAGACTCCATCTCAAACCAACCAACCAACCAACCAACCAACCAACCAACCAACCAACCAACCAACACATAAATAAATAAATAAAATTAAAAGTGGCCTTTGCGGGAAATTGTCAAGCAGATGCTCAGGTAGACAGCATCTTCTACTGAACACCTTTGTTCTCATCACCCAGGCTGGATGGTGATTTACCCAAGACAAGCCTGCTCCATCCACACACCAACCCCCTGTGCACACTTCCTTCCTCTCCTGTGATTTTGAAGGAAATCCCATAAATCAAGTAATTTTACCTATAAATATTTCAGTGTGTTTTTCCAAAAGATCAAGTATTGCTCCTTTAATAAACAAGATAAACCTCTTGCTTATCCATCCCAGCCTGTGGGAAGGTGGACCTTTTGAAAAGTGAGGTCATACTTAAGGTGTTGCTAGCTTCCCTTGGGGATCCAGACCTACCAGCCTCCTGGGTTTTCAGTCTAGAGATGTAAACTACAAACAGAATAACAAATGATGCAATGTGTAATAGCCCCTGTGTTGTGAGGGCCACTCCTAGGCGAGCACAGACAGTCAGCCGTCTAGGCTGTGTTAACTGGGTCATTTAGCTCCAAGCAGACTTGAGTTACTAACTGCAGAGGAGGCGAAGAGAAACGAAGAGGTTTAGTACAGTCAGGGGAAAAGAGATGGGCTTTCATTTAAAACACACTTCCATTGTCTGTAATAGGGCAGGACGGGCCTAATTAGAAGTGGAACAACACAGATGCAGGCAGCACAAGCAGGCGGATCTGCTCCTGCTTAGGAACCATTTGTAGGTTGAACAGAGCCAGGATGGGAGTTTGATCGGAGGCTGGAGAGCATCCCGAGTCCTTGATCTTTGCCTCCTCTCCCACGCTGTCACTGGGGTTCAAGGTCAGCTGTGAAAAGGAAAGAGGCAGGGGTGTGATAGTCTTCAGCCTTGTCTTCCCAGGACAGGGTGATTTGCACTAACAAGTGCTTGTTCATGCTTCTTTTTTCCGGCATGGGCTCACAACAAGCCTGTGCTGTGACAGTTTCCTTCCCACTCTACAGTGAGGAAGCTGGTGCAGCAGCAAGCCAGGAGAGCAGGAGTCACAGGGCTGCAGATGCCATCCAGGGATAAGCCCTTGGCATCACCCCTTATAGCTTTCATACTTTCAGAAGTGAGGTTCCCTCTCTGATACTCGAGTCCCAGCTATGACCCACCCTCTGATGGTTCCATAAGAAAGCCCTGTTCCAGACTGAACCCCTCTGTGGCTTCTAAGTAGGGCCAGCTTCACCATGAATCCACACCTGGAAAAGGCAAGTGTTTCAGGCTGCTAATTATGGGATTCAAATCCCAAGTGGATAGATGAGACCCTAGTGCCTCCATAACTCTGCTTTTCCGTGTGAGCTGGGACTTTGGTCCTCTAAGCTCTTATCTAGCAATAAGAACCTTTACCATTTCCTAGATCTCCAGGGAATTTTCTATCAGAAAGTTATCCAAGTATCACAGAGAAGAAATTCACAGGGTTGAAGTCCAGAGATACATATCGGAGTCCCAGATCTAATACTGGTTAACTTTTGGACCTTTAACTTGTCATCTTTAGAAAGGGGCAATAGTAGCGGCACTTGCGGGATTGTGTGTAAGTCAAATCAGATAATTCAATCTTTAAGATCATTCTGTATTGTTTATGTTGTTGTCATTATTATTTAAAAAGTCATTAGGTTTATAAGTCAAACATGACTCGGTCTGCTTATCTCTGTAGCATGATGTTACTACATCCAATAGCTAAAGAAAAGAATACTCTAGGCTGGGCGCAGTGGCTTAAGCCTGTAATCCCAGCACTTTGGGAGGCTGAGGCGGGTGGATCACGAGCTCAAGAGATCGAGACCATCCTGGTCAACATGGTGAAACCCCGTCTCTACTAAAAATACAAAAAATTAGCTGGGCGTGGTGGCACGTGCCTGTAATCCCGGCTACTCGGGAGGCTGAGGCAGGAGAATTGCCTGAACCCAGGAGGTGGAGGTTGCAGTGAGCCGAGATCGTGCCATTGCACTCCAGCCTGGGTAACAAGAGCAAAACTCCATCTCAAAAAAAAAAAAAAAAAAAAAAGAATACTCTGATCCTGCCATTCATTGGCTCGTGTAATTTCAGTGAAACCTACCACTCCTTCCTCCCTCTGTCTCACAAAAAAATTAAAAAGAATAATGCTGATAGTTGGTTATAACAACACCAATGCTGAATTCCTTCTCATTTCAATTTCCTGGCCTCAGCTCAATTCTTCTGGAGTAGGCTGTTTGCATTTTTCCCCCCGACTCTTTCCGTAAGAACACAGAATATTCACAAGGTAAAACATTTTCCTTTAAACAGATTTTCCTAAAATCCTAATGTTATTAATGGATTCTTGGTCTTTCCTGGAAGACACTAACCCAAATAGCAGACACAATTTAAAAATTATACAGTTATAGTTTCTCAAAAAATAGGGTTTATCTATTTGTTTATTCAACAACAATTCACTGAGAATTTACCATGTGCCATGTCCTTTGCTAGGCATTATGGGATCAAAAGGTGGAAACTTCAGGTTCCTGGCCTCAAGGAACTTACATCTAGGAAGCAGATAGGAAAACAAGCAGAGGGATAAAAATGTGTGAGAAGTTAAAGGGAGTGGTGGGCTTTGTCTGGAAGGGCAGAGACGGGCTCCTGGCTTGGTTCACTTACTACCACTCCACATCCTTCTTCCTGTCACTGCTTTGCCTCCTCCTACAGACCTCACTTTGGAGTCCTCTGGCCCAGAGGCCTCTCAACTAGAGGTGGATGTGGCCACCTCTGTCTTGGATGCTATAGCTCTCATTTACACTTTTTTCAGCCCCAAGACTGTAACTTATAGGCTTTGGGTATCTGTTCTTAGGGATTCCAAAGTATTTTCAGGAAGGCCTCTGGGAGGGTAGGCAGAGGGAGGCTGGGTCTAACCCATTTCACTGACCTCTCCTTTCTCTCTACTCTCTCCAGCTTGCAAGGCTGCAGGAGCCAAGGGCTCAGAGTCCTGCTGGTGCTGAAGGGATGATTGAGACTTTCTGAATCCCTGGGTTGTTGTGAACTTGAAAGAGGAGGTGTTAGAAAATAGATCAAATGGGCCATTATACCTGGGTCTTCACTGAACACCTAATGTGTGCTCTTCTCTGTATTGGCCAAGCTGAGCGCGCTGGAGGTAGGTAGCAGGGGTGGAGTGGAGGCTCCCAAGAAACCAGAAATGACCAGAGTAAAATGCTACATGCTCAACCCTGAGCTGGGCCTTGCTATAGTCTGTGAGTTGGGTGGGGATGGTCTGTGGCCTTCCAGGAATCCAAGCTGCACAGGGGTAGTGTGTGGGGATATCTGGCTGAGCAGGACAAGTTAAAAATCCCCCGGCCACATGTGGGTGAGAGTTTGGCAAGGTTAAAGGTGCTCAGAGGAGTAGAGACTCTTTAGTCTGCAGTGGCTAGAGAAGATTTTTGAAAGAGGGCAGGACAGAGAGTTAAGGTTGGGGCTCAAAGATTCTGACGGACATTGATGAGGCTAAGAGGGGTTGTATGATGTCACTTTTGTGTCTCTGTTTCCTCGAGGTTTGGAGGTGGTGCTTTGTAATATTGATCGATCCATGTACTGGTTTTGGGTTGAGTTCAAGACTGGAGAGAATCCCAAAGGTCTCTTTTGTTCATTCCACTGCTTTACTTTCTCGTTGCATGCATTTCCTTGCCCTAAATAGAGATATTAGACTCTCCCTGTGTTTAATTAGATTTTGTTTTTTAAAATTCTATCAGAAATCATTTTGAATGGCTCTCCATAGCAAAAGGTTAATTTAGCCAAGTGTTAGGCATTGTATATTCTGAACAAATGCTTGAAGTGACTACCTTGCATGAATTACACCCCATCTATAACTCAATCCATATTTTTTGCTGATCTCTGGAATGGTATATCTAATCGCTTGCTGGACATTTACCTGCATTGCCAATAGGCACTTCAGAGTTATTGTTCTAAAACTTTGCTTCATCTCTGTCACCACTGACCCCTACCTCACCACATGCAATCAGCCTAATCTGCCTTCCTCAAAGACAGCATAGCGAAAACACTAGGGCATCTCTGGGTCTTTCTTCCACGTTGCTTACCTCTACCTAGAGATGGGGTCTGTTTCACACTTCTAGCTATGAAATAACTGAATCCCACCCTTTCTTGCCCCCCATTTGCTACAATATTATCCAAGCTTCATCAGCATGTCGCTGAGGTTATTCAGTAGCACATAAGTTGGAGGGCTGGCCTGAAAGAAAAATCTGACTTATCAATCTCTTGCTTAACACCTACCTGTGGATTTGTCCGTGGAATGAAAACCAAGGTTCTAATCATGGCTCACGGAGTCCTCACCTTCTTGCTCCCATCTGCCTTTCCAGCCTCACTTTCTCATGCCCTGAGCAAATTCTGGATGATCTCGCACGTGCCACCTACGTGTTATGCTGTCTTTGCACATGCCCCCAAATATGCTCTCTTACCCTTTCCTCATTTCCACATCTGGAAAAACCTGCCTCTGGGACCTAACATTATCTCCTCACCGAAGCCTTCTCTGACTGCTCCAGCCAGGGTCACCCCCTCGCGTGGGCTTCCATGCCACCTTGGATTACCACATTTTATCATAATTGTGTTTAAATGTGTATTATGATGATCTGTCAGACTGAGAGGGAAGGGATTACTGTCTTATCCATCACGGACACTTCTGTACCAAGCTGAATGCTCTGTAAGTATTTGTTAATGGTTAAAATAGAAAGGAGCTTAGATCTTTTTTTAAAAAAAAATCTCCTGGTTTAATTATTCTTAAATTCATTTATTTATTCATGCATTCATTCACTCCCTGTACAAACATTTACTGAGTACCTACTATGTGGGAACTGCCCCCCTTCCTATAGGCACAAAGCCTTGATTAAACAGACATAAAAGAGGAACAGCTGCCAATCCATTCACCAGGAAGCTGTGCTCCACAGGCCTTCATTTAAGAATCCTGGAGCTTCAGTTTCCTTTCGTCAGCTTTTTTCTTAATGGCCAAACTCATGGTGGCAGTGACAATGGATTCTGCATTAGTATTAAAAATTTATTCAATAAATAATGGATTAGAACCCCTGTTTAATAATTATTAATGCACTGCAATTTCAGTTGCCCAAATCTCAAGATGTTTTAAACATAACTAATTGAAAACACAATTAACAGCAACTTGCTGAAATAAATCTGAAAGGGAGAACACCCTTGAAAACCTCAGACTATAAGGGAAAAAGTTCAAAAGCAGCCCTCCCCCCATGCCACCCCAAGAGGAGGAGTTGATGTTGAACTCCAGCAGGGAAGGATGGCGGTCCCTGGTGGGGTCTGGGACTTGCAAATTGGTTTAATAGCAGTTTCTCCGTAGACACTGAAACTTCAGGTGGCCACTTTATCATGCCTGGGAACAGAGGGGATTTACCTCGCCAGTATGCTATGCTCACATATGTCAGATGGGCCTTTAGAGAGAGGTTGATTTGGTGACCTCATTATGCATAAACTCAACAAAAGAAGTCCAGACCTTGGAGTCTGGCCATGCATTGAGGCTGGGTGTTGTCTCCAACCTGGTGAGTGGCAGATCTGTGGCTGGGAGAGCTGGGCTCCCAGCACTGAACTCTCTGCTCACTTGCAGGCCCTCATGTTCCCATGTTCTTTCTGTGATTGGTTCTGTTTGTCTTGACTCAGCAAAAACAGTACTGCTGAGTCTTTGGATCAAGGGCTTACTACAAGTGACCTTTGGCTTTCTTGCTTCAGCGAGAGTCTGCAAAGGCGGAAAATGCGTCAAGGCTTTCAGAGGATGGACCGTGGGCTGGTTTTGGGCTCCAGGATTCTAGAGGGGCCCTGAAGAAAGGTAGTGGGCTCTTTTTGTCTTTTTATACCTGTTCCTATTCTATTTTTGATTCCAGAAAAGTCTTCCTGTTCATATTTGCTTTTGGGCTTGGGTATACTTACCTCCTTGTTTCCTTCAGACCTTCACAGGTCTTTAAATTTTTTGCAGGTATTTCAATGAGACATTGTAGGGAAATTAATCCACTACAGGGTCAGCCAGTGGCAGGCACTCAGCACATGGCAATTCTCCTTCTGCTCTCAGCCTTGTCTATGGCCTCTGCATGGTTAATCCATTCTCAGGATGGTCAACCCTGCTGAGGGTGTGTTTTCAATAGGATAATAATACAGTTCTTGGACACATGGATATTATTCCTGGAGAACAGAAGGTAGCTAAGGAGGAAGCTGCCCACTCTGGGGTTCAGTCTGGAGAGCAGTGTGGCTGGGCTTGAGATATGGGTCAGGGGGCAGTAAGCAATGTAACCAGAGATGTAGAATGAGGATATGTTGCAAATTATGTGGAAAGCTAGGTTAGCAAGCTTGAGCATCATCTTAAGGGGGACAGTGAGGAATTTTAAGCTAGAAGGTAGCATGGACTTTGGTTTAAATTGTATGCAATAGAGCAGCGGTTCTTAAAATTTATTGAGTGTCAGGATTATCTGGAAGGCAGGCTGAAACATGGGTGCTGAACTCTACCTCTAGAATTTCTGATTTAGTAGTTCTGGGAAGCGGCCTGAGACTTTACATTACTATGATGTGTCCAAGTAACGCTGCTGTGGATTCAAGGACTACACTTTGCAAACCATTTCTGTAGAGGATGCCCGCGGGGTGGGTAGGCCTGGAGTCATGGAGCCATTTAGGAAATTGGCACAATAATCCAGCTGGGAGTTGATGCCAGCTTGATTTAAAGCTGTGACTCTAGAAAGAAGGGGAGATACCACAGAAGAAGGGTCAGTATCAGTAACATTTGATGGTCCAATAGATGAGTGGGAAATAGTAGTCTTCCAAGGTTTTTCCCACTGATAACATTGGAAACACGGTAGTGCTTCTCATAAGAAAGGGCATGGAGCAGAGGGATCCTGGTCAGGATGGAGGGACATTGTCTGGCTGATGGTTCCAAATGATCCCAGGTGCAGGTGCAAGAAACCTAGAGTAGGGGCTGCATTCTAGCTGGGTCTTTTTGGTGCAGTAGTGCCCTGCAGAGGGAGTGTTTCCAGGAAGGTACCATAGGGCTAGCACTGGGGTGAGTGGAGCAGGGTGTCTAGTGTATAAAATTGAGGGGGACATCCACTGCCAGCGTCGTGCAAACTTTACTTGCCTCTGAATATGAGCTCCTCATTAAATTTTACCACCTAGCTGCCTCACTTGACTCCCCCTAGCTGCAAGGTTTGGTGATGCTGCTGCTGTTGTTTGCAGCCTGGAAGGAGCCTAGTGAGGTCAGCATGGTGAAGGAAGGGCTGCGGAGCCAGCGTTGGTATTGAGTCCCATCACTGGCATTTCCGTCTTTATTAGAACAAATGATGAGATCATCCTTTAGCCAGAGGCTGCCCTACTCCCGCATACAACTTCTATTGAACCAAATCTTGTGTGCACAGGGTTGTTGAATGGAGCTGAGCTCAGAGATGGCTGGAAAGCCTTGCAGGTCTAGAGTCTTCTGTGGGGAATGTGTGTGCATGCTCCAATGGCATTAGCAACACGTGGTATTTCTGTACTGGCTGAGCCAATGGGAAGAGCCAGCTGTTCTTCAGAAGACCAAAGACCAAGTCTTGCAGCTTCTTTCTTGAACATACTTTTAAATGCACTGCTTTTGGTTGTTGTTTGTTTTTGTTTCTGTTTTTGTTTTAAGGACTTAATCTATGGAGCTCCATCATGCAACCAAAGCAATCCAAGTTTAATCTCTGAGCATTCATCTCTCAAGTTCAGATTTTTCTTCCCGCTTCTCAGCTGGAGCATTCCCTAACTTCTGAATGTCTAAAAATACCCAGCGTGGTTCCCTCTACAAAACACCAGCACCCTGCCAGCTGTTAAATAAATAAACTAAAAAAAATGCTGTAGTTGTGAAATAAGATATATTTAATTAAATAAAAAAGGAAAAGCAAGTGCTATTACAAGAACATAAAACTGTAAGGCATAAGATAAAAACTAAATTACTACAAGGCAGCTCGATCCAATCTAATCCTTGAAGATAAAGATGAAACCAGAAAATTGCATGTATTGAGAAATCAACATAAGCCCTGAGCAAATATTAACTAGAGATCTATAAACTGGTTGATAATAAACAGTACTATGAACATTAGGATTAAGAAAGAATGGAAGCAGAGCCACACTGGGGTAAGGGGGACTTGGGTTCATCTCTCCAAGTTGCTTGGAGCAAGCTTTTATGGGATGATCTTATTAGAGTGACTTTTCCACTAGCTAATTTCAGTAAATCTGGAAAGAAAAAAGTGAATGGTGTGAAGGTATCTGGCAAATTTCTATCTATCAGCTTTTGAAAGACACAAAGATTGATGTGATCTCATCTTACCAGGCTATAAAATGGAGCCTGTAGATAAAACATTTAGCTTTTACCATGGGTTTCGAAGTTAGCTATTGGCATGATTTTAACAGTGTATTTAAGCATGAAGAATGGGCCAATTACATATTAAGCAGCCTTTTTTTATGGTTCTAATAAAGGTCCATTTAGACGTTTATACTGACAACTCAGTTCTTTGGAAGGGCATTTTTCAAGTTGCCCACTAAAAGAGGACATTTCACAGTTAAAAAAAAAAAGAAAAAGGGAAAGGAAAAAAAAAAAAAGCCTGCTATTAGCTGGAGAATGTTCCAGCTTTCAGAGATGTGGTTTGTACAGAGGCTGGGCCTTCTGATGGAGAAGTTCACAGTGGCAGCTGGAAAAATCAAGCTAATTCACAGGTGAAGGTGTCCTCTTTGTCACAGTTTCAGGCTCTGGGATAAAGCTGCTCCACTGAGAGAACTCAAGCATGTCACACCCCACACAGGGAGCTTCTGAATACAGTCTGAATGGGAAACAGACTCTGTAGAGTGAGAGGGGCGGCCAGTGGGTGGAGAACGCAGCCCCTCCATCACATCAAGGTCCAGGAACAGCCAGGGCCTCTGAGGGAATGGGAAGACCTTCTGGGGACAGAGTTAGCGTTCTTAGGCCCCTGGGGATGTAGGTGACTCGGGGACTCAGAAACATGGTTCGTTCTTTTTTTTGCCTCTAGTGAGACTCCATCTAAAGTGTTCCTGACAGAAAGAGATCCTTCTGTGCTCTTAGCTCTGGAAAGGAGACTGTGCCACCTCCTGGAGTTGGGAGCTAGGCTTGAGTCTTGGCATTCATTCATTGTCAGTCTTCTTGCGGCCTTAAACTCTTGCTGCCAGCTCCTTGAAGATAGGAGCTTGTAGTGGTTGGCTAGGGCTTCCAAAATGAAATACCACGGAATGGGTGGCTTAAAGAATGGAAATGTATGTTCTCACAATTCTGGGAGACTGAAGTCCAAGATCAAGGTGTTTCAGGATGGGTTTCTTCTGAGATCTCTCTTCTTGGCTTATAGATGGCCATCTTACTGCTGTGTAAAGACATGGTCCTCACTTTTTGTGTGTCTGTCCTCATCGCCTCTTCTTATAAGGACACCTGATTCTTATAAGGATTAGGGCTCACTGCAATGACATCATTTAACCTTAATCACCTTTTTAAAGGCCCTTCTCCAAACACAGTCCCATTATGAGGTACTTGAGGTTAGAACTTCAACATATGAATTTTGGAGACAGGCAATTCAGCCTATGGCAGGACTGCATCCTAATCCTGTTTGTATAACTGGGATGTAAATACATCACATCTACTCTGCCTCTAGATGTTTGCTCAATACATGAGGGTCAAAAAGTAAACCTCATGTCGTCCCCCATTCTGTTCATGGAGAACAGGAGGGAAGATGTCCTGCGTATGAATTTCTGTTGCAAGGTAAGAAAACCATTTTACTTTCAAAGCATCTGCAAGTGTGATTCTCAACCATTCCTGAGCTCCTTCTCCAGGGCTTCTCATCTAATTGACCAGCTCATGGTTCAGACCTGGATATTTTTTCAAAGCTCCTCAAGTGATTCTAATGTGCAGCCAAGATTGACAAACCACAGTTGTCAGGATTTCTGGGTGCAAAGGGGTGACCCTCAAGGGCAGGTGACTTGTTCGGCAAGTCATTTCCGATGCATTGGTAGACCCCTTGACGTGGTCTGGAAGCAGGAGAGAAGCCCCCTGGCTGTTTTGTGTGATGATGTACAAAGGATCCTCATGGTGGTCAGGGAAGAGTACTTGTAGATTTGGCCCAAGTGTCTCCCAGGAAAGAGAGTCCAAATGAAGGACTTTATAAAGTGAAGTGATCACAGGAAGCTCTGGGCTGATTCAAGGCACCAGTGAGGTTATTTCAGACTGAATAAGTCGGATCATGGAAAGAGTGGAGTGTCAAGGATTGTTGTTGAACAGAAGGCTTGGATGAAATGCTGAGACCTATCTCCAGGGATAAAGCATATGGCAAGTCAGAAATGGAAGAACAGAAGAGGGACTCTCTTCCAGAAGAACGGGTTAGCTGACCTCAGCTCTGGGAAGCAATGCTAGGAACTGGGGTGTGGTTGTGAGAATAGCTCCTATGAGGAGCTTCAGTGCTCTTGAAGTTTTGTACAATGATTTGTGTCTCATTTACATGTTATTACCTCTCTGTTATCATTCCTTGGAGTTGCAAACAGTCCTTTTGTAGACTATCCATAATTCCAGCCTTTGTAGGACAAAAAGAAGGGGCAGAGAGGGAGGGGCGTGTGGCCACTCTCGCCTCCCCTGCCCTGACTGCGGTGGTGGTGGCGGTGTACAGTGCAGCAATTCTTCTGTCTGGATGCACTTTAGAAACAAGTGGGAGCTTTTAAAAAACACTAGTGTCTGGGCCAAACCTGGACTGGTTGAAGCTATCTCCAGGGGTGGGGCTGAAATAGCAAGGGCTGACAGCCTGTGATACAGATGGGTGGTAGTCCTGTAGCTTCAGGGAGGGAAGGCGTAAGACCCAGGACAACTTTGGGAGAAGCGAGATTGAGAAAGAGTACATGAGACGGGCCTGCCTTACTGCTTTACAGGTACCTGATGAAGGTCAGCCACAATGCGTTAGTGGGAGTGAGGTCTGGGCTACTTGTGTATTCCTAGTACCAGGTAAACAGCTTAGTACAGAGGCTGGCATCATTTCTGCAGTGCTTCTCTGGATACTGGCATTATATAGTCATTAGGAGTATGTTGGAATATCTGCCAAAATGCTGGAAAAGTATGAGGAAGCCTAAGTAGTACAACTAGTAATGCACAGAACTGCTTTTTTATATTTCATCCACGTGCACCCTATTTCAGTTCCCCCTGCTGTATTCCTGATAGAGACTGACTGACCACAGTCCTTCACATCAGTAAAGACTCAATGTTATGTGCTCAGCACATTGACTTCCAGGAAGCTACACTTGAGTTGTGAGGATAAAGTATGTCCACATGAAAATATCAATTTTCACCCAAGTCCAAGTGCTTTGGGAACAGTCTGCTGCATACCCGGTGCAGGCACTTAGAGGAAGGATTGCTCCCTGAGGACTGGAAGGAAGTTGGATCCGCAGACAGTTAGAGGCTTGAGCTGAACCTTACAGGACGAGGATGTTTTGTGGCTGGGGAAGGGAAAAGGTCTTCTTTGTAGAAGTGAGCACGTGGGGTACAGAGTGGTGTATATTATGGGGAGTGGGATAAAGCAGTGGTACCTAAAGCCTGACTGCACTGGGGGTGATGTAGGCAATGCCACATAATAGATCTGGGAGCTTTGCTTCTCTGGGTGTTATGACTCAGTTCTGATCCTGCTCCACTGAACTCCCTGCCTTCCATCTCTACAGTGCTATGACAGTTAAGGCAGGGAGCTACTGAAAAGCTGCCAGAGACACACATCACTGAGTTGATGGACACTAAGCTGACATAGATGGGATGGAAGCCACGGACTAGAAATCAAGGGGCAAGAGGCCGATGGGGAAGAAGCAGTTGCCTTGTTTTAATAATGAAAGAGGGAAAAGATGAGATGTAGATGATGTCATCCTGGACCCAAAGGTCCCTTAAAGTATTCTTGTCTCTTCCACTGTCTTTTGCTATGTGACCATATTCCTGATCTACCTTAAGGAGTCCTATTTTCCTTTTTTTGTTAAGAGTCCTATTTTTAAGTCATTAATTGTTTTCTTACATTTTTAGAGATTTTCAAGTTTCTCTTAATCCCTTGTAAATCCTGTGCATTTCAGAGGTAACCTAGAGAGGCTCAGAGTGCCCTGGAGATATTGCTAAATCTCCAAATACTCGATTTTTTGGAGAAGCTTTTTTCGTCATCCACCCCTGCATTTAATTCACTTAATTCCTGTGTGTTTGTGAGTGGCGAGGTCCCATGTGCAGGGGCCAGGTACTGACAGAAAACAAAGTAAATCAAACATCAGGCCTCACTTCCTGGAAGAGAAGTGGGCTATATGGGAATTTCTATTAAGCACATTTTAAAATCAGATATGTATTTGTAGGAAGAAAAGTAACTCTGGTTTATACTGGTTGTAATTATACTTAACTGACAAGCTTTTAAAAAATCATCCCTTTATAGGAAACGACAATGCACAAAGTTAAATCAACAAGGCTTTGCTAGTCACAATAAAGCACAACATTTAAGTGAAAAGAAACACTCTGAGACTGAATGTCTAGGTCAGAATCATGATATGGCGAGGGCTTTTGTAGAAGTTCTTCAGCCCGATTGTTTGCATCCAAGGGAATGCTTTTTTTCTCATTGTTTGAACTTGCCAGCCTCCTCCCCATCTCTGAGGCCCTGAGGACCTGCAGAGGATGTCAGGGGAATCCTTGGATGGGAGCAGAAGAGTTCAAGGCATGGGGGCCGCCCAGTTAGCAGAGAAGGACGGGTGGATTATGAGCTTGTGCCTGTGCAGACTGTCCCATTCCTGTCTTGATCGCTTCTTTATCTAGTGAACTGGCAGCCTTGGCCTCATTTGAAGCTCTAAGGATGTCACAGGACCTCTGTTTTGCTTAGTGAAGATGCCCAAACTGGAGTAGAGGGCAACAGTGAGAGAGGTAGGCCCTCCCACACAGCCTCCAAGTTTCGGCGTGAGGACCAGGCAAAGCTGCAGTGAATTTCTGTGACATCAGTGGGATGTGAAGTAGTGAAAGTTCCCAGGGGAGGAGAGTACATCAGGAAATGCTCTGTTGGGCTCCCTGGGGAACACAGGGACAAGGAGGTCTGTGCCTTCCAGGGTCACCTAATAGCAAGCACTCAAAAGCTCCTTGCTGGGAGGTGGCGGGGAGAGATGCCCAGCCCTCGCAGCCTAGAGGAATTTATCCTCTTGGTGAAGTAGATATGGGACAAGAAAGGACTCTCCACAGTGACATGTGGGTTATATGATGGAAAAATGTGGTGGCTCAGGAGCCTGGCTGCTGACCCCAGAGACAAAGGGAGGTACTGATTTGGTGGGGGGAAGCCTCAGGTAACAAGGGGGGCCGGGCATGGCAGCTTGTACCTTAGTCTCAGCACTTTGGGAGGCCGGAGTGAGAGGTTCACTCGAGCCCAGGATTTCAAGACCACCCTGGGCAACATGATGAAACCCTGCCTGTACAAACAATACAAAAATTAGCTGGGTGTGGTGGTATGTGCCTGTAGTCTCAGCTACTGGGGATGCTGAGGTGGGAGGATTGCTTGAATCTCAGTGGTCAAGGCTGCAGTGAGCCGTGATTGTGCCACTGCACTCCAGTCTAGGTGAGAGAGCGAGACCCTGTCTTAAAAACGAAAACACAAATAAAAACAGAAAACAAGCAAGGATCCCCCTGACTTTCCAACTTCTACCCAATGTGCCAATGTTGGCCCAGGCCCTCTGGTCCCATTGGCCCCTGCCACTCCATTCTAGGGGAGTGGTGTGTGTTTGTGTGTATATATGTGTGTGTGTGTGTGTGTGTGTGTAGGGTGGGCAGGATCTGGAATAAAAGAGCATCTGCAAGCCTCTGCAGAAACTGACCCACCCTTACCCTATTCAGTGCAAGGCAGGCCAGCTGGAGAGGTGGGCTGGAGGTCTAGGGGTAAGCCTGCTGCCTCAGTATGAGCAATGAGGACAAAATAGTTGGAGTGAGTAGAAGGCGATTTCTCACTTTTCTAGGGCTACCCTAACAAAATACCACAAACTGAGTGGTGGCACTAAAAACAAAAACAGAAAAACCCAGAAGAAATGTATGGTCTTGGTTCTGGATCCAGGAGTCTGAGATCAAGGTGTCCGTGGTTGCTTGGCTCTCTCTGAGGGCTCCAAGGAGGAATCTGTTCCAGGCCTCCCCCAACCCCTGGCTTCCGGTGATTTCCTGGTGGTCTTTGGTGTTCCTTGGCTTGTAGATGCAACTGCCCTGCATCTCTGACTTCAGCTGCAGGTGGCGTTCTCCCAGGTGCATGTGAACCTCTGTGTCTGAATTCTCCTCTTTTGTAAAGATGCTGGTCATAATGGATTAGAGGTTCACCCCAATGACTTGATCATCTGAACAGACTCTATTTCCAAATTAGGTCCTTTCGCAGGTACTGGGGGTTAGAACTCCAACATCTTTTTGGGGAACGCAATTTGGCTCATAATGAGGGCCAATGATGCCATTGGGTCATAGGTGAATGGGGAAGAGTGTGGGTTTTAGGAACAGGCGTGGGTGTAGCCCTGCAACATGGTTTCAGGGTGAATGCTGCTTCACAGAGTTAGTGTGAGGGTGACATCTACAGACCCCTTGATATTTGAAGAGGATGCACATATCAGCTGTTATAGTAATAATGTGCCTCCTACATGTTCTCCTACTGAAGAGAGAGGTTATATCCTTATTCTCTTGTTTTCTCAGCTGTAAAGTGGGTTGAACAGATAGTGCATTAACCTGGCATGCAATCTGACAGCATGGTGGCTATATGAAAGGGTAGAATGTATCTACTGAACACACAGCATGTCTAGATCTTGGGGCCAGGGAGTTAAGATCATCTAGAAACAGAAGACCCAGGGAGTTTCATTAGGCTATGAGGACAAGAGATGTGGACCTCACGAGATGTGCTCAGGTCGGGAGTATAGCAGCTGCTGTGTGGCGTTGCACCGAGAAATGACATGTCCCGAATCTTTGCCTTTAGATGGGTTCCAAAGGATGCTATGTTAGAGATACTTCCTGGCCAGAATGCAGGTCACAATCCTGTCCTTGGGTCCCCTTTTCTGTGACCTCTGAGGTCCCTCCTAGAAACAAGAGCCTGTGACTTGCTTCTGGAAGGTCCTGGGACCTCAGCTGCCGCACAGTGAAGGGACATTTATATTAGGTTGGTGCAAAAGTAATTTCTTTGACTTTAGCAAAACCCACAATACTTTCACACCAACCTACTGTCTCGTCAACCAGTTCTGAATTTCTCTCTTTGGTAGCTCTATTGTTCATAAATACATACTCACCTTTAGTCTTCTAACTTAAATAAAGGGAGCCATTCATTGGAGGCAACAGTGGGTGACCAGCCCCCCACCACTGACCTTGATGGTGGAACCCTAGCAGGTGTTTTGGTCAGTGTCACTCTGTGCCTCACAGAGCCCATGGGTCGCCTGGGGTTTGCATGAACATATATGTTACTTTGGGATTTCTCTCCTGCCCCGCTCCAGTCCTCTTCTTGGTTGTTCTCATCCTCATTATTGTTCTTAGACTGTTCTTACATAAAGATGATAAACCCGCACCTTCCACCGCAGCCCGGAAGGGTCAATAGAGGAAGCAATGGCTGGCGATTTTTTTTCCTTGTACTGAAGCTGAGAAACATTGCAGCATACTTCAAACTTGAGCTGTGGCTGTGAATGTATTCACTCTTAAACTCATCTGTGAGGTTATTATATGCAGCTTTGATGTTACAGCAAGACTACCTGGGTCGTTTTGTTCCAATTACTCAGTGCAGAGGAGGAGGACTTCCATGCCACGTGACGGTGCCCAACTTTGATGTTTTGTTGAGGCTGCCTGTCTTGGGGCAGATGCATCAGGAGTGACACAGCACAGCTGGGGCATCATCTGGGTGGCAGGGCTCTAACCTGGGTGCTCTGCACACACAGTGCTCTGGCTACCTCAGCTCTGAGCAGCCGTGGTGGGGGGAGAAGCTGTAAGTGAGGGCCTATCAAGCACATTTCCCATCGCATCACAGAGGACTTGGAAATAACCTCATTTTCCTCAATTAGGAAGATGGAGATTGTAATGGCTGTACTTTGCTCTCCTCAGACGTCTTTCATCTGTGCATCACAAAGTGCTCTGAAAGCATGATTAACGAAGCTTCCCAACTCCCCAGACCGGCAGGCGTCCCACTGCCCTCTTCAGTCAAAGCTACATGGTTGAGGCCAGCTCCCCAGGTGAGCTTAGCATCATAAGAAATCTTGTTGACCCCCACGCAGGGCCAGGGCAGTGGCTGTTCACCTCACAGGATGGGGGTGGGGAGGGAGTGAGAGGCAGCCCAGTGCAGGGGAGATTCCTGGCTTGAGAGGCAGGGTCTGGGAGCCAGCCGCAGCTGTCCCGCTCACCTGTTGTCATAGTTTGGACCTGCCACTACCACAGCCACCACTGCCAGCCAGGTCTCAGAGCAAACTATGAAAACTGGAAGTGGATTTTGATGTCTCAGCTTCCTCCCGTCTCTGCCATTCTGAGTTGCCTGACAGCCATGGAATCCCCAGGCCAGGTGAGGTCTTGTCCGTTGATGGTATCCTCACTCAGAAGCCAGGGTGCTCCTGGATGCTACGGGATGCTCATGCCTCCCTTCTCCCAGAAGCTCCCCATATCACCTGGATCTTCCATTGCTACTGTATTCATGCTGCACAGGCTTCCACACACAAATTCTGCACACAACACCTTGTCAGATGGTCTCTCTGTTCAAATCACCCAGTATCAGCTTGGCCTGCCTTCCAAACCTTGCCTTCCATTCCTGCTCTCCTCTGCCTCTCCTCTAAGCAGAAACACAAGCTCGTTGTGGAGTTTTGCCACACTGGATTGCCTGCTTTGCTGCATTTGAGTCAGACCTCTTCCTCTAAAATCTTCCAAGCCTCTTGGAAAACCTTGGATTGTTGGTTCAGGCATGGACAGCCCCACCTACTGTGCTTTCAGAGCCTTTGTCACCTGTGGTGGCTGTCCCTCTCCCTGTTCCAATGCACTGTTCTTAGTATGCCATGGGTTGAGAACTAAACTCACTAATGTTTAAACTGTAGGAACAAGAAGCTGAGGTTTCTTTCCTGCGGTTGCTGATGTCTCTGGACGGACAGGGAGACCTCTAGCTTGGGTTCTCGGCTGCCTGGCAGCACCTCTTTTTTTCTTCCCCACTGTGCTCTGGATGGTTGAGGATGGCTGAGTTCTGGACAGATGGGATATAATGGAACTGTGCAGAAAGAGGACACAAAGAATGAGGCTCCAAAAATGGGGTAGGGGATTGCAAAGGTCCATTTTCTACTTGGAGGGGAATAAAAATAGAAACTAGAGCTTTTCTCATTATTATTGTTTGTGAATATATATGCTTCTATATACTGCATTTTGAAAAAAATTGTGATACTACAAAAAATTTTTTTCTACCAGTGTTTGGAAATCTGAAGCGCTTTCCAGATGAGAAAGTGGATGAGATGGAATCATGCTTTGGAGGATGGCATATCAACTGGGCAATATCAACTCTTATTCTTACCTAAGAGGTTGTGACCTGCCTTCTGCACATTCCTGTGGAGGGAGCTCGGCCTCAGAGAAGTGCTCACTCTGGGCTTTTGCCTGCTGTGCTGGGAGTCTGCCCTTAGCTTCCCCACTCCTGAGTTGCCACAATCTGCCACAAAAGCAGTTCTGAGGAAAAGCTGTATCTTGTTGTAGAGGTTTTCAAGTGTGAAACACACAGTAAAACTTAATTCTATCCTTTTTCTGGAACAAACAAAAAGAAAACTGCTGAAGTGGAAAATTCAGAATGGAAAATATAGGATAGCCATTAGGTTGGAGCTTTAAAAATTGAAAAGAATGCCTGTGTACTCCACATGTTTGCATGGGTGGGGGCCACCCATCTGTTGGGTGATGGTCAGTGGACTCCAGTCTGATGGGCTCTTCTGATGTGGGTGAGATGCTTCACGAGGACCACTATGTGAGCTTCTCTTGTGTTTGGCTTCATTGTCACTCCCAAGTTCATCTCTGCTTCTCCCCTCCCCCCAGCTCTAAACTCCTCATGGGCACATCTGCTGATGCCACTCAGCCTCAGGCTCAGTCCCAGATTAACCCTTCCGAATCCACAAGCAGCTTCTGTGCCACTCCTGGGACTCTGTAGGACCCAAAGTCCAGGGGACCAGTCATCCTGCTATGCTCTTCAGGGTCTCTGCTACTGGGTCTCTTCTGCCATCAATCTTGGGACAAGCATCCTCAAGGGCAGCCCTCAAGGTGTGGGACTTGACTGAATCCTGACTCCTGAATTCTGCCTTCACAACTGGCCTTCTTCTCTGCTTTAATCAAGCTTAGCAGTCACCCTGCCTGCCCCTTTGATTGGTGATCAAAGTCCTTGCTGGCATCTCTCACCATTACAGGACATACTTGACCTCCTGTCTTAGTGCCCCGGCAGGCTGAGCTGCAGAGAGGGACAGTCATGGCACAAATTATGGGCAGTAAGGAGTTAACAGATCTCTAGGGAGGACTTCTAAGGGGAGAATTTTGAGGACAACACTGCCACATCATCTGGCAGTGCACAAAAAAGGCTGGGTGGGAGTGAGATATGGGAAGGGAGATTAAACAGTCTGCCCAAGCATGACTCAAGGATCACACTGGGATGCCATCATGATGGGATCCTTTTTGGATGTTAAATTGATAGAAAGTAATTTAATAAAGATGGTGAATTTTCTTTGTCATTTCTTGGGTTCCACAGGGCCAACTGCAGGACTCAATATTCCATTAATTATGGTATTCTCAGGTGGTCCTGAAGCTAATAATGGATTGTCCCAAGGGACAACTGCATTTGTTTTACCACTTTAATTTGTACAGCAGGGTACACAGCTTCTGATGATCCATCATTTCCCAAATGCCCTGGGATGCTCTTCTATGACCTGTTAGTATCACCCTGTTGGCAGAAATGTTCGGGTAGCCACCAAAGGTGTGCGTTCTGTATCATTGCATAGAGCTGCTACCAGGAAGTTGCTTTCTGGCAAGGGATACCTTGCATATAGGTGGGGCCCTGGGCCAAGATGTTGCTAATAGAAATTGTTGAGAGGAACTGATGAGTGTCATGTCTGGTTCTAGGGAGTTACCAAAGTCTTCTCCTATTTGCTGGCTGGTTGGAGAAACCATTGAGGACTTAGAGTGGGGAGAGCCACAATACAGAAGGAGCCTGGGTTCCTGAATGAGCACATGACAGGTGTGTCATGAGAAACATCTGAACTGGACTGTGGTGTGAATAGGAAACAAATCTTCACTGTGGTAAGCACCAGAGAACCCATTGGAACTTAAGGCTTAACTGTTATAGTAGTAACTGGTGTTACTATAGACACTGCACATTGATTTAAACCACCCAAACCCTTTTTGGTCCTAACCAACATGAGTGGCCCCATCCTAGTCTATGTTTTATCTCTGTCCTTTTCCCCCTTCATCAAGTGGCTCAGGATCTGCTACTGTTGAATGGGAAGGTTTTGAGGAAAGAATGACGTGAAAAGACAAACAGGATAAGAGGTAGTTTAGGGTAGCTATTGAAGGAATTTCTTCTCTGGGCTCTGTGAGTTTTTTTTTATAAGTGATTTCTGGGTCTCTGGAATTATGAGAGTAATGGAGTCATGAATATAATTACCTCTATTCTGTAATTACCCGGCAAATATCATATGAATACATAGGGGGTTTGAGTCAGCAAATCTGGCAGCTGCAGAGTTTGATTATGATGATTTAGCTGCTGGGAAATGCCAGAGATTAATTTTAGTCATCAGTGTAGGAACAACAAGGAGAAATGACCCTAAATTAGGAAAGGACAAATGCAGGCCACGTGGGGAGCACATTTTGTGACTGCAAGTCAATTAGACACAGGAGCTTACCTCTAGGGAGGACCACTGCTCAGAGCCATGCCTGCAGGGAGAGGGGTGAACCAGAGATGTATTTGCACCCTGCTGTTTCCCCCAGTGACTGCACTTTAAGAACCTCACAGGCGAGAACTTGGAGGGCAGCAGATCTGTTTGTTTCAGCTCTTTGGTTTTTGCAGTGATTGTTCCCTTTTGTTTTTACCCCAGTACTCCTCTAAGGTGGACTTAGCCCAGTAATTCCCATTTTACAGATGCTAACCTGAGTCCTAAAGGAGTGGATCTTTCATGGTGGCACAGTTAGTGGCATTTTCTAGGTTAGAACTAAGGTCCCCTGTACCCTTTCCCTTATTTTGCACTGGCTTTGGTGAGAAATATTTTCAGTTATAATGTTTGTCCAGTAGAATAGGGTGATTCCGTTTGTAATTTGATTTTGGTTTTTGCCAGAGTTTCACCAAAAAACAATGTGGGTACTTCTTGTGCAAACCACATCCTGTTTTCCCGCAGCAGGATAAGACCCTTTCAAACTTGAGGTCTCCCAAGAGAGACCAAGGATCCTGTATTAGACCATTTTCACACTGATAAAAAGAACTACTCGAATCTGGGTAATTCTTGAAGAAAAGAGGGTTAATTGACTCACAGTTCTGCAGACTTAACAGGATGCATGGCTGGGAGGTCTCAGGAAACTTACAATTATGGCAGAATGTGAAAGGGAAGGAAGCACATCTTTCCATGTTGAAGCAAGAGAGAGAGATGAGAGAGAGAGAGAGTGAGAGCGAGAGAGAGAGAGAGAGGAGATAGAACACACATGAAGTGGGAAGTGCCACCCACTTTAAACCATCAGATCTTGTGAGAACTCACTCACTATCATGAGACCAGCAAGGGGGAAATCTGCTCTTATGATCCAATCACCTCCCACCAGGCCTCTTCTCCAATTTGATGTGAGATTTGGGTGGGGACACAAATG
This sequence comes from Callithrix jacchus, assembly GCF_049354715.1. Taxonomy (NCBI): domain Eukaryota; kingdom Metazoa; phylum Chordata; class Mammalia; order Primates; family Cebidae; genus Callithrix; species Callithrix jacchus. The sequence continues at coordinate 92,189,440 of NC_133515.1, forward strand.
CAAACCCTATCAGACCCCTATAATCTCACCTTTTCTGGGAATTCACTCAAGAGGTTCTCTTGCTATTTGCTCTAGACAATGTCTGCCCACTACCACTGGAGGAGCAAGAGCTATGGTATCTGGGCTGAGGCCAACACTGTCTGGAGCATTTTCTAATAGCTAGAACTTGGGACAACCAGGGCTGTTTGGGGCTGGGGCTAAAGTGTAGGGGAGGCAGTATCTTGGGGCACAGAGGAGAGAGCTCACAGATTCCATGCAGGCCTGGACCTCTTCCTTGCATGGGTTTGAAGGAATCAGAGCAATTTCTTGTTTTTATCAGTGGAATAAGCAAACCTTTCTCTAAGGCTTCGACTAAGGTCTGATACGTGGGTTTCATCAGGGGGCAGGACATCCTCTTACTTTCTCTGAGTGGTCAGGGCTGCTGATGGGAGCATAGGAAGTGTGAGTAAGCCAGGGTGGAAGGGCTGGGTCCACAGGACTCTGAGGTGGTAGAGGGTGTAAAACCCTGGCGTGTTCATAGCCATGGGAAGTACCGGGGACCCAGGGCAAAGCTGCTCTAGGCAGTCATTGTGTGTACAGTTACTGTCTAGGTATATGAAATCATCTGTCATATACATCTATGAGATACACTCCCAGATACCCAGCTACAGCTTTGCCAGCACACACATAGCTGGGTCATATCTCTGCCAAAACCACAGGCAGAGCACAGATGATCCTTACCCAGGGTTTTGTCAGTAACTGGAAAGTATTCCATTCCTCATGATCTGAATTCAGATCTAAATACTTCTTTTGATTGAATCTCTGGACTGTTTTCCTGATGTGCTGACCTGGACCCTGACAATGACTCTAAACCAAATCTCAACAGCTTCTATTTTTTTTTTTTAGACAGAGTCTCACTCTGTCACCAGGCTGAAGTGCAGTGGTGCAATCTTGGCTCACTGCAACCTTTGCCTCCCAGGTTCAAGCAATTCTCCTGCCTTAGCCTCTTGAGTAGCTGGGACTATGGCACGTGCCACCATGCCCAGCTAATTTTTGTATTTTTTACTAGAGACAGGGTTTCGACATATTGGCCAGGCTGGTCTCAATCTCCTCACCTTGCGATCCTCCCACTTTGGCCTCCCAAAGTGCTGGGACTACAGGTGTGAGCCGTGGCGCCCGGTCCAAATCTCAACAGCTTCTAACACAACCTAACCCTAAGGTCCATCTAGAAGTCCAGCCCCTAGCAGGAACTTAGGTACCATGCTTTATTGTAAGTAAGATTCTCATCCTGACCTATACTCTAATTCTAACCCTAACCTTGGCCCTGACATTAAGTTATACTACATTTTGCCAATACAGATTCAAACTCTAATGTTGACATAGCCTTAAAACTAACCCAACCCAGAAAATATGTTAAGGTCTGGCTCTTCTGAGTTGGGATCTGGTACCTTGATCTATGATTCTTCCTCTATTGTCCTTCCTTCCACTGCCATGTCTGCTGTTCTGGGCTCCTGAATGTGATGACCCCTGTCTCCCAGGAAGGGTTTTGAACCTTGAACTTTGAACTTACATGATTGCTTTGTGATTTCTTTTTTTTTTCTTGGAGACAGAGTTTCGCTCTTGTTTCTCAGGCTGGAGTGCAATGGCGCGATCTCGGCTCACTGCAACCTCCGCCTCCTGGGTTCAGGCAATTCTCCTGCCTCAGCCTCCTGAGTAGCTGGGGCTACAGGCACGCACCACCATGCCCAGCTAATTTTTTGTATTTTTAGTAGAGACAGGGTTTCACAACGTTGACCAGGATGGTCTCGATCTCTTGACCTCGTGATCCACCCGCCTCGGCCTCCCAAAGTGAGCCACTGCGCCTGGCCTGCTTTGTGATTTCTAAGGTGGAAGACTAACTGATTTGATGATTATCTAATCTTGGGTAGTGTATTAGTTGACGGGAATAGATTAAGCAGTCACCTCTTAAGAATCTATTTGCAAAGAATTATTAGTTTTCAAGTAGTTATCTAATCCCAGGCTCTTGGGGCAGGTGAAGAAAATCCTAAAATCATTGTGTGGTGGTAGAAGGCACAGCTTTCTGCTTGAGATCATCATTTATCTATGCCTCACTTTGCTAAACTATGAAATAGGAACACTTCACATTTAAGATTAAATGAGCTTAGAATACTCAATAAATGCTCATCATCATCACCATCATCGTCGTGGTCTTTCTGTTTCTTAAACCCTTAGTATATCTAAAGTCATTTAAAATTTTCCAAAAATAAAGTAAGTTAAAAATGTGAACCCAATTTTTCACCATCAGTTTTCAGCAAAAGCTACCATTGCAAATATAAACACTTTTGGTAAAAGCAGCCTTCCCGAGGGCCAAGTTAAATAAAATTATGTAGACAACTTTTCTGTTACGTAGAGAGATCAGTGGAAGATGGTACTGGAAGGTACACATGTGCAGCAGAAACAATCTTTTAATGAGTTTCATTCAATGTGACACAGCAAAATAATCAAAGCTGTGGAGTTTCTTGTAGGCATGCTTCACTGCTTCCCAGCGATGGGCAAAGTCATTTATTCACTCATTCATTGAATCATTTCTTGCAGTGAACAGGGTAACCATCATTCCAGTTCTCATGGAAGGTTTCTATCTAGCGACACAGAAAGATCGTAATCCTGCAAAAAAAAAAAAAAAAAAGCATATGTAATTACAATTGGAGGCAAATTGAGCTGTAAAAATTAGATTTGTTGAGAGGGGATAACAGCAAAAGAGGTTCCTCAGTTAGTTTTGGGGGTCAAATAAGCTTAGTCTGGTGCTGGAGGACGAATAGGAGCTGTTCAGGGGAAGAATGTGGGGGGAGAGTTTTCTTTGTACAAATGAGGCTCTTAACTGCAGAGGAATTCAACTTTGTTTCACAGCGTAGTGTTAGTGGTGGGTATGATCTTGTCACCAATAGGGATCACAGCTGTTTTCATATCACGTTCGCTGAAATTATGGTAGTTACTAGAACGATTGCAAGATCCTGTCAGCAGATACATTGATGAAGAACCCCATATATTTTTGCTACATGGCAAATGTATTTTTAATAGACTTTATTTTTTAGAGGTGTTTTAGATCCACATCAAAGTTGAGCAGAAGATACAGAGATTTCCCATATATCTCCTGCCCGTTACATATGCATGGCTTCCTCTCCTATCAAAATCCTGCACCAAAGTGGTACATCATAGATGCAGCAGTATTTTGATACATTTTTTATAATCTTATGCATTTTATTTTATACATTAAAAAACACTCTGAGCAGGGTTCCATAAGTCTCACCAGGAAGCCAGAGAGATCCAGAGCATGCAAAGGGTTAAGATAGCAGGATGTAGGAGGAGCAACCTGCTGAGTCCCTGAACGAAGGGAAGGATGGCAGCACCGAGCAGGATAGCTTCATCAGGAAGAAGGCGGCAATGTGAGGCTGGAGTGGTGGGAAGAGCTGGGCGTTGAAGAGCCTTGAGGGCCAATGCAAAAATTTGATTTTCTCGTATTGACAACGGGAAGCAACGGGAGGGTTTTAAGCAGAGATGGACTTTATAATTTGACTTATTTTAAAAACTAAAACCACCACCACCTCTTCGTGATTGCATGTGAGGAAAGGCATGGCGGGGTTAGAGATCAAACAGATACAACCTGTACTTGATGGTGATAGAAACGTAGAGAAGAGAATGGAAGTAAGAGATATCCTGCAGGTGAGATGGAAGTTTGTGGTAATGGATTGGATATGGGCGGTGAGAGAAAGAGAAGTGTCAAGGATGATTCCATGGCTTCTTACTTATGTCACCAGCGGATGATGGTGCCATTGTCTGTGACAAAGAAGACCGAGGAGAGGCCAGGGGAAGGGAGCTCTGTTTTAGACACGTCAATTGAGATGCCTGTGAGACATCCAAATGGATGTGTCAAGTAGGCGATTGGATTAATGAGTCTGGAGCTTAAATGAGATCTGGGTCGGAGATATGAATTTAGAGATGCCATCGTATAGATGACATTGAAAGTCACGGAGATGAATGAGATTGCCTTAGGCGAGAGCAAAATGAGAAGATGACCAGAAGACTCTGAGGAGCTTCTCCATTTAGAGAAAGAGTAATAATAGGTTACTGTAGTAATAGTGATAGTCCAAGGAGCTAGGTCTTCAAGAGGGCTCACTATGTGCCGGGCTTGTTCTGCATGTATCTCTTTATTTTTACCACAACTATTTGAAGTAAACCGAGTCATAAAAGATTAACTATTTGCCCTAGTCACTGTTAGTAGATGGAGGAGCTCAGGGTTTGAACTCAGCAATCTGGCTACAAAACTTTTTCCCTTAACCCCTGTGGAAGCTGAAGGGGAGTCAGGAGGGAGGGAGGGAGGGGGGGGGGAGAGAGAGAGAGAGAGAGAGAGAGAGAGAGAGAGAGAGAGAGAGAGAGAGAGAGAGCGAGAGCGAGCAGCTGGAGGAGACCGGGAGTGTGATGTCAAGAAAAAGAAGAGAAGAGTCTTCAAGATGGAGGGGGTGGTCCACATGGTCAGATATATGGAGGTTATGGGCAACAGCAGAAAAAGTAATTTTGGTGGAGTGGTAGGTGGAAGTGGAAAGCAAATGAGCACTTTCTTTTTCTCATGTAGAGATGTCATGGCCCTTAACTTTCCCTGTAGGATAGAACACTCGCTTTGCAGGGTAGTTAGAAGGTTTGGAGAAAGTGTATATAAAGCACCCAGCACTGTACCTAGCACACAATAGGCATGCAATAAATGCTTACAATTTTAAAATATATGTCTACATAAATCTTGAGGTCATAAAAGCCAGCAGTGTTGGTGACACAGGAGCAAGAATATAAATGCAAAACATTTGTTCAACCAGCATATAGGTGTGCAGGCACCGTGACAGGTTCAATGAGAGATTTCAGGATGAATAAGACAAGCTCTATCCCTGGATGAATTAACAGGCTGGAGCTGAAGGAAAGGCATACCTGAGAAAAGGTACCAAGGCTGTCTGAGACATATCAGCCCCTGTGAGTAGGTAAATATGGAAGCTGATAGGAGTTGAGGGGAGAGACCCTATGCCTGGATGCATGATGCATTTTCTTAGAGAAGAGATGGACCGTATTGCCGAGATCCCTGCTTCTGCCTAAGGAATGAGGGACCCTGGCAGGGGTAATAGCTTTGACTAACCTGGGTAGGTTTCAGGCAAAGCTATCAGTCACACATATCTTCACATTTGGAAGTACTTCTCTCCACAGGGCTGAAAGCAATTTGTAAACAGAACATAGTCTATCTCATCCCCACCTCCAGCCTTCCATCGCACTGTGACTAATGGCTCAGGCTTGTGGGAAGGAGCCAGGGACCCCTGGTGTGACTGATGGCAGCATGGGGAAGCTCCCACAGAAGTGAGTTGGAGCTCAGAGTCAGAAAACTGGATTGAGACATGGGTCGTTCTCAGAGTTCCTCAGAGCTGCGCATCAGATCCTTCCCTAGTAGGGCAGCAGTGAAAGCAGGCCTCCCTTACTCCTGGGTCCCTCCCGTATCTGCTTGCTGAAGAAAGATGTCTAGCCTAGCACCATAGTTGGGGGTTTCTTCCTTCAGAGAGGCCACTGACATTTCCTTTGCTCCCAAGGCTGTGTGGATGGTGACCCAGAGAAAAGTGGGGCAGGTTGATATTCTTCAGGGATACCCTTCTCCAGACCCTTCCACTTTGTTGGGACCTCTGACCTGTGCCCTTGATGGGAATCCTTGGCGAGCTGGTCACGGTGGGCAGTGAGGCAGAGCTGTGGGTGCCTCTAGGGACTGGACAGGGCCACCTGGTGTCCAAGCACCCATTTTCTGCCTGCAAGCCCTAGACTTATTTGCGGAGCTGTGGGGCTTTCTCGGTTATTTGGAACTTGCTCCAGTTTTTCTGATATTAGTACGTTGCTCTGCAAGCAAGTACTCTGTTTCACGGTATTTATAATAAACTCTCTATAAATGTGGTTCTTGCTAATTCCTATAGAGTCACTGAGTGCTGGATAGAGTTATGGAGAAGGCAAAGCCAGGTGAACTTGGGGCAGGATATCCAGGAACTTGCTGATGTACGAGAATATCTACTGTATGGGATTAATGGAGAATTATTCTCTATTTTTGCCTACTATTTCATTTCTCCCTAGCCTGCCTAATCCTAGTCATCATCCGAGGCTCTGATTAAGTTCTACATCTTCTAGAAAGCCTTCCTTGATATATTTTTGTAATATTCCTTTATTTTTTTATTGAGGCAAAATTCACCGACCATAAAATTAATCTTTTTTTTTTTTTTTGAGACAGAGTTTCACTCTTGTTGCCCAGGCTGTGGTGCAATGGCATGATCTCAGCTGACTGCAACATTTGCCTCCTGAGTTCAGGTGATTCTTCTGCCTCAGGCTCCTCAGTGGCTGGGATTACAGGCGCCCACCAACATACCCAGCTAATTTTTGTATTTTTAGTAGAGACAGGGTTTCTCCATGTTGGTGAGGCTGCTCTCGAACTCCTGATCTTAGGTGATCTACCCACCTTGGCCTCTCAAAGAGCTGGGATTACAAGCATGAGCCACTGCACCCGATCAAATTAATCATTTTTAAAAAATTTTAAATTCTGGGACATATGTGCAGAACACGCAGGGCTTATTACATAGTTATACATGTGCCATTGTGGTTTGCTGCACCCATCATCTAGGTTTAGCTCTGCATGCATTCACTATTTCTCCTAATGCTCTCCCTCCCCTTGCCCCCTACTCTCTGACAGGCCTCAGTGTGTGATGTTCCCCTCCCTGTGTCCATGTGTTCTTATCGTTCAACTTCCACTTCTGAGTGAGAACATGCAGTGTTTGGTTTTCAGTTCCTGTGTTAGTTGGCTGAGAATAATGGTTTCCAGCTTCATCTGTGTCCCTGTGAAGGACATGAACATGAACTCATTCTTTTTTATGGCTGCATAGTATTCCATGGTATATATGTGCCACATTTTCTTTATCCAGTCTATCATTGGTGGGCATTTGGGTTGGTTCCAAGTCTTTGCTCTTGTGAACAGTGCTGTAATAAAAATACACAGGCATGTGTCTTTATAGTGGAAAGATTTATAATCCTTTGGGTATACCACCAGAATTAATTATTTTAAAGTGAAAAATTTAGTGACAATGTTATTGTGTAACCACCACCTTCATCCTCTTCAAAAATATTGTGTAACCACCACCTTCATCCTGTTCAAAAATATTTTTATCACAGCCCAGATTAAAACTCATATCACTGAAGAGTTGGTCCCCACTCTCCCCTTCCCCCAGCCCCTGGCAACACAAAAAATCCCTGTGTCTGTCAGTATGGATTTACTACTTCTGGATATTTCATATAAAAAGAATAATGCAATAATGTATCTTTTTGTGTTTGGCTTCTTTCACTTAGCATGATATTGTCAAGGTTTATCTGCCTTGTTGCATGTATCATTGCTGTACTTAATTCCTTTGTATATCTGAATGACATTCCATTGTTTGTATATATCAGAGTGTATTTATTCATTCATCTGTTGATGGACATTTGAGCTGTTTCCACCTTTTGGCTATTGTGAATATTGCTTCTATGAACATTGTACAAATATTGTTTCACTACTTTTCCTTCAATTCTGGTGGATAGGTACTAAGGAGTGGAATTTCTAGGTAGTTACCTAGAAATATGGTTATTCCATATTTAACTTTTCAGGAACCATCAACATGTTTCCCACAGCGACTATACCATTGCACATAACCAGCAGCAAACCTTGATTATTTTCTTTCATAGTAACTCTTTTACAAAGGAAATGATCGCATTTTTCCCATGTTATATGCCTTGTTGGATTTCTATCATTGCGTACACATTATCTTTTAGCTCAACTCTAAGCTCCGAAGAAGACAGCATCTTCTTCATCATTTGTTCATTGATTAATTCATGAATTCAATTAGTAGTTGGCAGTGTAGTTTAGCAGCTAAGAATGCTGGCTCTGGAGTGGAACTACCTTGGCTCAAGAACTAAATCTGCCTTGCTGGACATGTGATATGGGACAAGTTATTTTACCACTTTGTGCCTTAGTCTCTTCATCTGAAAAATGAGGATAATGATAGTTGTGTTAGTTTCTTATTTCTGTTATGACAGATTACCACAAACTTGGTGTTAATAGCTTAAAATAACACAGACTTATTCTATTCTAAAGACACATGCACGTGTATGTTCATTGCAGCACCATTCACAATAGCAAAGACACAGAATCAACCTAAATGCCCATACATGATAGACTGGATAAAGAAAATGTGGTACATATACACCAGAAATATTATGCAGCCATAAAAAGGAATGAGATCATGTCCTTTACAAGGATGTGGATGGAGCTGGAGGCATCATCCTTAGCAAACCAACACAGGAACAGGAAACCAAATACTGCATGTCCTCATGTAGAAGTGGGAGCTAAATGATGAGAACACGTGGACACATAGAGTGGAACAACAGACCCTGGGGCCTATCAGAGGGTGACGGGTGGGAGGAAGGAAAGAATAGGGAAAAATAACTAATGAGTACTAGACTTAATACCTGGCTGAGGAAATAATCTGTACAACAAATGCCCATGACAGAAACTTACATAGATAACAAACCTGCAAATGTACCCCTGAACTTAAAAACTGAACAAAACCAAACACAGATTTACTTACAGTTATGAAGGCCAGAAGTCCAAAATGGATCTACTGGGCTAAAATCTACTGTGGCAAGGCCACATTCCTTCTGGGGGCTCCAGGGAAGAATTGGTTTCCTTACCTTTTCCAGTTTCTAGAGAGCACCTGCCTTCTGTGGCTCATGGTCCCTTTCCATGTTCAAGCCAGCAACCACATCAATGTGACCCCTGCTTCTGTCGTCTCCTCTCCTTCTCTGACTCTGAATCTCCTCTCTCCCTCTTATAGACTCTTATATAGACATTGGGTCCAGCCACCTAATCCATGACAGACACCCCTCTTAAGGTCGTTAATGTAACCACATCTGCAAAGTCCCCTTTGCCTTATAAGGCAACATTTTTTAAAGATTCCAGGGATTAGGCTGCTGTGGACATTTTTTGGGGGGAGGGGGTATTATTCTGCCTCCTGCAATCATATGACTGCATACAATTATTTTGAGGATAAAATGAGATACCTCACACAAATCACAGCTACTCAAAACTGTTAGACACTGCTGCTGGATGTATGGCTACTTCTTTTTTTTTTTTTTTTTTTTTTTTGAGACGGAGTTTCACTCTTGTTACCCAGGCTGGAGTGCAATGGCGCAATCTCGGCTCACCGCAACCTCCGCCTCCTGGATTCAGGCAATTCTCCTGCCTCAGCCTCCCGAGTAGCTGGAATCACAGGCACGCGCCACCATGCCCAGCTAATTTTTTGTATTTTTAGTAGAGACAGGGTTTCACCATGTTGACCAGGACGGTCTCGATCTCTTGACCTCATGATCCACCCACCTCGGCCTCCCAAAGTGCTGGGATTACAGGCTTGAGCCACCGTGCCCGGCTGGCTACTTCTTTTAAAAGGCTGTTAGACTTCAGTAAGCCACCTTTGTCTTTCCTAATGCTTTGAATATATAGACTGCCCTCTAGGAATCTGGGGACCTCTAAAGTCTCAGTGCTGTTGTCGCTTAGGAATGAACTGCCTTTTTCTCAAAAAGGACAGAGTCACTTATCAAACTCCCCATCTCAGTCATCTCTGGGGTTCTACTTAGTTAGATCTTTCTCTTTGGGGTATAATGAATCTGAGCCCTGAAGCTCTGATGTATCACACAAGTCTTGCATATTTCTGTTGTCTCTGAATTGTAGAATCAGAAATTCTGTGTCCGGGTACCATGGCTCATACCTGTAATCCCAGCACTTTGGGAGGTGAGGCAGGCCGGTGACTTGAGGTCAGGAGTTTGAGATCATCCTGGCCAACATGATGAAGCCCCATCTCTACTAAAAATACAAAAATTAGCCAGGCGTGGTGACGGGTGCCCATAATCCTAGCTACTTGAGAGGCTGAGGCGGGAGAATCACTTGAACCTGGGAGGTGGAGGTTGCAGTGAGCCAGGATTGTGCTGCTGCAGTGCAGCCTGGGCAACACAGTAAGACTCAGCGTCAAAAAAAAAAAAAAGTTCCTGGTCTTTGGGAAGACATATTGAGGCTCAAGAATCCAAGGCTGAGTAGGAAAGTCAATCTAGAAGCTGTGCTGAACTCTGAGAGTCCCTGGTTGCTGTCCCTGGTGGACTTTTAATCCAGCAAAAGATCCTGGTTGCAAGAGAGCTTCCACTAGGCAGAAAAATCTGCCTGGAAGGTGTGTTCCTAGATCTCTCTCATTTTGTCTTGCTCAAGGTGATGGGTGGGAGGATGAAGAGGGAAGGGGGACAGGAGCCCTCAGACGACCTGACCCCCTTGTGTAGTCATTTAGTCATTTTGGTAGAGTGGGGAGAAGATAACATTTTGCTGTCTCTGTTGTCAGGCAGTCTTTCTGGTTGTATTCACTGTAGCATCCCCAGTTGGGAGATGTGCAGCTGTTCCCAGACCTCGTGGCAAGAGCAGAGATTCCTTCCCTGTGTGTAACTTAGAGGCGTGTGAACGGAGGCCAGATCCCTGCATGAGGAGGTGGTGGGTGGGGCTGGGGACAGAGAGTCTGGCTCTAGTGAGGAAACTTGATTTAGTTAATTTGCCTTTCTTGGCCTTGGCCAACCAATCTGAAGAAGGTGGGTGGATTAAAGATTTTGCACAAGTCCTAGCTGCTAATGATTCTCTAACTGTTTAAAGAGTTACTCCAAAGAATTTTAAAATAAATTCATTTCAGATGATTCAGTTTGAGGTCCTATCAGCAAAGTGCAATTCTTAGATTTTGACTCAGTCCATGGAAACGTTTGGTTCTTACCCTGCCCACTTGTGTTTACTCTTCAGCAACGCTTTGAGAAACTGCCAGATCTCCAGAGTTCTGCCCTTTATCCGCGCCTGTTTTGCCAGGACCAGCTGACCCCTGGGACTTTAGCAGGCTCCAAACATCCTGGGGTGTAGAAGAGAGAAGTGTACACTGATGGTCCTGAAATATTTTCCCAGAAACCAAGAAATAAAGGTTCTTTCTTGGCCTTTGTGGCTGTGGGAAAGGAGGACCAGAAGTGGCATCTGCTGGTGCTGAAGGAAGACTTTCAATCCCTTTTCAACTGGGACCTCCCCTGAGTCCACAGATGATGGGGCTCTGAGGCCAGGAGGCCACCCTGGAGTTTGTGACCCACTGAGAAATGTCAACCCTTTGAACACTTTCTGGGATGCCTGAACTTTGAAGGAAAGCTGAAGGTTCTAGAATGAAACAGATCTTTCTAATAGTTGTAGTTGGGATAATCTTATACTGCCAGAAGGAAAACATCAAGCTACATGGACAATGGGAAGTGGTCTCATGAGGCTCCAATGTGGGGAGAAGGGAGAAGAAGGGCGCCTGCAGAGGCTGCAGGGGCAGAGGTCCAGGGGCAGAGCAGGCCTGGCATGTTTGGGTAGCTCCAAGTAGTTCACTGTCTTTGGAGTGCCAGGTGATGGGCAGGGGGCAGCCAGCTGTGGCTGCAGCTGAGGCAGGGGCAGGCCAGGAATGACCTTATGGGTAAGGTAGGGTGTGTGAACTTGACCCTGTGAGGGGGTGGGGTGGGGAGGCTTAAAGGGCACCGGGCAGGTACATGCTGAGGTTCACTGAGAGTTCACCAGCTCAGCTCCATGTCATTAGGTGCACACTGTCTCTGTCTCCTTGTTTTCACGGCAGCCTCAGGCTCTTCACTCAAGGAGTTGTCACTTCAAGTCGAGAACAAGCAGAGCAACAAATTCTCAAGAGAAATCTGTGCTTTCCCCAAAGTGTTGTTGGCAGACTGGGAGGAAGGGAAACTTGACACACGATATGTGGGACTTTGGGGACAAACAGTGTATTTTGCACGTTGCTGCAGGGCATTGGGAGGTCTCACGGATGCTTAATTACACCCTGCATGGTTTTGTGGAAAATGCTGCAGTCACGGCTTATTTGTGGTAGGTGCATCTCCAGCAATGTCTCATGATGTCACTATCCCCTTTCCTCAGTGTTCATCTTCAACAGAAAGTAAACCCAGTACAGTCTGAGTAAGGGCTTCAGAAACAGCAGGTAGAATAAAAGGGAGAAAAGGAGTCCTCTTTCTCTATTATTTTGAATATGGGCAGTGCGGCTGTCACTGAATGTGTGGAGGTGGCTGAGCCCCATGGATCAGAATGGGTCTTAATGCAGTGATTGTGAGGGAAGAGCATGGTGTTCGGGTCCTGTGCCCTCCCTGTCAGTCCATTTGTCCACCGACTGGCTGTATGACCTTGGGCAAGTTTCATTCTCTTTCTGAACATCCATGTTCCTATCTGAAAAATGAGCCATCAAACTCGACATTCTCTTCTGGCTCCAAGGTTTGTATATAGTCACTGGAAAGGTTCTTCCCCCAAGTTTGAGTCCCTACTCCTGTTTTGTTTGTTGTATTTTTGTTTTTTTGAGACAAAATCTCACTCTGTCTCCCAGGCTGGAGTACAGTGGTATGATCTTGGCTCACTGCAACCTCTGCCTCTGGGTTCAAGCAATTCTCTTGCCTCAGGCTCCTGAGTAGCTGGGATTACAGGCACATGCCACCATACCTGGATAATTTTTGTATTTTTAGTAGAGATGAAGTTTCGCCATGTTGGTAAGGCTGGTCTGGAACTCTTGACCTCGTGATCCACCCACCTCAGCCTCCCAAAGTGCTGGGATTATGGGCATAAGCCACTGCACCTGGCCCGTCTTCCTGTTTTATCTTAAGCAATTTTTAATAGTGTTTATTATTTATAACAGACTTATTTCCAAAGAGGCTTGAAGTCAGGCTACCATAAGAGATGTGGTCACAATGGAATCATTAACAAGGCGATGAATGATCAAATGCCATTTGATAGGTGGCCGTGGTGGTGGTGGGTGTTCAAAATATACCAAACCTTGGATGAAGAGGGCCTTTCCAAGTATGCACTAAAGGAGAGCTCTGGCCTTCCTGGCTGCCAGTGGGAGATGGACCCCTTCTGCTGCTCGGAGAGAGCCCTGTGTGATGTGAGAGGCATTGCTGGCACCTTGGAAAGAGGATCAAGGACCACTAGAACACACCATTCGTCAACAGCACTTCTGTAAAGATGCAAGATTTCAATGTCCAGCTTTTGTTTGTTTTCTCTTTTAGAGATTCCCATTTTCCTTAGCAGAAATGAGCAGCTGTGTCTCAGAAACTGATGAAGGGTGACAAATGTAAGGTTTGCTTAGAGCATTTTTTAGAAAGTGGGAGAGTGCTCTTTGGGGGATGGCTGTGAAGCCTGAGCCTCCCTTCCCAGGCTCCTCTCCCCGGTCCGGGCGATCATCTGTTCTTCCCCATTGCATGTGGAATCTGAGCCTCTCCTCTACCCTCTGTTCTCCCAGCTGCTGCCAAGCAGCCCAACTGCCATCCTCCCCTATCCCCTAAGCAGCCACCTTACAGAACCTCTCTAGGGATGTAACACCAGGCTTCTGAGTAACTCTTCTCTCCTACTGACCTAGACACCCGTTTGGGGTGTTTTTGGAGTCTATCTTATTCTAAAACACACTAAGAAAATGTCACATGCTGAGTAGATATTCTACACAGCAACGTGTTGAAACCAAAGAAAATAAAAACTTAGCTTGAAAATGAGCAAGTTTCATATTCTGCAGCTAATCATCAGAAACACATGTCTGCTGCCTGAACTGTGGCAGAGACAGAAAGCCGTCCTTCCAATAACTGTGATTCTGACTCTGCATAAATTTGGGAACTGCTCTGGGAACTGAGGGCTCTGAAACCTACTTTCTTTCCACTGCATGTGCTAGTAGCTCACATTAAGGATAATATAAGATACGTGGGGACTCAGATGCTGGCAGAATTTAACTCATAACAGTGTGGAAGCATTATATGTGTGCTTATGTTTAACTTAGGGCTGGGAAAAATGCTAAATTAAGAGCTCAGAGCATTGGCCCCTACATTCATCCATAATAAAATGTGGCTTTTGGAAGTTGAAAGGGTTCAGCACAATAGAATCAGGCTGTACCAAGGATAGGGGCTTAAGTGTGAGACTCAAATGACTCCACACTCAGCATAAAGATAGGAGGGACTGAAGCTACAGGCATCTTATAACTAGGAAAGTCTGGGAACTCAAAACTATTAACACTTTCCTCGCTATTCCTCCTGTTTACTGAGATCTGCCACCCCCATTGTTAATTTCCTTTCTGTCCACATCAATTCTGACTCTCATTCCTGTCTTATTTCCTCTTTGAAATTTCCCTCGACTACTCAAGCCAGCAGTAATTATAGGATCACAAACGCAGGGAAGCTCAAGGCTGGAAAGGTCTTAAGAGTCACTCCAGGCTGGGTGTGGTGGCTCAAGCCTGTAATCCCAGCACTTTGGGAGGCCGAGACGGGTGGATCACGAAGTCAACAGATCGAGACCATCCTGGTCAACATGGTGAAACCCCGTCTCTACTAAAAATACAAAAAATTAGCTGGGCATGGTGGCGCGTGCCTGTAGTCCCAGCTACTCAGGAGGCTGAGGCAGGAGAATTGCCTGAACCCAGGAGGCGGAGGTTGTGGTGAGCCGAGATTGTGCCATTGCACTCCAGCCTGGGTACCAAGAGGGAAACTCCGTCTCAAAAAAAAAAAAAAAAAGAGTCACTCCAGGCTGGGTGTGGTGGCTCAAGCCTGTAATCCCAGTACTTTGGGAGGCTAAGATGGGTGGATCACCTGAGGTCAGGAGTTTGAGACCAGCCTGGCCAACATGGTGAAACTCCATCTCTATTAAAAATACAAATATTGTCTGGGAGTGGTGGTGGGCACCTGTAGTCCCAGGCTGTGGCAGGAGAATTGCTTGAACCTGGGAGGCAGAGGTTGCAGTGAGCCGAGATCGCACTATTGCACTTCAGCCTGGGCAAAAAGATCAAAACTTCATCTCAAGAAAAACACAAAAAGTCACTCGATTTTCCCTGTTCTTCAAGGAAGAAATTTCTTAGAAAGTATCTCTCACTGTGAACCTCCCACTTTTGCTTGAATACCGCTAGTGTTGGGCGGCTCATGACCTCTTATGTAGTGTACTGCTTAGGAACTCCTACTCTAGATCCGAATACAGTTAGGTTTGTAGTCAGCTCCGCCCCTTAGTAACTGGTTTTTCTTTGGCAGTTTTTGCCACCTCTTTGTGTCTAAGTGTCTTCATCTCAAAAATAGTTAATAATAGACTTTCTTTCATACGGTTGTTGGCCTACCCTTGGTTTGGACCAAAGTTGTGTCTTTGAAAGGCTAGGATTTACAAAACATACTTTTAGAAAAATTTGGTTCTTTCATTTTTAAGGAAGTCAAGGTTAATAGATACCTCAACTGTGGAATAAAGCCAATGTATGTAGACATTTATACCGACGCATGCTGCACTCTGGACAGTTGATATTTGGCATATGAGTTTGCTAGGGCTGCCGTAACAGAGTACTGCAGCTGGGAGCCTTAAACAGTAGAAATTTATTGTCTCAGTAGGATTGGCTCCTCCTGAGGTCTGTGAAAGAAGGATTGGTTCAATCCTTTCTTCTTGGCTTGCAGATGGCTGTTTTCGCCCTGTCTCCTCACATCTTCTCTCTGTCTGTGTCGGTTTCTGTGTTCAAAATTTCATATTTTGTAAGGACAGCAGTCATGATGGATCAGGTCCCGCCCTAACCATCTCACCTTAACCTGATCACCTCTGCAAACACTGCATCTCTAAATAATGGCACATTCTGAGGTACTAGGAGATGGAATTCCAACATATCTTTGTCCAGGGAGATACAATTCAACCTATAATATTGGGTAATGGACAAGGTACCAGGCTTGGCATCCAGAGGTCTTGGAATGAGTCCCAATTCTATTAATGACTGATCGTGTGACTCTGGCCGAGTCTCTGGATCTGCATTTTTGTAGCTGTACGTCAGACAGATTAACTTGGATGACAACCCAGGTCCCTTCTAGCACTACAGGTCTAAGGATTGTGTGGTCCACTTGTTTTGACAATGAACTGATGGAGATTCTCAATATGGGGCCTGGAGAGTGGGAACACGGATGTTTGTGAGTAGGAGTCTCCCGCAGTCCAGTTGCCCCCGGACCACAGCACCTGCATTGCAAGAAATGGACAGTGGCTTTCCACTGCTCTGAAGGAGTCCTTTCTTTCTCTACCAACCTGTTTACAATCCTGTTGCTTGGTGAATGGCCCTATTTTAGCTACAGTGTGGTATTTTTACGGCCTTAAAAGCTCCATAAAGCAATGATTTGGGGTAAGTTAGCTGAGGAATTCAGTGACTTTAAGAACATATTTGTAGTATTTCATAAAAATAAACCAACCTTTACCTTTTATGGGAATAAGCATTTTCAACTGGGAGAGTTGCATTGTTTTCTTCCTCCTCTACTCTAATTCTTAGAATAGTCTTGCAAAAAATTGTACCTGGTAGAGTCCTTTGTGCATTTCTGCCCTTTGACATACTGTTAAAGTCATTGCAGGATAGTTTCATTTTTGTTAAATGATAGTTTAAATGTTGATCCATTTCCGCAGAGCACTGAAGCCATCAGCATATATAATTGCATTAATATTAATTCTCATCTCAGAGAGAAAGGTGTTTCGTAATCACTTGTTATTTAACCCTGGCTGTAACCTTTCTAGGAAAGAAGAGGACAAGTTGACAGGTCTCTGCATACTCTAAGATGAGCTGTTGTGCCGTCTCTCCTCCATTCGGGGCCATAGTGGGTAGGGGACCCCTCCTACCAAACATAGTCCTGGGCACACATCAAGATTTTCATAGGAAAGGGAGATTAGTGATTACTGCTGGATTCAGGAGTCCAGACTTCAGCCTTATGCAGGGAAAAGCTCAGAGTTGTTGATGTTTGTGAGATGTAACTAGGAGATTCTCTCAAAACAGATGTTCCCTGGGTCATCTCTCATTTTGATGCACTTACTGATATAGTGATATGTTTGCCAAAGTTTTCTTTTGGAGAAAGTAGCTCCTCTTGGGATTTGGAGTAGGATGTCTGCCAGTGGAAAAAACTCCCCTCATAGTTCCCTGAAGTGATCTAGGAAGGAATGAAGCCCAAGGTCCAAGGCCTCCCAGTTCTTTCTACCTTGGCCAGCAAACTGCTGTTTTATCACCTCTTAATGATAGGAACAGTAGGTCTGGCTGCATCCTTTCCTTCTGAAGTGCATAAGGGATCCACTATAGACATCTGGGTATAGCACAGAGCTTGCAGGAAATTGTATTTTTCATCATTCAGAATCTCAGAGCCTGGCCTGGCCCTTGGGATGGTGAAAAATTTAGGCTGTATCTGGATACTTCACATCAGACCTTCGTGTGACCAGCCTCCTTTGTGAGCATCGGGGAATGGGGTGGTGCATCCTCTCAGAACTCTTCCCTGCATTTGGGTTGAGATAGCTATGTCATGTCATGTCAGTATTGTTTATTATTCCAATGTTGTACCTTTGGTGTCTTCTTTTAGAGGACAGGGCAGGGCCCCGGTCTCAGTCTTTGCCCCCTCCCATCATTTCGTGAAGTCTCCATTCATCAAGCTCATTTGTAGCCCTTACTTGTTCACTGAAGGAATGTCTGTTTGTCTTTGGAAGCAGCCAGCCTGTTGTTAGCCATCAGAGGCTCCCCTCCTCACTGCCATCACTGTTCATGTCTCTGGCCTTGTTCTTTGGAGGCAGAGTCCCCAGACAGGAGACCTAAAGAGACAGGGTGATGTTTGGGACTTCAGTTCTTTAGAGGTTTGATCCTTAGACAAGCAAAGCTGAATTAGCAGCTGAGAGCCTTCCTCTTGAGGGACCAGTCCTCTGCCCTCTTCTGCCTCCAGCTGCCCTCTGGGAAGATGGGTAATGATGCTGTTGACAACATTCAGTCAGAGGTCGGTGTGGAAGAGCAAGCAGGGCCACCGTGCTCATCCTGCAGGCATCGATGAGGGTCTGATGTGTGCCAAGCATTGTGTCAGGCCTTGAGCAGCATGAATGAACTCATGGTACTTCCTACTTTTGGGAACTCAGATGCTTGAAAAAGACAAGATACCCACAGGGAAAGCTGACTTATCTAAGACCCAGGAATTAGCGCCTGCCACAATTACTTGCACAGCAAGCCATCCATATCTGTTTTGATGAATAATTAAATGAATGAAGTGCCAAATGGCTACTAGGAAGTCTAAGAGGAAAAGTGCTGAGATCTGGGAGATCCAAGGAATAATTTTGTAGATGATTCAGGTAGCCTGAAAGGACCTGCAGTTTTTGACCAGATAGAGAGGAATTGAAGTTCCTGGCAAGAGAGTAGCCCCAAGGCTGGAAGGAACAGAGGAGAACAGAAATGGAGCTGTATGTGTGTGGGGGTATATATGGAGCTGTATGTGTGTGGGTGCATATATGTAGGGGTGTGTGTGTGTGCGTGTGTGTGTGTGTATAGTGTGTATGCATTTATATATTTAGTTTTTGTTTCCTCATTTACTCTTCCCAACTCTTGTTTGCTACTGCCCCCCACTCTGATTTTCTCTTTGATATTGTGATCTTTTTTTTAAACAAGCTAGAGAAGTTCTGCATTTTAAAGCCTATCTCGCCTGCCAAGTTGTGCTCCCAAGTCCTCTAAGCTCCACATGCAGCCAGAATAACTTTAGGATGAAGCTCATTAATAATGTGCATGGTAAATCACATCCTCTGCAGGAGACCTGCAGAGGGGGGCTCTGCCCCTGTCATCAAGCTTTCAGAAGTGGCAGCTCACAAATAGGACACCCCGTCCCCACAGCCTGAAGATGCAGGAGCTGTCCACACAGGTGTCTGGTGGGGAAATTTCTTTGGTGAAATTTCTCCATCTAAGGCGGGGGTTCAAGTGCAAAAGCCTGGTCTCCTTAAACATAGTTGCTTCCTGGCCCAGCATCTCTGTTGCATCTTTGTAGATATTCTCAGTTGGGGGAAGCGGAAATTTCCAACAGCATACCGCTTAGTATGAATACACCCATTAGTTATAATTAAACAGGGCACTGCAATGATTACAAATAAATTTAGCACCAAAAGGACTGTGCAGATATTCAGAGCCATAACAGTGGTCTTCTGATGACAAATCAACCAGGCTTTCCAACGGGCTGTGGAGAAGCTCAGGGGAGGGGTTCTTCTCCCTGGCAGATGACCGCATACTCTCAAAGGGCAATGCTTCCCTGGAGCAAATGCAGCTTGAGTTTATTTCAGGTAACATCCCCAAGGCCTGGGATGACGGCTGCATCTTCTTACTTTTCCTAACATTTGTGAACCATTTTTTTCCTGCTTCATGCTAAATCGCTTGTATCATCATCCATCTCCGGCATTCTCCTAGGAGAGAAAGATGCGCACTGTTTAGAGCAGGCTCTCCTTGTCATCTGCCACCTTTAGCACCAGACTTCTGCAGGATCCAGAGGAGCCAGAGTCCATGCTTGCACCCTGCTCCTAAGCCAGAACCTTCTGGTGGTCTCCCTGACACAGCCATCGTTAGGAGAAGCCGAATCCCACCTTGTGAGCTTGTGGTTAATAGCTCATGGATATCAGCCTGGATATTTTATGCTTCGAAATCCTGCATTATTGTGCCTTTGATATCCTCTGGACCCCACGTAGACAGTGCTTTATTAGACTTCTTGAAATTAGAACATAGAATTTGGGCAGAAGGAAGGAGTGTCAAAACCAAAACACAAAACAAGTTGAGAGGAGTAATGAATGACAGGTAGGTTCTTGAGCAGAACACAGTGAATCCAAAGCAAAGAGCATTATTTGTAACAGGACTCATCACAGAATGGGTGTGACTTCTTCTTCGATGGTTATCGTGCTTGTCCTTTACGTGAGGGCAGCATAGCGTGATGGTCAAGAGCACAGACTTCAGTGCTTAGTTGCCTGGGTTTGAATCTTGGCTTTCTGCTGATGACTAGAGTGTCCTTAGTCAATTTCTCCATGCCTTAGTGTTCCCGTCTATAAAATGGGGCTAATAGTATTATGTTTCTCATAGGATTGTTGTGATAATTAAGTGACACAATTTATGTAAAGTGTACAGAACAGGATCTGTATCTTGTGAAGGTCAATTCTTTCTAACATCTCTTTAGTCATTATTATCCTCACAATTTTGCTATAATCATCTACCCATGTGTTAATATTTAAATGTCTGGTAAAACATTTTAAAAATTATAAATGTAAGAGATACATTAAAAAGTGCACAAAGGATAAATGTAGAAATCAAGAAATTATCATGAAATGAACGTCCAAGTCAAGAAACAGGGCCAGGACCTTGGAAACACTTTTGAGGTCCTCTTCCTGCTTCTCCAGAATTAACTGTATTCTGACCTTCAAACTGTTGTTAGTTTGCCCTGTGTTTGCTTGTTGTACGTATGGGATCATATAGTACGTTTACTTTTGTGTGTGTCTGTGCTATAGTTTGAATGTCTATATCCCTTCCAAAATTCATGTTGAAACTTAACGCCCACTGCACAGTAATAAGAGGTGGGGACTTTAGCAGGTGATTAGTGCCCTTTATAAGGCACTAATCAAGAGAACTAGCTAGGCATTTGGCCCTTCTGCCTTCCTCCATGTGAGGACACAGTAAAGACACAGTGTTCATCCCTTCTGCCATGTGAAAACATAGCAAGGAGGTGCATCTTGGGAGCAGGGAGCAGCCCTCACCAGACACCAAATCTGTTGGTACCTTGTTCTTGAACTTCCCAGCCTCCAGAACTGTAAGAAATAAATTTCTGTTGAGTTTCTACCTCTGTTGTTGCATGTAGCTGTGGTCCATTTATTTTTATTGCTGTGTGGTATTCTATTGTGTTTATCAGTGCATTATTTATTTATTCTGCTTATGGACATTTTAGTTGTTTCCAGTTTGGGCTATTAGAAATAATAGTGGTATCAGCATTATTTCTGTATTTATTAAAGCATGTTTATGCTAAACATGAGTATATTGGCTGGGTTATAACATGTGGGTATGTTATCTTTAGTAGATAGTGTAGTATAGGTTTTTCAGTATTGTACCAACTTACAGTTCCATTCCATGGAAGTTTTAGGCGAGCATACAAGCTTCCATTGCTCTCCATCCTTACCAACAACACTTAGTTTTATCTTTATTTCCACCCTCCACACTGGGGATGGGATACCTTATTGTGTTCTTAATTTGCATTCCCTTGATTACTAATGAGATTAGGCATATTTTCACAGTGACTATTTGGATACTTTCTTCTGTGTCTGTTCAAGTCTTTAATCTGTTTTTCTATTTTAAAAAATATTTTTGTTGATTCGCAGAAATTCTTATATATTCTGGATATAAGGCTTTTCTTGGTAATGTGTTGCTGTTAACTTTTTCACTTTGTGTGAACTACATTTAAACTTTAGATTTATATTAAATAGTAATATCTGTGAAGTTGTAAGTTTGATGTTCATTTGTTTTTTCTAAAATATCTATTTTAATAAAAGTTTGCCCTGTGCCAACTAAAATTTTCCTGTACCACTAATGGTGTGCTTTCTCACCCTTTGGGAAACACCATCTTATCTCATGTAATTTTCACAAGGAACCTGTTAGGTAGGTATATTGTTATCCCTTTTCCACATTTAGCATTGGAGGCACTGAGAGGTTTAATAACTTATCCAAGGACTCACAGTTCAGATGAGGACACAGTGGTACCTGCTTGCCAAGCTCAGCCTATTCCATCATATGGTCAACAGGCTGTTTTATCACTTGCTTTACACTCTAGATCCTTGAGAGACTCTCTGCATCCCGACAGAGCCTTGTAGGTAGTGGAGCCCTCAGCATTTGTAGGGTGGATGGATTGTTGGATAAGTGAATGAAGGGAGAAGCTGGTGAATAGATGAGTGGATAAATAAATGTATGGATTGATGGGTAGATGGTCTGATGGATGGGTGGATTGGTGGGTAGATAGATGAATGGAGGGAGATACGGGCGGATGGACTGATGGGTGGATGGAGGAAGGGAGAGAGGAAGAGAAGAAGGTGGTGGGAATGAATGACATGGGAGGGTAAGTTTTTTCACAAAGGCTTTTTGTCTTGGGAGGAGCTTGCTCTCAGGTCATGTTCTGGTTGTCTGTAAACCTGCACCATGACCTCACATCAGCCTTGCTATGACCCTTCTCTTTTCAGTGGCCTTACCGGAGAGGAAGATAAGAAGGGATCTGTGTGAAAAAATGGCAATTCCAGTTTTCCACTGCTGGGGAGAGAGGTACCCTCTCATCGTCCTCAGTGTAGCAGCTGTTTTAGGAATGCTTGCTTGCAGAGGAAGTGAAAAGTAGCATTGGGCACACTCCAGTGAGTTATTAAAACAGCTCTGTCTAAATGTCAGGAGCAGGGCTGAGATAAAGGCTTGCCTTTGGAATGGCTTTCAGACCCCTGGATGAAGAACTCTTCTCTGCTTCTTCTCTGAGCAGAGAATGAGCAGACTGGAGGGTTAATCCTCACGTTTTCCAGACTCACTATGTTTGACCTCACCTCGTCCAGGCTTTTCTTTGCCTGATAGAACTTGCCCTGTTTCACTCGAGCATTGGCTAGCTCTGTCTCAGGCGCCAACCTGCGTGTTTCTGTGGAAAGGATGGTAAGTGGCGCTCTGTCTGAAGAGCAGCAATGAGAATCTGCTTAGGGAGATCCCTTTTGGGATTGGGGTGGGGTGGGGTGATTGTGAAGGTCACTGTTCCTGGCTATCAGTCTGTTCTTGAGCTATTTGTTGAACCTCTGTTCATGCTAAGTAAGTGGCCACTGGCCCCTGCTCTCATGCTGAGTGCTGGTGACGTGCTCTTCTGGAGTGTTTCTGAGTGTCTGTCTAGGAAAGCGCTTGGTGTATTTAATAAATTGATTTATTGCTTTTATTGATCTGCTGAAGCACTCTATATTATCAGAGGTGATAGTCTTCTTAGGAAAACATGGAAGGTATCTTCATTAGCGTCCATTTTTCTATAAGGCTTTGGAGGGTGCAATGCCAGGATACACAGTGTTCATTCCAGTGATATATTGAACACGATCGGGGTAAACAATGGCTTTGGTATAAATCAGGTGGAAGGAAGAACTGAGACCATTTGCCATCGGCTCGCTGGAGTTTTTGTGATGAAATGAGCAGGCTTCTTTTCTTTCTTTCCATGATGACAAACTCTTCTCTCAGTTTTCCACAGGGAGTGGCAGTAGGCTGAAGTGGCTCTTTAGGGAGACACATACCTCCACAGGCAGAGCAGTCTAGATTGTTTTACCACATTCCACTTAAGGATTGCCATGTGACAGCAGGTAAATCACTTGCCACTTTTGTGCCCATGCTTCTAGCCTGTCAGTTTGTGCCTGACCCTCACCTGTGACATGCTCGCTTTCTCTCTCTGCTTCCTTCCCCAGACCCAGTTGGTCTGGAATGGGCCCTGGTATTTGCTGCACGTTGCTGGTCCTGAGTTTTGCAGACAAGCCCTGATGAGACTGACAGGGATGCTGAGAACCAGAGGGCCATTGATGACAGACACCTCTGCCTCCTTCTACTTTATTTGGCTGGCTGCCTCCCCATGTCCCAGCTTAGGTTTTTCCTTTTTCTCCTGGAGAAGATGAGGGCAGTCTGGCTCCTGCTTTTACCTCCTTACCGAGGATTCTGCAGGATTAGGAGCCTCATTCCTGGGAGCTTTCAATTTTGACAACTGCAAATCCTTCTACCTTCCACGTGGATGCATTTGTTGAGCACTCAAAGCTCCTTGGATTCTTTCTGCATCTGACAAGAAGGAATTTTCTCTCCTTGTGCATCTGCAAAAATTATGCTCTCATTTCAGGAGACCTCACACTAGCACTTGAGGGGTCCAGAGACAGTTCTGAGTTTGAATCTAGTCTCATGCTAGGGTTAGGGTTAGGGTTAGGGCCAGATTACTTAGTTTCTCTGAACTTTGGGGTATCCCTTACTTGCTTGATAGGGATAATATTGCCAGAATCAAAAGATTATTGCAAAGGCGAAATGAGCCAATATTTTCCAAGTACTTAGCAGCATGTGACATACAATGCCTGCTCAAACAATGGCAGCTATCATGATTAGTGAAGACTCTCTAAACATGCATCAAGCAGGCAGCACTTGAAGCTGTGGCTAACAAAGTCTTGTGTTCTCTGTTGGTCCTGGGGGTAAAATTTGAATGAGATGACATGCCCCTGACTGCAAGGAGCTTGATTAATGGATGAGACTGGCAGCAAAACAGGCAATTAAAATATAGCACAAGAAATTCCATGGAAGGGTGGCGGTGGTGGAGGGGCATCACAGATCACAAAAGGGACATGTATGAGGGATATCTAATCCAGCTTAACCAAGATCTGCTGCCATCCCTTTCAGGCTGGACTGAGGCTCTGAAAGCTGACCCGGAGCAGGCAGGGATAAGGAGTCTGCTGTTTGTAAAGGAGCAAACATTCTTGCAATTCCCTCTACCTCCTCAGCAAGGATGAGCCTGCTGCTCCATGATGTTGCTTTACCCTTTAAAAGTTGAGTATGGGCTGGGCACCGTGGCTCACACCTGTAATCCCAACACTTTGGGAAGCCGAGGCAGGAGGATTGCTTCAGCCCAGGAGGCTGAGGCTGCAGTGAGCTGTGATTGCACCACTTCACTCCAGCCTGAGCAACAATGTGAGACCCTGTCTCAAAAAACAAAATGCAAAAAACAAAAAAGTTGTGTGTGGTTCAACCTGATTTCTCTTGGCAATGATGAGTAGTATAGGTTGAGCATACCTAATCCAAAACTCTGCAATCCGAAATATTCCAAAATTTGAAATTTTCAGAGTGCCAATATGACATCACAAGTGGAGAATTCCACACCTAAGTACTTGACACAAACTTTAATGCACACAGTTGTTAAAAACATTGTATGACATTGCCTTCAGGCTCTGTGTACAAGGTGCATATGAAACAGAAATGACTTTTGAGCGTATACTTGATCTAATACTCAAGATATTTCATGAGATGTATGCCCATATTTCAAAATCTGAAAAAACGAAATCTGAAATACTCTGGTCCCAAGCATTTTGGAAAAGGGATTCTCAGCCTGGACTTGCCCCGTGTCTTTCTTCCCTGCTCTAGAGTGCACCCCCTTACAGGCCTGATCCAGGCCTGTCTGCTATTTCCACAGCATTTGCACAGGGCATGTAACACATTTTTTGTGCTTCACAATATTAATAATTAATTGAGAATACAACCAGCATTGAGACTTGCCATACTCTGTCATTCAGAAATGCCCCTAGTCTTTGGGGCTCTCCCTCCTCTTCCACTCCTTCCTACAAGCCGGTGACTGGCTCCCAGTGGGAGCTCTAGGCCCTCCTGCCTACCAGGGGTTGGGGCTTGAGCTGGGAGTTGTACTCATCCTGGTAAAGCAGCCAGCAACCCCTCTTGAATCTGGTTTTGGCCCTTTGCTCTGGCGCAGACCCCTTGCTCCTCAGGGCTCCCTGTCTGAATAATCAATGTTGTCCGTATCTTCAGAGGAAATGCTGCCCAGTGATATCACATGCCGAATCGATTAAAAGCAGAACTTTGAACTCATTTGCTTGGAGAGGTCTCCATGGAGTGACTCACTCAGTCCTCCCTTCACGTTGTCCCGTGTCTGCCGGAAACCCCATCTGCAGCTCAGAAGCGACTATCACTGCAGGCCCAGAGAATAACTGGCATTTTCACAGATTTGCTTGAATAGAAGCTGTTTAATGTGTTTACCTACAACGAAGTCACCTTCTTTAACAGACCTCTCTTCAACTTTTGTTTATAGCTCCATTCGATCAGAACAACCCCCAAGTTTTCATGGCTTTCCTTGTTTCTGTTTTGATTGTGTTTGTTTTTTCATCTAACTTTACCAACATTATATTTTCCTTACAGAGAAAATCCTGATGTTATCCCTCCCCAATCCCCCCATCACCATGGCACGTGTATACCTATGTAACAAGCCTGCATGATCTGCACATGTACTGCAGAACTTAATGTGTAATAATTAAAAAAGAGAAAATCATTGCTAGTTGGGTGCTTGCATCCATTTCATCTTCCCAGCCCTCCTCTAGATGGGAGGTGGAGGGTGTGTGTACCAGTCTCTTAATTCGGAAATGAGATAAGAGGAGGAAAAAGGAGGAGTTCAGGAGATGTGGGATCCATGTCTGGCTGCAGGCTGTGGATGTTCCAGGAGGGAGACTCCATCAGAGAAGTGGGGCTGGAGTTGGGTGTTAGAGGGTGAAGGGAGAGTATGAACAGGCAGGGATGAGGGAGGAGTGCCTTACGGTGGAAGAGGGAGAGGCAACTTGAGAAAGCGCAGAGCTGTGAGTGAGCATGCGTGCCCAAGGAAAGGGAGTCAGGCACTGCCGGGATGCAGGTGGGGCAGATTGGCGAGGTGTGTGGCCAAAGTGTGGAAGGAGCATGCTAGGAGTGATGGTTAATTCATGTGTCATCCTGGCTACAATACGGTGCTCAGTTGTTTGGTCAAATGCCAGCCCAGATGTTGCTTCAAAGCTATTTATTAAGTAGCTTTAAAATGTCATTTAAATCACAGACTTCGAGTAAAGCTGATCACCCTACATAATGTGACTGGGTATCATCCAATCAGTTGAAGGCTTTAGGAGCAAAGAGAAAGAGAAGACTCTCTTTAAGACTGTGACATAGAAACTCAGCCTGAATTTCTAGCCTGCTGCCCTGCAGAATTGAGACTCAAGCCTGCAACGTAACTCTTACCTGAATTATCAGCATGCTGACTTACCCTGCGGATTTGGGACTTGCCAGCCCCTCACAATCCCATGAGCCCATTCCTTAAAATAAATCTTTCTTTTTCTCTCTGTATATATTTATATCCTATTGATTCTGTTTCTCTGGAGAGCCCTGACTACTACACCAGGTGAAGGGAGGGCTCTGCTAAGTGATCACAGTCCCAAGGGCAGCCTCTGAGAGCCCCGCTCCCTTTGCAGGGTATTTGAAGACCAGACGTTGAGTCAAATTCTGCAGCCAAATTCAATGCCCTTAAGACTTTCTGCTCAGAAGATCTCACGCAAAGGGAATCCCCAGGACTCTTTGAATTAGATCTTCCGTTTGTGCAGACACGTGATAAATGTGTTGGCTCCAGCCTGGCTCACACCACTTTTTCCACTTTTTGGGTGGAGTCAGTTTTAACTGACAAAGAGTACCTCTACTGGTGGACCTATTTTTGGTGTGGGGGTTAAAACCAATGCTCTGCATTCTGTTGGACTGCGGAAAGATTGCTTTTTCGATAAGCCAGCCTTGGGTTTTTTTCTGAGTCAGTGGTATGAGAAATACCTCTCCTGAAGGCCACTGCGCGAGTGAGTCCCTGCAGAAGCATGCCCGAGCTGTCAGGTGCAGGGAGAAATATCTTTAGTAAGAGCAGGTCATAGAATGAGACCCTCCCACTGCAGCATAGATGGGCAGAGGGGTTTCCACAAGGACAATTCTTAAGAATCTCTGTAAAAATGCATGACTCCATCTGTCTCCTCTCTCTTCTTTGGCTTTAGATGAGCTGAGCCATTTAAAAATTCCCCAACAAGGGACCCCAGGCATCAGAAGAAGTGATGAACAGATTTTCAATTTGGCCCTGATTTGCATAATTTTTTTTTTTATTTCTGGCAATTGAAATTGTTGAGACTACGGGCTGGAGATGGGTAGTAGTGGGTTTTTCCTACTGAAGGAGATTCTTGATTGGTCTGGACAGACTGCTGGCACTCCTGGGTGCAAGGCTCTGACCTCAGCTTCTCCAGAGAAGGAAGAGATGGCAAAGGGGAAGGCCTGGGGTTCCAGGAAGGACTTTGCAACCCCACTGCAGAGTCAGATCCTCCAGGTCTCCTCCCAGAGCGGCTGCCTGGTAACTTTCCCAGGGTGTCCTTCAGGGAGCATCTCCTCTTCCATGTGGCTGGATTCTTCTGATAGGAGGCTGCCTTGTAATTTCGCACTGACAGGACAGTTGGGCCTCAGACAGAGCCTGGGGACTTGGCTGCTTGGAACCAGAACCTGGCCCTTCAGAGGAGCTGCAGAATTTCAACAGAGGAGAGACTTGGGAGAGGTATGTGGCTGAAGAGGAGGCCCAAGGGTATGTCTTGAGGCTCCATGTGTGATAATTTGGGCTATCTTTGGTGGTGGTGATGAAGGAACATCTAATTATAAGAATACTAGTAGCTAGCATTTGTTGAGTGCTTCTTCTAACCCAGGTGCTGGCCTAAGCCTTTGCTCATACTTAGTCATCTACCTGCCCCAGTAAGCCTGTGAGGTGGTGCTCAGTTATTCTCATCCTCAGATGGGGAGAGAGACTAAGAAACTTGCCTGGTTACCTAGCCAGTAGTTGGTGGTACAACCAGGGTTGAACCTAAGTGGTCTGGCTTGGAGCCTGTGTTCCAAACCTTTGCACATACGAACTTTCTCCCTAGCCTGTCTCTTGGCCTTGACTCCATGTCCTTTTTTCCTGCCTAATGTGTGGGTCAGGCCCCACAGGAAGCCATTTAGATAACAGTGTGGTCTTTCTGGAGGCACCTGTAGTCTGTGTCAAGAAAATTCTTGCTCAAGAAGAGTTTCCCAAAGACTGCTGCATGTCCTTGTTCAAAACTCTCACCCCACCCTGAAATTCCCTCCAACCTCTCTCCTCTTTGCACTCAAATCCTGCCTCCTGCCCTTTAAAGCCTCAGCTCCCATTCTACCCACTCACGGAGAGTTTGGGTAGGGCTACCTGTGAAGCAGTGCTCTCTGGGAAAAAGCTTCAATCTGATCTTGCAGATTAAGTGGATCCCCACAGTAGAAATAATGATATAAACCTCAAATCTAGATGGGAAAAAAAATCAAATCATATAGGTGGGCTCTCTGTCCCATGGGAAGACATGGATGGACAGACAAGTTAGTAGCACCCTTCTTGACTCTTCCCTTGTACCTTTGCAAGGGGTAGCCCTCCCCTGGCGTCTGGGCCTTGTTTGAATTCTTCCTACAGGTCATAGAAAGAAGAGGACAGCAACTCTGGTCTAGGCAAAAAGGGAAACCAATGAGTGTAGAGGTGTGTGTGGAAGGTGCGTGGGGCTGGGGCAGGAAACTACCACCTCCCACTGCATTCCAGAGCAAGGCATCCACCTGGTGCTGTGGAGGGAGGTGGGGGGTGTGACGTCAGTGCCTCTCAGGCTTCTGGCAGCCAGGCAGCCTTGCAGCCCAAGTGCTGGGCCTCAACAGGTGGCTGCCTCCTCCCTTCAAGGAGTATCCTGTTCTGTGTGAGCCTCGGTATGGGAAATAAAATGACTGAAAGCCCATAATTAATGCGGTATTGACTAGAGAGAATGAAATTATAAAAATTATAAGACTAGCTACTAATTAGGGGCTTAGGCGAGGGCCTGTGGGCAGCTGACAGGGGAGGCCTTGGGACCTCAGCAAGTGGGCAGGAGTGGGCTGCTGATGAGGCACTGTTCTTCACAGACTCAGCCATGGTGCCCCTGTCAGCTCCCGATTTTATAGGTAGGTAAACTGAGGGCACAGACATAAAGAGTTGCTCACTCAGATCTCGGGGAACCTGACACTAGGCCAAGAACTGTTCAGTTTAGCTTCTCCCAGGGTCGCACACAGAAAGAATCTACCTACACACAGCACATGGCTGGTGCTGATAATAACATACATTCTTCCAATCATTCATTCCTTTGTTCAAAGACATTTTATTTTTATTTTTTAGACAGGGTCTCACTCTGTCTCCCAGGATGGAATGCGGTGGCACAATCATAGCTCATTATAGCCTTAAACTCCTGGGCTCAAGTGATCTTCCCACCTTTGCCTCCCAAGTAGTTAGGACTACAGGTGTGTGCCATCACACCTGATTAATTGTTGATCTTTTGTCAAGACACACTCTTGCGATGTTGTCCAGGTTGGTCTTGAATTCCTAGCCTCAAGTGATCCTTTGATCTTGGCCTCCCAAAGTGCTGGTGTTATAGGCAGAAGCCACCATGCCTGGCCGTTTTTAAAGATATTTATTGAGTGCCTGCCATGGATCAAGTACCGGGCCAGACATGGGATACAGCTGGGAACAAAAGCAGACAAACGTTCTTCTCCTCATGTAGCTATTTTTTGAGAAGGAGTGAGAGACATAAATTCAACACACAATAAATAAATAAATAAATAAATACTATGTCAGAAGGCAGAAAAAACAACAGAGAAAAACAGACTGGACCGTGTAGGGTTCCCGCTGTGGCAGATCTCTAGTCAGAGATCAGCAGGATGCTCACACGATAGTAAGGCGAAATGAGTGATCCCGCTCTGGCAACATGAAGGGTGCTGAACAGTCTCCAGCCTTGAGAAGGGCAGGAGGTGGAGTTGGAGGAGGACAGAGCTGGAGGCTATAATTCATAAGACCATGTAAGAGTTGGCCAAGATGTACCACCCCCCAGGGGCCCAGGGGGAATCCTGGGCAGAGGAATGAGCTGGCGAGGTCAGGGTAGGCTTCCTGGAGGGAGACTTCCTGGCTGAGCATGGGGGAAGTGGCATCATGGGATATTTGGGGATGTTGCAAAAGGAGGATGCAGGTGGAACTCGTGGACTGGCCTGGGAGCAGAATGCAGGAGGGGAAGGAGAAAGGGATGAGAGAAGAAGTGCAGCATAGGGCTGACCTTGGGGACTGTGGAGAAGAGGCTCATGGATTTTATCTCCAAGGGGAGATGAGGAGCTTCTGTGATTTATAGCTGGGTGACATTGTGAAGAGGCCACTTTTTAAAGGTCATTCTGGCTGCTGCAGAAGGGTTGTGCTGGAGTAAGAAGGCACCT
The DNA here is from genome assembly GCF_049354715.1 of Callithrix jacchus. Classification (NCBI taxonomy): domain Eukaryota; kingdom Metazoa; phylum Chordata; class Mammalia; order Primates; family Cebidae; genus Callithrix; species Callithrix jacchus. The sequence goes on from NC_133515.1 coordinate 92,220,183, forward strand.
GTAATCCTCGTGCCTTGAGGGCTGTGACTAAGGGGTGGAGAGAGGTGATGGATGTCAGAGAGGGAGGAAGAATCACAAGGCTTAATGCTGAGCTTTACTCCCCAGTCTGGAGGTGTATTTGGGGTTTTGACAGGGCCATAGTCTCCGGTTTTGCTGTCTTACACATATGGTAACTTTCCAGGATGGGGACAGGAGGCCTGATTCCTTAGGTATGCTCTACAGATGTCAAATCTCATGCCACTACTGCTGGATGCCACTCAGTCTCTCCTCCCACAATCTTCTTTCCCTAAGTCTAGCCTAAACTTGGCCAGCCAAAATCAGACAGACTCTGGGGGACGGTCAGCATGAGATGTTGGGGTCAGCCCAGGACTAAAGGAGATGCACATGACCTGTTCCTGAAAGACCTAGCAGGACAGGAGCTTTGAAGGCATTAGCTGTCCTGAGTCTGGTTACACTGTGATAAAGAAGCCCCAGGCCATGGCTGAGTGCCTGAAATCAGCAGAGACAGCTTTGGGAGGTTGGTCAGCAGAGACCTCTTTGAGGGTTTGCAATAAGGGTTCTTCAGCTTGTGGCAGCCTGGCAGAGGCTCTTGGGTTTTCTGGATGGACAAGATTGAATCAACTTAGTACCTAGTGTCCCTGATAAGAGTCATAGCTTCCAGCCTGGGCTAGGACTGGGTCTGGGAGAGGAATCACGCTGTGATTCCAGGCCCTACTGAATGCCTCTGCTGGGACCCACAACGCAACCTCTGGAAAGATCTGAGTGGGGCTGTCATGGGGCTGGGGACAGCTGGAGCCCAAAGGGTCCAATCTCAGAGCCATGCAGGGGCAGTACCCATGGACAACCCAGGCTCATGAGTAAGGAGAGTAGCCAGGTAGGTAGAGCAGATGAACAAATGGAGATTCCATATGTCAAAAGAGCCCCATTTAATGACAGAACAGAGGCTGGAGTCCTGGCACCACTCCTCCTAGCCCAGCGCCCCTCCCCAACTCCCTGGGGTCTTGAGTGGAGCCTAACTGAGAGTTCTCAGAGGCCACCATGGGATGGATGAGTTTGAGAGAGCCAGCAGTCTGATGCAGAAACTTCACATTGATTCAGTGAGGCAGCGTTGCTGTGCCAGGGTTGGCTTCCCCAGCCTCTCTGTGCAGACTGAGGTGGGTGTGTACTATGTGCTTAATTATAGTGCACATAACCAGAGAGGAGCTACTCAGAAGCACATGTCATTTTGTTTGGGGATAATAGACATGAAGGCTAGAAAACATCTATTAGATCATCCCGTCCTGCCTCTGCCAGAGCTGGTATGATGGGTGTCAAATCACTTGGGCTTTCTTCAGCCTGTGACTCAAACAGGGGGAGCTGGGTGAGGCCTCTGGGGAAATGGCAGCCCCAGGTGTTTCTCAAACTCTGCTCTGCTTTTCCTTGTCTGTCTCTTCACTTTTTTCCTCCACAGATCCGGTTCTGCAGGCCTTGCCCTCTCGTGTCCTCCCAGTGAGCCTTGACTCCTCCAGCTTCATCTACTGAGCCCCCGCTCTGTAGCAGGGCTGCCCACGCTCAGTTCTAGGGGTTCAGACAATGATATCCATCAATCCACAGTCAAGAGTAATGTGAGATGTGCCCACGAATAATTTCAGTTCATGACCAAATATGGAAACCACCATGCAAGAAACACCAGTGTAGGTTAGGGAAGGGAGAGCTGGCTTCTGTCTCTGCTTGTTGGAAAGAGATGGCAGCTCCCTTAGCAGAGCTGAGTGAGATTCATTAAGTGGAGGAAAGGGGTGGAGGTTTTCCTCCATTTAGTGGGGAGCTACGGCTTCCTTCTCTTCCTCCTACTGCCTGAGCTGGGCCTGGTTAATATCCTTTGTCTTCACTTCATCTTTTTGGCTGTGACTGACTCTCTCTAAATCCAACCTTTGCTACCTCATCCTTCTTTTCTTCCCCTTCTCTTCCTTCCTTTGTCCTATTTTAGATACAGTGGGCCAGCAGATGAGGTTTGAGACCCGGGCAGGAGTCAGGGGACCAGAAAACTAGGGCCAGAGCTGCCACCAGTCTTCAGCTCCTGAATCTGCAAAATGAGGGGTGAGGGCTAATCTCTATGGACCCGTTAAAGCTTGATGTTCTAGGAATTTCCAGAGCAGTGAGCTACCCAGGGGAGTCAGAGTCCAGAGGTGCGGCCTTATAGCTGTTTCTTTCTCGTGATTTCTACCCCACTATCAGTCTGGCAGCCCCGAAATCTACATGCCCAGCACAGACCCCCTTCCTGAGCTGTAGGACCACACATCCCACTGCTCCCTCCCTGGCCCTGGGAGGAGCTTTAAAACCAGCATGTCCAAAAAGAAAATCAGTACATTGCGTACCATTCCGATTCTGTTGCCAGGATGCATGTGCGTAGCGCACACACATTTGCACACTTCTGAGCATGTTACTTTCTGCTTAAAACCACTCCACCAGGATAAATCCCCAGAAATCACAGCTTGGTGTGGCACAGGCCTTTACTGACCTGACTCTAGACTTATCTCTCTTGTCTTCCCACCCCCCCTAGACATCATACTCTAGCTATCCCTTACTGGTGAACACACCATGGTGTTTCCCACCTCTGTGTCTCAGCATCGGTTCTTTCACTTGTATGGAAGATCATTTCTCCTTGTGTTTTACTGAGGAACTTCTTTTCATTCATCAAAACTCAGCTTATCACCTCTACCATGAACTCATCTTGGCCATCACTTGTCCCAGTTAATCACTCAATCTTCCTTGCCATCCTTACCCTGGTGAGTACAGTCTTTATACATTTATCAATTAGTTATTATCAGTTTACATGTGTGTGGGCACTCCATCTGCTATAGGTCTTGTTGTCCTAGATTTCTGTAGCACAATGCCCATCACTTATTAAGTGCTAAAGTTTCTGATTTTCATAAACCGAACTGAAATGAATCCCAATTACTGACCTGTGGGACTCCCAGCCCCCTGACATCTCGGCCCTGCCCAAAGTCAGGAGTACATTTCCAGAGGGCTCTGCAGTGGGAATAGCAGTGGGAGTCTGTGTGGATTCAGCTCAATACATGCCCTGTGTTAGGTGTTTTCCCTTTTGCAGGCTGGAGTGAGCCCTTGAGCTGACCCAGAAGTTCTGAGCATTTATCACCCAGTATTGATGACCGTGTATTTTGCCTCCTCTCTTTATGCCTAAAGATGAAGGAAGAAATACAAGCTCATGTTACAAAGAGTATTTCCCTGGTTTATCAGCTTTCCCCCTCTCAGTTTGAGCTCAGAATGATTTCTTAGTTCTCAGCTTTTCTTCCTCTGATCAAAGTGCCTGAGGCAGTGAGCACTAGGAGGGCAGGAGAGTTTCTGGCTGAGCCCAATGCTCCCCTCTTCTGGACTGTTTCAGGAAGCCGTGACCCAGTGTTCTCTGGTCAGGCGAGCATGGCCTGGCTGCGGAAGGGTCTCCAGAGCCTCGTGGTTCCGGGTGCCCTGGATATTAGGGGCAGCTGCCCTGCCTCCACTGGGAGAAGATTAAAGTCCCCTTTTCCTTCCTTCATCCCTCCCTTCCCCACCCTGTTCACTGAATCGCTCTTTTCTCTCCAATGAATTAAATGCAGAAAATCCTGAGCAGGATTTCTCTCTTCAAAGGACCAAATAACCTTTCTTTTTATTCCCCCTAATTTTTTTTCCAAACTGCACAAAGAAAACACGCAAACGGACTTCAAGTTAAAGGTGAGAGAAAGAAAGAAAAGTTGAAGCGAAGTAATTTTAACTTGAGAAGTAGAGCAGTTGAAACCCAGAAAAAAAAAGTACACTCAGCAATATAGTCCTTTCCTACAAATTAATTAACCCAAAGTGCTTGTTTAATTAGTGTGAGGAGTAGGGAATTGAGTAGCTAACAATATCTCTCACCCAGTTTAGAATTATGTTCACAAAATAATTTCTCCTTCTTTTCCTGAAAGGGTTGAGAACGTTGCCTTTATTGGTCTGGAATTAGTAGGCACCTCATGGCTGGAGGTGTATTTTCAGGTGGATTGGGCCTCTGAAGAGGTGGCTTTTCTGATGTACCCCTCTGACTCCCTGCTTGTGTGGATGACACAGGTGGCCTGGCTGCCACAGGGTGAGGGCAGAGGCCACTTAGCCCTGCTCTAGAGAAATAGCTCTGAGGGCTTCCAGAGACCAGGGCTCTGGGCCCCTCGGTCCTTCCCACTCTTCTCTTCCCACTTCTGTGCTGCATGTAAACTTCTTTTTTTTTTTTGGAGACGAAGTCTCACTCTGATGCCCAGGCTGGAGTGCCATGGCACGATCTTGGCTCACTGCAACCTCCGTCTCCTGAGTTCAAGTGATTCTCCTGCCTCAGTCTCCCGAGTAGCTGGGACTACAGGCTTATGCCATTATGCCCGGCTAATTTTCGTATTTTTAGTAGAGATGGGGTCTCATCATGTTGGCCAGGCTGGTCTCAAACTCCTGACCTCAGGTGATCACCCGCCTTGGCCTCCCATAATGCTGGGATTACAGGTGTGAGCTGCCACGCCCAGCCTGCATATAAACCTTTGAGTTTCCTGCTTTTGACATGAGCACGGATATTTATCACTTCTAGAAGCACTAGGAGAACTCAAGTCCAAGTGCCGAGAGACCTACAGTGCAGTTTAACACCTTCTCACAGGAGTCTTTGGGGTGGGGGCTTGCTCGGGAGCTGTAGAGCGTGGGGGTGGGATAAGTTCTCAACCCATGTTGTTCTTTTTTCCATAGACTCCTTTGGCATCTGGTGAGGCCTGTGGATTCATTCCCAGAATCACATTTTTAATGTGCTAAATAAATAACATAAATAAGACAAGTATGTGGTACAGTCAGAGGTGGGCTTCTTTATTAAGTGATTACAAAGCAAGATCTATTTGGAGGTCTAATAACTGTCATAACCTTGAAATAAATCTCATGTGAAGAAATCTGTAACAATCATAACATATTAAAAGATCCGATTTCTACTGTTGGCAAATCATAGATATTGCTAAAACTGTGGTTTATTGCCCGCATTTATAATTGAACGAAATGCTGGAGTTCAGTGAGAAGGATGTGAAAATAAAGAGCTCCTTTTCCCCCCATGTAAGTTCACTGGACCTCTGTTCTTTTCATGGGTCTTCTGGTGAGTCTTTGCTAATAAATGAGTTTCTTAGAAATGTCACCGAACCTTGGTGTCTTCTACTGAATTCTTTTGTACTTTACTTGGGGAGGCTTTGCCACTCTTTGTTGCTCTCTTGAAGTCATTGAGGGCTGCGTTGTTAAGGGACTGAAAGAGGTTGAAGATGATAGAAATGGAGTGAGAACCCCAGTATACCAGGTGCAGGACAAGTAGTACTAGGTCGTCGAGCTGTGCTGTGAGGAAAGAAGGCTGAGAGCTTGCATACGGGCCAAGGACGATACATGAGCGCTGAATCCCCTGTGCCTCACAGAAGGGAAAAGTGTGCCTGCTTAAGAGGTAAATTGGCCAACTCACATGGTGAGAGGGAGGCGCCTCGGGGACAGGCAGGGTGGAGGCCTATGGGGCGGGGCATATTGGCAGGTAAAGGAGGTGGTGGAATGTGGGCTACTGGAACAGAAAAAACCGTGATACCTGAACTTGAGCCCCTTTGGGCTGTAGGGACAGGGTAGGGCCTCTTTCAAGCTCCCCAGGATTCTGCACCATGATTGGATCCAAAATGCAAGTATATGGATTGCATATACATTGCACTGCACAATGTAATCCATACTGAAAATGTGCAGATTGTCAGGCACACCTGGCCAGACACTTCGAGTTCTTTCTCTTCTGTATGTTCTCCATGAGCGAGGTGTCAGTGTCATCATGTGTACTTAGAACTTTTTCACCCACTGCCCATTTCCTTCCCAAATAGCCCCTCCCAGCTTCTAAGCAGCAGTTTCAAGCATCGTAAACAAGTATCTGTAAGCCAGCTGCTCATTTGCCCCCTCTTTAGTGCCTTTGATCACTAGTAATCTCAGAGCAGAAAAATGGTTTTATCTTTCTTAGTTGTTATTCAGAGGACTGGGGGTGGGTGATTGAACTTCTCTGCTAGAGAAAGAAAAATTGCTCTTTTTTTTTTGTGATTCTGGCTGTTTTTATTTTTTCCCCTTTTACACAAAACCAAGTGGAAGAAATAATACAGGATTAAAACTGCAAAATTAATTAATCAGTAGAGCATGTATACACACAAAAAGTCCAGATAGGAAGACAGGCTTATTTGCAATTAAAGCAAGGTAAAATTAAGGTGTTTTTCTGATGAAATATTTAAAAAAATCAAACATATGCTACAAAGGGCACAACTGTTTAGAGCAATATTAAAGAGGAGAAAACAACACTTACTTAATAGGGACAGATAAACCACAAGGTAAGATGTAATTTTACTAAAGAAAAATCTCAAAATGACTTTTCTTCCCTAAGTTAATATTTTTGGGCCTTGAAAACAGAACCCACATGATACAGGCAGAGGGTTCCCTAAAGTCTTTGTTCTCTAACAAAGACTTAGAAAAGCCTTAGAGCTGTGTGCATCAGACCTAGTGTAAATCTGCAGGTAGAGGTATGGAATCCTCACTTTCTCCCTTTTAACACAAAGCTCAGGCTTTTCCAAGATATCAGGCCAAACCCTAATGACCAAGTGACCATCAGAAGTTTTGTGGTGAGAGATTAGATACAATTCCAAATAAACTGGAGCCCACAGGCCTGTTCTTCCTGATGAAGAGTGTGCGTGTGTGCTCACGCGCGCATGTGTAGGAGACTACCTCGTACTTTTTAAACCACAGCCAAAGATGCAGAAGAGGTTATTTTTTTCTTTGGGGACTGTGTTGCTCTTTTCTCCAGGAAGTATTTGTTAGTGCTTTCTATTCATAGCACCGTGCTAGGCACTGTTGGTCAGGAGGGCAGGCAAATGCCAGAGTAAATCAGATTCACGTTCTGCTACCGGAAAGCAAAGTGTGATGTGGGAGGTAAGATGAGACTGTCTGGGTTACTGCAAGAGGAGGGGCTGAGAAAATTGCACATGAGAGGTGCCAGCAGAAGGCCACCAAGGTGACCTTGAGAACTGTGGCCCAGCTGACAATTTAAAATTACCAGCGATAAAGAGGATATTGCAGTGCCTCACTGGGAAAAGTAGAAAAGCAGGTCAGGCAGGGTTTTCTTAAATGCTAATTACACAGTCTCAAAACATAAGGGACACATGCAGGTTTATTCTTTGTCCTTTGAACCTCATTGATGCCAAAGCACTTTCATGCATGTTGTTTTATTAGCACTTTGTGATAAAACTATGACATAGCATGAGTTACTATTCCCATCTGAGAGCAAAAGGAATACAAGGCCAGAGACATGAACACCTTTGTACCGTACTTGAGGATCGTCCCTGCCAAGCTATAACTTGGGCAGGAAGACGGAAAAGGTATCACACATAGGTGCCTGGGGATATTGATATCAGAGCTTAGATCCCAATTTTCAAGGCTGTAAGCTCTTGTCTGCTTTTTTTCTGTAGGAGGGGGACAGAGCCTGCTTCAAATGGAATGGAGTGTGTCCATCTCTAGCACATCATGCTCACTGAATGTCTGGGGGAGACGGTTGAGGTGGAGCTGAAGGCAGTCGGGGGAGACCTGTGAAGACCTTCTCTGAAGAAGGAGGGTAAATGCCACATGATCTTTGGTGCCTGTTGGTATCTGGTCCCTTCCCCACTAATTCTAGTCTTTCTAACTCCTACCCAGGTGTTAGGTGATCATGTATGAAGCAGTGACTTCTTGGGATTATTTATCTTTTACTTTGGATGTCTAATCAGAATAAAGCACTCATCTTAAAGGCAAGAAGTGATAATGATGGATGGTGACATGATGGAGGCTGCAACCCTTCCACCTGTTTGTAAAACACTAAAAAAAAAGTGACCTCAGGTAAGTAAGTATCCTCCAGTGAGAAAGTAATTATTTCCTACCAACCACATGATAAATGTACAGGTGAGTAAAACTTGGACGGTTGAGGGAAAGTTTATCTAGAAGAATGGCTGGTAACTTAGACCCTAGGGACAGAACTAGAAGGAACTCAAATGAGGACCGTGGTCAGCTCAGCCAAGGGCAGGGTGAGGGATGTGGGGCCGTAGCATTCAGGGGCAAGTTTCCACAGGCAACTTCTTTCTTGGTCAACACTGATAACTTTCTGCACTCACAACTTCTACCACGTTAGCACCTGGTTATCCATTCCTGACCCGCCTCTTCTCCTTGTTAATTAATTTCCTGTTTCTGATTGGAATTGCCGTGGGTGATTCTGCACCTACAGGTAATCAATACGGGGATGGGTCTACTCTTATTTTCACAATTCTGTTTCCTGTCTTCTCAGCCCACAGAGGTGCTTTCTCCTGGATGCACTCAGCACTCATACAGGGATGGGAGGGGATCTCAGGCCCTGGAATGCCCCAGGGAGGGGTCCTGAAAGAAGGACACTTCCTAATTTGTATTTTATTTGACATTTACCTACCATTTGTGTACTAGTCATTGTTCTAATTGTTTTACAAATTTAACTATTTAATCCTTACAACCACTATAATCCCCATTTTAAAAAAGGAGAAATGAAGACCCAGAGAGGTTAAATAACTTAGCCAAAGTCAAACAGCTATCAAATAGCCGAGGTTAAGATTCAGATCCAGGTAGTCTGGCCCTAGAACAACACTGCACAATACAAATAAGATGTAAGGCACCAATGACAAGCCCATACATAATTTAAAATTTTGTAGTAGCTACATTAAAAACACTTTAAAAAGAAACAGGGAAATTAACTCTAATAACTTGTTTTCCCTAACCAATCTAAAACGTTATCATTTTGACATGTAACCAATATTGAAAACTATTAATGTGATATATTCTTCCCTACTAAATCTTCAAAAGTAGTGTGTATTTCACACTTACAGCACATGTCAGTTCAGACTAGTCTCATTTCAAGTGCTTAGTAGCCGCCATGCTGAGCGATGCTTCTTTAAGTCCTGCTCTTCAGCAGTGAGCTATGGTGCCCCTTGGCTAATCTGCCCATGGAGTCTAGAAGGACCTTGAAGGTAGGGCTTTTAGAACAACTGCTTGTTAGCAGAGGTGTGGGCATGATACAAAGACACAGGGAGAAACACAGGGGAAGACACACCAGTAGGACTACCACCGCCTGCATCAAGGAACATGACAAAGATTCCCATCCCCTTGAGAAGTTGGAGAAGGCTAATCCTGGAGTTTGTGGGTATTCTGAGAGCTGGGAAAGTGTCTTCTTGAAGACACCCTAACCCTGTGTGCACAGCAGATGCCTGGAGTCCAAAGAAGAGCCTTGCTCATGAAGAGCCACCACGATGAAGAAGCCATACCCATAAGGCCAACACTGGCAAGTAGAGAAGGAAATGGAAAGTGTCTCCAATTCTCTCTAGTAGCTCCCGCATCATAACTACCCCTGAATTCTGCTTATTAATCTGTTGTTATTTATTTATTTGGTTGTATTCCATTTTATTCCTTGAATGGGTGAGATGTGTTTACAAAGATAGTTGGATAATGACAAGATGACATCAAAGACTCCAAAACATGAGGCAGAGGAGAAGTAAGAATGGGAAAGCTGAATGGAAGCAGGTGAAGTGGGTTCAAAAGTGCCTCCCTTAGGATCTCGAATACTGGCTAGAGATGGGCTGTATTGATTTGAGTCTAAGCTTCCCAACAGCCTAGGCTGAGAGGGACGCACGATGGTTACACGAATCACAGTGTAACTAAACAGAAACAAGCAGGAGCAAGAAGCAGAGTGAAGATGTTACTGTTTTAGATTCAGAGCCTGAGAGAAGGCCCTCTGAACTCCTTGAAAAGAGGCGTCATCCAGTCTCGATGCCATCCTCAGCAGGACACTGGTGTAAGATCTTCCCTACCCTTCCATGCACCCAGAGTTTCCTTTCCTGCCTCTGTTTAGACTGAGGGCTTATCACTGTAGCTATTCTATAGCCATTGTGCAGCATACAATGCTTCCCAGATACTCAGCACACAAATAAACTGGCTTAATTTGAGGACAGTTGCAGTGATTTAGATCAATGCATTTTTAGTGCGGGAACTACTGTGAGTTCAGCAAAGCCTGTCTCCTTCAGTCCTGGACACTTACCATGAGTGCTTTTCTCAGCCTTCATTGCAACTAGGTGTGGCCTCAAGACTGAATGTGGGCAGAAACGGTTGGAAAGTAAACGTGTTCTCTCTAAACCCCTTTCCCTATATGCTGTCTGGAAGGAAAAGGATATCAGGACCCACAGGAGGGTGGAGTTACAGGAAAGAAGAAGCGTGGGCCCCTGGAGGCCTGGGGGAAGGAAACACAGCCAGAAAACCTCAATTGGGCTGTGATGTGCACAAGAAACTAACTTCTACTGTGTTAAGCAACTGAGAATCCAGGATTCATCTGTTAGAACAGCTAGCAGTACTTTAACTACTACGATTCCCTGTCGGGAAATAGTCCCTAAACACAATTCCTCTCAATCAAAGGGCACTGAAAGGTTTGAGTGGCACCAAGTTCAAGGTTACATTCCCTGACAACTAGCAGGAGTGCAAATATTCTCCATTGCAGGGAAGTGGGGAGGTGTAGAGTCTCATGTTTTAACAGTCACCCAAGGTGGGAGTAAGATTAACATACTCTTGTCAAAATTGTGTCACCTTACAAGAACTCCTGCCTGAATAGAAAGCTCTTATGTCTCCTTTTGGAGATAAGCCAGGATGTACCTGTGGGTAAGGCCAAGATTCTCTTTAGAAAGTCATTTGGATCTACCTGAACACATGGGAAAATGATAAGCAAGGCCACACAGCTTTATACAGTGAAATCTGCTCTAATAATTTTTGCCTGGAAAAAAAAATTTTAAAACAGCCGTAACCCTATGACTGTTGTGCCCTTAAGAACAAAACAAAACTTGCACAGTTTACCTGTCCAAGTCCCCTTCTTTTTTATTTTAAAACTACTATATTGTGGCATGACTGACATGGAAGGAACTATATGTATATTTAGTGTATACAACTTGATGAGTTTGTGAATAAGTGTACATCCATACAACTGTCACCACCCTCAAGGCCACAGACATACCTGTCACCTCCCAAGGCTTCCATGCCCCATTTGTTTTTATTATTATTTCTATTTGTGGTAAGAACACTTAACATAAGATTTACCCACTTAGCAAGTTTTAAGAATACAATCGGCTGAGCTCGGGTGGCTCACACATGTGATCCCAGCACTTCAGGATGCCAAGGCAGGAGGATCACCTGAGGTTGAGAGTTTGAGACCAGCCTGACCAACAGGGAGAAACCCCATCTCTACTAAAAATACTAAATTAGTCGGGTGTGGTGGTGCATGCCTGTAATCCCAGCTACTCAGGAGGCTGAGGCAGGAGAATTGCTTGAACCCAGGAGATGGAGGCTGCAGTGAGCCAAGATTGCACTATTGGACTACAGTCTGGGCAACAAGAGTGGGGAAAAAAAAAGAATACAATACAGTGTCATGAGCTATAAGGTCTATTTGGTAGAGAAGGTCTCCAGAAACGGTACCTTTTGACCATCCTATCCCCATTTCCCATTTCCTCTCCCCCAGTCCCCTGGCAACTACCCTTCCACTACTTCTATATGTTTGACTGATTTAGATTCCACATATAAGTGAGATTGTGCAGTAATTGTCTTTCTGTGCCTGACTTATTTTGCTTCATATAATGTACTACATGTCCCTCCATGTTATTGCAAATGGCAGAATTTTCTTCTTTTTTAAGACTGAGTACTATTTTATTGTGTGTATACACACACACACACACACACACACACACACACACGCACACACTGCATTTTAGATATTCATTTATCCATCAATGGACACTCAGTTTGTGTCCATTTCTTGACTATTGTGAATAATGCTGCTGTAAATCTGGGAGTGTAATTATGTCTTTGAGATTCTAATGCTGACTTCAATTTCTTTGAGTAAATATCAAGAACAAGCTGAGGCCTCATATTTCTAGATTTCAAATTACATTACAAAGCTATAGTAATCAAAACTGTATAGTGCTGGCATAAATATGGACACACAGACCAATGGGACAAAATAAAGACCCCAGAAATAACCCTATGCATGTAAGGTTAACTGATTTTCAAGAAAAACACCAAAAATATAAACTGGGGAAAGAATTGTTTCTTCAATAAACAGTGTTGGCAAAACTGGATCTCCACATGCAAAAGAGTGAAATTTGATCCTTATGCCATACACAAAAATAAACTCAAAATGGACTAAAGACTTAAATGTAAGACCTGAAAACATAAAACTTCTAGAAGAAAACATAGAAAAGCTCTGTGACAGTGGTCTTGGAAATATACTTTTGGATGTAACACCATAAACACAGCAACAAGAGTCAGAGTAAACAAGCAGAATTGTGTCAAACTAGGAAGCTTCTGTACAGCCAAGGAAACAATCTACAAAATGAAAAAACTACAGAATGGCAGAAAATATTTGCAAACTATACATCTGATAAGGGATTAATATTCAATACATATAAGGAACTCATACAACCCAATAGCAAAAAAACCAACCAAATGAAATAAGTTAAGTCATTAAAAAATGGGCAAGGGACCTCAACAGACATTTCTCCAACAAAGACATGCATCAGGGCTGGACGTGGTGGCTCACACCTGTAATTCCAGTACTTTGGGAGGCTGAGGTGGGCAGATCACAAGGTCAATAGATAGAGACGATCCTGGCCAACAAGGTGAAACCCCGTCTCTACTAAAAATGCAAAAATTAGCTAGGTGTGGTGGCCGGCGCCTGTAGTCCCAGCTACTCAGCAGGCTGAGGCAGGAGAATCACTTGAACAGGAGTTGGAGATTGCAGCAGTGAGCTGAGATCTCGCCACTGCACTCCAGCATGGCGACAGAGCAAGACTCGGTCTCAAGAAAAGAAAAAAAGACATGCATCAGTGATCAGGGAAATAGAAATAATAAACCACAATGAGATATCTCCTCATGCCTATGAGGATGGCTATTATTATTATTTTTTCTTTTGAGACGGAGTTTCTCTCTTGTTACCCAGGCTGGAGTGCAATGGCGCGATCTCGGCTCACTGCAACCTCCGCCTCCTGGGTTCAGGCAATTCTCCTGCCTCAGCCTCCTGAGTAGCTGGGATTACAGGCATGCGCCACCGTGCCCAGCTAATTTTTTTGTATTTTTAGTAGAGACGGGGTTTCACCATGTTGATCAGGTTGGTCTCAATCTCTCGTGATCCACCTGCCTCGGCCTCCCAAAGTGCTAGGATTACAGGCTTGAGCCACCGCACCCGGCCGAGGATGGCTATTATTAAAAAAAAAAAAAGAAGATAAGTATTGGCAAAGATGTATAGAAAAGGGAACCTAGTACGCTGTTGTGGGAATGCAAATTGGTATGGCCATTATGGAAAACAGTACAGAGGTTCCTCAGCATTAAAAATGGAATCACCATATGATCCAGCAATACCACTTCTGAATATTTATTCAACCTGGGCTTTAGTTTCTAAGCATGATGAATGTTAAATGCATGTGATGGGCCAGAATTGCAATCCTTCAATCTATGTGTATGATGCCAAACAAACTCTCTAGAATACTTACATGTCATGTCAGTAGTAAACACAATTCTGTTCCCATTGCTCTGAAAAGGTTATAAGCACATGAGCACCAGGTAAAATCACAGAACAGGCATTTCCAGGTGCCACGCCCACTATGCAAAGTGAGATGGTTATAATATTTATGGACGAGGTCCTGGCGGAGAGCCTGTGGGGAAATGTTTCTCCCAGAATAACACTGTGGGCACATGGTCGTGCTTAATGGCCGACTTAATTTTGTCCCATTTCTTGTGATGGGCCCTTCTGTCTTCGTCACATTAAGTGTTAAGGGAGGCTTCAGGTTCGTGAGCCTTGCTAGTGTGCAGGGCTACTTTGCTTCTGATGGACACTTACCACTGAGTCATCTGCAGAGCTTGGTGATCTTCCCAGGTATGAGCTCATACATTCTGCAGATTCCAGGGAACAGACAAGAGCAACAGCAATGAAAGAACCAAGACAAGGTACTGGCTGGAGTCTCTGATGCTAGGCCAGCTGTCCTGCAGTGTGGTCTGGGAAGCAGATATTCCTCCAATGGACACAGCTATCTTTAATTTCAAACTTCACCCTGACTGCACAGGACCTGAACTTTTGTCCTTAGAAGAGGTAAAGCCAAATTCTGGCTAAAGATTGAGAAATTCACAATAAAGTAGCCCAGATCTGATTTTTTTTTTTACCCTCATTTGACTTTCCAAGTATGGTCATAAATCATCCTGGATTTTTCTTCCACAGTCTGCCCTCTTCTGGGAAGGTCTTAAGATTGGGTGGGATTGTGAGTGGATGCTTCCTTACTATAGAGACTGGGTGGCTGGGATACCTGGGATCTGGGGTTCCTGAGGTCTACAGTCCAAAGTACCTGTTACCTAAGCCCAGGGCTGTGGCCTGGGGAGGGGCGGGTGGGGGAGATTTTCCTGTTTCATGCCTTGCTGACTATCCATTCTCCTCAGATGCAGGACCTTGAAGAAGACATCCATGTCCAATTACAGGCATGCACTATAAACTCATTAGAAAGCACACAAATCACCCCAGCATCTTATGAACCTGCAGCTCCTGAGTCAACAGGTCTGGGGCAGGGCCTGAGACTGCATGTCTAACCAACTGTCAGGGGATGCTGATGCCGCTCCAAGGACCGCAGACTGCATAGAAGGGCCCAGGGGATGGTGCGCAGAGTGATGTTTGGAAAAGGCATAAGTCCCCACAGCTCACCGGCGCCTGCAGCGGGGGAGTATGAGTCTGTGATGAGAAGGGGCTGCTATTAGTCTGAGTGAGAAGAGAGCGGCTGGGAGAAGGGCTGCCTGGGGCCTGTGGAGCACATCCCTGCTGGGCTTCCTTCCACGGATCTTGCCTTTGCGCTTTTGTGCCTTCGCTTTTACCAGTTTGGAAGGGCCTCATTGTACCCTGCAGTATTTTCAGCTAGATATTTAGGCAATCTGAGAATATAAGCAAGCTAGCAAAAGGCACCTGATAGAAAAGCCTCCTGACCCGGGGCAGAGGGGCTGCTATGCACTCTTTGCTCCCTGACAGATATCTGAGATCAAAGCCCAGCTCATTTTTGTCCTCTCCTCCTCCAGGGATGCTAAGAAGGGGGCGCCTCCACTCTTGGAGAGGCTTGGCTCTTTGCATCCTGACGTGCACATTTTCTGTTTTATAGGAAGAAATGCGTCTTGGCTGAATGCCCATGTTTTGCCCCAGCACATCCTTTTTACCAAAAGAGCCATCCCTGGAGCTGCCAAGAGTGTTTACGAGAAAGCCATCCAACAGTACTTTGCATGTGGGAGCATGGCTGACCGTAGACATGGCCTTCCCCATGCCACGAACCATCCGTCAGACAGCCTGGCACGTGCTGTTGGTGTCTTTATTTTTACCCCCAAATGTAAAGCTGGATTCTTCATTTTTTTTTTTTCTTTTTTCCAGCTGGGAAAACTCCTGTCAGCGGATGCAGTGTCCTTTCCAGATTCAATATTATGCAAACTGCATATTGGCAAATGGAGTAAACAAATATGTCCATGAAGTTTCTGGATGCACAGAGAGGGGGCCGTACCAACACACAGGCGCAGACCTACGATCTGCATGGGAATGACTGAGCCCCGTTGGCCAGCCCTGCGGCCATCTCCTCTGCCGTCTCTCTCCCCTGGAACATGTCTGAGCACCTGAGATAATGGGCCACTCTGCTGCCCGGCAGCAGAGGACAAGAGGCAGCACACAGATAGAGGGGCGGCTGTAGGTTAAATTGGAGGAATCAATGGCTGGGTCTGGGGGCTCCTTTCAGGGGATGAAAGAGAAGTTGCCACAGCCAGTCCTGCGCCTGTTCTAGGCCCAGCTAGTCCTGCCCCTGCTCTAGGGCTGGCTCTTACCCCTTCAGCCCCACCCACAACAATCAGGCTTCTCAACCACAGGCAAGGCTGTGGACATTTGGGCTTTTCAGCTGTGTCTCCCCTGCCTGTCAGGTATGGAGAGGAGGCATTACCCATATTGAGACTTCCTGGTAGAGAGAACTTGGCCCAGTTCCTTTCTTATCACAGACTTTAGTTTCCAGGCATGGGGAGAGTTAAAGTGCGTGTGATGGACCAAGGCTGGCTTTAGCCCTGCAGTTCTGCAAAGTGTAGGACGCTTCTGCGCTATGCTGATCCCAACCTGCTCCTATTGCAATAACTCTGGGAGATTAAGTACTTTAAAAAGTTTCCCTTCTAAGCAGAGGAGCAAACAGATTTAAAAGGATAAGAGTGTTTTTTTTTTTTTTTTTTTTTTTTAAAGGTGGGCAGTGAATAATTGGTGAAGCTAGCGTTTAGACCTGGAGCTGTCTTTTAAAAAAAATCTCATACTTACTATTTTGCAACATGGTACTAGGTTTCCCCAAACACCCCTGAATTGAAAACAAACAAACAAACAAACAAACAAAACAAAAAGATACAATGACATCTCAAAAGTCCACCTTCAAAGCCTGAAATGAAATGTGTATCTATCTGTCCTCCACATTCCACCTCTTCCATCCTGGCTGGCTTGAAAGATTTTTCTTGTAGCTTCTGTCCCCTTTGTTTGTGACAGAGAATCCGCCTGCTTTCTTACATGCTTGTTTCTTTGGTCAGATAGAAATCAGCATGTCCTCTGCTGGTTTGTGGTGGGGCAACAGGCCCTTCTCACCATCACCTGCCTTGTGGGATCTGGCTTTGCAGAAACTGTCTCTCAAGTAGACTGGCCTCAGTCACCATCACGTATTCAAAGTCTCAGAATTACTGAAACAAATATTTGCAGCCATGCTAGCTGGGCTCCTGATAAATAGGGCATGTTTGTCTTTATTGTTTTGGAAGAGTAATGAATTCTGAGATATCAAGAGAAAATGTCCCCAGACCCAATTTCACTTCCCGATCAGTGTCCTGTCCCTGGTGCCCAAGGTGTGTGTTGCTGAGCAGATGCTTTTGGTGGAGACAAGGTTGAGATGAAAATGCATAACCCCCTTGCATGGGCAGCTCTGAAGAGTCTCCACCAGCTCCTGCAGGGGAGATGCTGGGATGGGAGGTGAGTTAGGCCACAGGAGGAAGAATTGAGGCCAAAGCTTTAGGTGTTTAGTGGTTAGACATCTTATTGTGGAGGCTACTGATGAATTGGATATCTGTGATCTGATTTTTAGCACCTAGCATGTATTTGATAATAGGTCTTTGGTTATTGAATTGTAAATAGTTTTAGATCTTTCCCCTTTCCAAAATTTTACTAACTCCATTCTTTTTGAAAGTAGGGACATCAATCAACTAAAATATGCTTTGGCCAATCAAGCGCCCACTTGATGTTCAGATCCAAAGCGAACCAAATCTTTGAAGAATATCCCGGAAAATGCATTTTGAGAATTATTGTCAGGCTAGTTTATTTGAGTCTCCTTCTTTCACCCTAAGACGTCTAAAATAGATGATAGGAACTATCCCAGCAGAGTTGTACCAATGAAGTTATTTACCAAGAAAAAAACACTAGTGATTAATGGGTATAGCAAAAGACTTATTTTCCTCACCACGTTGCCTAAACTCCTAAGCTTTTGCATGTCTTATCTGGCTTTCCATGCCAGAATATATGTTGAATAATATTCTCTTGCCTCACATTGCCATGCCTGTTCCTTGGAGATGGCTTTTTAATTATTTTTCCATGTCTCTCCCATCCATGGACCACATGCAAACAATGAGGTGACCTTCCATGACCCCCAGCTCCTGTTCACATCATGTACAGTCTCTTCCCTTGAATGTGGACAGGACATGTGACTTGCTTCCAACAAATACAATATGGCAAAGGGATGAGCTGTCACTTCCAGGATTATATTGTATTTTATGAGTCTCATTTTTGCTAGCAGATTTAACTAGAAACTCTCCTTGCTGGCTTGATGCAAGCCCACAAGGGATCTATGAATGATGAGGGCTTCTAGTTACTGAGGGCAGCCTCAAACCATTAGCCAACAAGAATCTGGGGCCCTCAGTCCAAAAACACAGGGGAAAATGATTCTGCCATCAACCAGAACAAACTCGGAGGCAGAATCTTCCCCAGTTAAGCTTCCGGATGAGACCTCAGACTGACAGACACCTCAGTTGTACCTTATGAGACTCTGAGAAGAGAATCCAGCTAAGCAGACCTGCAAATACTGTGAGATGGTAAATATGTGCATTTTAAAGCCACTGAATTTAAGATAATTTGTTGTGCAGAAATAGAAAAGATACATTACACTTAGGAATTCCTGGTCACATGCATTGTATGAAGGATTCAGTGCTGCTACTCTGAAATCCTCCTGTGTGTCATCTGAAACTTATTTTCTGTGTGCTCTTGAAAATGAAAACTAGGTAACTCGCTAGAGGAAAACAACAAATACTGCTGGATTTGAGGTTTATAGCTGTTACTGTCTGTGTCTATAGGCTGCATGTCCTTTCAGAATTCCAGATCCGAATGCCCATGAGTACATCTTTACTTGGTGGTTCCACCTCACATGAAAAAGATCCCAAACAGAAATTCTCATCATCCAAATCTACTGCTTCCTCATCACTTTCAGCTTTAGGAAATGATACCCCTCCTCTCTGAACCTGAATCCTTATGTCTCCCCGACTTACCACAGCTAACTATTCCCTGGGCCCTTGCCCAGAAAAAAAAAATGGCTCTTGGGGATTCCTGTCCTCATGTCTAGAGCAGAAAAATACCACAAAGTTCCCATGAGTCAGGGCCTTTGTAAATTGTCCCTCTGGGTTTCTATGGGGCCTTTGTTTTTTTTCCCAAGGGCCAAAGATACTCTTTCATCTGAAAAATAAGAAAGTACCAAGCCTCAGACAAGAATAACAGACGAGAAAAAAATCACAAAGGCACTAGGTCTTGGAAACACCCCTGAGTCTTTCAGGTTTGCTCTAAACATGAGAGAAAGGAGGGGGCCTTCTGCCATGGACCCACATCTCCCTGCCTTGCCTTTCTAGTCTCTTAAAACTGCACTATTAAAGATTCAGAGAAACCATATATAAACACCCTCCTATATTAAATGACATTATGTTAGCATCCAGATAAAGCCAGCCAAGGTTTGTTGAGTAAGGAATGTCTTCACATCATACTGAACTTCAGCATAGGCATGACTGCCCTTGATAAATCACAGGGAAAAACATCTCTCAGTATCTGTATTATTGGTCAAAATTAAAAGTCATACTAGTTGCATTTTTCAAATGAGTATAATGAAAAGGAAGTTGTGTCTGTTCAGATGATGAACAGAAGTGTAGAAGCAGAGACTGTGCTAGTCTCTGAAAAAGTGTTGCAAGCTCACTGAGAAATGTCATCTGGGAAAGGAGAGGGAACTAGCTCCACATATAAAAATTAAAGGGATAGGGAAAAGACAAACCATGAAGTCAGTGCATAATCTAATGGATGCATCATGCTTTAAAATGCAGCGCTCAGATAAGTAAACAATGATTAAAATGAAAGACATATAGGGATGCCAAATGTAAGATGGAGCCAGAAAGAAGGTCTTTACTCAACTTATATGCTGTAAGTCCCATGATATTTGGCAGAAATGTGCAGCATATCTGGTCCTAAGTTTTCTAGCAGTTAATGGTAAAGGAAAGAGAATCAGTTGCATGAATTGTATTGCCTTCAAACCAACAAAAGCGGAAGTTACTCAGAAGTACCAGAGAAGTTCTGCTTTTGAGTCCAGAGACAAAAGTTCTCCATGAAGGCGAATGAAAAGGAGACAGTGTGATATGGTGAACTGTGTGTGCCATGACAGTTAATGGTACACGTAGCTGCAAGTATTAAGTGATTCCATATAATGTCCCTCAGCATAGGCCACTGCAGCACCAAAGGGAAGCCCCTTAAGGTAGTCCCCAAGAAGGAACAAATGATGGAGTGCAGCCTCGTGAGTATCTGACCGTCTAGCTTGATCCAAAGGAAGATTTTAGTCTCTGGAGGAAAGATGCTGTTCTCTTTCCCTTGTCAATAGTGTTATTTTCAACACTGAGCAACAGTGAATTTGATGTTCTTTTATTATAGGTTACATGTTACTTTCGGAAAATGGTCACCCAGGCTGGATATTAGGGCAACAGCCGCTAAATACTAAAAACTGTTAGTCTGATGAGAGTAGTGACCTGCGCAGTCATGGGTGAAAAATGTACCTGAGTGCAGGTCAGTGTTCATCACAGAGAAATCTTATGTTCTTTTCTAAATTGTGGGCAAAGGCACAGCTGAAGCCACTTATAATGATTTGTTTGTAAAGGTGTCTTACATTTTGTGTGCAATTCATTCTTATGTATATTACATGTTTTGTGAACATGTAAATGGCATTTCTTTTTCCCATTGCAACTTTCTAACTGGCTAACACTAGCATAGAAAGAAGTCATTGATTTCTAAATAATCATTTAATTTATTAAAAATTATATTTCTAATCATTTATCAATTGATGCTTTATCTAGAGTTATCTCATCCTTAAGTGATAATAATAGCATCTTCTTATTTCTTGTGGTTGAAGGTCCTTTTCTTCTTCTTTTTATAACTTTATTACACTTTGACTTAGTGATATAAGGTTGAGTTTTCCCATAATATTGAAATTTCTTTGCATTCCTAGAATAATTTATACTTAGTTATGGAGCAATACTCTTTTTGCTTTACATGATCCTAAGGTTTTACTTGGCTATTGCAAGGTCAAATTTTCCCCCTGAAAATAATACAAAGAATTCTAGACAGGACAGGCAGGCTTTGGATGGAGTGAAGGAAGGACTTTTTCTTCTGGGAGCCAGGAAATAGATAAAGGGACAAGGTATCAGAACAGAGTGTGTGACTGAGGCTGGAACCTCCTGGGCTCAGTCATTTTGGCACAGTGCAAGTGTTTTAAAGAAAATGCCCCAGTGTATGGAGAAAGGGCTGAGTAGTCAAATAGCAGCACTGGTTGCTCAGACATTGAGTGATGTGTCCTGAGAATGTCTATAGCACTGGCCTGTAGCACTCCATCCATGCAAACTGGACCACCTGGTGCTGTTGTCTGGGCCAATGAGAGGTTTGATCCATGGATAAGGATGATGCCTGATACTGGATCACCTGCTTTCAATGGAGCCACTGTGTGTGTGTGTCGGTGTGTGTGTGTTCCATGAATAACAGCAGCAGTACACTTGGCCCTCTGGTGGACTGATCAAATTTTCTAGCTTTTTTCTTTTTGTAAAACTAGTAGTCAGCACTATTTGTACTCAGTCAGTGTCCTTGGGATTTTTGAATTTTTCACGAAGATGGTGCCCAGAGAGAAGGAAGAGAGGTGTTTTTATGATAGTGGGATGGGATGTGTAAGAATAAGTTTTTTTTTTAAACTTTGAAGGTTAAGTTGTGATTGTATTAGTTTTCTAGGTGCTGCCATCACATAGTGCCAGATCAGGTGGCTTAAACAACAGAAATGCCTCTTTTTTTCCTCACCGCTCTGGAGACTGGAAGTCTGAGATTAAAATGTTGGGAGGATTGACTTCTTCCGAGCCCTCTCTCTGTGGTTTGTAGATGACTGCTGATATGGTTAGGCTTTGTATCTTTACCCAGATCTCATCTTGAATTGTAATCCTCACAATCCCCAGGTGTGAAGGGAGAGACCAGGTGGAGGTCATTGAATCATGGGGGCGGTTCTCGTGAGATCTGACGGTTTGACAAGGGGCTGTTCCCCTTTCCCTCGGCATTTCTTCCCGCTGCCTTGTGAGGAAGGTGTCTTGCTTCTCCTTTGCCTTCCACCGTGGTTGTGCAGTTCCTGAGGGCTCCCAGCCATGCTTAACTGTGAGTCAGTTAAACATCTTTCTTTTATAAATTACCCTGTCTTAGGGAGTTCCTTATAGCAATATGAAAACGGACTAATACAACTGCCTTCTCACTGTGTCCTCACATGGGCTTTCCTCTGTGCCTGCGTCCACATTTCCTTTGTTATAAGGACACCAGTCACATTGCATTAGGACTCATCTTTTTTTTGTTTGTTTTTGTTTTTGAGATAGAGTCTCACTCCGTCACCAGGCGCCAGGCTGGAGTGCAGTGACGCGACATCGGCTCACTGCAACCTCCGCCTCCTGGGTTCAAGCAATTCTCCTGCCTCAGCCTCCCGAGTAGCTGGGACTACAGGCGCCCGCCACCACACCCTGCTAATTTTTTTGTATTTTTAGTGGAGACGGGGTTTCACCATGTTGGCCAGGATGGTCTCTATCTCTTGACCTCGTGATCCACCGGCCTTGGCCTCCCAAGATGCTGGGATTACAGACAGGCGTGAGTCACCGTGCCCAGCTGGGACTTACCTTAATGACCTCATTTTGACAGAATTAACTCTTTAGAGACTCAATCTCTAAATACACTCATGTTCTGAGGTACTGGACATTAGCACTGTTGAAATTTTGAGGAGACACAGGCCCATACGGTGATATATTTTTTGTCCTTAGGATGGAAAGTCAAAAGTACATCTTGTTTAAACTTTTTGCTTCTATGATCAAATCACACTAAAGTTTTCTTTTTGGACTAAACCGTTTTGCCAAATTTTAGATCAGGATTATGCTAACTTCTTAAAAGTAGTTAACAAACTTTTCATTTTTTTCTATGCTCTGTAATAGTTTATGTAGGCTGACAAGGCCTATCCTGCAGCCATTGTGTTGAGATATGTTTCCAAAATCAGAACATTTGGGTTTTTAGGAAGGTAATAGCATGTTCTATACATATAATACATACATGCATATACATATATACGTAAACTATGTAACACATATCTTGCCCAGTGAGGTCTGTGTCAAGAGTGCATAATAAAGTACATTAATATTTCAAAGTATAATATGTAACAATAAATAAAGACCATATACATAGCTTCATATAAATTCAGGTCAAAATGAATTCTAGTCAGATTTTGCCTTTAAATGTTTTGTGATAAAAGAGTGTTTGAGATTTTAGAATTGTAAATAAGGAATTGCAAATGTGGGTAGCAGTGGGTTTCTCTTTCCCCTGAGAACATGGAAGTTTCACCTGGGTATAGCTGGCTTAAAAAAAGATATATCCAGCCTGAGAAACATAAGGAGACTCCATCTCTACAACAACAACAACAAAAACCATAGCTGGGTTTGGTGGCACTTGCCTGGGGTTCCAGCTACTTGGGAAGCAGAGATAGGAGCATTGCTTGAGCGTGGCTGGTTAAGGCCTCAGTGGGCTGTGATCGCACCGCTGCACGCCAGCCTGGGGATGAAGTGAGACCCTGTCTCAAAAAAAAAAAAGATGCAGATATTGATATCGATATAGATACACACATATACATGTAAAATATAATAATATATATTGTGATAGTTGACGCATCAACTTAACTGAGCTAAGGATGCTCAGCTGGTACAATGTTATTTCTGGAGGTGCCTGTGAGGGTGTTTCCAGACGAGATTAGCATTTAATAGGTAGACTGAGTACAGCAGATTGTCCTCACCAACGTGGGTGGGCATCGTGCAATCCATTGAGGAGTTGAACAGAAGAAAAAGGCAGAAGAGGATGAGCTGGACCATCTGTCTTCTCCTGTCCTCAGATATTGGTGCTGTTGGGCCTTCGGATTTGGTCTGGGATGTACATTGTCAGTTCCCCAGTTCTCCAGGCTTCAGATTCATATTGAAACTTATACCATTGGCTTCCCTGATTCTTAGGCCTATGAGCTTGGACTGGAACTACAGCACCAGCTTTCCTGGGCCTTTAGCTTAGAAACAAGGGTTCATGGGACTTCTCAGCCTACATAATCACATGAGCCAATCCCTCAGAATAAATCTTTCTGTATGTCTGTATGTATATGGAATATACATTTTTATACATTCCAAAATTTCTATGGAATATAAACCCTTTTAAATTCTATATTCATACAGATATATAGAAAGACTGATCATGATATAAAATAATGTTTTTATGTATATAAAGATTTATATATATATAATTGATGTTGTTTCATTTGAGAACCCTAATATAAGTATATATAATACATACTATATATACACACACTGTATATATATATATATGGACAAGCATATATTCTGTGGCAACTCTTTCAGGTTTTGTGTGATTAATGAGCTACTTGGGTTAATTCTTGAGTCAATTGTGGTAAATTATAGATGTTCTAGAAACTTTCATTTCATAGCAATTATCAGATTTATTGGTATGATAGAAATAATACTTATTTAATTTCTAAAATGTAAGCTTCATATTTACTTTAAATATAAATGATTTAAATGTGATTAAATCACTTTTCTCTTAATTATATCAACTGTATATTTTCCTGTTTCTTAAAAAGTCAACTCTTAATATCATTTATTCATTTCTGGAGGAGATTTGTAATATCTTTATTCTTAAAAGCAATTTCCTCATAATATTGTGCTCTTTTTCTGACTTCTTAAGCTAGATGCTTAGTTTATGTATTTCATTTCTTGTTGAAGCGATAAAATCGAGTCTCTGAATTTTTCTGAGTACTGCTTTGGTCTCGTTCTCTAAGCTTGATGTGTAGTTATAAACTGCAGGCTTAATGAACTCTGAAGGCCAGTGTCTCCACCCTTTCTTCTGACCCCATCTCTTCCTGCCATCTTCAAAAGTCGCCGCTATTGATTTCCCTTTTCTTTCCTGTGTGTTCGTTCATCCTCTTCCTTTGACTGTAATTCTCCATTGGATTTTTTTTTTTTTTTTTTTTTACAAAATCTTATTCTCTCCTATTAAAAATCCAAACAAACAAAAAGCCTTGTCTTGGATCTGAACTGTCTCCTTTCACAGTTGAAATGTCAAGAGCTGTGGCATGCAGTGTTTGACTTAGTGACTCTTGAAAGTATGGCACTTTTAGTGATGACAAGTCCAATCAGTGACAATGGCCATGGGTGGCTGCGCACAGAGAAGGTCAATGAAGATGAAGTTGAGGTAAAGAAACCAAAGTCCCCTGTATTGGATCAGGGTCTCAGGTCCATCCAGAATGATGGAAGAACTCAAAGGAAAAATCCTGTGGGTGCCGGAATGAGAAAGTGGATAAGATAAGAAGGCGAATGGAGGTGAAAAGGAGGAAAAGGTTATGAAGCCACAATGGGCAATCACCAAAAGAGAGCAGCGGTCTTGGTGTGTGTGTGTGTGTGTGTGAAAAATAATTTATTGAGATGAAATTCACAGAACATAAAATCGATCATTTTAAAGCGAACAATTCAGTGGCATTTAGCACCTCCACCATGTTGTGCAACCCTGTCTCCACGTAAGTGCAAAACATTCCCATCACTCCAGGGTGAAATGTCTTGCCTCTTTGTCATCTTAATTTTTAAGCATACATTTCAGAGGTGTTAAATATATTCATGGCGTTGTGTAATCCTTTGATTTTGCTTTTCTTGGCTTTGGTTTGTCTTTAGGGAAAGCATGACTTGTCTTAATTCTGCTATCTTGTTTTTCAGTTTTGTCTTTTTTATGGCTTCTTTTTTGGGGGGTGGTGATTTTGCTGTATTTTTCTTCTATATGAACCATATTTTCTGATTTGATTTCTGAAAATTGCTATGATATATAAACCCGTTTAAGTTCTATTAATGGTTATATTATAGTGAAACCTTATATACCATTTATTATAAATGCCAATGATCCATGAACTCTCTGCTATCTCAGATGCCTATTATTACTTTTCTTTCCCACTCTGTTTTCCTACACTTGATCCTCTATCTCTGCTCTGGAGTGCATGTTGATAAATGATCACTTTTTGCTAAGTTTCATGTTATTAAATTGATTTTTTTTTACATTATGTATATTCCACCAGAAGGATTGTGACGTTTGTAATCCTGTTTTGTGACTACATTTATAACAATTATATACAACTACTTTTTAGCATAAATTCTTTCAGTACTTACCTAGAAAGGTAGGAAGGAAAGAGCTGGAGAGACAGACAAACATTAGTTGACATTCTGTCCAAGAGACCTTGGCTCTAGCCCTAGATCAAGCACCATGAGTGCCTCATAGGGATTTGGGAAAGGTGTCTTTTTATCTTTCATCTTATCTCCTCACATGTGGTATCCTTGGCCACATCACTTACTCTGTCTACAATGATAGCCAACCTGCTGATAGGGCCAGAAGCTAAAAATGTTACCAATGTCAACCATTCCTGAGTTTGAGTCACCACACATCCTAACAGAGAGGCAGAGCCCCTTCGAGTCTCTCTAGCTTCCTTACCCCAAGTTTCCTTTCTGTCCATTTTATTGTCTGCACGATCCATAAGACCCTTCCAAGGTAGCTTTGATCTTGGATATTTGGCTCACAAGTACTTTCTTAGTCCATTTTCTGTTGCTATAGCAGAATACCACAGACTGGTTAATTTATTTTAAAAAGAAATATATTCCTTACAGTTTTGGAGGCTAAGAAGTCCAAGGTTAAGGGGCTACCTCTGAGGAGGGACTTCTTACTGTGTTACAACGTAGCAAAGATATCACATGGCCACACAGTGAGAGCCTGTGTGAGCTCAGTTCTCTTTTCCTCTTCTTATAAAGCCACCAGTCCCATCATGGGGGACCTACTCTGATGACCTTAGCTAATCCTAATTATCTCCCAAAGGCTCCACCTCCATTCAACATATGAACTTAGGGATAAAGTTTCTAGTATATAAAATTTTACTCAAAGCAAGACAAGTACAGTTTATTAAGATCAAACTCTCCTCAGAGGACTCCAGGTATTTTCCCAGGCTTTTTCAGTATTTATGTATTTTCTCCCATCTTTATTTGGGTTGATGCATGTTTGAGAAGTTTCCTGGAAACAATCTGCAGATCTCCTAGCAGGTTGGCCGTGTTCAGGGTGGGGAGTTCAGGTGTGTGCATCTCTGGATACACTGCAGGGATGATGGTGAGTACTTCTGGCCTGCCTTCATCTCAGTGGTACACTCACTGGTTATGGTCCTCATGGGGGATATAGCACATGTCTAGATGTACTAGGTGCTAAAGGCGCTTCAGATGCTTTCCTGGGATGTCATTAGGGTCTCATTCTGAGTGGGACTGTGTGAGTGAACTCCTCTCATTCAGACTTGTAGGCTCCTTGAGTGTAAGATGGTACTTGATGCTTCTCCAAGGAAAGAACGTGAGGTACAGGTCAAAAAATTGAGTTCATATTTGGGTCGCAATATGTTAATGTTGGATCTGTTTTAAGAATTTAAGAAAACAAATGCATGGATCCATGGGAATTAATTTACTGGTTCGGGTTGTTTGATTACTCTTTTTAAAAAGGTATTTGTGTGCTCGTGTGTGTTTGTGTTTGTGTATGTTTCTTGTTCACGGACCCACTCATGCTGTTTAACTTTAGAGTTGGTGGCTGCATCTTAGGACAATACACCTTTAAGTGTGGCCCATGGCTGGATAGCATCAGCATCTCTTGGAAGCTTATTTGAAATTTAAATTCTTAGGTCCTAATCCACACCTACTGAATCAGAAGCAGGTTGGGGCCCAGCAATCTGCATTTTGACAAGTCCTCCAAAAGATTATGGTGCACATTAAAGAGAGCCACTGCTTTGAAGATGATTCAGTCTACTCTTCTCAATCTGCATATAAGAATCCCCCAGCCCCCTGCCCAGAAGGAAAGTGATTTACCCAAGATCACGTTCGCTGTCAGATTGAGGGCTAGGACCCAGGTATTACCCATGAAAACAGCTGACATCAAGTCTGGAATGTAAGAGGTATTCAGTAAATTAGCTCTCCTTCCTCTTGCTTCTGCCTCTCCCTAGGGGTATATTGAGGTCTGTGAAGGCCCTTTTCTTTCTCTTCCTAATGCAAGCGCAACCCACAGGCACGTGCTGTAAACTCACTGCTATCCAATGGCAAACCGTCTTGCCTCTCTGGGCCTCAGTTTGCCTATTGTCATAATGAGAAAATGAAGGGTTAGCTGGGCTCTCTAAGATCCCTTTCAGATCTGACTTTCTAAGGCCCCATGACAGACTCTGACACACGCGTTTCTACAGTTGGCTATCAGCAGCCATCTGGCAATTAGCAGCCTCTGAGGCAGCTAATCCCACTCTGAGCTGGATTAAAGCAGAAGTTTAGAACACGGAGATAGGCAGGTGATTTCTGTTGGAGGTTTTGGGTCCTGCTGTCCCTGGCAACCTTGTGATGGAGGACAGAAAAGCTGATTTCCTTTCTTATCTATCTTGGGTGGCTCAGTGGAGCCAGATCAGCTTTCCAGAGGGGCATCCTATGCTGGGAGATGTCCTCGGCTGCAGGAGGTACCAGGTGAGCTCCAGGAGCCCAACCTCTGCAACACAGGGCGTCGCTGGGCTGGCCCGGGGAGAAAGAGGACAGGGCCAGCCAAGTTCTGTGTCCAGCACTGCATCACCAGAAGCAGGTGTAGGGCAGAACTTGGGACAGAGGCCAGAATCATTTGGGCCATGGCTCCCAGATGCCGTGAAGGGCCTTGGGGTGGTAGCTGACAGGCTCTCGGCTCCTCCGGGGTGTCCTCTCATTAGGCAACACGGTCAGAAACCAAACCCGTGTGTTTGTTCATAGCCTAAGGAGATAATTAACTTATCTCCACAGAGGGCCTTGATTACATTCCTAGCATGATCAGAATGAGAAGTCTGAACTTGGAAACGCTGGTGGTAGGGGGGAGGTATTTGCAATGGTTGGCTGAGGAGCTGCTTGTTCAGAAATTGGGTGCATAATCAAACAAATGCCTCTTTTCCTAATTGTTGATAAAAATCAGCTACTATGGCAGATCCAGGGACTACTCCTGAGACAACACATTACTTAAGGTGAGCATGCATCTGAATATGTTAGTGTGATCTAAAAACATTTCACATAGCTTCGGTTTAAAAACAAATTGTGCTCATTGTGAATTTTATAGAGAGTTGGGTGTAGGGAGTGTGATTTACTGCCTGCATTTTGTGGCTGGCTTGTTACAACTCTCAGAAATCACCTTTCACAAATATTTGCTCAGGTTAGGTATCTTATTGGGCACCTACTATGTGCATTTCAGTGTTAGGTGCCATGGGACCAAGGCAGACATGTTCCCTACCTTTGGGGAGTTTCCTGCTTATCCTTATAGAAAAGTTGTATAGCCTATTCCTGAACCCTGCGTTGTGCAGTTTATTCCACGAGGACCACGGATGTTCAATTGATGTAGAAGTCACAGTAGACCAGATAATACTAGCTAATGCTTCTTGAGAGCTTGCGTGTGCCAGGCACAGTGCGACGCATTATTCCACTTAATTCTCACAACCGTTTTTGCCGTCGTGGCTATTATTATGACTCCTGTTTTATGAGAAAACCGCAACCCTGAGAGGTTATGTACCCGCACCAAGATGGGCAAGGAGCATTGCCAGGAGGTGCACTGAGGTTTGTAGATATGCAGAGCCTATGCTTTCAATGGGGAGGCTGCAGAGGGATTGGCTTCCAAAAGCTGCACCTGCCATCTCCCTACGCACCTCTACCCTGCGCAGACGCAGACAGCCGCATGGCCTCTGGCTGGTACTTGAGTTGGTTCCTGCCCCCGGGCTTGTGTCTCAACTTCACAGACTCTCATCTCATTGCATAGCTTTCCCTTTCCCATTATTTGGGTCTCTGATGAAATATCTTCTCCTTACAGAGGGCTTCACTGGCACTCCTATCTAAAATAAGGCATATCCTCCCCCAATCAGTTTTGAATCTTTTATTCTATCTAGTTTGTGTTGAATTTATCATTATTTGAAATTAAATTATTAGTAATTTGTTCTCTTGCTAAATGTCTGATTGATTCTTTTACCAGAAGACGAGATGATAAGGAATCCTTGAATCCTGCAGTTCTTGAAGCACTGTGATATTGAACTTTCCTACAGTTTAGGGAGATGGGCAGCTTAGGTGTTTTTATGTCCACTTTCTGACAATATGCTGCAACCCAGCAAGCTAAACCAACATATTCAAGGTCATCCACCTGGTTAACGGCAGAGGCAGAACTGTACCATGCATGAGCCTTCTGACCCCTGGCCCAGTGTTCTTTTGTCTGTACTGGGAAAGTCCCATTCCATTTGACATACAATAACCAAACTCAGTCCTTATTTTAGAGTCCTAGAAACCAGAAAGTTGCTGAATCTATCAATTACACTGACTTAAAGTTTTCTATGAGTACTTTTACCACTCTCTTCCTCCAAAATGTCATGTCAAGTGGGACAACATAAGAGAGCTCCAGTTGATAAGAAATTAGATTTCTGAATATTTGAGATAGAGCAACTGATGGAACAAAGAAAGCATATTTTGTTAATTCATTCATATGCCCACCTTACTCCACAAGGTTTCAGTCTAGCTATAAAAATAAGATAAGATACATAAATAAGCCAGAGTAAAAGAAGAAAGAAAAACTAGCTGGAAACATAGCATGGTCCAGGAATGAGACCAAGAACACAGATTCTAAGGACCTACCACAGTGAATTGGACACAGTGTAGGCTCTAAATTTCCTAGCAGGTGTTCTCAAAAGAAAAAGAAAAAAAAAAAAATACTTGGTTGTTATGTAATTCAAAGTGTCTTTCCATAAAAAACAGAACAATTACTTAGGAGAAAAACAGCCATTTCATTTTCTAAACTGGAGGTTAATTTTTCTTGAAAGAAATGTCTCTGGTAGACTATTTTTCAGTCTAAACCTCTGAACTTTTTGATAGTGATACAAACCTCACTCTTCCATCGAGAATTATTGATGCACAGAAAATGGATTTATGTTCTATCTACTCCCATTAACAGGACAATTTTGTTGATCTTTACTTTGTAGTGAAAATAGATACTGCTTTATTTTCCAAGTACAGAGTTAAACCATTTCATTCCCAAGAGGTACTCGTACATCCCTTCCATTCAGCTACCACCACAGTAAATTTTGATTTAGTCAAGAGTCATCAACAGATGTTGAAACTATTGGGTGAAAATTTGATGAGAAACAGGATATTTACTTAATCTCAAAATATGTCCACTTATTAATTAAAAAGGGAAAATAGCAATTTTATGATGAACGTCACCATCACTTTAACCAAGAGATCAAAGTTATTACCATTTTTAGGACAAATTAGTATGCAATTTCTGATACAATACACCGAGAAAGACAGATTGCTTCTGTGTATTCCTGCCAAGAATGTGTAATCTGAATGGAACTCTGAGGAAACATCAGACAAAATCAAGTCATTCTATAAAATAACTGACTTGTGCTCTTCACAAAGTGTAAAGGTTAGACTAAACAAAGAAACTCAGGTAATGTTGTAGATGACAGATCAAAGAGGCATGACAATGGAATGCAGTGTGTGATCTTGGATTGGAACTGAGACAAGAATTTATTTTTTCTCCTTTCTTTAGTTCTTTTTTTTTTTTTTTTTTTAAATATGAAAGTTGTTATTGGAACAGTTGGCAACCTTTAAATAAAATCTATAGATTAGATACATATTTTCCTGATCTTGATAATTTTTTTATAGTTGTGTAAAAGAGTACCCAAAATAAACACTGAAGTTTTAGGGTTAGATAAATTTGCAACTTCTTTCCAAATGATCAAATCTATCTATCTATATATCTATATCTATTATATCTATCTGTCAATCAGTTAATCTACACACACACACATACACACATGCGCGCGCATGCGCACACACGAGATGGGGGAATGTGGTAAAATGTTATCAGTTGTCGAATCTGAAAGAAGGGAAACTGAAGTTCTTTGGTTCCTTTTGTATTTTTTTTTTCTGTAAATTTGAAATCACTTAAAAATAGTTACGACCATAACAGAGAATGACAGATCTAATTAGGGGTTTTAAAGGGTCCTTGGCTAACAGGCTACAGCTCCACCTACAGGTGGGAGGAGCATCTATACACCAGAGAGCAAACGCCAATCAAATGTCAGGCAGCGTTTTTACAGACAGTATTTGCCATTTCCAGAACACTTTAATTGACCTAACTTTGTAAAGTCATTCCACCTCAGGAGTAGGGTCCTGTCTCCAAATTTTATTGCTATAGAATTCCTTTTTAGCATAGAGAAAAATGACATTCCAAGAAGGATTTAAGTATTTCTCACCTTAAAATATCCTTGTTAATTATCAGCACTATTCACTGCCTCTTTATTACTGTTATTTATATCTCACTGGGAGGATTTCCACAAGGATCTTTCAGTTGCCTTTCATCACCTCTTCTTGATATATTTTCTTTTCCTCTGCTTTTTCTTCCAAATTTTTGTATTTTATTTTATGCCGACAGTTTTATAAGGAATGGTTTTAATAGGTACATGTTGTAAAATGGAAATATTTTACTAGGATATTACATAAAATACACAGGAGAAACTAGGGTATAAATTATATTTTTATTGTAAGGCTTTACTGCAAATAAGTTCACATATACAATCTTTTATTTATGATAAGAGCAAATTCTTTTTACTT
The DNA here is from genome assembly GCF_049354715.1 of Callithrix jacchus. Classification (NCBI taxonomy): domain Eukaryota; kingdom Metazoa; phylum Chordata; class Mammalia; order Primates; family Cebidae; genus Callithrix; species Callithrix jacchus. Next base: position 92,252,586 of record NC_133515.1, read on the forward strand.
GTAGCTGCTTTTGAATTTGGTGCTTCAGTAAGGAAGCTTATGTGTAGCTACATAAAAGAAGGTTGTGTTTTGATGAGAAATGAAATCTCTTATTTAGGAATGTTATTTTTCTTGTTGACTTATAAAAGTAGAGAAAAGATGAGGTGGTTGTGCTGGCAAATGGGAGTAGGGGGTCAGCCTCTATAAGAAAAGGTTAGACTTGCAAAGGGGTGTATGTGGTCGTCTTTCAACAGGGCCTCCGTGCCAGGGTAGCCTCAGGCATCCTTAATCTATCCCCACCCAATCTAACCTCTCAAGCTCTAGCCTTCCCATCCTTCCTGTTCACTTTGAGAAAAATCCACTAATGAGCTGAGGCCCTGATACTCCCATAATACAAGTTTTTCCTGCTCATGGAAGCAAATGGAATTACAGTATGTGAACATCATCTGTTATTTCTAAACAGTAATGCAGAGCTCTGTGTGTCCTTCCCCACAGATAAAGAGATCTCTTTCACAAAGTTGAATGTTTGCTACAAGGATTATACAATTCCACATTTCTTGCTTAAAGTTTTTCTTTGCTTAGAAGTCACGCATGCTTAGTGTGCATATTTTCCTTTAACATATAAAGAATTTTAAACTTTGGGGTCCCAAGCAATCATTGGGTGCCACAGTGCACTCACCTTTCTACTCTGAGGGAAGCAATTGAAGTGGTCAGACACTCCCTTCACATAAGGTAGTGTCATGAATTTGCTCAGACTGGTTCAGCTCTGTTGCAAGCAAACTCCTCATCTGAACCCAACATGTTGTGAACTAGAGAGCCCAGGTCTACTTGGACAATTGAAGAATTCCCATCATCGGTCACCCTTAGGTAGACAGCAAGATCAGCACAGGTAAATACTGGTATTGTTTGGCCCTGCATTTGATTGGGAACAAAAAAACTAAAGAAATTGTATAGCCTGTCTGTTTCTTGCTGACTTGAAATTTCTATCTCATTGAATTAGGAAATTAACTGAAATGCAGTCTTGCCCCTTGAGAGGAGGTGTGCCTAATTTTGGCAGGCCATGAAAAATGTCCTGTTATAAATTGAAACTCAACAAATAAGACTCTTTGGTTTAATGGTCTATCCATAAACATTTATTGAGTCTCCTTTCCTGGCTTGTATTCCTTCCCCTCATATCTCCTCCTCTTAATTTCATGTTTCTTTTAAAGGCACCATTATTTTTCCTGCTCCTAGGGTGAAATTAAACAACAGGAACTTCTGGAATGCAAAATTTCAGGGAAAGATTCTTAAGAAAACTGGATTTGTTTGTTTTAATGTGTCTTTTTGTTGTTGTTGTTAAATCTAAAATAGTTTTCCCTTTTTTCTTTCCTTCTTTTCTTTCTCTTCTCTTGTTCTTTTCTCTTAACCTTTCTCTCATGCTCTTTCAATACATTCTTTCCAAAAGGTGGAGAGTTCATGTAGATATTAATCTGGAATTCATGTCTGTGAAATGGTACTGAGAGGATCTGGTTTTTATTTTTCACACAGAATTAATATTTAGTGTAAGTCCTCTTTATAGATGATAATGCAATATAAAAGACAATCACAGTCGACATTTTTATTCCTTTGTGCATACCCATTTGTCCTGCTGATGTGCATAGAGTTTCCCACAGGAACATTCTGGTACCTGGCCAGTTAGGACCTCTGGCTTCTGGGTTCCTCTAATCAGTCAATATTTTGAAGCTCTTAGGCTAGAGCTCTGATGGTAGACAGTACTGAGCCAGCCTCTCATAAACAAAGTCTTGGTAAGCAGTTAAAGAATAGTGTGCAAGGGACAAATACATTTTTAAATTGCCATAATTCTGTTTCTCTAACAAAATGACCTTTGCTGTTGCTAGGTGCCCATCCAGTTTTGCCAAATATACACCTATTATTGCAGCTGGGTTGCAATAAACATGTAGATACATTTTTACATTCTGATTTTCAATGTAATCTTCCATCTGTTATAAACACTTAGTTTTACTGCCACATATTTAGTTTTTTTAATAACTATTGAGCACCTATTATGTGTCAGCTACTGTGTTAGAAAGGGAATGGGACAGTATGGTGGCCAGATACGTGGACTCCACAGACCAGTCTTCAATTCTTGGCTGTGCCATTCACTCACTTTGGGCTTTGGGCAAGTTACTTCTTTGAAACTCAGTTTTCTCATCTGTTAAATTGAGAATAATAATAACAAACATTATTAGAATTATAAAATTTTATTGAGGTATGGAGATACAATACAAAATGCATAACACAATGCTTGGCATATAATAAGCTTTAGGTAATTCTGGTGAATAAGATGCTATTATTGGACATGATGATATGCCTGTGACCTCAAGATGTATATACATATACATCTATACATAAACACAATGAGAAATGACAGGAGCTATTATAAATATCTCTATAGGCTTCATTGGAGGCCCCAAGTAAAACATGTTAGATTTCACCTGGGAATAGAGATATAAAAAAATCAAGGAAATCTTTACAGAGAGGCAATAAGTAAGCACAATTTTGAAGACACACTAGCAATTCTTGCACAGAGAAGGCCCCACGAATTCTAAAGATGTATGTGCAAAGCCAAGCTAATATTTTTAGCTACGTTTTAAGGACAAGAAGGATTTTACCAAGAGGAGATGAAGAAAGACTATTCCAGGTAGAAGCTACAAGACAAAGACATTGAATTATGGATGTTGATGCAGGAAATGGGTGCGTTTATGATTTGTTTAGTACAGTAGAAACAGAGGTCTCCAGGTGGAGCCACTGCAAAAAATGAGGTTGGAGAGGAAGGTAGGGAAAAGTCCACAGAGGCCTCAGGAGCCAGAATGCTCCCATGCAGGTGGGAGAAATACCAGGTTCATAAAACCCCTCTGATGGTAGGGTAAAGCCTAGACTTGGGAGAACAAAGCTGAATACGAGAAACAAATCCATTGCAGTGGTCCACAAATCCATTGCAGGGGTCCACAAATCCATTGCAGGGGTCCACAAATCCATTGCAGTGGTCCACAAATCCATTGCAGTGGTCCACAAATCCATTGCAGGGGTCCACACCAGAGAGGGTCCTACCTGAGCCAACTCTGGATGATGTTCTACCGTGTCAACATTCCACATAACCTACACGTCTTGTTCAAGGGCACTTAAATTAACTTTAAACTTTTGCTGTTCTGAATATTGCCGTGGTTCGCATCTTTATATGCATAAAATATTTTCTTTCTTTCAGATATTTTATTTAATATAAGAAGCATACATATCTGCATGACTCTTGATAATTATAGGTAAATTTGTGTTAAATGGGCTTTCCAAATTATATTTTCACTAGGGTACATTTGTGTGCAGGGTTTCATGACACCCTTGGTAACACTGGGTGCTGACATTGTTTTCTTTGTTGTTTTAGAGGGCATAAAACTGTTGTTTTAATTTGCCTTTCCTTGATATCTAGAAAAATAATATGTTTTCCCCATTTGTCTGCTAATTATGTATCCTCGCTTGTGAATTGCATGTCCTGTCCTTTGCCCATTTGATAAGCAATTGTGTTAAATCCCTTTTTGGCTGGCCTCTCTTCTGGCAACTCTCCACACACACATTTCCCCACAGGCTCTCTTTCTAATTTCTTTTCTCTTTGATCTATTGAAACCAAATCCTTTTTCTAGCTCAATATTACAATAGACATAACAATTCTAATTGCTCTATTGATTCATGGCCACTATAGTCGTGGGCACATTAGGAAGAACAGGGCTTTGCTACCAGGGACCCAGGTTTAAAAGCCTGACTTCATGCTACCTAGATGTGTGATTTGGTGCCTGTGTCTTAAGCATGCTGAACCAGTTTGCTTATTTGTAAATGGGAACATTAATATATGTCAGTATCAATTAGAAACTGTATTTGACCATTAGCACAGAGATTCAAATATAGTGGCACTATCCTTTCATGTTAAATAGTTTTGGAGATGAAGAGGCCAGGGCTGATGTGGCAGTTTCATGAGGTCTTCCTCTTCCTTCAGCATGTTGATGGGGTTAGGATCAGTTTGAGGGAGAATGGCAGAATTGTCCAGACTTATAAACAGCCTTATTCCTTAAGGACCAGGGAAGCAATTGGATAGTGTTGGGTAGCAGCAAGGCTGAACGTCTTCACTTACTCATCAAACAAGTTTTTCTAAGTACATGTTATATACAGAGCTCCAAGATTTCTATAATGGAAAATATACATGCTAGGTAAAGCAAGAAGATCCAGGTTATGAGAGTCAATTCCTAAACCATAGAAATCTATTGATCTCTTTGTTTAGAATGACCCAGGCTTGGAAAATCTGGGTTTCAAGGTGACTCTATAGCCTTCTACCTAGTTGTTCAAGTATCCTAATAATAAACTTTTATTCTAGAAAACACATCCCTGTAAACTAACCTGATGCAGGCTCATAAATAGGCTTCCAGAGTTATTGAAAAGAAGAGACCATATACTCATCATCTGATGCAGTCAGTTATGGATGTCTGCATTATGGTCTGTTGGTTAGAAGATCGACCTCTGTTTTTGTAGTCTCATTATATAGATGCCATGGAGCATCACAAGACCATATCATGGACAAAGAGTCTCACAGAACCTCTGCCAGATGAGAGAACATAGAATCCTTTTGTTCTCTTGATATGGCTTATTATTATTATCACCAGTAGAATCATCATAATTCTACTTCTGACAAAATGTATTCATTACAAATGAAATTTTTGTTCAGATCTCGTAGTTCATGCCTGGAAGCAAAGATATTAGAATTAATGAGCATTTTTGCTGATGAGAAGAAAAATCACTGAAGGGTGATTGGACTTTAGCCTTTTAATGGGTCTAATATTCTTCTTTCATTAGGGCTGACAAGGGTATATCCAGCTCCCTTATGCTGTGTGCCACAGTTTAAGAATGTACTTTATATAACATAAAACCAGCTTTTCTTTCACAATATTATAGCCTAGTAATCATGAGCACGTGCAAATAGAGCTCCATTGAAGTGGGAGTCTGGGCAGAGGTAAAGTGACAATGCAAATCTGGTTAGCAGGTGGTGGAGGGCCTTGATGGATTTATTAAGATGGCAGTGTAATTTGATTCTACTTTTCCTTTCCCACAGTCAGCAGGCAACGAGGATTTACAGAACAAGCCTACTCAGGAAATTGACTAGTAACTCTGCAAGAACTGTTGAGTCCTGAAGACAACACAGGAATCTTGCTGATAATGCAGGGAGTATGAACTCTGAGATGTTTTACTCAGGGTTCAAATGGATGTGGATATGTACAGGAACATACTGTAGCAAAGGACTTAAAGTTTGACTCAAGGAGACGTAATGAGAAGCCTTCAGGGCTTGTGAGCTTATGCAGTGTTATTAATGGGGTTTGGGAGAGTTTTCAGACTGAGAACAGGCATTTATTTTTGATATCCTAAGGCCACAAAATTACAGAAATCAGAGAGGAGAACTGAGATATCAGTTCTAGCTGACTCTGTCACCCTTTCATGGACTTTCCATTCAGGTGAACAGGATGTGGGGCCAGGAGGGAATAATGCAGGCTGTAGAGCCTGTAGGGTTAGCTAGCATGCTTTTATAAAGCAGTGGCAGACTCTGTTGGCAACCCAGGTGGTCTCTCTAAACTGTTTTCTTTTTTTTAAAGACTGAGTCTTGCTATGTCGCCCAGGCTGGAGTGCAGTGGTGCAGTCTTGGCTCATTGCAACCTTCGTTTCCTGGTTCAAGCTATTCTCCTGCCTGAGCCTCCTGAGTAGCTGGGATTACAGGCACATGCCACCAAACCCAGCTAATTTTTGTATTTTTCCTAGAGACAAGGTTTCACCGTGTTGGTCAGGCTGGTCTAAAACTCCTGGCCTTGTGATCCACCTGCCTCAGCCTCCCAAAGTGCTGGGATTACAGGTGTGAGCCACTGCACCTGGCCTGAAGTGTTTTTACTCCAGATATTTCTGACACCAAATGTGTGTGTGGTTTTTATCTACACTAACAAGTCCTCCAACTTTCTGGACACCAACTGGGTGTCTCACAATTCAATTGAATTCTAGACTAACTACCCAGAGTTCAAGCAGACCTCACAGGCTCAGTCATATGAGACTGCTCCCATTTCACGTGTCAGTTGCAAGTCTCATATTGCCGTCTGTCCTTCTGACCAACCATGAATTAGGAATTCCCATGACACCCTTCTCAGGTTTGGTAATTTGCTAAACTAGCTCACAAAGCTTGGAAACACTTTAGTTATCGTGATATCAGTGAAGAGGTACTTAGGGTGAGGTCTGGAAGGGTCCTGGGTGCAAGAGCTTCTGTCTGGTGAAGTTGGGAAGTACTGCACTCCCAATACGTGGATGTGTTCATTAATCTGGATGCTCTCTCCACCCCATTGTTTTGGGATTTTTGTGAAGGTTTCATTACATAGACATGATTGGTTAAATTCTTGGCCATTGGTGATTGAACTAAATTCAGTCACCTAGAGCTAGGTGCAGAGCTGAAAGTTCCAAGATTCTAGTCAATATTTGGTCTTTTTGGGGTCCAATTCAGTCCATAAGCTATATAAGTGCTTCCAGTCACCAGTCATCCTACTGTATACAAAAACACTCATCATTCTGAAGATTTCAGGGTTTTAGAATCCAGGGAAAAACACAAACATTTATTTATTTATTTATTTTTTATCATATCTTAGCCTTCTTGTCCAAGGGACCAGAGAAAGTGGGGCTGAAGAGGGGAGTCACCTGGAAAAGACATTGTCTGCATTTGAACACAGGGTTAGGTTGTAGTGCTGAAACTAAATTGTCAGGCTCTTCCAAATACCAGCATGAACTTGAAAAGAACTGATGACCAACTTTTCCTTTCTTTCCCCTTCATTTTTCTTCCTTTTCTCCTTTTTTCTTTTCTTTTTTTATACATCTTTTTTCGCTATCTCCAACTCCCTCATGTCTTCACTCTCTTTCACAATCAATATCTAGCATCTGCTATGTGCCAAGCATTTTCTCCGGTGATGTGATGAATACCTAGGCCACCATGAATGCCATACAAAGGAGTTCACAGTATTGGAAGAAATGGCATATAAGCAACTGTACATAATACATTGTGGGAAGCAATATTTAGAGAGTTGTAAAAGTACTGTAAGAACCAAGAGGAGAGCGCCATTAATTATGCCAGGACTTTCAGGTAGGTTGCTGTCACGAGGGATGTAACATTTTCAGCTTGCTGGTGAAAGATGAGAAGGATATTATCCCAAGTTGAGATAAAGGAAAGATATTCCAGGCAGAGGCTATAACACAATGAAGACAGTGAGTTATGGCTATTTACTTAGGAAATAGTGAACCGAGCAGCATCGTTGTAGCTTAAGGTACTAACCAGGAGCAATCATAATAGTCAGCATTCATCAAGCACTTATTATATGCCAGGAATTTGTTAAACCATTTGTGCATATTAATTTATTTAATCTTAAAAATAATCCTGTGAGGTTGTTACTTAATATTATCTTCATTTTACAGAGGAAGACATAGAGGCTTAGAGAGGTGAAGTATCTTCCCTAAGGTTGTAACTTTCTATAGCCTGGAGCCAGGATTAGAAAGCAAACAGACTGACTATGATTGACTAGAATAACAAAGAATGTAGGACTTAATATCTCAACCCGGGGCTCATTCTTAATCTCTGTCCCTCCCAGAATATTCTGTTGTGGGGTGTATAACATCCTCCGTTTGGGTGCAGAAAGAATATTTTTAAATTTTCTATTTGTTTTTATCTCTTAAAATGATTACTCGTCATTTGTTTCATAATGTACCTGCAATGTTAATGCATTAGAACCTGTATGTGATTTATAAATAAACAGGCGTACCTATGTTGTGGTGTCTGAAACAATTTTTACTGGAAGAACTGCAAATAAAACAGATGTAAGGACTATGTTCTAGGCCAGGAATTCTCAAGTGTGGTTTCCTGACCCGCAGCATCAGTATCACCTGGGAACTGATTAGAAATGTGAATTTTCAGGCCCCACCGCAGATGTACTGGATCAGATACTCTGGGGTTGGGGCCAAGCAATTCGGGTTTTAATGAATCCCTGGGTGAGACCTAACAGTTTATGCAGTGCGGCTTTTAAGGTGAAAAGTGAAATGGTCAAATTTGAGTTCTAGAAAGATACTTCTAGTCGGATTGGAAAAAGATGAGATAGTGGAAGTTGGGAGTTCTTTAAAAGACCATTCAAATGGTCAGTGCAAGAGCTGAGCAGAGTCTGAGTTAAGTAAGAGAAGTGGATTTCAGAAATGTTTGGGGGTGAGTGAAAGGGGGTTAAATCCAGATGTGACACCTAAGGGTCTAACATGCAGAATTGCTGTGACTGCGCATGCCTAGTGGTCAGTGTGAGTCAGAAGCTATGATGGCAGGAACCTTTCGTGAATGATCCCACTTAATTTGAAGTATGTGAATGATATTCAAGATTAGTAGGCAGCTGGAAATTCAGGCTTATACTCAGAAGAGAAAAGCGTTTGGGGATATATATTAGTTAGTGGCATGCATATAACAATAGAAATATTAGGCATGAATAAAATGAGAAAGTTTCATCTTTTCTATAATGAAGTATGGAGCAGAAATGTCTGTGAAGAATGAGGGGGCCAGGAGTGGGAGAGGGTCTGAAGACACAGCTGATATTCAGAGCAACTATGGGAACTAAGAAAGGGAAGCAAAACAGGGGAGAAAACTAATGTATCTTCCAGCTGACCTCTGAGACCACTTGGGCACATGGCAGGTGCTCAACATGTACTGGCTGGCAGGAAACTCAAGTGAGCTAAGAGCTATGTGATGGGCTGAACAGCAAGGATTCTTCACCTTTTTGGTGTCATGGAGCCCTTTGGTTGTCCAGAGAAGCCTATGAATGCTTTCTCAGAATAATGTTTTTAAACATTTGAATTAAAACAGCATTAAAAAGCAGACCAATTATAGTAAAATACAGTAATCAATGTATCAAAAGCAAATTTGTTTTATAGTGAGATAGATATTATTATATCTATGTGTATATACACATGGATATGCTTTTTATTAATGTACTACATAAAAGCTGCATCAGTGGGATTAATAACCCTAATTTCAGTATTGTGATAAGCATAAATAATTTGAGATATTTGCAACAGCTGTTATGTGATGTGAGCATATTGTTGATTTCTAGTGGTGATGAAACTCACAGGTACTGCTAATAGTTGTTGGGTTTTTTGGTCGTATGATTGAAATTAATGCTAAATTCAATTAAACATTAAAAAATAAAAAAATTGTATTTCCATGAAGGTACATGGACCCCTGAATTTTATCCATAGACACCTTGAGGGTACAACCTGCAAGCTAAGAACTTCTATGCCAAATCAATAGAAGTCCATGCATTAACCCTGTGTATACATAGTCACCAATGTGTTTGCAGATAGGAATGAATCTTCTAGACCAATTTTCATATGTCTTGTTCAGAGGAAAGTTGTGTTTGAAAGACTTAGATATTTTAGATTTAAGGTAATTTGAGTGTATTTCACTAAACCCTATGGAGTCATTGAGGAGAAATCACTCTCTCTCTATAAAAACATTAGCCTTGTTAGCTTATCTTCAGCCAGAATGGTGGTTTGTATCTATTGGCAACAATCCCCACCGTTTTAACTCTGGTTCAGGTGTTTAAGTCAGAAGTGACTTAATTCGTAATGCTTACTACCTTTAGATGATTTTACAAGATAGATTGTGGCAATTTCATAAAACTAGCTGTTGTTTTGCTAATTTTGTTAAAATTGGAAGAAAACTGAGGGGTCTGATTCAAATCTCACATTTTGTTGAGGAGAAAACTGAGCCCCAGAAGGAGAAACAGATCAGACCTCATTCTTGTTATTTACTGCTGCATCACAAATTTTCCCAAATACTTGGTGGCTTACGTAAAAAATTACTTTAATATTCTCACAATCTTATGGGGTAAGATTCAGGCATGGCCTCCCTGGGCAAGTCTTCTACTCCTCATGGCATTGGTTGTGGTCAGTTTTAATATCTGATGGGTGGACAGGCTGGTCCAGAGAGAGGGTTCCAGAGAGCTTCGTGCCATGTCTGATCCTTGATATGGGCAGCTGGAGGGCTGAGCTATGCTGAAACTGTCAACTGGAATGCCTGCATGTGTCCTCTCCTGTATGGTGGCTCACAGCTCCCTGAAAGTGTTTCCAGAGGCCCAGGTGAAAGCATCTCAAAAGTCCCAGACTGTCAATTCCATTGCATTTCATTGGTTTTACAAGTCTACAAGGCCAGCTCCGATTAGAGGGGAGGAGTATATCAGACTCCACCTTTCCAGGGAAGCAGTGCCAAAGGATCTGTGACAATCTTTCACCCATCACGGTCCACCTTTTGGCCACAAACTATTTATATTTCTTCCACATACACATACATCTGCTGCCTTTTAAGACTCAAAATTTTAATCCTATTCTAGCATTAAGCTTAAACTAAGGCCCTGGTTTCTGTTAATCTAAGCATCTAAGCTAATGAGGCTTGTCAGGTGTGGTTCTTTGAATATGGTTCCTCTTGGTCTGAAGTTATGTAAAATAAAGAGACATACTATCTTCCTCCTACACAGTTGAAATACAGTGGTGATGCATGGATGGGATAAACATAATAGACATTTCCACTTAAAAAGATGATAGTAGGGGACACATAGCAGTCACAGGCCCAGGCCAATTCAGAAACCCAGCCAGTGCTAAAATAAAATACAGTTGAGCACATGTTGTCACTTGTTAGTTAGGCCTCTTCTGCTCTGGGAACGATTCTCCATGGCTCCTATGTCTGCTCTTTGGGCTCTTGGTTCTACCCTGTGGGTCATCTTTTCTTTTACATAAGAAATAGACAACATTTGCCGCTGAGTAGCTTTCTCAGTCAGCTTCCTGCCCCAAGTAAGTTGTGAGTACAAAGGTCTTCCATTTTGCCTTGTCTCTATCTAGCTACGGTGCTTCCAAAGTACAATTTTCTTAGAAACCTTTGTGAGATTCCTATGACTCTTTTTTGGGTTAATTCCATTAGATAAAAGTCACTCACAGTTATCTTCCACAAAATCTTCTCTCTGGCTTGTTGTGCCACAAGATGCTATGGTACAAAGCCTTCAAGATTCTTAAAGGCTTTTTGTCTAGATGAAAGATTTTTACAGTGTTTTACCTTTAAGATTCTTAAAGGCTCTCTTGCCTACCAAAGAGAGTCTACTAGGCATATCCTTAAGATCCTTAGAAGGCATACGAGGCACACTTAAATCTTTCTGAGTTTCAACAACGTTTTACCACAGTATCTTTAAGATCTTTGCCCTGAGACGATTCTTACTCTGAGATCATTTCACCATCCAGAGAAGCTGAGAATAAACATACTTTTGTTTTTGAAATCAGCGAGTACTGTATTCCTTACATTTCTTCTAAATTCGACTTGGGAGCTATACATTTTCTTGCTTCATCTCATTTCTATCAATACTTTATCACATACAGTTTAAATAAACCAGCTGCTACTTTTGACACTTTGCCATGACATCTCTTTGGCCAGATCTAACAGTTTGTTACACACATTTTCAATATTTTACATTAGTATAGATGGCAGTTTTACTAAACCTTCCACTGTTAACATCTTTTCTGCAGCCTCCAAAAACACTTTTGTCATTGTCCTTTGAGATTTTGCCAATAGTCTACTCAAGGCTTTTTTATCTTTCACCCACCTCTTGACTTCAAAGTCAATGTCACTTTCTTAGCACTGCATCTAGGTGCAAAAAATTACCCCAAAATTTGGTAGCTTAAAACAGGAAATATATTACTATATTTCACAATGTTCTTCTTAAATTTGAGAAGGGCCTAGCTGGGTGATTCTTCAGTTCCATGTGCTCAACTGGGTCACCCTAACCATGGTGTTTAGCTGACAGATGGGCTGGTTAGTGGAATGGTTTGGATTAGACACAGGTTTTCTAGTTTCTACCAAAGAGATTTTCTTTTACATGAGGTGGTCAAATCAGTCTTAATTTTCTATTGCAAGAAGATGTCTTCTGTTTTTATTCAAACATTTAGGAGGGAAGCGGGAGGTTTCCTTCATAAGCAACTAACCTTGAATCTGTATGTGTATCTCATGAGTTGTTCTGGGTCGCCATGCTTCTCCGATGCTCCTGGTCTGCTGGTAATGCACTTAGGAATGCTATATAAATACAGCACTTTTTCTGCTTATTTGGTCTCACTTAGGGATGAGACACTCAATTACAACTTATTTTTAATGCACTAAGGTCAAACTCTGCCATACCTGTCTTTCTGATGAACAAGCAAGCCTCCTGCATCCACATCTTCCTAACTATTATAGTTGGGGTTGCCCAGTAAGGACCTATATTCCTAGTCTCTAGAAAGAGTTTCTAACTGGGGGAATAAGAAGGAATCAACATGAATGGAGTCCAGTATTAAGTCCTACTTTAAAAATTAAAAAAAAATTTTTTGTGGGTACATAGTAGGTGTACATATTTATGGTGCACATGAGATGTTTGATATAGACATGCAATGTGTAATAATCACATCATGGAGAATAGGACATTCATCCCCTCAGGAATTTATTTTTTGTATTACAAACAGTCTAATTACATTCTTTTAGTTGTTTTAAAATGCACAATTAAGTTACTATTGATTACAGTCATTCTGTTGTGCTGTCAAATAGTGGGTCTTATTTATTCCTTGTAACATTTCTGTGTACCTTTTAACTGTACTCCCCTTCCCCATCTCCTGCTACCACCCTTCCCAGACTCTGGTAACTTCTACTCTCTGTGTCCATGAATTCAACTGTTTTTATTTTTAGATCCCTAAAATAAGTGAGAACATGTGATGTTTGTCTTTCTATGTCTGGCTTATTTCACTTAACATAATAATCTCCACTTCCATCCACATTGTTTCAAATGGCAGGATTTCTTTCTTTTTATGGCTGAATTGTACTTCATTGTGTATGAATACCATTTTTTTTTAAATCCATTGACCTTTTGATAGATACTTAGGTTGCTTCCAAATTTTAGCTATTGTGAACAGTGCTGCAACAAACATGGGATATCTCTTTCAAATACTGACTTCCTTTCTTTTGGGTGTATACCCAGCAATGGGATTCCTCGATCTTATGGTAGCTCTATATATTAATCTGGGTTCTCTAGAGGGATAGAACTAATAGGATATATATATATATGTATATATATAAAGGGGAGTTTATTAAGTGTTAACTCATACAATCACAAGGTCCCACAATAGGTTGACGGCAAGCTGAGGAGTAAGGAAAGCCAGTCTGAGTCCCAAAACTGAAGAACTTGGAGTCTGATGTTTGAGGCAGGAAGGGTCCAGCGTGGGAGAAACCTGTAGGCTGGGAGGCTAGGCCAGTTTAGTTTTTCACATTTTTCTACCTGCTTTATATTCTAGCCGTGCCGGCAGCTGATTGGATGATGTCCATCCAGATTAAGGTTGGGTCTGCCTTTCCCAGCACACCAACTCTAATGTTAATTTCCTTTGGCAACGCTCACAGACACACCCAGGATTGGTAGTTTGCATCCTTCAATACAATCAAGTTGAAACTTAGTATTAACCATCACACTCTATTTTTAGTGTTTTTCTTTGAGGATCTCCATAGTGGTTGTACCAATTTACATTCCCATCCATAGTGTATGAGGGTTCCCTTTTCTCTGTTTTGTCACTAGCATTTGTTACTGCTATCTTTTGGATATAAGCCATTTTAACCGGTGTGAGATGATATTATATCCCATCATGGTTTTGATTTGCATTTCTCTGATGATCAGTGATACTGAGCACCTTTTCATGTGCCTGTTTGCCATTTGTGTGTCTTCTTTTGAGAAATATTTATTTAAATCTTTTGCCCATTTTTTGACAGATTACTAGATTTTTTTCCTATAGAGTTGTTTGAGCTGCTTATATATCTTGGTTAATAATGCCTTGTCAGATGGGTAGTTTGAAAATATTTTCTCCCATCCTATGGGTTGTCTTTTGACTTTATCAATTGTTTCCTTTGCTATGCAAAAGGTTTTTAACTTAATGTGATCCCACTTTTTCATTTTTGCTTTGGTTCCTTGTGCTTGTGGGGTATTACTCAAGAAATTTTTGCAGAGACCAACATCATGGGGATTTTCCCCAATGTTCTCTTGCAGTAGTTTCAGAGTTTGAGGTCTTAGATTTAAATATTTAATCTATTTTGATTTGATTTTTATACATGGCAAGAGATAGGTATCTAGTTTCATTTTTCTGTATACGGATATCTAGTTTTCCAAGTATCATTTATTGAAGAGAATGTCTTTTCCCCACTGTATGCTCTTTTCACCTTTGCCGAAAATGATTTCACTCTAGGTGTGCATATTTGTTTCTGGGTTCTCTATTCTATTTCATTGATCTATGTGTGTCTGTTTTTATGTCAATACCATACTTTTTTGGTTACTCTTGCTTTGTAGTATAATTTGAAGTCAGGTAACATGATTCATCCAGTTTTCTTTTTTTTGATCAGTACAGCTTTGGCTATTCTGGGTCTTTTGTGAATTTATATATCTTTTAGGATTTTTTTTGCAATTCCTGTGAAGAATGTTATTGGTACTTTAATAGGAATTGGATTGAATCTGTAGATGGCTTTGGGTAGTACAGACATTTTAACAATATTGATTCTTCTGAGCCATGAACATGGAATAGCTTTCTATTTTTTGGTGTCCCCTTCAATTTCTTTCATCAGTGTTTTAATAGTTTTTATTATAGAGATCTTTTACTTCTTTGGTTAAGTTAATTTCTAGGTGTTTAATTTTATGTGTGGCTGTTGAAAATGGGATTACTTTTTTATTTTCATATTTTTCCCTGTTGGCATATAGAAATGCTACTGATTTTTGTAAGTTTATTTTGTATCCCACAACTTTACTGGACTTATCAGTTCTAACAGTTTCTTCATGGAGTCTTCAGGTTTTTCCAAATATAAGATCATATCATCTGCAAACAGGATAATATGACTTCTTTCTTTCTAATTTGTATAACTTTTCTCTTTTTTTCTTTTGCTTGATTGCTCTAGCTAGATCTTGTAGTATTATGTTGAATAACAGTGGTGAAAATGGGCATCCTTGTCATTTTCCAGATCTCAGTGGAAAGAATTTTAGTTTTTCCCCATTCAGTATGATACTAGCTGTAGGCATGTCATATATGGCTTTTATTATGTTGAGGTATGTTCCTCCTATACCTAGTCTCAGAGTTCTGTGAGAGACTCTCATCATAGTACTTGGGTATCATTACTGGTTATTCAGGGTGCAAGGGCTCTTTAGTTAGCCGGTGATTAATGCTGCCAGGACTGGGTCCTTCCCTTCAAGGCAGCGGGTTCTTTTCTGGCCCATGGTGTGTCTAGAAATGTTGTGCAGAATCTAGAGCCTGGGACGGGAGTTCTCACCACTCTGACCAGTGCCCTATCCCGCTGTGGCTGAGCCGGTATCCAAGATGCAAGACAAACTCCTCTCCATTCTTTCCTCTCCTCTTCTCAAGCAGAAGGAAGGGATCTCTTTTGGAACAGCGAGCTTTGCTTCCCAGGGTGAGGGGAGGGGTGATGCCGGCACTCCTTTAGCTGCCCCAGTTGGTATCTTCAGTAGTTTGCATTCCCCTCCCCACCCCCACCACCTGAGTCTACTGGCTCTGGGTTCAGTTCAACAGTAGAATTCCTCTAAAAGTTGCAGTCCTTGTGGTCTAGACTGCATTTCAAGTTTATTTACAGTCCCTGAGCGCTTTAGACCCCAGTGGCAAGGTTTCCTGGAACTCAAGTTCCAACCTCTGGGATGCAGGATTCCCTTCTGGCCAGAGCTGATTTAAACGCTCCCTCCATGGGCAGGAGTCAGCTGAATTTGGTCCAGTTTTCCTTTCTGCTCTAATGGGACAGCACTGAGTTCAATGCCTCACCATTGTTGTGCTCTCCTTCCCCCAGTGCACAGAGATGCTCTCCACACCAGGCAGCAGCCACCTGGGGGTGGGGAGGGGTAGTGTTAGTAATTTCAGGCTGCTTTTCCTACTACTCTTCAGTGCCTCTTTCAGCAATACAAAGTTGCTAGAACCAGTTACTGTGAGGTCTCACCTGATTTTTGGTTCTTAAGCGGGTGTTTTTGTTTTTTGTTTTACATGTGTAGGTAGTTGTTAAATTGGTGTCTTTGCAAGGAAGGATGATGGGCGGGGCCTTCTCTTTGGCCATCTTGCTCTGCCTCTTAAGTCCTATTCCGACCTTGTACTGAGATTTATAGAACATGTAAGCCTTTCCCTGGTCAACTGACCAAGTCTATAACCTTGCTCTCAGCATCTGTAATGGGTCTCACTTTGGTTCATTTAACTCTGTCCATTTTTATGTAATTTAGGCCTATCATGCTCCTATTTCATTGGATAAACATGATTATTTTAAAATAGTGATAAAAGCACATGAAAAATAATTCAGTGGGAAGGATTAATGTGAATGCTGAAGAAAAATCTGTTTGCTTCTTTGCAAAAACCACAACGAGTAGAGGAAAAATATGTCAGAAGTATAAAAAAGGACACATGACATTATCTTAAGCAAAATGGACATAAAAAACAAACTACAAAGCAAATACTGTGCACAATTATTGACCAAAAAGGAGAGAGGCTGAGGTTTGGAAAACAAATATTTTTCAACACAGACATATACAGAGCCAGAAGGCATTTTAATGTTTTGTATTTTTTATATCATCTATGCCAAGAGAATTTATGATCAGAACATTTCTTCATGATTTTTGGAATTAATAATAAAAAAAGGAGCTTGGCATAGTAAATGAGGATTCTGTTTTCCACAATAGATTCAGCAATAGACACCCCAGAATGTCCCAACCAGCAGTAAGGAAATCAAGGGTCAGCAGGCTCTACATTTAGGTTTCTAACCCTTTCTAAGGAACCAACACGTAATAGGTCTGAATAAGCCTATCCGTCTGACCCCATTTAAGGGTTCAAATTCCACAAATTCTGTTGTACAAGCCATTTATAATAATTCTAGCTCTTCCTCAAAGTAGACTCATTTTTTCCTCAAGGAAATGATTTTCTGAGGCCATAACTAGATCATCATATTGAAGGAAAAGAACTGTACACATGCTAGACTGGTAATACAAAGAGAATGTAGTTTGGGGTTTTGACCCAAACATACAGAAAATAGATTCAAGTGACAAGATTACTCCACTGTTTCATTTGGGATATTGAGTTTGAACTTACAAGTATCTAAGATTGCTCCATAAAGTCACGGATGCTAGAAGGCCCCTTGCTACACTGGTGACAACATGGGATTCAGAGAGGTCAAGAGACTGCTCCAAAGTCACAGAGCCAGCCTGTGTTAGAGCAGAAGCAAAATCCATTCTCCTCATTCCCAAATTTGCATTCTTAAATTTAGACCCCACATGCATGCAAAACATAGTTTCTGTATTCTCTGTTTTAAATTCTGATGTGTCTCTTGAATCCTTAAAAAAAATAATCTTTGCTTTTTACTTATATGGTCTTGGCTTTTCGCTACTTTTCATCTATTCATTTATTCAATCCGCAAATATTCAAGTGACTACTATGTGCTGGGCATTTTCTACCCTCCGGGTGATAATGCACATATGGTCTTTATATAACTACAGGAGGAGATAGATACCAAAGAAAGAAGTAAATGATTTAGTGCAGAGTAGATCACATGGTGGTGCTAAGGAGAACTACAAAACAAGGGAAAGAAAGAGTGCCAGGGATAACTGTCCCACAAAGAATGGAGAGAAGGATGACTTATCTAACACCAGAACAAAGATATGAAGGAATTGAGAAGCCAGACAGATGGGTTTCCTGAGCATACCACCTGATGTGGTTGGCTGTGTCCCCACCCAAATCTCATCTTGAATTGTAGTTCCCATAATCCCCAGCTGCTGTGGGAGGAACTTGGTGGGAGGTAATAACATCATGGGAGTGATTAACTTCATGCTTTCTTGTGACAGTGAGTGAGTTCTCATGAGATCTAATGATTTTATCAGGGGTTTTCCCCCACCTTCACTCTGGACGTCTTGCTGCCACCATGTGAGGAAGGACATGGTTGCTTCCCCCTTTCACCGTGATTGTAAGTTCCATGAGGCTTTCCTAGCCATGTGGAATTGTGAGTCAATTAAATTTCTTTCCTTTATAAATTATCCAGTCTCAGGTATTTCCTTATAGCCGAGTGAGAATGGACTAATATACTACTCATGCAATTGCACAGGACCCCACAGTTGGTTTAATGCTCCGCTGATGCCATCTTGCGATTCTTACCAATTTTTTGACAAAAAGCATTTTTCATTTCACACTGAGCATGACACATTATGTAGCTGGTCCTGGGCCAGGAATGTGTTATCTAGGGAAGAGCATTCCAGGCAGAAGACACTAGTAAGAGCATAAGGCCTGAAATGAACAAGAAAGAGGAAGGAGTCAAGTCAACTGGAGCGGGGCAGACAAGAGAAGAGAGTGATGGGATAGGATATGGCAAGAGGTTTTGAGATTGGGCCCTTGGGAGGACTATGGCTTTCACTCTGAGTGAGGTGGCATTGACTAGAGGCATGACATAATTTGATCTTCATTTAAAAATAATTATTCTAGGTTTGTGCTGACTCACTTATCACAAGAGTTCAATGTGAGACATACGTATTTCCCTAAATAAGCTAATAGCAATTTTGCCATAATTAGCTACATAACTTAGAAAAAAAGTTTTTAACATTTAAAAAAGTTTACTTAAACATATTAAGCAAATGTATTAAAAATTTAGTGAAAGTGGCACATTATTCACTCTCCATGCTTATACAGATTAAACCTTTTTTCTTTAAAAGTATTCCTTTATTAGTTTCAATATTTAGAACAATGTAGATAAAATGCTTAACTACAGATATTCCTGTTCACAGAAATATTGTGTTTTAAAATCTAGTTTTACTAGAAAAGCACATATATGTCATAAAGAATGTTGAATCTTTGGCTATACTTCGATTTCCTCTTTTGAGAGAGAGAGAGAGAGGGAAAAAAAGCATGCTTCACTATTGAATAGCACCACTGTTTCATAAAAGAAGACATTTTTGCCAAATGTCCAAAGGAAGGAATCTCACTTAATTATGTTGCTGGTTAGTGTATTTCTTTTTGAAAAATTTAAAAAAATATATAAGTTTTGAAATAAAATCCTAGTACTATTCAGTGTTAAATATATGGAATTAAAAAAATAAATTTTTTATAGGAGAATGAAAAGCAAGTTTGAAGTTGCTAAAGGATATTCTAGAGGAAAAATAGAAATGCACCAAGTACTCAATGTATATGAGAGTTTTGTGTTTCTATTTATAGAAATACCTTTGTAATGTGGGGTCCAAGTAAGTTTGTTAAAGCTGATGGAAGGCTCTTAGAAGTGGAAAATGTTTCTCTAGTGATGTTCTATAAAGGTATAATCTTTTCAGCACTTGTAAATGCTTTTGTATGTTTTACTTAATGCTATCCTCATTATTCCTGAGATGAGTAAAGCAGGCTTTATTTCTAACATGTAGATAGGAGCTGGGTGTGGTAGCTCATGCCTTGCAATCCCAGCTACTTCAGAGACTGAGGCAGGAGGATCTCTTGATCCCGGGAGGTCAAGGATGCAGTGAATTATGATCACACTATTGCACTCCAGCCTGGGCAACAGAGAGAAATCCTAGCTTTAAATAAATAAGTAAATAAAAATAAAATGTAGGTGAAGGAATAGAAGTTTAGGGAATTTAAATCATTAGTGGAAGGTCAAAGGCAAAACAAGAATAGACATCTTAACTTTCAGTTTGATGTTCTTTCCATGTCTTCTTATTTGATTCCTTCATGCTAAAGAGATTCGGTAGCCACTGGATGTGCTAGTGAAACAGACCAAACCATTCCTGCTGAACACGGTCAGTTGAGGTGCCACTAAGAGTAAAAAGAGAGAGGGGCAAAAACCAAAAACACAAAAATGCATACTGTTAAAAAGGTTTATAAATTAGACTTTTTTTGCAATTAAAAACTTCTATTCTGCACAAAGTACTGTTAGAAAAATGAAAAAACAAGCCATACACTGAGAGAAAACATTGGCAAAATATTAAGGACTTGTATTAAGAATATGTAAATTCATCTGAAAACTCAGTAAGAAAACTAATCCAATTAAATATGAAAAAATATTTGAACAGATACTTTATGAAAAAATATGGATGGCAAATAAGCCCATGAAAGGTTACTCAGCTTCATTTGTCATAAAAATGCAGATTAAAATCACAATTAGATATGCACCAAATAAATAGGCTAAAATAAAAACAACAGACAATGCCAAGTGCTGATGAGAATGTAGAGCAACTGGAATGTTCACAGATTGCAACAGGATGAGAATAAGTCATGTTCAACAATTTTGGAAAGCAATTTGTCAGTTTCATGTTTGTCCACGAGAAATAAAAACTTACAACCACACAAAAATCTGTGCGTGAATGTTTATAGCAACTTTATTCATGATTGGTCAAACCTGAAAATTATGCAAATGTGCTTAAAGTAAAATAGATAAGCAAACTGTGGTATATCTATGCAAAGGAATGCTATTTAGCAATATAAAGGAACACCCTGCATAAAACTCAAATGCATTCTGCTAATTGAAAGAAGCTAACTGAAAAGGTTGTACACTGCATAATTTAATTTCTGTGATATTCTGGAAAAGGCAAAAACAGATCAGTAGTTGATAGGAGCTGAAGAGAGTGGGAGAGATTGACTGTAAAGGAGTCTGGGAACATGTTTGAAGGAAAGGAAGCTGTTCTACATCTTTATTCTGGTAGCTGTTACAGTATTTATAACCTTATTTTCAAACACATAGAAATGTACTTCAAAAATGGTTGATGTTATTATTTGTAAATTGTGCCTCATTTTTTTTTTTTAAATACAGGTACATAAAATCTAGTTGAAACTAAAAGACATGATATCTAATTGATATAAAAAATGCCAGATAATAAGAAAAACACAAATTGTCTAGAGCATCTCATATTTGATATTAGACTTAAATTCGTAATTGAAATTTCCAAGCACTATTTCTGAAAGCAAAAATTTGAAGACAATTGGTTTGGATAGAGCTAATATTCAATTTTAAAAGCTATGTATTAAAGCTAATCATAGCAATAAAATAGAATCATAAGTGGTCTAAATAGCTATTATCATTTTTTAAACATGAAATAATGTACTGAAAAAGCCTTTACTTACAAATTTATTTCACTATATAGAAATAATCTGAATAATCAAGCCTTCAGAATGTAAACTCCAAAATTTCTACTCAGCAAAAGCAAATAAAGATAAAGAAATTATCTTAGGACCACTCTTCAATTGGTCAAAAATTGTTGATATTCTCTTAACCCTTGGAAATCATGTCAACCCTAGGCCTTGGTATTGTATGTGAATATTGCTTATTTACCTTAAGTATTTTAAAATCCAGTGTTTAATAAGGTGTCAACATGGCAAGTTTGCCTTGCAAACTCCATCAGTGTTTTTCATATTTCAACTGTAGTGGCTTTCATGATTCACTTGTCCTAATGGAAAAACCTTGTAGTTTTGTGTAATTTACTTCTGTGTCTTGGTCTTTGATGCAGTCTCTGCTCTCTGGTTGAAAATATAAAGACCTCAGGTTTAATAAATACAGTTATGCCTTCCACAAGGTAAAAAAGCAGTGTTTTGTATTCAAGCAATCAGATTTTAAAAATAAAAATGAGAGAATCGAAGTAAAAATGAAAGCAACCTTGAAGTACCTTTTTCTCAGATATACTAAAATAATAACAGCAAACAAACAGCACTTGTTTTCAGTCCTGTTGATGATATAAGAAAAGTAGTGCACCGTTTTTGCGTAAATGACCTTATAAATTTCTAACATGAGTTGGAATAACAAAATGGAAGTATACCGTGGGATCTTACAAAATGTACATTTTCATTAAATAATTCTCCATTTAAGAATTTATCCAAAGGAAATGATTTGATGGGAGCAAAATGATGCCTGACCCATATATCATCCCAGAATGAGCTAAAGTAGCATTAAAATAGAAAGCTAATTAAATGTACACCATTAGGGGACTTGGATATAAAAGAAATTTAGTGGAATAGAGACTGCAGGGACCTCTTAGGTAGCATGAGAATTAATTCTAGCTACCTGTGGTCAGCACCTGTGTTTAAACATCTCCTAGTTCTTCCCTATACCACCCACACAATGATGTCAAGCACCATGTTACTAACTATATGTTTTGTTTGATGATTTTCTTCATTGTTTGCCTCCTGTAACTAGAACATAAGCCAAAGTATGAGTGCAAAGATTTTTAGCTGATATTTTTCACTGTTGTGTCTTCTGCCTAGAGCAGTTCCTGGTACATAGTGAACCAAAAACATTAATATTTATTGGAAAAAACCTACAAATGAAAAAATAGGACTTTTAGTGGCACAATTTTTATTCTGTTTCTGTTTTTGCTTTTTATTCCACGGTTCATTTTACTAAGCCCTCCTGGTAGCCAGACACTATAACGAGTGCTGGTTTACCGACATGAACTTGACAGTCATAAACTGGCTAGGATGGAGCTCACAGGCTGATGGGAAGGAGTTGCTGGAGCAGTGATTCTGAGGGAGGTAAATGGGGAGTAGACTGTGACATTGCAATGTGCATCATGGGGCATCATCTCCTTGGGGATTAGAGAAAGAACTCCCTGAAGAAAGGTGCATCTACTAAAACCCTGAGTGATGCGAAGGTGCTCACTAGGAATGTTGAAGGCCTGGTGGACACACATGAAAGAACCAGAGCCATACAACTCGCTACTTCTAAGGTCAGAATGAAGACCTAAGCTGCTATGGTAGGGGGCATGACAATCTCTGGGGAGCCCACTGCAGGAAAAATACAGGATAGACTGGATTGCGGAAGAACATGGTCAGGATTTTGGCCTGTATCCCAAGGAAATAACCGACAAAAGATAGATTTAAACTGAGAAGAGAGATGACCCTATTCGAAGTTTGCAGGGATGGGTGTGGCTGCACTATTGTCTGGAGGCAGCTGACCCCAGAAGATCACACAAGTCTGGTTGAGAGGCCAGAGTCCTGGGTTCAATTCCAACTCTGCTCCCCAATCTCCCTCCGATAAAGGTGATCTCTATCCTGTCTGCCTTGTGGTGTTGTTATAACAAATGAAGGAGACCAGAGAGTCCATGGCAGGCTGTGAAATGCTGTCAGTGTGACATACAATTTGTATTCTTCATCTGACCTGTAAAAGGAGAGCATCAAAATGAATTAGGTATTTTCTTGGTCCTCATGTTTAAGCTGAGAAATGGGCCTACTTCTCACTAAGTTTCCCTTTGAGAAAATTCCAAGATATTTGAGTCACACTGTTTCCTTGTTCGGTAATCACAGGCTTGGGGATGGAGAACAAGAGATCTTTTTCATTGCTTTTATCATAGAGATTAATTTGGTGGCAGAAACATATGCTTGCTGTGAAGGTATAGAGCAGCTAATTCTTGGAAAGTTCTTGCTGCTGCCTCACAAAGAAGCATAAGCTCATGGCCAGTCCCTGAGGGAGGAGGTTTCCCTGTAGAGTGCTCCACACCCACAGGGGTGATACAAGCTGCCAGCTCCCCACTTCTCCATTTCTAATCAATTCCTAGCCTCCCCACTTCTCCATTTCTAATCAATTCTTAGCCTGCTGCGGCTTGGGGCCCAGCCTTTCAATTATTCAAGAATTGGAAAGTATTTGTTGCCTGATGCAGGATTTGCTTTTATTCAACAGAACAAAACCCTGGTAGGTGAGATTCAACACCCAGGGCAGTGAGGTCTCTAGACACATGCAGATTGCTGACAGAGGGGCAGTTGCTCTGGGAAGGGGGTCTGGTTCAAACAGCATATAGAGTGGATGGAAGAAGGAAAAAAAAAAAGGTAAAGATGAATAGGAACATCCTCATTTCACCTTCTATTTATCCAACTAGAAAACCAGAGCATGCTGAAATAACAGAAACCTCAGGCTGTGGTTCAGGCAAGGGGCATCTTTGCAGAAAGCATCCTCAGGCTGGGGAGTGAGAGCTCTGGGTTCTAACCTAGATTTTGCTGCTAACTTGCCCCATGTTTTGGTAAATTATCTCTCTCATCAGGCCATAGACTTCTTATTTTTGAAATGAGGAAGGTGGATTATATGATCTCTAAGTCTCCCTTGCATCTGTTTTCTAATACCAGAGCAATTCTCAGGCCTTGGTACCAGCCGTTAGTAAATCCTCTGCTTAGGATGGAAATTGTCTCCTTATAATCTCTTCCGCTCATTGTCATCCATTTAATCCTTATTATTCTTGTTAACAAACAAATATTGAGCATTTTATGTGTACTGGGGGCACCTGTTCAGGGATCCCAGTCTGTGCATCTCAGGTGATACAGCGAGATCAGGAAGGGCTAGTTGAGCATCACCTCTATTCTTACTTTTTCACTAGACTCCGAAGACTTATTTAACTCATATCAGAAGAGCCTTTTAATGAAACCTCTGGGAGGCCCATTTATTTACTCCTCTATTCATTCAGCAAACATTTATTGAGCATAAACTATAAGTCAAGTGCTATATAAGGGAAAATCAAAGATGAATGAGACAAAGGTTCTGCCCTCAAATTCACATGTTTTGTTGATGAGACTGATATATAAAAGGAAAACTATAATGCAGAGAGATAAATGCAAGAGAAGTTATGTGCACAGGGAATTATGAGAGCACAGAAGAGCTGTATCATTGAACACTGCCTGAAGAGCCAAGGAGCGCCTCTCAGAGGAGCTGGGATCTGAGCTGAGAGTTATTTTTAAATAGTGTATAACTTCATTCTGATTATGAAATGTGTGTATATATATATATATGCATGTGTGTGTATAATTCAGAACATTCAGAAAAGGGGAAAGTAAAGATTACCCCTTTTCCCATAATTAAAGATAACTAAAAATACATTGGCATATAAACAGTTTTTTGATGATTTTTCTTTTCTTTCATTCTTTTATTTTGATTAAAAAATCACCCCATAAATATTACTGTGCAAATTACATTTTAATTTGATGTCATCGACTTTTTTATATCAATAATTACAATTCTGCTTTGTTATTTTTAGTTGCTGTGTATTACATTCTATTTTATAGATGCCCTTCTATTCTTTTAAGTGATCTATTGATGGATTTGAGTTTATTCTAATTTTTCAGTATTATAAACAACATTGTGATAAAAAATGCTTATCCTTAGGACAAATGCTTACAAGCTGCATATCTGGGTCAAAGGATTTCTTAAATATTGATACACACTACCAGATTGTACTTTAGTTTTCAAGTAGAATTATCTATTTCTCTCTCTCTCTCTCTCTCTCTCTCTCTCTCTCTCTCTCTCTCTCTCTCTCTCGTGTGTGTGTGTATACTGAGTGCACATGTGTTTTCTTTAAACTTAAGGGCTTACTATAAGGTATTAGACTAAGTGCTTTACATACATTGTCTGATAGAATGATTGTAACTCTTCATCCCAGGCAAACCTGTGACTCATACGCTATTATAGCAGATACTCCAAGAAAAATAATCCACATTTCATTTGCCAACATAAGAAACTTGGTGGTGTTTAGAGGCAGAAGAGTAGGCATATGAAATATAAAAGAAACCATAACATCTTGGTTTTCACCTTACTAGATGTCAGTCATCCTGTGCCACTGTCCAGAGTTCATGGCCTTAAACTTAAATGCAACCGGAGAAGTTGTCCACCCCGAGTCTATGATTGCTGCCACAACTAAAATCAAAACTTGCCGAAGACCACTGCATTTTAGTTCTGTCTATCGGCTGAGGGTACCAAAATTTTTCCTAGAAATGGGAAGACTGAGGATATTACAGGTCCTGATTTATCTGGAAGTATACCAGGTAAATACCAGGACCTTCTTGTTGTCTTGAAATAATTATTAATGGTACGCCCTTTCATTCTACAATTCTCCCACTTTGGACAGGAACTTACTTTAGGAAACTTGCTGCACCCTGGGAAGAAATTGAGCAGTGAGATTGCCAAACTGCTGCCTGTTCCCTTATGCTTTAGGGGAGGACATTGCTGTCTCTAACTTTCTAAAGCAACTGCTTTTCTAATCATGCATGGGGGTATCTTGCCATCTCACTTATCCAAATAATTAAGAACCAGAGAAAAGAAAAAAATACCTGTGTAGTATAATCATTTTTTTCTGTAATAACATTTTTGCCCCTGTCAATGGAAGAAATTCTTATTTAAAGCCTGTGTTCTCTTGTTTTCTGGCAGACCCCCAAAAGCTTGGGTATCTTACTTCTCACCCATAGGTGACTGAAAGGATAGATTAGAAGGAAGAAAGGAATGCTTAAGGAAAATACCTTGGTATGAGCAAGAAGAGGCTGAAAGCAGCCTGAATGAGAGGGAGAAGACACAAAGCCTACAAACAAATGCAAGGACTGCCATTGTGGATACAAGTAACCCCCACCTACCATAATGGACCTTGAGAGGGCAGTCCTGAGAGTCCATCATAATGGCCTTGAGTTATCAGGAAAATGTTTCATTGCATTTGGAAGGCACATTTAACGAAGTAGGGTAGAGCAAAACATTTTAGATGAGATTTCCATCCAAAATATTTCATATTACTCAAATTAGACTTAGAAGAGATAAGCATTCAGCAAGCTGAGTGCCTTGGTTATACAGAATGACTTAGCCTTCTAAGAGTCATGGGCAGCTAAGAATTTAATATGTAAGAAAAGGCATTTAAGTCATTGTTCCTACCCTCAGTGACTTCAAATTCTTATTGGTAATATAAGTTTTCAACCTTCCTAGATGCCTTTGCATCTTAATAAAGAACTTTGAGAGACCAAAATGCCTTATAATCCCAAAGGAGTCAAGTTTCAGTAATGTAATTCTGGTGCTAAGAACATGGGGGGAATGTTTGAGGGGCCAAAGACTTTTTATGGTTATCCATGCAAGGAGCTGTTGGCTTTCCTTTGTGTGAAGACAGTCCTGTGAAAAGAATTACTTCTTTAGTTGCTCATGTCCTTGGGAGTCATAACCTCCCACCCTGTAGACCTGAATCTTGCCTTTAAGACACAGTGCACAGTGAGTCAAACATGCTCATGGCCAAGAAGAAGGCTGTAAGGAGTCCCCAGAGAAACTGAGGGTACCACTCTGAACTAATCAGAGACAAAATTACAGATGATTTAAGTGACAGGAAGTTCCAAACTCTCAGAGTCAAGACTTTGGGGTTCTGAGAATTCTGGCTGGGTGTCCATCCAGCCTCTGCTTAGCAACTCCATGCATGGCAATGTTTAAAGCGTAATGAAAACTCAATGCAAAAAAATTAGAAGACTCAGAGCTTTAAATGGTTATCCCCAGGACACACAGCCTTAAGGCAGAGGACAGAGGGCACTAGAAGCAAAAAGGGATGAGGCTACCTCCATGGCATTGTTGCTTACCTCCTTGGTGCCCCCAGAGGAAACTCGGTCTGGAAGGAAGGTGTTAGCTGGAAAGGAGGCCACCCTTTAGAAGGTCAATCCAAAACCTTGACCTAAATCCTCTACCCTGCAGAGTGGCTGTGACAGTCACTTAAACATGCTGAACTGTGATGCATTCCTGCATGTTGTTACCAAAAGTAATACAGACCAACATTTCCCAGAAAGAGGCTTAGAATGTCTCTAACCTAATACTTGCTCTCTTCCTGGGCAGTGGAACCTGAATCTCTGAGATCCAGGCACGAAGAACAGCCTCCCGTTTCAAATAGGCATCTGTTGACTCCAGTTAGCATTTCTGGTGTTTTTGTTTTGTTTTGTTTTGAGATGGAGTCTTGCTCTGTTGTCCAGGCTGGAGTGCAGTGGTGTGATCTGGGCTCACTGCAACCTCTGCCTCCTGGGTTCAAGTGATTCTCCTGCCTCAACCCCCTCAGTAGCTGGGACTACAGGTACACGCCACCACGCCCAGCTAACCTTTTAAAAAAATTTTTTTGGTAGAAACAGGGTTTCACCATGTTGACCAGGATGGTCTCTATCTCCTGACCTCATGATCTGCCCACCTTGGACTTCCAAAGTGCTGGGTTTACAGGCGTGAGCCACCATGCCCAGCCACATTTCTGTATTTTCAAGGTGCTTGTTTCTCAGTCTCTTCTGCTGGCGAGAAAAAGCAGCAAGGCCATATATAGCTGACTCAGCTATGCAGGGACCAGATAAAGCCCATCCTCCACAGCCTTGGGCTAAGGCAGAGAGACTGCTTTTGCTATATGATCTCCTTTATCCAAATCAGTATCCATTTTCTATAATTGATGTTTATAGTTCCATTATTAGAAATGTATTCCCTTGCGGCCTGCGTGGGTTGGCCTTATATGTCTCATCAATCATTGCACCTGTCATGTGCTGAAATAAGATGTGCAGAGGGCAAGGACCAATGGTTTCCAGGGACCCTGGCACCTGAGATTTGGGAAGGTGCTCTACAGCACCAGAGGAAGGCTAGAGATGGCAGAGACACACTCTTCTACCTCAAAGCCTGAGCCCTGGTGCTGATCCTACACAAATTCTGCTCCTCTACCCCATGTCTCCTATCGTCTCAACCCTGCACACCCTCCAACCCACGCCTTTGGTCATGATGGTCTGCTGGGAATGTGGCTGCTGACTTTAACATATAAGGAAAGTCATATCTGCCGCTCTACTCTGGAACAGCTAATTTCAAAATAGTTTCACCTAGTCCAAGGCTTTCACAGTCAGTTGCTGTAACTCCTAACAAGCTCAGGAAATTAAGGGGAGACAGCCAGACCCCAGAGTGGGGGTTCCAGAAGCAGATTTTGATGTTTCCTAAAAAAGACACTAACCACCATCCCTAGACCAGAGAAAACTGTCATTGGCAGCCTGGGACATAGGGGGCTATGGAGTCCTAAGGAGAGGCTAAGGTTGTTTAGATCCCTTTCCCAGCTCCAAGTGGGAAGTAAGGTTACTCTCCTGCAGAGAGAATCCAGCTGAGACTACAAGCCCCAAGGGATGAGGCACCATGGCTCAAGCACACAGACACAAGTGCCCATGTAAACACACACACGGACATCCATACACACACACACACATGCACACACATACACGCATGAAGGTAGAAGTCAGTGGGGGGCCTGTCTGAAAGAAGGTATTTCACCATGGAAGGAAGACAGAATGATGCTCTCAGCTAGAGAATTTAAAACAAAGAGATACAAGTCAGTAAAAAACAAAACTGCCAGCTTCATTTTGCTCCCCGAGGCCAGGGTGCTGCACTGAGCTGGCCCTGTCAGCACTCAGAGGCCCCTGCTATATCTGTCTGTCCTTCCCAAGGTGCCAGCCCAGACAGCCGACCCCTCTGTGTAACTCATTTCCACATCATCTACACTTTCCAATAAGCTCTTACTCTATTAGATTGCTTCCAGGAAGAGCCAAATATTAAAAATCACCGGTCAGTCAGTTCTTTATTCTGTTAGTCACCAAACTGATTTTTTTAAGCTCAGAACCAATAAAGCTGTGACGGCAAAGAACAGATATAGATTTCTCGTTCCCACACACTCATATATAATAATAATAAAACTTTATTAAACAAGAGACATGTTGTTTCAGGGAATTTTTCTTTCCCTTCTCCAGTGCCCTGAGGCTAAAATATACAATCTTATTAACTTCCTGGAAGAAATACTCCATTCCCTTGGTGAAAATGCAGAACATTCATCATCTTAGACCTGGAAAATGAGACAGGCCCTTGACGAAAAGGTCTGTGGGCCACCGTTCTGTCCAGGGAAATCTAGGGAATGAGTGTGATTATGCAACTTCCCAGGAATCTCTGCAGAGTCCACGAAGTGCTTGGGATTGGCTACTCTAGGACATCCCAGGACAGAAAAGAAAGGAAAATGAATTCGACAGCAGGCTAGTCCTCTGTGGCACCCCAGGTCTGAGGGAGGCTGGAAATTCCATTTAGACCGCCCTCCCAGTCAATACATGCAGGACTGAGGCTTGGGCAGGGGCTGTCACGTAACCAGAATGACACAGAATAGATAGAGAGCAGGAAACAGAACCTTGGCATCTGTTCTGAGCACTCCCTTCTCTGCCTTCCACCCAGCAGCGCTGGCCTGATCTAAAAGGAAATGCAACTGTGATTCCTACATTGCTTGTTTGGGGGCTTCACACTGTCCAGGGAGACCAGGAGCCATGCCCTCTCCTGCTTTTGCTCTCTCTGCCCACTGCAGAAACAAGAGCCATGCTATTCATGAGGCAGTGGGTCCGTCAAGATCAGCAAAATCTGTTGAGTGACTAAATGATCTCAACAGATTTTGAGGTAGTGATTAAGATCAGAACACAGAAATCTAATGCATATACTTCCATGTGACCATGGGAAGTGTTTGGTCCAAGTAGGGTCAGCACTCAGTGAAAACTCCGAAGACACTGTGGCCTTGTTTTCTAGGGTCAGAGCCTTGAAGAAGACAGAAGACAAGGACTCAGGCTGCCACCAAGTATGTCCAGGCCAGAATATTTATCAGTGCTTCCTGAAAGGCTGTTTCGGCATACCTAGGGGTTTGCATGGAGGGCATAATCATTGACAGGCAACACATGGATCTCAGGCACCAACTGGGCCCTGAGACAAAGGAGTCCCCCTCTGTGCCAGCACCCAGCTCCATGAGGTGGTGTGAGGATTTAGGGCAGTCCTTAGGAGTGAGGGACTGTTGTGAACTGAACTGTATCCCCTCAAATTGCTTTAAGGATTGACCCCCAATATGACTATATTCAGAGGTAGTGCCTTTAAAAAAGTAATTGAGGTAATTATAGTTAAATCAGGTCATAAGGGTGAGCCCTAATCTGGTAGGACTGGTGTCCTTCTAAGAAAAGGATGAGGTATCAGAGTTCTTTCTCCCCGCACCTGCATTCAGAGGCGAGAAGAGGCTCTAAACAAGAGCAAAGAGAAGCCCCTCTAGACACCAACCCTGCTGCCACCTTGTTCCTGGACCTCTGGCCTGCAGAGCTGTGAGAAACACATTTTTGTGATTTAAGCCATGCAGTCTGTGGTATTTTGTTATGGCAGTGCGAGCCAAAGAGGGTGGAGGCTGACAATGAGGGCTGGAGTCTCCGGAAGAACAAGCATAGCAGGAGTCAGGGCCAGGGTGCGGGTTCTTGTTGCCAGTTCTGATACAGGCAAATAGTCTGCACTTGGTGATTCTCAGCAGAACAGAGCAGCCATGGGCTCTCCTGACTCTGATATTCTGTGTGGTATCCTTTTCTGAGGTGCTACAACAAGGTAAGTACTCCTTGTCATTTGCTAGAATCTTCCCAGGAAAATGGAAAAGGGATCAAATGACTTCTCAAGGCCGTTGTCATCATAAAACTCTAATGCATTGGAACAAGAGATTTATCATTGAAAATGTTTTACTGGGAATTTTTTAAACTGCAAGATTCACAACCTTTTAATTCCATATAAAAGAAGCAACAGTGGGGTAATTGTAAACAAGTATCTATTTGTATTTCAGATTATGTATTTCAGGTACCATTTAGCGAACCCAAATTAGGTACTTGTCATTAGGTACTTGTCATATACACATGACATTTATCAGGGGCCGTCTTAATATCTGTGCTGCACAGGAAGTGCTTCTAACACACAGGGCAGTTGAAAGTGCTGAACAGATTCTCTTACCTTCCTTCCCCCCACTATGAGAGTTAATTTGTAAGAATCATCCCAATGTCCCTCTGATACCCACTCAGACAGCATCACCACTCTAGCTTTGGATGCTGGGCCCAGCCTCCACCCTCAGCCTCCCTGTCTGCAATGTTTTTCTGTAGGTCCCATTTAAGATCAACCACCAAATGTTTCCCAAGCAATTACTGCATACTCAACTCTGTGCTTAGCTGAACTCTGAGATAGCAACCGAAATGACCTCTGAGGTTACTTCCAACTTGAGAGACAGGGCAGGCTGCACAGACATATGTTCTCAGGGAGCTTAGATATTGCTCCCTTCATGAAGCCTCCCTAACTGTGGCAGGCAACATAAATGTGCACCAAGCCCATTCATTCCCTTTGCTCATGAACACAGAGATAGACTACATTTGCCTACCCTGCCTTCATGGAAATTGTGTTAGTCTGTTCTTACACTGCTAATACAGACATTCCCAAGTCTGGGTAATTTATAAAAGAAAGAGATCTAATTGACTCACAGTTCCATGTAGCTAGGGAGGCCTCACAACCATGGGAGAAGGCAAAGGAAGAGCAAAGTCAAGTCTTAACATGGAGGCAAACGAGAGAGAGAGAGAGAGAGAGAGAGAGAGAGAGAGAGCATGTGTGCAGAAGAACTCACCATTAAAAGATCATGAGAACAGTATGGGGGAAACCACCCCCATGATTCCATTGTCTCCACCTGGCCCTGCCCTTGACATGT
This sequence comes from Callithrix jacchus, assembly GCF_049354715.1. Lineage (NCBI taxonomy): Eukaryota > Metazoa > Chordata > Mammalia > Primates > Cebidae > Callithrix > Callithrix jacchus. Next base: position 92,284,958 of record NC_133515.1, read on the forward strand.
GGGGATTATTATAATTCAAGGTGAGATTTGGGTGGGGACACAGCCAAACCATACCAGAAATGTAATCAATTTCTACATGGGGCCATGTGACAATAGAAATGTGGGTGGGAGTGATGTTAGTCAGTTCCAATCCTGGATCTTAACACTTTCCTTTTAGCCCGTCTGTCAGTTGTAGAGGGATCCTATATAAAATGTCAAGGTCCTTGGAGCTGGAGAGACCTGCTCTATTCAAAAAGCCTGGATCTCTTAATGACCATGTGGAGATCCCCAGCCCCTGCTGCCAACCTGAATTAGACAGATAGGGTAACAACAGTAAGAAGGAAACTTCTATTGTGCTAAGGCACTGAGAGTTGGGGGTTGTTTGGTATGGCAATTAGCATCTCGGAACTAATACTGATTGACTCTCAGATTGGAAATAAGAGTCATTTGATTTTGAACTGAACATGTCCCCAGATGGGGAGCACTATTAGTACAATCTTCTAATTCTATAGAGCTATGAATACAAATCATGGTCTCTCTGACTCCAGAGAGCATGATCTTGGTCCATAGAAATTCTCTAATATTCTCTGGGCTATAGTAGCAGCCACAGGGTACTTTGTGATAGCATAAGAAAAAAGCCTAGGCCAACATGGTGAAACCCCATCTCTATTAAAAATACAAAAATTAGCTGGGCATGGTGGTATGTGTCTGTAGTCCCAGCTACTCGGGAGGCTGAGGCAGGAGAATTGCTTGAACCCAGGAGGTGGAGGTTGCAGTGAGCCAAGATTGCACACTGCACTCCAGCCTGGTGCCTGGCGACAGAGCAAGACTCTGTTTCAAAAAAAAAAGAAAAAGAAAAAAGCCTAACTCACCATACTCCCAAGTCAATAAAAAAAAATGTTTGAACAGTGCATATAGGCATTTTTGTTGCATCAGGCAAATTCTGTCTCCTCTTACCACCATGTTTCCATCTCATCCCCCCAAGTATAATTCCCAAAAGAAACTGACAGCTTTTGAGCTGGATCTAGGATCATCTCCTGGGTTCATCTTCAGGTCAAAGGCAGCAAGTTCACAGAGAGTAGGCTTTGCAGATGGCCTCTGTGACATTTTCCAAAACCTACTGAGCTGCTCAGAGTGAGATCTGATGTGGTAACATGCTAGCTCTGCCACCCACAGGCATGTGGTGACAGAGAGGTCAGCAGGGGCCTGGGGCTGGGGGCACAGGACTCTTGAGATGCACTTCTCCTATTTAATTGAAAGGTTCAAAACTAGAGAAGGTCATTGCATTCTCAATTATTCCCTTGCTAGGCTGCCTCCCCACACTGGGCCTTGGCAGCACTAGCTTCAGTATAAATCACATTCCATCAGCATAACTGCAGAGCTTCAGGGATCATTTTGGAATACTAGGATGTTAATGCATCAGGTTTTGTTCCAAGCAGTGAGCCTCCTCCTGGGATTTGGGAATCTCTCTTTTAAATCCAGATAGTATTAATGAGCTAGTATGGGCTTCTGACCCCTTTGACTCATTCTCTCACTCCCAGGAGTGCTCTGAGCTTCGGAACTAGCCACATCTGCACTTTACTGCATGGGCTTGATATAGCCGCAAGCTTTCAATGCAACTGGTTCCACTTGGAGGCGTTCTAACTGCACTTTCTTCCTTTTTTCTAAATTACTTGCTAAACCTAAAAGTGCTTTGCACATGAGTGATTGAGTAAATGTTTGTGGTTATTTTGGTGTCAATTGCACTGGTGTCCTATATGATGGAATTTGACCAGGAGCTGTCTCTAATTCCATTCCCGAGCAAAAATGACACTAGGAGGCCAAGGAGATGGCCCTTGAGGGGGAAGACAGTAAGAAAAGACTCATACTGGCAAGCAGTTGAATACCGTTTAGCCTTTTAGCCAGGCCTCTCAATGCCCCTCACTTACATTTACTTGAAAAAGCCTCTTCTGGTACTTACTGTGTCAGGGTCTGTTCTAAATGATTTACAAACATTTACCAATTTACTCTTAGCATTGTTATTTATGTCCACTTTACAATAAGAAACCTAGGATGACTGACAAGTTAGGAAACTTATCTAAAGTCATAGAAGCAAGTAAGTGGTCATGACAGGTTTTGAAGTTGGGAAGTCTGACTCCAGGGACCACAAACTTGGCCACTGTACCATTCATTCTCTCTTCCACTGTTATTCCTGCCACTCTAACTTGGCCCATACAGCCCATCCTATCTAGAATGTCTGTGTCTCTTCTCCTTCTCTTCACACTTCTAAATCCTAGCTCCTCTGGTTGTTGTTTTGTTTTATTGTGAGATGGAGTCTCTGTCACCCAGGCTAGAGTGCAGTGGCCCAATCTCTGCTTACTGCAACCTCCGCCTCCCGAGTCAAAGCAATTCTCCCTGTCTCAGCCTCCCAAGTAGCTAGGGTTATAGGCACCCACTACCACACCTGGCTAATTTTTGTATTTTTGGTAGAAACAGGCTTTTGCCATGTTGGCCACGCTGGTCTCAAACTCCTGACCTCAGGACATCCACCAGCCTCGGCCTCCCAAAGTGCTGGGATTACCAGCGTGAGCCACTGTGTCCAGTCAACTAACTGCTCATTTAAGACCAACTTAGTTCTTGCATGAAGCCTTCCTGAACATTCTGCACCATGCTGCAGTTGACTGGCTCCAAACTCCAATAGCATAGTCATTAGGAGAGTGACATTAAGAGCTGGGCTGTAGAAATCTAGTTCAAACCTCAACTCCGCTGCTTACTGGTTTTATGACTTCAGGTAAATTGCTTGATTTCCATGAGCCTAAGTTCTGATCTTTAAAATGAAAGTAAATATTGCACCAACCTCACAGGGCTGTTGAGAAGATTAATTATGCTACCATATCTAAAATAGTTAGATTAGTACTTGGCTCATACTGTAGGATAGATATACATTATTATTATCATTATTTCAAAATATCCTCTTCTATTGTTTTTGGGTCACAGCTGTATTTTCCTTGTATGATTCCTATCCTCTGTGAGACTATACTCACCTTGGAGACAAAGATTGGGTGTTTTCTTTTTAATTCTCTGGCACCTAGATTAGCATACTGCAGAGAGTAGGCACTCATTTAATAGCAACAATTAATTAATGAGTTGAAGGTAGCTAATTATATCCCTGGCCACCAGGATTCAAAAATATCTCTCTCACTGAGTTGCATATAAATATAAGTCGTAGGACCTCATCGATTTTGGAATAGTGCATCTCAGGGGTAATTGAATCTGTCTTAGCTTAAAGAAGACCCACTTCTAAACAAGTTAACAAAGGCAGTCATTAATTGAGGTGGCCCAGTATTTAACTGTGGGATTTAAGTATCAATAATCTGTAAAGAAGTACAAACCTTCAAGAATTTGTGGCTCTGATGTCACCTTTTAAAGCTTTGCTTCCCAGTTTTGTCTTCAGAGAAGCAACACTAATTTATGATGGGGATTCTGCAGACAAACCCTGCCAGGTGATTGAGAAACCATAAGGCCAACGCCTCATTATTACCGGAAGCACGGAGCAAAGAACCACTTAGAAAACCTTCTCTATTATTTGACTCTTTGGAACCCTAGGTTTATTGATTTCAGAATATTTTTAGTGAATCATTCTAAAATCAATAAAGTTCCATGACTTGGAAGAGGTTGAGAAGCTACTGCAAGGTTCTGGGTCTGCAGCCAAAGGGACCTCTGCAAGACAGCTGTCTGCTGCTCCGACTGAAAATCTGGGCAAGAGTTTAATACCATGCCAGCTTAGAGACCTCAAGTATTCAGCAGAAGTCTGCGCGTGCTTAGCTTGAAGGGGCAGAGGCTCCTGCAGTCTTCGTCTGAGCACTTAACATCTGTTTGTTACTGTTTTTGGGAAGTTAGCCTTCTGGAAGGAGGCAGATAAAGAATTATGGAGAGTGGAAACTACTTTTCTTACAACAGAAAGAACAGAACTGCAACATGTTCATAAATACCTTCGGATTTTTCAACACACTCTTCCCGGAGCGCGGACATCATCTCTCATCCCTGAGGTCATCAGCGGGGCTCCAAATAGCCATGATATTGACAATGAGGCACCAGGAAGCAGATGTAGTTCCAGGTGATTCTATTCCACGATTCCCCATTCTTCCATCTAAAAACATTCCCTGTCTGCTTTCATATAGAATCCTGTGTAGCTGACAAATATTTTTTTCATGTTCAGGAACAGGTTTGGGATGAGTTGATATTTCATTTCCTGCTGGCCTGATTGCCCCAAATAAACTACATATTGAATGGCATCCCACAGGTTATTGAGAAAGGAATTACTTTTCTTTAGCCCTATGTCTTGGGAGGTGTGGGGAAAAGGAGATGACTAGTTAAGTTCAGGGAAAGAGAAGCAGTGAGTGTTGGCCTCTCCTGGAGGCACCTTTCCTAGCTACTGTGTCAGGGTTGTCGTGTGTCACTTGTGAGTGCTTTCCCTACTCCTTCTAAAATAACACTCCCCCTAACTCATTTAAGTCACGCTTAGTGTTGTAAACAGTTGTTAGGAGCATCCATTTCCTTGTTACACCTCAGCACCTTTCCCATAACATTACACCCTTCTTCTCTCATTTTATCTCATTAGCTCTTTCACACAGTGTAAATCGCCACCACTAATCATGTCTCAATTTGTATCGCTCATCTCCATGTCAACAAGCAGATTCCCGGTCCAGCTCCCATCATCTCACATTCAGATGATGGTGGTTGACCTGGACATTCTGCCTCTCTGCTCCTTGCACACCAGTTTATCATGTCCTCTCTGGCAGATTAATCCTGTCACTGCTTTGCCCAAGAAAATCTGATGGCTCCGCATTGTCTACTAAGGCCTTCTGGAATCTAGCTCCACTGTCTCTTTTCTGCCAGTCCCTCGTCTACACTTTGTAATTCTCATCATTCCCAAATTTACACCACACTTGTGGCTCCTTGCATTGCCACATAACATATTCTCATCTTGGAATGTGCAACACCCTCTTCCTTGCTTCATCTGTCAAGTCATTTGGCAAAGAAAGGGTGCCCCAACCCCCCTAACTTCTGCTATCTTACAGAATTTGGTTTGTTTTAATCACTTCACATTATTACCCACTGCCTTGTTTGCAGAGATGTGAGTGCCTTCTGCCTACATGACTGGACCCTTCACTTGATGCCCCATGACACAGAACATCAGGTCTGTCATCCACCCCCCAGGTTCTCACCTTTCCACATTGGTACTTACATGCATAGGACCAGGAATAAAACAGGTGCTTCAAAAACATTTAAAAAATGAATAATATACATTCCAGCTTTGGAAACTAGGTGGTTGAGATATAATCCTATGCAAAAGAAAAATAATCACATCTATTTTATTGTCAGTATTATTGTTGGGGACACATCTAGAGGTACCAACTCCTAGTGGAATCTTCCTTTATCTATGGTGGCCCTGAGTGAAGGATCTCCCTCTCCTCAGTGTCAGGAAGGGGAACAGCCTTGACCTTTGCAAACACAATTTTCTCCACTTGGAATACCTTCTTTTCCTTTCTCCATACAATCTTTTTCAGTTTTCAATACCCGCACTAAATATTATTGTCTTGATGAATCCTTTGCCAGATCTCATCTCTCCATTGTCACTTTATGTGACTAAAACATACATAAGAGGAATGGTCACCACAATCTCCCGGGACATATATGACCAGATTATTTTGAGAGTATAAACCTTATCCCATCTGTGGCCTTTTGGAAATGGCCCTGCATGCTGCTTTCTAATAGTTTATTTTACTTTGTAAAACTTTTTGTTAAAAACTAACATACAAACACACATTATTTACATACTAGGGTAAATAATGTCTGTTTGTATCTTAGTTTGAGCCTTTCTTTGAGCCTCTCTTCCTAGCTCTTGCTTCATGCAGAGCACTGGCATTCTGGTTTTCTCCACTCCTACCTGCAAGATCTGCATAGCTGAGTTGAAAATGTGAGCCTCTTCCTCAGTTATCAAGGATCAAAGATGGTGGGCGTTGAAGCCGGTGCCTTCGGTCCTATGTGTGATGGCCTTTCGCCCTCTGCAAGGCTCTGCTTTGCAGTTTTGTCTTCTCAGGTACCAGATTCTCTGTAGTTCCTCAAGGGTGCTGAGCCTGCACCTAGCGTGGAAGTGAGACTCAGGATCTGTTTGTTTGCTGAATGAATGAACTGAATGAACAATGGCCAGAGGCTTTCCTTCCTATTCCAATGTATATGTCCGTTCTTGGGTGCGTGGCTGTGTATACATTCATGGTTAAGGGGAACTGAAGTAGGTCAAATGAGGGAAAACAATGAACAAATCCATAAATTAGATTTGGGTTTAAGCACTTACTCTTTTCATGTGAAATCTTCTGTGCAGGAGGACCTCACAAGAAAAGAGTGAGAAACTTAAATCAAACTTTCAGGCATTTGTGACCAAACACAGAGCCCTTGTGATAGCCGCGTCCTAGAAGTTTTCCTAAATCCAGGTCCAACACTGCTTTTTTTTTCCTTCAAATGTAATCCACTAACTCGGTCTTTGTCTTTATTTTTCTTTCTACTTTCTCCAGCTCCATTACATCCCTTGAGGTTATTCAGTGCAGCAGGCACCATATCCCTCACACCCAATGACTTTTACTGATGATCACCATGTGGAAGCAAAATGGGGAAACAAGTAATACATACTCCAACCCCATTGAAATTACAAAAGCGTAGCAATTTCAGGCATGCCCTGGATCCCATTCCTGGCTTCTTTCTAATATGGTAGCTGGCCAAAGGAGGCAGTGTGGTCCAGCAATTTCTTCGTATCCCAATCAAGACACCTGCTAATCGAGAGGGACTTGGGTGACTTAAGTGACCCTTGTGTCCTCAGTTTTATCATCTGCAAAAATGGGATGCTGCTATCTGTCTCTCAGGGTGGGTGTAAGTGTCCCATAAGATGGCACCTGAATGCTCTCAGCCCAGGGTCTGTGATGTCCTTGCAGCTCAGACCACGGTAGTTAAAGTCGCTGCAGTAGCTCTGGATTGGCAGCCATGGACGCTACTGGATGCAGGGGTAGCTTTAGAAGTGGTGCTCATGGACGGCCTGTAATCCCAGCACTTTGGGAGGCCGAGGCGGGTGGAACACAAGGTCAAGAGATCGAGACCATCCTGGTCAACATGGTGAAACCCCGTCTCTACTAAAGATACAAAAAATTAGCTGGGCATGGTGGCGCGTGCCTGTAATCCCAGCTACTCAGGAGGCTGAGGCAGGAGAATTGCCTGAACCCAGGAGGCGGAGGTTGCAGTGAGCCAAGATCGCACCATTGCACTCCAGCCTGGGTAACAAGAGCGAAACTCCATCTCAAAAAAAAAAAAGTGGTGCTCACGGAAACCCTGTTCCCCCCTCTCCCAGTCTCCTCCCCTTATTGGCCCTATTTCTGAGCCAAGAACAAGAACAAACTGCCTGGAGCTTTAGTAGCCTTAGCAACTCAAGCCAAGGAGCCAAGAAGCAGAGGTCAAAGCCGAAGTCTTATGAGGGGGAGAAATGCAAGTCGGTTTTCTTGAGGCAGCAGCCTCTGGAAGGAGCCCAGGCATTCACAATTGCTAAGAATACATGTTGCTTATTTACTTCGATACCTGGACTCTACTTTAGGTAGCCACGGCTCCTGACTCCTGACTCCTCTTTGCCTCCTTCATGACAGGACTGGAGCCTGACCTCCCCACATATCGTTTAAGACAAAACGATAAACTCTTTTGAATGAAAAAATGAATGAGTGAGTGAGTGAATGAATGAAGGTATACATGCACATAAGAAAGATAAGGCCTCGTACAATCATCCCAAATCCAAACCTACAGTATTTCCTTGGAAGGACAATATATATGTAAATAGAGCCATCACCTTCAAAATGTCAGGCCTCAGAAGGTTCCTCTGGAGTTTACAAAGGCCACTTCACATTTCTCCATGAAATTCCAAAACTTGACAGCTTTCTTAAACACAGTCATGGCGTGGAATAAAAGCTTAAAAAATGATGCTGTTTGAAAAGTAAACTATTTACTGTTCAGAGGAAGAATTTTCAATGTACTGAGCAGCTATTAAAATGGAACCAATGACTCAACACTGATTTAAAATGTAAATGAGACCTTTAGGCATACAGATAAGGGACAAGCCATGGCCCAAGCCCAGTTCTTCTGAGGAAGAAGCTACATCTTAGCCATTCAAGGGACAGGCTCATGTACTCACCAGGTCCCTGGCTGGACTAGGCCTTCAGCTACCAACATTTATAGGATCTAACGCCACCTCCACCCACGGGCTCCCAGTACTACAAAGGCCTGCCTTGAGACACGTTTTCACAAAGGAAGTATGCAGTACATGAAGTCTAGGTTAATAATCAAAGCAGATGTTCTTAAAAAAGTACTGGAGTCATGCACTGTATGGCGTTTTGGTCGATGGCAGACTGCGTATACTACAGTGGTCCCATAGACTGATAAATGGAGCTGAAAAATTCCTATCGCCCAGTGATATCTTAGCTGTGGGAACACTGTAGAACGATGCATTGCTTGTGTGTTTGTGGTGATGCTGGTGTAAATGAACCTATTGTGCTTCCAGTCTTACAAAAGTATAGCACATGTAATTACGTATAATACATAATACTTGATAATGATGATAAATGACTCTATTACCAGCTTATGTATTTGCTACATTATGCATTTTATCATTATTGTAGACTGTACTCCTACTTCTATATATAAAAATTTAACTGTAAAACAGCCGGAGGCAGGTCATTCAGGAAATATTCCAGAAGAAGGCATTGTTATCATTGGAGATGACAGCTTGATGTGAGTTATTACCCCCGAAGTCCTGCCAATGGGGTAAGAAGTAGAAGAGGAAGACAGTGATGTTGGTGATCCTGATCCCATGTAGGCCTGGGATAATGTATTTGTGTCTTAGTTTTCAACAAAAAAGTTTACAAAGTAAAATAAATAAATAAATTTAAAAATAGAAAAAAAACCTTATAGAATATATATAAAGAAAAAAATTGTTTTCGAGATGGAGTCTTGCTCTGTTGCCCAGGCTGGATTGCAGTGGCATGATCTCAGCTCACGGCAACCTCCACCTCTAGTCATTCTCCTGCCTCAGCCTCCCAAGTAGCTGGAACTACAGGTGTGCACCACCATGCCTGACTAATTTTTGTGGTTTTGATAGAGACGGGGTTTCACCATATTGGCCAGGCTGGTCTCAAACTCCTGGCCTCAGTGATCCCCCACTTCAGCTTCCCAAAATGCTAGAATACAGGCATAAGCCACTGTGCCCAGCTCAGAAAATATTTTTGTACAGCTGTACAACATGTTCATGTTTTAAGCAAATGTTATTACAAGAGTCCAAAAGTTTTAAAAAAGTAAAAATTCTCTAAAGTAAAAAATTTACATATGGTACAAAAAGCTAAGGTTAATTTAGTATTAAAGAAAGAACATAATTTTTATAACTTTAGTCTGATCTATATAGTGTTTACAAAGTCTAAAGTGGTGTGCAGTAGTGTCCTAGGCCTTCACACCCAACCCTCACTCACTGACTTACCCAGAGGAACTTTGAGTTCCACAAACTCCATTTACAGCTAAGTCCCCTATACAGACGTGCTATTTTTTATTGTTATTACTGTACCTTTGCTGTACCTTTTCTGTGTTTAGATACACAAATACTTGCCACTGTGTTACATTTGCTCACTGTATTTAACATAATGAAATGTTGTCCAGATCTGTAGCCTAGGAGTGATAGGCTACACCATATAGCCTAGGCATATAGTAGGCGGTGACATTTAGGTGTGTGTGAGTACACTCTATGACATTTGCACAATGATGAAATTTCCTAAGGATGCATTTCTCAAAACAGATCCCTGTCATTAAGCGATGCATGACTGTATGTGACCTCCAGGTATAGAAGGTTGTCTGTGAACTTCACTGTGCTTTGTGCCTATTGAGTCCCCTCCCTGTGGGTATTACTGCATCTCCATCTTTGGAGGTATGTATGTGCATATGTAACACTCTAGGGCTCTATGCCCTCCAAGTACATCTGATTCAATAAGCATCAGACAGTCCTGTTTAATTTTGTAGGATGAAGAGGACCCGGCAGGACTCCTTCATGAGCAGTGGTCAATACCGTCTGCACAGACCCATTAGCTCCCCTCTAGCTGTGGGCACCTGCTGCCCTGGGACCTGGCGGTATGACTTGGTGTTGGTGCCAGAGCCTGTGGAGCCAGAGCTGTTCACAGGTTTCCTGATAGGAGCTGGCAGACGTTGCCTGGGTAGGGGTAGAACTAGATGACCTCCAAGTTCCCTTCCAATCTTAAGATCCCATGACAGCATAGATGACATGACACTAACATTCTGCCACATTAAACCATCAACCCTCCTCCACATAGAACTATATAACTCTAAAGACTGGGAATCTGTCCCACCTTTTTTTTTTTTTTCACAATACCAGTCCAAAATGCATGGTTGCAGGTAAAAATGTGATCCATTTTTTCTCATTTTTAAAATTGCACCATGGTATTAACATATTTATATGAAAACACAGGATCAAATATAAAATTCCTCATACATGAAAAATTATGAACACTTCATAACTGCAGTGAAGGCACTCGGGAGCTCCAGGCAGGGGTAAGTCAAACTTGTTTTTTAGAGGAATATAGAAACCGTAAACTAAACCAAGGAAATTGCCTGTGTATATAAAAATTCTGGGTACAATTTAGTTCAATTCAATTCAACGAATATATATTCTGTGCTTACTAAATGCTGGGCAATGTGCTAGGCTTCAGATCCATACAAGGAAGGCCTCTTTGTTTCAGGGATTAGGAGTTTTCATAGAGATGAGGAGAGGAAAATCAGTGCAAGAGCACAGAATCATTTTATTACTGAGGGCCAATCATAGGGTAGGCCTTCTGCTGCACTAAGCATTCTATATGTATGTGTGTGTGTGCGTGTACACCTATATGCGTTTGTATGTATGTAATAGCTAACTCTCAACTCAGCAAAGGTAGTTATTCTTATTTCCTATTTTACATTTGAGAAAACCGAGTCATAGAGAGACTAAGTAACTTAACCCAGCTCATCCAGCTATGAAGTACTGAGCCAGATTTTGAAAAGGTGACTGTCTGTCTTCAAAGTCAACAGGATATACATTATCCCTACATTTCAGCCCATGTAGAAATACCAGGCAGAAAGGAAGAAGGAAGGTTTTAACCTTTCCTATGACTCTTGGTGAGAGTTGATCCCCTGGTGTGCAGCTCCTCCACCAGGCCCTCCTGCACTGCCTAAGCAAGGCCCCTCCCCTGTTATTTTATTTTAAATGGGCCAGATCATGATCCAGGTGGGAAGTGGTGGACAGCTTTTGAAACTGGCTTTGAGCTGTGTTAAAGATTCCAAGTAGTCGACAGGGGACCAGTGGCTCATGCCTGTAGTCCCAGCACTTTGGGAGGCCGAGGTGGGCAAATCACAAGGTCAAGAGATTGAGACCATCCTGGCCAACATAGTGAAACCCCATCTCTACTGAAAATATAAAAGTTAGCTAGGTGTGGTAGCTCATGCCTATAGTCCCAGCTACTTGGGAGGCTGAGGCAGGATGATCACTTGAATTCGGGAGGGGGAGGTTGCAGTGAGCTAAGATCACACCACTGCACTCCAGCCTGGTGACAGAGCAAGATATGTCTCAAAAAAAAAAAAATAATAAGATTCCAAGTAGTCAATTTGGGTCAAGTGTTTTCCAGCCACCTTCATAAAGTCTTTCTTCTGTTTAAGCCAAGACTACACATGCAACCTCCCTGATGTAGGGTCTACTCAGCAGTGGTGAATGGGGTTATCTACCCTGGGGCCTGGTTCCTGGCCAGAGGGCAAAGCTTGTCTGGAGATGAGGCTTTGAAAAGGTGCTTGGCATGCTTCCCTGGAGTAAGCCTTCTAGTTCCTTTCCTACTGTTGGAACCAGTTCTTCACCAAAGGGGATGCTCATATGAAAACAGCAGGTTACTCCTGGCAGCAGAGATACATCTTTGCCCCCTGCAATGGGCTCCACTAGTCTGGCAGCCACAGGCAAGATGTGTTTTATTCGTGAACGTCCTTCTTGTTTCAGCAGATAATGGACTCTAGTTAGGAGACAACACAGTAAACACAGCATAAACATCAGGATGTGCAGTTGGAATGAGTCTGAATATAAATAAGAGTGCTGGGAGCCAGGGAGGTAATAAGTCAGGAATGCAATGAGGAAAGGTTATTAAAAGTGAAGCTTGTAAAATCTGCAACAGGCCTGCAAGCTTGAAGCATTTCTTGATTACAAAAGGACTAAAGGCAGCAGCCTGTCTCATCTCTGCTGCTGACTAGCTGGGTTACTGGACACCTCACTTAAAATCCTGCTGTTACACACTTTGTTCAATCGTAAAATTGGAATTTTACATACTTTAAAAATCCACAAAAACGTTCTAGGGCTGTTGTAAAGATTTGTACTGAAAGCATTATGAAAAAGGCTGAAAATGCTGCACCAAGGCAAGGTTACATTATTCTTAATTTTCGAAAGTGGCTGAAATTACTCTTACACATCCAAATCCTCTTGTTGGTTGACTATTAAGCAAGGTTCTCTTTTATAACAGAAGTCTCTCAGGAATGCATCAGGCATAAAAAGGAACCAAAACTATAGTCTGCTGTGTTATTGTTGAAACAGAAAGACACTTTTGTTAGCTCGTTATTAGTCAGAATATGGTGGGCTATGCTGCAATAACAAATACATCCGGAAATCCCAGTGGCTTAACAGTAACAAGAAAAAGGAGGATGCTTATATCTTTCTGAGGCAGAGCTACTCAGAGGGTCTGGGATATTTCTCCCATGTCTTTCCTCCAAGAAGTGAGTTCTAAGTCCCAGGCTGCTTCTGTGTAGTAGCCTGGGATTATCACAGAAGGGAAAGGGCTGGAAGAGCCCATCAGGATGAGTTTTTCACCGTCAGCCCATGTGGTTTGTTACTTCCACTTCTATTCCATTGTTTAGAACCCAGTTTTATGGCTGCAACAGGAAGCAAGGGAAGCTATGAAAATCGGAGGAGCCTATGGATGCTTTGGTGAGCATGTGTTTGCCTTATCTTTCCTAAAGTGAGTGCCTGGCTAATGAATGTACAAGGAAGCCTAGTAACTAGAGAAGAGACTATACTGCTTTGATATAACCCTTCTAGCCAGGAGGTCTATGCAAAGGATTATGAACTTTCATATTTTGGGGGCTGAACAAGATATCCAAAAGGACTTACTAGCATCTATAGACCTGGTATGTGGGTTCATTGTGATTTTAATTCTGGAAATTGGTGTGTCTGCTTCCTGGTTTATTCAAGGTAACACTTAAGTAATTTAACCATATTTCCAGGCTAATTGCTTCCATGCCATCTTAGCAGCTATGATATAATTGGGATAGTATTACCTCTTAGCCTTCTAATGCTAAGGCTAATAGCTTTGGTCAGGCATTTTACTATTGATTAGAAGACTTTATTAAAAGCCTAGAATTATTATGTGAAAAAAAAACTTGTTAAATGCAGTCATATATATCTTATAGTCTAACATCTGGCATTTTCATAGTCTGAATTCATCATAAATTGCAGACATGAGTTACTACCTGCAAACAGTTTCAACTTTAAAGTTGTTCACTGGTAGCTGGTATCTTTTAGAATTACAGAAGATATCTCAGCATCAAGATAACTGGAGAGTCCAGTGTTACGTTTTATGACTTTGAGAACTACATGTGAACAGAATGGACATCTATACAAAACAATCGTTACCTTAAAATAGCAGTCTGCATTTAAGCTAATTTTAAGCATTTTTTCCAGATGGACAACCAACTGTTTTCATCAGTGTTTGGAACTTTCCAGCAGTAAAATGCTGGTGTGTAAAGGTTACCCTTTCATTTTATCTTCAACAATGCAGTCTGTTCTTAGACTGAGTCCATTCTTTCAATTTGTGAGCTTGATGATTTGAATTCACTAATCCTAAACTCCATCTGCTTGTTGCCTGTCAACAGTTGAACAGATTTCAATAAATTTAGAAACTGTAAATACATCTTTGAACAAACCTGGATGATTTGTAGGATTTAAACATTGAGGGTGGTCAGCCATTATATTATTTAAGACTTACAGATATGGATCTGTTCATGTCTCATCATCCACAAGGGCAGATAAGAATTTCCTACTTTCTCATACTTAAAGTGGTGACATCTTTTCCTTCCAAACTTTGCAGAAGAAAAAACTCCAGACTAAACTGAAACTGCTTGACCTGTTGTTCCCTCTGGTTTCCCCAGGCACGTAAAATTCATCATCCTCAAATCCTTTTTGCATTTCTAAAGATTAAAAAAAGACAATATGATTTATAAAACTTCTGTGTATTATTTTATTTTGTAAGAATTTGAGTATATTCTGATAGCAAAAAGGTATAGTACTTTAAAGGCATTGTTGAAATGTTTGAAAAAGACAGCAAACTTTAGAAAGACCAGGAATTCTCAGTATTACATATTGATGTAAGAAAAAATGAATTATGTGGCCATCTCTTTTTGCCATAACTACCATTTACTGTAAGCATATTATATTTCAAATGTTGCTAAGTATTTTTCCATGTAGTATTTCATTAATATTTCCAAAGAATTTGAGTTACACGCTGTCTTTATTTCACAAATGAGAAGAGCAAGTCTGAAAAAGGTTAAGAACATTACCACAGTCACATGGCTGCTAAGTGGAGGAGCTGGGATTCAAACGTAGGTTTTCCCTCCATCTTCTCCTTTGATTTATTTTGTCTTTTATGGAAGGAGATGAGTGGTACCAATGGAAGAAGATAAACCTTTCTTCATGTTCTTTGTTGCTTCCACAAAGGCTGGCTTAATTAGGTAAAATAAGATGTTCAAATTTTGTTTTATAGCCATCCTTTGAAATTTCTATTTCAGATGATCTTTGAAGGGACAGCTGGGCAGACATGCTAACTTCTTTCTATTGTCAGATTAACCAGAGATGGAAGTAGGCCTCTGAACTTGGGTTAGAGTCCTTTTGTCCATATTTCTACCATAAAATAGAGATTCAAATATAGTTCATATTTTCACATTGTCAAACAGCCTATACCTTTAATTGATTACATTTTATAAAGTTAAAGGATACCAGGGCATTTACATACACTTTAATGAACTCATTCTAAGTATACAATTCAATGAATTGGATAAATATATACACTCATTAACCACAAGCACAACAAAGACAGAGATTTCTGTCATATCAGAAAGTTCCTTCCTGTTAGCAGCAGCTCCTTCCTGTTTGATTGTAGTCAATCTCTACTACCGCATATCTGGCCCAGGCAACCATTAATCTGCTTTATGTGATTTTAGATTTGATTTACATTATGATAGGAATTCAAATATATGGAATCATACAATACCTGTTCTTTGTGACTTTTTTTTCCTTTTAAGCATATGTTTTTGAGACAAATCTGTTTTGTTGCATATATCAGTAATTTGTTCTTTTTGTAGGGGTGGGGTAAAATAGTATCTATTATATAAATGTAACACAATATACATTTGTTTATCCATTCACCTGTTGATATATATTGGGATGGTTTCCAGTGTATTTCCAGTCACATGTTTCCATGTGGGAACATATGTTTTCATTTCTCTTGGGTAAATATCTAAGAGTAGTATTACTTGTTAATATGGTAAAAGTATGCATAAGTTTATAGAAAAACCAACAAATTGTTTGCCAAAGTGGTATATTTCTACCAGCAATGTGTGAGAATGACAGTTGCTCCATATCTTGACTAACCCTTGGTATTACCAGTATTTTAAAGTGTCGTCCATTCTAATATATGCATTAGTTTTAATTTACATTTCCTTATGACTGAGAGTTTTAAGCATCTTTTCAGATTTACTTCCCTTTCTTTCTCTCTTATATTTCTGTTTACATGTGTTGCCCTTTTAAAAAAACTGCATTGTTTGTCTTCATGTTGTTCAGTTGTAAGAGTATGGTATATATTCTGGATATAAATCATTTGCCAGATAATATGTATTGCAAATATATAAACCTAGCCTATTATTATTTGATTAGCACATTTTGAAGAACAAATATTTTAAATTTAGGTGAAGTCGAAATTATCAATGTTTCCTTTTTTTTTTTTAATCCTATCTAAGAAAACAATCCTAACAAAACAATCATTTTTGGTCCTAACAAAACAATTATTTTTTTTTTATTCTATCTAAGCAATCTAAGGATACAAATATTTTTTTGCCTATGCTTTCTTCCAAAGTTTTAGAGTTTTAATCTTTCATACTTAAGCCCATGATCATTTCACATTAACTTTTATGTATGGTGTGAGGTGATTGGTTGGGCATTATATTTTTCCATATGGCTATCCAGTTGTTCTAGCATCATTTGCTGAGAAAATAATTATTAATAATAATTATTATTTGCTGAGAAAATAATTATTTCCCAATTGAATTACTTTGGCTTCTAAAAGTTAATTGAAAAAAAATATATATATATTTCCATTTATATATATGTATGTATATTTTAGGCTTGAAATTCTTTCTTATTGATCTCTGTTGTTTATTTCTATGTCTTACTCTATAGTAAATCTTGAAATTAGGTTGCATAATTGTTCTGTTTTTATTTTTTCTGAAATTGTTTTAAGTATTCTATGTTTCTTAAATTTTCATATGCACTTGGGAATCAAGTCATTTTTTAAAAGTTTTCTGCTGAGAATTTAACTGGGTTCAGTTGAAACTGATAGATCAATTTGGAGAGAATAACAATGAGTCTTTCAATTCATAAACATGTAATGTGTACCCATTATCTTAGTCTTTCTTAATTTTTCAAAGCCAAATTTTACAGTTTCAAGCAGACAAAACTTGCTCATATTTTGTTAATTTTATCTGAGCATTTCATTTTTGATGTATTCTAAATAATATTTTTAAAAATTCAATTTCCAATTGTTTTAGCACATAATTGATTTTTCTATATTGATCTTGTTTCCTATAACTCTATTAAACTAATTATTGGTTCTGAAAGTTTTTATGTAGATTTATTATGACTGTCTATGTATATAAAAGTAATTAATTAATTATTTTAGAGACAGGGTAGCCCAGGCTCTAGTGCAGTGGCATGATCTTAACTCATGCAGCCTCAAATTCCTGTGCTCAAGCAATGCTCCCACCTCAGCCTCCTGAGTAGCCAGGGCTACAGATATGCACCACCATGCCCAGCTAATTTGGTTTATTTTTATGTAGAGATGGGGCTTCACTATATTGTCCAGCCTAGATTGCAACTTCAGGCCTCTAGTAAAATCCTCCCATTTCAGCTTCCCAAAACACTGGGATTACAGGCATGAGCCGCTGTATCTGGCCTACTCTTTTATGGACTCTATTATCTTAAGTGCTAACATTTTGTTATGAAACTTTATTTTTATATTATAAAACATATTGGTCTTCAGTTTGCTTTACTTATATATCTTTGTTCAGTTTTGGTATGATGTTAATAACAACCTCATAAGATGAACTGCAAAATATCCTTATGTCTTCTAATGTGGAAGAGTCTTGGTGCAGAAATTATTATTTTTGGCCAGGTGTGGTGGCTCACACCTGTATTTTGGGAGGCTGAGGTGGGCAGATAACGAGATCAGGAGATCAAGATCATCCTGGCCAACATGGTGAAACCCCATATCTACTAAAAATACAAAAATTAGCTGGGTGGGAGGTGGGGTGGTGCATGCCTATAGTCCCAGCTACTCGGGAGGCTGAGGCAAGAGAATCGTTTGAACCAAGGTGTTGGAAGTTGCAATGAGGTGAGATTGTGCCACTGCATTCCAGCTGGTGACAGAGTGAGCCTCCATCTAAAAAAAATAAAAAAGAAGAAATTATTACTTTCTTAAATATTTAATAGAATTCACTAGTGAATACATATATGTCGGCAGTCTTCTTTTTTAGAAGGTTTTAAATTACAAATTCATTTATTTTAATGGATTATTGCTATTAGATTTTCCATTTCTTCTTGTGCTGTTTTGCTAATTTGTATTTTTCAAAAAAAATTGCCCATTTAATCTAACTTGTCAAATTTATAGCCATGTAATTGTTCATAGTATTCTCTTCTTTTTTAATGACTATTATAATAATAGTAATATCCCATCATTCATTTCTGATATTGGTCATTTGTATCTTCTATTTTTAACCAATTCTGTTGAGATTTTAGATGTTCAGTTTTTAATTTCACTAATATTTCTCCATTCTTTGTATTGTTTTCTAATTCATTGATGTCTATCCCTATATATAATTCTTCCTTTCTTTTTCTTACTTTGGGTTTAATTTGCTCATGTATTTAGACTCAAAGGGGAAATTTGGATTCTTGATTTCAGGCATTTTTGCTTTTCTAAGGTAGCATTTAAACCACAAATTTTACTCTGCTACTTTAATTGTATCTCACAAATTTTCAAAAATTGTTCCTCTATTACTGTTTCGTTCAAAATATTTTCTGAATTTCCTTTTATCATTTGATCCATGCAATAGTTAGAAAGGCATTAAATTCCAAATATTTATATATTTTTGTTGTTATTTATTTATAGTTTAATTATATTTTGGTCAGAGAATATACTATATGTGATTTCAGTTATCTTATATTTATTGAGACTTATTGTATCACCCAGAATATAGTCTCTTTTGGTGGCTCTTTCATGTGTACTTGAAAATAATATGTGCTTTGTCATGATTGAATATGGTATGCTATGAATGTCATTTTGGTTAAGTAGTTTGAGAGTGTTATTCAAGTCTTCTATATCCTTATGGTATAGTGTAAACAAGATATAGTAATAGAGTTTTTTGTTTTGACTTTTGTTTCATCAGATTCTGTATTTAGAAACTGTTATTGGAAGCTTACACATTTATGATAATGAATGATCAAGAATGGTCAATTTTCTTATGATAATATTAGAACAGTAATATGAAAGTTTTCATATTACTGTGATTTGTCCTCCTTTTTCCTTTTGTCCACCTTTTTCTTATTCTCCACATTTTTGTTTTTAATATATTGTATTATTTGTCTATTTTTTCATTTAATCTATCTGAGTCTTCATATTTAAAATGAGTTTTTGTGGAGCACATAATTGGGCTTAGCTTTGTTTTCTGTTCTGGAAATCTCTGTCTTTTCATTTGAATATATTTAATGTAGTTATCACTCAACACCTTGTTAAGTCTACTATTCTTCCTTTTGTTTTCTATTTGTTCATGTTTTCTTTGTTATTTTTTTTCTTCCTCTTCTTCCTTCATCTGCATTTAGTTTTTGAAATATTCCATTTTATCTCTGCTACCAGAGGTTGCTCCAGGTTGGTGATTCTCAAAGGGTGGTTCACAGTCCATCAGTATCAGCTGATGTATTCTCCTATCAGGCTTGTTTATCTAGCCTTGGCACAGGTCCATTCCCAGTCTTATTGGATCAAAAGCTGTTGATGTGACCCAGCCATCTGTCTCATTAAAGCCTCTCAGTGAATCTGATGTATCCCAAAGTTTGAAAACCATTCCTTTAGCATTTAAAGTGTGCGTGTTTAACACTTCACAGTCTACTTTTAAATTATACCACTTTGCCTAGACGAGTTTGAAAACAGTTGCTCTCATTTGCTCCCTCTTGTCATTGGTGCAATCATTGTCACAATTTCTTTTTCTACCTTTATTATAAATCCTATAATACATTTTACTTTTGGCTTTAAACAGTTCCTTGGAAACATGAGCTAAAATCTTTTACATTTGTTTGTATATTCACCATTTCTGTTGGTCTTCTTTCCTTTATGTCAAGGTTAGCTTATAAAGGAAGTTCCTTTATTGCTTTTTGCAGTAAACTTTTCTATTTGCAATAGGTTCCCTCAGCTCTTATTAGTCTGAATATATCTTTATTTTACTTTTATTTTTATTGATATTTTTACTGAATGCATCATTCTACGTGGCTTTTTTTAGTACTTTAAAGATGTCATTCCATTTTCTTCCTATTTGTGTTGTTTTTGACATAAAATCTGTGAGATATATATATATATCGAGAGAGAGAGAGAGAGAGAGACGGAGTCTTGCTCTGTCACCCAGGCTGGAGTGCAGTGGTGTGACCTTGACTCACTGTAACCTCTGCTCCCAGGTTCAAGCAATTCTCTTGCCTCAGCCTCCTGAATACCTGGGACTACACGCATGTGCCACCATGCCTGGCCAATTTTTTTTTTTTTTGTATTTTTAGTGGAGACGGGGTTTCACCATGTTGGCCAGGCTGGTCTCGAACTCCTGACCTCATATCCACCCGCCTCGGCCTCCCAAAGTGCTGGGATTATAGGCATGAGGCACTGCATCTGGCCAATCTGTGTTTATTTTTACATTTGCTCTTTTATGTGTGGTGTATCTCTTTAATTTTTTTTAATATTTTCTCTGTATCACTGCTTTACAGCTAGTGCATCATGATGTGTTTTGGTATTATTCACTTTGTGTTTATATTGGTTGGTTTCATTGAGTTTCTTAGTCTTGTGGGCTGGTAGTTTTCATCAAATTTGGATAATTTGGGGCATTAGGCCCTCAAACATTTTTTCATTCCCATGGTTCATTTGTGACTACCATTGTTCACAGGTCACTGAGGTTCTGCTTATTTATTTATTTATTTTGAGTGAGTTTTTCTCTTTATGGTTATGTTGGTAGACGTAAAATTTCAATGTCTTCATGTTCACAAAGCTTTCCTTATTCAGTATCGAATCTGCTGTAAAGCCTATCTAGTGAGTTTTTCTTTTCAGGTATTATATTTTTCAGCAGCAGAATTACTTTTGTTTCTTTTGACATTTTCTGCTTTTTCCTCCTTGTATGTATATTTCCCTTTCTGCTAGTTCTATTTTCTCTGTGATTTCTGGGCATGTTTTACTGATTAATTTTTCTTTTGATTTTAGGTCATACACATTTGCTTTCTCAGATTTTGTCCAGTGATATTTGATTGGATGCCTGATAATTGTTTATTATGTTGTTGAATATATGGACTTTATTTCTTCCCTTAAAGGGTGTTAAGATATATATATATATATATATATATATATATGTATATATGTATATATGTATATATACACACACACACATGCTAGCAGTTGACCCATGTATGCCTAGTGTTCCATTATTGGAATGCTAAGCTTATGGGAGTTATTTATATCCTACTGCTCAAGGTCATCACCAAGATCTGATTTTTCATCACCAAAAAATGTTACTCTATGCCTGCTCAAAAAAGAAAAGAAAAAAAAAAAAACGCCACAAAAAACTTTAAAGAAAACATCGAAAGCATCAAGCCATTCTTAAGCAATTTAACCCATTATGCTGGAGGTTTCATCACCAAAAAATCTGCAACCTCCAGCATAAATGGGTTAAATTGCTTAAGAATGGCTTGATGCTTTTGACGTTTCCTTTAAAGTTTTTTGTGGCTTTTTTTTTTTCTTTTCTTTTTTGAGCAGGCATAGAGTAACATTTACTCTAGGACTAATTTAGCTTTATTTCTAAGTCGTGGTTTTTTTTTTGGTCTCTAGTGAGTTCCCTGAAGGTTCAGTGAAATCTTGCAACTCTGGCTTCTTGGGACTAAAATGCCTCTCCGTCTCATATAAGCTTTAAGATGTATTCAGTTTACAGATGCTGAGTTGTTCCATGTCTCAGCATGGAATAGCTCACTTGTCTCCATGTGATATTACTCCACAAATGCACAGCTTAATATTCAGCAAAAGACTCAAAGAGGCCCTATGCTAATTTCTGGATCATTTTTTCTTGCACGCTTCTCTCCTTTATGGCACTTTGACCAAATTTTGGCTGCCTTAGCCTCCCAAAATTCTGATCACTAACTCCTCAACTCAGGTAGAACCACATTTTGCTTGGGTTCTGCCTCCTTAAGCTGTAGTCCAAAAAGTGCCCCTAGGAAGGAAGTAGGGCGGTTCTAGAGCTGACTTTGTTCTGTTTCTGCTCTCTGCATGATCACAATTCTATGCTTCTTGTTGTCCAATTATATATGTTGTTTCATATTTTTGTAGTTTTCTAATTGTTTGCAGAGGGAGGGCAAGTCTGGTCTCAGTTGCTTCTTTATGGCCAGTGATAAAAATCATTCAGTGATGGGCCGGGCAAGGTGGCTCACACCTGTAATCCCAGCACTTTGGGAGGCTGAGGTGGATGGATCACAAGATCAGGAGTTTCAGATCAGCCTGGCCAATATGGTGAAACCCCATCTCTACTAGAAATAGAAAAAAATTAGCTGGGAGTGGGGGTGCATGCCTATAATCCCAGCTTCTCAGGAAGCTGAGGCAAGAGAATCACTTGAACCTGGGAGGCAGAGGTTACAGTGAGCTGAGATCATGCCACTGCACTTCAGCCTGGGTGACAGAGCAAGACTCCATCTCAAAAAATAAATAAATAAAAAATAAAATAAATAAAAAATTCTCCAGTGATTTAGTTCGGATTTTTGTTTAGGTTTGAACAATGAAACACTAACTTATTTAACATAGAAAAGTCTCTACTAGGATTCTCAGTATTCCTTCTTCTCCTTTCCATATGAAAGCTACTGCTTTGGAAAATTCTTCAACTTAATGCCTGGCTATGTCCTTTTAGTAACTTCAACTATGTATGGAAAATTGTGTTCTCACTGTTCTATTTGCTTATATCTTTTAGTCGGAAGCTTTGCAGGGCATTTTAATATTGCATGTGTTTTTGTATTGTGGAGACAAGATGAGGCTTATGCTATGACAAAAGTACCCCCAAATTTCAGTGACTTATAGTCTACTTCTCACCCAAGCAAAATTTTCTTGAGGTTAGATTAACCCTCATGGGGTCCTAAGTATGCATTGAATCAATTATCCAGGCTGTTAGAACTTGTGGTTCTGCAATCTCCATGCTTGATTTCTGTGCCCACTGCTAAGTGAAGAAAGAGCAAGAGTGTCTTTCAGGGATTTTCTTGCCTCAACCTGGAAGTGAAACATCATTTTCTCTCACATTCTTTGCTCAGAAATTATTACTGGCTCTGCCCAGGAGAAAGGGATCTAGGAGATGTGGTCCCCAGTGTGCCCAGGAAGGAGAGAACTTGGTGTTGATGAGTGCTAGTGTATCACAGTGTGTGTCCCTAATCTGAGGCCATACTGCTCTCTGCTGCTGAAGAGAGCATCTCAAACTAAATGGTATGTCTGTAATCCCTCTGACAATTCAAAGGACTTTTTTTTTTTTTTTGAGATGGAGTCTCGCTTTGTCACTCAAGCAGGAGTGCAGTGGCACTATCTTGGCTCACTGCAACCTCTACCTCCTAGATTCAAGTGATTCTCCTGCCTCAGCATTCTGAGTAGCTGGCATTACAGCCACCCACCAACACACCCAGCTAATTTTTGTAGTTTTAGTAGAGACAGGGTTTCACCATGTTGCCCAGGCTGGTCTCGAACTCCGACCTCATGTGATTCACCTGCCTCAGCCTCCCAAAGTGCTGGGATTACAAGAGTGAGTCACTGTGTCTAGCCTCAAAGGACTTTTGTATCCATTATCTTAATATGTCTCCAAAGCAATCTATGAGTTATGCAAGGCAGGTTGTTTAAGATATATTACCTTGGTTGAGGTATAGTGAAGCCAGACACAAATCAAGAAAGAGAAAGAGGAAAGAGTCTTATAGTTTTATTATGTCACAGTTTTCTGGGGAAGAACAGAGCATGCCAGGTAGGACCACTCAGGAGAAGCACAAGGGTCACAAGGCAGAGGGAAGGAGGAGAACTGTGAACAGGCAACTTGCTCATGGCTTCTGCTTCAAGGAAGCGGAAGGTGGGGCAAGCAGGTGTAGCATTGGCTAGCGTGAATAACTTCATCAGGCATAAGGACCGCTCCTGGTTCTCTGGCACCTGGCGCTGGTTTGCCTGTGTAGAGGCCTGGAGTGCAAGCATCCAACACAGGATGATGGTTGTGGGTACGGACTTAATTGGCTGCTCAAGAAGGGGAACTGACCAGCCTCTAGCCAGGGCCTAAAACTGGGTCAAAATAGCATTTTAAAAATGCAATATTACACAAGTATTATTTATTATCCCAATTTTACGTTTAGGAAATTGAGTCACATAGGGGCTAGATCAGGTTATCTAGGTCATCTAATGATTTCCCTTGAGTTGGAACATAAAAATCTGATTCGCTGATGGATATGTGTGAGAGTTTCAAAATATTCTTTCATGAATCAAACTACCCAGTCAGGTGCCTGGGTTCTTCTCTCTGTGGCCTCATTTAGCAGTGCTGCTCTTCTGCTTTTCATGTAAGACTGACATATGGTAGTGTCTTGGAGGGGCCACTAGACTCAGCGGAGGTGCCTTCTTTCTCCAGTTTTCAATGAAGTCAGACTTCATCAAGAGGAAGCACAAAAGAAGGCTGTAGCTGATACCTTGGTCAGCTCAGGAAGATTAGCTAAGAAGATCTGGCAATTCCTCGACCTAATAGCTGTCTCTGGAGGGAGAAAGGTTACCAAGTCAAGAGGCAGGATTTTCTGGAAGTAGTTTAGTCAAGGAAGCAGGCCTGCAGGGCATCGCAATAATTAGAGCTGGTGGATGAAGGTTTTCTAAGACTGGATTCCCCTAGAATGGAGGTTAGCCTAAAACATCAATGCCATTCTTTCTAGGATGTATGGCATAGAACCATCACACTCAATGGGGCTTTAGTAGTTTCTAGAAGCAAATGGTATTCCCAACCAATCACAAATCTCCCAAGCAATACTGTTCAGGGTACCAGTGCTGACTGGACAATCCAGCTTTATGGGAAGAGCAAGTAGTCCAGAAGGCTGGCATGTTGTGAGGTTTAGGCCATATGAACATTAAGACCTATTTGCAAACACTACAGAAATGCTAAATTGAGTTAATTTCAGTTTCTTGAGTTGAAACACTGAATTAAAAAACAATTTAAATGTCTTCTTTAGAAAAAAAAATCAATGGTTTAAAATTAATTTCATTTTTTAAACTCACTGTTAACTCAATAAAGCCTTTTGGGCTTTTTAAGCTAATTGTCTTTGAACTCATTTTAAATTCAGAAGTCTTTATAATTTTGATAATATTTTAAACACTATCCTCACTAAAGCTGTTCATATTAAACCCTAAGAAGGACATCAAAAAAGAAACGAATGAAGCCCCAGTGCAAGAATGATATATACATTTTTGAACCATTTCTGCTATTCTTGTAGAATAGTAGGAGTTATATTATCCCATTTTTGCTTAAGAAAATAGAACGTGTATATGTATATATCTCTGTCTGTGTGTATATATCGAGTGAAAATCTATATATTTGGGGAAAAATAAAAAGATCATACAATAGAATGTTATCTCTAAGAAATAGGAAATATTTTATGTTTCTATTTGACTCAATTATTTCCAGCAAGTTTCAAAAATCTTTATAGTTCATAAAACAAGTAATTTATCCATATTTTAAGCCCTGAACTAGTTTAGTTTGGATGTGGTCAGGTCTATTTTGCCTATGTGTGAATGGGATTTAAAGCTCATCTTATGAAGTGGGGTCACATGTTGTGAACACTTTCCATGCCATTAGTGTTCTACAGCGCCATTCTTATAAATAGTTTTACAATATTCCTCTTTATAAATGTGAAATCTTTTTTTTACATTTTAAATTTAACAGGAAAACACGCTCACTGGGAACAATACATTGGTTAGGAAAGGCAACAAGTGAAAGTATTCTCTTCTCTGTCACTTTCCTTTCTTCCATTTCAGGTTGGATACATTTTAAATAGTTTAAGGTGTATTTTTCTAGACCTTTCACTACTTATTTACAAATTTAAAAATGTGAGTATGCCTTGAAAAGAAAAAGGTTACATTGTTTCTTCTCTGTCCCATGCCTTCTTTTAACTATTTATATTTTCAGTTCTTCTAGTGGTAACCTGGATAGGATTTACCAATTTAAAACATCATTTGGGATTTGCTTAGTATTTGAGAAATTTCCATCACATATACTACTTCTTTTTCCTTTCATCCTTCAATCATTATGTTTTAGTTTAAATCTATTGGTTTATTTTCTGATTTTAAAATAATACTAAAATATCAGTTTTTTGACCCATCAACATGGAATTACACCTGTTGTTTCTGTTATATCTCTTGTTCCTTCAGGGTCGGGGTGATAATGGGTTAGAGTAATGGATTCCACATATTTTGCATGGCTTTGGCAGTGCATGCCAGGGTTCAAGCTCATTCAATGAACCAACTCTTTCTGCTGGAGCAGCAGACTCTGTGTTCCAACTGATAGAAGTCCCACACCAAAAGGAAAGGCAGAGTTGGGAAAATGTGTAGCTTAGGGTCCTGACTAGCCTTCCAGTGTTTTAAATGTATTTAGGACCCAGATCTGACTTCCAATACATGGGAAAAAGGCCCATGAAGGCTTTGTAGTGATGACTACAGAAAGTATTTATCTTCTTTGGACACACTCATGAGCAAAAAGGAAGATTAGCTCAGAAGGTCTGGCACCAGATGCTCTTCAATATTCCTTGAATTAATAGCTGTCTCCGGAGGGAGAAAGGTTACCAAGTCAAGAGCCAGGATTTTCTGGAAGTAGTTTTTCAGGAAGCATTATCTCAATGGCCCTATCTGTCAACTTGGGATCATACAGGGTAACAGACTTCTCAGACAGAATGGAGATTCTCAGACTCCTGCTAGCTCCAGGCATGGGGGCAGGGAGAATTTGAAGGAATGGCAAATGCTGTGACTGAGAAACAGCTGTCTTACTGACCTTTTGTCTTTTGTGAGTAATGCTCATTTCTGCACAGCACTTCCCAAACACCTCCAAATCCATCCTCGGGTAGGATTACATATGATGTTTGCATTGGTCATACCTGACCCGCCCATTCTTCAGCCAGTAAAAGCCAGGTTAGAACACTTATGTTACTGGTATAAATAACCCAGGCTTCCCCCAACCTGGTTTCCACTGTGCTCCAGTTCCTCCAGTTTCTTAACCATTGCTAGTCATCCCTATTGGTTCCAATTCTGCTTTTTATAATTTTATTCTCCATCTTTTACTGTTGTTTCATCATCCAATTTGCTTATCTCTTTTCTAAAAGTGACTCATCTTTATTAAGTCATTTCAAGGTGTTCAGTTCAGTGTAAATAAAAACCCTCTTTCATGTTTATCTTTCATTGGTTTATGTGGCATTGTATTAAATTACATAATTGCAAGAGGCATAAATAGGTTTAGATTAAATCATAGCTGACATGGCTGAGCATCCAACTCAGTTGGTGGAGGTGCCAGTATTTATCAGAGATTAGCCAACTAGCAGAGAGCTTTGAGTGTGCTGTGCTATCAGTCAACATGATTTACCAAAGACGTGGAGAATACTCATTAAGTAAGTAGTTGGAATGGGCAGAGCAGTTCAGAGAGCTTGCCTATCCATGAGTTCCACCAAGGTTTGTCTTGGAGTCCTCAGAGCTCTTTCCACATTATGGAGGGTGCTGCTCTAGCTTACATCTGTGGGACCTGAGTCTTGTTCAGCCTTTGGGGCTAGAACCTCAGCAGACACATTATGGTTGTAGAAAGGTATGAGGAATGGTCAGAAGACAATCCCTCTGAAAATATCTTCCCAATTTCAGAGTTCCATACCAGGATCATGAAGTTTGGAGGACATAGCTGCAATTGTATCTACTCTAAAAGGCAAAATAATGGTCCCTCTAAAGATGTCCGTGCCCTAACCCTAGCAACCTGTGAATATGTTTGATTTCATGGCAAAGGGAAATTGGGGCTGCAGAGAGAATTAATGTTGCTAATCAGCTGGTTTTAAAATAGGGAGATCAACCTGGATTGTCCTTGGGGGCTCAATGCAATCCGTTCTTAAAAGTAGAAGAGGGAGGCAGGGAAAGATGGGGCTCCATGGAAGCTCCAAGACATTTGGTGTCAAAAGGACTTGGCCCTCCACTGCTGGCGGTGGACATTGAAGGAGACCACCATCTAAGAACAGTGGGCACCCTCTGGAAGATGACAAGCCTAGAAAGCATTGTCCTCTGAAGCCTCCTTAAAGGAAGGCAGCCCTACCCCGACCTTGATTGTAGTCCAGTGAGACATGGCCTCAGACTTCTTGCCTACAGAACTGCAAAATAATGTTTGTTTTTTAAAGTCAGTGTTTGTGGTGATTTGCTATAGCAGCAAAAGGAAAGTAGCCTTCTTGCTTCCTTGATTTCCTCTCCCTTCCTAATAAAGGAAATTACATGTAGAAGATTGATTTAACCTAGTATCTGATTTTATAATTCTTTCTTACTCCCTGTTATATTTAAATGCAGTGTCAGTGCTGCTGCTTGTGACTTAGAGGAATGTAAAATAAAGGGCCAAACCTCTTTACAACCAAATGTTTACAATGCTTTAAATATCCAAGGAGAGTTTTTAAACAGCAGTTTTGTCATGGATGGAGAAAGAGCAAGAAGTATGAAGTGCTCCACAATGTACTTGGCTTAATAAGCCAAGGTGAAGAAGGAGCAAGGGAGAGAGCCCATCTTTGGAGAAGGGAGGGCCTCTCAGGGAAGCTGGCTTGCCCTGCTCTTGTTCTGCCTCACCCCTAGAGTGACCTTGCAAGCAACAGGTGCTGTCAAACTTATCTTAGTCACTGTGGTGTCTCAGCACAGAGCCTCTTCCATTTGGACAGCAAGACTGCAGGGTGTTGCAATGAAGAGAAACGTCAAAGAGAATATCCACCTTTAACTCACAAACCATCTGAGGAGAGAGCAAAACCTCCAGCAACAGGTACGAGGCTAGCATTATAAGAAGGTAGAGGACTCTTAAGAGGCGGAACGTTTCCCAATGCAGAATCCAATAGAAGTAAGACGCCTGCCTAGAAGAATGAGTAATGGAGCAGTGGTGATTAGGTCCTGAATGAATGCCAGCTGCTCAGTGTTTTGAAGTGCAAAAGAGGCTTCACCCTCTGCTCAGATGTCAGAGTGGCCCAGTGGAAAGAAATGAGATAGAGGTGGAAGATGGTGGGGATTGTGGGTGGGGGTAAGAGTGTGAGCAAATACGTCTGCTCAGGGACTCCAGGTGGATCAGGAGGAATAACGGGGAAGATTGTGTTAGGGGACATGCCCTGAGTAAGATGCCTAGGCGAGAAGGCTCTCAGCAAACTGTGGCAGCTCTTTAATTCCAAATCAAGAAAACAGATGGTAGTCATTAATACCAGAGAGTCTCTGAGGGTTGTGAGTATAAGGGTGACATACGTAAGCATTTCTGAGATATCAAGAATATAGAGATGAGGCTGGGTGCGGTGGCTCACACCTGTAATCCCAGCACTTTGGGAGGCCAAGGTGGGTGGATCACCTGAGGTATGGAGTTTGAGGCTAGCCTGGCCAACACGGTGAAAGTCCATCTGTACTAAAAATACAAGAAGAAAAAATTAGCCTGGTGTGGTGGTGCGTGCCTGTAATCCCAGCTACTCAAGAGGCTGAGGCAGGGAGAATTGGTTGAACCTGGGAAGCAGAGGTTGCAGTGAGCTGAGATCATGTCACTGCACTCCAGCCTGGACAACACAGTGAAACTCCATCTCAAAAAAAAAAAAAAAAGAATTTAGAGGTCAGAGAGAAGTTTTCTCTGGGTGGATGTGTGGCTCACATCAAGGCATCCACCCTGAGACTTGATTTCCCCACTTGTAAACTTGGATCAGTCATCCTGCCTGTATCCTTAGATTTAGAATAAAGTGAAATTTATAAGATTGCTTTGGACAAGTCCATTAATGATCTTCTAAGTGTCAGATTCTATAATAATACTAATAATGATATTGATAGATAATGTTGAGTGAACCTTAATTATGTCAGGTATGGTTCTAAGTGATTTACATGTATTAACTAATTTAATTCTACACTATTCTATGAAGGATATACTATTATCAACCAGATTTTAATGGTGAGAAAACTGGCAGAGAAATGTTGCTCCTTGTCCACGTCACACAGTTAGGATGGTGCAGAGCCAGGATGCGAACACAGGCAATCATACCAGAGCATCACACCTGTAGCCATTATGCTATGCTGCCCCTTCCTTTGGTGCTGTCCTTTGCTGGATGTGGATATTGCCCTCATGAACAATCTCTGGTTGGAGATGGGCACTGAAAAGCAAATGAGCAGGTGTGATAACGCAATGGAGATGGCAGAGAGCATTACACTTTAGGGATGCTCTTGGCATCAAGAATTCTATGGCATTGGCCAGGGTTGGCAGCCTCTCTGGAAGTCCTTGCTTTGAGGCTTTGACTGTGCCAGTGTAGAAGGGCTGGATGGACAGGCTGGAATTTAGGGAGCCAAAGAAATCTTAGGTGGGCATTTGGATGTGGAACTGGCAGACGGCTGGGAGTCAGTTCCTTCAGATCTGGGGCACTGGAAGGGCCAAGAGGAGGGTGCATAGTGGACCTTGGTGAACAGTGACTTTTAAGGCTTCTTTATGGCACTTTGGGAGGCTTCAGGGTCTGTGGCTTCCTAGTGCACGAGTGTCCCTGTCTTTTCTTTTGCCTCTGTGATGAGGATACATGCCTAACATGTGGTGGCCCACATGTCTGAGTGACTGGGGTTAAAGTGGCACACTGGGCATTCTAATAAAGCAGACAGTCCCTTCTCAAACTCTGTTTAGCTTCCTCTCAGCCTCCCAGGCATACAGCGAAACTGGAGAGAAGGAGTGGAATGCATTGCAGCCTGCCGGTGTGCAGGTATGCATCCTACAGAGATGTGAGAACACGAAAGGGAGGAGAGAGGCACACTTGGGAATGCTGTTTTGAAGGAAAACCCTCAAAAGTGAAATACAGCTTTAATCAACTAGAATACAGATGCGTTAGCTTGCCTGTTCCGTGATCAGTTATTTCTTCAGATGTACAGAAAGCAATGTGCCACTCAGAAATTGGACAAGTCAAGACACAATCCCTTAAAAAGCAATATTTGAAGAATTTACCTGTGATTTTGCAGAAATCACTTCATAACCAGATAAAGTGAGACTCAATGATAGAAGTAGAAGTAATCCTGGCATTCCTAATCAATGGAGAGAAGAACTAAGAGAGGACTCTGGGCTCCTGGAGCAACTTGGTGCCCTGTTAGATGTGGATGTTGTCATGTGCTCTGTCTGTGTGTGTACCTGTTTGTTTGTGTGTGCATGTGGATGTGAATGTGTGCTGGGTGACAACACCTCTGTTTGCCTAGAGAAATTTTATTTTGTCAACAGAATGAAAATAATTTGACTGTGACAATCCTGACTGTTGCAGACAACATTTTGGTTGGTCTTTGTCTCCAGAACAAAGGACCTTATCTCTCTGGAGATCTAACAGTTACTTAGTTTACTCAAAGGACAGTGTCTTCTTCGGGAGCCCAATTGCTTCCATGAGTTTTTAACCTCTTACGAAAATCCACACCCATGTTGGGAACATAGCTGTGATGCTTTGCTAGAAGCCCTTCAATCTCTATTCCCTGGGCAGAGTCTTTGGTTATGCACCATTATCCTTTTCACTCTCTGCCTTTTGATAATAGAACGTGACCCTCACCCTGAGGTTTAGCTGAGAACATGGCTCACGTCCACCCAGATAGAGGCTGATTGCTTGGCCTCCTGCTGTCTGGCTGTGGCATGTAATTAAATTTTAGCCAATAAAGTAATAATGAAATTGATGTATGCAAACTTCCAGGCAGAGTTCTCATCATGAACCTCTGTGCATTTCACTCTTTCTTCCCCTCTCTCGCTCTGGCTGGGAAATGGCAACTGAAGCTATTCCTTTGGATAGAGATGGAAGCTACAGGTTAAGAATGGCAGAGCTCTCAACCTTCCTGACTGTTCGGTGAGAGGGAAATAAATATTTCTTTTATTTAAGCCTCTGAATTTTGGATCTCTGTTGTACCAACTTAACCTGTAATTTAACTAAGACATGCTCTAAAAGATCTATATGTAAGCTTATTTGCATCCTGAAATATTCTGGTCAACATCTCCCCAAACAGCCCAAATATACTTCCTGATCATTGACATCTCCCCAAACAGCCCAAATATACTTCCTGATCACCAGGCAGAGCCTGGTGAGAGCACAGCTCAGGACACTGTGGTTTGTCTAAACTATTACTCCTTGAAGAGTTAAGAAATGGAATTCATAGCAGCAGCTAGCTGGGAGAAGGCTGTCTTAGAAATTTACACATAAAATGCTTTGTTGTTGCTGCTGGTTGAGTGATTTTTATTTTTTATATAATTTTGAACTGATAGAAAATATATAGAAAAGTTGCAAGAATAGTACCATGGCTTGTGCAAACCGCTTTTCTGGATTTACCAACTGTTTATATTTTGTCTCATTTAATGTATCCTTCTCTTTTATCATGTGGTATTTGGTTTTCTGTTCCTGCATTAGTTTGTGAAGGATACTGGCCTTCAGCTCCATCTATGTTCCTGCAAAGAACATAATCTCATTCCTTTTATGGCTGTGACATATTCCATAGTGTATATGTACTACATTTTCTGTGTGCGTGTGTGTGTATATATATATTCGTATAGTATTTTTCTGAATCACTTGAAAATAAGTAGACTGTGTTTCACAGTCTTGAAGCTTTTGAAAATTACAACCAATAAATAATTGTAAAATGTTGCTCAATCAGGATTAGACTCGTGTTGTGCATTTTGGGTAAGAATATCATAGCAGTGATGTTGTGCCTTCTAGTGCCTCCTCTCAGGAGGCAAGCAATGGCCTGCCACTTTGGTCACTAGGTAAAGGTTGTATCCACCAGATTTTTCCATTGAAAAGTTACTCTTCTCCTATTTAATTAGTAAATACTGTGGGGGCAGATACTTTGAGATCTTGTAAATATCCTGTTACTCATCACGCTTTCATGAATTTTAATTAAAATCCATTGGTGATTTTACCCACTAGGAGTTTCAAAATGGATTTACTTGGAAAAGCTGTCTCATCTCAAAAAGAGCTTAGGACTATCACACTTGGAAGCAAGAGGCCTGGAGTCTAGTTTCAGTCCAACAACCTCAGTCAGACTTTTTGCCTTTACCTCCTCTTTTGTAAAATGGTGGAGGGGTGGTGTTCTTGGGAGGAATGGCTTCTATCATTCTTCTAGGTCTCCAACTTTTTTTAAAATTTAAGCTTTTATTTTAGTTTCAGGGGTACACGTGTAGGTTTGTTATATAGGTAAACTTGTGTCACAGGGGTTTGTTTTACAGATTATTTTATCACCCGGGTACTAAGCCTAGTACCCAATAGCTACTTCTTCTGATCATCCCCCTCTCCTCACCCTCCACCCTCAACTAGGTCCTAGTGTCTGTTGTTCCACTCTTTGTGTTCATGTGTTCACTTCGTGTAGCCCCCCACTTATAAGTGAGAATATGTGGTGTTTGGTTTTCTGTGTCTGTGTTAGTTTGCTAAGGATAATGGCCTCCAAATCCCTCCAGGTTCCTGCAAAGGACATAATCTCATTCTTTTTATGGCCGTGACATTGTCCGTAGTGTATACATACTACATTTTCTTTATCCAGTCTGCTTTTGATGTGCATTTAGGTTGATTCCATGTTTTTGCTATTGTGAATAGTGCTGCAATGAACATACACATGTGTGCATCTTTACGGTAGAATGATTTATATTCCTTTGAGTATATACCCAGTAATGGAGTTGCTGGGTCAGATGATAGTTATGTTTTTAGCTCTTTGAGGAGTTGCTACACTGCTTTCCACAATGTTTGAACTAATTTACACTCCCACCGTGTAAAAGCATCCCCTTCTCTCTGAAACCTCACCAGCACCTGTTACTATATTTTTTGACTGTTTAATAATGGCCATTCTGACTGGAGTGAGATGTTATCTCATAGTGGTTTTGATTTGCATTTCTGTAATGACCAGTGATATTGACCTTTTTTTCACATGCTTGTTGGCTGCATGTATGTCTTCATTTGAGAAGTGTCTGCTCACGTCCTTTGTCCAATTTTTAATGGAGTTTTTTTCTTGTAAATTTGTTTAAGTTCCTTATAGATATTGGACATTAATAGGTCTCCATCCTTAAGGTTCTCATGTTTGTGAACAGGGACACTTCAGGCATCCTGGTGAGAATGGTTCTTTGAGGTTTGAGATTACCATATGCTTTGTAGGATCTCATCCATGGCTGCTGTTTACTAAAGTCCTAGATGTTTTCTGCAGCAGAGAGGCTTTTAAAAATGACTATGCATTCTTTGGTCCTCTTCTATCAGCAGGTGGGTCCTATGTAATTAAATCTAGGGGAGATTGTGCCTGTTTTGGCCAATAGTACTGTGAAAGTGACACTGTGTAACTTCTGAGGTTTGCTTATACAAGGTCACATAGCTTCTTTCTTCTTTGCCAGAGCCCTAGTCTTGGAGGCCTGAGACACCAGGTTAAAAGTCAACTACCCTGAGGCTGCCATGTTGTGAGGAAGCCCCATCTATAGACAGAGGTCATAAATACAGTGGTTCTGATCTCACCTAAGCTCCATCTTTGAGTTACATTTGTCCAGCTACCAAATTCGTGAGTGATAGAGTCTCCAGATGATTCCAGTCATTCTTCATTTATCTGAGTAATTAACAGCTATTTGAATCATCCTATTGGAGATCCCAGGCTCTGTGGGGCAGAGAAAATCTATTTCCAGTGTACTTTGTCTGAATTCTAGGCCCACAACATATGTGAGCATAATACAACGGTTGTTTTATGCCATTATTACTTGGGAACATTGCAGCAATAGGTTAGCGGAGTCCCCATATGCTTCTTATGGGACTGTATCACCCTTGGGTGGGATCCACTATAGATTCTAGCCTAATGCTTTCTCTTTCTACTGCTCATCAAGAAAATATATTTTAAATAAAAATATTATGATAAGGTGAGTGTGGTCTGTCTCACTCGTGTCCTCTAAGGGAACAAAGTTATGACTTTTGTAGTTTTTGGTAATGTCAGCAACCCTGAAACTTTAGCTTTATTTAAATTCTGAAGTTTATAAGTAACCATGCCATGTTTGTGGGATACAGATAACTTCCAAACAATAAGTCTAATAAGAAATGTCAGTTATACTCTGCTTTGGGAGTGGCTGTGATTCTGAAAAAGTGGTGATAAAATGAATTCTGTAGTGGGAATTGTATTTCTCCAGAAGTGCACCTTATACATTTGGAGATGTGTTCCTCAGTTTTCTATATGCTTGCTTTGATGTTGAAAACTGGGTGGCATTGAGAGGGGAGATGAGTGCTTGGAGTGATCCTTGCCTTGATTTGACAAATGTGCCTAATTCTGTGATCTCCTTCTCTTGACATTTAATGGCTGCCAAACCCAAGAGGGAGGGATAATTTTAAACTTTTTTTTATTCACTCATTCAAAAAACTAGGAATTGTACTGGGTTTTGGTGACAAAGTGTTGAAGAAGGCAGACATCATTCCTGCCCTCATGAAACTTACATTCACTCTAGTAGGAGGGACAATGAACAGGTAATTTATAAGTTTGGTGACTATAAAAAGACCGTGCTTCTCAAGCCATCTATGGCAAAAGATCTGTTTTTTTAAATCTCTCTGTCTATCTAGCTATCTGTCTGTCTATCTATCTGTCTATCTATCTTTCTATCTATCTATCTATCATCTAGGTATCATTTTTGATTTCCAATCTGTCACAGATGTATGCATCCTATCACACATGATTTGTACCCAATTTCAACCCATGCAATTTACCACCTAAGTCTGACAATACCCAGACTGGTCTATATCCTATTAAAAAAGATAAATCCACAGATTACTTTCTTAGATATCATAACGATGGCAAATTGCTATACAAGTACCTATGTGTTGCCTTTTCATTTTGGTATTTATCTTACTATAAATAAGTGACAAATTGTTAGCACACTGGCTCTGGTGCGCAGACCACACGGAGCAGCACAACTGCAGAGAAGTAGTTTGTAAACGTGCATCATGTTATCAGTTGCCCTTCACAGCTTTCTCACCCAAAAGGAGAAAATTGGAGGTAGTTTTCTCACAATGCACAGACTTTTATGCTCCAACTTCTTATTCTTTAATCCTAGGCTGATTACGGGAGAACTGATGAGCAGAGGCTGGGAGTTACCAGTTTCTCTCTTAGAATCTACCATTTGCTACATGAACATGCAGGTTCTTTTCATGTCATTTCCAGGATCACTCAATTCAAGGCCTGACTGGGATACAGAGTTGACATGTGGTGTTCCTAGATCCTATCTACATAATGTTGATATAATGACTCTCCAAGGTACAGGGTTCTCCGGAGGGTCTAAGGAAGGAAGTGCTTCTTAAAGTAGTTTTAAAACACTCTAATCATTAAATTCTCAGTGATCTTATCTCAATTCTATAGGTAAAGAAATGGTCACATATTAACTGAGGGACTCTTTTGAGTGAATAGATAAGGAAAGAGACACTCAAATTGTGAACACTGTTTCCCCTGTATTTTAAAAACTGGAAAATAAAAACAATATCCAAGTTTGAAGGATGGTAGCACTTATGACCTAAAATTTCTTAATAATTTCAATTAGAAGCATTTTCCTTTTAAATAATTTTCTCCTGAAATTAAATAATCTAAAAGCCAATGACTTATACAGCAGCTAGGCATAACATTGTTCTCAAAACCAAGCTAGCTTTGTGTAAAATTAGGGAAAGGATATGATCTAGAGACTCTATCCACCAGTTTGATGCGAGAGGACTGTCTTTGGGAGCATTCAGGAGGTGCAGCCTCTGGGGAACATCACGTGGCCCCTCCACTTCTCATGGCAGTTCTGGCAGCACAGCAGAACTTTGCAATAGAGCCGAGAAATCAACGAATCATTGACTCTTGTCAGCTGCAGAGGCTGTTCAGCGAGGAGTTGGAGCTGGTAAATAAAGTCCTGCTGCTTGTGTCCAGAGCTCTGAGTTGGAAAGAAAACTTCACTTTCGTCTATTTAAAACAACAGCCAAAACCAAAGAGCAAACAACCACCACCATCTTCCAAACAAAACAAGAAATAAAAAGTCCACCTAAGAGTCCTTTCTCCTGCCTTTCCTTCGAAATACCAGTGTTTATATAATAGACCCACAGCCTCAGGAAGAAAACAAACAGATCAATCACTAGGGTGTTCCATTGTGCCCATCATCCTGTAGTCCGTTGATGGTATTTATCTGAGTCTGAAAGTCATCACACGGGGCACAGGTGCAGCTGATGCAGCATGACATTGGTGCTATATAAAGAGCTGTGACTGACAGCAAGAAGGTAGAGGAAATTATGCCTCTGCACTCCAGGCAGCCAGCCCACCTCCCAGCCTTCCTGCTACCCTCTGCCTTGCCAGAGTCACCTCCTGGTCACGGCCACCATGTCTCATCATTGACTTCAATAGTGTTAATAGTTGGCACTTTGCTTGCCTACTGTTCTGCCTGCGTGCAAGACAGAGATGAATATCTAATGGACTCCATCTTTGTCTGCTGGGGTGAGCTCATTCTTGTGCTGCTTTCTAGCTTGGAACTGCTCTTATTTTTCAGATGGGATACAAGTCTCCACAGGTAAAGGGTCTGCTCATATTTTGAAGACAAAGACTGAGGCCTGAGATTTATGAACTAAACAAAAACTCATGCAAACCAGGAACTTACGGTTGCTAAAGGCAGTGCCACTCCTCAACATTTTCATTATTGGGAGGATAACTGCCTGCCGCAAGAGAACCAAAGCAAGCTAGAACTTTATGGTGCTTCACTAAATGAAATGCCACAGAGAGCTCGAGCTTGGCTGAGTCGTGCTGGTGCGCTGCAGCTTGAGTGGAAGGCCACTCCCTGGGAATGTGGGCAGTGCCACTGTGCAGAAGGAAGAGCAGCCAGCAACATTTTGGTAATGAGCAAATAGCCTCTACCCACCCTGAGTCTCAGCGTTGAAGCTCTGCTAAGAGCCTCTGACTATAGATTGTGCCCTTTGGGAAGCACTTGTGTGCTCTTAGAACATGAAGGTTTATATAGAAAATTCTGTAGATGTTCACAACCCCCAAAGAGCCCTGTTTCCAACCAGGAAGAAAAATACATTGGCGAAGTTGTCAGGTGTGGGGTGCATGGGACAAACATGGGCTGGAGGCTATGACACCTGGATTCTAGGTATTGGCACAGGGGACTTGATAACTTACTAGTAGGGTAAAATAAAGTACGTTACGTATGTCTGGAAAAGGAGATCACAAATGAATTAAGCCAAGAGAGACAGGAGCGATAATAACACTACTCTTGAGCCCTCTCCTGGCACCAGTGTTCTAATCCATGAAGGGCACACAGTCCAAATCACAGAGTCCTGAAATCGTTGCAACTCCAGCTCAGAATGGACCAGTATCATTGTTCTCATTCATAAAATGGGCTGCTTTTGATGTCCCTAAAAACCTACAAGGCAACCCATTAGGTTTTGTGGTCACATACACCTATGACATTGAGCAAGCTGGGTGGGTCATGTGTGCTTGAGTATTTGGGGTGGGGGTTTGAACAGCGTTAGGTGTCCCGTAGACTCTGAGAGGGGAACTGGAACCTTCAACTCAGCTACTGAGGTGATTGCGACAGTGAACACATCACAAAGTTTACCCAGGGCATGCCTTCAGAAAGATGGTTTTCTCAGGGGTGAAAACTGTGATACCATTTAAAGTTGGATATTCATTTGTTAATTTATTCACTTCTTTGGTTTTTACTTTTTACGTTATTTCATTCAGTCATTGAACAGATAATGATAGGTGTGCACGGTTGCCAACCCCGCTTGCTAGGGTACGTATGAGGCCTCCAGTTTAGGTTCTTTTGAAAAATTTATCTATCTCATTCATTCATTCATTCATTCATTCAATAACCTTTTTACCCTATAGAGCTTACATTCTCTCTTTAGGAGAAAAATGCAAGCAATTCTTTGCCTAGGTTCTCTGGTGCAGACCTGGGATGATTTGCGGCTGTTTGGAAGATAACCTAAGCTCTAAAACCATCTCAGAGCCAGGCAGAATGCTTGCCTGTCAGGGTCCTGCAGAAAGGCTATTAGTAGAGGCCCTGGAGGAGATAGGTTAGGAGGAGGAGAAGTGATTCATAACTTTTTAAAACATTTTCTTATCTTTATTTTTTATTTTCGTGGCTGCAAAGTATATGTATATATTTATGGGTTACATAAGATGTTTTGATACAGGCATGCAAATGTGAAATTAGCACATTATGAAGAATGGGGTATTTATCCCCTCAAGCACTTATCCTCTGTGTTACAATTCAATTATACTCTTTTAGTTATTTTCAAATGTGCAATTAAGTTATTATTGACTATAGTCACCCTGCTGTGCTATCAAATACTAGACTCTATTCATTCTTTCTGTATTTTTTGGTACCCATTAACCATTCCCACCTCCCTTCCTCCCTCCCTCCCCTTCCCAGATTCTGGTAACTATCCTTATACTCTCTATTGATCTACATGAGTTCAATTGTTTTGATTTTTAGGTCCCACAAATAAGTGAAAACATGTGATATTTGTCTTTTTGTTCCTGGCTTACTTAACAGAATGACCTCCAGTTCCATCCAGGTTGTTGCAAATGACAAGATCTCATTCTTTTTTAATAGCCAAATAGTAAGTACTCCATTGTATATAAGCACTAAATTTTCTTTATCCATTCATCTGTTGATGGTACTTAGGTTGCTTCCAAATTTTGGCGATTGTGAACAGTACTGCAACAAACATGGGGTGTCTCTTTGATATACTGATTTCCCTTCTTTTGGTATATACCCAGCAGTGGGATTGCAGGGTGATATGGTAGCTCTATTTTTAGGTTGTTTTCAGAAACCTCCAAACATTTCTCCATGGTGGTTGTACTAATTTATATTCCCATCAATGGTGTACGTGGGTTCCCTTTTCTCCATTTCCTTGCTAGCATTTGTTATTACCTGTCTTTTGGATATAACCATTTTAACTGGGGTGAAATGATACCTCATTGTAGTTTTGATTTGCATTTCTCTAATGATTAATGATGTTGAGCACCTTTTCATATACCTGTTTGTGATTTGTATGTCTTTTAAGAAATGTCTATTCAAATATTTTGACGATTTACAAAAATCAGATTACTAGATTTCCTTTTTCCTATAGAGTTGTTTGAGCTCCTTATATATTCTGGTTATTAATCCCTGTCAGATGGGTAGAAAATATTTGCAACAATTTTCTTCCATTCTATAGGTTGTCTCTTGACTTGGTTGATTATCTCCTTTGGTGCGCAGATGCTTTTTAACTTGATGTGATCCCATTTGTCTACAATTGCTTTGCTTGCCTGTGCTTGTGGGGCATTACTCACGAAATGTTTACCCAGAACAATGTCCTAGTGATTTCTTCCCGTCGTTTCTTGTAGTAGTTTCATAGTTTGAGTTCTCAAAGTCTTTCATCCATTTTGACTTGATTTTTACTTATGGTGAAATAAAACATTTTCTTAGATGTTTTACGGTCATATGCTTGTAAAACCTGTATACCTGAGTAAGAGCTAAGCACAAATAGTGGAGTCCTTGTTTCTTTGAGTTTACTTTGCTGTTACTAATGACACACCCTTGTTATTGTTTACCTTGTACTATTAACCCTATTTGTTTTCGTTACCCATTCTTCAAGCTTTAACTCACGTGCCCCTTTTTCAGCAAACACCCTGATTATAGCAGCTCAATTATATGCAGCCCATCTGAGTGACTCTATGCCTCAGTGTCTATCTACTTGTTTCATGGAGGCCTTGAGGGCTTCATAATTTCAAGAAGGCATATTGTCTCTCCCTATCTAGACTCTGACTTCTTTGGAGAGCAAATGTTAAGCATTGTCCTTTCTGCCTCTTTCTTGAGCAGTGAACACATTGTTCCCTGGGGACTGGTGACAATGATACTTCAGAGGCCAGGCCAACTACCTACCAGTTTGGTATTTGGACCAGACTGTGAGGTTTCCTTAATAGGGCTTTCTGCATATGTTCAAGGACTTAATCTGTGCAACAGTTGAGGCCTGACTTCACTGTTTCTACACTTTATGTTTAGTCCTTAATGGTGCCCTTAGAGTTCTTGCTCCCATCTCAGCAGATTTCCCTGTAGGAAATTTGCAC
The DNA here is from genome assembly GCF_049354715.1 of Callithrix jacchus. NCBI lineage: Eukaryota > Metazoa > Chordata > Mammalia > Primates > Cebidae > Callithrix > Callithrix jacchus. The sequence continues at coordinate 92,325,925 of NC_133515.1, forward strand.
GTGTCAATTTGCCTGTAGATACTGCTGTGGTGTCACAATTGCGACTTGATGAGAACAATTTTTCTAAATGAAACAATCGTGGTGATGAGCTTCAGCTTCCTTCTGCCAGCCAATACAGCTGGGATGTGCGGCAGTGTCCCCTCACACACGCACACACAACCCAAGGGTCTGGCTTCCTGGGTGCTCTAGGAGCCACTGGAGCTCCCTTCCTAAGCCATCCCTCCCTCCCTGAGTTGACAGCAGTGTCCCAGATACATGCATAACAGGTTTCCAATTTATTTCTTTTCAACAGCCCTTGGCAAACATTTCTTCCCCCTTTTCTCTTTTTATTGCTTGCCTTTACTTTATCTGTTAAATCCCTGCTTCTGGGGCTCCAACTGCCTTTACAGCACCTGCCTGTGTTCATATCTCCATGTTGTTGCAGTTGCAGCCCTTGGGGTCTTCATGAGGAGCAGGTGGATATTATCAGGTCACTTTCAGGAAAGAGGATGGGAAGACAATCTATTACCAGCACGGGAATTATATAGATTATCTCATTTAAAACCATCCTCATACAGTAAATATTATTTCCCTGACTTTATGATGAGAAAACCTATCCCCGGAAAAGCCCCCATATGTCATTCTTTCGAAACTCCCTGTAAGAGTCAATCTCTCTTCTGCTCAAGTTCTTTCAATGAAGTCTTATTATCTACTACAGAATAAAGACCACATTCCTTAGCCTGATATTCAAAAATCCCTCAGGACCTGGCCTCAATCTACATTTTTCTCTCCTAATGCTCACTACTTTATAAATACTCGGTTACAACCAAATTCAGGTTTCTTTCCCTTTTTACATAGTACCAAACCCTTTCTCACTTCTATACCTTTTCCTCTGTAATTTCTCCCTTTATAATGCCTTCCTCAAACCACTTTATCTACATATACAGATAATGCTTAACTTTTCAGAAGCTCAAAAGTGATGATCTCCAGAAAAATAAAAGACACCTCCTCAGTTGAAGTCACCACTGCCTGTCCCTGTAAGCTGGTCTTGTGGTGCAGTCCTATTGTGCTATACGTCACCACCCCATCCCTTGAAGGTGAGAATCATGTCTGATTTTAATTCATCCTGCAGTATGGACAACTTTCTCAGAAATGATGTTTTAAAAAAGGGTTGTTGAATCAGTAATTTTGAAAAAGTCACGCTATCTTCTAACTACCATCTTTCTCTGTAGTTAATCATTAGTACTAATTCAGATGCTCCTGACTAAAATGTATAAAACACAAAAATTAGTGCTAAACAATTAGCATTCTGAAATTTTTGCATAATAAGGCTAGTTCTTTTATGCCTCCTAAGTGGTTTCTCTTCAGTGACTATCACTGTATTTGCTTAAATTGACATGGTCTTTTTATAAAAATTTGAAATTTCAAAATAGTTAAAAAAAATTCCTCATAATAGAATATATACAAATATGGCTTGAAGTAATTAATCCTTTACCCAGAAACAATGGATGGTTATGCAAAAAATAGAAAAATTAAATGTGAAATATGCTTAGGAAGAACTCATAAGAGGTAACTTATCCCTCTTGACCCACATTCCACCATTCATTTAACCATTCATTTGATCAACAAGCATTTATATTCTCAGACATTTATCTTTGCCAAGTTTCAGACTTGTACATTCAGTTATCAACTCAGCAACTCCACATGAGTGACCCATGGGTCTCTGGAATCCCAGATACTGAAAATTGAATTTACAATCCCATGTCCCTGTCCAGCAGCCAAACCAAGTCACATACAACCTGCTCTCCTGCTCTGTGTAAATCAAAGACCCGTATGTGCGGCATCTCTTTAGTAAATCTAGTAATGATCCTCTATTTTACTTCTCCCTCTTCTTCCTCAATTCTGCACAACCAATCAATTATTTAGAACTGTTGGTTGTACCGTAGAATTACCTGTAGTATATTACTCCTTTTTTTTTTTTTACCTCCCCTGCTATTGCGTGCAGTTTTCTTGAATAAAATTTTAAAATTGACAATATTATTAAGAATAAATACAATAGGCAGTGTCCTGTTAACACACCAGTTTCTTTATATATGTTATCTCATTTAACATTCACAAGAACCTCTCGAAGAAGAGCATTTCAAACAAAATGTTTCTTTAAATGAGGAAACTGAGACTTAGAAAGTTGGACTGCCTAAGGTTTCATAACTAGTAAGCAGCAAACGGGATTTAAAATGAGTACTTGTGACTCCAGAGTCTAATTTCTTTTACTAATATGTTGCCTCCAAGTGAAGAAAATACTAGTTTTGATTTAAAACATTCATTAGTTTATTCAGCAGAAGCACTGAGCATGCATATGCTCTGGGGTCTGAGGATATCTTTGTGGTATCTGTTGATGCTGTAATGAATCAGGCTCTGATGACACCATGATGGATGTGTTTCTAGAGGAACTCCTGGGATCATCAGGATGAGTGAGGCTGTGCTGCCATAACAAACACCTCGAACTTCTCAGTCACTTTGAAAACATGAGTTTTAGTGTTCACACACTGCTTGCCTACTGATGGTTGGTCGGGGGCTGTACTCTGTTTCATCCACCTCTTCTCAGAGCCCAGTGTGATGGAGCCACCACTTTGTGGAACATGGCTGGTTACCTTGACAGTGAAATGGTACTTTGAGGAAGCAAGTTCTGGCTCTCAAACTTTCTAACCAAGAGTATCGTCATCTGGTTAGAAGCTTCATTGGCCAAAGAAAGTCACATGGCCACAGGCAGGAATATCTTGGGAAGGACAGTAGATATTGTTGAACAGTAATACAGCTTGCCACTAATACAGCTTAGCAAATATATAAATATTTAAAAGTCATACACATACTATAGAGAAAGGAAGTTAATAATCTCCTCTCCCTTCATCTGAAATGTTCCGAGGACGAAAACCTTACTAATATAACTAATAAGACTTCAAGGCACTGATTGTGCCTTCTGGCCCTTCCTGTTGCCCTGAATTAACATACCTGTATGGAGCCAGTCCTGAGGAAGGGACTGGCTGTGTCCCTCTCCCAGAGTTGTACCTTCTTTGATGCCTGACCATTCCCTTTCCTCTTTGCTCTGAATCTTTCTTTCTTTATGTGGCCTCTGTGATGGTGGTAAGAGGCAAAGTTTATATTTTACAGCAGTGGGAAGAAAGAAATAGGACACCCTTTTTGGCCTTGAACTCAACCCATTTCTCTAACCCAACTTTTCACGAGGCTAAGTCCTGGGTGCGCACACTCTTTAAGCTGATAGCAGTGCCATATCTCCCGTTTGGCTACAGTTCTTTGAGAGCATTTCTCTCAGAATCCCATCAGGGAGAAGCATCGATTAGTAGAATTCAATTTTTCTTTTTTGGATCTTTGCCTTTATATCATCAAATTCCCATCACTATTCATGAAACATGCTGATGGAGGCATATGCACAGTTTATGGATCACAGAGAGCAACAAAGGACCAACATACTGTGCAGGTAGGTAAGTCTGGGAGGGATGAATTACCTAGGTCTTGAAGAATGAGAGGAAAGAGTAGGACAGAAGGAACAGCAAATGCAGAGTCAATAAAGAGCATAGCATACTAGTTGAACGACATGTGCATAAGATGGATTCAGAGCCAAGGCTTTGTTGTGGGGTTTGTCAAATAACAGGGCACAGAAGACCATATTGTTAAAGGCTGTTAGTCAATGAGCATCTTAAAGCTCTAATTTTTAAATTTTGTAATCTCTCATACTTAACTACACTGCCTAAAACAGAATAGGCACATAATCATTATTCAGGAAATAAATGCATTAGTGCATAAATAACAAGCATAATATCTATAGGCTATTTACTAGATGTAGGCATTAGATTAAGTCTCCACAAGAACTTGACATAGTGAATTACTATTGTTATGCCCATAGTAAAGATGGGGAAATAATGAGGCTTAGAGATATTGAAAGAATTTGATGTATCACACATCTGTTAGCCAGGCATGGTAGCTTATGCCTGCAATCCAGCACTTTGGGAGGCTGAGGTGTGTGGACCACCTGAAGTCAGGAGTTCGAGACCAGCCTGGCCAACATGGCAAAACCCTGTCTCTACCAAAAATACAAAATTAGCTGGGTATGGTGGCATGTGCTTGTAATCCCAGCTACTTGGGAGGCTGAGGTGGGAGAATCATTTGGACCCAGGAAGAGGAGGTTGTGGTGAGTTGAGCTAGCACCACTGCACTCCAACCTGGGTGACAGAGTGAGACTCCATCTCAAAAAAAAAAGTTATTAGCTGGCAGGTAAAGTTTTCTTTATCTAAAAATATTTTCAATAATGATTAAAAAGTAAGAGACATTTATTATTTGTCATAAAAAGAATTCTGATGGTAATTACTTTTAGAATTAATTTCACAGGTCAATAAGTTAATAGGGCCCCAGGCCCTTTCTACTTTTCTATTCTTGGTCTTTGTGTTTTCCCCCTGTGGTTACAAAATGACTGCTGTAGTTCCAGACATCACATGAAAGCATGATGATATTAGCTAAAAACAAGGAAAGTTTACTCTCTGTGTGTCTTTATTAGGATAGAAAAGAAATCCTTCATCACTGACCATATTTCAGAGAATATCTCAATAGGCCCTTGGTGTGAATCTGAGGGCTTGATGTACCTACAGACAGTAAAACAGAGAGTTACAATGCTCTTTTGATTGTGTTCCACAAAATTTGGGGTTAGGGCAAGTAGAGAAGTAAGAGAAGGGGCTGTAAAGAGATTGAAACAAAAACAGGCCCTGAGCTGAGCAACATTATAGGGGCCAGCACTACTGGAAGTCTGAGTGACTGAAGGAACTTTTAGAGAAGTGTCTTTTAATTTTAAAATTTAAAGTGTTCCTGTGGTGTTATTCTGCCTATTTTTTCTGGTTCTTTGTCAAAACCAAAGCATATACACATTTCACGAGTTTGTTTTGGAGAGAAAGCAAAGAAGAGGAACTATATTCCCTGACCTTTGTTGGTATAAAGCTTTGAGTTTAGGTTGATGTTGGGAAGTTTTAGAGTTCATTCATTACAGGAACTTAAAGGTGACGCCCCCAAGAATCATCAGAAATCTTGAGGAAGACAATGGTATTTCCAGAGGATATGAGATAGGGTCTTGGAATGACTTTATTTAATTTTCAAAGGACAGGAAGGCCTCAGATGACATGTGAATCACATACAAAATGCTGCATTAAGTATTTCTAAATGTCAATCTCCGCCTGTATTTCTGATAATTTCCTATGTATCAATTCCCATAAGAGCAATTACTGGTCAGAGGTTATGGAGAAGCATAAAGCCCTTGAAATGCACTGCCAAGTCCTGTGACAGTGCTCACTTCCCTGTACCCTTGCCAACACTGAAGGGTGTTGCCATGTTTTAAGAGCTCTGTGTCTGAGGTTTTAAGTGCTGTGCACTGACCCTGGGAAAGCGCACGTTTACTTCTGGAAATCTCTGCCTGCCTCAGCCTCAGCCATTATTCATAGTCTTGGGTGATTCTGATTGTGTTTCCCATTCCAGAGAAGCAGAAAAATGTGTCAGGAGGAGGCAGGGAGGAACATGGGATGAAAGAGAGATCCAGGATGTTTAGAGTCTAAGAAAGGTAGAGATAGCAAGTGATGAAGAAATAGGAATTTCTTAAGGAAATGAGCCCCTTTCTTGGAAATTGAGTATCTGAAAGAAGGATCCTTAAGAATGAGATATCTTAGTCTTAAACTTGAGGATAGGTGCCCTCTCCAGAGGATATTCTGAACCCACCTTATCCCCGCCCCACCCTATCACCTCTGTTGTCTGCAAGCACAACACATATGCGGTCCTATGCCACTGTCTGGGGTTGCAAAGCCATTGCTTTGTCTTGTAAATGCAGATTTCATGGGAGAATTTTAACGAAAATTCATTTCTTCTGAGTAGCTTTTGGGGGAGGACCTAGGATGACAAGGGTCTGGGTGAAGGGTTCACTTTGCACTAACCAGCACTCTCCGTGTTAGAAGGAATCCATCTCCATCTTTTGCCCTTGACTCCCTGGATTAGAGGCAGATTCATTCCCAGGAAACAGAATTCAGCACAGCCATGGAGACCTGGGCTGAGAGGCAGATTCATTCACAGGAAACAGAATCCAGCACAGCCATGGAGACCTGGGCTGTTTGGGCTCCAGGGGAAAAAAACCTAATGAGGGATAACACTAGAAACTCTTAGCTAATCAGGTGGTATTATGTTTTCTTTCTTCATCCTTTGCTGTATGAGTGCTGTGTGTATCTGGTAGACAGAACAAGGCATGGGAAATGCTGCTGGGAAAACAGATAACTTGAGGTCTTTCCATAAGGGGTTTCTGTTATGGTTTGGCAATCTACAACAGCCTCCAAAGAAAATTCACCAAGCTCCAAAACCTGGTTTGCCTACATTCACTTCATTTAATATATATACCTGCCAGTGAGCATGAATATATATGCTAGTGAAATTTGGTAATTATTAAACTTGGGGCATCTGTCACTTCAAATGTTATGCCCTCGTCATTATTATTCTTATCATCATCTCAATTTCCCTTAGCATCATAGGAGCCCAACTGATTCACTCATAATCCTCAGTTCTATTCCTCAGTCCACCAGCAGTGTAAAGTTGTTTGAGGTCAGGAACCTCATCTGTCCACTCACCTTTGTGATCCTAGCATACTTACAAGGCCCAAACAGGCGTTCAGCACATGCTTACTAGATGAATGAGCGAATGCATGTATGCATGAATAGTGTAATATTACTAGGCAAGGTGCCTATTTTATTTGATTTTATTTTAGTACGATTACTTTCCTTTCAAATTCCATTCCTTTTTTTTCTTCTTGTATCAGCACTCTCTACGGTGTATTTAACGTACGTCCTTCCATTTCAACTTAGTATATATTTAGTTATCTTCATACCTTAGGATAACCTGTTATGTATATTTTAATTCATATAAATAGCAATTGATGAAGATCTCATTTTTATTTTTTTGCTTCATAGTCTAATGTTACTCTATGCAAAACTAGTTGGTGATTTCTGATGCTTGCAGAGTATTTTATAGTGGACTTCCATTATATTTAGGTATCTTTTCTGCAGTCATGGGCACGTACTTGGCAGCCAGCTTGCTGTTGTCATAAATAATGTGAACCTGGACATTCTAGTAAATGTCTCCTTGTGGATCTGGAGGAGGGAGCTTCTCTGGGGTAGCCACTCAGGGATGGGATGATTCCCAGGTCATTTATCTACGTGTATGTTTAATTTCAGTGAGTTCTGCCAGATTGTTTCCAGAATGGTGCCAGAAGTACATACATATTTCTGTTTTCAACATTTAGTGTTACCTACTTTCTAATTTTTGCTTATCTGATAATTGCAATGTGATACTCACTGATGACTACTGAGTGTGAGCATCTATCATTAGCCTTTCAGATCCCCTCTGAGTTGCTGTCTTTATTCTTTACCTGTATGTATTGGTCTTACCATCTTTCTGAATGATATATAAAGAGTCTTCATATATTTAAATAGTAATTCCTTATCAATATCTTCTTTTAGGCTGCTCCTATTGTGACCTTTGCATAGTGACATTTGAGGAACAGAAATCTTTTTGGTTTGTTTTCTTTTCCTTCATGGTTTATGTATTTTGAGTTTTGTTTAATAAAACTTTTTCCATTATAAGGCAGACACCTTTCTAATCTGAGCTAAATACATATTCTACTACATTTCCTCTGCAAACTTAGTACTAGTGCCTTTCCCAGTCCATTTTTGTAATCCAACTATATATCTGAACTTGATAAAGGATGGAGACAGCATCACAAATTAGGAAAGAATGAATAGAGCATTTAGCGAATATGTGGGAAGAATTAGCTCATACATAGACAAATTATTAAAAAATTAAATACCCAACTGTCTTCCTTTTGCTGTATATTCTATCTTCTGCTAATGATTGTTCTATCTGTTGCCTTAAAAAAAAAACAGTGCATATTCTCTTTAGCTACTCACTTTTCTCTTGGAACTCATCTTTTACCTCCTAGGGAATGTTAGCTGCCTTGCTGGCCATCTTGATGGGAGAGCAAACCTTAGGTCTTAGGTTATTCTTCTTGGTGATTAGGAGAGGATCCAGAGCTTCTGGTGTTGATATTTATGCTGGATTGTTCCTTGTCCCCTTTCCAAAAGAGTTTCCTAGTGTCTCCCTTTTCCGGGGCATCCTCCTCTGTGGTGCTCTTGTGTGTGGGAGGTTGGGGTGATGTAAAAATAACCACATTCCTACCCTGTGTTGAAGCAAGCCAGAAAATGATGTTCCAAGGGCCATATTGGGGCTTAGCATGGCAGACCAGCTGTCTTTACTAGGGCCCTTACCTGTGCCCCTTGGATGCCACAGTCTAACCTCCACCACCAAACATCTATCTTCCTAGAAACTTCACACATTTTGTTTAGTTTTTGAGTACCTGTCTTAAATGTACCACCTTTCTTTTTCTCTTCTAGTTTGTTCACAGTAGGTTGGTGGGGGGTGCCAGCAGCCTGTACTCACTGACCATTATGTGGACAATTGGAAGCCCATCAGGAATCTGTAACATTGGGCATCTGTATTGAAGATTTGTGCATATCAGGCATGATTGTGGGATGCTTTATGAGGTTTTACTCTATTAAATGGTTTAAATCAGATTCCATTTGCCATCTTTTAAGTTAAAAAGATATCTTTCAATATTTAGTTTCACTTGTTGGACAACAGGTTTGTTGGAAATGATAATGTCAAATATAACAGTCATCTTCATGGAATTCTTTGTGCCCATAATGAATCATGAATTTGATCTTGCAGGATTCTTCTAAGAGCAATTGTGTCTGTGTTTTACTTTACAAATGAAGAAGCCAGAGTGAAGTTTCGAGTCACACACTCATAAGCCACAATGGGTATTGGTGGCACTTCCTAAGACACATTTGTGGAGGTCTCTATTAAAAGTCCTGTACTTCAGTGATAACCTGGGTCTCCTGGTCCAGTCCTGCAGCCATCCTCAGATCTGTTCTTCAGGCTGATGGGAGCTGTAGTCAACATTTAGCTTTCCACAACAAGAAATAACACATTGCCTGTATCACCCCTACTTAAGATATGTGGGGAGAAGATTTGTGGAAAGCCAGAGACCTGGTTTCTAACCCTGGACACGTGACCACCACTATGCATCACTCTGGGCCAATGTCAGCTTCCCTGGGCCTCAAGTTGCCATTCTCTGAATGAGAGAGGTGGCTTGATGCACACCCCTTTTCACTCAGCCCTGAAAAGTTTGGGGTTTTGATTGCGGATGGGGGTTCAAACAGTCTCTTTTCCCTGACTTCCATCCAAGAGAACTGAATTTATTTTTCTTCCAGAAAGTATCAGTGTCAAAGGTTTACAAGGACTTTTAAAGACAAGCTAGGTAGTTCCAAGGCCAGGATTCCATTTGCCATCATGTGAGTTTAGCAATTCAAAGGGAGCAGATAATCTTTTCCTGTATATTCTAGGATTTTCCATGGAAAGGGAAGATAAAGCCTGTTTCCTCCATGTTCACTTTCTTCAGAGTAAGCCTGCCCCAACTGCTTTGCCTCCTTTCCTTCCTGCCTCCCCCATCTGTAGCCACCCCACCATTTTGAAAGGCTGCTTTTGCAGATGTGCATCCTGGCACAGGGCCATTGCCCACAGAAGGTGCTCATGGAATATCGGTTTGTGATGTGCTCATTGATCCCATTTTTGCAGCCATAATCGATGATTATCAACACTATCAACACCTGGGCTGTTTTCATATTTGAAAACCAGACAGATGTTAACCTTTTAAAGTCCCCCGTTTGTGGAGTGGGTTTTTAAATAAGGCAGGGGGAGATTGGAGGATATCCAGTGCTAGAGGGAAGGATGAGATGAGAGAGAGAACTGTGCTGAAAGCCTGCCCTCAGCAGAGGACCTCTGATGTCAGTGGATCAGCAGGGCATAACCAGAGATCTCAGCATCCCATTTTTCTGGGTTGTTGCTAAGCCCCTGCTCTGGCCCAGGTGACTCTGCTCCCTGTCTAGAGGTAACTAAGAGATAAAGGGGATCTTAAAACTGCTCAGCAGATGGCCACTCCATAGGAGTATCTATTTTCACAAAATAAACTGTGGATTTGTCCTAAGAACTCAGGCAGCAGAGACTGCAGGCTCATCCCTGTACTCATGCTTGAAGACTTTTTCTCCCAGTAATGAGAGTGCCGAGCGAGCAGGCCTTTCCCCGACAGTGCTGGCAGCAGGACAACTTGTGCCCGGGATGGATTTTTCTTCATTGATTCTAATCTTCTTCCTGACTGTCTGTCTTGGCTGCTTTGACATATTGAACACTGAATAGTCCCTGAGTAATTCTTGCACATTTGGGGATCGTTTTTATTTTTACAAGACAGTAGAATCCAATGGGATGATTTATACATGTACTTGAAGAAGATGAAGAAAAAAATAACAAAGCGATTTCATTCTGGGAATAAACACAGACTCGATGACGATTAAAAACTACACCAAACAAAAGGTTCGCACCCAATCTTCAATAATTTTATCTTTTTGTGAGGATGCGCAGCATCATGTAGAGATGAACAGTAACGGATAAAGGGCTTTCACAGCTGTGATTTCAGTCATGATTGATGAGAAAATGCTACTGGAGAGAGAAAAGGAAAATGAATATTTATTAATGGAATAGTGTCGGGGGCTTAAAACCCAAGGAGATCCATCATTTCAAATTCAAGGTTGGATGCATTCAAAACAGAAGGTTCAATACAATGGCCCCATAGCTGAGCCGTGGACCAGAAAAATTCACAGACACTGCTGTCATTCGGACCATGGGGGACTTTCTGGGGATGTTATTCCTGTTTCAGCCCCTGTTACCATCGCCAGAACAGGGCAACATTACATGAGTTATAACCCCGAGAATGCTATGACAACAATTGCCTCACATCTTAGGACACCCAGAGCTTTGTGGTCTGGTCATTCATCCAGAAATTAATATATCATGTCTGCACACGTTGTCTGTCTATGATAGTTATGATCTCTGTGCCGGCAGCTTGGGAATTATTAACAAGATTTTTTTCCTTTCATGGCTTCATCAGTTCTCCCTTGAACTTTATAAGGGCCATGTGTAGACAACCAGTAGCACATCTTCAAATCTCTTTGCAGATTTTCTCCCTCTAAGACCCATTTCCTGTGCTTGCTCTCTCTAGCTTGGTCAGTTAGTTAAGACTTGGAAAAAACAGTTTCCTTTTGGTGAAATATTACTCACCTGACCTTAATGTCAAATTAGAGTTGGAAATCCAAGAAAGGCATTGTTGATCTCTCTTGTTGTAATATTATTTCTCTGTGTAAGCAGTTTGTTCAGATAATTAACTATAGTGATATTGTGGCTTACTGTTTTGACAGGGAAGGAGGAATTGACTGATGGCACTTAATTGCCTAATTTAACTTAAGGGATGGAAGTTGTACTGGAAGTTTCAATGTGTAAATTTCAGCTAATGGGTAGCCCCTAAGCACACTGTACCTCCCCATAACCATATGCCCACAATATCTTAGTTCCTCAGGCTTCCTTGGGATCTATATTATTTTATTTTAGAATATGGCAGTAGTGACTTTTTGGTCCTATAAGTCCATCTACACTAAGCTTTTGAAATCACAGCCCAGATAGGTGGTCTGGGTCCTCAGACTGGTCATACTCATGTTATTCCCAGATGTGGCTAATTCTAGGTGGCAAACCTTGGACGTCAGGAGCTTGTATACGTTACGCTGGAAGAAGAGTTGCTACTCTCTTAGACAATGTGTTTCAATTTATTGTAAACCATTGATTTCTCCAAATGCTTAGCAATGGATGTGGATGAGTTATCACTGTAGGCCATCTTCGGGAGAAGGCCAAAAGAGCAGGAATTATATTGTTATTCCTCTATATAATGTATATTTCCCACTTGCTAAGATAGACTGATTAGTTCAGTTTTTAGGAAAAGGCTGGACCTAAAGTAGGTACCCAGCAAATTTTTAATGAGTTAACTAATTAATACAATTTGCTACTTGGACAAAAAGGAATACTGGAATTATGTTCTGCCTGTAAAGGAAGAGTCAGATCCACTGATAGTTATGCAGCAATGACCAGAAGGTATGTGTTCAGGGAGGCTGCAAATCTCCAAGGATATCATTGAAAAAGTCTCTGAGCTGAAGAAAAACATGAATGCTCTCTGCAAAGAGTTGTCTGGGATGGCTACAGATACAGTTTTGGGCAAGTGAGGAAGAATGATGACAGATAAAGCTAGAAAAGGGTAGGTAGAGGCAGGAAGTAGAGGATTCTGGTTATGTCTGGCTAAAGACTGTCAACTGTGTCCTTTAAGCAATGAAACATCAAGGGTCTATGAGACCAAAGTAAGTAGGTAACACCCCATCAGATGTGGATTTTGGAAAGATTACTTAACAACCATAGATACATTATGGAAGATGGCAATAATGGAGGAAGACAAAAAATGTAGAAGACAATAGCCATCCACTATGGTGAAACCCCATATCTACTAAAAATACAAAAAATTAGCTGGGCACTGTGGCTCATGTCTGTAATCCCAGCTACTCAGGAGGCTGAGGCGGGAGAATTGCCTGAACCCAGGAGGCGGAGGTTGCGGTGAGCCGAGATCGCGCCATTGCACTCCAGCCTGGGTAACAAGAGCGAAACTCCGTCTCAAAAAAGAAAAAATAGTCATAGTGTTATAAACTTAATTGTGCCCCCCACTCAATTTATATATTGAAGGTTTAACCTCCAGTACTGCAGAATAGGACTGTATTTGGAGATAGGGTATTTAAAGGTAATTAAGTTGAAATAAACCTGTTAAGGTGGACCCTAATTCAATTCAACTGATGTCTTTATAAGAGGAGGAGGTTAGGGCCCAAGAGGCACTCCAGGGATGCACATGCACAGAGAAAAGGCCACATAAGGACACGGGGTAGGTAGCCTTCTGCAAGCTTGAGAGTGGAGGCTTACAGAGAAACCAGCCCTCTTGAAACCTTGACCTTGGAATTCCAGCCTCCAGAACTATGAGAAGATACCTTTATGTTGTTTAAACTACCCACCCTGTGTGTTGTGGCAGCTGTTTTGGCAGTGTTTACCAAAGAAACAGAACCAACAGGCAGGGTCAGCCTTTCTGTCAGATGAGGCCCACCCACATTGGGGAGGGCAATCTGTATGACTCATTCTACTGATTCAAATGTTAATCTCATCCAAAAACATCCTCACAGGCATACACAGAATAACATTTTACCAAAGATGTGGACACCCATGCCCAGTGAAGTTGACACACAAAATTAATCATGCCAGGAGCCTTTGCAAATGAATACAAACAACAGTACCAAATAGAAGCAGAAGAGGAGATGAGTTTGAGAAATATTTTAAGTGAATCACAGACAGTTGGTGACTGATCAGAGATGAAGGGTAAAGAAGAGTGATGAGTCGATAATATCTTCAATATCATCCTCCCCTCAGTGATGAAGTAGGTGATGTGCTGGTGAAACAGAACACGTGCACCACCTTTGTTGGATATGGATAGAAGTTAAGGGGTAAATTAAATTTTAATCACTTACCCAGATTTTACCATTCTTTGTAGCTATTTGGAGCACAGCTACAAAACTGTAAGCATCTATACAAATTCAGTAATAAGATAAAGATACACTCAACTCATAGAGGAGACCCTGAAACCTTTCATCAGAGCATTTAAGACTCATTTTACGTAGCTATCTTTTTCTTTCTTCCTTCCTTTTCTTCTGTTATAAGCCCACCGGGGATAAGAAGCAACACATCAGAGGAGAATTTCAGTGTGCACGTGTATTGTTTTGCATGCAGGGGAGGGTTCTAGTCAGGTTGATTAACTACATGTAGAAATAACTGTCAAAAGCCTAGTTTTGAGAGAAGGAAGAGAAAATATGTAGAAAAGATATACATGAACTTAAAGGTGCAAAGATTTGAGGCCATTTTGATCATGAGCAAAAAGATAGACAATCGGCGATCCTGAGGTCATCGGTGTTTGGTAACTGAGTCATCTGTAAAAGGTTATACATGATGGTCAGATCCACTATCTAATTAGTCAAGGAAATAATGGATAGGTTTTAGAAATAACCAAAATATAAAACAGTTTTGCAGTAAAACTAAAATGTGATTGATGGTGGTGTTACAGTCCTTGGCAGGGGAGTGAAAATGTCAACTAGAGTTTCCTCATGGTTGGGCAAGGGGGTTAGAGGGGGACAGTGGAATATAAGAGCAGCTTCTCCACATGGCTGCTTCTAAGGCTGGAGACCTCTGAGCAGCCTGAGGCACGGGGTGCAAATCATGGAGTGTCTGCCCTGCATGGTGCCGCTATCACTGACAATTCCCCACTACCCCTCCTCCGTCATGCTTCTTTGGCTGGTGGAGGTGCGGGATTTGATGAGCCTCAGCAAACAAAAGCATGGAAGAAATAAAATATAACCTGCCCTAAACAAACTTTGTCTTTCCTTGTTACTGCAAAAGCTCCTACCTCACGACCAGTCCAGTTGCTTTTCAGGCAATCTCTTTGGGGGAATGAATCGGTTAGCCAAAGGGTGGGTACCTGTTTGTCCAGAGATTGAGGACCTGGTTTTAAGAAGTCATTGGCATTCTACTGTGCAAGGGACACTCCCTTCTTTGGTGTTCTTTAATTCATTGGTACAATTGCAAGTGAAACTCACAAAGAACTGCATTCTAAGCCATTTTTTGGTAGAACTCACAGGTGATACAGGGAAGCTGGTTCTATGAAGGCTGCTGACTCAATTTTTTTTTCTTCAAACGAGTATATCCTGTGACTGAAGGCCTGTGTGTATGTGGAGCAGAGAAGGAAAGTAGCAGAGTGGTGAGCAGATATAAATCAGGGTGAGTCATTTGTGCAGTTAATAGAAGGCTCGTCAAATTCCACACCTCCACCAGCCAAAGAAGCATGGCGGAGGTGGGGTAGCGGGAATTGTCAGTGATAACAGCTCCATTCAGGACACTCCATGGTGAAATTAGGCTTAAGTATCCATAGCATATAGTACCCAAAGCCAATAAGTAATCAGTTAAGTCATACTTATCAGCCTACTTAGAAATATCAGGTTAAAGAAGCCATTAATATGAATGAACCCTGTGATAGAAAAAATATAAGCAAAACCATAACAGCTCCTGCCTAAAGAGTATTTTTTTAAATTCCCACATCCAAACATGATAAATACTTCTTGGCACTTTTCTTGCTTGGGGCTTAGGATGGTCCATGATCCCAAGGCTATGGTAACAGTCACACTGTGTATTTATTATCTCTAGACTCAGATGGCAATCCCCAGCCTCTGAGGAGCCGGAAAATGACCACGGACATCTGGCCAGGAAATGACTCTTATGCTACCATAAAGCTGGCTGGCTCTGGCACCTCCTTTTTTAGAGTGTGAATGATGTTCTTTGCCATCATTTACTGACAAACTACTAGGGAGTGAGAAAACCGACAACCTGCTTGGTCTAGATAACTTAGTCTAGACCAGCATGGGCTAGTAGAAATATAACGGAAGCCACAAATGCCAGCCCCATATGTAATTTTAAATTTTTAAAATATTTTTTAGTAGCCACATTTAAAAAAGTCAAAATCAATATTAATAATATATTTTCCTTTTATTGTGTGAGACAAAGTCTTGCTCTGTCACCCAGGCTGCAGTGCAGTGGCTCCATCTTGGCTCACTGCAACCTTCACCTTGCACAAAGGTGAAGTCTTTGTTATTCTCCTACCTCAGTCTCCTAAGTAGCTGGGATCACAGGCCTGCACCACCATGCCTGGCTCATTTTGTATTTTTAGTAGAAATGGGGTTTTTCTATGTTGGCCAGTCTGGTCTCAAACTCCTGGCCACAAGCGATATGCTCACCTTGGCTTCACAAAGTGCTGGGATTACAGGTGTGAGATACCGTGTTCAGCCTAACGTTAATTGCATATTTTCTTTAACCCAATGTAGTCAATGTTTTATTATTCCAACATGTAATTGAAGTTAAAAAGTCATTGACGAGATAGGTTACATTCTTTTTTCATATGAAGTCTTCAAAATCTAGTGTGTATTTGATGGCATTTGTAACACATCTTGCTTCACACTCCCCACATTTCAGGTATTCAGTAGCCACCTGTGGCTGGTGGCATCTGCATTGGCCAGGGCTGGTTTAGAACGTGTGCAGCAGCTGCCACCTCTCAGGCTACTCAGGACCCAGCCTCATGCCTCTCTTCAGCCTCCTGATGAACTGTCTGTCACATTCTTTCTGCCCCACGGCCTTCCTGCTCTGAGAGTTTCCTCCTCTGTCAGCTCTTTCGGCTTTCCTACTTCCTTGTACTGTATAATCCGGCTTCACCGGGGATTTTATTTAACAGCAGGTTCTTGGGATGTTCCTCTAAAGTGCTTTTTGAAAACCAGAAACTAACATGCTATACATTATGGCAGCATTCAAACTGTTCATCAACTATCTGTTATATCTGCCTTCTCCCTTCTGCCCATCAAGGTACTGATGTTATTATTTTAAAAATTGTATTTTAATTATGATCCAATCGGAAGATGCATCCATTATGGAGAGTGCTTTGGCATGTTCTAAGAATTTGTTTTTGCATAAATAGCAGCACAAAAGTTGCAGCGAGGCAAGGGCTCATTTGTTTCTTCATTAATTGAGTGATTGAAAGTGATATACAGAGTATTCACCATGTAGAGGCATGTGCTTGGTGGGGGGCACGAAGTTATACAGGCCATGTGGCCCATCCTCTCAGGAAACTCAGAGCCTGATCAGGGAAATTAGTCATAATAGAAGCACAGTATGGCCACGTGCCTCTAGGAGGGATATGAGTGGGGTGATCGAGGAGACATCTTGGAGGAGGTGAAATTGCACTAGGTGTTGAAAGCGTGGGTAAGATTTTGATGTGTCACCATGGATGGGAAGAGAGAGGCGGGAGATTTATTTAAACAGAGACTGGCCTGATTCTATGACACAAGGAGGTAAAACGATACATAGAAAATGTCTGCAAGAATGCATCTTTCTGACAGGCTGATATGAAAAGGGGGTTGAGGCCCCTGTGGGCAGTAAGATGCACAACTAGGTCAAGCTGGATTGTGGTAGGATTTTCATGCTGGGCTGAGAAGACTGCATCTCATTTTCTGGGCTGGGTGGAGCCACAGAAGATTCTAAGCAGGGCTGTAAGAGGATCACAGCTGTGGTTTGTGAGGAAGGACCTGGCGTGTGTGCATTTGTGCGTAACAATCGGAGTTGGGGGGAGACTTGGAACACTTTGTCTCTTGTGGGAACAAACAATATTAAAGTAATGGGTTTATGCATTTCTTGACCTTTAAGAAATGGTATTTTCAGCAAACTTCCTCCTCCCCACCTCGCCCTTGTTAAATATTTCATCTCAACTGGAAAATACCCACAACAATGATTTTTTTTTATGGTTTTAGCCTTTCAGTAATAAACCAAAACAAACAGTGGGGAGCTTAAAAAGCCTTTCAGCTGAGAAAGATGAAAGCATATGCCTCTGGTTTAGATTATTGTTAGAAAGCGCAAGAGTTGGTTTCTTCTGGAAATCCTGTGAGGAGGAGAGAACTGGAGGGACTGATGCCACATTCACCCCATCCCTGACCTGATATTTTGGTGGTTTTTCTTGCCTGCCCAGGGTTTACACTTGCAGCCCAGGATCTCATTGTCTGAAGCAAGATCCCGCTTTCCTTCCCAGCAGCTAGGACCCTCTGGTCTTTCAACCTGCAGGCAAAGCCCCAGTGAGAGAGATGAAGAAATGGGCACTCATCTTTCGCTAAACCATTGAGAAAACAACAATGCCTTTCTGGCTTAATGCTCTAAGTGCAGTAACAACAGTGCTTTCAGGCAAAGAGCATGGTTTCTTTCTTTCTTTCTTTCTCTCTCTCTCTCTCTCTCTCTCTCTCTCTCTCTCTCTCTCTCTCTCTCTCTCTCTCTCTCTCTCTCTTTCTCTTTCTTTCAGACAGAGTCTCGCTCTGTCACCAGGCTGGAGTGCGGTGGTGCTATCTCAGCCTACAACCTCCACCTCCTGGGTTCGAGGGATTCTCTTGCCTCAGCCTCCCGAGTAGCTGGGATTACAGGTGTGTACCACTATGCCCAGCTAATTTTTGTATTTTTAGTAGAGACAGGGTTTCACTGTGTTGGCCAGGATGTCTCCATCTCTTGGCCTTGTGATCCGCCCACCTTGGCCTCCCAAAGTGCTGGGATTATAGGCATGAGCCACCGTTCCTGGCCTCCATGACTTCTTAATGTAGTTATTTGCCTAGGCCACTGACTTAAAGTGCATCTGTCACTATGTCCTTGAATTACCCAGAGCTCTGATTAACAGCAACAAGCAAGCATACATTCCTTGTCTGTCTACACCATTTATTTCCGTAACTCTTTGCTTACCCCATTCCTCCCAGTTGGAATAGGCTACCAATTTATTTTTTTCAGACATTTGTTCAGCAAACATTTAAAACCCACTGTGTGCCAGAGCCCAAGCGTTCAGAAAGGAATAAAATGTAGTCTTTTAGGAGCTCACAGGGCACAGGGATATTAAAACATCATATGCGAAGTGCCATGATTAGCCTCATTTTCAAGGCTGGGTGGATTCCCAACTCAGTCTATGAAGTCAGAAGGGAGAATATCTTCTTTTCAAATAATGACCTGCATGCTAACTGCGATAGTCAGAATGTTTGTGACCTCCCAAAATTCATGTGTTGAAAGGAGATGGTATTGAAATGCAGTCTTCTGGTGATGATTAGGTCATGAAGTCCTCACCCTCATGAATGAAATTAATACCCTGTAAAAGAGGCCTGAGGTGGGCTGTGCGATCCTTTTGCTATGTGAGGCCGTATAGAAGGTGCAGTCTGTGAGGAAGAGGCCCTTACCAGACACTGCATCTGCTGGCACCTTTGATCATGGCCTCCTGGCCTCCAGGACTGTGAGCAATGAAGTTCTGTTGTGTACAAATTACTGAGTCTTAGGGATTTTGTCACAGCATCCCAAATAAACTTCCCATAAGACCCCAGCACCTTAGGCATCCTCCCTCATCTAATGCCTCCTTCCCTTGAGCTCTGCCCCTTGTTCCTATATGTTTTCTGTCATTACGTTTACTTTTATATTCCTAAAGCTTGCATTGTAGAGGTAGTATAAGCTAATAGATACAAAACAAAAACAATGTAAACACATAAAACCTGGTGAGAAATACTGAGAACCGAGATAAAAAATAAAGCTTTTGGGGAAGTGGGCCTATAATTTTTTTTTTTCATACTGTGCTCGTTTTAATAAGCATTATGATGGCCACCTTGCCGACCTGCAGGGAAGACTGGTGGCTGATAAATGCATGAATATATGGGCTTGCAAGGGGGACTTGATGGGGGCAGGTAGCGGGTACAGGCTGAGATTCACTCCTAGAGAGAGGCTTGCTGAATTGACCTCAACTCCCAACGCCTGGGCCTCTAGAGCCCTGTGAAGGTTCCCTGGGGGACACAAGCCTCATTTCCTCAGAACCAGCTCTTTCCTACACTGTATGCTGTGACATTTCCATGCTCCTCCTGCTTTTTCCTTAGAAATACAGCACCTCTTGGCTTGAGTGTGGGGCCGTTAGAGATTCCAGACAGGAAAAGTGAGCAGTCAGTCTTCATTAATTTCTGACAACTTCTAAAGAGGTACAAACTAAATGGCACTTTAAAAGAGGGGATATTTGGGTGCTGGGGAGAGGAGGAAGTAATGCAGAGTGATGAAGCCACACCAGACGGTCCCCATAATGACCGGAGCCTGCTTCCACTTGGCTTTCTCTCTCTTTCCCAGAGTAAAGGACAACATTCCTCTTTAGCCAAGGTAGGCAACCTTGGCTAAAGAGGAATGTTTGCGGCCAGGTATAGTGGTTCATGCCTGTAATACTAGCACTTTGGGAGGCTGAGGCGGGTGGATCAACTAAGGTCAGGAGTTCGAGGCCAAGCTGGCCAACATGGTGAAACCTTGTCTCTACTAAAAATACAAAAACAAACAAAATTAGCTGAGCATGATGGTAGGTGCCTATAATCCCAGCTACTCAGGAGGCCGAGGCAGGAGAATTGCTTGAACCTGGGAGGTGGAGGCTGAAGTGAGATGAGATTGCACTACTGCATTCCAGCCTGGGCAACAAAAAAAAAAAAAAAAAAAGGAAGTATTTGCCACTGGCTTGGTAGAGTTCATAGGAAGAACAACCAGAGCAACTCACCATACTAAAACAATATGTGCATCTAGTAGGATTAATTTTTGGCTTTGTTGAAAGCAGGGCTCAAAATGTCCTTTGTCCTTGTTTATATAGCTCAAACACCTTAGTAGTAATGTGTAAAGCTTGAGGAAATGCCAGCATTCGGAGAGATGGCCTACAGTTGGTGGCAGCAAGAGAGCAAGACACTGTCTGCAGGACGTGGTCAGCCTCTGTGGGCTCCTCTCAAGACCCCAGCCGGAGCCCTTCTGGACAAGGCCCAGATGGAGTGGCCTGACCAGCTGGCACAGCAGTCGGCTTTTATTGTGTGTTAGATGTGAGACGTGTGCAGTGAACCATCCGACAACCAACCAACACACTTTAATTGGCACCTGCTGAGTGCCTTGCCCATGCAGGATTACCGCAGGCAGGGCTGCAGCAGCCTGGTGGGAGCAATAGGAAAGGAGGCACTCCATGGAGGGCTTGCTGGTGGCCCTGGGCAGTGGTCCTCAGCCACTGGTGTGAAATAAGCTTATTAGAATGGCTTTCTAGATCCTACCCTGGGGAATTCTGGTGGTTGGGCAGGAAGGGGGTGGTCCAGAAGTCTGACTTTTTGGCAAGCACTCCAGATCGCTCTTCTAGCTCAGCCCAGTCTTTGATGGGAGTCTTTGATGAATGGTATAGACCAGCAGAAGCAGAGCTGTTTCAATTAGATTTTTCCAGGGTCTAACATTTCTCTGGGCGTGATGTGGTTTCTCTGACTCTTATTCCCCACACCTCTGCCCACACCAAGGTAGCTCACAGTGTTGTCAAAGGTGTCCTCTCCTGCAGACTTCTAAGAGAAGTCACAGACACAGGAGACCAGTAGGGGTATTCATTAAAAATACACCATAACTATCATTACTGCTATTATCAATATTTATTGAGATCTTCTAAACTTTTGGCTTCTTACCTTTCTTAATTCTTATAGCCAATCACTGAGATATGCATTGTTACTCTCCTTATTCTACAGATGAGGAAACTGAGGAAGAGCAGGTGGAACAGCAGCTTGCCTGCGATTTCACAACTGGCAAGCGAACATGTACCTGGCTAAGGAACCCCAGGGGGCTAACCCAGAGCACGGGAATGACACAAGACTGGAACAAGAGAGTGGTTTATATTGTTGAGTTTCAGTTTTCTCACCTGTAAGATGAGGGCTTTGGATTATGCAGTCACATAATCCAAATCTTACAGGTGAGAAAACTATAAGATAGGGCTACCTTTGTGGGTACGTGACCTGTGCAAACAAGGCCCATGGTCAGAGGGGTCCCAGACTTGGTTGCATGCTCAGCCCTTGTCATCATGAAGCAGATTACTACTAATAATACATGAAAGAGCACCACATTTTTATTTTTCATTGAACCCTACAAAATAGGAAGCAGATCTTGTCTTCAAGGACACTTTATATATGTACAAAATCACGCTTCCAGATCCATGGCCTCTGCAACCACAGATGCGACAAACTGTGGGTCCAAAATATTGGAAAAAAATATGCATCAGTACTGAACATGTACAGACTACTTTTCTTGTCATTATTCCTGAAGCAATACAGCATAACAAATATTTATATAGCATTTACATTGTATTAGGTATTATGAGTAACCTAGAGATAGTTTAAAGTATATAGGAGGATGTGGGTAGGTTATATGCAAGTATGATGTCATTTCATGTCAAGGACTTGAGCATCCATGCATTTTGGTATCTAAGAAAGGCCTTGGAACCAATCATCTTGAATATTGAGGGATGACTATGAATATACAGGTTTATGCAAATTTTTCCCCCTCTATTCCCTTATAGATCTTTAACAATTCCCTGTGTCTCCTTAGCCATGAAACTACCTTCTGCATGAGGGGTGCAGCAGTGGGCTGACCCAAACTTCACATGAGTGAGTTCTGCCTGTCCACGGTGTGTCAGTAGAGACATGGGCGGTGCCTGCAGAGCAATACAGGGGGAGAGCTTGCTGGTGGCTAAGGATGGGGCACTATATGAACTGTCTGCTTGCTGCTGATGATAGCCACAGCCTCCAGGCAACTTTGAGTTTGTGAGTTTTATCACTAAGAGGCTCACTGACAGCATAAATAGGTATATAGATCTAAAGACTACACTAGCAAGCTCTCCATGCAGAATATGTTAGAGGATTCAGGGAGAAGTCGAGGTTCATATTCAATTCTCTAGAGAGGCTTCTGGAGCATCTGCTGGTCACTCCTGAACCATTATTTGGCTCTGGTCCCCACCCCCACTTGCTCACTTGCAGCCCCACCCTCACCAGTCCCTTGTCCCAGGAATTTGTCCCCATGGGTGGTGCCTGGAACAAGCTCTATAATACATTAGTTTCTTCCTGACAATAGCTAAGGTTACCATATACACAGTTCACAAAATTTATTATACTCACTGTCTAAAAGGCTTGGCTCAGTAATGAAGAAAGGAAATGTTTACTGAGTGCTTAATGTGTGATTCCTTATTTTCATCTCTCTAGCTCTTCCTCCTAGTAGTGTCTTAGTCCCATTGCCTTCTGATGCCAGAAAGGTCTTTATCAGGGTTAATGACTCTGATTCCTGTCAGCACTGTGGCAAAATATTCAGACACCAGATGATCTTTATACCTTGACACTTATAGGCAGAGCAAAGATAAGCCATGAGGAAAGCGTGTGTGTGTGTGTGTGTGTGTGTGTGTGTGTGTGAGAGAGAGAGAGAGAGAGAGAGAGAGAGAGAGAGAGAGAGAGAAAGAACTGGGAATGCAACAAGACCAGTTATTTTGGACCGAGTGAGATATTTTCTCCACTTTTTTCTCCTCCTCCCCTTCCAACTTTGAGATCTTTTACCAATTATTTGTTGAATAGTCCTCCCTTCATTCAAGTTTGGACATTTCTTCCTGCAGAAACCTGCATGCCCCCTCTTCCGTGGTCTGGGTCAGATGCCTGCTTTCATGCTTCCAGGGCACTTGTACCAAGCCTAGTATTGCACATCTCACTCTGCATTGCAATTGTTTATTTACTCACATGTAGCCCCATTGGGCCATGCTCTCCATAAGGGCTGGCAGCGGGACTGTCTTGTTCACTGTTGCATCCCCAGAGCGGAGTAATGAATGTTTGTTAAAAGAATGAATACACAGCATGAAGAAGAGATACAAATGGCAGCAACTGAGACCTGGTGTCTCAGGTGCGAAGATAGATGCCTTTCGTGCCTTGCATGGAAGCAGTTCCATCTGCAAGGCTCAGCCAGGAATTACTTTGATAAGTCTGTATTGCTTGAATACTCATCAGGCACCAGGAAGCCACACAGAGAACTTTATTTGTATCATTCTATTTAATCTTAATAACAACTGGACTAAGTAAGTCCTGATTAAGGCTTTATGAAGAAGGTAACTGAACCTTGAGCTGAACCTTGAAAGGTTGGTCAGGCATGTAAGAAAGAGAAGGGCTTCTAATTCCAAGAACTGAGCTCTGTCCAGGGGTGTAAAACCTGGCTCAGGTGCGCATGTCTGTGGCTGGAGGACAATGGAGAGTGGGTAGGTGAAATGTGTGCCAGTACTGAACTTCACCCGAGCCCTGTGCTTCTGAAAACAGTGGCTGTTAGGAAGTCTTCCACCCTAATGTATTTCAAGAAAAGAAAATTACACGCTAGTGTATTCCTAGGAGGACCCATCTCCATTCTTCCCCATGACTTCCAGAAGACTTGCCGATGACTCCCTTGTTTACCTGCCTCTATGATGGTCGAGACCCCTTCCTTTTCTCTGGTATGTTCTTGTTTCCCATTAATGACTGTCCTTTTCATTGCAGTAGCCCAAATTATATAATCTCCTTAATTTTAGTCACTTCAGGCTGCTATAACAAAGTACTGAGGATGGATGGCTTATAAACAACAGAAATTTATTTCTCATGGCTTGGGATGCTGGAAGTTCAAGATCAGGGTGCAAGCATAGTTGATGTCTGGTGACATCCGAGTTCTAGGTTTCAGTCTGTCATCTTCTCACTGTGTCCTCATAGGGTGGGAAGAAGGCTAGAGAGTTCTTGGGTTTCTTCTAGAAGAGAACTAATCCCATTCATGAAGGCTCTACCCTCATAACTTAATTATCTCCCCAATATCTTATTTCCTAATACCATCTCACTGTGGTGGAATGGGGGCCGGGGCCAGGATTCCAGCATAGGAATTTTAGAGACACAAACATTCAGCCCATATGTTACCATACAATGGAGCTGCGTCTGATGAAAGAGGGAGGGATCAGATTACAGAAGGCCCTGTAAGGCACAGTCAGGAGTTTGGACTTGCTCTTGTAGGTGCAGAAAGCCAATGGTGGGACAGAGGTGTTTTTAATGGTGAAATAGCAAAGACAGACACGCATTGCAGAAAGATCACTCTGCTTTCTGCATGTGAAAGTATTGGAGGGAAAATACACTGAAGACAAAGAAATTAAATACTCTGGTAAGAAAAGATGGGGCTCCAAGTTAGGGCAGTGTGAGTTATGCATGGTGTGCCAAGGATGGTATGCCCAAGATATGGAATCTGGTTGTAAGTCCCAAGGAAGGGTCTAGGGGGGCTTGTTGCCCTGCAAAGACATTCATGTGTGTCTGGGTGGTGCTAGTTCACTGTCAGCCATCACAAGAGGGGCTGTCCTTATTGTGCACCATGGAAAGTGAGCCACTTGGAAGGCCACAGGCAGGCCAACTGCATGTGAAGGGGTAAGTAGGTTTCTATGGCACCATGAGAAACTCAGAAGCAGATGCCTATGAGGCTTCAACAATACATAGAAAGGGGTGGTAGACCCAACACACACAGGGCTCCTGCAATTTTATCAAGCTGTGGGTTTTTTTTTTTTTTTTTAAAGAAACCATAATTGTTGGAGAAGAGATCCCCTAGCATCATTAACCTGGCTGAATCACTTCGTGGAAGGCTACCAGGAAGATGAACAACGTCGCCATAAAGACACCCAGGGAGATTACAATTGTAGTTTACATTTGTCCATTTTCTGCTTCATTGTTGGTTAGCAATAATCAGGGTCAATGGAGACCTGGGTCCTGTGTCTTTTCAGCCTCTCCTCTATAAACCAACACTAAGGAAATGCAAGTATTTTATGGTCTTCATGGGGAGAGCTGTTTCTGTGGTAGGTGCCACACGGAAGCAGCAAATGATTCATATGCTAATTCCTCAGGGAAGAAGACACCTTTGTTAAGCATCTTCACAAGCCTGTGCTCAGGCTGGAGCTGTGAATCAAAGTCAGCCTGGTGCAACATTCTTCTAGATTGTTCACAAGATGTTTGTGGGTTTTTTTCTTAAAGTGTTTTTCACACATTAATACCATTTTCAGGCTTTTATTTTTCTTCTGGTCTTTGATTGCCTGAAAACTAATGTAGATCTAAGCACTTCCCTGGGTCTTCAGTGAAAAACGTTACATTAAGGTAATTACAGCCACGGTGATTCATACTGTCCTGGTATCACGAATCTGGGTCTACAGGAAACTCTCCACATAAAACCCTGAATTAAACCCTTTCCTCTGAATATGGCCTCTCCGGCTGCAGGGTGGCTGCCTCAGGACTTCCTCTAGGCCAGTGCTTTCAGGTCGGTTCACATGATGGGGACTTCCTAGGCTTCAGAATCCATTCTTCTATGCCTGATAACTGTTGGAAATGGGTTTACAACATCAGGAAACATCCACACCGAGACAATGGACAGCTGAGCAAGGCTAGTTTACATCCTGCAGGAAGAGTACAACTCACCGGCAGTCTTGTCATGAGAGCACACCTGAACAAAGGAGATTGGGGCATTTATAACTTCCATAACCTGATGCAATCGCCCTACTGCTGTGTCCAGTTTCCATTGGACGGAACAAGACCTCGCAATCTATGCTTGACCCAATTGGCTAAAAACCTGTAAATGTCCTGAATAGATAAGGGGAAAGAAGATGAGGAAGAAGACAAGGAAGGAGAGGAAGCTAGTCAGGAGAAGGTCATGAGGGTTTTGATATAAGCAATGGTATACACCAGGGTTTGGGGCTTGTCCAGTTCTGTTCAGACATGCTGCAGCGAGTCAAGGTAGCTGATTTCAGACAGAGCTGATTTAGAGAATATATATACATGGGTATATGTTTATGCTAATAGCTGATAATGGCCATAGATCAAGAGGCTATAACTCCTTCTACTTACAATGTAGTCTAAGAACTTTGAAGAAGAACTTTCCCACCTCTAACACTGGGACTGTAGAGCCAAGCATTAACTCATGTCACCACCTGGATTTTATGTAGAAACCACAAACCACACATGTCTCAATATGGAATCAGTCATCTTTCCTGCCTTTCCATTCCTTTCCCTCCACACTGCAATAATTTGGGTGTCAGATGGAAAGCATCTGAGACAGATTTCTAGAGGGAGTAATGTCACACTTAGAGAATCAACAGGGATTAGCCAGGCAAACTGGGAGTGTTACCGGGACTGGGAGAAGGCCAAGGAGTTTGGCAAATGGCTTCTTCCTGGGTCTTAAATGATTATTACTAATCATCAGAGAAATGCAAATCAAAACCGCAATGACATATTATCTCATAGTCAGAATAGCTATTACTAGAAAGTCAGAAAAACAACAGATACTGGTGAGGCTGCAGATTAAAGAAAATGCCTATACACCATTGACGGGAAGGTAAATTAGTTCAGCCACTGTGGAAAGCAATTGGGGCATTTCTCAGAGAACTTAAAATAGAGCTACCATTCCACCCAGCAATCCCATCACTGGGTATATACCCCAAGGAAGATTGATCATTACACCAAAAAGACACGTGCACTCATATGTTCATCACTGTGATATTTACAATATCAAAATGTGAAATCAGTGTAGGTGCCCATCAGTGATCGACTGGATAAAGGAATTGTGGTACATATACACCATGGAATACTACATAGTTATTAAAAGGAATGAAATCATATCCTTTGCAGTGACATGGATACAGCTGTAGGCCATAATCCTAAGTGAATTAATGCAGGAACAGAAAAACACCATGTATTCTCACTTGTAAGTGGGAGCTAAACATTGAGCTCATATGGACATAAACATGAGAGCAATAGACACTGTGGACTACCGGGGGGAAGAAAGGGAAGGGGCATGGCTTGAAAAACTACCTATTGGGTACTTTGCTCACTACCTGTCTGCAACATACTCATGTAACAAACCTGCACATGTAACATATAATGTGCTAAAGCCAAGACAATTTTATGTGCACCCCTATTTTGTCCCTCTGGTTCCCTTTTCCCATATATTTTCATCCTTAAATGGAAGCTTATTATAAAAACCTGAAAGTATTAACCATTTGCAAACTCATAATTTTTAAACTGTGTTCCCCTGGAAGTAACCAGAGAATGAAATCTTTCCCAAAGTAATACCCATGTTAGTGACCAAATCCTACAAAGCTACAGACCTCCTTAGGAGGAACAGTGACTTTTTGTACCTGTGAGAGACAGAGAAGGATAGAGATATTGAAGGTGGGGGATATTGAGGCGATATTGAAGAAGGGAGATGTTGCAGTAAGATGACTTACACAGGTATTATTTGTATCTGGCAATTTCTCTGTCTTTCAGGACTTTGGAAACCATTGGGAACAGCAGTTTCTGCTATTTCAAAGGAGATGACATGTGCCTGGTAGGGATGGTGAATAGGGGAATTTGTGTGGGACGGAGTGTTGCTTTTAAAATGTGGATGAATGGTATTTTTTAGGAAATATGGTAAGTTTTCTGTCTCTTACATGTTCCCAATGTGATTGCGTTCGGCTGAATGATGACAAATTTCCCATGCCTTCTGATCCATGCTCCTGTCTTCCTGCATGATGGTGTGAGATGTTCCTTTCTTGTGCATTGTTTTTCTGTAACCCCAGTGCCAAGAGGCCAGGAGATTGTGGTCCAGAAGTAAAGGTAGTGGTGGAAGTTTTTGTGTGTCTGTGTGTGTAAATGAGTTGGTTGGATATGCGTGTGCATCACTGTGAAAGTATGAGCTCTGTTCCTGTGGGAATACATTTGCAAGGTGTTTTGCAAGTGAAGACCCACTTCTTTTTAAAAATAGAATTGCTTTTCTAAGGCAGGAATGCTGAGTAAGTAGAAGGATGGCTCTGAGTTTTAGAGGGAGCTTTCCAGAAATTGGTGCAAGGAACTTGCTAATGGTACTGAGAGATAGATGGGGAGATGCCCGGACCACGCTGTGTTTTGCATTTCAATCTCTGTGGATCCTCTCTCCCTGCCTATGCATATTTAAAATTCCTTTCAATATATAAATAGGATAATTCTCTCTCCTCAACCCCACAAGAGTTCATTTAACAGGCACAAAAAGAATTGTGCATCCAGGCCTGTCTTTTCCTGCTCCCTGTTTTGACTATTTATTGGTTTCTCTCCTTTTTTTTCTCTCCCACATTGCTCCCTTTGGATTAAACTGTGTCTCAGGATTGACCAGGGGAAGAAATGTATTTTTTTCTAAGTATGGCTGAGACAGAGGGATGTGGTCTCCAGGATTTCTCTGCTCTGTGACACCAACCCACAAGTTTCCACCACTTCACTTTGAATAAAAAGCCCAGGGTCTTTGACAATCTGGGCTTTTGTAACCTTCCCTTAGCACACATAGTCTCTTGCCATTGTTGATGATAGTTGCTCATTCACCCATGAATGAAACTCCAGCATTTTCCAGTCCCAAAGGCACAAGTGAAAACTTAGAATCACTGACAGGAAGGACACTGGGCAAGGATATGAACTGGGATCTGGAGGAAGGTGCCTGTAACAATAGGCAATCAAGCGCTTCTTCCTAGAAAAAAAGCACTAGGAAGCTTTGGTTGAGTCTAGTGGTCTTATCTCATATTGAGAATATGAATAATTCAGTCATTTCAGAATCATCCTTAAAATCTCCAAAATCATGGAAATGGTATATGCAAATATTCAAAAGTTTATTAAACCTGGATAGCAAATATGGATCTGAGGATTTTGGTTTCTGGCTTTTTGAACATTCATAGTTTCTATTTTTGTTTTTGTTGTTACCACTATTGTTTAAACACTGTAATGGTTAAGGCCAGGTGCAGTGGCTCACACCTGTAATCCCAGTACTTTGGGAGTCTGAGTGGGGCTGATTTCTTGAACTCAGGAGTTCAAGAGCAGCCTGGGCAACATGGCAAAACCCTGTAAAAATAGTGGTTAAGGGCATGGACTGCATGAGATCAAATGCCACTTCCTAGATGCGTAATCTTGGACAAGTTACTTTTTTTTTTTTTTTGAGATAGGGTCTGGCTCTGTCTCTCAGGCTGGGGTACAGTGTCATGATCTTGGCTCACTGCAACCTCTGACTCCTAAGCTCAATGATCCTCCCACCTCAACCTCCCAAGCAGCTGGAATTACAGGCCCATGTCACCATGCCTGGCAAATTTTTTGTAGAGACAGGGTCTTACCCTGTTGCTCAGGGTGGTCTTGAACTCCTGAGCTCAGGCAATTAAGCCACCTCAGCCTCCCAAAATGCTGAGATAACAGGAGTGAGCTACCGCGTCCAGACATAGACAAGTTATTAGACTTTTCTTTTTTTTTTTTGAGACGGAGTTTCGCTCTTGTTACCCAGGCTGGAGTGCAATGGCGAGATCTCGGCTCACCGCAACCTCCGCCTCCTGGGTTCAGGGAATTCTCCTGCCTCAGCCTCCTGAGTAGCTGGGATTACAGGCACGTGCCACCATGCCCAGCTAATTTTTTGTGTTTTAGTAGAGACGGGGTTTCACCATGTTGACCAGGATGGTCTCGATCTCTTGACCTTGTGATTCACCTGCCTTGGGCTCCCAAAGTGCTGGGATTACAGGCGTGAGCCACCGTGCCCGGCCGGTTGTTAGACTTTTCTATGCCTTAGTTTCTGTACAGGTAAAACGTGGACAATGATAGTTTTTGTAAGGATTAAATGAGTTAGTATGCTAACAACACTTAGAACTATGCCTGACAGCCTAAGCACTATGTAAGTGTTCCATCCTTTTATGGTAAGTCGCCATTGCTGCTATAGTTGATGTCTGAAAGGTGTGCTGAATAGCATGTCCTGCATGAAAATACGATAATGGCTCTTGTGTTTGCAACTAGTATCTATTAATTAGGAAACCGTCATTTGTGCTCTGTAATTATATTTATTAAACCCTAACTCCTATCATAACAATAATTAGTTCTTGCTAATTAAATTTATCAAATTCCCCCTGGATTCATATCTTAGGTAAATATTTAGTAGCCCTACACTAATTATTTTAATCAACATGGAGTGTATTTCAAATGACTACAAATAGTTCTAACTAATTAGATGGAGTACAAAATAATATCTTATGTAATAAATTTGCAGGTGCTCCAAAGAGTGGGAATGAGCCACAGGATAATGTCTCAGAGACCTTACCCACCTGACTTGGTTAGTGATTACAGCTTTTTCAAAGCTCAGCCATGATACTAGGGGAAGTAGCCTGAGAAGGTTTGTTATTTCTGTCCTGATTTGAGCTCCACTGCCAATGTTTTGAGCATGGAGCAAGCACTGCATGTGATTCAAAAACATGCCATATGATTTAAAATTGTACCCATCAACACTAGTAATTGCTGTGGGATCAAGAAGCCTGCAGTAGCAATGACAGCAGCAATGGCAGTCGGATGAATCCCTGCTTCAAAGAGTGTGAAGGAAGAAAGGCACACTCTCCAAGGTTCTTCTTTCTGCAGGCTTGGTCTCCTCATCCTCCAGCCACACTCTGTCAGTTCTACCCATACTAGGAGGTCCTCTTACCTCCTACTCCCAGTTCCTTCATAACAAAGAAAATGAATCTGTGAATTACAGCTGGCTGATTGGCATCCTGTTGCTAGGAAACTATAAAAGGAATGTATCATATTACATAATAAAAATGTCTCTGACCCATTCCTGCAAAAACATGCACATTGACTTGTGGCTCCCTTGCGGGAGTGGCCCGTCCTTTCATCTATTCTCTTCTGGGATCATTTTGAGAGCCCTGGCTCTGGTTAATGGTGGCCAATCTCTTGCCAGACACAGGGCTGTCTGTGGCCTGAATTAGGGTTCTGCTTATGACCAGGATTGGGATAGTGGCTATCTATTGCTGGAATAGGGGTCTTGATCCCACATTGGTAAGATGCTCATTTTACAACAGAGTTTCCATACTCAGTCTGGGGTTGGAATTTGGGTTTAGGCTATTGTTAAGTTCATTAGGGAGAGGATAGAAGAAAATGTCTGTTACAGTAGTGGTGGTTGCTTATACTATAATAAAAATGTTGCATCTCAAGAATAAAAACAGTAAGTTAAAGTATCAGATACCATGGAAAGAACTACATCTTTTCAACATGGTCTCCAGCCCTTTTTGTAAATGAAGTGAATTATCAGAAACAAGCAGCCAGCAATGGATATCCAGGGTGGTGTCTGGAATCACTCCAGGCTATCCTAACCTTCCATTTCCATCAACTGGCTGTTGAGGACGGGGGCTGCTCCCTGGCAGCCTATCTGTTACACTCTATTTTTGTGGAGGAAGTATCTTGAGTGGGCATGAGACGGACCACAGGAGACATATTTGACAGCGAATCTGCACTTTTGCCTCTCAGAGAGGCATAAAAGCACATGCAAGTTATAGAAACACCAGGATCATTATCTCCTCCTCTCATTAAGCTGTCATCTGCTTTCAGTACAGATATGTCACTAGGTTTTGAATCTCACATTCCCCCCTTCTAACTCTCCTTGGAGTATTTGTGATCTCATGCAGCCATCTTTATGACAGATGAATCATTTCTATGTCAACCATAGTCATCATGAATCCTCTGAGTGAGCTGGAAAGAGAAAATCGCTTTCAAGAGAACAGATCTCCTAAAGGCCATGGGTAGTAAAAAAATCAGAACTCTGGATTGATGGTGATATGATCAAATCATGGCCAGCTAGAAAGGATGAGAATACAGGCCCAGAAAGGGCTTTGGTTTAGCTCAATGTAACACAGAGCTAAATCTCAGGACTCTTTTTTTTTTCCTTTGGTACCATGTTATACAGGTAACTGCATGAGACTTGCCATGTGTCAGCGGAAGGCAAATAGGCCATAAAATAGAATCATTATGTGGTCTTCGTATGAACCCATGAGCCTGAACATTAAATTTTGTTCAGAGAGTCTAAGTAAGGCTTCAGGACCAAAACTGCATCTAGGCCCAAGACATGCTGTTTCTGAAATTCTCAGTCTCTTCCATTCCATTTCTATTCCAGGGCATGTGCTCACCGGTAATGGTTGTGGTAATGGAGCCTCCACTCAGTAGAGGCAGCTCTGCAGATGGCATGAGAAAGCCTCTTGGAGATGGTCTCCTAGTTAAGGGATTGGGTGACATAACCATGCTCTTGCTGTGGTTGCCAAAACGTTACTTATATCATTGTGCCTTACACGTGGGGCTTAGAATTTATTTTAACTGAGAGAAATTTTTTCTGAATGGAGCCAAGATCAGGTCATGTAATCATGTATATACTACATTTGGCTTTCTCCTTTTGTGGTCACCACAAGGTCATCCATTCACCTTTCTTACTGGTTATTCTGAAGAGTCACCATGTATGGCTTTGTGCGTGAAGTTGCTCCCTCATCTCCTCCCTGCCCAAATATGTCCAGGGAATCCTTCTTTTAAAGAATAAAATGGCTTATTATATGCTTTGAGCAATTTTTATCCCAGATTGTGACTAAAGAATAGGAAGAAAGTGTACATCTTCTGAAAGAATCCACTACAAAAGAATCTGATGGGCATAGAAGGGAAGCATTGCAGCTGTTTCATTTCTGTGCCTTCCACTGGAGTCTCCTGAGAAGGCACCCTGCAGCCTGCCAATTGTTCTTTCTCCTTTAATGGATTATCCAATGGAGATCCAAAGCCCATGGCAGAATGGACAGATAACCACAGTGTCTGAGCACATTACTCCTCAAACTGAGAACAGTGAAGTTTGAACGTTCGCTTCTCAATCCACTGTCATATGGCTTCTGCCCTGCGAATGGCACTGATTTTTCTACATCACTAAATGTTAACAGACATGTAAATTTTAACAGAACCTTGAGCAGGATTTAATGTAATCGAGCACATACATTCTCATTGTCTTCTCTTGGCTCTCTGAACAATACACTTTCCTAGGTTTTTCCTGTGTTGGTTGTGTCTTAGTTTCTTTTATTGGGCTTTCTCAAAGTTGAATCCTGAATCTTCTTTTCTATATCTTTTTTAAAGAATTCAATGATCACCTATGCCTGCATTGTCTAATATGGTAACCACTAGCCAAAGGTGGCTAGTAAGCACTTGGAAAGTTGGTATCTAAATCATACTGCTACAAGGATAAAACACTTACTATAAAGTTTGAAGACTTATTGGAAACAAAAATCAAAAGAATGTAAGTATCTCAATAATTTTTACATTGACTATATACTAAAATGATATTTTGAATACATTGGGTTAAGTAAAATAAATTATTAAAACTGTTTTGTATGTTTATGTCAGGCAGTATTAATCTATGAAATGAATACACCCAAACTTAACTTTAGCTCAGACCTTTACTTCAAACTCCAAATATAATGAATTGCCAACATAACCTTTCCATCAGGCTATCTAACAGGCACTCAAACTCAGCATGTGCAAAACGAAATGTGAGATGTTTCCCCTCAACACAATAATCCTACTTTAGTTACTGGTCCCATAATCATTTTCCTTTTCCTCCTCTCTTCTCCATAGAGACTCCTCTTTTCACAGGTTCGAAAATGTAGAATGTCTGGATAGGAAAGCCAGGAATACAACCACTAATCCTATGCTTGAGCCTTCTCTGCAACATACAGTCTTTATGTGGACATCAGTAGCATTGGGGACATTTCCTGATAAGGCAGCCTATTCCATTTATGAACAGCCTCTGTCGTTAGAAAGTTTCCAAATAAACTGAGTCAGAGTTAGACTTTTTAGAGATTCTATTTATGTTTTAATTCTGTCTTCAGAAGCCATGCGACATAAACTTAATTCCTCTTCTACTTACGAGGATTGTTCAGTGTCTTGGCTGCACTGATTTTTTTTCTCTAAGTTAAATATTTCCTGCTCTATTGACATGGTTTCATATCGTCTCTCTCATTCTTGCCTCTGATATTTCAACATAATATATTTGCCTATTAAAAATGTGGTTGTCAAATGGCCCACCAATTTTAATAGTCAAGTCGCAGACTATAAATAGAATCCATATTGGTTGCTTTAAATTCTGTGCCTCTGTGAATATCACTTCAGCATATGTTTACTTACTTGGGAATCACATTAAACTCAGATATTTGTTTGTATTGGACCCATTTTTATGTAAATCCACTATATCTTGGATATGTAATGTAATTAAGCTAAATCTTATGTATCTTTTTCATGCTTATACATTATATTTTATTTTTTTTTTCTGGTGCTATCAGCTAGTTTACCACCTCTATCTTTGGTGTCTTCAGGAAATTATTCTCCATGTTATTGAGTAGCCTTAGAACAAATGAATACATATATATATATTTGTGTGTGTGTGTGTGTGTGTGTGGCTTATAGCCAACATGCTAAGTCTGTGACAATATCAGATAAAACACACAATTTACAGCTCTTAAGTAGCTCTCCTGGTTTGGTGTGAGTCTGGATCTGGTACAGTGGGTGACAGGAGGAGGAAAAGTGGTGACATTTTGTTTTATTTTATTTTATTTTATTGCCAGTCACTCCATTTGTTTTCACAAAGCTTCCTCAACCATGTAAATCAACTCAGTTTTCCTCTTTGGGGTTGTCTTTATTTAAAGCTATGAGTAAGTTTTAGTTTTTTTTTTTTTTTTTTTTTTTGAAAGAAAGAGAAAGAGAAAGGGGGAGAGAGAACGGGGAGTCCTGTTCTATTGCCCAGGCTGGAATGCAATCTAAAAATAGGTATTAAAAACCTCTTTTATGCCGATAATTGTCTTTAACAGCGGAGACAGGAAGGAATAAGGGAAGAAAACAAAAAACAAACAGCCAACCAATATTTCATTTAAGTCTGTGAAATGCTATGCAAATGCTGAAGAGTGATTTACTTCCAATTATGTGGTCATTTTCAAAATAGGTGTAATGTGATACTGAGAAAAATGTATGTTCTGTGGACCTGGAATGAAGAATTCTATAAATATTCACTGAATTTACTTGTTGCAGGTCTGAGAGCAAATCATAGATGTCCCTGTTAATTTTCTATCTCATTGATCCATCGAATATTAAGAATGTGGTATCAAAGTCTCCTGCTATTATTGTGTGGGAGTCCAAGTCTCTTTATAAGTCATTAAGAACTTATGTATCTGGGTGTTCCTATATTGGGTGCATATATATTTATGATCATTGACTCCCGTTGTTGCACTGATCCTTTTACCATTATGTAATGTCCTTCTTCGTTTCTTTTAGTCTTTGTTACTATTAAAGTCTATTTTGTCAGAGACGAAAGTTACAACTCCTGGTTTTTGTTTTTGGTTTTTTTTTTTTGCTCTCTATTTGATTGATAAGTCTTCCACCAGCCCTTTGTTTTGAGTCTTTGTGTGTCCTTGCTTATGAGATGGATCTGGATGGGTTTTGACTTTTTATTCAATTTGCCTGTCTGTGTCTTTGATTGGGGCATTTAATCCATTTAAATTTAAGATTAATATTGATATTTGTGAGTTTAATATTGTTGTTTAATGCTAGCTGGCTATTTTGCCCATTAGTTGATATAGATTCTTCATTATGGAGATACTCTTCACCTTTTGGTAAATTTTTGGGATGACTGATACTGGTTGTTCCTTTCTGTGTATAGTGCTGCTTTCAGAAGCTCTGGTAAAGCAGGCCTGGTGGTGATGAAATCTCTGAGAGCTTGCTTATTCATGAAAAATTTTATTTTTCCTTCATTTATGAAGCTTAGTTTGGCTGGATATGAGATTCTGGGTTGAAAATTCTTTTCTTTGAGGATATTGAAAATATTGACCCCCACTCTCTTCTAGTTTGTAGGGTTTTGACTGAGAGCTCTGCTGTGAGTCTGATAGGCTTCCCTGTATGGGTAACCTGACCTTTCTCTCTAGCTGCCCTTAGAATTTTCTCCTTTATTTCAACCCTTGTGACTCTAATAATTATGTGTCTTGGGGTTGCTCTACTTGAGGAATATCTTTGTGGTGTTCTCTGTATTACCTGGAGTTGAGTATTGTCCTGCGTTACTAGGTTAGGAAAGTTTTCCTGAATAATATCCTGAAGAATATTTTCCAGCTTGGATTCATTGTCTTCATGACATTCAGGTACACCTATCAAATGTAAATTAGGTCTTTTCACATAGTCCCATATTTCTTGGAGACTTTGCTTATTCCTTTTTACTCTTTCTTCTCTAATCTTGTCTTCTCATTTCATTAAGTTGGTCTTCGACCTCTGATATCTTTTCTTCTGTTTGATCAATTCGACTGTTAAAACCTGTGCATACTTCGCGGAGTTCTCATATTTTATTTTTCAGTTCCATTAATTCACTTATATTCCTCTCTAAATTGTCTATTCTCGTTAGGAATTCATCAAACCTTTTTCCAAGGTTCTTAGTTTCTTTACATTGGGCTAGAACATGTTCTTTTAACTCACAGATGTTTCTTATTATCTACCTTCTGAAGCCTAATTCCATTAATGGAATGCATTCGTTCTCCATCAGGCCTTGTTACCTTGTTGTTCAGGAACTGTGATCCCCTGTAGAGGGAGAGGCATTCTGATTTTGGGTATTCTCAGCCTTTTTACATTGGTTTCTTCCCATCATGGTAAATTTATCTACCTGCCGTCTTTGTAATTACTGACTTTCAAATTAGGTCTCTGAGTGGACGTCCACTTATTGATTCCCAGCTCTGGAATCTGAGTAACCCACTGTGCCGGCTAAAACAGTGGCATTAAGATCAATGATGCTTTTCTGTCTGGGAATCTCCAGTCTGGCTTCCTTCTTGAGTTCCTTTTTCAATCAGCTGAATAGGTGACTCTGCCTTCCCAGAGCTCCAAACATCGACCAGAAGGGGACCCAGTCCCATTTACTCTGCACCAAGAACCGCCATGCTGGGGCACCGGCAAAACTGCTGTGCCATCCACAAGAGTCGTGTGGCGACCTGTGTGGCTCCTCTGCTGGGAATCTCCTGGTCCATGAGCAACAAAAATTCGTCTGAAAGTATGGCGTCCTCCTGTTGTCTGCACTTTCACTGGGAGCTACAATCCTGAGCTGCTAGTAATCAGCCATCTTGGACCTCTCTCCTTTTAATGTTGTGATTATATGGCAGGTTGGCCCATTGCCCTAGCAAGCCTATCTAGACACCACTGATTCTGATTCTTTCACTCACTGTGATTTGTTCTGTGTCTTAGATCAATGTCATCAAAATATTGATTAGTAAATCAATATTTTTATACATATCAGATATTGATATCAAAATGTATACAGAACAAGATGTAAGTCAGAATTCTGTTGTATACTAGACTTCTGTCCAAGTTATGTCATCCCATTAATTAGCCCCTCCCAGGCTAACTGGTATGATGATTTAACAAACTAAGGGTGAAAATGATAGTACTTGCTAAATTATTTTTCATTTTCACTTCAAATGATTCCTATGCTCTGTTACATCTTTATTGGGGGCTGCAATTACACTTCTGTTGACCATTTGATGTTGTCACAGTGCTCTTACGTTTTGTTTTTTTCTCTCTGTTTTTTATCTTTCTGTGTTTTAATTTGGATAATTTCTATTGATGTTGACATATTTTCAAGCTCATCAATTTATTCCTATGCTGTTTTCACTCTACTGATAACCCCATTGAAAGAATTCATTTGACATGATTTTTAATTTATAGTTTTCATCTCTCTACTGAAAGTCTGTATTTGTTTATGTGAATTGTCAAACATTTCCATTAGACAAGAGGTTAGCAGAGTTTATTTTTGTAAATGGCAAGATAGTAAATATTTTAGGCTCTAATGGCACTATGGCCTCAGAACTATTTAACTCTGCTGTTGTGGTGCAAAGATATCCATAAGCAATCAGAAATGAATGGGTGTGGCTGTGTTCAATAAACTTTACTTATGAAAAGAAGCAGTAATCATCTGAATTTGGCCCATGGGCCATTGTTTGCCGACCACTCCTCTAGATCCTTTAACACATTGATTGTAGTTATTTTAATTTTGTTGTCTGATAGTTCCAGTCATCTCTGAGTCTGGTTATACTGACTACTTTATCTCTTGACAATGGGTTATTTTCTATATTTTCTGTTACTTTCATAATTTTTTTTGGAATGTTAGAGATGACATGTTGAAGAACAGAAGAGACTGAAGTAAATATTATTTACAAAATGAAATGGATACATCTCTGTTAGGCCATTATATAGGCACTTTAATCAGTCTGGTTAATATTTCAGCTGGATTTTTCTGTGTGTGTGGTTGTTGTTACAATGATTATCCCTAGTGTAATAAGCCTTCAAAAGTGAACTGCTTTTATCTCGTGCTTTGGGTAAGGAATGGTGCTAGAAGCTTTTTCTCTGTGTCCCAGCTCCACCATGAGCTATATTATGTACCCATCCTGGAGGAAGTCTTATGCCTCTTCTCATCCCTTCCTGGTGGTAGACTGCTGTTGTTTGTTACTGGGAGTTGGATTTATGGCCTGGGTAGAGAGAAGGAGGTTTTCTTATGGAATACTACTTGAATTAACTCATGTTTCAGCATATTTTCCTGCTTAAAAGGTATTATAATGATCCAAATAAGTGTTTTGACAAATTTTCATTTACAGTACCTCATCAAATTATTGGATCAGTAACTTTAAGAAAGCAAAAATAAGTAGTGATTTTAGACATGACTTTTTTTTGGAATGTAATGCTGTTTCCCAGTAATTGTTGTTTCCTCTATAGAGTCTATGAAAACACATAATTTATTCAAGCATATTTTATGGAATCTTGCCAGAAGTTGATGTCAGGAGAACCTATCCCTAGATTACAGAATCAAACTTACCCTTTATTATCCTGTAATAATATTGCTCTTCTATAATTTTCTATATCTCCCTGACATTCTCTGGGGTTTAAAGTGGTTTACATTATCACACATTTAAACTTCTCTTAAAGTCTTTTTGAATAATTTGGCCTAAGCCTTATTTTAATATGTATATTCTTTACTGGATAGATCTCACCAAAATTTATGTTGCTGGTATAGGCAACTATATTCTTTTATTTATTTATTCAACAAAAGTCTATTCAGTACTTAATATGTATCCAAGTTTTAGGTTAAATGCTTGAGAAAAAATTTGAATAAAATTTAGTTCCTGACTTCAAGAAGCTTCCAGTCTAGATGGAAAGGCAGACATATAACAAATATTTCAGTAGTAGAATATAATAAAAGCAACAGTAGGGCAATGGCTAGTAAATTATAATGAAGGTTGGGAAAGGAGATTCAAGGTTTCAGAAGTTGGTGATATCCTCAGAAAGCCTTAAAAAGAGGTATAGCATTTCACTTGATACATGAGATAGGAAAGAACATTCCAGATAATGTAAAAACACTTCAAAGCAGTGAAGGTAGAAAGTACCATAGTGCTTGCATTTGCATATATTCCAGCAATGGTGGTACATGATGGCAGGTAGTGGAAAGAGATGCAGCTGGAGAGGGTAGGGTCAGGCTATGAATGTCATGCTTGTCCATTTAGGAATATTGGGACTTTGTCCCATAGGTGATTAGGATTAATGGAAGTATTTTAAATAGAGGTAGGTAGGGAATGATGAGATTTACATTTTGGAAAGTGTGCTTTGGTTGAGTGAATGCAATGAGCTTTATTGTTTAGGGTTTGCAGGTGCAATGCCTAGGACCCATATGCTTTACAAGGGCCCACAGATTGTTTGGGGCATAGACAGGGGGAGGAGAATATTGATTTCATAACTGGAAAGCTGCCAAATCAAAATAATTTTAAATAAATGCCTATAAACCATGGAATTATGCTAACTTTTTAACAATAGCTCAACAACTCTCTTAATAGTTTCATTCAAATTTGGTAAATGTTGTGGAGAATCAGGACGTACAGAGCATACTCACATAGTAACTTCATTTTAGTCTCTGTGTTTCTTCAAATTCACTCTCTGGGGTAGCTTTTCCCCTTTTCTTCAGATAAAATATAAAGAAGCTTCCATGGCTTTTCTTGTTTTTGTTTGGGAATTAAACATCCTGTGGTCATTCTAGTTCCCTAAACAGTCTTAGTTCAATAATTAGAAAGATCACTCCCATTGATAATCAAAACTACATGCATCTTTAAAATTAATTTTGTTTTTCTCCCTTTATGACTTTTTTGGGGCAATGGCTTGTGTGGGCAGAGAGTTTTGATTGGCTTCTTCTGTATTCACTTCTGAAGGTTTTTAATGCATTTTCCACTCACTAACTGACTTTGCATCTTCCAGAGTTGAAGCAGGAGAGGGGAGACCTGGTTAAAAATGGAATTTACAAAATGTTCATATAAGAGGTAAGTATACAGCTTGGCAACTAATGAGAATTGAGAGTGAGAGAAAAGATGCATGGAAAATGACTTCTGGCTTGTGTAACCTGCTACAGTGATACCTCTACCTAAATTAGGCTCTGCATTTATTCCTTCAATAAATAGTAACTACCTACCTTATATTTACATCCACATGAATAAGACATTTTTAATCCTTGAGAGCTCACAGTCCATTGGGGAGAGTAGTAAACAAACAATTAAAATGTACTATGGTAAGAACTTCA
Organism: Callithrix jacchus; assembly: GCF_049354715.1. Lineage (NCBI taxonomy): Eukaryota > Metazoa > Chordata > Mammalia > Primates > Cebidae > Callithrix > Callithrix jacchus. The sequence goes on from NC_133515.1 coordinate 92,366,845, forward strand.
TCAAAGTTATGCCTTGGAGATCATGGGAGCCCAAAGGCATATCCCATGCAGCTGGGAGTGAAATCGGAGGAGGCAGCCTCTGGAAATGTGGTTTGGCCAGTCCGCTTTGGCTGTCAAGTTATGTGTGAGCTTAGTTTGGCAAATATTGACGCGGGTACCTGTGAAGATGTGAAAATGGGTGTTAGTTATAATGATCTAGGGCTAAGGAAAGGGTTTGATTTACTATAGTAGTTAGCAGTCATCAGCATACAGGTGTAAGCAGATAGAAGGAGGTGTATCATCTAGGGAAAATATTAACTCTCTTGCTTATTTTCATGTGGGGCACAACAGAGGCATAGAGATATGTTAGAGATAAGTAGGAGAAGGAGACTGGATAGAATTAGTAAGAGGAATAGGAGAACATTGAAAGAGAGGACTTATAGAAGCCAAAGGAGAAGAACTTTTCAGGTATAAGACACTTAGTGTTACTGTAAATGGTGCCAGGGCCTCAAGTGTTGGGTAGAGGAACCAGCAGGAGTCACTGGTCAGAGAGACCTGCATCTTCCTTAGCTTCTACTTACAACCTGTGACTTGGGGCAAGTTATCTAACCGTTCAGCAGTAAACATGATCTTTGTGCTCTTTGAATTGTTTCATAGAGCACAGGGTGTTGACTGTTTTTCCAGAAAAGCCACATTCATCATTTGTGCTGAAAGCATACCAAAACTATGTCCAGAGACCCTTCCTCTGCTTCCCTGACCTCTGTGTCTTTCTTCTCAGCACATCTCCTCCCACATTATCCAAATCGTTTGGTTTCTGACTCCCTGCCTCTCACTGGATTCCCCCATCCTACAACTCAAGGCTCCTGGCATGTGGAGCTGCACACAGATGTTTCCATCCTGTGAGTGCTTGACTGTTTCTGAGGCAATGTCTCTGAGCAGGTGTTCTGGTGTGTACCTCCCGCTGTTTCTGCTTCTGTGTTTTCTGTGCAAACACCAGAATGCATTGCTGTTTTCTTATGTCTGGAGAGAGCCCAATTCATGATGATGATGAAGTAGGATGTGCTTTCAGGCTGTTAGATGGTGCAGTAGTTTTGCAGAATAGAGTGTTAGGCCAAAAAGGTTTACGGATTGCAATTTTGAGCTACAACTTTATCTGCCCATGACCTGCTGTCTGTGGTTTGTTCTATTGGGCTGGTGTTCTACAAGAACATCTTTTATCTTGACTTCCTACCCATGCCCCATGTTCCCGTGTGTCTCCTGGGTCTTTGGTACTTGTTCACCCTCACATGAGCCTTCCCAAACATGCTGGGTTCTTTATCTCCTGACAACATGTGAGGTTAGAAAATGGAGTCAAAGAGTCTATGGAATCACTGTATTTTACAATAATAGATTTGAAGAGCCTTGGTGAAAATAGCGAATAAGCAGGGCTACCTGCTGGGCCTGCTTGCAAGGGGATGAACTGTCCACATGAAGGTCAACAGTGAGCGTCTTACAGTGGCCTGACTTCCTTTTTCTCTGTTTTTCTCTTTGTTTGAAAACTTGTCTTTGCTTTCTGAGAATTTTACTGTAGCAAGGGACCCAGGGATATGGAAGACAAATCCTGCTTTTAAAGAGGATGCTGTTTTACCTTACCTCCTGATTGCCCTTTGGGAATTCTTTATTTTGCAAGAGCTTTTCATTCTTGCTTTGTTCCATTTATCACAAGTAAACACCCTTTTTGTCCTTGTGTGATAAAATTAGTTGCATTTACTTGACACTGGCCACCTTTCCTTATTGGAAATAACAATCTTCTTGAAGTTGCTCATGATTCCTACACAGAAGCCTGTAGAAAGAGCTTACCCAGAAGCATTTGTTTGAATGTTTTAAGTAGAAACTTAGGGAGTTAGGAGGAGATGCCAGAGGGAATGGTGGTGAAGTCAGAGGAAGCAAGGGAGAGAGGGGTCCTGGTGTAACTTACAAATCACCCAGCCTAAAATTCTACCCATATCCAGATAAGGCAACTGACTGATGAGAGACAGTGGTGGAACTCAGACCTAAGTAATCTTACGGCCACCAGTGTGAAGTATATTTTATAATCAATGTTCTTCTCACTTTGCATAGCAGATCATGTTCTGAAAACTTGTATGAAACTTAGTTATTTTAGCTGCTTGTCGGGGACATTTTCTCTTTGAGAGAAGCCAGTAATACATTTACTTATAAAGTGAAGCATATGACATTGGGAAAAACATATGACCTTTAGAAGCAGGCACACCTGAATCAAGCTGTGGCTTTTCCACTTCATTCATTCATTTATTCAGCCATTCATTCACTGAGAAATGTTTATCAAGAGCATTCACTGTTCTAGGCATAATGCCAAGCTGACACTGGTGCATTTTCCGTGTCCGCTTTGGTAATTTAGTAACTTCTCTCAGACTCAATTTCTCATCTATAAAATATGAACACTATTACTTACCTTGCAGGTTGCCATGAAAGTTGACATAAAGATACAATTTCTGGCATATATCATTTTTTTATATTGAGGATGATAATTATGCGAGTAATATCCCATTTTATATGTTATATGAGTTTTTTTAAGTGAAGACCACCTATTTACAATGACTTATGATAATGTTATTCTTACCAAGTTCCCTGAGTAAACATTTCTCTTTCACTAATAGATTAAACTTCTACTCACTCAAACTCATTGAGGTGGGGATTTCAGAAATCAAGTCAAATTGCAAATGGTATGGCTGTGACTGGAATTGGCTTCCTCCTTTACAGAAGAGTTCTAAAATAGCATAGAACCAGAAGTCCATAGGCATGGTTTGTAGTTTCGAAACTACATAACCTGGGTTTTCTTTGTTTTACCTGTCTCTGGATTCCACTTTTTCCATCTTTGAAATAGTTATAATAAAAATTTCCTTGCCTACTTTGTATTGACTTTGTAGAGATTAAATGCAATAGATAATAGTGCATTTTAATCCTTTATTGTATAATTTTTTGGTTTTGTTTTCTTATTTTTAAGAAAGGAATGAGAATAACTAGGAATCCCTTGCTCAGTTTTATATATTCTTGCAAATTATCCTATTGTATTACCTTTTATAAATTTGCGCACTCAGAATCCTGTTCTGAATTAAAAGCAACGATGATGGCAGATCCCAATATGAGGAAGAAAGGTTTGCCAAAGTTTAAATCTACAAGCTAGATACATTTGAAAATGAAAGTTTACATTAGGAAGTGTTTATTTTACAAAAGGGTTTGACTTTCATAAACTGGTAAGGACCAATAGCAATGCATTTAAAACATGGGTTTAATGTTTTAGGAATAGCTTTATTGCACAATTTGAATTATATCTGCACAGTAACATTAGAGAACAGGCTAAGAGTTGGATTTTTTGTCCTACTACCCAACTAAGTGTACACAGTAATGAGATGAAGAAGTCCCCACAACAACGTGAAACACTCTTAAGTTCATTGTTACATGTTTAGCATAGGACTTTGGATTGAGGTTTGTTTTCAATGAATTCCAAAGTAACTTTATAGTTAAGAGGTCTAGAAAGAAATTAAGTCAAAGAGATCTAAAATATAATTACTCAATCCATAAGTCTGCTTGAGTGCCTGTTGTGGGTACTTGTGCAATTCAGAAGGCTTTACTGAAGAAATGCCATTTGAGTTGAATCTTGAAAGTTGCATAGGTATTGATCAAGTGAAAAAGGGGTCTAAGGGAAAACCAGCCACAAAGGACTGCGTGACCAACTTAGAAGGGTACTAGAACCTAGGGAGCTGGTTTGAGTGTAGGGCACATGTGGAGAAACTGTGGTGGGGGAGGCTAGAGAGATAGCCAGGAACCAAACTGAGAGAGCCTCCTAGGCCATGCTGTAAAGTTTCAGTAGATGCGGACAAAAGAGTGAGTGCTTGATAAAACAGCCACCAGCCCATTCTACTCCAGACATTTCATCTATGCATTTTCTCATTGAGCCCAGGCAATGGTATTTTGTTATTATGCAGAAAGGATTATAATTTCTTTGCTAAATATTGTACTCTTTGGCCCATAATGCTGATGAGCTAAGGTTTATGTAGATATGTTCCTGCCTGGATAAGTCATGTTTAATGTCTTTTACCCATTAATTTACTGTAATGATAAACTATGTGGATAATTTTTTTTTTCTGAAGTGCTTGCTCTCTGCTTCATGTACAAAGCATTTATGGGGTTATCAAAATGTTATTATGGAATCATACTAACCAGGGTTGTGAGTGTAACTGATCCCTAAGAAGGTACTAGAGAACACAGGTAAAGCCAGTCAGCTCTGAGTTGGGGGCCCAGAAGAGAAGAGAAAGTGGGGGTCAAAGAGAGAAGTCATTAACTGATGAAGGTTCTGAAGAAGAAGGTGGTGACAGAAACGAGGAATGATAGAAAATCCAAAAGCTCAAGACCGGGAAGCACTTGGAAATAGACTAAATTGAAAATGCATATTCTTGTTGCTGTGCAAATGCTTCTTTGGTCAGTGACATCTGGTGATACCTTTACTTAAGGCAAATCCAGGCCTCAAGCTACAAGGCTGGGAGGGCTTAAGCTTTCCCGAGATTGCAGAAATACAAAAGAAAAGTGTTTCAAGAAAAGTCAGAAGTCATTGGCTATGGAGTTGGTGACAAGCTGAATGCAGGGAGCAAAGAAAAGTGGAATGCAATCTGGGAGGACTCCTTAGCTACTTGGCTGTTAGGACCCAGCAGGGAATGGCACTGCTCCATGCTTTCTTGTTGTTAATCATTTTTCTCATTTTCCCTAGTTGTTAACCCTAGGACCATACTAATCAACTCCTCGTTTCCCTGGGATCAGCAGCTTGCCCGTGGCTTACATGGTTCCTTGCTTATTACATCAGAGTTTAATCATTGTCCAGACTGAGTTCCATGTCTTCCTTGCAATTTCACCCCTGATTCAGTTTGTGTTTTACCAGGAAATGTAGCTGTATAGAAGTGGAAAGAATCTGTCCAGAGACAGGAGAGACAAGAAGAGAAAGCCTCACCCAGTAAAAGTAAAAGGAGATAGGACTCCAGGGTGACATACGGATTCCCCCTTTCCCCCATATCTAAGACAGTAATGGGAAAAATCAGAAAAAATTAAAAAAAATCAATATTGTTTTTGACTTGCTGCATTTCTTCTTTTTCTCATTGCATGAAGTATAATCCAGATAAGTGAACTAGGGAGCATAAAAGTTTTGGTTTTGATTAAATCAAAAGCTTCCAAATGCAGTCAACTTGACATTTAAGTAGGAATTGTCTGGAAGTTATGTTTGGCTTCCCCTCCTATCTTTGTCTGCACATCCTCTTTCCTTCTAGGAGTCCTTCACATTTCAGAAACAGAGTGTGGAGGAGGCAGAACTAAGTCAATCATGGGTTCTTCAATTACTAGAAACTGTCATGCTGGCCAACATCAATTGATGCTGTAAGACATCAGAGATGTTATTTATCGCTCTACTCTCTAAAGTTGTCTAATTTGGAGATGGCAAAGATTAAAATCAGTTCCTTAGAGACCAGACCAGCTCTCAAAATCTTAAGACAATTTATGAATAGATGCAGGTATATTTTTTTCCCCCCAGAAAATTCTGTCTGCTATTCTGATACCCTGAGGAATACTTGACTTAAGAGAATAGTTTTCATCATTATACAAACATCCCATTATGTTTCCCATTTTTAAAATAAATAAACTTGTATATCTTGACCTCATTTTTCACTTAACCGTCTCATTTCGTTCCTTTAAAAGGAAATCTCCTCAAAAGAATTATCTATAGTAAACATTGTTCCTAAGTTTTCTTTCTGTTTTTCCTTGAATTCACCCAAATTAGGCTTTCAGATCCACTACTTTCAATAAAAATTGCTCTTCTCAAGATTACCGGAAACTCTGTTTGATAAATCATGTAATTACTTCTTAGTCTTTGCCCTGTTGGCCTTTCAGTGGCATTTGATACAATCTGTTACCTTTTCCCACTGAAAATACTTTCTTAATTTGACTTCCAGGTAAAATATATACCTCATTTTTCTCCAACCTCACAGCTGCTCCTTCTCAGTTTTCATCATTGGTTACTTCCTGTCTCCATCACTTTAAAAAAAAATTTATTTTTTAAATTTAAAGGTTTTTTTTTTTTTTCCAGCTTTTAAGTCAGGGGGTATATGTGAAGGATTTTCACATAGGGAAACGTGTCACGGGGTTAGCTGGGCATATTATTTCATCACCCTTCTTAATGTTGGAATGTTGCAGTTCTCAGCACCTGGCTCTTTTCATCACTCTTATCTATGCTTATCTCTCCATGATCTCACTCAACTACATGGTATATAAATCACCTACAAAACATGATTTCCAAGTTTCTGTTCCCAGTCTGGACCTTCTTCCTGAGTTTCACACTTATAGATGTCTAACTGACTACTCAGTATTTCCACTTAGATGTTCGATAGAAATCCTAAAACTAACATGTTCATAATTGCTCCTGATATCTTTCTAAAATCTGGCTCCTCTTGGAGTTTTCTTTTTCTTAGTTAATGGCAAGACTTTCCATCTGGTTGTGCAAGTGAAAGAGCTAACTTACACCCTTTACTCCTTTAGCCCACTATCAGCTAGCAAATCCTATTGACTCCACTTTTGAAATATATTTGAGATTGGATCACTTCTCAGCCACATCACTGCTGCCATTCTGGCCCAAGTCATTATTTTGGCTCTGGATTACGGTACCATATTCTCTGAAAAGCAGAGAATAAGCATGCACAAGCATGCCATAGAGTCCAGAAGATAATGTAGGTTACTGGTTCAGTGATTTCAGAATGAGGTGAAAAGTCATTCTTGAATGGTCTCAGCAGGAATGATATATACACGGAGGACTGTGCCCGTTATTTTTGCCCATCTCCCCTCCTGCCAGCCTCAGATCCATTCTCCACAATCGTGTGTCCTGCTCTGTTCTTCGTAAGCCTGACTTCTATGGTCTACACCTGCTAGGCTCTCTTACCCTCACTCTGAGTTCACGCAAATGGAAGACATGGGCAGGGTCAGAGAACAAGGGCATGGAAGACCATCCCTGCACCCCTACCACACACCAGAGGGTGACTGCTCCTCAGCCACAGTGCATGCCACACTGCCTTTAAGCATTGTTGCATCTTTCTCTGGGCCTTGGAAACACCATTTCCTCCCCAACCTCCTTCAGGACATCAGAATGTTAATAGCTTTCTTTCCCTATCCCTGCTTGTCTCACTATTTCAAGATCGTTCCTTTAGTGCTACCCAAACCTCTTTAAATAATCTCTTCATTGGGCTCTTCCTGGTAAACTTTTCTGAGGATTTCTTCTATTTCCTGCTGAGATGATAAGTAACATAAATAGAATTACTTTTTCATTGTAAGATACATATTAAATTAATTTGTTACATTTGATGAAAATAAAGTATTATAAAACATGTTACTCATGGAAAAGTAAAGACTATGATAATCTAGAAGGAAGAAAAATGATCAGCCCTAACTGCTATGCCACCAGATAATCACTGTTACCATTTTGATGAATTTTATTTTGGGGCTTCAGTATTTTATTGTATTAAATTTTTTATTTGCATAATTTTAGTTTCCTTTTGATGTTTAAAAACATTTACTTCTTAATATAAATATATTGTAGAAAATTTGTATTATAGATAAGATATAAAGAACAACAAAATCAAAAGTTACATCATTTTAAAATAAGCTCAGAAAAGATTTAATTATTTTTAAGAATCTTTTTCTTTGGATTTTAATATAGTTCCTATTTTACATTACATGGTGATTTTAAAGCATAGTCAATACAGATCAGTCACAAACAGGACAAAGAAATAAAGGCTCTAAATAATATCGACCACTGGTTAGTTTTTATTATTCTTTCTTAATATTAAGAAAACATACTCTAGTCCTTAAGTAAGAGCTTAAATTACAAAAATAAGTTATTCAATCACCTGCTATAAGAACTGCTTCTATATATGCTTTGTGTAACATTGCTTTTTGGAGAAGAGAAACTTTCTTTGGTGATTCTCCCAGTAGTAAACTAAAAACTTGTAAAATCTATATCTATTGGCTGGGCGAGATGGCTCACACCTGTCATCTCAGCACTTTGGGAAGCTGGGAAGGGTGGATCACCTGAGGTCAGGAGTTCAAGACTAGCCTGGCCAAAATCGTGAAACCCTGTCTCTACTAAAAATACAAAAATTAGCCGGGTGTGGTGGTGCATGCCTGTAATTCCAGCTACTCAGGAGGGGGAGACAGGAGAATTGCTTGAATCTAGGAGGCAGAGATTGCAGTGAGCTGAGATCATGCCACTGCACTCCAGCCTGGGTGATAGAGCGAGACACCATCTCAAAAACAAATAAAAACAAAAATAAATACCTCTCTAACTATTGTTTGTGTTATTTGTCACAGTGCAGTCATTGCTGTTTCTTCGAACAGGTTCCCACACAAGTGGGTAGCAAGATGTGTCTCAGGAAAGATTGCCTGGTTCTAGGAAAAGAAGGAAAGTTGCTGAGAAGTCTGTATATGAATTATAGCAGGCCCAGTTTTGTGCCTAGGATATATGATAGAAATATCAGCATATAAATAAATTGATTCTGAATCAGTGGTCCAACTGAGAAATAAAAGGTCCTCAGATTGTTTCACATCATAACTTTCCTCATGAAGATTTATTAATTTTGATTTTCTCTTGGTTACTTAGTATGTCTTCAAATAATTATTTCAAAGATAGCAGATATATCAATGCTAGCTCCCTCATTGTTGCTCTAAGACATGAAAGACAATTGCTTGTGTTTTTAATTATGTTCCAATATTATTTTGCAAAATTTTAGATATCTTATGTTTTTTGATATAGCATGATGAAAAAAGACATCAGCAGATTTCTGTCCCTTTATAACGTGTATTATCCAGATCTTTGCCTAAAAAATTTGCAATTTGGAATTTTTACTGACAATTTAAGATGATTTCCAGTTGTTTAGATAAGGCTTTTTTTCCCCATTGATATTACCAAGAATACATAATAATCCCTGTTAACCAACATATAGCATATTATCTGTTTCCACTCACATCTCTGAAAATATTTTTCCTTTATTATGGATTCATTACTGTTTTTTTAAAAAATTATCTTTTATTATATTTATATCATATGATATATAATATATATTACTACATTAATATTACTGTATTATAATACATTGTATTATATTTTCTTAAAATCTTGTATTACACACTAATCTATAAAAAATGGATTAGATCTCTATATTTATCATTTTCTCCCTTGTTATTTTCATGTCCTTTTCATTTTCTCCCCCATTATCCAGGAACTTCTCATGATTGTTTTAATGTCTGATTTGATTTTTTGCAGAGTTTTAAAAATCTGAGGTTTACAGTTTGGGGAAAAGTTGATCATGTATCTTAGCCCAAGGCCTAGTTGCTTGTTTAAAAATAAATTTTATTGAGGTATAATTTATGTTCAACAAACTACATCCATTTAAAGTCTACAATTTAGTGGGTATTGACAGAGCTATGCACCATGAAATCACCACCAAACCCAAGACATGAAGTAATTCCATCACTCCCTAAAATGTTTTCTCAAGCCTCTTTGCAGTCTAGGCCTCCCTCCATCCTCAGGCTTTATTTCTGTCACTTTAGTTTAAAATTTTTGAAACTTTTATAAAAATGCAATAATGTGTATATAATCTTTGCTTTTTGGTTGCTTTCAGTTACTATAATGATTCTTAATTTCATCTATGTTGTTTCATGGATCAATAGTTCCTTTTATTGTTGAGTAGCATACCACTGTTTAATGTACCATATTTTTATTCATTTCTTGATGAACATATGATTACATGAGTTTTTAACAACTGGTGATGAAATAACCGGATTTCTGTATGGAGAAAAAATAAACTTTAATTATTATCTTGCACCATCTACAAAAATTGACTCTGAATAGATTATAGACTTAGGCATAAGAGCTAAACCAACAAAACTTCTGGAAGAAAACATAGGAGAACTCTTTGTGACAATCAGTTAGCAATAATATCTTAAACAGAACATGAATCACAAAAGAAAAACTTGATAAATTAACCCTCATCAAAATTTTTTAACAAATTGTTCTCCCAAAAGAAATAATTAAGAAAATGAAAATATAGCTATAGGCTAAGAGACATTATTTGCAAATTGTATGTTTTTTAAACTGATTGTATCCAGAGTATGTAATGAACCCTTAACAACTCAGTAACAAGGAGACAAACAACCCAATGGGTAAAACATTCAAACCGACACTTTATTGAAGAAATATGAATGGCCAATAAATAGGTAAAAAGGTACTCAATGCTACTTATCAGAAAAATGCAAATTAAAATCACAATGAGAGCTCGTTTGGAGCTTACAGCAGAGGAGTGCAGCTACTCATATACCCTTAACAGAAGAACAGTCCTCCTTTATTGAGGAAGGTTGTCCTCTTTGACCTAGTGCATAGCTTTGGGAGGGACACACTTGGAGTGGTGAGGAAGGAAGGGGATACCCACCTAGCCAGCAAGATCAGTGAATCAACTCTGGCAATCACTGGGATGACAGATATGGCAGCCAGTTTACTCCTGTGGTACATATACACAATGGAGTACTACTTAGCCATAAAAAAAGATCATGTCATTTGCAACAACATGGATGGAACTGGAGGCCATTAAGTGAAATAAACCTGGCACAGAAAGACAATCTTTGCATGTTATCACTTATTTGTGGGAGCTAAAAATTAAGATAATTGAATTCATGGAGATAGAGAGGAGAAGGATGGTTACCAGAGGCTGCGAAGGCTTGGGGTTGAGAGGGATGTGGAGTTGGTTAATGGACACAAAAACAGAATGAATAAGATTTAGCATTTGCTAGCACAACTGGGTGACTGCAATCATTAATAATTTAATTGTACATTTAAAAATAAGGAATACAATTGTTTACAACAGAGAGGATAAAGCCTTAAGTTGCTGGATACCCTATTTATCCTGATGTGATTATTATGCATTGCATGCCTATATTAAAACATCTCATGTAACCCATAATTATATACACTTATTTTGTACCCAGAAAAATTAAGAAAAAAGAAAATAAATGAGGTTGATTATTGGATTGAGTATCCCCAAAGTTACAGTTGGTATCTGAACTTGCAATTGGTGTCCAAAGTTGGTGTCCTGGGAACTCCTAAACTGTAAAAGTGTTTTGCATTTGATCATAGTGGTGGTAGCATAAGTCAGTTTGTCAAAAGTCATAGAATTATATACCAAACAGTGAAATTTACTACATGTAAACTAGAAGATAAATAAAAAATTTAAAATTAACAAAAAAATTATGATAAGATGCCAGCACACACTGTTAGAATAGTTAAAATGTAAAAGACTGACAATATCAGGTGGTGATATGAATGTGGAGCAACTGGAACTCTCATGCAAAATGCTACAGTTCTAAAATTCAACTTGCCAGTTTCTTGTAAAGTTACACTTACCACAGATGTAACAAAAACATATGTCCACGTAAATACTTGTATGTGCTTGAGTATTCATCACAACGTTTTCCATCATAGCAACCACCTGGAAACTACTTAAGTATTCATTAAATATGAATGTATAAATGAATTTTAATACATTCATACTATAGCAATAGTACTCAGTCATAAACTGTTCTACACAGCAACATAGATGAATTCCAAAAATATTTTGTAAAATGAAAGCATATAATAAAATTCTGTATGCTGTATAATTCCATTTATATGACAGTTCAGAAAAACCAAAACTATAGTGACAAAGAGCAGATCATTGGTTTTCTAGAGTTGGTATTTGTATTTGGAGATGGAAATTTACTGCAAAGAAGTAAGAAGATTTTTTGGATAGTAGTAATTTTCTACATCTTGATTGTGGTGGTTGCATGAATTTATACAGATGCCAGAATTCATCAAATTGTAAACATAGATCAAGTGACCTTTATTGTATGTAAATTTTACCTTAATTAAACTGAGTGAAAAGTCATTGTCTACTTGAGTTTAATATTTTTACTGGCAAGTTATATTTTTCAAGAAAATACTTATTTTGTCTAATTTTCATTTTTGGAATAAAGCTATTACTAGTACTTCCTTATGACATAAAAATATGTTTCATATTTAATTCCATGTTCCTCACTGAATATTGTTTTTAGTATCTTATCCCTTTTTCGCATTTAACAAAACTTTATTTGTTCTCTTTTTGCTTTTTTAAAGTGTTTTCAAAGAACCAATTTTGACATTGTTGCATTATTCATATTCTGTTTTTATTAATTTTATTTCTATTAGTTTTGTTCTCTTAAATTGAGTTTATTCCATTATGTTGATTTTACTTCTTAAGGTGGATGATTTAGACCATTAATTTTCACCCTTTCCTTTTTTCTAATGTAAAGGTATACATTTCCTCATAAACACTGTGCTAGCTTTTTCTCTCGTGTTTAATAAGTAGTTTCTTTCTTTCTTTAAACTTCTAATTTCTATTTTTCATTATAATGTTTCTGATGCATGAGTTGTCACAAATGTATTTTATAGTTATCTTGCTGCTATTGAATTCTAACTTAGTTGTATTATGGTCAAGTCTGTATTCTTTAATTCATTCAATGAGTGTTTATTGAGGGTTATTATATTCAAAGCACTCTTTTCAATGTTGAGATTTCTTCAATGTATAAAGTATACAAAATCCTAACTTTTTGGCACTTATAATCTAAAATAGGGAGAGAGACCAGTAAATGTAATTAGCGGATAGAAATTTTAGAAGGCTGTAAGAGCTATGTAAATATAAAAGCAAGGGAAAGGATCTTGGTCTTGCTCTATATGTGTGTGTGTGTTCATGTGTGCACACTTAATGCATGTAGTGTGTGTGTGTGCTATATGTGTTTTGTTAGGGAGATGGGGAATCACTTTAAATAGGGTGGTCAGAGAAAGCCTTTCTGAGAAGGTGAGTACACCTTGAAAGAAAAAAGGGATTCTTCTCAGGGGAAGAATATTCTAGTCAAAAGGAACATCCAGGGGAAAACCTTTGAGGCATCATGTCTGGTGTGTCAGAAGGGATCAGTGTGACTGCAGCAGAGACTGAGGGGAAGTGGCAGAGGAGGGGCCAGAGAAAGGAGGGGTGGGGACAATTAATGCCACTCAGGCCTGGCAAGGGAACACAAGATCTTTATTTTTATCTAATCTTCATGAAATAATTGTTCCCTCAAAAAGTACTTTAGTTTTCAGAAATTATTTACAGAAATAGCTTTATTCTGACATCGAGGAGTAATTAGATAATTCTGATAGCACAGAACCTTTTGGGTTCTTGTGAAGACTTTGGCTGTAATCACTTACTCAATGTTAAACCCAAGATCTTGCTTCTTAATCTCATATTTGTGTAGGAATCATCCACTCATTTACTCAACGATATTTATTTTTTTAAAATTATTTATATAAATATTCTTATACTGACTTCAAGGAGATTTAGGTGAATCAACATGTAGCCATTCCATGTGGTCATTTCATTTTAGAAATTTGAAGGACATCAGCAATTATTACCATAATAGCAGGTCATTCTCTGACTTCTACTTGAAAAATTCCACTGTTTTACTCCTGTTTGTAGCTGAATCTATTACTGGATCACTTTAAATTTTGCCAGTTTATCTTACAACCCATTATTTATTTGAAAATAATTCCTACATTCCTCTTGAGTCATCTGGCCCTTATTTTCTAGATCTTTCTTCTCGCAGACCTAACGTTCCAGACTCCTTGCCACTTTCACCCCCTTTTAGACAAGGACATTGTAATTCCTACATTTCTATGTAAGGAAAAATAGTATTAAATAATTTGCTAATCTTTTTTCCCTAAGTAAAACTTTAACTGTGGTTATAGACCAAAATCAATTAGTGTTGGTAGTAATATTAAATATTTTGGCACATTATGAGAAGTGTTTCCTTCTCTCACAGGAAAGTTGTGTAATGGATTTTCCTTCAGTTCTGGTGAAATTGATTAATTACTTCAACTCAATTGAAGGTATGTACTTTCTTCACCATTCGAGATCCTAAAAACCAAACTCAGCCGTGAGTTAAAATCTTCCTGTTTGATTCCATCTGGCTTTATGGTCTGCACCTTCCTTGGTGGCAAAGCAAGTGCTCAGCATGTTGCAAAATCAAAGAGGCTAGGGATAAACTTGGGTCAGTTTCTTACTCATGATATGAATGAAGTTAAGATAAACCTGATGAGGTAGATCTTTTCCTGTTCCCACTGAAAAATACTTAAAAATATGATGATAAACATCACTTTCCCTGAGTGCCATGTAAATTTGTTTGGTTTTGGAAAAATTTTAATTTATCAAAAAGTTAAGTTGGCAGAAGAAGCTCTCAAGCTATATATAAACTGTCTGTTCATTCATCCAATCCTCTCTACCCAACAAAGTTTCACTTTTTACTTGGCAAGTTCTTCCAACATTACAGGGGATATTTCTTCCTTGGAATATCCTTTTAGACCTTTTGAAATCCCATCTGTCATTCAAGGTTCAGCTAAAAATTATTTCAATATAAAATTTTCCTTAGCTTTCATCCAGAGTAGTACTTATTATTTTTTTTAAATTTATTTATTGTACTTTAGGTTCTGGGGTACATGTGCAGATTATGCAGGATTGTTGCATAGGTACATACATGGCAAGGTGGTTTACCACCTACATCCCCCCCATCACTTATATCTGGTATTTCTCCCCACATTATCCCTCCCTACCCTCCCCACTCCCTGCTGTCCCGCCGCTAGCTCCCCACAGCTGACAGCAGTGTGTGATGCTACCCTCCCTGTGTCCACATGTTCTCAGATACTTTTCAAAAGAAGACATATACGAGGCCAACAAATATGAAAAAATGCTCATCATCACTGGTCATCAGAGAAATGCCAATCAAAACCACACTGAGATACCATCTCAGGCCAGATAGAATGGCAATCATTAAAAAATCTGGAGTACATCATTTCTTTAGGTGCCAAGATGCCCATGGGTGTCTTACCCATAGCATCTATTTTACTTTGGTGGTATCAAAATTATGTTTGTCTACACATGATCAAGCTTCCATTCCCACCTCTCACTTCATATTGAGGATCCTGGTAGATATTTCTCTCTCTTATTTTCTTGATTGTACAATATCTTAATGCCTTTTGGTGGAATTTGTTATTATGTAAGTAACAGTGAGGGGACCTGCTTCTGACAATGGAGGACAAAAGTCTGGAAGATCGTCTTCTCCCATCCCAACAGTAGGGCATAGGCACGTGACTTTAATTAGCTGATAGTGTGGTGCTATTTAGAACCTTAAATTGAGGCACTGACACCCATGACTAGGGATTTTTGAAAACCAGTTTCAGTCATGGTGATGGCAGGAGCCTTGTGGGGATCATGGCTCTGGCTCAGCAGTGGCCTCTATTCACCAATGATGGCATCCATGGTGTCTCATCCAGGGGACACCTCTAGATCTGGTGCCTGTCTATTTTCTGAGGCTGACTGCTGGCTTTCGTGTTGTAATTGCAAATGATCTAGTACTCTTCTAATAAACAACTTTTCGGTTCATTTTTGTTGTTTGCAACTGATAATCCTAACTGGTAGAAGAAGAATCTTTATTTTATCCAGATTTGAATATGAGGTATATAGTACGTGCTGGATCAATGTTTGTTGAACTATTTAGATCACGGGGAATGTAATGTCTTTGAAAGCCAATGGAGGATTGTCAGGCCAAACTTTTCCCTCAACTAAACTGTCACATTAAATTTCAGAGTGTAAAACCCTGGACTGGGTTTTGGAATAGTCTTTCTCCCTCTACCCTCCTGTTTGCTTCTGAATGTAGGATCTCAATATAGATTTTCAGCAGTTTGCAGATTATCTTATTGCCGTTTTAACTCTGCAGAATTACTGTGTTCAGTTGTGCTGGCAATCTCAAGCCTGAGAGCCAGTATACTTCTGGATCCCCAGAAAACTGCACTTGCTAAAGAGTTTAAAGTACAGGAGAGACGTAACCTAGTATTTTACCCCTTCCTCCTCCTGTGTGGCCTAGAGTCGTTACTTTGGTTTTCTAACCCCTGGGAATCTAGGCCCAGAGGAGAGAGAGTGGTGCTCGGTGGTTTCTCCCTTTCACAGTTTTGACTGGCCCTGATTTTGCCAAGAAATTTGTAGATGAGATCTGTCATCAGTGTTTCACTGAAACCAGAAGTGCAGTGGAAAAACAACCCACTGTTTTCTGTAACCAGACCTACAGTGCACAGATACCCCTTGGATATGAAAAATGGCCTGAGGGTTCCTGGTGATTTTACTGCTCTTCTGGCTTGTCACCTTCTGCCTGGGGTCCCCAGGCTCCGGCAGAGCCAAGTGTGTGTGGGTGGATGAGAACATCAGCCCTTCTGGAGGTTTCACCCCCTGACAGCGAGTGATGAGCATCCTAATGGGCTTGTGATGGCTGTGGCCCTGCCTGGAGGCTTGGCATCTGCTCAGCAGCTGCCACAATACCACACTGCTAGCCTTCCCCACAACCTCAGGGGAGCCCCGCTCCAGGCTCGTGCCATTCCACTGACTCTAGAAAGCTGTACATTTCCACCACGGGGAGTGAGATAAGTGTGTTTATCAACTGCCAGGCTTGGAATGAGAGTCTTCTCCTTATGGAAATGCATCAGTCATTTCTCAGGACTGACCTTTTGTGGTAGTTCTTCTTGTAAATGATGTTTTGCTTTTCCTGATTGCAGAAAAAAAAATGAGAGTTTCATAATTAAGCGTGTGGTAGACAATATGGTAGTGGCCCTCTGTTTTCCCAGTCGTCTCAAAACAGCATTCTGCAGTAAGGTTTGGGGTAACAGCTTTGGAAAAGATGAGACAGATTGAGAATTCCTCCAGGCTTCCTGGCTACAGTTGTCCAAAAAGATAGTAGGTGATTTCTATGTGACTCTTGACCTGAAACAATGCCCCAGGTTTTTGACCAGGAATCTTCCATATATCAGTTTTAAGTGAAAAACCTCACTGAAGCCTCCTGTGTTTATTCTACATAGTGTATCATGGAGCCTAAGCACATAACTTGCATTTCAAAATTGGAACAAGGGGGCATTTGTTCTCTTTCCTAAGTGGCCACAAAGCATCGCTGAGAACATTGTGAGGCGTAATTATGTTGATTCGACTTAGGCCAGAATCAATGGATTGTTTTCCTGAGAAAGATGAGAGACCTTCACTTGTCTACCCACCTGCACCCCACCCCACCACAACTCCTTTGGAAATAGACAGGCTGTGAGAATATCACTCCTTGCACTTATTAGCAATAGATCTAGGGCTGTTCCTATTACATAAATAGTTTTAAGCTCAATGTGATACACCAAATGGAATGTAACAAAATAGAGCAGCCCTCTTTGTGATCATTAAGACAATGTGAAAAAGGGAGAAATCTATACTATTGACCCAACTTCGATATTTTCTGCTTTAGTTTAGGGTTGTCACCACAGATATCAGTTATTAAGCTCGTTACATGTTGCAGAGGCTTCCTGAGCTGTGTGATTAATAATCCTCTTCTGAATGGAGTCATCACATATAGTGTAGTGTTCTCTGGTGCATCAGAAATACAGCCACCAGCGCCAGTTAATGCCATCTGCAGCCCAGGATAACACCTTTGGGGTGAGCACTTTCTGACCAACTCTTGGATTCTAAATCTCTTGTAACTACTACTATATATCTTAAGTTGTGCTGAGTGACAAATAAATCTTGCTGACAGTACTATGGGTATCTGTTCTTTACTGGGTTTGGACAAGGGTTGTCGAGAAGCCTTCTCATGACCAAGGAGGGATACTGAGGGATGCCAAGGTCACAGGCAACTCAATTTGGCTCATTTGTCACCATTTACATTCTCTCCACAAATACCTGGTAGTGAAAATATCTAACTCATATAATATGATAACAACAAGAGCAGGTACATTAATGCTATTTATTGAGTATGATTATGTGATAGTAATTAAACAATCCCTTGATACTGGGAATGGCAGCTACTTCTTTGAAATTCAGGTTTTATCACTGTATTAGTCTTTTCTCACACTGCTCATAATGACATACCTGACACTGGGTAATTTATAAAGGAAAAGAGGTTTCATGGACTCACCATTCCACATGACTGAGAAGACCTCACAATCATGGCAGAAAGCAAAGGAGGAGCAAAGTCACATCTTAAATCATGGCAGGCAAGAAAGAATGAGAGTCAAGGAAAAGGGGAAGGCTCTAATAAAACCATCAGATCCCATGAGACTTACTTACTACCAAGAGAACAGTATGGGGGAAACAGCCCCCATGATTGAGTTAGCTTCCACTGGTCCCTCCCACAACACTTCATAATTCACTTGAATTATGAGAGCTATAATTCAAGATGAGATTGGATATGGCCACAGCCAAACCATATCAATTACTCTAAGTCTTATTGTATCTCCTGAAGGAATTGGATATTAACTATAGAAGACATTGGTTTTAGACAGGAAAACCAGAATTTGAAAGGTAGACCCCATACAGATTGGGAAGACTTGTAGACTGTCTCAAAGCTTTCTTCTCTTGCATTTAGACTTTGAAAATGGGAACATAGCTGTGTGATTGTGGGTTCCTGCCTATAGGGAGGATGGGACCCAGGTTATGGGAGTCTTAAGAGGCAAGCAGCATCCTTTAGTGAGATTATCATGGGTTATGCTTTGTGGAGTTTTACTTGTTTTCTTCTCTCTTACAATTTGAGATTCTTGGAAAAATACTATTAATTTTATAAACTTTCCTCAAATTATGCAGTAGGGTATTAAAGAATAATTTTGGCTCCCTCATTGGGCTAGGACATGGTTTACAAAGAAACCATGCTTTCCTAGGCCAGTCACCATGGCTTCCAGCACTTTGGGAGGCTGAAGCAGGTGGATTACTTGAGGTTAGGAGTTTATTAACTTGTCAACACATCAGTGGTGACTTGGGGCTAGAAATCAAGTCTTAAAGAATGTGGTCCAATGTGCTTGTCCTTGTTTCTTTTTGAGCACTTCCAATTGGTCTTTAAATGTCTTGAGTTGAGAGGAAAATCCAATATTTCTAGAAGTCCTAAGTTCTCTTCTCCTTAAAAAGAGAGACTAATGGCAATGAAAAGAATGATGGTAATGCCAAAGTTTCATGGAGCAGTTAGTGTGTATCCTTGCGATCTTACCAATACTTTCCTGATATTTGATTTACCCTGGGTGTCTGAGATCAGGGAAACCTTAGCCTGTGCTAGAGCTCTATAATCATAGGCTGAGGGTGCACACTTTCTATAGGATTTTATTCTGAAGATTCTAAATAAGTCTGGTTTCCAAACATAGATACAGTAACCTCTTTCAAATTGAAGTTTTTCATGACTCAGAATGGTCTGATTGTCTTTTTTCTTGTTGTAATTTTAGGTCTATGTAAAATCTAGCTTCTAGCAATGCAGGGAGGGTGGTCAGAGCTGATTATGTGCCTGGGAGCTGTTTCCTAAAGTATATCAAGAGTCAGAGTGTGAGGATCTAACCAAGCTGAAGTGAACACAGTTCTTGAGTTGGGGACTCCTAAGCTCAGGCCCACAATGTTTGAAATCAATAAAACTTCTCCTAGATCCTGTCTTTACTCAAACTGTGGTTCTTAGAACCAGTAGCATTGGTATCCCCTGGGAACTTGTTAAAAATGTAGAATTTCATGCCCCATCTCAGGTCTGCTGAATTAGAAACTGCATTTTAAAGAGATCCTCAGGTGATTTAACTTGCACATTACAGTTGAGAAGCACCTTTCTCGATAGTCTTAGGAGTTACTAAGGCACCTGACTGTGCTGGCTTTCGGTTGAGAAATGCATCATTATTCTGAGAGAAGAAGGAGGGCAAGGTTTTAGCCTACATTAACTTAGAATCAAGCATGTTGCCGGGTGAGGGTTGAAGCTGATGGAAGGCTGTGTTGATTAGTTCGTGTAAGTTTAATGTTATAGATAGCTTCAGCTATTCAAGTGTCCACAGACCAGGAGCATCAGCATCAGGGGAGAGCTTGTCAGAAATGCAGACTCTCCAGCCTGCCTCAGGCCTCCTAAATTAAAACCTGAATTTTAACAAGACCCTCAGGTGATTTGTACATACATTAAAATGTGAGAAACACTACTGTGGTCCCATCCAATGAGAAGAGACCGGGCCAATTCCTTAATGAAGTAAGGAAGATACATCAGCATCTGCGGGAGGCTGTTTTGGAGGTGGATTCTTCTGAAGATTGTCTTGAGGTAAGGAAAAATAACCAATACCTTCTAAGAAGTGGTTCTCGAGGTCGGCTGCACTCTCATTTCTCTCCGTAGAGAGCTTTAAGATAACCCTAATGCCTGACATCTACTCCATGATAGTCTGATTTCATCATCCTGGGCCTGGCCTGGTCTTGGACAGGTTTTCAAACTTTGCAAGTGATTATCACATGCAGCTCAGTCTGAGAACCTCTGCTCTAGATGGGACATGGAAGATTCTCTTCAATTTAGCTTCAATTCTGGGTAGATCTGAGATGAACCATTTGAAGACTTACTTTGTGTTTTCTTAACGCTAAAGTAAAAATGGCATTGTCTTCAGAGTCTGGAGAAAATGTGGGCAGAGTGTGGAAGTCCAAAAAGAAAGGTTGAAGAGCCTAATAATGCATTGAGGCCACATGGGAGGTACGAGGAGATGAAGCCTGAGCTCAGTTCTTCTCCATATCCAGAGGCACACATCCTGCCTCGATTCTCGTTTATTCCGAATGGCAGAAAATTCCAGTTATGACATTAGGGAGATTGTAAAATTTCAAAGCCTAAAGCAGCACTGGAAAACCAGTTTGTTCAATCTCTTTTTTTCCATTTGATGAATATCTGTTTTTTCCTTCTCCAAGTAAGGATTCTTTCCTTAAAGGTCACAATGATTTCACTCATAACAGTCTCATTTGTTCTCTCTCATCCTACCCTTCCTTTCCCTTCTTTCCTTTTTTCTCTTCTTTCCCTCCTGCCTTCCTGCCTTAATTTCTTCCCTCTTTCTCTATTGAGTGAAGAATTATTAAGCACTTTTTGTATGCTAAGATGTGATGTGTCATCTCTTTGACTATGTGTACACTGTGCTTTTCTGAACCCTTTCTTGTTAATCTCATTCTTTTTAAAGTTTGGTGTCTAAAATATAACTCAGAACTTTAGTGAGGGTCTGAGAAAGAGAGATAGTGAAAGGAGTTTGACTTATGTGCCAGAATGTGTGTATTTAGTTTGTGAAGAGCTTGGAACCCTTGTTTATCTTTCCTTGTCCCAAAGCGACCCACTGCAGAGTCACTTCATTTTGCTGAGGTCAGTTAGAATTAGATTCCTGTCTTGTGTTTATTCTTGTCTTATCTGTTGTCTATTAGCAAATCTGCCTAACTTAGTATAGTCTGCAAATTTGATGAGCACATTGTCGATTTCTTCATCTCAGCTTTCAGTAAAGATATTGAATAGGCAATAAAGATATTAAATCTTGTCATACTCTGGGACAAAGGCATAGGTGTTTACAATAACACTCATGACCCAAGAAATCCTGTCAACTGAACTCATACTTTCTTCTAGGAATCAAGGCACCAAGCTCATGGAGGTTTTATTTACACAAAGAACTTCAAATGTCATTAGTGCTGTCAGCCAGTCCCCTAATCCATCTTTGATCTGTTGATGTATATTGCACTTCCAACCACTCTTCTCATGGTAGCCGACAGTCCTTCATTTTCACCCCCCTTTTTTGACTGGGTTTTGTCTTTATAGGCAACTTGGGCTCTGGGCCATGTCAGTGCTCAAACACCTGCTTCTTGCCCTTGATGTCTTATGATTTCTAGCCATGACTATTTCCACCATAACTTTCTTCTCCTCCCCAATTTATACTTAAACTCTTCATGTCATAATATTTACTCCCCGCAGTTCATTTGGAAAGCAGCGCAGGATGCTGTTTTAATGTTGTCAGTGACCAAGATAGAAATGGGCTTTAATTATTTTAAATGCTTGAAATACAGTTCCTCATTCCCGTGGCAAGCTAGCAGACTGAACACACTTACCTTTGAGTTTTACTCTAACAGTTCCCTGATTGGGGTATAGAGAAAGCACACGGAATATTTTTGAGGCAATGATTCTTCATTCTGAAATGTCAGGTAGTCAGCAGCCTGTGGCAAGGACTCCTCTCAATGCTTCCTTTTTGCTTGGCCTCAGATTATCCCCTGACTTGGAAATAAAATGCCAGTACAGTTAATAATGTGACTGGCAGAGAGACATAGAGTCATTAGTCTCCATAGAGTGAAACAAAAGCCTGTATCAACCCAAACAAGCAGATGACAGTCCCTCTCCTGCAAGAGAACTTTTGCTCATCACTGTCCATCCAGGTGACTTTCAGTTTTTGCTTTAATTTAAACCACCCTTTTGAAACACCAATCATAGTTCAAAATAAAGACAAATGATGTACATCCCTTTAGACTGTGAAATGGGCACCCTGCCCGTTCTCTGTTTCCATACTGACCAGCTACGCATACTGGACTTTAATTTCATTCTCTTATGATAGACTGTGAATTTTTTCACTGTTTCCATATATGAAATGTTACTCAAGCTTCCAAGACTTCTCACCTGTTGGTGTCAATACCTGGAAAGCATAGCCCCTCTCCCTGACTCTTTAGCGATCTAAATGCTACTCCCAGTCTCATTGTCTTGATCATTCCCTACTTGGGTCATTAAGGAAAACTTCTTTACCCTCTGTAGCTTCCTTCTCATTACCCTTGTTTGTCAGACATTTTGATACTTAGCAATGACATGGCTTGTAATGTTTACTGTTCATTCATTCGCTCATCCATCAACTACTTTTACTGAGCTCCTACTATATGCCAAGTATTATAATAGGATACATGGCATAATGGTGAACAAAAATAGATATGGACCACCCTGCATAGAACTTATAGTCTGGTGAAGAACACAGACATTAAGTAATCACAAATAATATAAAATTAATAGCTACTTTAAATGCTTCACAAATCATAAATATAGAGTGCTTTTAAATCTTTGATTTTTTTTTTTTTTTGCCAACAAAGTAATTTTTGAGTTGATATTGAAAGGATAAACAGAAGTTGTTTAGGAAGAGGCTAAGAAAGAGAGTAATTCTGCCAGGGAAGTGGTACTGCACGAAGCTTTATGGAGAAAGGAAGAAGGTCCATGTGATTTGGGGACAAGCCTGTGTGCTGTGAGACAGAGCTCCAGGAGGCGGTAGAGTCCAGGCAGGTAGTATCTATGAGATCTTATGAAAAATTTTGGCCTTTGGTCTTTATTCTATGAATAATAGAACCCCATTGAGGGCTTTGTAGCAAGGCAGGGACATAGCCTTCTTTTGTTTTGTAAGTTTTACACTGGTGCCATCTGAGAAAAGATTAAACGAGAGCAAGAATTTTGGAAAAAAATGGGGGACACCATTTAGTAAGTTATCTAGGAAAGAAATGTTGGCAGCTTAGGCCAGAAAGCTAGTGGCAGAGATAGAAGGAGTTGAATATTTGAAAGATGAGGTGACTGGGACTCAATGATCACAGGGTTGTGGGGGTTAAAGAAGGGACAATGACAAGGATCGTGCCAATTTCTGGCATTCGGAACTGGCTGGGTGATGTCAGTACAGAGACTGAATGAGAACCATATTGGAGGGGGAAAATCATGGGACTGGTCTGCGTGCTGTAGATTTAATTTATTTTTCGATCATCCAAGCAAACCTCGATGTAAGTGTCAGGAGTGCCAAGGAGAGGTCTGGGCCAGAGCCATTGATGTGGGAAGCTTGGATGTGCAGATGGCAATTAAGCTCTGGATGTGGGTACAAATGCCTAGAAAAAAAGGGTTAAATGTTTCCAGGTCTAACAAGACCTTGCAGAATTATATTTCATTCTTCCTTTGTGCCCTTCATTATACTAAGCACAAACCTGGGTTCATTCATTAAGTTGAGTTAATATTTACAAGACAGGATGCTAGTCATGTGCACCAGTCTTTGTTTAATTTTCTTAGCTTTCCTATAATTTAGATATGATTACTTCCATTCTAGAGATACAGAAATTCACACTCAGCAGGATTAAATAAATATCCAACTCACATTAGTAGGAAGTGCCAAAGCTGTAGTAGAAACCATTGTTTTCCCCTCAAATCTCCACCCTGAGCTCCTGCTTATAAAAACCAACCAAAGGAGACCTCAGTAGATACTTGTTTGTTGATTGATGGATGCCAGATTAATTAAATGTCTTAGAATTAGTAAATGTTACTGATTTTCCATTTTTCTAATCAGTGGCTGTGAAATAAGCCTTGTTAAATACAAGCTCCACCTTACACAATCTCCTGCCTCTGGATGGGGGAATTGTGCAGAGCATATGAGACAGCTGGCCAAGATAAGCAAATGACAGGTGGCCTCGGGATCTGAAACTGTTTAAAAGCATCCACAAACAACCATGCTCCTCTTTGGCCCTCATGAAACAAATCACTGAGTGTGAAGCCAAGTGTATTTGGGGTGATTAAAACTGACCTTAAAAAAGGCATTTCCTGGAAGTTGTACGCTGGTAGGGAAGAGCAAGGAGGTAGGGTGATGAACAGCCCCAGCTTGCAAGGCCAAGGGTTTCCCAGAACGTAGAAAGAGGTGGAATTTTGAGGGTTATTTAAAGGACAGAAGATCACTGAGAATGGTATTGAATTGGGAAAAGGAAAAGGAATCCAAGTTGCCAGCCAAATTACCAGGAACATGAA
This sequence comes from Callithrix jacchus, assembly GCF_049354715.1. Classification (NCBI taxonomy): domain Eukaryota; kingdom Metazoa; phylum Chordata; class Mammalia; order Primates; family Cebidae; genus Callithrix; species Callithrix jacchus. The sequence continues at coordinate 92,391,562 of NC_133515.1, forward strand.
TCCCTTCAAATCTATTAATGAGAAGCTATTAGGATATAACCCCCAAGTAATTGTGTACTTTCCCCAAGGCCTTCCAGAGACAATGACTGAGTTGTTATCCTATATTCTTCTGATTTTCCAGTGGGAATTTCTGACCTGGCATCTAGGGAACTGGTTTCACCGAAGTTGAAGATGTGAAATCATTTTTACTTACTCTTTCTTTGCCTTCTCCCTGAACCAGTTCTATTTTAAAGAATATAAGCCATTTTTTGCAAAACTGCTGTAAACCTACTACCGACAAGACAAAATGCTGTAGAATTAATGAATTATCTGATATCTCAGGAAATGAATTATTTGCTCATAAATAAGTATGGTATCCCCCCAATCAATTATAAAGCTTGCAAGAGCAGGCCATCTATGGTCTCAAGATTAAGGTCTTTGAATCCTTATTCATTGCTAGTTTATCTTCAGTGCATGCGTGGAGTAAGTACTGAAAATAAATGCTTGCCACGCCAACGTGGAAACACTACATATTCCATACTTAGGCATATGACAGGCACCATACATAAAAGTGAAACTAGGAAATGTGTCTACACAGAGTGCATTTGATATGTCACATTTTAGCAGATGTCTCTTCCCTACCTTATCTGTTTTTTTTCCTTAATGCTTCCAGGCTAGATTGTATTATATTCCTGTTGTATGTTCTGGCAATAATTTCTGAGGAAGGGGGTCTCTGTTCTGTGGCTAGAGAAGATATAAATGTTAGAGGAAAATGATGCCGGAAGCAGAGTAGGGAGCTAGCGGCCAGTAGACCAGTTCTGGTAGTTCAGAGCCAAGAGGATGAGCCAAAAATCAGAGAGACCAGGGAACAGTAATAAGATTAATAGATAATATACAAGACAGAAATAACCTGGGAAATTGCTTGGCAGACCACTGTTGTCTGAAGCTAGCTTTTATGTGCCACCTGCTAGGCAGAGGGTGAGTAGGCCCCCTCATTTAAAGGGCCAGGTACAACACAGACCAGAATAAAAGGAGAACATATATGGATCCAGAAGGGAGTATTGATTTTGTATTGTTTCCAGAAGAAAAATGGCAATGTGATGAAATAGAAAGGGAACACAGGCTTTGGAGCCAGCTAGATGTGGGGCAAACCTCAGCTCCTGTTTACTAGATCCAGCGCTCTGGGCAAGTGATTCTACCTCTCTGAGCCTCCTTCTCTCTGTAAACTGGAGTTTACAATACCCACCTGGTTGAGGTTACATCATTGGAGTTTCCAACCCAGAACCCAACAGATACAAGATTTGTAAGATCTCAGCCTAGCAAATGTTTGTTTTTCTTCACACATTTCTCCTCTCACCTCCTGTTTTTTTTGAGATGGAATCTTGCTCTTATCACCCAGGATGCAGTGCAATGGCATGATCTCGGCTCGCTGCAACCTTCACCTCCCAGGTTCAAGCAATTCTCCTGCCTCAGCCTCCTGAGTAGCTGGGATTACAGGCACCTGCCACCACACCCAGCTATTGTTTTTTTTTAATAGAAAAGACATTTCACTATGTTGGCCAGGCTAGTCTTGAACTCCTGACCTCAGGTGATCCACCTGTCTTGGCCTCCCAAAGTACTGGGATTACAGGCGTGAGCCACTATGCCTGGTCTCTCCTCTCACTTTCCCACCTGATGTCCTTGTCCTCTCTTCAGCATATCTTTCACCTTGAAAGGTACAGTTCTAAAATGACAGGTGAATCCTGAAGCAGTTCGCTCACATGAAGGGAATCTCTGTGACTTTACACTTTCAGTCAATTAACCCATCAGTGGATGAAGAAGTGGCAAAGGCTCCTGTGTCGGCAGGGGTGGAAATGTGCATATACGTCTGTGCACACATACGTGTGCATGTTTGCTATGTCTATGTATTAGGTATTGAAGACCCTACCCTGTGTGGAGAAACCCAGCATGTCCGCAGACTCAGCGGAGGACACGATGGGTCTGTGACCAGATTGGCCTCTCTACATCCTCCCTCTCTCCCAAAGAGGTGAATGTGATTACCCAAAATTCCACACGGCTTTTTTAAGGTCCCTCCATTCCCACTCTAGCTGTTGCCAGAATTTCCCTCTATATCATGATGACCACATATGTTTCTGTCCCCTGAACTGTCCACATTTTCCTATGACTTGGTCATTTAACCCAGAATTATTAGACACCCATTATAAGCCAGGTAGTGTACAAGAGACTCACAGTCGAAACAAAAACGTTGTTCTTGTTTTCAAATAGCTTGTAATCCAGGAAATAAGTCAAGTATTTTCCAATTCATTATATTACAAATTGCATTAGTTTGCTACAAGTGCCAAAACAAAATACGACAAACTCTGTGGCTTAAACAACAGATGTTTTATTGTCTGGAGCTGCAAGTCCAAGGTCAAAGTGTGGGCAAGGCCATGCTCCCTCTGAGGGCACTAAGGGATAATCTGTTCCATATCTCTCTCCTGTCTTCCGGTGGTCTGCTGGACATTTTCGGCACCCCTTGGCTTCAGCTGCATTTCCCCATGTCTGCCTTCACCTTCACATGGCATTCTCCCTGTCGGAGTTCTTCTGTGTCTAAGTTTCTCTCTTTTATAAGGCACTAGTTTTATTGGAATAGGGGCCCACCCCACCCTAGTCCACGATGACCTCTTTTTAACTCATTATACCTGCAGTGACCCTATTTCCAAATAAGGTCAGATTCTGAGTTACTGAGGTTTAGGACTTCAACATATGAATCTGGGGGAGATGCAATTCAACCCATAACAGCATTCAATGAAAATTCAGGCAGAAGTGCAGAGTTTTGTGAGAAGTGTCTCTGTGTTCTCTACTTTCCCAAATCCTCAAGATCCTATGGGGTTCGCCTTCCCAAACTCCTTGGCAGCTCTACTGCACAGTGTCCCCCACTTCAGCTTATAGCCCCTCTTGGGCCTGCGCCCTCTTTACCAGGCTCTCGATTCTTTAAAAGCCAAGGGCGTGTCTTCTCCTTCCCTTTTGACTGCCTCAGCAGCAACTTGTTGCCAAAGCCAGCGTGATTATTGGAGGTCTGGTGACTTGACAACTGTCCAGCCTGGAGCAGGTGGCGCCACACAAGAGGTCTTCCCTGCCTTTCCCTCCATTCTCTCACTCCAGTCTGGGTCCTGCAACCTCTGGGCTCCTCTTAGTCACAAAGCCAGCAGGAAATACCTTAGCAAGACATAGTCTCCTCCAGATCCCTGTCCTGTGGATGGACTCTGGGCATAGTCCTGGAAACAGGCATGGGCAAATGCCGTAGCACCTGGACCTCTCCCTGTGATAAAGCTACAACACAATAGCAAATTCTGTCCTTCATTAATGAAAACAACAACCTCATTGGAGATCCTAATGATAGCCTCAAAAATCACAGGGTGTACATACAGCGCTCACGCTTTTAGCAGGAATATCAGACCCAGGAATACATTCACAGAGCTGTTAGTGCTTTGATACATAGCATAGAATAAAAAGAAATAGGAAAGAACCCTTATTCATCTTCATTTGCATTTGTACAAAACTCTGAGAAAAATATATGTCCTTAATCTACATATAATATTCACATGTTTAATAGAATATTGAGTTTGATTACAAACGTATGCTTCTGTGACCTTTTTGAATAAACGATTGGGTTTTGTGGACCCGAGGTTAGAGATCCTGCCTGCTCTTAAGGCAGCGAAGCAGATGGTGCATTAATAATGGGGATATTAGGAGGATTGGCTTCCCAATTCCAGTATATTCATTAATACACTTTAGACAGTTTAATTGCTTCCTGAAACACTAATTGAAAGAGGTTCATTTGCAAATGCCTAGGTTCTAATAATATAAATCTGGCACAGTGCCACAAAAGCCCCTTAAATACCATTATAAGATGAATTGTGGCATTTAAATAAAGGCAGCTAGATTTTAAAAATAAAATCAATACAGTGAAATATAATATATAAAAATGTTTCCAGAGTGAAGGAAAGAAAACACAGTAGGTGTTGAATCCTTCCAATATTGGGGTTTATGAAATACTCACCAACGTCATGCAACTGAGCCTTGGGATTGTGAACATCTGGTATCCTCTGTGACTTCAGCAGCACAAAGCAGAATGTTCTCGTTTACATAAACTCATTTCCTAGAGGAATAGCTATGGAATCTGTTATTTCAAGAGAACATGTGACTAAACGTTGTTACACTTTTGAAGGAAGAATTTTCCCCTTAGAATCATTCTGCCTACTGACCTTCCTTAAATTGTATTTCATGCCTTTACAGACATATTGATTCTAGACACACTTCCCTGGTATTTACCAACCAAAACTCTGAGCAGTTTGGCTAAGAATACATAAGGAGATTGCTTCTATGTGAAAAAATAAATACAGATTGATCAGCACTTCGATGATAGCAATTCTCAGTTTCTTTTGGTGGAGTAACTGTCTACAGTTAACTACGAGTGTGGGATGGATTGCTCATCAGCTGAGGAAACTATGAGTAAGCCATGAGCTTGTTATTAGATAACAGTACAGTGATCAGAAGCTCCAAATCTTCCATCAATCAGTGAGAACTTTGATGGCTTCCTTTACTTATGTGAAACAGGGGCAATATCCTTGACACAAGTTGTCACACAATTCGCTTCCAAGAGGTGAGAGTTCAATTGGTGTCCAGTATTGTTCTAGGAATAGCTGAGGTCCCTTAGAGGTGAGACAGGTGAGACCCAAGTCCAAATGCAAGGCATGGTTTAACTGATGAGCCAGGGAATTAGGAGCACAACTGCTAATTTTTCCACAAACAAGTGGCATTAAATATGAGGGGAGAGGGGCCTTCTGGAGTCTTTGTTGTAAGGTACTAAAGCTACCTAACGTCAGGATCTACTGGACATTTTAGGAACGAAATAGTTTTGCTCAAGAAAATAAGGAACAACTTGCTTTCAAATGATTTGTCGGTCCTGTTGATTGCTGTCCAGGTGTGAATCTTTGCTCGCACTTCTGCTTTGAGTCTCACTTGTGGTAAAGACTAGTTGGTCTAACAGGTGTACGTGTAACTGACGTGATTCCAGCTATACACATCAATCTACGATTGTGCTTTTGGGTTTATTGTGCTTTTAATGAGAGCTGTAAATTTAAAAGTTACATTATTTTTTGTTTAGAGGGGTATTAATTTTTTATTTAAAATATTTTAAATATAAAGAATAGAAATTATCTTCCCATTTCTCACTCTCTCAGCCCTAAACTCACTGAAGACAGAGATTATGACTTCAATCAAATGTTATATACAGTACCATCATAAAAGCACTTACTGTAAAATAAGTTTTATTATTTCCATCTCTTCTCTTTTTGTACTTTTATTTCTTTGTCTTGCCTTTATCCCAAAAAGTGATCCTAAGTAGATACTCAGTAAACTTTGGTTGAGTTGAATTGAATTGAACTGAAATGGAGATTATTATTTAGAATGAATGGGAAGAAAATTGGTTATATCTCAGCCTAGGCTAGAGCTATGCAAAACCAAGCTGTCCCTATGTTTGACTTAGTTGCTGAACACATAGAGTTGTTGGTTTGACATCTTGGAAAAAGACAAACTTATAGAGAGAGATCATTCAGCCCCAAGAAATGTAATCACTTTCATGTAATCCTTCTTAGAACCAGAGGAAAAATAGGACCCTACTTGTCCACTAAAGCCAACATTTCTATAGTACATCTGACCATCTTCATTTCACTCCTATTTCTTTTGATTTAGATACAGCCCCTCATATCTTATTTGTATTCCATATCTGTATACCACAAGCCAGATTAGAAACAAGCTATGCCTCCAGACAAACCATCTCCCTCTTCACTTCCTTTCTTTTACTTCCCCTCTTAGTGAACTCAGAAACCTCAGTCATTCTCAGCTCTTCTCTCCTCTCACCATACTCACTGGCTGCTACTTTTTGCCTGTCCTGCCTCCTCAGCTTCTAGTTGGTTTCCTTGTCTTCTATCTTATCCCCTCTTCATCCATCCTTCACACAGTCTGTGGAATAACATTTCTAATCTGGATGTCTGACCCCATCACTCTGCTGCTTAAAATCTGCAGGATGAAGTGCAAATACTTCAGAAAGGCACCCTTTCTTCACAGCTGCCCAGATCTTTCTCAGTAGTTGAGTTCTGATGCGCCCTCCAAGTAATGTTAGTCTCTCCTCTAAAGTGCCATGGGGCCTTTTGGGGTATTTTGTTAAAATATTGTTACACGCACCCTCATTTCTTATTTATTTCTCTGTCCCTCTAATGGCCCTTGGAGGTAGAGACCTTGTTTTGTTTTTCTTTTAAATATTACTATTGTCAGTCATTTGTCAAAAATTGACATATAATAAGGTGCTCAATAAATCACTGTTGACTGTAATTGAATATAACAGGATGGAAACAGTAAGCTTTGGTCTTTGGTAAGTAAAGAAATGTAAGCAGTATAAGAACCATGTAGTGTCAAATTCCAGGGTCAAAGGCATGTTGGCTTGCAAGGCGCTGTGCTGAATATTTGAGGGCTACATTTGTGTGATAATATCTGTGCTACCGAGACCAGACTGTCTATATCTGAGATCTGATTTTGAGGCTTAGACCATCATAGTTCCTCTGTGCATCTAGATGTTACAAAAACATATAAATTAATATGTACATGTATGTGTCTGTGTCTGTATATACCTAAATATATGTCTCTGTGTTTCCAAAGATTGAGGATACATCTTCAAATGCATAAACAGTGGCATATTTTAATGAACATAAGTTACCCAGATGTGCTATTGATATCAAATGTTCTCTGTCATCTTGCTAAAAGTCCTAAATTATCTTATTTAGGAAGATACCTCTGTAATAAAATACAGTCATATATGCAATATATTGGCTGCTAAAGAGAAATTCACCTGATTTTCTTTTAGATAAGGACCTGAGAGAAGATGGTTTAACTAGGTCCTGGACCTGTTAAGGGGAACAATAAAATTAACTGATATTATGGTGGGGAGAGTAAAAGAGAAGGGGAAATGGGAAAAATAGACATTTTGAGTCAAGTTTTAACTACAAGCATTTTGCTCATATTTGATTCTGAGAAAGTATCTGTTGTGGGATATTCTCTGGTAACTGGTAATTCGTGATAGCAGATTCAAGTTACAAGGAGGCATTTAGGCAAAAGCAAGGGTACAGGAAAGGTCAGGGTGCTTTAGGGTCAAGTTTTGTTTTTCATTTTTTTTCTTTTTTGACACGGAGTCTTGCTCCTACACCCAGGTTGGAGTGCAGTAAGTTCTCAGTTCACTGTAAGCTTCACCTCCTGGGTTCAAGCGATTCTCCTGCCTCAGCCTCCCAAGTAACTGGGATTAACAGGTCTGCACTACCATGTCCAGCTAATTTTGTATTTTTAGTAGAGACAGGTTTTCTATTTCACCATGTTTGCTGGGCTGGTCTTGAACCCCTGACCTCAAGTGATCCACTCCCCTCAGCCTCCCAAAGTTCTGAGATTACGGGCATTGTACCTGGCCAAAGGTCAAGTTCTTTAGGGCATGACGTCCTGGAATCTCGTGGCAGATCTAGAAGTGCCATTTATGAAGGGTCAACCTGCTGCTTTTCAATATTTAAATACCTGCCAGTTTTAACCACTCTCATTATTTCCTCTCCCACTACTCACTGTTATAGGCATCAAATAATTATAGTTTCAACTGCATGTAGAGCCTCGGCTTAAGAATTTTCATGAATGTTTATACGAAATCATGTGAGTGTCCGAGGTTGAATCTGGATTCAAAAGTTACACTCACCAGAAAGGAATTAGAGAATAAAGTGTCTGGTATTGTTAATAATTCTCAGAACATGCTAGTGGAAAAATTTAAAGTTAGTTAGTTGCCTTAGAATTATATTCAGTGACATAGGTATGACTTGTTAGTGTTAATCATAAGGAAATTATTAACCACATATATTTTTTCTCAAACCAAAACCAACACCAAACCTTTCTCTTCCTCTCTTCTTTTTCTCTCTCTGACACACACACACACCCACGTTGTAAATCACTAAAATTACAGTAAATAATTTCATTCTACTTGTGTTTTTCTTTGTACAAATCTTGAAAGAATTAGCCTTGCAAATCAAAGATGACAATTGAGAGGAAAAGGAGACATGCTCTGACTAGAAACAAGACTGGGTCTAAGGACTTGCACTGAATGATCTGTGTGTGAGTAGGTGCATCTGCAATGCTCATTAAACCAAGTTCAGGCAAATTTCTGCCAGAGGACACTTCTTATGAGTCATCTCTACTTGAACATAGTGAAACCTCTCTTATAAGTAATTTCACATTCACACTACACACTTCAGCTGATTTTATACAGGGAGTGTTTGCTATATTGAGTCTGCCTAAATGTCTTAATCCCCTTCCTATTTTGAGGTATTCCACTTTTGTGAGTCTTAGTGCAAGGCCTCATTCTGGAATTTCAAGGAAGGCCAAGGCTCCCTCACTACACCCTTTGTTAAAGGTGCAGTCTTATGAAGTAGGCTTTACCAGTTGGTTGCTCCTGCCCCAAAGGCATAGAGATGCAGAGACAGGGTAGACTTCATTTTCATGGTAGTGACATCTTGTCAGCTAGAGATGTGTCAATCAGTGGAATCCTAACGATAATTTTTCTATGACTTGATTTTGGCCCTCATTCCTGCTCTCCTTACCCTCTTAGTCTAGATACTAATTTTTTTAAAGATGATTGAAAAACGATTTCATCACCAGTTTTGGTCATTTTATATAATTTAGGTCAGTTCTTTCAAATGTGTACTTTTTATCCCTTTATATGCTATGTGTAGAGTAATATGTGTATTCCTGAGTATTTAATGTAGTTTTAAGTAAGCCCATGCCTGTTAAGTTTTACTAGGTAAAATTATTGTGTTTCTTAGTCGCCTCTACTTAAACACACTGGATTGACTTAAATACTCTCAAATGTTATGCTAGCTCCTTTCCCGTCTCACAATGAATGTCCTAAATCTGTGAGAGCTCACTAAAGCTAAACTCTATAAAAGAATAGGTGCTTTAGTTTCATATTTTGTTATATTAAATTATCATTTGACATTATTATCAAATCTCGGTGATGTTTAAGAGTCAAAGTCATTAAATGTTTTAAGTTTCCTTTGGGGTTTGTCTCTTCTTATTAGGACTGGGGCAGGGAGAAAAGGCATATCTGAAAGACATTAGTAATGAATTTGCCAAATCTCATATGTAAAAAGGGTCAACTTCCTGGGCAAGACAAAAAACAATTCTAGTTCCTGTGAAGATGAACTAAAGAGAACTTGATTTCAAGTCTGAGAGATTCAAGGAGATTTAGAGGTCAAGTCTTTCCTCCTGCCTATATGTATAGAGAAAGTCCCTTACTTCCCCGCTCCGCCCTACCATGAGACTTTCCTAAGAAGCCCAGGAATGACGTGAGGCTGGAGAGGGGATTTGTTGGCAGTTTACAGGCCATGGTGTCATGTATAAATCTGCAAAGCCAAATTAGTTTCGCAGTATGTTCAACTGTAATAGAAATCCTGCTCCCTTGGTGGTGGTCTTATACAGAGAAAAGTTTGGACTGAGTTATAAGAAAATGGTGTTCTGTATTTGCCTGCTGGTGACATGGTCTTAGATGATGAATCAAGCCAGACCTCTGAAATATAGTTGAGCTCTGAGGTAGGCTGCTTACCCTACAGTATGGACAGAGATGGTTTAAGGAACACGTGTTTGTATATCTGCTCTGTGAGAACATCTAAAGACTTTGTTTTTCTCTGTTTCTTTGTAAGACACTGAGATTTGGCTGTACTCATTTATATTTCAAATGTATAACATAGTTTTGAAGAGAGCTTGGATGACAACAGACAAATCTGAATTTCTACATGGCTTCAAGTAACTTACCTTGACAGCTTTAGACAGACATATTGGTTAATAATTATGTCCCGAGCAGTAAGTATTCCCCACCCCAGCCATTCTCCATTTTATTATAGTATAAATATGTGACCTGCACAAAATTAAAGCTATGATGTGCTTCAAACACTGGCTGCTCAAGAGATGTTTATTCTAAAGAAGAGGGTTGGCTAAATTGCTACCCTTTTTTTTTAAATTTTTTTCTCTCTCCACTTCAAAGCTGTATTCCTGTGTCATTATTTCTTCTGAACTATTCTACTTTCCATCTAAGCCATCTCTTTATGGAGCTGCAAATGATCTTGAGTGTGAACATTCAATGTTCATGTCACCACCTCTGCTGAAACCTGAGCTGTTGAATTATGAATTTGTGGTCTCGTTTCACACCATGCTAGCCCAGGCTAAAGCACTCCCATAAGAAATGTCAGTTTTCACCTAAATGCGCTGAACAGTAAATGTCTTCTCCCTGGAGCATGCCCTATTTGTTGAAAAAAGACACAGAAATTTCAGAGTTCACATGTTACACATAGGGATCACGCAGCTGGTTTAAAAATTAGTGCATTTGGCATAATTAATGGTTGACTGGAGGCATTCTGCTCTTAAATATGGTTCAAAATGTTCTTGACAACTAGAGTGTTAGAAATTGTTCCTAAAATTCTTAGATGTCAGTGTATTTGGAAGACAGTCTAAATGAATGAGACACCAAGGAGGGTTAACAGAGTTGTTAACACAAACACAAAACTTCCAAGCTCATGGCAACGTATGCTGTAATATATTGTGAAGATTACATGAATTAAAACATATAAATTATCTGCAATTGTATCTCATACATAGTAAGTGCTTAATAAAATTATCTGTTCTTCTTCTTCCAGGGACTTTTATCCTGCTTTAGAGCATTTAAAAACTGGCAATATTAGAATTTAGATTTTGGGCAAACTAGAGAATGAGGTAATTTCATGGACTGAGTCATCAGTGGGGCTTTTCAAATAAAGGATTGCTTTTATGTTTGTCAACATTCTAAAGAAACAAATAATCTTATACATTTCTCTCATGGATACATACTGGCTCTTAAACAGTGGGGTAAGTCAAGATTTGAAAAGAACTTGGACAGAAAAACTAAGTCATGCTGGTCTTACTGGGGCAGAATTGGAATTTTTGTATAAATATGTTATTGGACTATATTATATTCATTCTTTCATTCATTTATTCAGAGTATTTATTGAATGCCTACTAGGGGCTTGACATTGCTCTATGTGCTAAACTATAGCAGTGAACAACACTGACATCTCTTCCTCCAGAGAGTTTATAGTCTAGGAAGGAAAGGAGAAAAATATTAAGTAGACGAGTGATACAGAGTGTGTCAAATAATAAAGAGTGCTATGTAGAACAACAGAGCAGGGGAAGGGGAAGAGGGGGATGGAGATTAGAAAGAGATTTACTTTTTAGAGGGAAGATCTTCCTGGTAGGTCAGTGTTTCGAATACTGACCTGAAGGGAGTGAGATCAAGAGAGCAGGCTATGTGGGCACCAGGGATTCAACAGCAGTTGGAGCAGGTGAATTTAAAAGGCCAGTTAGACATTCAGATAATAACACTGGATTTGCAGTTTAGCAGCTAGATATTGAAGCCTGCAGTTCAGGACTAGAGACACATGGAATTGTCAACCTATTAAAGGCTCTTAGAGTCAAGAGGTTAAATGGGTTCACCAAGAAGAGTGGGTAGATGAAAGAGAGGTTTAATGTCTGAACCCCAAGGAACTCCAAATGTAGAGGCTGGGGGTATGAGGAGGAACCACTCACTAAAGGAGACTCAGGAGTAGTTAATGAGGTAGAAGAGCAACAAGTAAGAAGGTGTCTCAGAAACCAAGTAGAAAGATATCAATATCTAAAACACTAATATAGTACTGAATAGATTAAATGTATATCTATTAGATATAGATGTTGTTAATATCTAATAGAACAATATCTCATAGCTCAAGAATGGCTGAAAAGCCATTGAGCATTTAGCTTCACTTTCAGGGAGGCGTGCTTTAACTTTGACCAAGTTCGAATTGATTGATTTAATTTCCAGACATACTTCAATTTTAGCAGAGGCTGAAACCGTTAACTAACACCCATTGCCCGGGGCTGACATCCTAGATGCAACACGAGCTCTGGTAACATCAGGTACCTCCAACTAGGGCTGCTCTTGACGGCAGTTCACAGGAGAGGGTTCGTGTGAGCTCAGAAAAACTTAAGGATGGATGAAAAACCAAACTCTAATTGTGAATGAGCTCCCTGTTTTAGGAGAAATTTCAATGATTCATTCAATCAATTGAGAGCCTTTCTTTGTTACATATATATCACATACCACATAGGTCATATCAAGCAAAAAATAAAGGGAGAAATAAAATAACATTATGTGAGAAAACAGTATGCAAAATTATACCATATATGAGGCACAAAGCTAAAAAAGTTAAAAAATATACATATTAAAAATATGAAGAAAATGTACTTAGGGAAAATGTTCTAATTTCGTCTCTATAATTTTCCATATTTTCTCAACATTTCTAATATGAGTATAATTGCTTTTATAACCAGAAAGTAAACTTTAATGAAAATACAAGTAACTGAAAACTTCATAAATTTATTTTTTCTTTACCATTTAATATGGGAAAGAAAATAGTGTTTATTCCTACTTATCCTTCCATGAAGTTTATACCCTATTTATGAAATTCAACTTCCACTATGCTAATGGCTGTGAAAATCATGCAGCCGCCCTACCTGCTATCAGAGTGGATTGCCTGGAGTGCTGCCTTCTCAAGCTGCTGTTTTATTAATGATCTTGAAACTGAAATACTAAGGAATGAAGAAGTGTTAAAAAGACTTTGTGATATGCTACCAACATTTGCCAAGAAAATGAAAGATGCTGAGATGAGAAAGCACTAGGGAGGGTATCGGAGAGCCAACTGCTACATTTTCTGAGCCTCTGACCTCGGCAGACAGGATTTCTAAAGACCAGAACTTCCTGGCTCAGGCTTGCATCATCCACCCTCTGCCTGCATGCAATCATCTGTCTTCTGAGAAGTCTGACTTGTCCTTAATAAAGCTTGGATTGATTGATTTTATTTTCAAACATATTTCAATCAGCACAGTTGTAATTTTGGAGGAAAAAGAAAGTTTTAGCCTTCATACTCATACTTTATTAATTTTTTTTTTTTGAGATGGAGACTTGCTCTCTTGCCAGGCTGGAGTGCAGTGGCATGAGCTCACTGCCCTCTCCACCTACCGGATTCAAGTGATTTCCCTGCCTCAGCCTCCTGAGTAGCTGGGACTACCAGCACACACTACCGTGCCCGGCTAATTTTTTGTATTTTAGTAGAGACGGGGTTTCACCATGTTGACCAGGATGGTTTTGATCTCCTGACTTTGTGATCCACCTGCCTCAGCCTCCTAAAGTGCTGGGATTACAGGTGTGAGCCACTGTAACTGGCTTTTAAAAAATTTTTAATTTTACTTTAATTTCTGGGATACATGTGTAGAATGTGCAGGTTTGTTACATAGGTACACATGTGCCATGGTGGTTTGCTGTACCTATCAACCCATCATGTAGGTTTTAAGCTCTGCATGCATTAGGTATTTGTCCTAATGCTCTAGACCCCAACTCCCCAACAGGTCCCAGTGTGTGATGTTCCCCTCCCTGTGTCCATATGTTCTCATTGGTCAACTCCTACTTATGAGAGAGAACATGCAGTGTTTGGTTTTTTGTTCCTGTGTTAGTTTGCTGAGAATAATAGTTTCCAGCTTTATCCATGTCCCTGCAAAGGACATGAACTCATTCTTTATATGGCTGCATAGTATTCCATGGTGACTATGTGCCACATTTTTTTTATCCAGTCTATCATTGATGGGTATTGGATTAGTTCCAAGTCTTTGCTATTACAAAGAAAAGAAGGCAGTGTCTTCTACGAGTTAGTAATCAAACTGGAGAGCAAAGAACTGAAGTATTCTCTAGCTGGGTAGTTAAATGCTTGCTACTTGGGTCTTGTTACCACAGTTTTGATGAAACTGAAGTAGACAGAGCAAGGACTGGAGAAGATGTGCAGCAGCAGCAGGAACAGGCAACAGGCACCATCTCCGCTGAGTGCTTGTCATCATGTGGTCTTGAGATTTGTCTACTCTGTCTCATTCACTACTCACAAATGCTCTCTTACGTGGGTAGTCACTCTCATTTTCACAGATGGAGAAATGGAAGCTTAGAGAGATTGGATCATTTGCCAAAGAAGACGTTGCACAACAAGCTTTCAAACTTGAAGTCCGTGATCTAGTTTTAAAAACACTGTACTACTTCAGACATAGACTTTATTAGACTCTGTCTCTTTCTGTTGTTTTAAGTCTTTTACTCTTACTTTTAAAACTTTCTTAAGAACTTCTAAAAACTTTTTTCTGTTGTCTCTTCCTGAGCATCTGCAAACAATCAACACCTCTAAAATGAAATTCACCCAAAATAGCAGGGCCTTCTAGTAAAAGGAAGCCCATAAAAAGCACACCTGGTATTTTTTTTAAGATGCTGTTTTGATGGATTTAAATTGGACTTCAACAGGAGACATACTAACCATGTTATATTTGACCTAAAATTCACCTCCAAGTTGTCAGAGTTGCCTTTGTGAAAACTTTGTCTTAAACAGTGTGTGTTGATGTGCTTTCCTAACAGAGATTTGAAAGAAGTGACTAAATTCTCAGAAGGCAGTGATTTTAAAAAGTGCATCCCCCCAACCATCTGGAAATAATGAGCTTCATCAATATAAGTGGCTGTACTGTGGCCATCAGTCCTTCCAGAGTACTTGGCAATCTAATTGGATGGCTTCTAATCCTGGGACATTCAGGCTTCTCATCACCGTCCTCAACTCAAGAGCTCCAGTTGATTAGACAGTGATGGGTTATAAGGATTTTCTTGGAAAGTATGTCTCTAGGCTTTCATACATCAATAGCAGAAAGAACAGACTTCAGAGAGTGTTGGTCATTGTTTCTAAGAGTTATAGTCCCAGCTTCTCGTAATGGAATACAATGATTTCAGCATCTCCTTTGCTGCTCATTGACCTGCTCCATCTGCTTGCTGCTGTCCTTCAGTTTCCTGCCTTAGACTCCTCTTCTCTGCTTTTCCCACCAGAGGTCCCGCTTCCTTTTCTCAAAGCAATTTACTAGACTTTTCATTATTCATAATAAACCA
The DNA here is from genome assembly GCF_049354715.1 of Callithrix jacchus. Classification (NCBI taxonomy): domain Eukaryota; kingdom Metazoa; phylum Chordata; class Mammalia; order Primates; family Cebidae; genus Callithrix; species Callithrix jacchus. The sequence goes on from NC_133515.1 coordinate 92,406,629, forward strand.
TCAAAGATATGCTAACACTAAGGCAAAACCTGTTTTGCATTGATTCATTAAGCGAATATTTATTGACCCCACGCGAGGCACTGCTACTGGCATTGGAGATGTATCAGTGTAGAAAAAGTCCTCATGAAGCTCATGCTCTTGGAATGGAGGCAGACAATAAATACTTAGAAGCTCAAACTGGGATAAACACTCCAGAGAAAAGCAAGGTAGGAACAGGGAGATGGGGGTGTCAGGAGGGGCTGCCATTTTATTTTCAGTGATCAAAGATCTCAGTGCTTTTTCTGATCAGGTTAATAATTGATCTGAAACTTGAAAGAATTGAGTGTGAATTCATGTGGATATCTGGGAGAAGAATGTTCTTGGCAGAGGGAGCAGCAAGTACAAAAAGTTTGGGAATGGTAGGAGGGTGACAGTGGCAGGGTGGAGTGCAAGGAGGAGCAAGGCTGGAGATGAGGGCAGGTAGAAAGCTAGACACACAGGGTCTTGTAGACCCATAGATAAGAACTTCAGCTTTTACTGCAAGTGAGCTATGAAGACTGATGGGTTTTGAGACAAGGAGTAACATAATCTGACTTTCATTTTAAAGGAATCACTGTGGCTGCCGAGATAAGAATCAACAATATGAGGGTAAGGGAGGAAGCTGAGAGACAATTGCAATAACCCAGGAGAAAGATGATCATGGCTTACATCAGTCGGAAAGCGTGGTGGTGGGAAAAATCAGTTGAATCTGGATGTATGTTACAATTCTCCTAGGAAAGCTTGAAATTAATGATTGCAAATGCTTTAAACTTCTTGAGCTCCTCAAATTCTTACATCCAGCAAGAAAGTTTCCTGCGTTCTAGATGCCCTCGACTCTCCTATCTCAGGTCAAAAGCTACATTATATGATAAAAAAAAAAAAAAAAAAAAAGGAAATGAGACAGTCCTAGGCTGAATCCTGATTCAGGAGATATGTAGCTATGCAGAAGTTGCTGAAACACCCTTTGCCTCAATTTCTTCACCTGTGAAATGAAAATAAGAGTAGTCATGGCTGTGTTGAGAATTAAGTTAGACCAATCCATAAGAAGTACTCAGTGCAGTGACTGGCATGTAGGCAAAATTCAGTAAATGTTAGCTATTGTTACAATGATTTTCAATTATTGCACATGCTTACGTCTAAGTCCTCAGGGAAGGCCTAGCCAATTGTACTCTTTTCTGAGTCCTCAGGCTGTCTTTCTCAGCCTCTAAAGCTGTCTATTTCAGCCATACTTATCTCTCAAAGACTTTGCTCACAGTATTTGCGGATTGCAATTTCTCCGTTCTTCATTACCTATATCTTCCAAGCGTATTCCGTATCCGCCAGCTGCCTGGTCTCAAACCTCTCAGTTGTAAATTTTTTTTTTAATTGAAGGCGGCTTTCTTCTCTTTTATTCCCTTGGTCTCTGTAGGAGCCTGCTTACTCTTGATTTTCTAGATTTCAAACTCATGCCCATGAAGCCCAACCCTGAGGAATGTTCATTGGATCCCTGTATCTACTTAAAGTTTTCCTAATGGTTCTTCTCCATTCTTTGCTCTGTCCAAATATCCTTCTTCTCTGATTCTGCCCTTTTTCCTTCCTTTCTTTCCTTCCTTCCTCCCTTCCTCCCCTTCCATTCCCTTCCCTTCGATTCTGTTCCCTTCCCTCTGTCTTTTTTTTCCTTTTCCCTTAGCATTTCACTCTTGTCATTCAGGCTGGGGTGCAATGGCATGATCTTGGTTTACTGCAACCTCTGCCTCCTGGGTTCAAGTAATTCTCCTGCCTCAGCTTCCTGAGTAGCTGGGATTACAGGTGCCTACCATACAGCCTTGCCTTTACTTTTTTGTTTTGTTTTGTTTTTTGAGATGGAGTTTTCTCCATTGCCCAGGCTGGAGTGCAGTGGTGCACTCTTGGCTCACTGCAAACTCTGCCTCCTGGATTCAAGCGAATCTCCAGCCTCAGCCTCCCAAATAGCTGGGATTACAAGTGTGTACCACCATGCCCAGCTATTGTTTTTGTATTTTTAGTAGAGGCGGGGTTTCACTATATTGGCCAGGCTGGTCTTGAACTCCTGACCTCACGATCTGCCCACCTTGGCCTCTCGAAGTGCTGGGATTAGAGGTGTGAGCCACCACACCTGGCCGCTTGCCCTTACCTTTTAAACAGTAGTTTAGACAGGTTGCCGAGACTGTTGCTTGTTGACTCCTTCTGTTTGCTGCTTGTGAAACTACCACTACAGTTCAATTTTTTCCCCATCTCTCAAGATCTGCTGTCATCTCCCCGTTGCTTACTTAGCTGTCTTGTAAGGGTGGGCATTCTGAGCATGTCAAGTATATTCTTTGTTTGCTAGATGTTTTCCTGGACCATTTAGGAGGTCACTAAATCCTGGATATGTCCTGATGGGCACCAGCTTTGCCCATGCTTTCTAACAGAAGCAAATGTACAATGCTGCTTTCATTCTTCACCTTGCCTGGGGTATACTGGTCCCATTCCACATTTCCGCTTCTTGAAGACTTAAATTACTGTGATGGACTTGCAGCTCCATAAAGCCAGGTATGGTCCTTTAAATCCTATGCTTATAAATTGTGCTGTGCACTTCCCCACGTCTTGGTATTCATCCACAATAATAACAATGCACCATTAGCTTTTTTTTCCATTTTCCATTTTATGATTGCCTGATGACTGCACTTGTATTCTAGATGCATTCGAAGAGGACTCAAGTGCACTAATGTGCACTCAATTTTTATTAAAAAAAAGATAAAAGAGGGTCCTTAGAGAAATGACGGTGTTAAGAATTATTATGAAGGGTAAGTAAAACTTTGCTTCTAGGGTGTGACACTGATATCCTGAAATTCTCTGTTTATTTTTTAATTTAAAACTTGCATTTTTTTCTCTTTTTGCTTTAATTCCTTTCTAAATAAACAAAAGCATTTGAACAGCACATTATAGTTCGTAAAGTACATTTATGCACATTCTGTTATTCCAACAGTATCTAAACACAGAAGCCATCCTTGGAGAAAGATAAAAATAAATCAATATTCTGCCTTCAAGGAGTTTCCTATCTGGTTGGATAGAGACAGACAAAAAACAATTAACTCATGATTATGCAGCTGGAGTTATCATTATTATATATTCAGGCTAGGGCTCTTTAATAGGAAATATATTTAGAGCAGTGTGGGAAGGGCTGAAGAAGCTTCTGACATATCTCTCTCTTTGCTGGCTGAGCAAACAGCTTAATCCTCAGCTTCTCCACCTGTCTTCTTGGTAGTGCCAACAAGGCCCCACCCATTCTCCCAACTCTGGCCAACTGTGCTGGGGCTGGGTTGTGAACTGGTTTCATATGTTACCAAGGAAATTATTGGGATGTCAAATGGCAGTGTCATCTTCCTGGCAACACAACCCTGAGCAGATTGTGATCTAGTGACCTACAGGCACATCATTCAAAATGCCAGTCCCATTGCTGGTCCATCCACCATTTTCACTCTCTAGGCAGGGACCCCATCTGGCAAGGGACAAGAACAAATAGATCAAGAGTTCTATTTCTTAAGCCTTTTTCTAGAGTAGCTGCTCTCAGATTGTCGGCCGGTCCCCATATGTAGCAAGGTAAAGCTTGACACATAGTCACTGTCTTTTGGTCTATGTTAGTTTTTCACACATCACCCCAGAGATCTTGCAAATGTAGTGAATTCTACAAAAATTGAAAGGAGAGACTATAGTTTTCCTAAAATATATGGAGTCCTAATTTTTTGCATTGTAGACCACAAAATAAATGCTTAACATATGTTAAAATATTTGCTCAAAATAATTCCTCACTTTTCCCCCTGGATATCAGACACTTTCTCATCCTCTTCTCTTTTCTTAAAATGAATGTGCGTATGTGTTCTTGTACTGCCCCAGGTTTTTTCATGTACCTTTGATGTAGGCTGAGTTTGATATTCCAGATGAATATTGTGTTTATTTTATTATAGAAAAACATAATTCTCTTCAAAAGTCAACAAGCATGTTTGAGCTCTTCAAAGCCTGCTGTACACATATCTAGTATAAAAGTCTAGTTTGTTTAATTCATTGATATGCAATCTTCCATTAATTCACTTCACAAATGATTATTGTACATCAAGTAAGATGTGATGCTAAGCAATATGAGGTTAGAAAGATAATCAAACAGATCTCATTGGCAAGAAACATACAGTACAAAAGTAAGTGTAATTTTAAGTAGAGTATGGCAAATGCCAAAAGAGAGGAACTTTAAAAATGTTACAGAGAAGAGTAGGGCTAATTAATATTTGTTTCTGTTTTCAGGGTAAAAAGAAAACTTTCTATTTTCCTTAATAATATTATTGCTTGCTATCTTAGTCTGCTTCGTGTTACTATAAAAGAATACCTGGCCAGGCATGCTGGTTCATGCCTGTAATCCCAGTACTTCGGGAGGCCAAGGTGAGTGTATCAAGAGGTCAGGAGTTTGAGACCAGCCTGGCCAATATGGTGAAACCCTGTCTCTATGAAAAATACAAAAATTAGTTGGGCATGATGGTGCACACCATGTAATGAAAGATAGTAGTCCCAGCTACTTGGGAGGCTGAGGCAGAAGATTTGCTTGAACCCAGGAGGCAGAGGTTGCAGTGAGCCGAGATGGTGCCATTACACTCCTGCCTGAGCAACAGAGAAAGATTCCGTCTCAAAAAAAACAAAAACAAGAACAAAAAACCACACCCCTGAGGCTAGGTAATTTATAAAGAAAAGACGTTTATTTGGCTCACGGTTCTGGAGTCTATATGAAAAGCATGATGTGGCAATCTGCTCAGCTTCTGGTGGAGGCCTCAGGCTGCTTTCACTTATGACAGAGAGGAAAGGGAGCTGATATGTGCAGAGATTACATATCGGGAGAAAAACAAAGGACAGGGAGGTGCCAGCTCTTTGTAACAACAAGCTCTTGCCCAGGAACTAAAGAAGTGAGCACACTCATCTCCAAAGGAGATCATGAATCTATTAATGAGAGATCTGCCTTCATGACCCAAATACCTCCCACTAGGCCCTACTTCTCAACACTGTCACACTGGGGATGGAATTTCGATATGAGACTTGGTGGGAATGAACAAACCCCATCTAAACCATAGCACTTACTTAGAAAACTAATTTTTATAAACTTATGCTTAATATACAGCTAGCATGTACATTTGAGCAGAACAATGATTTCAGAATGATTCTAAAATAAATGTAGGCTTCACTAGTGACCCATGGCCATTCACTGCTATGACACTTTGCTGACTTATTAGAGAATTATTTTCCCCCTTTGTGCTATTAAACATCTTGGAAATGGTTCCCGTCCTCACAAGCAGAAAAACACATCACCTTAAGTATCAAAGAAGCCGTGATGGAGCCAGACCAGCACAAAAGCCCACAAGAGTCGTTTGGTTCAGTCCATGAAGGTTGGACAAATTGTTTAATGACTTTCTCTCATTGGAACATAGGAGGAATAAGGAATTCCTCATGGGATTCTTCTCCTGTATTTTTTAAGATCATGTAGTCACTCTGACTGGCATGAATTATGAATTAGAGACACTCCAGTCTTGATGGCCCTGCTATTAAGCTGTGCTGACCTCTGGTTTCGTGATGGCTTGTATATTTTGAAAGGGTGGTGAAAATTTTCACAAACATATACAGATAAAAGTAGAACCCAAGGCATCTCCATTACCCTGAGGGAAAAGAAAGCATTCTGGCCTCTTAGGATTTTTTTTTTAGTGGGAAATAGAAAATTTAAAGGATTCACATGCTTGCCAACAGTAGGGTCAGATATTTTAGCATGCTGTGTAATGAATTCAGGTAGCATTCAACGGAAGGTTTTAAAGAGAATTAGTTTCTTTCTCTTTTACCTCTACTTAAATAGAACCAGGAAGGCTTGATTGTTTTATACTAAATTCTGGTTCGTTCTGCCTGAATTGCCTTTGTCTAATTACCAATCTGGAAAATTTCTACTTCCCTTTTATGTCCTCGTTGCTTCCTCTCTGATTCCTTCCCCCTTCTTCTCAGTCAAATTGAAGCACTCACTTTCCTGTGCTCATATCAGGCTTTACACATATCTCTACTATGGTGATTGTATACTAATTACAGTGGGCAATAATGTTTATGTCCTTGGTACCTGGATTGATAATTGGTAGAAATAATCTAATAAATATTGCAGAAAAAGAGCAAGAGGAAAAAAACTAAAGGGACTGAGATACCAAGGAGAAGGAAAACTAAAAAGACAAAAAGCAATAAAATCTTTTGGTCAAATCATGTCAGGTAATTTTTTTCTCTTTATTTAAAACAAAATACAAGTAAAATATGATCATTGTAAAATATTTGACAGAATTATATAAAGATAAAGTTTAGGAAATAGGTTTATGCCTTGGTCTCTCTACTTAAAAATATATGTTTGGCCTCATTCCATAGCCCTACCTGTAGATATATTAATTTGTTTTTATAAAGCAACAAAGCATTCGGTAGTGGGTGGAGCATGAATTAAATTTCCATTTATTTGCCAACAACAATTAAAATGATTTCTAATATTTTCTTTTCAAACATTACTAAGATAAATATATTTGTACATGAGTCAGTATTTATGTAGAGCTAATCAGTAGAAAAGAATTGATGGATCCAAGTAAATGTATTTTAACTTTTGGAGAGATCCTCTCGAAATGTCTTCCAAAAAGATGGTGGCGATTATTTTCACCTTCACCGACATTTTCCTCATCATTGGCAACACTGGACACTTTAAGCCTCAACTTTTCTTCTGGGTTAATTTTATAGATAAAAACTCATCCTTAATTGTTATTTTTAATTTACATTTACTAGATTACCAGTAAGGTAGGATATCATTTTCTACATATTCATCATTTCTTGGAATTGCATTGTCTCTGTCATTTACTCATATCATACTATATTAAAAACTTTATCTATTATATATGCAGTAAATAATTTCTCCTGGTCATTGAGTAGGATTTTGTATAAAATTCTCATCAAGATTCACTGTTTAACGTAATCTAATTTCTTGACAGTTGCTGATCCATGTGTCATTTGCACAGTACTTCTGTGTCAACAAGAATTATCCAAAGCCCTCCAATCCCAATGGCACTGTATAACAAGGATTTCACACCACTTCAGTCCCCAAGGGAGTGAAATCCTATATGTAAAACAAGGAGTTCCTCAGAATGCTGAATATTTAATGAAATTGTGCACGAGGCTGAATTGATTTGATATGCATGTGCTGCTTTCTCTCTGGTGAACTCCTTAGTGTTCTGAAAACACGGTAGTGATTCTGACATGCCCTTCATGGTTTAACAACGTCTTTCAAAAGAGAAGCTATACACCTGCAAATTGTTCTTGCATCCGACCTGGCATGATCCTATGCCCCATTATATTATAGTAGGGAGGCTCTCTTAAGGGGAATATATGGGGTTGAAGTTTTCCATTTAATTTTTGTTTTTATTTCAGAAACAATTTTAATTTTTGTTTCAGACTACTAGGTAAAACGATATTTGTTATATTTGCAGGTGCATTTTCCTTCTGCTCCTGTTTGATTTGAATGTCAGATGTAAAATTTAGCCAATTTACATAATCTTTAAGGGAATCCATTAACTCATTACTAGCTTTGGGAAATTACCTCCACCTGCTTCAGCCCGTTGCACTACCAAACTGAGCTTTGCTAAATGAGCAGACCAAATATATTTGTGTATTTTCTTTTACTAAGGACTTTCCTAGGACTCTTCACAACTAGGAAGAGAAGGAAACACTGGTGCAGTAAACAATCTAAGTTCCTTGTAAACGTCGGTTATTATTTATGACACACAAATATACTAATATTTTGTTGATATTGTTCATCCGACCAAGTTCAAGCTTATCTGTCCAGGTTTTAAGACTGGAATTGGGCCCTACAATATCAATCCATATCTACTTATTTTCTATTTTAAAGTTAAGATATAATTTACATATAATAAATTCTATATTCATATCAAAGTATATAATTGAGTTAGCTTTTGCAACTGTCTATTATCATTTACCACCACCCCAATCAGGATATAGAATATTTTTATCATCCTCAAATTATTCTTTTTGGCTCTTCTCCCTCAAAAGCACCCACAGGACTCCAGATAAATACAGTATTTCCTGTCCCTATATGTTCAGCTTTTCTAGAATTTCATAAACACTGAAACCAACAGTAAGTAGTCTTTTATATCTGGTGTCATTTACTTAACGTGCTGTGATTCATTCAGGTTGTCACATGTATAGCTTGTTCCTTTTTATTTTTGAGTGTTCAATGGTATGGATGTAACATAATGTCTTTATTTACCAGTCAGTGAATATATAGTTTGTTTCCAATTATCAGTTATTAAGAAACACCTTGCTGCCAACATTCTAGTAGTTACCTTTGTGTTGTCATATGTATTTACTTGTCATATGTATGTTTAAATACCTAAGAGTAAACCTGCTAAGTTATATGCCAAGAATATGTTTAAATAGCTGAGAACTGCTAAGCCGTTTCCAAAAAAAAATTGTATAACTTACATTCCTATCAGCAATGTATGAAAGTTGTACTTTCTCTAAATTTTCCCTCACACCTGCTATTGTTAGTCTTTTTAATTTTAGCTATCTTAGTGGGTATGTAGTGATATCTCATTGCAGTTTTAACTATGTTTCCCTATGACGAATGACATTCAGGGTCTTTCCATGTGTTTGTTTATCATTCATATGTTTTCTTTGGTAAAGTGTCCAAATTTTTTGCCCATTTATACAAATGAATTATTTGAATTTTTATTGAAAGATTCTTTATATATTACATATACAATTTTATATGAGGTATATGCTTTGAAAATGTGACTTGTCTTTTTATTTTCTTAAAAAATGTTTTTTGAGAAGCAAAAGATTTTTTATAAAGTTCAATTCATAATTTTTTATATTTTATGATTTGTGTGTGTGTGGAAAAAACCAATTTCTTATACCACAACAGTCAGTTGAAGGCTTCTATAACCTCTGGTCACCAAGAAGTGGGTGGGAATTTTTCTCCACCAACATCCAATCAACCAATTCTGCAGAAGATTTTTCAGTGAATACCATTGTGGGTCCTCTAATTCAATTGTGCCACTATCTACCTGGAGATGACATCAGAACACACAGGTTGAAGGTTAAGTCCCACAAGACTGCCCCTCACTCTGAGGCCAATCCCAAGCCCCAGGTTGTTTCACCTGTGCCTCTGATGGACACGCTGTAGATAGGGTTCCCACAACCTCTTCCTTGGCTCAATTAATTTGAGGAGAGGCTCACGGAACTCAGGGAAACACTTACTTATGCTTCCCAGCTTATTATAAAAGGCATTTCAAAGGACACAGATGAAATGATGTGTAGGCGCAGCATGCAAGAAAGGACATTGAGCTTTCATGTCCTCTCTGGGTGCACCACCTTCCAGGGACTTTCATGTGGGCCGTTATACAGAAGCTCCTAGAACCCAGTCCTTTTGTGTTCTTATGGAAGCTCTACTAAGTAAGTAGGATTGATTAAATCATTGGCCATTGATGATGAGCTTAACCTTCAGCCCCTCTCCCCTCCTTGGAGCCTTCTAATTCTGCTTTTGTCTTTCCAGCAACCAGCCCCCATCTTGAAGGTACCTAGGAGCACCCAGCCATCCGTTAATGCATTAGCATTCAAAAATATACTTATCAATCACTTTAGCGAGTCCAGGGATTTTAGGAGTTGTATTCTAGGGAGTGGGAAAGGATGAAGACCAAGTGTACATTTCACCATATCACAGTGTGCTGTCTAAGGAATCTTTGCCCACCAAAATTATAAAGATTTTTTTCTTGCATGTTATTTTTGCATATTAGGTTAAATGAGAGTCAAGTTTCGTTTTTCACATATTCAGTTGCACCCCCAGAATCATTTGTTGTGAAGACTACTTTTCCCAGCCTGAATTATCTTGGCATCTATGTTAATCTGTTTTCACACTGCTGATAAATACATACTGAAGACTGGACAATTTACAAAAAAAAGAGGTTAGTTGGACTTCTAGTTCCAGGTGGCTGGGGAAGCCTCACAATCACAGTGGAAGGCAAGTAGGAGCAAGTCCTGTCTTACATGGATGGCAGCAGGCAAGAGAGAATCAGGAAGAAGCAAAAGCAGAAACCCTGATAAAGCCATCAGATCTCATGAGACTTATTCACTTCCATGAGAACAGTATGGGGGAGACTACCATGATTCAAGTGTCTCCCACTGGGACCCTCCCACAATATGCAGGGATTATGGGAAGACAATTCAAGATGAGATTTGGGTGGGGAGACAGAACCAAACCATATCAGCATCTTTGTTAAAAATTTATTGACCATATGTCTGTCACTCCATTTCTGGATTCTATTATTTTCCAGTAATTATTCACACACACACACACACACACACACACACACACACACACAGTACCCAACTTATGACGGATAGTTTGACTTACAATTTTTCAACTTTAGAAGAGGTTTATTGGGATATATTCTCATTGTAAGTTAAGGAGCACCTGTACCTAAGATGGTTTGACTTACAATTTTTCAAGTTCATGACAGGTTTATTTGAACACTGAATGCATTTTTGACAAGACATTTCTTGATTTATAGATTTAAATATAAATTATATATTTACATATTGTATACATACATAGATGTATACATACACAGATGCTCCTCAACTTATATTTCAATAAAGAAGATCTATGCATATGTATTTATCTTCACACCAGTACCATACTCTCTTGATTACTGTAGCTTTATAGAAATTTTGAAATCAGGTAGCATAAGTCTTTCAGTTTTGTCATTCTTCAAAATTGTTTAGCTATTCTGAGTTCTTTGCATTTTTATATAAATGTTAGAATCCACGTGCCAATTTTTACAAAAAATATTCATTTAAACCCCAGACCAATTTAGGAAGAATTGACATCTTAACAATATTGAGTCTTCTGATCCATGGTATATCTCTCTGTTCTTGAGGTCTTTAAATTCTCTTAACGTTTCATAGTTTTGCATGTTTTTGTTAAATTTGAATCTAAGTATTTCATTTTTAATATTGTAAGTCAGAGTAAAAGTGAGCCTTGTTACTCCATTATAAACAATTTCAAAAGTCTATTTCCACATCCTTAAGCACATGGGCTGTACTCAGTACTTAAACTACATTAGTAATTATATCATTACCACATCTATGCATTTTTATATCATTTTCCTACCTATGCTTTTTCTCTTCTTTAGTTGTGAAAATACTACCTATGCTAAGATCTTTTAATTTGTTCATGTATTTAGTACATAGTATTTGAATGATTATTATTCTTAGATCCTATGATGGATGCTGAGAGTATAGTGATTAATAAGAAATAATTCTTGCCTTCAACAATACAGTGGGTAAGAAAATGATGTAAATTAAAGGCTGCAGCTTGATTGACTGGAGAGAGGCATAAAATAACTCACAAATGTTCTGTAGCTTGTTTTTGTATGGTGATTGCAGAGGTATATACAATTGTAAAATTTCCATGGCCACTTAGGAACTGCAAGTTTTTATGTAAGTTATATTTTAATAAAAATATACATCTGTATGTGGCAAACACTAGCCATTTCAACAGAAATTGAATTGAATTAGAGGACCCACAAGTAAAAATCCTCTGCAGAACTGGTTGATTAGATATTGGTGGAGAAAAATTCCCACCTATGTTTTGGTGACCAGAGGTTATTTAAGTCTTCTGTTGACATCTTGATATCTTTCCATGAAGAGGTCAAGAAAGGATAAAAGAAGAGGTGAATGCTGAAAGAGGACTAGGAAATCCCTGGGCAGAAGAGGGGAGAAAATTACCCTCCAAGCTGAGATAATAGCATGTGCAGATATATGCGTAAGCAAAGCACACGGTGTTTTCAAGGAACTTCACATAGTTGTGTACACAAGAAGTCCATTGATTGCTGGGGAGCAATAGGAGAGAGAGAGAGACAATACAAAAAACATCTTTATATAACACCAAGAGATTGGCTGTAGGTTTTATGGAAGCACTAAAGTGTTTCTATCAGTCTCTGGGGTAACAAAGGCATATATATTTTGTTGAGATTTTTTGGTCCTTTGTAGAAGAAAATGAAATGGGTTATTTGACCTAGTAGCACTTAATTAATTCTCTAGCCTCTGTCCATCAAGGCACTCTAAAGCTGCTGTAGAAGGTGGTCCATTATTCAATCACAGTACTGGAAAACCTACATCACATTGTCTACTCCAACTTCATTTATTTTCTATTTCTTCTCAAGGTTAATATTTGACTTTTTTTTGTTTTTTACAATTCCAGCTATTTCGTTATTCTAAACTCAGGGCTTGATTTGATTCTCCAAACTTCTTCACACAAATCTCATTTGAAATGTCCCAGATAACCCCTCTGTATGTAGAATAGTAAGTGAACACACAATCAGCACCTGGCATGGTCCCGCTCAGGACTCCCTGAACTAAACATACTGGATGTAACTGAAGGAAGTTAGAAGTTCATTACAACAATCAAAGTAAGAAAAAAGAGGGTATGAAATAAGTCAGTGGGATAAGTAGGTAAGTGGAAATAGAAATGTGATAATGCTTGAGGCTTTGGTGGACCTTGAAAAAGAATGAATGTATTTTGCATGTAGGACAACCCTGAATTTACGGAGGCTAGATAGCCCACTGTCACAGACAGAATAATGAATATCTCTTCCCACCGGTTTTCTGCAGGCTGATCTCTAGAAAATGTGAATATATTTTCTTATGTAGCAAAAGAGATTTTGCAGATGTGATTAAATTAGGGAACTTGATATGGGAGCTTAATTGCAAAGGTCCTTGTAAAAGGATGGCAAGAGTGTCAGAGTTAGAGGAAGGAGATGTGACAATGGGAGCCATGGTAACAGTGATGTGGTGCCCCAGCCAAGGAAGGTGGACCAGATTCCAGAAGCTGGAGAAGAGGAAGAAATGATTGTGCCTGGAGCCCTGAGGAGGAGTGCAGCTCTGTTGACTCATTTAGGATCTCTGACTTACAGAATTATAAGATAATGAATTTATATCATTTTAAGCTACTACGTTTGTGGTAATTTGTAATACCAAAATTGGAAACTAATACAAAGCCCACTATTAATTCCTAGTTTTACAACTTCCCAGGCTGATCTTGGAACTTAAAACACTTTGAACTCTTTAAACTTCAATTCCCTTCCCATCTTTTATGTTCCTGCTTTCCCACATTATAATTCAACAAATATTTTAACTCCCTGGAGATATTATTATGATTGTTTGGAATTGTTAATATTTATCTTTCTCATACTTTACTTTTACCTGGGGTCGTCTACCCTTATACTGAACACCTCCCTTTGGTATTCATTTTAGTGAACATTTACTGACAACAGATTTCCTAGGTTTTTGTTTGTTTGGAAATGTTTTAATTTTATCTTCCCTTTTGAAGAATATTTTTGTGGGATACAGGATTCCAGGTGGGAATTATAGGACTTCTCTTTCAGCATTTTAATAATGCCATTCAGTTGGCTCTGGCTTCTATTATTTTTGTTAATGAATCAATTTGTAGTGTTTTATTCATATTACTTTGGAAGGTAATACATCTTACTTGCTCTGTATTCTTTAAACATTTCATTTTATTTGTTGGTTTTCAAAAATCATTTTGATGCACCAAATTTTCTTTTTTTATTTAATCTGCTTGGGGTTCATAGAACTTCATGAATATGTAATGTGATGCTTTTGAATATTTTAGAAAATTCTTAGGCTTAAATATTGTTTTCATGCCACTTTTTGTCTTTTAGTTTCTTGTGCTCCATTTACAGTTGGAACCTCTTCACCATATGACAATTGGTATGTTCTTTTCTGCATATTTTGTCTCACTTGTTATCCAGGAATCAGTCTGAATATTTTCTATTAATTTTTATTTCAGCTTAGTAGTTTCTCTTCTGCTATGTCCCGTCTACGGTTAATTAGAGCCATCTTTTAATTTCTCATTTGTAGTTATATTTTTTAGTTCTAAAAGTTATATTTGAATACTTAATTGAAGATTTAAGATTTATAACTACAATCTTGCCATCTACTTTTTTGACCTTATAAAACTAATTTGTTGTATAATAGTTATTTGAATATCCATATTTGATAAATTGAATACTCGGTTTGCCTATAGATCCATTTTATTATCTGTTTTATTTTCCCTTGGTCTTCTTTCTTGGCATGGAAAGTAAATTTTGATTGAATGCAGGACATTGTGTATAAAACATGATAGAGTTTCTGGCTGGCATTATCTTCCTCTAGGTATGATTCCCCTTGCTCTCTGGCAGGCAGCTATGGTAGAGGAGATCTCTCTAATCAGGGCCTGAGCTTATTAAGGGCTGGGTTTCCATTGCTGTCAGGCTCTCTCCAGAGCCACCAGTTGAGAGCCTGGATTGTTTGTTGGGATCTTTCCCTGCACCCAGGAAACTCTAATTTTTTTCACCTCGGTACCTTGTGACTTGAAAATTCGACTCTGCTATCCAGCTCTTTTCTGTTTGTTTTCTTAGCCTCTCATCCTGCACAGCTTAAGAAATTTGGCAAATACTTTAAGAGTCTAAGCTAGTGGTTTTAAACCAAAGTGGTTTTGCTCCTCAGGGGACATTGGGTAATGTTTGAAGACATTTTTGGTTCTTACAACTCTGGAGGGTGGGGCTGGGGAATGGGTTGCTACTGGAATCCAGTGGGAAGAGGCCAGGGACACGGCTAAACATCTGACAACGCACAGGACTGCCTCCTTCCCTCAGTAAAGAACTAAAAGGCTTGGCACCTCCAGAATGTGGAGGGTGGAAAGCTCTGCCCTCAGTCATGAGCATTTTACTTCCTTTCACCTCTTTTCTGTCACAGACCTTGGTTCTTCAAGTTCTGACTGCCTCGGCACCTGCAAAACTTCATTTGAAAAAGAAAAACAACTTCAGCCTCATGATGTGTTTTGTATCTTTGTAAGTTTTCTGTCTTGTACTGGTGAAGCTTTGCCAAGCATTTCATCTTCATGTCTTACACCAAGAACACACAAAGCCTCAAGGGTAGACAAGGCTTCTGGAAAATTGTGCTCACTTGAATGTGCCTTTAGGATCTGGCTTCTCAGGCCTGAGCGGGGCTCATTATTTCTCTAGTCTCCAAATAACGTTTTGAAAATGTTCTCTAGCTTTTACCACTTTTTCTTGACCAGATTACTGGTCTCAAATTACCCTTCTATAGCTAAAGACCATAGTCCTCCTAGCTGATGAGAAAGCAGAAAGTGGAAGAGGGAAGCTGAGCTAAGTGCAAAGAAGAAAGCATTCCACATTCAACCAGAGAATGGAGACATACTCAGGGTCTCCTTCATAGCCAGGAAAGGAAGGCTGAAAAAATATTTTGCAGAAAATCTGCAGGATCCATAGCTTTAGAAGAAGCTATAGGCTTAAGGGGAAAGAGAAAAAACAAGCAACAACAACAAAAAACTGATGAGCAAGGAAAGGCAAAGTCTCCTTCTGAATCTCTAATAGTCTCAGAATCACTATGAAGCAAGGCCTAGGCCTGCTATTTCAAACCTAGGGTGGAAACTGGCATGAGACAATTTGGGGGGGGGGGCGCGGGGGGGAGGAACGAAAGAGAGAGAGAGAGAGAGAGAGCCTCTGCACCTCAAATGAGGCTACAAATAGAACTCTAAACAACATGAAGGGGTCAAATGTTAAAAAGGCAAACATTGTTACTAATCCCAATATCAATCCATTTTTATAAAATGAACTTTATATTATCTTGAATAATAAATATAAGCGTGTTTTGGATGTCAAAAGATAAATAATGACTGACATCTATTAAAATGAACAAAAATGAAAAAAGTAAAACTGAAAAAAATGTTAAAAAATCCGATTCAGATCTTGGTTATAATGGTTAGTTTTATGTATCAACTTGAGGCTATTTTTTGGAGGAGTTTGATAAATTTTGGCTAAAGCTTATTGCCCTCCTTAACGTGAGTGGGCCTTATCAAATAAGTTTAAAGCCTGAAGAGAATGGAAATGGAATTCCCCAAGCAAAAAAAAAAAAAAAAAAAAAACATTCTCCAGCAGACTGCCCTTGAACTTCACTGGAACCATCAGCTCTCCCAGGTCTCCACTTGCTGACCTTCAGACTGGAACAGCACCACTGACTCTCTTATGTCTTTGGCCTGCCACCCACTGCAGGTTTGGGACTTCTTAGCTCCATAATCACATGAGCCAATTCCTTATAATGTGTCTCTTTCAAATCTCCTTCAAAGTCCCCCTAATTGTTCTGTTTCTCTGGAGAACCCTGACTTATACACTTAGCATTTGTAAAAATTGAAATTAAAGATCATCACAGATTGGAACGAATGGACTCCTTAAGTGAATGGAGCACAGATTAACAAGCCACACCCTATGTCTAGTAGAAATTGTGGAAAAAAAAAAGATGGACATGCTGGTGGAGAAGCTATATCTGAAGACATGGAAGGCATTATTGATGTTTTCAGAAACTTTGAGTTCTAGGTCAAAAAATACATGCCATATGCCATGCAGGATGAATTAAAAAATAAAAATAAATCCACAAATTGACATATAAAAGCAAAACTATATGTCATTAGAGAAAAAGAGAGAAATGTAAAAATCTAGCAGAGAGAAAAGGCAGAGGGCCTTCAGATGAATTGTAGTCTAAATGAGAGCAGACGTAGCTCCCAGAACAATGTCCAGAAGACAAAATCAAATGCTTCAAATCCTGAAGGAAACTCACTGTTAACCTCAACTCTTTACTCAACTCTTGACATCTTCATTCCTGTGGGATGGTTTTGTAAGGCTGATTTTTGGTCATCTTAAGACTACTTATCACTTACAGCATAAGACCATAGATTTATTATAATGAGACTTCAGGTAGAGAAGATGGCAGCTCAAAGCATGGCAGAGAGGAAGAAGGTGAGCACGTGCATCCACACATGACAATTATGTCTGTACATTTAAAAGATTTTTTTGTGTTTGAAAGGTGAAACTAAATATATAGACAGCAATAATGTAATGCGAGTGCTAATGCATTTTTAAAGCATGCTAAAATTCTTGACAAGTTTTGGAAAGGAGAAAACCATTGAATAACTTTAGACTTTATTAGAAAACAAGTGTGTAGTTAAATTTTGGTATTTGAAGACTAGAAGCATAATTTAAAGCTTTAAATCATTAGAGAGAAAAAGATGGATTGTAGAAATCTTAATTAGTCCAGTAGCAATCAGGTAAAAGAAAAAGGAAAGCAAAGAAATCATAAACCAATTGTAAAAGTTCCTATGATATACACTTTACCTCAAAAAAGAGAAAAAAAGAGAAAAATCTCTCAACTTAATCTGCGAGATATGTAAATTTTGTCCCTAAATAAGAAAAGTCTGGTACAAGACAAAAATAGAACAGTTTTACTTTTGATTTTCCATTCAAAGGTCATAAATACATGCTAGGGAATACAGTTCAGCAGTGTATTAAATAATAACAAACTATGACACAATAGATTTTATCTTAATAATGTGCATGTACCTCAATATTAGGAACTATATTAATGTTAACAATTTCAGAAACCTGACAATATCCAGTGTTGGCAAGCAAACACAGAATTTCTCTGAAGAAAAGAACCTTTGTCCTGTGACTGAAATAATTGCCACAAATAATTTTTAAAGGACTGTGCACAGGGTGTCGTCAAATGTAACTCAGCACCAAAGAAACAAAGCATCCTAAGGAGATTAAAAGGGCAAAATTCTTCTAGTGTTACAAAATTAGTCAACGTAATTCATCACATTCAAATAAGTTGGAGATGAAAATTATACAAAGTCAGAAGCAGCATCCTATAAAGTTTAACATATACTCAGGATTTAAAAAAATAATGTAGGAAATTGGAAATAGAAGTTAAGACTCAATTGTTAGCTTCCTAGCAATCTACAGGAAACATGACATTGAATGGAGAAGGGTTGGACGCCTGCCTCTGCCACTGGGAACAAACAGTGGTCACCACTTTTATTCATTATTGTACAGCAGGATCTAGACAGCAAGCTGTCATCACCTCTCACCCGGGTGGCTGCAGCATTCTTACACAGTTCTTGCTGAGAAAAAGAATTAAAACATTTGTTGGATTATGATAGTTATCTGCTGAACTCTCCACGGTGACTCTTCATTTCAAAGTGGAGTAGAAGACCCTACATGAGCTGGCTGTTACTTCTCCTCCTACTATTTTTTTACAATTATTTATTATTGTTTCAAACACCCTGACCTCCTTGGTATCTCCTAAACATGCCAAGGTCTTTGCCCTTGGTGTGTCTCTGCCTGGAAGGCTCTTATTCTAGACCTCTTATTGCCTGTATTTTTCATTATTGTTAAGTTTTTCCTTAATAGTCATCTTCTTTAAAGGGTTACCCTATTTAATACTGCGGTCCTTGCCTCCAGATCACCCTCATCTGATATTCTTTTTCTTGGAATTCACCACCATATAGCATATTATATAATTTTTGTTATATGTATTATGTATTGTTTATCTTCCTCTGGTATAGCATAAGCTTCACCAGGGCTGGGATCATGTCTGTTTTGCCACCCAGAAGCCTAGAAATAGTATACGGCACTTAATAGACATTCAAAAAATACTTGTTAAATGATGAAATAAAGAAATTACGTGTGACAGCTAGACACATTTAGAAGTGTGTTTTGGAAAGTAAAAAACAGAAACAGTGATGTCTAATGACTTTGGGCCTTTAGAATTATCTGTATTTTGCAATGATCACTTTTTAGTATATAAATTAGTAGCCTCTATTTTACTTATTTAAAATACTCTTTTTGTTCAGTAAGACTGTAAGCTATTTACAAGGAATTTTTTTTTATTTTTAAAATTTTACTGCACTTTAGGTTCTGGGGTACATGTGAAGAACATGCAGGATTTTTGCATAGGTACATACACAGCAATGTGGTTTGCTGCCTCCATCACCTATTTCCGGCATTTCTCCCCATGTTATCCCTCCCCAAATCCCTACCCCCAACTGTCCCTCCCCTAGTCCCCCTCAACAGACCTCAGTGTGTGATGCTCCCCTCCCTGTGTCCATGTGTTCTCATTGTTCAACACCTGCCTATGAATGAGAACATGTGGTGTTTGATTTTCTGTTCTTGTGCCAGTTTGCTGAGATGACGGTTTCCAGGTTCATCCATGTCCCTGCAAAGAACATGAACTCATCATTTTTTATGGCTGCATAGTATTCCCTGGTGTATATATGCCACATTTTCCCTGTCCAGTCTATCATCAATAGACATTTGGGTTAGTTCCAGGTCTTTGCTATTATAAACAGTGCTGCAATGAACATACATGTGCATGTGTCTTTATAATAGAACAATTTATAATCCTTTGGATATATACCCAGTAATGGGATTGCTGAGTCAAATGGAATTTCTATTTCTAGGTCCATTAATTCAACAATGGTTAAACTAATTTACACTCCCACCAATAGTGTAAAAGTGTTCCTATTTTTCCACATCTTCTCCAGCATCTGTTATCTCCAGATTTTTTAATGATCACAATTCTAACTGGTGTGAGATGGTATCTCAATGTAGTTTTGATTTGCATTTCTCTAATGACCAGTGGTGATGAGCATTTTTCCATATGTTTGTTGGCCTCATATATGCCTTCTTTTGAAAAGTGTCTATTCATTTCCTTCACCCACTTTTGAATGGGTTTGTTTGTTTTTTTTCTTGTATATCAGTTTTAGTTCTTTGTATATTCTGGATATAAGTCCTTCGTCAAATGCGTAGATTGCAAAAATTTTTTCCGATTATGTTGGTTGCTGATTTGTTCTAATGATTGTTTCTTTTGCTGTACAGAAGCTCTGGAGTTTAATTAGATCCCATTTGTCTATATTGGCTTTTGTGGCCAGTGCTTTTGGTGTTTTAGTCATGAAGTCCTTGCCTATGCCTATGTCCTGAATGGTTTTGCCTAGGTTTTCTTCTAGGGTGTTTATGGTGTTAGGTCTTATGTTTAAGTCATTAATCCATCTGTAGTTAATTTTAGTGTAAGGCATCAGGAAGGGGTCCAGTTTCTGCTTTCTGCCCAGGGCTAGCCAGTTTTCCCAACATCATTTATTAAACAGGGAATCCTTTCCCCATTGCTTGTTTTTGTCAGGTTTGTCAAAGATCAGATGGTTTTAGATGTGTAGCATTGCCTCCAAGGCCTCTGTTCTGTTCCATTGGTCTATATCTCTGTTTTGGTACCAGTACCATGCTGTTTTGATTACTGTAGCCTCATAGTATAGTTTGAAATCAGGTAGTATGATGCCTCCAGCTTTGTTCTTTCTGTTTAGAATTGACTTGGCTATGTGGGCTCTCTTTTGGTTCCATGTGAAGTTTAAGGTGGTTTTTTCCAGTTCTGTCAAAAGGGTCATAGGTAGCTTAATGGGGATAGCATTGAATCTATACAGTACATTGGGCAGTATGGCCATTTTCATAATATTGATTCTTCCTAACTATGAGCATGGTGTTTTTCCATCTCTTTGTGTCCTCTCTTATTTTCTTGAGCAGTGGTTTGTAGTTCTCCTTGAAGGGGTCCTTTACAACCTTTGTTAGTTGTATTCCTAGGTATTTCATTTTCTTTGTAGCAATTGTGAATGGCAGTTCATTCTTGATTTGGCTCTCTTTAAGTCTGTTTTTGGTGTATAGGAATGCTTATGATTTTTGCACACTGATTTTCTATCCTGAGACTTTGCTGAAGTTGCTTATCAGTTTCACGAGATTTAGGGCTGAGACAATGGGGTCTTCTAAATATATAGTCATGTCATCTGCAAATAGAGACAATCTAATTTCCTCCTTTCCTAATTGAATACCCTTTATTTCTTTTTCTTGCCTGATTACTCTGGCTAGAACTTCCAATACTATATTGAACAGGAGTGGTGAGAGAAGGCATCCTTGTCTAGTGCCAGATTTCAAAGGGAATGCTTCCAGTTTTTGCCCATTCAGTATGATATTGGCTGTGGGTTTGTCATAAATACCTTTTATTATTTTGAGACACATTCTGTCAATACCTAGTTTATTGAGAGTTTTTAGCATAAAGGGCTGTTGAATTTTGTTGAAGGCCTTCTCTGCATCTATTGAGATAATCATGTGTTTTTTGTGTTTGGTTACAAGGAATATTATATCTAACACTACTTGTGTATGTTCCAAAGTGGTGTGAGGGGCTGCTTTCTCAATGCTATTTTCAACTGGAAGGGATGTCTGGTTGATTTTACATGCTAAGCCTATAGTTTCAGGGGGCAAAGCCCCAACAAATCATTTACTCTACTAAATGAATATTCTTGACACACAGACATGTATACCCATAAATGTATAAACACACATGTGTGTACATGCATACATATGTGTATATGTATATACATACCACCTCCTCTGTGATATGAATATATGTGTATGTATATATATCATATACCTGTGTGTATATATGTATTTATACATGTGTATACATGTTTGTGTTTATATGTGTTTATATGTATATATACACATGTTTACATATATGTGTTTATATGTATATACACATGTTTACATATATGTGTATATATACACATGTATATGTGTATACATGTGTGTTTATATATGTATATATACACACATATAAACACACACATGTATAAATATATACACATACACAGGTATATGATATATATTCTCATGTATATACAGATACATATATGTAGATATACACACCAATATACACCCACACTCATATATATAGTCACTGACATAAGTAACAGTTCATTTGTGTTGCTGAAGATATTTGGAATCTACTCTTAGAACTGCCACTTAGTAGCTTCAGCGTGAAAGAAAAATCATAGACTTTTTGAGTTTCAGTTTTCTCATTTGTGTTAAAGGGGCTCACCTAAGTAAACTTTAATGATTTAATCCACCCAATTCATTGTGTCTCTATTTGCCTTCTTCCTTGTGTGTTAACTTTAATCTGTTAGTTTGGGTGGACTTGGGAAGCATCTATACATGTAGTAAAGAATTCTCCCAGTGCTTGAGATCAAATCTTAGACTACCCTTAATAGTTCTATGACCTTGAGAAAAAGACTCATCCTTTCTTGGTTTCATTTTCCTTATCTCCAACATGGAGAGGAGAGTACTACCTACCTCATTGGGTAGGATTCCGTAAATTCATGTGTGTAAAGCACAATGTCTGGCATATAGTAAGCCACAGATTAAGTTTTCTTCTTTTTATCCTGTTGGAGAGTAAAGATGGGTGTGGGGAAAAATGAAAGAGGCTTTGAATGAATTTTCCCACGTGCACCTGTTTCCCAGACAAACCTACTCATTAGTGTCTGCAACACATCCTGCTATTTCAGGCATCTGAGTCTTCACATACTTTGTCCTCCTGCCTGAAAACTCCACATTTGGGTCGAATCCCATCATCCTCCCCTGATCACCCCAAGGTTTTTTCCTCCTGGACACTCTGCCCTGCCACCTCCTCTGTGATTCTTGTCTTGCCTCCCTTAAAACTGTTGGTACATTAAACACTAACTGAATATCAAAATATAACTAATACTGGTTTCTCACTTGGTATTCAGCATTATGCTAATAACTTTATTTATATCATCTAGTTTAATCCTTCTCAAAAATGACAATATGAAATAGGTATTATTTCCAGTATTTACATGTGAGAATGCTAAGGTTCAGAGACAAAAGAAGTTGACTTCCCCCAATTCCCAGAGGTAGTGAGTGGTGGAATTGGAATTTTACCATGTGATTCTTCAACTCATGGACACTTTTATGCTAAACTGTGATTATTGATTAAATTGTCTGTCCCTTCAACTAAATTAGAGGCATATTCTTGGAGAAATGTTGTTTAGGTTTCATATAGATTGCCTAGAACAGCTTCTGGCAAAAGGGTTGATTGAAAGAATGAATGAATGAACAGTGCTTGAAGGAGGTAGCAAGAGGTTAGGAAACATGTGGCAATGTGGAACCAAACTGGAGAGGGCTTTCTGCAATACGCAGAGGAGTAAGGGCTTTATCCTATACAAAAAGGTGCTTTTGATGCATTTGACATTGAAAAATTGCATTTCAAGATCACATTTTCAAAAGATACCTATAGCAGGCAAATTTGAAGAAGAGCAAACTGGAGACAGAAAGAGCTCTCAGGAAATTCTCAAAGTAAATGTGAGCCAGAACCCAGGCCAAGACAACGGGAATGTCAACAAAGTACCACAAACCCACCACTTAAGACAATTTATGTTCCTATAGTTTCTCTGCATCAGAAGTCTGAGCATGGCTTAACTCAGACCTCTGCTTTGAATCTCACAAGATTCTGGCTGGGCTATGTTCTCATCTGGAGAACTGGTCTTCTTCTAAGCTCATGTGGTTATATTAGTAGAAATGGTATATTGGTATATATCATGGACATATTTATAGAATTTATATCCTTGCAGCTGGAGGATTGAGGTACCCATTTTCTTGCTGGCTGTCACCCTGGGCCTGGCTTATCCTTTCTGAGCTCTAGGGACTACCTACATTTCCTTACCACATGGACTTCTCATAGGCCCTCTCATAACATGTTAGCTTACTTCTTAATTCAGTAGGAGAACTTTAGTCCAGGCTACCAAGACCAAGTCTTGTATGACATACTATAGTCATGGTAAACAAGCCCATCACTTTTGCTGTATTCTATCATCTAGAAACAAGTCTCAGGTTTCATCTGCTTTCAAAAAGAGGGAACTATGCAAGGGTGTTATTCACTGCAGCTCACATTAGGGTGTGTCTGTGAGAGGATCCATTTTAAAGTCAGACATTGAGATTAAGTGTTGAGTGTTTCCATTCCAGCAACAGGGAAGCTGCTGAGTAGGGCAGTTCAGCTTTTAGGCTCTAAAGCCAAACCATCTGGGTTCTGTAAGGCCATGGGCTGGTAACATAGTCTGCCTGTGCTTTAGTGTCCTTGTGTGTAAATAAAGAAAATCAAACATTGCTGTTAAAAGAGATCATGCATTAGTAAGAGCTTAGTAAGTAATCATCATGTGTTCACCAATATTACCATATGCTATGATCTGAATGGTGCCCCTCCAAAAATTCATATGTTGAAACCTAATCACCAATGTGGTGGTATCAGAAGGTAGGGCTACTCAGAAGTGATTAGACTTGGAAAATAATTGGTTCATGGACGTAGATCCCTCATGAATGGAATTAGTGCTCTTATAAAAAGAGGCCCTGCCCCTTTTTACCATGTGAAGACACAGCTACATGATTGCATCCATGATCCAGAAAATTAGTCCTTACCAGGTGCTGAATCTGCTGGCACTTTGGTCTTGAATTTCCCAGCCTCCAGAACTGTGAGAAATAATATTTTCTTGTTTATAAGCTATCTAGTCTATGGTATTTTGTTATAGCAACCCTAACAGACTAAGACACTCATATGGTTTGGCTCTGTCCCCACCCAAATCTCACCATGAATTGTAACTCCCACAATTCCCACGTCATGGGAGGAACTGGTGGGAGGTAACTGAATCATGGGAGTTGGTCTTTCCCATGCTTTTCTTGTGATAGTCTCGTGAGATATGATGGTTTTAAAAACTGGAGTTTCTCTGCACTAGCTTTTTCACTTTGCCTGTCACCATACATGTAAGATGTGACTTGCTCCTTTTTGCTTTCCTCCATGATTGTGAGGTTTCCCCAGCCATGTGGAATTATGCATCCATTAAACCTCTTTTTCTCCCCAGTCTTGGGTATGTACTTAGCAGCAGCATGAAAATGGACTAATACAGTAAGTTGGGTTCAGTAGAGAGGGGCACTGCTGAAAAGATACCCAAAAATGTGGAAGTGACTTTGAAACTGGGTAACAGGAAGAGGCAGGAACAGTTTGGCGGGCTCAGAAGAAGATGTAAAAGTGTAGGAAAGTTTGGAACTCCCTAAAGACTTGTTGAATGGCTTTGACCAAAATGCTGATAATGATATGTGCGGTGAAATCCAGGCTGAGGTGGTCTCAGATGGAGATGAGGAACTTATTGGGAACTGGAGTAAAGATGATTCTTACTATGTTTTAACAAAGAGATTGGTGGCATTTTAGCCCTGCCCTGGAGATTTGTGGAACTTCGAACTTGAGGGAGATGATTGAAGGTATCTAGCAGAAGAAATTTTTAAGCAGGAAAGCATTCATGATGTGACTTGGGTGTTAAAAGAATTCAGTTTTAGAAGTGAGACAGAGCATAAAAGGTCAAAACACTTGCAGCCTGACTATATGATAGAAAAGACAGCCACTTTCTGAGGAGAATTTCAAGCTGGCTCTAGAAGTTTGCATAAGTAGCCAGGAGCCAAATGTTAATCCCCAAGACAATGGGGAAAATGTCTCCAGGGCATGTCAGAGAACTTTGAGGCAGCCCCTCACATCACAGCCCTGAAGGCCTAGGAGGAAAAAATGATTCTGTGGGCTGGGCTCAGTGCCCCCCTACTGTGTGCAGCCTAGGGACTTTATGTCCTTCATCCCAGCTGCTAAAAGGGGCCAAGGTACAGCTTGGGCAGTGGCTTCAGAGCTTGGACGCCCCAAGCCTTGGCAGCTTCCATGTGCTGTTGAGCCTTTGAGTGCACAGAGTCAAGTATTGAGGTTTGGGAACCTCTATGTTTTAGAAGATGTATAGAAACACATGAATGTCCAGGAAGAAGTCTGCTGCAGGGGTGGGGCCCTCACAAAGAACCACTGGTAGGGCAGTGTGGAAGGGAAGTGTGGGGTGGGAGCCCTCACATAGAGTCCCTACTGGGGTGCTGCCTAATGGGGCATGAAAAGAGGGCCACCATCCTCCAGACCTCAGAATGGTAGCCCCACCAACAACTTTCACCATGTGCCTGGAAAAGCTGCAGACACTCAACACCAGCCCTTGAAAGCAGCCGGGAGGGAGGCTGTACCCTGCAAAGCCACAGAGATGGAGCTACCCCAGGCTATGGGAACCCAACTCTTGTTTTAGTGTGACCTGGATGTGAGACATGGATGCAAAGAAGATCATTTTGGAGCTTCAAGATTTGCCTGCCCCAGTGGATTTCAGACTTTCATGGGGCCTGTAATCCCCTTTTTTGGCCAATTCCTCCTATTTGGAATGGCTATATTTCCCCAATGCCTGTACCCCCATCGTATCTAAGAAGTAACTAACTTGCTTTTGGTTTTACAGGCTCATAGATGGAAGGGAATTGCCTTGTCTTAGTGAGACTTTGGACTGTGGACTTTTGAGTTACTGCTGAAATGAGTTAAGACTTTGGGGGACTGTTGGGAAGTCATGCTAGTTTTGAAATGTAGAAAGGATGTGAGATTTGGGAGGACCAGAGGTGGAATCATATGATTTGTCTGTGTCTCCACCAAAATTTCATCTTGAATTGTAACTCCCACAATTCCTATGTGTTATGGGAGGAACCCGGTGAGAGGCAATTGAAACCTGGAGGCATGCCTTACCCATGCTGCTCTCATAAGAGTGAATAAGCCTCACAAGATATGATTTTTTTGAAAACTGGAGCTTCCCTGCATAGGCTCTTTCTCTTTTTGCCTGCTGCCATCCATGTAAGACGTGAGTTTCTCCCCCTTGCCTTTCTCCATGATTGCGAGGGCTCCCTATCCATGTGGAACTGTGAATCTATTAAACTTCTTTTTCTTCCCTGTCTCAGGTATGGGGTACATCCTTGTCAGCAGTGTGAAAACAGACTGATACAGACACTATACATTGATAGAAGTGGACTTCACATTCCTTTCAGCTTCACCAAACTTTAGATGACCCCTTACCTCCCTTTCTTAGAGCATTTGCTTTAGAAAGCTTACCATTTATCTGGGAACCCGAGTTCAGAAGTTCATGACCAGCTGGACAACATGGTGAAACCCCATCTCCACTAAAAAATCCAAAAAATAGCTGGATGTGGTAGTGGCCACCTGAAATCCCAGATACTCATGGCTGAGGAAGGAGAAATGCTTGAATCCACTAGGCAGAGGTTGCAGTGAGCTCAGATCATGCTACTGAACTCCAGCCTGGGTGACAGAATGAGGCTCCATTTCCAAAATGAATAAACAACAAAACAAAACAAAGCAAAAAAAAGAAAGCTTACCATTTGTAAATTCTTTCTAAGCCCCTTTGAAATGTAAATCTTCCCCCAGCCTCTGGCCACTTTCACAACCCTTGAATGACTTTCTCAAGGACCTGGGAGACATCTCTTTGAAATATAATCATCAAGAAAGATAGCCCTCCCATTTCCTACACTCTTGTAGGGTAGAAGTCTAGCTTTGATAAGAATAATTAGCAAACACAGATGGCCTAACCACACTGACCAACCTTCCTGCTAGTCTTCTAGTATTTTTCTGCAAGTTCATCCCAGTGCTTAGAAACCGCTCACCTTTTCTTTCAGTGGAATTGAATTCAATCTTTCTCTCCAATTGCAATCGTCTTAAATAAAGTCTTCCTTGTCTATTTAACTCTGTCTGATCCAATTTTTCTTTGACAATATCACAGCAATCCATATGGCAACACTCCTTTTCTAAACTGGCTCATGGGTAGCAGCTTTGGAACATGGCCAATAGGCAAAAACAAAACTCAATGAGTTTTGGCATCCTCCAGCCTCCCCTTTTCTATATCTATTCCCATGAGTGACTATTGCCCTCATGAATATTAAGACCTTTCACTTAGTGCCTAGACTCCAGATCTATTTTTTCTTTCTTCCTGTTTGGTCCATACAATGACTGCAATATAATACAGGATGCCAAACAAAAATTTCTCATAGGGCCAAATGTCAGATTATGGCTCATTCATTGTATTATCCCTTCTAGGAGAATTTCCATTTTAACAAGATGAATTTTCTTAATCCAAAATACTTTTTTAATCATAAAATTTTATCACTAATTTCAACCTGGGAGAAGAGGCATTATTAGACATTGGCACTTCCTGGAAAGTTGTAATTAAACAAGCTGCAACGTATTTAGCCTGCACATAGGTGCTGATTGGTAGAAATGAGGAGAACATACATTTATGGGATTAGATACATTTAGGGATTAGAAAGTAGATCTACTGAGAAATAAAGAGAAATCCAACTCTAAGTCATATGGGCAAAAATTTTACTGTAGCTTTGAAACACATAGATAAAATGAGATGTATCTTCACTTATAAGTGTCCAAAAGTTTGGAAATAATGTAGCTTGTCTAATATCATATAAACATCACAGAATCTTTATCTTAGGTATAAGCAGAATTATTACCAGTTTAGAACACATGCTTTCAGAGAGTTGCTACTCTCAATGGCTAATCGTAATTATAGAGGACATTGATGTTGAAATAAAAAAATGTATTTAATTGAGAAAATGTGTGACTAAATAGCAGAAACCTCTCTTGCACATGTGTGTGTGTGTGTGTGTGTATATTGGGGCTAGTACTCAGAGTTCCTATATTACAGAATATACCTATACCAGATCTTTTGGACTCAAGGAGGTGAGCAGAAATAGTAGGAGGATACTCTTTTGACTGAATAGAATGTAAATATTTCAGAGTACAGGGTCTGCATTTCTGAAGAAAATGTCAATTCTTTGCGATTTTTGATTTGGAAACATAGTTTGTATGACCCTTGCATTTTAGAATCTTGATTATTAGCTCTTTTAGCAGAGAAACCTGCTTCTAGGGGGCTTGTTTTCATGAAACTAGAAATTCTATTTCTAAAATCAAGAATCAAGTAAAACTAGCTACATCCCCAGCTTAAATTTTTTTTGATGCTTTAAGAGAGTAAAAAAGGTGGTGGGTTGGAAGAATGAAAACAAATTGAAGAAGTAAAAGTCCATAATGAGGCACAAAAACTCAGTCTTCTTAAAACTCAAAGATGTAGTATTTTCTTTTGGTCTTCTTTGTGCTGTTTGAGAATTTCTTGGTCATTCAGGTGACTTGTTCTTACAAAACCAGGTTCTGTCCAGCTGTTTTTGAGACCTGGGATTTGAAGTGCGAAGACAGGTTGTGACCTCACCCTGTGTGTGTCACACACATTTTAGCACAATAGGACTAAGAGTTCTAAGTAGAGCTTTCCACTTGCTGAAGACTGTGCTGTTCCGTGGAAGACAGAAGTGCCGGGGAGAGGAGAGTTATGTTTCAGTGGCAGCATGAGTTAAGTAGCATGTTAGGCACCGTTCCACTAAAGGAGACCTTGTGAGAAAACGCCAGCTCCTTAAATCTCCTCACACTTTCATGCATGAGACTATGTCAGTGATAAATGACGTGGAAACTAAAACACAGTGAAGTACTTCACACGGTCTCTCCAGAATTAAGCTGGTCACGTATAGATCTAGAAGTCAACCTTTTCAATCTGCAGGGAGCAGCCAAGATCATGACCTACAACCAAAGCAGAAGAGAAGGCTTAGCTTGAATAAAAGAAAAAATGCTATGAGATAGGCAGCCTCTTACTTTATTAAGTAGAGAGGCTGGGGCAGGAAATTAGATTCCAGGTCAGTGTGCACAGAGACTTTTGATATGTTTCAAAATACCTGGCCTCGACTTTCTGAAATTACCATGTGCATGCATGCATGTTTATGCATGTGAGGGTGTGTCTGTGTGGTTCTTGAGTGTGCCTTTAGCATGCAGGAACCCCTTTATCCAAGGTTTTGTTTTCCATGGTTTCAGTTCCTTGTAGTCATCTGGTCAATTGTGATCCAAAAGTAAGTGAGTATAGTACAATAAGATATTATGTGAGAAAAAGAGAGACCAGACTCATATGACTTTATTTTTTTACAGTATATTGTTATAATTGTTCTATGTTATTGCTAGTGTTGTTAATCTCTTACTGTACCTAATCTATAAACTAAACTTTATCATATGAAAAAAACATAGTAATTTAAAAGGTTCAGTGCTATCTGTGGTTTTGTCATAGGCATTTGAACCAGAGCGACTCCATCTTGAATGGGTGCTGGGTAAAATGCGGATGATACCTGCTGGGCTGCATTCCCAGGAGGTTCGGCATTCTTAGTCACAGGATGAGACAGAAGGGGACTAGCAGGCGACTAGCAGAAGTCATAAAGACCCTACTGATAAAACAGGATGGAGTAAAGTAGCTGCTAAAACCTACTAAAACCAAGATGGTGATGAAAGTAACCTCTAGTCATCTTCACTGCTCATTATATGCTAATTGCAAAAGGCATTTCCACCACGCCATGGTAGTTTACAAATACCGTGGCAATGTCTGGAAGTTACCCTATATAGTCTAAAAAGGGGCGGAGCCCTCCATTCTAGAAATTGGCCGCCCCTTTTCTGGAAAACTCATGAATAATCCACCCCTTGTTTAGCATATGATCAAGAAATAACCATAAAAATACCCAACCAGCAGCCCTTGGGGCTGCTGTCTATGGAGTAACCAGTCATTTGTTTCCTTACTTCTCTAATAAAGTTGCTTTCACTTTACTCTGTGGAATAAAGGAATTGCCCCGTAATTCTTGCACAAGATTGAAGAACCCTCTCTTAGTGTCTGGATTGAGACCCCTTTCTAGTAACAGTTTCAGGCATCCACTTGGAACATATCCCCATGGAGACTGGTGGGCTACTGTACCTTATTTGAAGGGTCTCCTCAGTGCTGACGACAGTGTCTTTTGCTTAGGCTGGGCAGAGAATAGCCTGTGGGCTGTACTTTAGGCCTCATCAGAGCATCCATCACCTTTCATTCTCCCTGAAAAATGAATGCTTCAAGCACAGAGCCCTTCCTCCCACTGCTATCTGTGCTGGGGCTCTGCACAAAGCAGGTGTCCCACCTGGGTGGTCCTGTGCTGCTGGGGACAAGCTGCGAACAGATGGTAAAGATGGGGCAGGGATATCTTGGCTGTTGAACAGAATTGTGTAATTTTCTGATTTCCCAAGTGCTTTTCCAAAATCCTGCTCTCTGACACAAGAGTTAAGCCTTTAATTTTGCAGAGAAATCAGAGCTGGCTGGGGAAGAATAGGACGCATCGGCAAAAGGGACTCCTCGGGGACTTGAAAGAAAATGGGAATTGCAGTAAATGTATGTTCAGGTGAAGGTCTGGGAAGTATAAAGCTGGACACCCTTGTCACTGCTCTAAATGTCTTCCCATTTCCAATGGCATCTTTTTTTCAGTCTTATAACATTATTCATGCCTTGAACCTCAAAAATGACATTATACAAAGTAAAATATGAAGCATATTTTCCATAATCTTCAGGGAATCAGCATGTTAACTGTATACCCCTCAAATGCACAAACTATTATTTGCAATCATTGGGGTGTAAAGACTGTCTGGTTGAGGAGAAAGAACACCACGCTAGATGTGAAAAGTCCTTTTCAACTTAGGGCCCCATCACTCACCCCTGTGTCCCAGTGAGCAAGAGGTTCTTGACTATTCTGTATTTCACCTGAACAGTAGTGTGGTAGAAATCTACAGCATATCTTGCCTTACTTATTCATTGAATAAAATGTAGCACTTTTAAGGTAAGATATGCTTTTTATGCTTACAGGCCAGGCACAGTGACTCACACCTGTAATCCCAGCACTTTGGGAGGCCAAGGCAGGTAGACCACTTGAGGTCAGGAGTTTGAGACCAGCCTAGCCAATATGTTGAAACACAGGCTCTACAAAAATTAGCCGGGCGTGGTGGCATGCCCCTGTTCCTAGCTGCTGCTCAGGAGCCTGAGGCAGGAGAATTGCTTGAACCGGGAGGTGAAGTTGCAGTGAGCCAAGATCCCACCACTGCACTCCAGCCTGTGTGACAGAACGACTCTCAAAAAAAAAAAAATTAAAAAGTAGCATGTAGACATATTCTGTGGGTTACAGAACAATTGATTACCATCCATGCTGATTTTCTTTGTTTGTCTCCCATATGTCTGTGGAGCAGGAAAATAATGGCAAGAGAAAATAATTGTGAGTAGTCATTGCCTGTTCTTCTATGGCATTCCTCTTAGGGGAGTGTCTGCAGTGTATTTTGACATTTAATTTTGATATTTTACTGTCAAAACAATAGAATATGTATTAAATCTAAAACACCATTCAGCATCCTACCATCTTAATTCAAATATTTAATTTCTTTTATATTAACTTTTGGTTTAAATTTTTATATATATTCACAGTTCAAATAGGTGCAATCACATTACACTGTACTTTTTTTAGTTAACATCATATGGTAAACATTCGAAGCATTTTTGCATGCTTCTCCCTAGTCTTTATAATTACTATTTTCCTAGATTCGTGATGGTGCATCAAGTTGATAGATCATACTTAACCCCCTCTTTCTGGGCAGTGAAGCCTGTAAAAGGTGCTTTTTATCCATCTTCATAAATGTGGCTATGGAGTCTAGCAAGCTTGGGAGCCTGCAAGAAATGTTATAGATTTTGGTTCCCACATTAAGGAGATGCAAGCTGGCCTTCACTTCTAGGGCTGCATGACTGAGGTTGGGTACCATTCTCCTCGACTCTTCCTCTCTGTTCTCTCTTTTAGGTTCCTCTCCATGAAAAAAACTAGAAAGGAAATCCAATCCACTGTGCATAGGATGTGAAACCTATGTTCTCCAAAAGAAATCTAATGTGCTTGAATGAAAAATTCTCCAGAGTATCAATTTGATTTAACAGAACATATTAAGGTGCTACTATATGGTAAAATTGCCACAATTAACCTCAAAAGCTCTGGCTCAGAAAGACCTGGGGTTATATTTCTGCTCTGTTCTATAATGATTGAATAGCCACATCAAGTTACTTGGTACGTAGCACAAAGCAATCCTTCAATAAATGTGAGTTAGGTTCATTTTTCTTTTAATAATCAGAGTAACTTGGCTAGCCCTGTGTTATTCTCCCTCCTTGTACTGGGAAGGAAATGGAACCTCAGAGGGTTTCAATAACCTGTCAGTCATTCATCTAGTGGATGTCAATACCATAGTTCAAACTGGGACCCTGCTGACTTCAAACCCATGCTCTTCTCATTCTTGCAAACTCTGGAGAATTCAAGATGAATAAATAAAAGTTCTTGATGTTCAGAATTCCATAATGTAGGAAGAACTACCAAGCATGAACATCCAGGATGAGAGATGGGGCACTCTGAGGACAGAGAAAGATGTAGGAGCTAGTGTTGGAGAGACCACAAGGTGAGCCCTGCTTGGGGAAAGAAGACCTTGCCGAGGAGGTGGCCTGTCCTGGATTTGCCACTCCTTCCTGTACCAGTAGCAATTGTGAATTCCAGGAGAGCCATAGTCGAAATGAACTTAATATTTCTTCAGACGAGAAAAGGTGCCCTTAGGGAAGAAACACCTGGTTGGGCTTTGACATTCAATTTCCAAACACTTTAGCTTCCAAGAGAACTCTAAAGACACCTTCCTCACCTGCTTTCTGCTACATTTCTCATGCCCCCTCTCTCTACCCCACCCTTTCCCTGCAGGGTGCTGCTCCCGTCACAGGTCATGGATTTTGGGAAACCGAATTTCTGACCTAGGCTTTTTTAGCAGGAAGGCCAAAGTGGAGGGTGGAGCATGGGAGAATACAATGAATGACCGAATGAAAAATGGCACATTCCTGCTTGTCTCTCCTTTCACTCATTGGCAGCCAGGTTAATGGAAGGAATTGTATTACATGAAAAATAGAAAAGGAAAATGTTAAACAACCACCACCACCCAGTAAAATCCATGTAGTTTGGATGATCATTTTGCTTTGATGGAGAGTTAAAAAGCCTCCTACTGTTTGGTGCTGAATTAGTATTTGGAATGATCTGTCTTTCAGCACTGGCTGTCCCATTGCATTTGCCTACAGGGGCTCCTAAGAACATTCCTAAGTCCTGTCTTTTGAGTAAGTTGGGAAGAAGAATTAATCTGGGGAGTGACCCCACAGAAACCATGCTGCTTCATCTCTTGCACTTTATCGGCTACTACCAAGGACAACTTGTTCAAGTATCAGGGCAGATATAAATTATCATTTCCAGCCTCATGTAGAGGCAGCAGACACATGAGCCAGAGCTGCTCTGCTTGGAAGTATGTGGGCTTGGCCCTTGGTTGACTCCAGAAGGTTCAGTGGAGCTGGGAATTCAAGTCCATATGAATTTTTCCATATTAGTTCATACTTTTGCCTGTGTAATGATAGCAGCTC
Source organism: Callithrix jacchus (assembly GCF_049354715.1). Lineage (NCBI taxonomy): Eukaryota > Metazoa > Chordata > Mammalia > Primates > Cebidae > Callithrix > Callithrix jacchus. The sequence goes on from NC_133515.1 coordinate 92,440,686, forward strand.
CATCCCACTTGCCTGCTTCTGTATCTGCCTCTCCAGTTGGGCTGTGGGCTCCTTAAGGGAAGATGTACTTTATTTGTCACAATTACGGGTCCCCAGAAGCAGCTCAGTGCCAGCAAGGCAGAGTGAGTGGTAACAGGAAGAGTTCTGGGTGGAAGCTGCCTGAATTTTAATGCTGGTTCTGATCCCCACTCTGTGACTTTGGCCAAATTACTCAACCTTTTAAGCATCAATTTCTTCATCTATAAAATCAGGCAAATGTTTAGTGCTTATCGCAAAGGGCAGGTTCCTGGATTAACTGAGACCATTCTAGGCAACACTTGAAAACTTGAACCCTTTCACTAAGGGATAGGCATTACTACAGCTACTTTTATTGTTGCTTTTATGTTTTAAAAAAAAAAACAGAAATGAGAATGGAACTGTGTATGTTAGAGTGAATGTTCTGTTTTTGTTTCCTTTTCTTTCCTTCCTGTTCCGAGTTTACCTGGACCTCACAGGTTATGATTTCTTTGGACAGTGGGCTTCTGGATTATACCATCTGACATTCTATATATTTACTTGCATATTTATTTGTCACCTGTCTTCCTTTGATAGCAGGCAGGGGGCTTTCATTCTGGTTTGTCATCACATGGTACATAGCACATAGTAGTGAATTAGGGATTCAGTGATGGGAGCCATCTCTGGGGTTTTGCATTTTTCAGTCTCAGACACTAGCAGAGAAAATAACCTGTCAATTCCAAGTTCAAAAGCCCCGGGGAAGGGGGGTTCCTTGGCCTAGTTTGTGTCAAATGCCCACACTGTGTATAGGATGGGACCACATGGTTATGTGACCCTGATGAATGCGTAATGGAGGGAGAGGGGCAACCCTACAACAGAAAGGTTGTGCTGAGCAGATAAAACAGTAGACACTGAACAAAAATTATAGACTTCTTTCCTCTAAGGAGTTTACTTATAATAATTTTATCCTTTTCTCTCTAGTTTTGAATTTAGGAAGGGCAAGGCCATCTTGACCCAGAAAAGCCCTTTATGCATTTACCTGAAAGAGGATCACTTCCATCTTATCCTACAATCAGGCAGCAAGTATTTACTGAGTAATGATTGCCTCCCAGCAGCATGCAGTAAGTACCCTGTGATGTAGAGAGATAGACATGCAAAGCAGAGAAATAGATTTGGGAGTCATTTACATCCTGGTGAGAGAGGAAGTGCTGCAAGCAGATGAGCTCTCAGAGCAGACAGGTGGGGAAGGGAAGAAGACAATTCACAATCTCAGGAGACTTCACAGAAAGAGAGGGGCTGGCAACCATGTGCCGGCTGGAGCTGAGCGAGGACAAACCTCAGGAAACCCTGGTTCTGCAGGGACCTAGGATGCAAGAGGGGTCTACCCTCAAAGAAGCCCCTCCCACACATGCCACAAAGAGGAGACTGGTACGTCTGTGCATATCAGCATCTCGAGGATACAAGTTCTGTTTTGCCCAAATTTGCTTTTTCACTCTCGAATACAAGCTCTGCTTAAATCACCTCAGGCATACTTGTGACTAAAACTTCCAGTTCTTAAGGTACTCATTGCAGCCTTTAGTGGTCGTGAAGAAAAAATACCAACTTCTCTGCCCTCGAAAGAAACTGAAAGGACAAATGGTACAGTGTTGCTACCCTTCCTTGTGTGATGGTAGTTACTGTGAGTTTTCTTAACAAGCCTCGGTGAATCATCTGTTGTGCTTTTGAGAGATCTATAAACACGATAATTTCGGGAATACATGATGTCCATAGGGATATTCAAGCACACAGAATTCTTGCAGCATCTGAACTAAATTGATAGACTTTTAAAAATGATTGACGATTACCAATAGCTGGAGGTTTAAAGCTTATTTCTTGCACTCCGTGAATACACTGCTTCAACTTCTGTTTCTTAGAGGGCTCATGATTTATCCACTGCAGAAAAAACATTTCAAAAAAAATTTGGAGGGAAATTTGGTGAACCAAAGAAACTAGATTTGGTCAGATACTTGTTTGATAACTGAGTCACATATTGTTTACTTAGTTCACCTCTGTGAGCCACTCTACCTTGCCAAAGGCAAACTTGTTCATCCATAGAGCATGGATTAAACACCATAAGATGGAAAAGGCATATGCTTTGCATTCAGGGAAGTTAACAACTAATAAAGAAGGATAAGACAGCTACACAGATAACTGGCAACAGGTTCAAGGCAACAGGTGGTATATATGAAATCTCTAATGTATTTTCCAGCAGGGTAAAAATTAATATTTTTGAGTGAGTAAATAAATAAAGGCATGGACTAGAAAAGTGTATGTGATTTCGGAGGAGTGAGAGGGAACCTCATGAAATGATAGCATATACCTTCCTATTAGGGTTTGGGTTTGGGCACATAGAGATGAAGGGAGGAAAGAATAGCACACATGTGGGGAAGGGTATAGGCAGAAGCATTGAGAGGGGAACTGGAAAGACTGGGGAGGCCATGCGGGGAGTTTTCGGACAAAGGCAGGCAGGATTGCCCAGAGGATATAAAAGATCTTAGGGAGTCATTGTGTTTATCATGGCTCCACACGGTGTGCTAGAGGACTTGATTCTCATTTATACAATAGATAATGAGCTCTTTCTCTGGACTTAATAAGTCTTACAGCAGTCAGTCTATCTCTGCACATAAGTTACAAATTGTATGGGGTCTCCAACAAATTTTTGTTTCTTTCACAATCATAAGCTCAGGTAGAGATGGTCTACAGCATTTAAAATAACTTGAATAAAGAGGGCAGCAATATCTACAACTATCTGTATAGCATTCTCATTGGAAATCCTTTAAAAAATAGACATTATCTACTTTAAACAAAGTGGTGTATGGTGTCTTTTGCACAGTATCCTAGAAGCCTTTTGGTATGAAGAAATAATTTCTATTTAAAAATATTCCGTGATTTCAAATTCACCAACTATATGAAAGGAAAATATTCCACATTTGTTCTTATCTTTTGTTTTGAACACATTGGAAAAAATTGGGTACCTCTTTCAAGCACAGACAGTCTGAACATTCTGAGATGGAAGTTACCTTTGGAGAGCTTCAGGGATTTTGTACACCATGTCTTTACATTGTGATTTTCTGAAACCTTCCTACTTAGTGTGTGATAATTTGCTTGAATCCTAGATACTAGCAGCTGTTGGAAGAGGAGAACAGAAACATAGATAACTGATGGAGATGTTTCATTTGAATAAAGCAACGAGCCTAAATAGATAACTTTATTGGCTTACTGAATTGTAGACCAACCCTGTTTATATTGCAGCTGGGGCCATCAGTTGGCTTAATAATATTTAACTACCTTATATACTATTTGAAATAAATGGGGGTGGAAATAAATAGATAAATGATTAAGTATCTAAATACAATGTGTCAGTGATGTGTCAGTGAGATATCAAACTGGTTTAAGTGAAAGAAGCCATCACAGAGACAGCAATTTATTGCTTACTAAGTGAGGGAGAACTTTGCTTGTGAACCTGCTCACTCTAAGCAAAGCAGAGACCTAATTGTGTAGGGGTTCAAGAATCCTGGAGTTGAGGGATCAGCAGAATTTCAAAAGCAAGAGTGTTTAGATATTGGTTGACCTTTAGCTGTGAAAGTGTGGTTCCTGAAAAATCATTGTGACTCACAGGCTGATTTTCAGAAATACTGGGTTGTAACATATTGGTTGACTTTTAGAAACATGGTGAACCATGCAAAGTTGTTACAGATCAATTAGGGTGGTTTTAAAGTTCGTTCTGGGCATTACTTGCTGCTGTGGCTGAAGAAAAATCACTGATTTCCTATAAAGTAAGGAACTTCTGTTGTCACTTGAAACCATTGTTATCATCCTCCATGTCTGAAATTTAAAACTCTTGTCTGACCTTTTTCTTTTTCTTTTTCCACATTGAGGAATATAGTGAGAAAGGGATAAAATTCTTTTTACAAGATAAAGTATGAAAAAATACCAAATATTAAAATAGGCTGTCAGAAGTGTTGACAAGTGAAGATCACAAGTGATACATGAATCGTTAACTTTTGAATTAAAATTTTCTGTCTCTGGCTATATTATAGGACTGGAATAGTTTAAGTTTGACTAGGTATTTGCATTGCCTTCCAGATTATATAGAGCACATTCATTTACTTCAGATCTGCTGGAGAAAAATGGACACGATAAATTGAATTAGTTTGATATATTAGTTTGGAAGAAATAAAGGCAGGAAAAAGTGTCAGGTTGAAATAATAATTCTTTTTATTTCTTCTTTGTAAAAACTCTCCTTTGAAAGAATCTTGTATTCAAGGGCTCTGCAATAATGAGGATGGTGTGAGGGTCACTGTCTGGTGTGTGGCTCAAAGCAGCGTAAAGAGGAAAAAATAATTTGAGAGTGAGCAAAACGGTTCTTCAAAATAAAAAAAAGATTTATTTTTATTCTGCAAACATCGGTCTAAGATTAAGCATTCAGATTTTCCATATGTACTAAGGTAAGCACATTATGTTGTAAGGATCTTCTTGAAGCTTAGCTATTAGTAGCCATTGGAAGATGGGGACAGAAACATGGGTGACTGAAGATGTTTTATTGAATAAACCAGCAAGTCTAAACAGACAACTTCACTGGAGACCAACCTTCTGTATATTGCAGCTTGGGCCGCTGGTCAGCCTCATCTCAAGGTGTCTGATTTTGTACTATTGGAGAAATTTGTTATAACCCTGAGACCATACAGAGGACAACTAAAATATTCTTTCATTTTTAAACATCTATAATTGCTGAACACCCATGTGGCCCTCTAAAGACCCCACAGTTTTGTTAAGAAGAGAGTAGATACATGCCTGTCACATTAAAGAAGTGGACTCTTCAAGTGCATAGGAAGGGAATGTGGGCAAAGGAAGGAGTGAAGACGAAATCATCCCAGGGAGGTATTAAAACAGTCATGAGTGGAATTTGAAATGGATCAATGGAAGGGGATGAAACAAGAATGTAACAAGAACAGGGTTCAGGTTGTAACAAGAATATCAGCTGACAGAGCCACACAGTGAGTGGGAAAAGAACAGGAGATGAACCTGGCAGCTGTACCTCTGGGGCGGTGCCTGAAGCAGCTTCTTTCTGTCAATCCTAAAAACACAGTGAGGAAGAGGTGGAAAGGGTAAAAACAAGACAGAGAGAGAAGGGACCCTTTCTTTACAACATTTCTCCCCTGCTGGAGCTACACCTTTGAGCCCTTAAAGCACTTACAATCATTCTACTTAACGTTTTCTCACTTAATTGCATCTTATCCTGTATTGTTCTCTAATTGTCTCAGGTGTGTCTAAGTCAGGCTTCCTAGAGGGCAAAACTGCACTCTCCTCTCTTGGTTCTTCATGGCAGAGCTAAGCATAAGCCTGATAGCATAATTAAGCAAGCTCTCATTTCAGACTTGATTGGCTGACTGATTAAAATGGAAGTAAACAGCTTAGGTAATTATTTTTTCTATTGCTAAGAAGACTGGAAGACATTTATTTCATAACTGTTGCCAGATGAGTTTGAGAAACGTTATGGTTGCCTTGAATCTTTGGGCCTCAGTTTGACAATATGTAAAATTTGGCGATGCACTTTGGCAAACCTAGCATTGCCCCAGAAGGCAGGAGTTAAATGGACTGGGTGCGGCTCCAGCCTCCTCTTTGCAAAGTGTTGGTAGCATCGTGTGGAAAAGCAGTGCACAGTTTTGTGCATGGAATTTTAATGCCTGGGAAGAGCCAATATGAGGTATACTTTCTTCCTGCATTTAAATTCCTTTTTAAGAAGTGGTGAAATGGTGAAAGTATCTTGAAAAATGTTTTAGTATTTTACTTTTGGTTCCCAAATTATGCACTGCCTGGATTTGTGTACCCCCGGATAATGAGGGAACATCTCAGACTGGAAGATAACAATAACTCTTGAATAGGGTAAGAAAGTCATTTATCTTTCTGTTTCCACTCTGCCAGCAAGCATCTGAAAATCACTAACATTCCTATTTGAATACATATTTTGGTAAGATATGTTCATTTGAATTTCTACCCTCAATAACTTAGATTGTGATGGGAAAAAGGGAAAGAGATGAAATAGTTTTTATTAAGAATTTCAACTGCGTTTCTGAAAGTGCTGTTAGTATTAGAATATCTTTTTCTATTTGATATTTTCCCTTCTCCTGAATGGGTTTGATTTGAACAGTTAGCGAGGTACTGCTCTACAGGAATGTGTGCATATGAAATGACATAGAAAAAGATTGGAGATATCCCTCATCCTCTTCATACATTTATCACCTGCTCTCTGCAAGTGTTGCCAATTAAGTTATAGCTTTTTGTGGCCCAAAGCCTTTTTATTTCCTCTTTTGGATTTTGAAATGTAGATACTGGAGTATGGAAACTCAATCGAACTCTACACACCCTCATAAGAAATGCCTAACTTCTCCAATGAAGACATTTGAGAGGTTGCTAACGATAACAAGTCTTGATGGCCCATATGGAAGATGGGAGCAAGGTCAGAGTAACAGCTAAGCTGGAGAGGGGGTCTTCTCCCGATCGTGAACAGTGTTTAACCTAACAGCAAAGAAGTGACATGTTGGGGGGAAATCAACAAATAGTCACTGAGTGTCTCCTGGAGTTAGTCTCATATGTTGTGGGAAATATAGAGCCAAACAAGACAGGATCCCTGGTCTTGGGAAGCTCACAGGAGATTTCAGGAGGCTGATTGTTACAATACCAGGAGGAAAAAAATTGGCTCAAATGTAAGTCAAACTTAGCTGGATTGTACAATTTCAGAAGGCAGATGCATCGGACAGTGATCTAGGGCATGCTGGACTAAGCTTGAGATTGCAGCAGAACAAAAAGTGCCTATAAATATAATTATTATGAAATTGACATAATTTCTTCTACTCTCAGGCATTTCTTGCTGAGCTCAAATTCCCCAGGTTCCCTGACCTTGCTCACATAACTTCTTTTGTAGGCATGCATCTTCCCATCATCCTAATATTCTCTACTGTCTGTGAAAAAACTGCCTGAACTCTCGATTATATCTCTACAGCACAGAATATGTACTAACCGTCACCTCCCATGACCTTGGATAGTCTGCCTCTTTTAAAACAGGTCAAATTTGCATCAGATTTTGTCATGCAGCATCACACTGTAGACCTGTATTTAGTTTATGGGCAGCTAAGCCTTTTGTTTAATTTTCCACATGAGCTTTTGCTGAACCACATCTCCCAAGAGAATTAAAAAAAATTAAAATTTGGAAACCCTGTACAGAATTAGCTTAGATTTTTGTGAAAATCCAGCTAGTTCATCTTGACCTGTTGTTCTAATCAATCACATTTGTTTTTGAAAATCCTGGTAACATCACTGTATATACTAATAGCTCTTTTCTGCCTTTAGGTAACCACTATCAGAATTATTTAGAAATCCATGCTTTTTCTTTTTTTTAACTCTCATTGTAAACTGCTTGGAAAGAATCTGAAATTAGATTTATTCACTCTTCTTGCTATAGGAAAAATGGTGCATATTGCAAAAAGGCCATTTATCCTCTGTCACCATAACAATCTGTTGGCCTCAAATCAAATCTCCAAATAATCTTTTATCACTGCCTTTTATTTTTCCTTTGTGGCTAAAATGAAGGCTTCTTTGATTTGAATTTGGTTTCTAAAGAGTTTGCCTCTTTATAGGTCAGGTGTTATTTGGTACAGAAATCGTCAGCTTAAGTATCCAGAGTTGTAGTTTAACACATTTCTGAAAAGGAGCAATAAAAAATACCATCTCCCCCACTGTGCCTTCCAAAATGACTTATGTTGCTTTATGCTAATATTAACAGGCTGCTTCAGGCTGGAACAACATACTGGAAAATTGTGGTCTGCCATGCATTTCCTTTGATGTTATTCCATGCCAGATCAGCAGGGAGTTTGCCCAGCTTTGGCTGGGTGTAGTTTTCAAAGTTCAAAACTGTTACTTCAGTACCACTTCTTGGGACAGCTCCCAGTACACCTATATCCTCTTCCATTTCATTTTAGACTTAGAAAGGACAGCTCATGTAAAACAACTGTATTGTCATTGCCCCTCTTTTATCTAGCACTCACTTTCTGATTTGTTTGCATAGAGTTGCTTATTACTATTATTATTTTAAGCACAAAGAAATTTGAGAGGAGGAATGGCACATTGGCCATAAAAGCTACATTATTAGATGGCTCTAAAAGGCTCTGTAAAAACATTAGCTACAACCTTCACTTTAATAACAGTATAACCATTCCCTCACCTCAAACATTAAAATTACCACCAAATGGAAAAAACATTACTTAATGAGCCTAAGTATAATAATAATCCCAACCAATATGTGCATTAAATACTTTGTCTGTTTTATCCCATAAAATCCCTGTATTAAGCCCACAAGGTTGGTGCCTTGATCTAAGGTTATTTGCTCAGGTTTTCAGAGTAGAATGCCTGGGTCAAATCTTGACTCCACTCTTTTCTCCTGCGTGAAATTGGTGAAATTTCTTAACTTCTTCAAGTCTCAGCTTTTCTATTTATGAAGCTAGTTGCACAATATATCTTACGGGTTGTATTAGGAATTAACATAAGAAAATAGATGTAAAGTGCATGGAAAATGCTAAGTAGAAATTCGTCAAAGTGCCTGGAAAATGGTAAGTAGAAACGGCTACCATTTAATGAGTGCTTATGTGTTTTACCCCTGTCCTAGAACTTTATGTGCCATATTAACTTAATCCTCATAGCGACTATTATCTTCAGTTATGTATAAGGAAAGGGAGGATGAGTAAGGTACAATAATTGCTCCACAGGTACACAACTTATTGAGACATATGTAGCAACTACAGAACTTAAATCTGGAAATATATGCCTCTAGCTTTTATTAAATGTCCAATAAACATTCACTTTGTTGTTGTTAGCAATGCAAGAAGAAGACTAGAAACCCTTCTCTGACATAGTAAAAGATGATTCAGCAATTGTTTAACAGAACTAAATATATGGACACAATCTAGTTAGCATGACAATTACTGCAACTAAACCACTTTACTGAGCACCTTAGGCTTGTTTCTTCTAGAGTATCTTCGCAGCAGCCCCATAGGGTCCCTGTCATTGTGGCCTTTGTTTCCCTAAGCAGGAAACTACAGCAAGAGCTCCTAAGATTGTGCAGCAAATTAGGAGCAAAGTCAGACCTATAGTTTGCAAACTAAATCTCTCTGATCTGCATGATGTTTCCCTGGAAGAGCATATACTCAATAAAAGGGATTGTTGAATAAATGAAAGAATCATGCAGAAATGTTTTACTCAATGTACTAGAGCTGTCCAATAAACCACTATGTGATGCTGGGAATATTCTATATCTGCAGTGGCCAATACAGTAGCCTCTAGATACATGTGGCTATTGAGTACTTGAAATGTAGCTACTGCAAAGATTTTTATTTATTTATTTTTTAGTTTTAATTAATTATAGTTACTGTAATCTTAAGTGATAGAGTCAGGCTTCTTTCTAGACCATGTCACTCACATCTTTTCCCACAACTCTTTTCCTCTAGATCTGGAACTCATGCTTAAAATCCTCCAGTGCTAGATGCAGGTGTTTGGTGACTCGCCTTCAATTAATAACAACACAAAATATGTTTTTTTCCTCACTCTCCATCAGATACAGCATCTAAAGCTGTGTTCCATTTATTCCATTTCTGGTCAGGGAGGATATCTTACAAGTGATTTGTACAAACCGTCAGCCATAGCATTAAGAATGATCAACCTTAAAACAACACCAAATGTTATAATAGATTTGCTGCCTTGTTTTCACATTGAAATCTTTACTTGTGATGCATGTTCCATAATAAGGGATCTTTGGCTTGCTGTACTTGATGCCACAGAACCATCAGTATCCACTATTGACAAGCTGTCAACAACACTGTAGAATTATCTGCCAAGTTGTATGTAATTTCTTGAGAACAGTGTTTCCAGTAACAAGAAACAAAGCATATGCCTTGGAACTTTGCAGATATGAAATATTTTTCTGCTTCTTAATTTGTAATATCCCTATCTCATGTATGAATTGAAAAAGTCTTAAAGGACAAAGCTGGAAGAGCAGAATAAAAGAAATGGAAGTAACATATATACCCTGAGATCAGTTATATTTTTGAAAAAGCTTTCTTTAGGACTGAAAGAAATGAATTCAATCAGATGAGGGTATGAGGACTCTTTCAATTGGCAGAGACTCAATGTTATATTGCAGAAAAGAACCTTGTCTTGATAGACAGCTTGGGGAGAAAAGGGAACACACCCTTTCTGTTCTTGCTTTCTGGCCCACAGGAAGATGGAATTTTGTGCTCTCCTCATTTACCTAATGTCAATGAACATTTCTTGCTCTTCTGTTTCAGAAGAACAACATGTTATACAATTATTGGTTATTTAAGGACAACATTGTACTAATAACCATTAAAAGTAGCTTATCAGCACAAATATCTTTCTGTCACCAAATCCTATTTCAGAACTCACAAAATGGGTACAAATAATCCTGGCCTCAGAATCTCAAAAAACGATTTCTTTTGAAACACTGTGTAACCTTTATAGATGTATGCTTTTCTTTCGGTCTGTGACAACTGACTTTTCAAAGCCATTTACTTACTTACTTGTATTTTGAAATATATGCCTGATATGGGAGGAAATGGGTAGGTGACACATTCTCAACAATAAGACCAATATAGCCATATGGTCAGAGATCATCATTGAAGGAACGATGGATGATAAGCAATAACTGTGAATGTCTTCTTATGTCTGTCCACCTCACCTAAGAGAGTGCTGAAGAAAACATCACCACCTGGGAAGTCAGAAGACCTGGGACAAACTCTGGTCCTAACATGTAGGTTAGTTATTGAATCCCCTCTATTTCTTTGTTTGCAAGGAAGGGATGATAACTTCTCCTACCCATATCTCAGTGCTATTTGCACAAACATCCAATAAAGCAATATTTGTAGAAATACTTAGGGAATTCTGCTGATTTAAAAACACTGTGATTTGTGTACAGATAGCACTGCAAATATAAATTTTCAGCAGTCGGATGACATAGATACTGGTAAGAAAGATATTTTTGAAGGAAAAAGAATAAAACCCCAGAGAAGGACTGTAGGAGGGAGAAAGACATGGACAAGCTTTGCATTACGTTTAATTATGGAATGTGATAAAAAATTTCCCAGGTCTGAGAGAGAGTAAATTATCACATACATTATAGCATTAATTCCAGGAATATCTTATTCTATAAATAAAAAGGCATCCTAATTCACTTTGAATGTTGTTAAACTTTTCATAAACCAGGATGGTTTATATGCATTATATCTACAACAATGAAATCCAACTATAAGTATTTTCCATATGTCAGGTTGAAAGGATAGTTTTCCAAAGGAAAGAGGACCTATAATGAAGTGTCCTGATTTTTCTTGGTATGTATTGTGCATGGACTTAGCTCCCCAATCAGGAAAACATGCTGTTGAGTTCTCATGCATCAACAAAGTACAAGCCATCACCAATCTTCCTGGGGAAAAAGTCTATGTGTGCGGCAATAATAATATAAGAAAAAAAATTGTAAAATGAAAGGACAGAGTTTCCTGTTTGTTATTTTTCAAAATAATGACTGTGGTTTCTCTCCCCACAGAAAAGATGCTATTTATTTTTTAATGATGAGCTGTTTCCCAGAGAAACAAAGTGGCATTCTGTCGACACCATATGGCGGCAGAAAAACAGATTCCACCGTGTTCCATTTGTTAGACTGTCTTCTGCATTTCTGTATCCATAATTTATGTGGGGGCCTCTGTGATTGCCAAAATATTCAAATGGATTTCTCTTAGCAGGGCAGCCTGCATGGGGGGAGAAAGGTTTTCAAAACAGCAGGACCTGAACAGTCTCCTGCTGCTTGGAGAAGAGAACACTTCCAAGCTTCTGTCCTTCTGGCGGCTTTCATTGTAATACTAATTTACATCCTTGGTTTAGGGACCATGTTTGCATTCAGAAAAAGCAGCTTATGTTCTTTTATGCTAATACAATCATACTTGAATTATCACCCACACCCTTAAAGTCATATTACTCCTTCTGCCTTGGGTGTAAGCAGAGAACCTGGCCTTTAAGAAATTAAAGAAAGCTAATACATAGCAGCAACTGAATGATACCATTTTGAACACATTGATTCTGCAGCTGGTTTCCAAAAAGACATCTGAAGTGGTTATAGATACATTAAAAATAGTGATGAAAGGCTTCCTGTGCTATCTAAGCATATGATTACAGTCTATGTATTCAGAGGCTGTTTTCAGTGGAAGTTCGAGTGGTATTCTCTGGTGTGTAAATAGAAACATGTCAAATACATGGTACAGAATATAAAAAGGGTATTGATGAGTCAGACTAATTGATGTTTTGGCAAAATGGAATGTCTGCATAAAGTTACATGTTCATATGCATAGTTTAGAGAACAGTAATCTGAATCATAAGGCTTCTATTATGAATAATTTTTGAAAAATTCTGGAGAGTTTTGGATACCCCTTCAGTGAACTTAACCATTGCATATTTTATTGTAGTGAATTAGGGGAACATCAAAAAATTTCATATGGAGAAAGAAAAACAGATGTAGGAAATACTGTTTAATGACAGATGAAAGATATAGCAGCAGTGCAATAATATTTCTAGAAGGTTCTTTTCCTTAACCTGTGCAGGAATGGCTAAAAGTATAGACTAACCAATGAGATGGCTCATTATTTACTGTTTTTAGGTATGAATAGAAGGTTTAGGCTTTGGATTATAAGGGACAGAACTAAGGGCCCAGAGACTCTCAGTGATGGTTATTATTTACAAAGCAATTTATATAGATCCCTCAGAAGTGCTACTATTTTTCAGGATGAAGGGGAATGGAGGCACAACTGAACTCACTTTCCTGATGCTTTTTCCTGTCAAGAAGCAGAATTTGAATGGGCCTAAGGTATTGGTCTTGCTGACCTAAGTGTCCTAAAAGCTTGCTTTCCCATGAGAGAGCCTTCTAGTGGAGGCCTGGGAGACAGTGAAATACAGAGAACTCTCTTACTGGAGCTCTTGAAGACAGAGTGATCGTTGGTCTATCCAAATAAAGTACCTGAGAACCCTAGCTCTTATTTTTTATTTAAAATTTAAAATGCTTTGCCTGGAGATAGGTCAAAATGTCAGAAGCAGAGTCAAAAGTAATCTCAATTGGTTTGTCAACTTATTTGGTGTCCTATTAGACTTTGACCTGGTTCTAAATTTTGTTGTAATGTATGTATTGATATAACACTGACTAATTTCTCCAAATTGCAGAATACTTGATTTGTGCATTGTCGACATCTGAAAATTAGGACATTTCTAAGAGCCTCAGTTCTCCCAGGAAAGTTTATTGAAGGAAAGGATCTAACTTTAGTCACACCCTATGGTTAGAACTCAAATTTCATACTTTCCCTTTTTCAATTAAAAAGTTATACATTCAATTAGACTACATCTGTGAACCTGCTTTAGCAGTAATTAAGATGAACATTATGATATGGGTAATAAAAAGTAATAGTTTCCTCAATCTCTTGGGTTTTTTGAAATACATTTTCTCGATGGAAATCAAATTATTTTATGGCATAGAAGTGATTCCTCTTTATTCAATAGGTGAAACAATGCACGGGCTATTGCTTGTACAACTACTAAAGCCGAATCATTAGGAATAAAGTTTAGTAAATAAAGTTATTGGGTAGCTGCTTTTTCACAAAAAGGTTTGAATCTGTATTAAATTAGCAGGAAATACATCTAGAGTTTTCTCTAACTAACCTATCCTCACTGGAGAAAAGAAATGAAATGGCCTTATTCAAGGACATCCATTTGAAATCCATAAATATTTTATAAGGATGGAATAAATTGCGTATTTTCAAACAGGTGCTATTGTAAAAATTATTTTGATTTTCCTTTTGCCTCAGGGCCCTTGAACAAAATAACAATATATCATGTACATAGTACTTAGACATTAGGTTATGTCTGTGTTTTCCATAATTGGCTCAGGCAGAGGGAGGCTCACACTTAGGGTTTCTCTGCTGTCTCCCCAGTGTCTTCCTATAAGGAAAATCATGCCTTAAATAGAACCTGCATCTCATTGCTCATTCTGCAAATTGTCAATTGAAATGGTACCATTTCCTTCAAGATAATGACAATAGATTGAAATGTATTCTGCCAACTTATTTGATGGATAATTTCCACCCTCCATCAACACATTCAAATGTTCTCTGTATTTTATGGGTGTTTTTGCATTTGAAAAACAGCAGAAACTCCGTATTAGGAAAAATATTTTTTCTTTTTTATTTGTAATTCTGACCTCACTTTTCCTTAGGATTGTAGAGTTTCTATAAGTAATGTGTATATTATACAAGTTTAAGATGGAAAAATTGGCTCCTTCAATGAAATGATGCAAGAAAATATGGTGTTACTGTTCTACCACCTATTTACTTCTAGGTTGTATGTCCAGGGGAGGGAGAAATCTGAGCCGAGTTATCTGGACTCTGTTTCTCAGTCTTCTAGAAGACCAGTGTTACCCATTAATGAAGTTAAGTAGCAAACTGAGGTCAGGGCCTGATCTGTGATCAGAATCAGAAATCAGTGAGCAGCCAAAGACATAATTTTTTCACAAAGAGCATTAGGATGTGTTTGAGTCCAAGATGAGATCATTTTCTGGCCTTAGTCAGGTGGTCAGTAATTAGATAACACTGTAAAGTGAACCCATTTCTATGAATATAGAAGACTTGGAAAAGATGTGCACATCCCTAGTCTGATCACCATTTTCTTGAATGCCTTGAGATTCAAATCCTTCTGATACAGACTTTCATGGAGCTACTTTGAGTGGATTTCCATTCCTTGAAAACATATTTCCTGCTGTGGACAACCAAGGAGAAGTTGCCGGCTGGAGAAACCAGGTGACGAGGAACCAACAGAAAACCGTGACAACAAAAAGAAAAGTGATCGTTGGATCCTAGAAGTGATCGTTGCATCTCTGCTGACAGCCTCCTTTAAGAGAATTGCCCCGTGATCAAACTAGGGAGATCTACTGACCCCAAAGAAACAAATGCAAAAACCAGGCTTTTTCAGTCAGATACTTTGTTTTGGAAATTTGAACTAAGTGATACAGAAAATTATGCAAGCTTGTGGCTGAGTCGAGATGATTGTGATGCCAGAACAAAGATTCAAGTATTACCGCTGCTGCTTCTAAGGCTCCTGAGGTTTCTGGAGCTGTGCAGGGGTGGTTACATTACATTACTGGCCCTGAATCTATGTCTCTCTCTATCCAAATCCTTTGCCATGTAACTTTGCAATTCCTCCTACTAAAAGAGCAGAATATATTTCCCTTCTCCTAGATTTTGGGTTTGGCCATTTAACTTGCTTTGTCCAATAGAATGAGATGGAACTAACAGTATGCCAGTTTTGAGTTGAGACTTTAAGTGGCCTTGAATAGTTCTGCTTGCCCTTCAGTGCCTCTGCTATTGCAATAAGAGCATGCCTCAGTTAGTCTGCTGGTTGAAGGAGTATGAAAGACACCTGGAACAGAGCTAGTGCTATCACGTGACAGACAATAGAGAGAATTAGGTGCTCCAGTCACTGCAGCTTCAAGGAGAGCTGCCCAGCAGAACTCGACGTAGATCAATCAAACCCCACCAAACCCACAAACTCATAGGCAAATTGATGATTGCCATTATATACGCTGAGTCTTGTAACTGTTCGATAAGCAGCAATAGCTAATTAATAGATAAGTCCTCAGTTCTGATCACCATTTTCTTGGATGCCTTGAGAGTTGACTTCTTCTGATACAGCCGTGTTATGGAGCTACTCTGAGTGGATTTTCATTCTTTGAAAACATGTTTTCTGCCTTGGACAATCACCAAAGGTCCTTTTGATAAATCTGTAGCAAGGAAGAGCCCACTGTTTGGACCTGGTGGTAGAATGTTAAGAGATACCACAGAGACTATAGCAGTTCCTCTCTTTATTTCCAAATTAGTTTATGGAAACAATCTTTAAATTAAAAAAGTGGAACACAAAACAAAAGCTGGGATCAAAAACTCCATCTCTTAGTGAAGGACTTGCAGTAACTGAAGTCAATTGATGTAAAGAGTAGCTCCAAGAGCCTACTGTGGCATGTCCTTTTGAGTTTCAAAGAAACATAGAAGCAAATTCTTAGGTTTCTTTGTGGTCCTACAATTAAGATAACAGAAAGTTGACTACAGGATTTAAAGGTTGAAAGACATCAGGCTCGGTACACCATCTTTGCCTGGCATTCAGGGTCTCTGGAAGCTCTGCCATCTCTGCATATTGGATGGCACCGCCAATGCCTATACATATGTCTGACCTAATTTCCCTGCCTCAATGTTCTTCAGCCATGTTAATATCTTGAATTTAGTGTTCTGCTCTGAAGCCATGTTGCTCTTAAATGTGACTCATGTATCTCCCTTCTGATCACATAAACTCAAAGCATTTTAATTTCTCTTTTTAAAACATCTCTGGAGATATTTCTACAGATCCCAGGAAAAGTATGGGCTGAACCAATGATCAATTTAAGTCCAAATTACGTTTGCTTTTTAACTTCTTTGATGATACCAATTTTACCTAATATTTCCAGCACAATTTAGGAATAGTATTTCATCTTGTAAGTGATATAATATCTTGCTTTTTTCGTTTTCCTTCTTGGTGTTCTTAGTGTGGTAATAGAGTTGAAAGTGTTATTATGTAGAAGAATTCTGACCTTCTCCTTCGGGGCTGAGAGATCACACAGAGAGCAGCATACACAGGGCCAGCAATCAGTTCCCAGCGGAGCTAATTGATAAGGAACATATTTTATGAATGAAGTTACAAGATAAAAACTGAGACTAATGAAATACCCCAATGACTCCAAAGTAATTAAGGAAGGCATTCCATACACTACCTCTAATTAGACGCTGAGGCTGAGAATTTGCAATTGACTCCGTATTCTCTAGCGGGTGCTGACCCCTCGTTTAATACAACAACAACGGAGAATATTCACAGGAAAGGAAAGGAAAACCTTCTTTCTAAGGTGACAAGGAGCCATTTAAGGAAGGCTGGGGTGGGTATTACATAATTACAACCACAGTCAACTTCACTCAGTTTCTATTTTTCAAATGATTCCATCAGCCAAACAAGTTCAAGAGATACTTTCAAAAATAACTTTTGTTAAGACAACTCTTTTTAGTTTTAAAACAACAATAATAAAAAATAAGATCACACACCTTTTCAAAATGTGTTTACCTATTTTCTCTCATCAGTATTTTCAACTTCTTAATCCAATCTGAGTTTCCCTTGACCATTCTTTCTTTTTTTTTTTTTTTTTTTGAGATGGAGTTTCGCTCTTGTTACCCAGGCTGGAGTGCAATGGCGTGATCTCGGCTCACTGCAACCTCCGCCTCCCGGGTTCAGGCAATTCTCCTGCCTCAGCCTCCCGAGTAGCTGGGATTACAGGCACGCGCCACCGTGCCCAGCTAATTTTTTGTATTTTTAGTAGAGACAGGGTTTCACCATGTTGACCAGGATGGTCTCGATCTCTTGAGCTCGTGATCCACCCGCCTCGGCCTCCCAAAGTGCTGGGATTACAGGCTTGAGCCACCGTACCCGGCCAACTATTATTTCTATATAATGTCATCCTCCAAACTTTTATTGATTCGTATGCACTGAATGATGTATTAGCTCACTTTTCAGCTCTCTTTCAAAACGTTCTCCTTTAAATTATCCTCACTGAGATTTTATTGTATCTCAAAGATGTGGTGAAATCATCAAAGACAGAAACCAAAGAATGCATTTTAGTCAACAGGTATTTATTGAGTATCTAGTATTTGTTTCAGATATAGTGAAAAAGCAGATTTGACCAGGCATCCATGATCTAGAATTTTACAGTCTGTTCTTAGAAATGAAACACACAAAACAAGCCAGTAGCATATGACAGAACAGAATTACATGTGGGGCTGTGCAGCAGAATTTATCTTGTAGGAGTTTAGATGAGAGGAGATGAATGAGGCCTGAAATACCAGCAAAGGCTCCAGAATGGGAAGAGAAACTCGGAGGGTATGTAAAAGGTGCTGAATTTGGACAAGTGAAATGGAAAGTCTTGGGCAGCAAACTGAGTGACTGAGCCAGGAAGGGGATATTAGCATGAGGCATTTGTGCCAAAGGGAGAAATGTGTAATTGATGTTTGTGGGTTTGTCTCCATCATGGCTTTTATGAAAATGAAACCAGAACCATTTTCCCAGGTTCTGAATAATTTGAGATGGCAGAATGGAATAATTTAAGATTATTTTTAATTCTTCTTCATTTAAAAAATATCTTCCCTAAATGGAATCTTAGAGTAGACAGAGACCCTGGGCGATATCTATTTAGATTCCCCTAAAGGCAGAAACTTATTCTGAACCACTGATAGGTACCTGAGGTCCATGAGCCCCCAGTGTGTTGTATATTAATATTTTGTTAAATATACATGTTTTCACATGTACCTGAGGCCCATGAGCCCCCAGTGTGTTGTATATTAATATTTTGTTAAATATACATGTTTTCACATAGAGATGTTTCATAGTTGTAGTGCATCTCTAAAGGCATTAGAAATTCTCACAAGTCTTAAAAACCAGTGGTCTATAAACATCTTTTCCAGGTAGCCATCCATGAACAGTGACAGGGAGTTGTTTGTCACATACCAATGTAGCCAGCTCTAATTGCTACAGCCCTAATGTTCCAGAACCTAACTTACACCGAGCTGAAGTCTTTTCATCAGTGGTCCTTTGCTTGCCCTTCTTTGTGGATGGGGATCTGTATTCAGGAGATTTGATGTATAAGATCCAGTTAAGATGAGTCCCTGTGTCCAGCAATCAGGAATCTCCATCTTCGGCATGGACAACTTTTACATTTTCCACTTCAGAAGAATCTGAACATGCATTTTCTATTAGGTCAGTGCAAAAGTAACTGTGGATTCTGCCATTACTTTTAAAGTTGTCAGTAGCAACTGCTAATGGCAGAAATCGCAATTACTTTTGCACCAACCTCAATATTTGTTTTTACTCTCTTCATAAAATAAAATTAGAATAAAGGATAAAACCTAGGCGACCACTTGACTCAGCTCACAGAGCTCTGGCTACCAGCAGAGCAGCATAAAAGTGGTAATGAGCAAACACATCAGCTTCCATTGCCTCTCTTTCCTTCACTGGGCAGCTTGGAGAGGCATTTTTGCTTTGGGTTCGTAAGTTTTCTCCCTAATGAGTAGGAACCGTTTAAAATAACATCCTGATTTAGAGTTTTCTCGAACTTATTTTTTAATGTGATATATTAGAAATCCCCCTTCCACTTATATCTTTCAGAAGTGGTGCCAATAAGGCAAGGGACAATAAATTATTCAAAGTGGGGGAAGCTGTATAACAAACAGGAGAGCCAGCAGTTTATGAAAGATAGCTGCGCACAAATGCACATTTGCCAGAAGTGTCGACAAGAAATCAGAAATGATATATGACCTTTCTCACAGTCCTGCAACATTTAATATCTTTGAAAGACATTAAAGTTGTCAAATATTTAGACCACAATCTGAGAGGCAGTGAAAATATAGTATCTCTGTTTACAAACAGGCTTAGAGCCTGGTTACAATTACCTATGCCTGTCTTTTCCTAAAGGGTAAACATCTTTCACATATTTGTTTGCTAGTGTACTTTGCTTTGCAAAATAGTTCTGATCCTGAGGTGGTGTTTGTTAATTCAATCCCACTTTTCCATAAACTAGAATTATCATTTCAGAGGCAGTTACACTTCATTTATGTTCAGTTTCTGATTCGTGTAGGCTCCTACCATTTACATTTTTTTGCCCCCTTCCCCCTGCCCTGTGCTTAATATTGAATGATTTATAAGCAGCTCCTTTAATGCACTGAAGAAACTGTTTCTTTTTAAGCAGGTAGTAGTGAATGTTTTTGGAAGTAAAATATAGTTTTCCTAATTCTTTTGCTTTATAAGTTGGATTTTGGTTTAGGTTCATCTTTTGTGATTTTTGTTATAGCAGTTTAAACATAAAATAGTACAGAGAATAGTGGAATGAACCCATCACCCAACTTTAACAATTATTAACTAATGAACAATTGTGTTTTAACTATACCCTCATATTGCTGAAGCAAATATTAGATGTCATATTATGTCATTTAACCCATGAATATTTCAGAAATGCTAAAACATAAAAGTATAAAAATGTGACTATATTGCCATAATTACACATGAGAATAATTAAAACGTTAATATTACTAAATATCATTGCTGCTAAAATTGTCCTGATTGTCCTGAAATCACTGCTAAGAACAATAATAACATTGTTGTTAGCAGTCGATTTGCATCAGGATCTATATAACACCCTTTTGTTGTAATTCCATTGAGATGTGTCACTTGGAAATGTTTTATTAGTTTGTCCTCTATCTCTCCCATATTTTTCCTTGTAATTTATTGGAGGAAATACTAGTTGGTTTGTCCTGTAGAGCTTCCTAAAGTCTGTGTTTTGTGGCTTAAATCCATGTAGAATAGTTTAGCATAATAGCTGAATCCCCCACTTTGAATAATTTATTGTCCCTCCACACTATTGGCACCACTTCTAAAAGATGTAAGTGGAAAGGGGATTTCTACCATATCACATTAACATGTGTTCCTGTCCGCTATATTTCTAACACATTGGTAGTTAGGTGTAGAGGCTTGATTGGATGCAGGTTCAACTATTTGGCAAGAATACTTCATCAGTGATTCTACATCCATCCATCAGGAAGACATAAGTCCGGTCATCTCTCTGTAATGTTAGCAGCCATTGATGGTCATTGCCTAGATTAATTAACTATCAAGTATGCAAAAACGGTGTTAAGGTTTAGTTCACATGGAAAAGACAGGTTAAATATTTGGCTTCTCTTTAGTTACCTGTTTTCAGTAGAGGGAGTTATTCCCTAGCAACTTCCAAAGTGACAAATGAGTTTTTGTCAATATTTTTGAACTCACATATTGAAGCACGTTGTATGTTTCCATACATTGCCATTGTATTCTTAACGATGGTATCAAATTATATCATCATTGCCTGCAGGAACTTCTTTAAGCTGGCTCCTCAGAAGTTATGATGTGATGCCAGTAGTTTTCTTTTTGTTTTTATATTAAATTGAATTAAATGATTATTTTTAATGGACACATAACCATTGCACATATTTATAGGATACATACCAATGTTTCAATATATATTAGGTACTGGAATCAGATCAGGGTGATTAGCATACTCATTGTCTCAAATAGTTATCATTTATTTGAGGCAATTTTTGGATGACTTTTTTGCTTTCTGGTCTGATAAAGTATTTCAGATTCATTTTGTACCTGGAGTCAGCAATTTTTCAAGGTTCTCTGGAGACCACAATCTAGACATTCAGTGTACTTACTGGTAGTAAATTTGTTATTTTTTCTAGGTGTATTTACTGAACAGAATTAGGACATACTTTTAAAAAGAGAATATATGTCTGGGTGTGGTGGCTCACGCCTGTAATCCCAGCACTTTGGGAGGTCGAGGTAGGTGGATCACAAGGTCAAGAGATCAAGACCATCCTGGCCAACATGGTGAAACCCCATCTCTACTAAAAATACAAAGATTAGCTGGGCGTGGTGGCGTGCACCTGTAGTCCCAGCTACTCGGGAGGCTGAGGCAGGAGAATTGCTTGAACCTGGGAAGAAGAGGTTGCAGTGAGCCAAGATCAGGCCACTGCACTCCAGCCTGGTGCCTGGCAACAGAGCAAGACTCTGTCTTCAAAAAAAAAAAAAAAAAGAGAAAATATGAATTCATTCTAATACTTCCAATTCTAATTCAAAGATGCAAGAATTTTATTTAAACTCATCACTGTTATACTCTATCTCATTAATCCTATGTCCCCAAATCTCACATTTCAAAGGAGAAAAAAAATCAATACTCATTTGTTAGAACTCACAAAACTTGCACACCATGCACAGAATAACATGAAGAATAAGCACAGAATAACATAACAGAATAAGCACTTATTCTTTGGCAGTACAAAGATAAATAATAGACAATTCCTCTCCTTAAAGACATTTTAAACATTGTAAAATATTAATTCAACAAATATGTAATGACCTTCACCAGATGGCTGGCCACATTTCAGATGCTTAGATTCAGTGGTAACAAGACAGAGAAGTTCTCTTTCATCATGGAGCTTATTTTTTACCACAATTATTATGATGGCATAAACAGGATGGGGAGGGTGTGAGGATGATAAAAATGGATTGACTCAGGGTTCCATAACTAAGTAAATACATAAATTGAACCCTGTTCTCAGGCTGTGGGACAGAGCACCACACTTACTAATTTAACTTCCCTATATTTTATCTTGACATGGCAGTGGGGCAACTGTCCCTGGTCTCCAAGAGTAGAGAAGTAGGAAGATGCCAGTATTAGGTTTTGATCCTGATATTCGGTGTGTAGAAGCCAAATATGTTTTTTTCTTTCCTTCAGATAGGTTAAAATTTTAACTTACAGGCATATATTTTAATTTTTAAAAAGTTTTATTAGCTATATTGATTATATATTATATACAATAAATGACACATATTTAAAGCATAAGATTTGACTAATTTAATCCCTTCTTTCTGCTGCTGCCTGCTCTGCTCATTTCCAGGCAATCACTGATCTGCTTTTAGTCACTATGGGTTAATTTGTGTTTTCTAGAATTTTATATAAATAAAATCAACTTTTTGGGGGGACTAGATTCTTTCAGGAATACTTGTATTTTCTCCATGTTGTAGCATGTTCGTTCCTTATTATTGTGTTATTGTTGAATATTATTCCATGAAATGTTATCCTTGAAATGATGTTTCAGTTTTATTATCTACCCACTTGGTATCCACCCAAATATTGGCCATTTGGATTGCTTCTCATCTGGGCATATTACAGTATAAAGCTAATACAAATACTCAAGTACAAGTCTTTGTATAAACAGATATTTATATTTTCTTGAGTAACTATATAAAAGTAGAATAGGTATGTCATGTGTTAAATGCACATTTCTTTTAAGAAATACCAATCTGGGCTGGGCATGGTGGCTCACGGGCCTGTAATCCTAGCACTTTGGGAGGCCACAGTGGGCAAATCCCTTGAGGTCAGGAGTTCAAGACCAGCCTGGCCAACATGGAGAAACCCCGTCTCTACGAAAAATACAAAAATTAGCTGGGCGTGGTGGCAGGCACCTGTATTCCCAGCTACTCAGGAGTCTGAGGCAGAAGAATCTCTTGAACCCAGGTTGTAGTGAGCTGAGATCAGGCTACTGCACCCCAGCCTGGGTAACAGCAGAGTGAGATTCCGACTCAAAATAAAGAAAAAATGTCAATCTGTTTTCTGACAGGGCCATGCCATTTTGAATTCCCACCAGCAGTGTATGAGAGATAGTTGATCCACATCCTGCTACCACTTGGTATGAGCAGTCTTTTTCTTTTTTTTTTTGTCATTCTGATATACACATAATGGTATCATATTGCACATTCTTAATTTATATTCCACAATGACTGACAATATTGAAAACATTTTTCATGTGTTTATTTGCCATCTTTATATTTCCTTTAGTGAAATATCTGTGTATATCTTTTGTTCATGGTTTATTGGATTGTTTGTTATCTTAATAATTCTTCATATATTGGAATATTAGTCCATCAGACGAGTGATTTTCAAATATTTTTTCTCATTTTATGGCTTGTCTTTAATTGTCTTAACAGTGTCTTATAAGATTAAAAATGTTTGGTTTTGATGAAGTCTAATTTATTGATATTTTCTTTTAGAATGTGTGGTTTTTATTTACTATTTTAAAAATATTTGCCAAACTCAAGGTCCCTGGGATTTTCTCCAAAGTTTCCTTTCTATAGATTTTATAGATTTAGATTTTACACTTATTTGTATAGGCTTAGAAATTTTATTAATTTAATTTTAAAGATTTAGAGTTAATCTTTTGAATTAATATTTTGAGTTAATGTTTACTTATAGTGAAAACATTGAATTTTTTTATGTATGAATATTCAGTTGTTGATGCACCATTTGTTGAAGATATCATAACTTATCTACTGAATTACCTTTGCAAAACTTTTTCAAAACTCAAGTTCACATATATGTGTGTGCTTTTTACAGGACTCTCCATTCTATTTCTCTGAACTATTTGTCTCATAAAAGTCTGGGTTGTAGTAGCTTTATAGAAAGTTTCAGAATCAGGTATTATGAATCCTTCAACTATATACTTCTTCAGAGTTAATTTGGCTATTATTGATCAATTGGTTTTCTATATAATTTTAGAATTAGTTTTTTAATTTCTGCAAACAAAAACTTGCTCTAATGTTGGCAAAAGTTTTGTTGAAATAATTAGGGGAGAAAAATCTTAACATTAGTGAGTCTTCATGAACATAGTATATTCATGGATTTATTTAGTTTTTTTTTTTTTAGTATCTCTCAGCAATGCTTTGTACTTTTTTTGTGTTGGTTTTGCACATATTTTGTCAGAAATATTCCCAAATATTTTATTGTTGTTGCTGTATTCTAAAAAGAAATTTTTAGAATTTATTTTTATTTTTTTGCTGGTATATAGAAATAAAATTGTTGATCTTGTGTGTTGTAACTTTTCTAAACATACTTTTTTAATATTAATAAATTTTGAAAGATTTTATAGGATATTTTATGCAAGACACTTTTTTCTACTTCCTTTCAAATCTAGATGCATTTATTTCTTTTTGTTGTTTTACTGCACTGTATAGAACCTCCAGTAAAACATGGTAAAGAACTAGTGAGAATTGCAATGCTTGTTTGTTCTCAGTCTCCAGGGGAAAGCATTTAATCTTTCATTATTAATTAAGATATTAGCTGTAGATTTTTTTATAGATTACCCATTATCAGGTTGGGCATGTTCACTTCTATTCTTATCAGAAATTGATATTGGATTTTGTAAAATGCTTTATCTATGTATATTGAGATGACCATATGAATTTTCCTTTTATTTTGGTAGGGCAAATTATAATAATGGGTCTTTAGATGTTAAACTAACCTTGCCTTCTTGTGGTATATCACACATGGCCATGGTGCTTTCTATTATTTATACAGATGGTGCTGTACTGGTAATGGCTTTACTTACTATTTTTTTGAACTTTCCAATTATGTGAAGGCAATATGCATTCAGTAGAAACCATACTTCAACTTTCAAATTTTGCTGTTTTCTCCTGCTAGTGATGTGTTACAATATTCTTATATAAGATGTTTATTGTTTCATTATAAATTAGTATTTGTGTTAGATAAGTTTGTCCAACCGTAGGCAAACATGAATGTTTTGAGCACCTTTAAGATAGGCTGGGCTAAGCTATTATGTTCAGTAGGTTAGATTTATTAATGCATTTTTGATGTGATATCTTTGACTCAAAATTGAGTTTATCAGGTCGTAAGTCCATCATAAGTCAAAGAGCATTTGCATATTGTTGAATTTGTTTTGCTGTTTTTTAAATGTTTGTATCTATATTCATGAGGGGTATATGTATGTTCTTTTCTTGTCATATCTTTAACTTTGGCAACAGGGTAATGCTGGCTTATAAAGTGAGTCAGAAGGAAGCTGGGTGCGGTGGCTCAAGCCTGTAATCCCAGCACTTTGGGAGGCCAAGGCGGGTGGATCATGAGGTCAAGAGATCGAGACCATCCTGGTCAACATGGTGAAACCCCGTCTCTACTAAAAATACAAAAAATTAGCTGGGCATGGTGGTGCATGCCTGTAATCCCAGCTACTCAGGAGGCCGAGGAAGGAGAATTGCCTGAACCCAGGAGGTGGAGGTTGCAGTGAGCCAAGATTGTGCCATTGCACTCCAGCCTGGGGAACAAGAGCGAAACTCCGTCTCAAAAAAAAAAAAGGGAGTCAGAAGGTATTACCTCCTCTTCTATTTTCTGGAACAACATATATAAAGTTAGTATTATTTCTTCCTTAAATGAGTTATATAATTAATCAGTGTATCTATCTGAGCTTGGAGTTTCCTGTAGTTAAGTTTTAACTACAAATTCAGTTTTCTTGGTGTAAAGCTAATCCGATTATCTATTTCTTTTTGAATGTGCACTGACAATCTGTGTATTGCACTGTACTTTTTAATTTCATCTAAGTCGCTGAACAAATTAGTATACCTTGGTTTATATAGTCCTTCATTATTCTTTTAATGTCTGTAGATTTTGTAATGGTACCATCTCTCTCCTTCTTGATATTGTTAATTTGTGTTTTCTCTCTTTTCTCTCTTATCAGTCTGGCAAGAAATTTATCAATTTTATTGATTTCTCAAAGATCTAATGTTTCAATATAATTTCATTTATTAACAATTGTTTTTCTGTTTTATATTTAATTGATTTTTCTCTCTTTATTATTTTTATTCTTCTGCTAACTTTGAATTTCATTTGTTTTTCATTTTTTTCTTAAGGTAATAACTTTTCTTCTTTGCTAATAGTAAGTGCCTGTTTTCATGAATTTCATTCTAAGTAAAGCTTTAATGTCATTCCACAACTTTCGGTGTGTTGTGTTTGAAGGATCACTCTGTTCTAATTTTCCCTTTGTTTTCTTCTCTGACCTGTTAACTATTTAGAAGTGTGCTATTAACATTTAATTTTTACATATCTAAATTTTCCAGATACCTTTTTGTTGTTAATTGCAAATTAAATTTTAACTTGGTTGTGGAACATACTTTGTTTGACTTAAATACTTTTAAATTTACTGAGATTTAATTTATAATCTAGAGTGTGATTGATCATGCTAAATATTCTGTGAGTACTGGAAGAGAATGGATTTTCATCTCTTGTTGAGTGGGATAATATCAGTTAGCTTAAGTTAATACTAGTGCCTTTAAAAATCTTCTCTACTCTTGCTGATTTTTATGTATTCTATCGATTATGGAGAAAGGAGTGATAAAATCTCAAACTATAATTATGATATCCTTAAAGTTCTATGTAGTAATTTCATTCAAGTGATTTTGGTGAAGGTAATAATGTAAAAATATAACCAGAGAATTTTAATTGGAAAATATCAAATTGTGTTAGGTTGGTGTTTGTTCTATGCATTTTGAAATTCTACCATTAATTAGGTGCATAAATATTAAGATTATGTTCTCTTAATAATTTGATTTTTTATGGCTTAAACAATAGAAATTTATTTTGTCAAAAATAAGTGTGAGGCGAGAAGTACTCTGGATACTAGAAGTCCAAGAAAAAGGTGCTGAGGCTCTCTCCTTGGCTTTCAGAAGCCCACCTTCCCCGTGTCCTCACATGGCCTTTTCTCTCTATAGGCCCATCTCCCGAGTCCCTTCCTCTTCTTACAAGGACACCAGTCGTATTGCATTAGGACCTCACCTTTATGACATGAGTTGATTGCTGATTCATCATAAAATGACCCCCTTTACCCTGTAATAGTCATTGCTCTAAATTATACTTTATTTGATATTAACTTAGCCATTCAGCTTTTTTTTAACTGATATTCACGTGGAATATCATTTTTATTGGTTTTGCTTTTAATCCTTTGTTTCTTTTTAAAGTGGATTTCTTATAACATATGACACAGTTTATTCTTCCATCTCTACCTTTTCATAGCTCTTAGGCCATTAACATATGATATGATTATGGTTTTTGTCAGATTTAAATCTACTTTCTTGCTATTTGGTTTCTGTTGTCACCTCAGTTTTTGTTCATCTCTTTCCCTCCACCCCCAACCCCTAACCCTTTGGGCTTCTTTTGAATGAATTATTTTAAACGATTCCAAATTATCTCCTTTATTTGTCTCCAAATGATAAATCTTTGAAATAATAATTTAGTGGTTGCTTTAGGGATTATGTGATATATCTTTAACTTATCACAGTTACAATATACAATATCAGTCAATATATAAAATTTACAACTGTATTAAAATCTCACAACTGTATACTTCATTTCTCTTTTATTGTCCTCAGTGTTATTAGTGTCATATGTTTTACTGCTACCTAAAATATATTATTTTTGTTTTAAACAGCAAATTATTTTTAAAGAGATTGAAGTAATAAGAATTTGTTTTCTAACCAGTGCAGTTAATATTGCCTGTACTCTTCAATTCTTTTTGTCGATCTAGGTATCCATTTGATATTAGTTTTCTTCTCTTCAAAGGAATTCTTGCAGGTCTTCTGGTGGTGAATTTTTAAAGGTATTTTTTGTCTGAAAATTTTTATTTCATCTATTAATATTTTTGTGAATAATATTTTCCCTGGATAATAAGTGTTGGTTTACGCACCAACGATTTTGTTCCATTCTCTTTTTTTAACTTCTTATTTATTTATTTTGTGAAGCAGAGTTTTTCTTTGTAGCTCAGGTTGGAGTGCAGTGGTGCAATTTTGGCTCACTGCAACGTCTGCCTCCCAGATTCAAGCAGTTCTTCTGCCTTAGCTTACTGAGTAGCTGGGATTACAGGTACCCACCACCACACCCAGCTAATTTTTTGTATTTTTAAGAGATGGGGTTTCACCACATTGGCCAGGCTAGTCTCTAACTCCTCACCTCAAGTGATCTGCCCACCTCGGCCTCCCAAAGTGCTAGGATTACAAGCATGAGCCACTGTGCCCAGTCATATTCTGAAAGAAAATTGTATATTTATCTTTATTCCTTTGTACTTAATATGACCTCTTTATCTGCCTGTAATTTTTTTTTAATCACTGGTTTACTGGTTTTAAGCAGTTTGATTTTGATATGTCTTGGTGTAGTCATGCTACTTGTGCTTAGAGTTCATTGACTTTAGATTATTGGGTTTATAATTTTTATTAAATGCAGAAAATTTTGCCAGTATTTCTTCGATTGTTTTTGTTCTGTTTTGTCTCTATTGGAGTGTCAAATAACATGAATACTTGGCTGCTTGAAGTTGTCTGACAATTCACTGATATTGTATTAATGTTTTTGATGTTTTTCTCTATGTGTTTCATTTTGGTTAATTTCTATTGCTATGTCTTCAATTTCACTGTTATTCATTTGCAATTTTTAATCTTATTTTAATATTTTTCATTTCTTGATCCAAATTTATGTCTAGTCTCAATTTACTTCAATTTGAAAAACATCCTTTAGCATTTTGTTGTTGTGTAACTATACTGATGAAGAATTCTGTTTTCATTTGAGAACGTCATTTCCTCTTCATTTAAGAAAAACTATTTATTTAGAAATAACTTCATACTTTCAGCAAATGTATATGCTATTACAAACAATAGTTGTATGTACTTTTTAAAATTTATTTGCTCTAGTCTAAGAACAATACTCCATTTAGTATTCATGCTTTTTGTGTACCTTCAACCTTGGGCTTTCTAGCTTTGAGATGTTTACAATTTTGGAGAAGAAAATATTTCTCACTTTAAGTTTGGTTGACTTCTTCTTATAATTAATTTAGTTTATGCATTCCAGGCTATAATAGTACATAAGGTATGTTGTGCTATTTTCAGGACTCATATCTGAGGCATATGTAGCCATTTATTCCCTTCTTGGTGATGTGAATTTTCATCACCCAGCCCAGGAGTTATCTAGTTTCTCCAGTGTATAATTTCTAGTTTTTCCTTATGACTAATAAGAAATATATATCATACAAATATCTTAACCTCCATCATAATCTCTCACATCAGACTGATGATTCTTCTCTGAATTTATCTTTATTTTCACAACTGCACAATATTTTCCAACTCCAGCACTTTTTACCCATTTACCTGCCCGCCTCTTCCTTCTATTGCAGTAAAGCACCCACTTTATTTATCATTTACTTGCCCTTCCTTTCTTTTTTCTTCTTTCTTTCCACCCTTTTCCCTGCTCCTTTGTTCCTCTTATCCTCTTCCAGCCATTTTAATTAATTAATAATGACTAGAAAGTTATTTATTTCTACTTCTTTCTTCCTGTATTTTATAATTCAATACTGAATTATTTTGCTTTTCATCATGTTCTAAATTTGATTAGCAGAATTCTAGTTAGTCTGTCTACTTTGTTTTTCTTATATTGCCTTCATTTTTGACAACTTTTTCCACTGAATATAAAGTTCTAAGTTGAAAATGCTTATTGCTTTAGTACCTTATAGATGTTGTATTGTCTTTTGGGTCCCGCTATTTTTATGAGAAATAAAAGTCATTTATTATTCATCTTGCTATTTTTCCATAAGTGCCATTTTCTTTTGTTTTCAGAATTTTCTCTTTATTTTTGGTTTTCAGTTATTCTAATCTCATACTTTTAGGTATGGTTTTCTTTGTAAAGAAATTATCTTTCTTTTAAAGAAAAATAATTATCTTTCTTTATGTTTCTAAACTTATGTATAGAATTCTCTATATAATTTGGGAAGTTTTCAGTCATTTTTTTCTTCCCCAATCTTTTACTCTTCTAAGTTTCTAATTGCAGATAGTTTGATATTGTTTTGTAGGTGACTGAGGCTCTGTTTCTGTTTTTTTGTTTTAATCTTGGTTATTTGAATGATATAATTTATTTGATCTCTTTTTAATTTTCTTAACTCTTTGTTTTTTAATCACCAATCTCTCTTAATCCCATCTAGTGAAAATTTTAATTTAACTACTCTAATTTTCATTCTAAAATTTGAACTTGATTCTTCTTTTGTTCCCATTTATCTGTTAAATTACCATGACCATACTGTTCTTTAAGCCTTTGAACATATTTGCAAGAGTGTCTTTGAAGTCCATTTTTGTGAATTCCAACATCTGAATTACTTCAAAATATTTTGCTATTGATTACTCTTTCTATCAACTATGAGTCTTATTTCCCTATTTCTTCTGATGTGTAGTGTTTTTTATAGTATACTGGACATTATGGATGATATCGTGTAAAAATTCTGGGTTCTTTCATCAACCTCTGAAGCATGTTTATTTTTTGTTCTTCCTGGCAGTCAACTTAGTGCTATGGACTGAATATTTATATCTCACCAAATTCATATGTTGAAATCTAACCCCAGTGTGTTGGTATTTGGAGATGGGGCCTTTGAAAGGTAATTACGTCAGACGGGTGGAGCCCTCATGAATGAGATTAGTGACCTTATAAGAAGAGGCCAGAAAGCCAGCTAGCTCTCTTTCCACCACGTCAGGATACAATGAGCAGTCATCAGTCTGCAACCTGATAGAAGGCCTTCACCCAAACCCGACTATGCTGGTACTATGATACATGCCATCCAGCCTCTAGAAATGTGAAAAATAAATTCCTGTTCTTGATAAGCCTCCTAGTTTGTGGCACTTTGTTATAGAAACTTGATTTGACTCAGACACTTGGTTAGACTCAAACTCAAAACTGTATTCCGTGTAGCGGCTGGAATCTCTGCTTAGTTCTTTTTGCCTGCCACCTATTGCTTTTCTTTGGGTCCATGGCATTTCCCCAGATAATCACAGTTGGGGCTCAACCAAGGATTTGGGCTGAGTTTATATACAGATGTTGGGCTTTGTCTCTGTGGCTGTGTGCCTTCTTCCTTTCTACTCCCTTTAAAAGTAGCTCAGAAGCCCTAACCCCCATTCTCAGACTTCTCAAACGAGCACCACTATGACTTTCAGCCTGAGTTCCTACAGAGTTATACTATTCTTACTGAGATTTCTCAGGAGAAGGGCCATTAAATGCAAATCTTACCCAGAGCATTTATCTTCTTTTAAGTGGCAGGTTCCTTTTCAGCTATTGGCTGATTTGGCTGCTCTTCTGTACTTTCATTCTTTATATTTTATGCAGAGTTTATAATTATTACCATAGAATTAGTCCAATACAAACTACCTTTCCATTAGCAGATGTAGATCTTCTTTTCTTCTATGCTAACCCCTGTCGGGCTGTTATTCCCTTTACCCTATTAATAATGCTCTCATTGAGGTCCTTAGTATCCTCCATATGGACGGATTCAATGGTCATTGTTAGTCCATCTGTTACTTGATATATGTGGAATATGTAGTCTTGTCATTTCTTTTCTTCCTCTTGAGTTTACTTGGCGTCAGGACATGATACTATTTAATCTACTTCTGTGACACCAGTTGCTTCTTCTCAGTGTTCTTTTCTTTACCAAAGTCATATTCTTACCACAGCATTTTGTATTGCACCAGGATTCAGAACTGGCACTTCTCTGTTTCTCTGCCTACAGTCACTTCTAAGATGAATTCATCTTGTACCATGGTTTTAAATGTGATGTAACGCTTTTGTGATTATTTTTATTATACCTGACCAGATCTCTCCCCTGAATTCCAGTTTAATAAATCTTGCTATATTTCTCAAAATCATCCCTTGCCATCTCAAACTTATTATTAGGCATCTCAAACTTATTTTGTCTAAGTCTGAACTGTTGGTCTTTTCCCCAAAAGACCTTTTTCTTCTCTCCTTGGTAAAAATTAACTATTTATGCTGCTTCTTTTCACCAAACCATAGAATGATTTGAGACTCCTAGTTTTTAAGCAAATTTCACAATAAGTTCCCCTGAGAATTTTCTCTGCTTTCCTTCAAAAGGCATCCAGATTCTGGCCACTTTTCTTGTGCTTCTCTACCACCAACCTAATCCAAGACATTATTAGCCTTCATCAAGATTATTATCAGTTCTTAATTCAACTTTATTCTTGTTACTTGCACTATTACAGTCTTGCACAGTAACCAGAGTGATACATTAAAAATCTCAGTTAGTTTATGTCTCTTTTTGCTTACAGTTATCTAATGGTTGGCATATGCATCTCAATCTCACTTGAAATGAGGTCTGAATTCCTTCCCATTGCCTCCAATTTCCTGTGTGATTCTGTGTCCCTAATAAGCTCTTATATAATTTTACATCCAACTTATCTACACAACATTCCTTTTACTGAAGCTCCTCTGGTCTCCTTGCTGGGCCTTTGCATTTGCTGTTTCCTCTGGTATGAACACTGATTGCCTAACAGTGTTTGCTTCATCATTCATTCATTTAGATTTCTGTTCCACTGTCACTCCATTAGAGAGGCATTCCCTGTGTTTTTTTCTATTTAAAATAGTACCTTCATCATTCTCTATTCTCTTACCCTGTTTTATAAAGTTTCATGACATTGACTTTGGCAATGGTTTCTTAGATATGACACCAAAAGCATAAACAACAAAAGCAAAAATAGACAAATGGACTATGTCAAACTAAAAAGATTCTGCACAGCAAAGAAAACAGAGTGAAAAGGCAACCTACAGAATGGAAGAAAATATTTATTAGCCATTTATCTGATAAGAGGTTAATGTGTAAATATATAAGGTACTGCTATAACTCAATAGCAAACAAACAAACATACTGATTTTAAAAACGGGCAAATGAATTGAATAGAGACTTCTCTGAGGAAAGCATACAAATAACCCACAATATGAAAAGATGCTCAACATTACTAATAATCAGAAAATGCAAATCGGTGTCACAATGAGATACCACTTCACATCTGTTAGAATGGCTATCAGAAAAACAAAAGACAACAGTGTTAGCAAGGATGTGGATTAAAATAACCCTTGTACATTTTTGGTAGAAATACAAATTGGTGCAGATGCAATGGAAAATAGCATGAAGGTTCAAAAACTAAAAGTGCAACTACTATGTGATCCAGTAATTCTACTTCCAGGTGTATATGTATCCAGAGGAATCGAAATCGGGATCTTGAGTGGTATCGGCACACCGCCCCCACCCTTGTACATGGTAGCATAATTCACAATGGCCTAGATTTGGAAACACCTTAAATGTGCATCAGTGGATGAATGGATACAAAAATATTATTTAAGTTTTCCTTTTTTTGTAAAAAAGGAAATTCTAGCATATGCAACAACATGGACAAACCTGAGGACATTATGTTACCAAGATAAATCAGTTACAGAAGGACAAATACTGCATGATTCCACTTATATCACGTATCTAAATAGTCATAATCACAGAAGCAGAGAGAGAATGGTGGTTGCCAGGAACTATTGGGAAGGGGAAATGTGGGTTGCTGTTCAACGGGTATACAGTTGTAGTTACGTAAGATGAATAAGTTTTAGAATCTGCTGTACAACATTATGTCTAAATATACATACATTTATATATATATGTATATACCATATTTGTTTGGTTTATTTAGTGTCTATCTTCCCTGCAACAAAAATGTAAGCTCCATATGCACAGGCACTAGTTCTGTTTTGTTCATTGCAGTATATTTAATACCTCAGTTAGTGCCTAGACCATAAGTAGGTGTTCAATAATATTTGTGGGATGAATGGATGTGGTGAGAGGGAGTGCAGTGAGGAAATAAAAGAGGGCCAGGAGAAGCGACAACTTAGGCGGAGGCAAGACTACAGAATTCTGTAAACCATGTAAGCATGTTTCTTTTTCTTTTTTTTTTTTTAAGCAAAGAATAGTCACTGAAGTATTTTAAACAGAAGGACTAATGTGATCAAATTTAGATTTTGAAAAAGAAAATCCCACTCTGATCTGCAAAGTGTATGAACACTAGGGCAATAGTTCTCAGTTATATACTAATTAAATCAGACCCTCTAGGGAAGGAGCCTGGGCATCAGTAATTTCTAAACCTTTCAGGTGATTCCAATGCACAGCCAAAATTAGAAAGTAGTAGTTTGACAGCGTGACAATTCCTCAAGGATCTAGAACCAGAAATATCATTTGACCTAGCAATCCCATTGCTGAGTATATAGCCAAAGGATTACAAATCATTCTGTTATAAAGCCACTTACCCACGTATGTTTATTGCAGCACTATTCTTGATAGCAAAGAGTTGGAACCAACCCAAATGCCCACCACTGGTAGACTGGATAAAGAAATTGTGGCACATATATACATCATGGAACAGTAAGCAGCCATAAAAAAGGATGAGTTCATGTCCTTTGCAGGGACATGGATGAAGCTGGAAACCATCATTCTCAGCAAACTAACACAGGAACAGAAAACCAACACTGCATGTTCTCACTCATAAGTAGGAGTTGAACAATGAGAACATGTGGACACAGGGAGGGGAACATCACACACTGGGGCTTGTCAGGTGAGGGGCTAGGGGAAGGATAGCATTAGGAGAAATACCTAATGTAGATGATGGGTTGATGGGTGGAGCAAACCACCATAGCATATGTATATCTATGTAACAAACTTGCATGTTCTGTACATGTATCCAAGAACATAAAGTATAATTTAAAAAAAAAGAGAGAGTGGCAATTTGGAATAAGATTCGCTACATAGCAGGACATACAGAATTCAAAACGTAGTTGGAGGGATTTCTTGTTTCAGCTTTGATATATTAAAATTAGAAGTTATTACTCTTATCTTTACAATAAGAGGAAGCTATACAAACTGAAAATTATGACTTTCTTGGTTCTATCAGAGAACTAAGGTTGGAGGACATGAAATCTGTAGCCTATCTGAGAAACATATCAAATAAGATCAGCTTACATGGAGCAGAAGCTGCTGGGGCCACAATTGGTAGAAATGCTTAAATAGTAATTTTGACAGATTGCTGGAGTCTATGTCTGGAAGCTCCTGAGGGCAGCAGTCATAGGGAACCCACACATTTTCTTAGGGTTTCTTCTAGGGAACCTACCATTTTCTCATGGGGAGAAGCTGTGAAATCTTCCTACATGGCCCTGGCAGGCAGAGGCATGGAAGAAGAAACAGTAGCCATGGTGAAGTTCCCCCAAACAAAAGCCTAATCTCCAGGGTGAAGGATTTTATTAAAGGGTTATTTTGAAATGTTGTCCCAGCTGGGGGAGGGCAACTCTGTCCCGCTGATGTCTGTTCAAGCCTTCCTGTCTGAGGGAAAATAAATAAGAGCCTAGTGTTAAAAGGTAAATGGAGGCACAATAAAATTTTAAAGACTTTATTTGAACAAACAGTGATTTGTGAATTGGGAAGCATCAAACTGAAGGTGGTTTTGGATTCCCCCAAAGATACACAAAAAGACAGCTTTTATAGGGTGAACTTAGAAGCAATGTAAAGAAAATATTTGACTGGTTGCATTTATGCAATTGCCTTATTTGGTCTATCCCATTGGAAAGTCCTTAGCTATATAGCTATAGGTTAGCTGGTATCTTCTGATTAGTTAATCTTAAGTTTCATTTTTCTTTAATTGGGCACTTAGAAGAAACAGTTCAACATAAGTTTTGCTTATGTTTGCAAATCAAACAAGTTCAAGGTTACCACTGTGGCTCAACTGCCTTTGTCTGCTCAGGGGATTCTCAGGTCTAGTCTCCATTTTATTTTATTTTAACAATAGTCAACAGGGAAAATGGCTTCAGAAAGTAGATGTGGAATGTTGTAGCTAGAAAGAGACTTGGAAACAGTGAAGCGGTGTCCTCCTAGAAAAGGGACAGATACTTCTGAGGTCCACAACCGTGAGACATAAACCCACTAAAATACTAAGACACAAGTAGAAGATTATAGTATGCTCCCTTTCCCCACAGCTTACCACTAAACTAACAAACTTACAATAATAACAGTAGATTACAGGTGAAAAAGTAGCAAGGCACAGACTCTATCTGAGGAAGAGTACATAGAGAAGTCCCAAAGTCAAGAGGGGAGGATAAAACAATACCAGCAGAGGAATTTGAAGCCTCTGTTGCCTGTAGCTGCAATAAACTTTAAACAGGCCAACTCCTAACCAGATTAAAACAATACTCATATTAAGGGCAAATCTAATTTTGTACCTATTATCTTAAACAACTCTGGCTTCCAGCCCAAAATTACAAGTCATTTTAGAAGGCAAGACAGTCTGGAGAGACAAATAATTATCAGAACTAGACTCAGGTATGACTGATATTGGATTTACCAGGCAGAAACTTAAAGGAAAAAGTCAGCAACATATAAAATCAGATGGACAATGGAAGCAAAGAGATGACCACTGTAAGAAAAAATCATGGCACAAGTGGAGAAACTGTTTTTAGGTAGGAAGAGGGACAATTTAATATAACAGTAGAGAATAAAAAATGTTTGGTGCAGATATAGACATGCATTTGTAATGCTAGCTTTGATTTCTCTGTTAATTCAGTCCCGTATTTTGTGATTTGGGAGGCACAGGGTGGAAAGAGGAAATGGTAAGAGACCATATTGCATGCACTTTCCTGTCCTCCTTCTGAGACTTAACCAGCACTCCCTCTCCAGGGCACCCAGCTAGGCTGTGGGAGAAGAAATAAATGTAATGAGTGAAGAATGCTCAAGGGTGTTTTATTTAACTTAGATATGGTTGGCTATTGTGCCACAATCTCAGATCAAACAGCAATCAGGGTTGTTCTGTTGATACTGAGTACAGCTGTGACATATATGAAACATTGGGAAATGGAGAAGGCAAAGAGAGACCCACACAGTTTCCTAATCACTCTTTCATTAGCACATAAGTATTTAGGTTATACTACCCAGATATGTGAGCATGACAAATTCCTCCAATGTGGTATCCATGAAATGCAGTAGTTAACAAGGAGCTAGGACATGGTTTGATGTGCTATGAAATTGGGAGCCAAGTCCAGGAAAACCAGAGATTTTAAATTCAAAACCCTGTTTCCATAAATGAGTTGTCATATCTAAGTAAGGGCTGTATTTTTAGTTTTTGGAGATCAGATATGTAGAATATTAGATTCTAATGATCAAAGAATAAAGCGAGAAAGAATGAAAGGGGATTCACATTATCATGAACTACCATTTGCTAGGCTCCTATTACATTTTGAGCTCTGAACTGTATCAGATATTTTACTGAGCTCACAATACCTTTTCAAGGTAGGTTTTAAAAAGTACTCATTGTATAAGTGAGGAAGCAGAAGCCTAAAGAGGTAAATAAATACACAGACCTGGTAAGAGGTGCATGTCTCATACAAACTCATGTTTTGTTTGTACGGAATGGGAGTTTTACAAAAACCCCCATCTCTGTATCCACTGCTTATTCCACTGTTTTGTGTTTTTCGTATAATAGCAAATAGAAAAGTAAGTTGTGATAAGTGTTTGCTTAAAAAATGAAAACTTAGCTCTCTGTTGGAGGTTTTTTTTAATCTGATTTCCACCTCAGTTAAATAGTTTGCCTTGGTAGCAGTGTACTCTATTGATTTAAATGTAAATTTAAAAATTAAAACAGTAAAGATGGCTTTTAATGACTTTACAAGATTACGTGATTATACAATGTTGAAAATAAAGTTATTGTGACTATGGAAAGATTCCTCGTCAAATGCTAGAAAGTGCAATTAAAGACGAGAAATTGTTAAGTTTCTTAAAATAGATCATATAATTTTGAGAGCTTGAGAGAGTAATGCCATCAAGTGATGCCTCCTGAAGGACTCTCGCACTGAACTGCTATTCATATTTTGCTGAAGAGCTTCCACTCAGCTCGTAAACAAAGCTATTTAACTTCCAGCAATACATAATAAATCAAGAAAATCGTATAAACAAGTAAACCCAAAGTTTGGCCACATAGTCAATATAGATAAAAATGTTATGCCTACATTTATACTTTCAATTGCAAAGAAGCTAAAATGATCCCAATTAGTGGAGAATTTATGATTGAGGCAGGAGGGGTAGAGATGGACATCCCACCTGGGGTGCTGAGTAGCAACATATGATTTCACTAATGCTACCCAAACATTGTACAACTTCCAGAGGCGTTATGCATATGCCAGATAATTGTTATGGAGGCTAATTATGAAGATCTTGAAGAATGAGAAACTACCCATAAGAGTGACCAAGCAGGCCGGGCGCGGTGGCTCAAGCCTGTAATCCCAGCACTTTGGGAGGCCGAGGCAGGTGGATCACGACGTCAACAGATCGAGACCATCCTGGTCAACATGGTGAAACCACGTCTCTACTAAAAATTACAAAAAATTAGCTGGGCACGGTGGCGTGTGCCTGTAATCCCAGCTACTCAGGAGGCTGAGGCAGGAGAATTGCCTGAACCCAGGGGGCAGAGGTTGCGGTGAGCCGAGATTGCGCCATTGCACTCCAGCCTGGGTAACAGGAGCGAAACTCCGTCTCAAAAAAAAAAAAAAAAAAAAAAAAAAAAAAAGAGTGACCAAGCAGACATCCTAGGAAAAGTAATTATTAAGTATAGTGAGAGTCTTAATAGGTTGAAAGTTAGGGATGGGGACTATTTCATATATGTATCTTCCTCCTCTGCCCAACTAGTGCTCATGTCAGACTCTTCCATATGGTTGCACTAAAGAAATTATTTAATATTTTTTAAATGAAGGAGAACATCTCCTATTGGATATGGAATGTTTAGTGTTATGAAAAAGCACAGAAAATCCCAATAGAGACCCTTCTACTCTTCTCACATCCATTTCAGATACATTCTCAGAGTCAGCACCATCCTATTTTTAAACATGTCATTTGTCAGCTTTTTATTATTTAAAAAATGTCCAATTTGCTTAAAGTGCCTCAGGCAGAAGTATGATCAAATTCATTGATGACAGCGACACTGAACAAGAATGGACAGAGGCGGAAATACCAGGGCCCATTAGAATGGACCCATTGGTAAAGGACATTCTCACTGCTGTATTTGACCACATTCTAAGTTTAGCAAAATAAAACCAGGAATGATTATAGATTGACTCAGAATGAACCTCAGAGGCCATGTTTTTATAGTCTAAAAGAAGGAATTGCTCTCTGGCATGACCAAGAATATTCCCAGAGGGTTGTCTGAATAACTACATTGTCTCCATATGCCATCTCAGCTTAAACTGTTTTCCCTCAAGGATCTGTCAGGGAAGGAATGGCCCTTGACATTCTTATGTGTAGGTATTGCCTCAAGCACACATAGGTTTAGAGGATTTTAAATCAGGGTTGTTCATGTTGAGAGTCAGTACAGCTGTGACACATATGAAACATCAGGACATGGAGAAGGCAAAGGAGAGGCCCACACAGTTTCCTGTCGATGCTCTCATTAGCACATAAGTATTTAGGTTACTTATGTGCTACTACCCAGATATCTGAGTATGACAAATTCTTCCAGTGTGGTAGCCATGAAATGCAGTAGTTAACAAGGAGCCAGGACATGGTTTGATATGCTGTGAAACTGGGGAGCCAAGTTCAGGAAAAACAGAGATTTTAAATTCAAAATCCTGTTTCCACAAATGAGTTGTCACATCTAAACAAGGGTATTTCTTTTTCAGTTCTTTGGGATTGAGTTCATTGAAGGGGCGTGGGAGAGAGACCAGGAATGGAAGGCAGCTGAGCAGCAGTTGAAAGGGCAGTTCTGCTGAAATCCCAAGGGGTCTCTGTGGAGGAGTCACAGCCTCTCCCTTTGGATGTTCTTATCTCCTTCCTGAAGAGGGAAGCTCCAGGGACCTTGGCCTTGACAGAAGGCCATGAATAAGGGTTCTGAAGGTCTGGGTGAGAGTGGAGGGGTTAAGCTATTATGAAGGTCAGAGAAAGGAGGTCTCAACTGATGGGGCATGAGGGAGGAGACCAAATGGAGAGATGCCATTTAAAGGTATCTGCTAAGCCTTGGCCAGGCATGGTGCCTCATGCCTGTAATCCCAGCACTTTGGGAGGCTGAGGCAGGTGGATCACTTGAGATCAGGAGTTCGAGACCAGTCTGGCCAACATGGTGAAAACCTGTCTCTACTAAAATTACAAAAATTAGCTGGGTATGTCAGCAGGAGTCTGTAGTCTCAGCTACTTGGGAGGCTGAAGCAGGAGAATTGCTTGAACCCAGGAAGTGGAGGTTGCAGAGGTTGCAGTGAGCTGAGATCACGCTGCTGCACTCCAGTCTCAGTGACAGTGAGATTCCATCTAAAAAAAAGGGCTTACTAAGCCTTTCAACAAATGGTGACAGAACAATCGGACATCCACAGGCAAGAGTTTAAAACAAAAAAAGAGAGAGACAAGGGAAGATACGTGGCA
This sequence comes from Callithrix jacchus, assembly GCF_049354715.1. NCBI lineage: Eukaryota > Metazoa > Chordata > Mammalia > Primates > Cebidae > Callithrix > Callithrix jacchus. Next base: position 92,481,539 of record NC_133515.1, read on the forward strand.
GGGAGCATGAAAAAGGAAAAGAAGGAAGGAAGAAAGAGGAGGGGATCCTTGACCTAAGCCTTTCAACAAATAGTGACAGAACAATTGAACATCCATAGGCAGGGGCGACAAAGAGACAAGGGATGACAGGTGGGAGGGAGCAGGAAGGAAGGAAAGAAGAAAGGAAGGAAGAGGGGGAGATTCTTGACCAAAGCTTCATACCTTATAAAAAATTAACACAGAATGGATCATAAACTTAAGTGAAAAATGTAAAACTATAAAACATATAGCAAACAAACAAAAATACTGGAGAAAATCTTTGTGATCCACGGCTTGGCAAAGATCTGTTTGGTTGGGCACCAAAATCCCAATCTATAAAAGCAAAAATGGACAAATTAGACCTCATAAAAATTAATAAGTTTTGCTGTGCAAATGACTCTTAACAGGATAAAAAGACAAGCTACAGACTAGGAGAAAATATTTGCAAACCATATATTAAACAAGAACTACTACTTAAACTATATAAATAACTCTCAAAATTCGACAGTTTAAAAAAGTCAAAGAATTCAATTATAATACAGGCAAAAGACATGAGCAGGTGTTTTATTGAAGAAGATAAATACACAGATAATAAATGAACCCATGAAAGGATGTTAACCAACTGTATTAGTCTGTTCTCACACTGCTATAAAGAACTGCCTGAGACTGGGTAATTTATAAAGGAAAGAGGTTTAATTGACTCACAGTTCATCTTGGCTGGGGAGGCCTCAGGAATCTTAGAATCATAGTGGAAAGGGAAATGGAAGCTAGACACCTTCTTCACAAGGTGTCAGGAAGGAGAAGTGCCAAGTGAAGTGGGGGAGATGCTTATAAAACCAGCAGATCTCCTGAGAACTCACTCACTATCACAAGAAGGGTGATTCAATTCCCTCAATTCAATTCCCTGCCCAATGATTCAATTCCCTCTACCCGGTCTCTCCCAGGGGATTATGGGGATTGTGGCAATTACAATTCAAAATGAGGTATGGCTGGGGACACAAAGGCTAACCATATCACCAACATCAGCCATTAGAGAAACATAAAACCACAATGAGACGTTAATATCTCTACATACCTAATAGAATAGCTAAAGTTAAAACAAAATGATGACCACACCACATGCTGGCGAGACTGTGGAGAAACTGGATGGCTCATATATTTTGCTGGCAGAATAAAATATGGAAAAACTACTTAGGGAAACAGTTTTGTAGTTTCTTATAAAATTAAACATGCAACTACCATACAGCCCAGAAATTGCACTCTTGGGCAGTCATCCCAGAGAAATTCAAACTTATGTTCATGTCTGCACATGGATGCCCACAGCAGTTTTATTTGTAATAGCCAAAATCTGGAAAGAGCTAAGATAATCTTCACCATACAAATAATTAAACAAATTGTGTTACATTCATACCATGGGAAGTGGGTTTGGCTCTACAGGGGCAAGAAATATATCTCCATGGTGATGGAAGTCTTCTTTATCTTGATACATCAATATTAATATCTTCATTGTGATACTGTATCAGAGTTTTGCAAGATGTTATCACTGGTAGAAACTGGGTAAAAGACCTCTTTGTATTATTTCTTAAAACTACATGTGCATCTTTGGGTACACAGCGAGCTAGCAGCAGGAGAGCTTTTTTGTTCGTACCCCAGCAGCACCTGGAATGCCAGCGAGACAGAACCTTTCACTCCCCTGGAAAAGGGGCTGAAGCCAGGAAGCCAAGTGGACAATTATCTCAAAATTAAAAGTTCAATTTTAAAAAAAGTTCCTGAAAGTCCATTTTAAAAAGTCAATATATTATCTCCTTTTGAAAGTTCAAACTATATCCATGGTTGCTTGATTCTGGGGATCCAGAAAGAAATGGAGCAGAGGAGGTGCTTTGAACTTTGAAGTACTTTAAGCAGAAGAGTACCATGATCAGATTTACATTTAAGACAGCCATGATATTTCTTTGTGATATGGATTTGAAGTGGTGGGGTGTTTACAGCTTGGGTAGGGAGACTAGAGGGAGAGAAACCATGTAGAGGGTGATTACCATCAATGAGAGGAAGCATCATAAGGGACTGTTCTATCAAGGCAAAATATCAGGGATGGTGAGGAAGGAAACACACAAGAAACAGATGATGGTTGAATACTTCGTAGTGACTGGTTTGATTTGTGGTGGGGATTGGGCAAGGAAAACAGAGTCAAGAAATACTTCTAGGGTCTTTTGTCTTCAGAGGCAACAGCAACTTTTCAGTGACTGGGTTGCAGGAAGTTGGCTGTGAGGAATGAGGGTCTGTAGAAAGAAAAGTCCAGTTTGGGTTGTCTAGCGCTTAGTCATCATACTACACTATTATCTTTCTGTTGGAGAAACTATGGTTCACAATGATGAAGTCACTGGTTTAGCATAAAAATCTTGGCTTCCTAACTCCCTGAACATGCATTGTCAAAAAAATGTCATACTAATTACCCCGAAATTCCAGGATTCCTAGAAGAAATCTATTCCTTGACCTAGTTGTGGAATTAAATGTTATACTTTCCCTTTGGAAAGAGACATCTGAAAACTATACCTAAAAGCGTTCTATATAAGTTAATTACTGCACTTTATTTTTGGGAAGGAGAGGGAACATCATATGCACAGTGAGGATACTCAAATAGCACAGGGCTCTGTCCAGAGGAGAGGTTTAGGGTGAATGCATGGTGGAATAAACCTACCTGTGTTTATTGGAGCTCTGACTCAATCAAGCAGGCCCTATCCAGATTGTGGTGTCACATGCAATCCTGTCTGTGGACTCCCAAGGGTTTCTGAGCATCTGCGATGTACTTCTGGGGTTTTCCTGTTAGGGAGAGAAAAAGTTCTGCCAGCATTAACTATTTTTATAGTTCCCATCAAACAACATTGCTGTATTGGACAAGGGAAGCTTCTGATTCTGGATTCCTCCTTTACAGAAGCCCTCACTATAATTTCCTAGGGAACTCTAGAACTCTGCAGGGTCTGCCCTGGCATCAGTGTCCCATAGCAACTGGCCTCCCATGCAGTGCTCCCTAGTATCTGCTGGCTAAGCACAGGAACTTGATGGTTTATTTCTTATCCCTGGAGAGCTGGTGTGGATGGGGTTTGGGGTCTTTTTATGAAGAGCACCTTCCTCCACACACAACTAGTTTCTTTTAGTAACTTCTTGGGAGGAAAGAAGCAATACCATAAACAAGAAGCCACCCAAGTAGTCATGTGAACAGCGCCTTGCACAAAAGAGACCTGAAGGAGTAATTACATTTCTCTGATGCCCTATCATCATTAAGGCTGGGTATTCTTTTTCCATCTATAAATACTGAATTACCCTGTGGTATTTATTTAACATAATACCTGGAAGATCCTGAACGTGCTTTCACATAAGATTTTTTTTTTCCCTTTCCTTTCATCTGTCTCACTGTTTCTCTAGGGCCACTCAAGGGACTCAGTAGAGCCCTGGAAGATGTGTCCTAATGGTGAGAGCTATGCTAAGTTTGGCCATGGGGAATGAAGCTCTTTCCAGGGAAATTCTATTTTTGTTTTCGTGTCTGCTTGAATAGACATGGATAAGAAATTAAATCTGGCCAGGGGGTTGATGCTGGAGCTTGTGAGGGAGAGGGGCATATGGAAGGGTCAGGGAAGGAGAGCAAAGCCTGGCCAGGAGGTAGCCCCTAAGGTGATAAAGAAGGTCTGGAAACTTGCAAAAGCAGATCAGTGTGGCATTAGCAGCAGAAGAGCTGTGCCAGCAGCTGATGAATCACAATCTTAAGGGAAAGCTGAAATCTAGTTATTAGTGGAGGGAAAGAACCAGCCTGAGCTAGAGAAGTGATTTGAAGTGGGGGGACATAAATAGAAACTGTGATTAGATAATGCCACTTACCTGCTGCCCAAGAAGGATGTGAGGAAGAACTGGGCTACATGCTAGGCTCCTGACAGACACGTCAAGTTCATCATTGTTGCTATTACATCTAGCATATAAAGAAAAGCCTGTATGCACAGACCAGCCCATCTGTGCATTGGCAGATGGAATGGGAGCTGCCCGGGTGAAGAGCGCAGTATGAGTTAAGGCTAGATATGAACGAAATTATACTTAGGCGCTAGTTCAAATACAATTGCATTAATATGACCATCTCAGATTTTTAACTGAATGAACAGTTTCTGAATTGATTTTATTGTTTAAAGTCATGCCAGTTAATGGCTTTTCAAAATAAAATTGCCTTTGGCTGATTTAAACATCACTAGAAGATTTTTAAAGTGATTCAATTATATTTTAAACCTCAAATCAAGATTTCTATGAAATTGGACATGTCCCATTTCCCCCTTTGTAAACTGGCTTATTTCTGAACATGCAATAAGCAAAACCAAACCAAATTATAAGCATATCTGACAAATCTTAGCTCAAACCTCAGTCAAACCCTTTGTTTTCCATGAACCTTTGGATAAGTTGCTTAATTCCTGTTTTCTCAATAGGAACAAAAGGGATAATAATATCTAGGTTGAAAGTCTATAGTGAAGATATATGATATAAAGTACCTAATATTGTGTTCAGCCTATAGCAGATATTCAGCAATGGTTTGCTACATAGCTATGTTTATTTTGCATATAGTTCTTAGGTGTATATACTTGCAATGTTGAAAAGACCTGGAGAGGAGCACATGACACTGGTTGTATCCCACAGGGAGAAAAGCCACAGAGAAAATAAAAGGTGTGATACATTTGGGAATTTTTTTTTCCAGAGCTTTAATCTTGATAAAGAAGATTCCTAATTTTTTCTAAGAAAATTAAGAACATATTAGATCATGGAAAGTCTTAATTTGAACTTAATTTCCTAGCTCAGAGGTTGGCAACATTTTTCTATAGAAAAGCCAGATGGTAAATAGTCCCAGCTTTGTGGACCACACAGCCTCTGTCACAGATAATCAATTGTGCCATGATAGCATGAGAACAGCCACAGACAATATGTGAGCAAATGAAGATGGTTGTATTCTAATAAAACTTTATTTACAAAAGTAGACATTCGGCCTGATTTGGTCTTTAGGCTATAGTTTGCCAACCCTTGGTGTAAGTGACAGCATCCTATTTTATCATTTCTTCATTTAGGAATCAAAAACTATTTTGCTTTATGAACTGGTTAGCTTCTAGCTAATCTTGAACTATATTCATTCATTAAGTCATTTAATAAATACTTGAGTGTCTACTATAATTAAGCACAGTTCCAGGTGCTGGAAAAATATCTGTGAGCAAAACCACCAAATATTTCTGGCTCTAAGAAGCTCATATGCCTTAAATGATGACAGAGCTATATCTGTCACTCCACTTTTGTATAAATCCTGGTTTACACAAACCATATTTATCAATGTTTGAAGTAGTGCACTTAGATTTTCTTTACCTAATGCTTTTCCCTATAGCATTAAATAAAGAGCTTCTCTAGTATACTATAGTTGAATATCAGCAAAATGTTTGACAGAGTACCCCTGATATTGACGTGGACTGGATGAAGAAATGTAGCTCGATGATAATGTGACTCAGTGTACTGGAACCTGGATGAAAGACAGTATTCAGTGACTGTTGATTGATGGATAACTGGCAACCTGGCGAGCAATCTCCAGTGACCTAGAGGGCCATGTCCTTGCCTCGGTGTTACCTCACCTTTCCACAGATGACTTAGATGAAAACATGGAAAGCATGCTGATCAAATTTGCAGATGGCGTAAAGCAAGGAGGGAGACAGCTGACAGGTCTGAGATCTAAAATGATTTCGACAGGCTGGAACAATAGCCTGAATCTAACAAGATGAAACTTAATAGGGATAAATGGAGGGTCCTGCACTTGGGTTCAAAAGTCAAATTGTACATGAGATGGGGGAGAAGTGGCTAAACTGCAATACATGGGAAAAAGCCTTAGAGATTTCCTTGACAGCAGGCTCAGTGGGAGTCCACAGTGTGATGTGAATGTCAAAAATGCCAGTGCTAACCAGCTATGTTGCTATAAGGGCAGTGTCCAGGGCAAGGGAGGTGGCCGTGCTATGGCGTTAGGCAAAGATCAGATCATACATATGTGCGGTTCTGAGCATCAGATGTTTCAAGAGATTGGCATAGACTTGGTCAATTGAAAGAACTCAGTGAGTAATGAGAAAACTTGATAACATGGGGCTTGATTAAGAAAATTAAGTTCTTGCACCCTTAAACCTGATTTGGGATTTCCACATCCCTTCAGAGAGCATATTGTGAGGCAAACTGGCAAAATTAACTCATCAAAACTGCCTCTTCTCTGCCATCTTCTCTGAGGACCCAAGGATGAATGGATGTTTGCTAAAATGCATGCCCTCTGGGAAAAAAAAGGGCTGTAGGGAAGCCAGGGGATGGTGTGTTAAAATTCATTTGTTTCTATGGGTTTCCATACCAGTTTCATGCCTCTGTAATCCTTGAGCCATTTTAGGGATCTGCATCAAATAACACGAGTGTGAGTTAGGTGAGTCGAAAGGTAGCTTCCGGTCCACTAAGAAGCTAAGGACCAAGGGCCAGATGTGTACTCCCCAGGGAATACCTTCAACCTGGATTCTTAGAGAAACCTCAGGAAGTGACAGGCTCAAGGAATGGGACATTTAATTGAATTTTTCTGGTTAACTCTGAAAATATGTTTTCACTCAACCTTTACTGCTGAAGAATCTCTCTAAAACACATTTGTTTACATTTTTGCCTTGACAAAATGAATGAATGAATTGATAAGTGAATGTTTAATCTCTAACGTGGTTTTTTATTTGTAGGATAAAACCCAAATATTGTCTACCTGGTGCAGTCTGACCTGGCTCCTGTATATATCTCTTTGACATCGTCATCTCTTCATTCCAGCAAGGTGGACCTTTTCTCAGTTCCTTCCAGCCTTTGATGTTAATGCTGTCCCTTAATTTTGGAAGGATTTGTCTCCTCACTCTATCTAGTACATCCGTCAGCATTTCTAACTCATTCTTTCTTGCCAGAAAAGTTTAGAAGTCACAATTTCTGGGAAAACCGTCTGTTTTCCGAAGTCTTTGTTAGAGCCCCATTTGGGACTGTCTGAGGACATCCTGTCCTTGTTATAACATAATTCTTACTCTACTTCCTCGTAATTGACTGGCAATTGCTGTGTCTTCCTTCTAAGCCCCAAGAGGGCAAAAACTGTGATTGACTGATTCGTTGCTCACCTCTAGCCTGTAGCCTGATGCCTAGCACAAAATGTGTGATCAATGCATTTGTTAAATTGAATTAGTTCCTTGGAGGTATTAAGAATTGAAGGGACATTATTTTGGCCATCAATAACATTGTGCTAAATAAAAGTTGACAATAATACTCTAATAATGAGAGGAGCCATCTATTCCAATGTGCTTTTATGATAGAACAAGGAAGTTGAGTTCCAGTGCAGGGGACTGACTTGCCCAAGGCCACATAGCCATGGAGCAGTCAAGCCAAACTAGACTCCATTTATCTTGCCTAGGATCATATTTTCCTGCCTCACCATAACTGTCACTGCCAGACTGTGAAGTCACACATTTGCTCTGGCAAAATCAAACACAAGAGGATTTTATTTATCTCTGAATCCCAAGAAGGCTGGAGAGCCAGGTTTGAAAAAAGAGCAGGAACTGAGAATGGTGAGGCATTTGGAAGGATAGACTGAAGCGTATCCCAGTTTGAAGCAAGCCATGCCTTGGGATGGTCTGGCTAGGAGGCTGCCCTGGCACTAGGCAACTCAGTGCTGCTGCCATTGGACCTTGGATTGTTCCCAGTAGGCTCACAGTGCTGGCATCACTCTGCTTTCCTACTGGATTTCTTACATGTCCCTGCATTTTTTTGCCTTACTCCTTTAATATCCAAAATCCCAGGCAGGAGCATCTCATTGGCTGAAGTAAGGCAATGGGTCTGAGCCTAAGGTGCTGAGGCAGGCCCAGGAAGAATATCTGGCCCCATCCTGGTTGCTGCTATGTGAGGCAGATGAGACCAGGACTGACACAGGCTAGGAAGAGTGCCCAGGTGCCTGTAGCCATAAAACAAACAAACTATATCCTGCCCGGTCTCCTGTCACTGAATTGTTTTTGTCTTTAGTGCCTCTGTTTCACCATGTCACTTGTGGCTCACTCTAAGCAGCTTTCCTTTTGCCAGTGGAAGTAGAGATAACAATAGGAGGCACTGCATTTATTTTTCCTCTTTTTGGAAGGAAAATATGGTAGCTGGTCCTTTCTTTGCTGTGTCTTCACTTTCTCATCTGTGAAATGAATGTGGTGTTTGCATGGCCTCTCAGTGGGCCAGCCATCCTCGACCACTCCATTCACAGGCCCTCTCACCATGAGGTGTGAGTAACTTTCAGGGGAAAAGTACATTTGTCAACTTCTCTGCCTCAAAAAAGAAACTTTGGTAGCTGCTGCGTTTGATTTGCTAATTGAAACTATTGTAAATCTCTGCCATCATTCTGAGTTCTGTCTTCTTTTTCTGGAACTTCAGATGAGAGGGAAGATATCTGGGAGACAAGGTGGTTGCACAGGTCCCAACACGTAGTGAGAACACTCTAGTTGTGGCTAATACTCTGGAGGTAATTATCAACTGTAGTCCTAAAAATATATGAATGATCCCTGAATGGACTGGCTCTGAAGGTGAAACAGAAACTGGTCTTAAAAAAGGCTTCAACTCAAGACTTGCTTTTTCCAACCTAGAGCAGAGGGAAATTTTGGCTAGGCTGCTGCCTTTACCCAGTGTCCAATTGATCGGGAAATCAACAGCCCTTTGAATTCACTTCGCACACATTAACAGTAAGTTTTATGATGACTTCCAAAGCTTCATGGAAAGCACAATCCCAGAGTGACAGAGAAATTGTTACTAACTTTTCCTGAAGCATGCTGCTCCTCGGTGGTCATGTTGGAACATTAGTATTCATGCCAAGTGTAGTATTTTCCTGACCCATTAAATGATTTAAAACCAACTAGGAAACCAAATGGCAACCCAGGAAAATTTTCCTCTTCGAGACAATGTGGAGCCATTATTCATTTAATAGTATAAACATTATTCTCTATCCCAAGGTTACTAGCTTCTGAGTCTTTAATGGACTTCACATTATACTTAGGGGATTAACAGAGAAGTTTGTAATTGATTCTTTTTGTTGGGGGAAATAAAGAAGACAAGTGTTTACCTGGTCATGGGTTATGTTACTGATGAAATGCAAAGAGGATCTCAATGTTTAGAACAGGATACATTTTTATTTCCTTCTTTAAAGAGGATCAGTGTGATTAATATTGAAAACCAAACCTGCAAGTGTGTGTTTCTTGAAGAGGATCGTAGATTCCAGATCCCATTTCCTCAAATTTACTCACTCAAACATATTCATTGTGCTTTATTGTACACCTACTGCATGCCAGGCATTCTGCAGTCTCTAAGTAGACGGTGCATGTGATGCTGAAAAGCATTAAGGTGATTCACCTTTCAGTAGGATGGCAAGGAAGGGCCAGCATTTACCTAATAATCATACCCACCAATATAAAATCAAAACTTTCAATAGATGCTAAAAGGAAAAGGAATGAGTGTTTCCAGAAAAGAAAAACTGAAGATTGGGGGAGAGGTGGGAAAAGATGATGCTGGACTTCTTTGAGGAAAAAATAGTATTTCAGTTGAGTCCCTGGTTTCTGTTCTATTTCATACATACCGATATAAAATCAAAACTTTCAATAGATGCTGAAAGGAAAAGGAATGAGTGTTTCCAGAAAAGAAAACCTGAAGACTGGGGGAGAGATGGGAAAAGAGGATGCTGGGATTAACTTCTTTGAGGGAAAAATAGTATTTCAGTGGAGTCTCTGGTTTCTGTCCATTAGACTCCTGACATATGCTTCTGATTCCTCAGCACTGGTCTTTGGTAGTAGATCATGATTACTCAGTACGCAGGTGTGTCAGTCAGAGGTGTCAGAAAAACTGAGCCACCACCAATACTCTAGGGATTTAATATAGGAGTTAAAGCTTAGACAAAAGTAAGGGGGCTAGGAAGGTGAGGGTCAGAGGGCCAATCATAACTAATATTGTCTAATGGCTGGTGCAGCTAGGCAAGGCAGAGATTGCAAGAATATATCAGATGCCATGCACTTCTGCCTGTGGATATAGAACCACTAAAGGAAAGCATGTGAAGTCTGTAGTAAGGCATAGCTCTGTGGAAACTTCTGACTCTGTGGTCATACCTACATCTACGGGAATGCTGCCTCTGAGAGTTTGCAGCCAAGCATCGGGTGTTGGACTTGTGGATCCTATTGGTTAGCAAGGCCAGGGGTTGGGCAGACAATTTGGAGTCAGTACAGGAGAGCAGTGGGGACGAGAGGGGCTGTTGGACACCCCGTATCTCTTCATCACTGTGTCTGATCCTCATGGTCTTCCAAGAAGAATAATTGTGACATCACTTCCATTTCCCAGATCTAGCAAATTCATCCTGAGTTGATTGAAACTTTTGATTTTAGCACTGAAATTCCTGAATGTCAGGTAACACTTCCATTCTGAGCAAACCAGGGCAGTTGATCACTCTTAAGTCTCATGTGAGTTAATCTCATTGGCCAGCTTTAATCCAAACCACATAGAAGAGGGGTTCAGGGAAACATAATTCCCAGCCATAAGTAAGAATAGCAGTGCCAGGTTTGCCTGGATCATCTGGCATATGAGGAATATCTTATCTAGAAGATCTTTGATGGCCAATATCCAAAGGGGACTGTCTTCTAATCAGTGGTGCTATCCCATTTGCCATCCCCTTAAGAACTATAAAATAAGTTTAATTTATATTTTAAAATAATGATATTTTGGTTGATGGTAAAAGAAATTGTATGACAATCTCCAAAACTAAAGGTAGGTGTTCTCTGGGTCACCCTCTATTTTGGCTTGCTTTTGGTATCACTCTCATTGCTTAGCTGGAGTAAATGGAAATGAAAGCATTTCAGGCATGCCCACTATCCTGGCACTGGAACAGAGAGACTGTCCTATAGTTATGTAGTTATGAGTGCTCAGGATGGAATAAACTCTCACATCATTCTGATGGAGAGTTTGCCAGGTATGAAATGAGGTGGAGTTAGAGGGATGCATGGGGCGGGGGTGGGGGCACTATGATTTCTTGCTGGGTCTTCTGCAGCAGAGCACTGTTGATTGCAGTGTGTCTCGGCCCCAGGGTGTGTGCCAAGCATGGTGGGAATGTGAACATTGGTAGCCAGAATGAAGGGTATTGCTGATAAAGGCAAAAGGGAAGAAAGGTAGTCAGCAAGAAAAGGCAACTATAAGATTTGCAAAGACAGAAGAGAGGAGAAGTGTGCTGTGTATGACTGCCAGGAAAATTTAATCGTGCCTGAGAAGGGCTTGGATTTATTGGGAATGAAGCAGGCAAGCTTGTGGCCATTCGTTCAGGCTCAGCCCTTATAAATGATTTGGAGGACTTTGCAGCGTAGTAAGTAAGCATAATGGTTTTTGTATTGAACTGTGGCACCCTCAGCCAACTTGAAAGAACCAAGATTCTCTAGAATTCAATTTACTTTGCATTAACGGGAGATCCGATGCTCATCTGTTCTAACTGCTTCTTTTATCTAAGCTGCTAAAGAGTCACATGGTTTAGGAAGAAAATTAAGAAATTTCACATTTGTTGCTCTAAGCAAAATCATTTTGTTATCTACTTTAATGAGCGCGTGGATGAGTTTCCCTGTTTTAATAATCACTGTGTCTTAAACTCCTCTTCCATGAAGGCGATATCAACAAAAACTCTCTAGAGGCTTTATCTTTATACAATTAGTTTCTCTCTCTCTACCATCTAAAGTCCTTGAAATTATTTTTAAAACAGTAGGAGTCATGTCCTTTCTCTGAAATCTCTGGATACATATAAGGAAAATGGACATTACACTATTGGCTTGAAAAGGAAATTGACATGATCTGAGGTCTCTATCCTTATCTGAATTCATATTATACTGAAGATGTTTTTTATTTTACTTTATTTTTCTTTCTGTAGATAAAAGACCTGTATGGATTTTTGTAGGTTCTGCAGTCACTGAGGAGTGAATGTGTATATTCATTGCACTCACATTTGTTGGTAATTCCTAAGAACTGCGAAAAAGCATTCCAAAATATTATGAATCTAATATTTTTGGTGACTATCTTACATTGTTGATAATAGACAGACATTCATTTCTGTAGTTCCACATTTTTGTATCTAAATGACCTAACAAGCCTCTTCAAATTATGCTTTATCCAAGTCTTCTGGAGTGGAGATAGGTCGTCCTCTTGCTGGCTCAATTGAACACGACATCTAACCTTCCTGCCTTTATGTACATATTATGTTTATTGTCTATACTTCTGATGTGTTTGAAAGAGTTCACAATGAAAGAAAATTTTAAAATAAGATTATTGAAACAGATAAAAACTGTAAGGAGAAAGGATACATCAAGCACAATAGTGAGCAATTTGGAATTATAACAAAAAGAACAAGAAGAATTACATATTTTAATCAATGAAATGAGATGCAATGTCTTTAAGACAGAGAAGCACTTCTATTAGAAATAAGTATTAGAATGTAATGTTTGTGTCAGGACATGGTGTACACTGTATTCAAGGATGATTTTTACAGATTATGACAGCGTAAGTTTACGTGCTTTTTTTTTAATTGGCTCTTGACAAAGAGAAGGGTGTAATATTAGAAAATGTTCAGGAACAAGGTTTCTGTACGAGGCTAGTCCCATAGGATTCAGGTAAGTTGCTTTGAGGTCATATATTAATAGGAGGCCACAGACATATAAGCAATAAAATTTAGGCCACTATAGTTCCCTGAAAATTCCGTGTAGTTTTATACTTGGTATTTTTCAAAGGGAAGTTATCACAGGTATTTTATAATAAGTTGAAATTTTTATATAGTATTAACTATTAAGATAAAACTAATATATTATCTTTACATATTTCTTATAATCGTTAGTGTTTTCTTCCTTTTTATGTTGAAGAATTGTTGGGAACTCCTTGAGACTTTGTTACTCAGTCCCTGGGACCACTTCCAATGCTCCAATGGATTCCCAGTTTCTCCTTTTTATTTCTCCTCTGTAGACTCTAAGGGGTCTGTCTATTTTCCCAACTCTCACCACCTACTTCATCCACTGGGATTCTTTTCCTCTGAAGTCCGACTTTGGAACTAAGATATCCTCTAGATATTCTCATTTCCCTGCAGCTTCCTTAGCAGCCAAGCATCTTAGAAAAACCAGAAAGCAAACACACACACAGTCTTCATCTTTCATGGATCTGCCTACTCCCTGGAGTCAGAGTTCAACATCACTCTCCCCAAACACTCAGACTTTATGAAACAGTGTTAATAAATTTGATCAAAATATCATAATTTTTCTATATTTGGCAATTCTTTGCAGTACATGTCTTCCTTGATCTTTCTTCAGCTTTTACCATTAATGACTGGAACCTTTTCCACAAACTCTCCCCTAGCTCTTCAGTGTTTTTGCTCTGATCTACAAGACTCTCCTTTGTGGACTTTTCCATCTTGGATCTGGGTATTTTGCTTGAGGTTCTGTCCCCAGGTTTCATCCTGACTTCCTCTTTTTATCTGTCTATCCCTTTCCCTCCCTCCATCTATGTATGTATGTATGTATATATGTATGTATGTATGTATGTATGTATGTATCTATCTATCTATCAATCATCTATCATCTCTGGGTGATAGATCATCATGGGAGTCACTCACTCCCATGACTTCAACCATTTAAGACATACCTATTCCCACTCTATATCTCCTACACATATTTCTTGCTCAGCTCAAGTCTCATTTTTCTTACCATTTATTGCACATATTCATGTCGGCACACCTCAGGTGCAAAACTGAATTTGTCATCTTCACTCCCAATCTCTGCCATCGTCTTCTTTTCATTCAGTCTCTGTTCAGTCACACAAAGCAGAAAATTTGGAATCATTCTTTACTTCTTTTGTTTATTCTGATACCTAATTGCTCAAGAATAATATAATTTCCTATTTCTCTGAACTCTATGTCCCTGTAGATGTAGTTCTCTTATCTTTGCCAGAAAATGGTAATTCCTACTTCTGCCTAAAGACTAGCCCAAACTTTGCCTGCTTCATTCCTAAGTCATCCAAGCCCTTTCTAAACATGATTGAATTATTCTGGCAGTCAAAGGACCTGTTTCCTTTATCCTCTCATTTCAAATCTTTTGTTGCTTTTTCTCATTAATTCACTTTGTTCCCATTTCCTTTACTGATAATACCTCTGCCTTGGTGAAGGCAGGTATCTTGGAAGAAAATAACATTCCAATTCAAGATTAGCCCCATGTGCCCTCCTGACCACTAGATCAATCACTAGGATCAAGTTAAGTGTTGTTTGATGGGGGGAATTACTAGCTCTGCTAAGGGAGAGAGGAATTATTCATTGAAAGACCTGCAGTGTCTAGGTCTTTGTTACTACATATTGTCAGAAACTGGGAGAACAAGCCTTGGAATGGATCTCATGGGTACTGGCTGGAGTGGTAGACAGTACAAAGTTACAAAAGGAAGATTTTATAGATAGGATGTCACACTACCCAGTGGTTCTGAGTTTCTTTCCATATATGCAGGATCAGGATCCCCTGAGAAGTTATTAGAAATGCAGATTCTTAGGACCCACCAAATCCTACTGGGTCAGAAACTCTGGGGATGGGTCCCAGCAACTTTTACATTAACAATCTCTCCATATGAATATAATGCACAATACCATTTGAGAAATACTGCTCTATCATGATTCAGAATTTAATTCTGGCAAGGGTACCAAGGGCCATCCTAACTGGCCATACTTGGGAAAAACTGTGGCCCACATTAAATAAAGTGCAAGTGCAACAACTGCCGAGGCAGATGTTAAGCAAGGTATCAAAATATTAGAAGACATGTACTGAGAGGGCTACACTCCTTGGGTAAGCCCAGAGGATATTACCTCCACTAAAGCCACAATAAATGTGCTGGTGAGGGGGCAACTCCAGTTAAGTTCAGTAGTGCTGTTTCCTGTAACTCCAGTCTGACTCTAGGTTCCCTAGAGTCAATGAGGATTATGAAATCCTGAAAGTATAGAGGCCATTGCCAGGGACAGCATTGAGCCATGAGAGACAAGGTGGAATAAATTACTGTAATGGACATCAAGGTCAGAACTGTAACCAGAAGCCCTGGGCTGCAGGGATCTGTGGAAATCACTAATAAATAGACCATATGGTTTTTAGAGGCAAGATGATGACCAGACAACCACAGCAACAACAAACAGATCTGACCTAGCTCTCAGAATCAAAGTCCATTAATTGAAGGAAAGGACAGGTTTCCCTGAGGAATGGCACAGCAAGTGTGTACTGTACTAATTCCTTCTGTTCTTTCCTGAAGTGACATTTGGCCATTTACATGCTTAGCTGTACACTGGGAAGGGAAATTCCCTGATTTTTCAAAGCTTTGGATAGTGGATCTGAGCTGACACTGATACTAAGAGCTCTATAGCACAGTCACCATGCTTTTGTTAGAATAAAGACATAAGGACGTCAGGTGACAAATGGAGTCTGGCACAGTTCTGACTCACAATGGGTCCAGTGTGTCCACAGACCTACCCATTGGTTATTTTTCTCAGAAGTTGGCAGAAATCTCACCAGGGTTCCTTCAGAGTAAGAACAATTATTATTGGAAAGGTTAAATTAAGGAGAGAAACTTCCCACTCCATCTGATACCCATGTGCCATCCAAGAAAGCAAAGAACAATAGTAACTCTCAGACAGGTTGAGAGAGTTTAGTACCATTCTTAAAAACTTAAAGTATGTGGAATGTTGGCTTACTTTATAACCACATTGAATTACCCAGGAATCAAAGCTACTCTCATTGTACTGTTCCCTCTCTGCTGGACAAAACTAGAGTTGTTGCTAGGACAGTATTGCTGCTAATAATCTAAGTTCACTATTTCTCTTCTTTAGGCTACCTATACAAGATTTGTAGTTCCTCATGAGAACTTCTAATTAGTTCAGCCAAGGTCATGTTATGCTGATCTGGCTGCTGCAGGTAGGTGTAGTGAGGGGTGCAGTGGAGAGGGAGGGACGGGAAGAAAATTAGTCCCCACAGTCACTGTGGACATTGCTCAGAGAACAAGGGCAAGAATGGTCTGGGGAAAGAAAGAAAGAGCAGGGAGGAACCTACTCATATAGGACATTTAGGTCCTGAATTGGATTTTAAATTTAAGAATGATTGCAAAATGACTGAAATATTTTAAGAAGGGGTATGCCATAGTCAATTCTACTTTTCACAAAGATTACTCAGGATAATTTGTGTAGAATAGAGTGGCATGAATAGATGCTGAGAGATTTCCATATATAAAAATGTATGCATAAGTCTTTACAGGATATGATAGCGAATAAAGCTAGAATGAAAAACGGAGATAAAAGGTAAAATTGAAAAATACTGAAACTATTAGATGCAGTTGTCTTTAGGGACATTTGAATATCAGAAGTAAGGGTAAGGCATGTAAAGTATCCAATTATACCAAGAAAGCTGGGAACCTTCTTCCCTGAGTTTAGGCAGCAAAGGAGGAATATTGTCTGTAGAATACATAAAAACAACAATAAACCCACTAAGGTGTCTGATTTTTATTATCACTATGCTCTGGAAAAATTTTAAATTAAAAATTCTGGCCGGGTGTGGTGGCTCATGCCTGTAATCCAG
The DNA here is from genome assembly GCF_049354715.1 of Callithrix jacchus. NCBI lineage: Eukaryota > Metazoa > Chordata > Mammalia > Primates > Cebidae > Callithrix > Callithrix jacchus. The sequence continues at coordinate 92,498,236 of NC_133515.1, forward strand.
CACTTTGGGAGGCCAAGGTGGGTGGATAGGTCAGGAGTTCAAGACCAGCCTGACCAACATGGTGAAACCCCTTTCTACTAAAAATAAAAAAAATAGCCACCTGTAATCCCAGCTACTCAAGAGGCTGAGGCAGGAGAATCACTGAACTCAGGAGGCAGAGGTTGCAGTGAGCTGAGATTGCATTCCAGCCTGGGCAACAGAGTCAGATTCTGTCTGGAAAAAAAAAATCTACATTTTTACAAAAGGATACACCTGTGTAATGATTATTAAATATATCTCATACATGTATATAAATATGCACACACATATATAGGTGTATATGGAGAGATATAGAGATTTATTTCCTGTGTAGTACTATGAAATTTTAGATCTGTATAGATTTAAGCAATCATTACCATAATCAGGATACAAATAGTTCCATGACACCAAAAATCAATGTCAGTGATAAAACATTTCTTCGAGAAAAATCTTTTATTGGTCTAAGTTCTAGCAATTTGTGTGGTTATTGTTGCATTATTACACACACTCACACACACACAATATGTATGACTATTTTACATATTTTATATATATGTATGTGTATGTATTTATATATATGTAGGGAAGTTACTGGGTGATAGATGTGGTTTGGTTCTGTGTCCCTACCCACATCTCATGTTAAATCCCCTCATGTTCAGGGAGGAGCCTATAATCCCTACTTGTCAAGGGAGGGAGGTGATTGGATCATGGAGGCAGTTTTCCCCATGTTATTCTCGTGATATTGAATGAGTGAGTTCTAATGAGATTTGATGGTTTTATAAGGGCTCTTCACCCTTTACTTGCTCTCTCTGTTGTTCTCTCTCTCACCTGTTGCTAGATAAGACATGCCTGCTCCTCTTCCTGCCATGATTGTAAGTTTCCTGAGACCTCCCCAGTCATGCAGAACTGTGAGTCAATTAAACCTCTTTACTTTATAAATTACCCAGTGTCGGGAAAATTCTTTATAGCAGTGTGAAAATGGACTAATGCACTGTGGTTATTTATAAATATATGATATATTTCCTATATATTTAATAATATATTAATATATATATTATTAACTCAACAGTAACCATGGGAATTTAAGGCTTCATATATCACTCAGCTATATCATGAAGGATATATATATATATCTATATATATATATCTATATATATATCTATATATATATTTATATATATATATATAAAAAATTAGGCAGTCATTACCATAATCAGGATATGAATAATATTATATATGTATATAATTCTAAATTAACACATTTATAATTTGTCTTTTATAGTCTGTCTAAAAGGAAATTAATTTGGAATTCTTAGTTACACTGCTGCTCTCCATACCTCAGGCACATGGGTTCCTTTGAATAGTAAATGCCAAAAGGTGCAGAATCATTTCAGTTCATTTCGGGCACATTTGTATTTCCAACCCACTTGTACTACACATGCCTGAATTTAAGCAGTACATGTGACATAAAGAATGACAGCACAGTGATTATAAAGATGAAGAAAAAGAACTTGAATTATTTAAATTCTGTCACTCTCAGTGACCATTTGAAGTTTTTATTTATGTTTAAAAGTTTTTGACTGTGGGACAATTGAAACTTGCTAGAATAGATTCTGAAGAAACAATTACATGAGCAGAATTGCAATGCCTGGATTTTTTGTGTGACATGTAATATTTATGAATCTCCTGCCTAATCTGTCTTTTAAGACTTTTCTCAACTTTGTATATTTGTTACTTTATGTTAAAAAAATTTGAAAATTAAAATTGATAAAAAATGTTCTTCAATCAAAATGAGTGAAGAAAAATAGACAAATCTGCCATGCTGTCTATTAAATGTGAATATGTGAGGAGCAATTTAAGTTTCAACAAATTTGCAGAATATAAGGCTCAAAACCAGAACACAAAGTATTAATTATTGCAATGTGTAAGTGTAGTTTTTTCTGTATTTAAAAAAATACATTAAGGTCCTTAAAAATATGAAAGAACTACCTTTTGCTCTTTTACTATGTACTTAAAAAAATCATGTATATATGAATTATTTAATTTCTAGCATGACCACAACATTTAATCAAAATGTTTATTTTCACTTTCTAGTTTCTGTTATAATTCTTGTCATTATTTATTTTTTTCACGATTATTACTGAAAACAGTTTTATTGTATTGATGGGAGAATGTTACTCAAGGTACCAATATCCAAAGCATGCCTCTGCAAAGCTCATGTGCAGGGGTTTGAAGTGAGCAACTTGGGAAAGGGAGATGTTATTTACTGAGGTGAGGAACACTGAAAGAGAACAAAGCTTAGGTGAGATGACCATTGTTGAGGCATACTGAGTTGGAAGTATCATAGCAACATCCGTGAGAAGATATCATGTGAGCAGAAGGATACTAGACCCTGAAGCTCAAAATAGAAGGTTGGGCCTGATGTATACATTTGTTAGTCATTAAGGCACAAGAAGATATTGAAATAATGGGAAAGGATGAGATTACCTAGACAGAATGTGCTGCATGAGATTTTAAGATGGCCGGGAACTGAGTATCAACATCTGAACATAGGTAAAGATGAGCCAGCAAAGGAAACAGAAGAAGTGACCAGAAAGAATGTAGGAAAAGAGGGAAAATGAGATGTCACAGTAGCCAATGTGTAGGTTGTAGGTCATACTTGCTAAAAGATACTAAAAGGTTGAGTAAAATGAAAACAGAAGAAGTATACACAGAACTTAAGGAAGTAGAAATATTTGATGATCTTGTGAGAGCAGCTTCATGAAGTGCTCTGGATGGAGGACAAACTTTAGAAAGCTGATGGGAAAAGAGACAGTGAGAATTAAACACAGGGCAAAAATGTCTCTTTCTAGAGCTTTGGTTGCAATTTTGGAGCAGAAACCTACTATAGTGGTAGCTGGAATTTGTGGATAGGGAGGACACTGGGAGAGGGAGAGACTGAAAGCAGTGAACACGGAGGAAGACTCAGAGTTTAAGATTCCTTTGGTGATCCCACTTGTCCATGTTGCCCATGCTTTTGGTGTCACATTCATTGCCAGGACCAATCTCATGAAAATTTTTCAGTATTATTTCTTGCAGGGGCTCTACATTTTCAGATGTATGTCTAAGTTTTTAATATATTTTGAGTTGATCTTTGTGTATGGTGGAAGATAAGGGTCTATTTTTATTTTTTTCATGTGGATATTCAGATTTTCCACCACTGTTTGTTGAAGAGACTGTCTTTTTCCCGTCGTGTATGCTTAGTGCCTTTCTCAAAGATCAGTTAGCCATATATGCATGAGATGATTTGGGGGCTCTTTATTATGTTCCATTGGTCCATACAACAGACTAAAAACTTTTGCAGAGCAAAAGAAACAATCAACAGAGTAAAAATGCAACCTACACAGAAGGAAAATGATTTCCAAACCATATATTAGGTAAAAGGTAGACTTCCAGAATAGAAAAGAAATTCCTTTAACTCAACAACTACCACAAAAGAATAATCTAATTTGGAAAACAGCCAAGAAACTGAATAAATACTTCTCCTAACAATGACTTAGAAATTACCAACAGGTGTATATATAAAGAAACTGAACATCACTAATCACAAGGGAAATGTAAATCAAAACTACAATGAGATATCAGCTCATACCTCTTAGGATTGCTGTGTTGACAAGGATGGGAAGAGACTGGAATTCTTGTACACTATTGGTGAGGATGCAAAATGATGCAGTTACTTTGGAAGACAGTATGAAGATTCCTGAAAAAATTAACAATAGAACTATCATATAATCTAGCAATTCTACTTCTGGATGTTCATTTAATAGAATTGAAATCAGGATCTTGAGTTGATATTACCACTCTCATATTCATTAAAACACTATGCATATTTGCCAAGATGTGGAAACAACCTAAATGTTTATCAACAGATAAATTGATAAAGAAAATGTGGAATATACATACATTGGGATATAATTCAGCATTAAAAAATAAGTAAATCTTTCTATATGTAATGACATGGGTGAATCTTGAGGACAGTATGCTAAGTGAAATAAACCAGGAACAGAAAGATAAATACTGCATGATTCCATGTATACGAAGTGATTAAAATAGTCAAACTCAGAATCAGAGAGCAGAATCGTGGTTGCCAAGCCTGAAGTGAGGGGGAAACGAAGAGTGGCTTATCAACAGGCATACAAGCACAATTATGCAAGGGGAATATGTTCTAAAGATTTGCTGTACACCATTGTCCCTAGTTAATTATACTGTATTGTGCACTTAAAACTTTAGAGATCTAGTTTTAACTGTTTTTACTAAAATTAAGTTAAAGTTAATTTAATTTTTAAAAAAGATTCCTTTGGTGAAAGAAAACTCACCAAAACTAGAAAGACTGGTAACTTAAAGGATGATAGAAGAAGGAAGAAAATAAATGTAAAGATGCAGGCAATAACCGTTAAAGCAACTACCTAAAATAAATCCACCTTTTATGTTTTAATTTTGATTCAATAAAATGGGATTGTTAGTTTTAATAATCTTTGCAAAGACTTTCCGTTACTTTCAACTCCATAAATCTGAAAGCTTTGGGAAGCTAATACTATCTATTTGAATTTTGTATCTTTGATTAATTATTTTAAGTCATATTAGCCGAAAGCATTATAAAGTTCTATTGTTGGGTCGTATGACAAGCATCCAGATCATGATTTTCTGAAGTTATGCCAAAATAGCCTATCTTCCCATTCTTTTTTGTTTTATGATTATGATATAAAAACTCCTTCCATAATTGAATAAAGTTACTGATTTTTTTTTTTTTGAGATTCATTAAGCCATTACTGTTTTCCCTTTTTTATTAGTATCCGAGGACGTGATATCCTGGGTTATTCATCTAAGTTGAATCACTACATTTTTGAAAGCCACCTTACTGTCTATAACATTAAAGAACAAATTATCAGTGTTGTAGACATGAATTTGTTAATTTTCTGTTCAACCGTAAGACTTGTGGAAGCTCATTTGAATATATCATCACATCATATATCACATTATTTTACATGTATCATGATTCTGATTATGTACTCTAGATTGCAGGTTTTTCTTTCAAATCTGTTTTTCCTTTCTTTCCGAGCACCTGGCCACTCAGCTAGACATTGTGTTTCCCAGTATTTCTCTACTGACTCCCATCTTTCTACTAGCTGGGCATGGCAATGGTTGTAGCAATCTCAGATATACCGGATGAGTTGGCAGAATGTCCCATTGGCCAGGCACCTGGATCATTCTATACAGCAGAGACTACCTACCCATATTCTATTTTATGAAGGTGAAATAAACACATATCTTGTCTGAGTAGTTTGACTTAATACTAATTAATTTTAAAAATGTTAGGTAGAAAAAGGGTTCTGAAATAACAAAAGCCTAAAATATGTGGCATTGGCTCAGTGGCTGGCTGCTGGATGGTGAAGAAACAGATATTGCAGGCTGGAAAGCTGGAGATACTTACTGTGCTATAGAAACTGTTTGGTGAAATTATCATCCGTGACAATTTAGAAAGGAGATGATGTGCCTGTGCAGACTATAACTCTATGGAAGGCAATTAGATAGAGCCAGAATGTTATGGTGTATTATTTACTCTTTGCTGGTTTTAGAACAGCATAACAAGAAAAAGATAAATACAAGCAAGAATTGGAAAGTTTGTAAGCTGTGTGGGAAAACACAAGTGCTTCTGAATTACAAAGAGCAGAGATAAGGCTATTTGCCCAGAGTCTTTCATAAAAGCCCTATCATTAAGACTTTCGGACAAACTAAAGGATACAGCTTTGTGCCAGAAAATCAGGCTAATATTTGTATCTAACTAAGAAATTGCATAGGTTATCACCATTAAAATGATGGAGAGAGGTATGAGGTCAATACTGATTTTGGTATCTAAAGCCAAATTTAGCAGGTGTCCATAAAGGAAGTTTGGGTGAGGTTACTTGAGCACAAACGTGCCAAGTGCCAAAAACTCAGAAAAATACCAAGTTTTCGAGGGAATTGTAGACTGTAGGGCTGGGCTACAAAAACTTTGAGCTGCTCAAAACTGCATCAGCTGAAAGCAAGATATATCTCCAGACCTAAAGAAGAGGATTGTAGATCACTTAGAGGTTCAAGTTTTTTTGAATAGAGGCAGTAACTGGAGAGGTCCTTGTGTTGTGTCCCTGGGGGTAAAACGTCTGTTTGGAGAGAAAAGTGCAGATTGTTAAAAGGCAGGCCAGAGCGATAGGCTAAGTAGATATCAGGTTGCTCTTCGTTTTCAGTTCTGTTCTCTCTTTCTTCTTAGTTGTATGGTCACAAACTACATTTTCTGTACTTCTTGGAAGATGGGTGTGGCCATGTGACTAAATTCTCACTAATGGGATGTGAGGATAAGTATGACTGTATGAAACTTCTGGATTATCTTCTTCAAAGTCTTTGTCTTGTATTTCCTACCTTCTTTCCTTCCCTCTAGTTGGAAATGGTATGACTAGAACATGAATGGATGCCCTAAGTTGGGCATAGCAGAGCTTCCTCACTAGCCTGGGTGCCTAGATGACATAATGGAGCAGAGACCACCTATTTGTTGTAGAGAGTTACATAAGAGAGAAAAGAAGTGTACCTCATTTGAGCCAAGAATTTTGTCATCTTTTTGTATAAAGTCAGAAAAATAAAGGCAGCTTAGCTTTTATTGTAATTAAAATGATTTCAAAAGTCTCTATAATTAAATTATTGAAAAGAAATGAATCTACTGATGTCCATAAACCAAATACACAGGATACAAACAGAATAGACATAAGTATATATATAAAGATGAAAGATTTTTAAAAATTAGATATGATAGATTTTCTCTTTATATATATATGTGTGTTCATGTATACATGTGTATGTACACATACACACATGTACACATATACAGCACTACATAATTACTTTGAGTATTGTTTATTTATATATTTTATATATATTATATATAACACTATTGTATAATTATATATATAATTATATATAACACATTATATAATTATATAATTTTATTTTATAAATATTAAAATTTTACAGTAATATATAACTTTATTGTAATATGTAAAGAATTTTAATATGTATAATTTTACTATGTATACACACATACAGCACTACATAATTATTTGTAGTATTATTTAATTTTTCATAAATAGAAATAAAAATATGTAAAATCAGTTGGTAGCTTGAGAAAAAAATAATTTTTTAAAAAATTATATTTTAATATGATTGACATCTAGGCATTGAGAGCAACTGGAATCCCCCAAATACATTCTTTTAGAGTACTAGAAGGTATGGTTTGAAAAGTTACGTTCTTATATTTAAAAATTATGAAAGCTGCATAGACTTCTTAAAGAAGGGCTTTTTAATAGTTTTCTGTTTGTTAATCTATAACTGTGGGTCTCCAGGAGAGAGTTTCTTTCCCACAGAATATGTAATGGGACCAATATATTGTATTGTGCAATGATTTAAACAAAAGAGTGAAGGCATGCTGAGATACTCTGGTTCACAATGAGCTAAAAATATTCATCATGTTAATCCGGTCCTTTTCTCAGAACTCTTCTGTGCTCATTTTTCTGCCCCTGGGAGACATCTAAACTCTCTCAGACTGATGTCTGGTGCTGGCAGAAGCTCAGATACCTTATCTGACTTAGCTATGACCACAGCTTACACTTGCCTTGCTAGAGAAGTCGTTATCAGTTTTATTTCAAATGTTCACTTTGTGGAATTTCAGCCTACATGAGACACCTCATGTAAAAGTGACAAAATGACAAAATTCAAGGGACTGTGTTATTTACAGTAATGAAAAAGTTTGTTAACATTTTATTTTTCAAAATATGGGCAATAGTGGTTTGATTTGGGAGGTATGATCAGTCTTGATGCTGCTTTTCATTTTAGAGTCTCTAGTCCCTGAGACAAAGCTGTAGCTAGAACCTGAAAGTGAAGCAGCCTTCTGTTCCCAAGAACAAGAGCATGCAAGAGATGAGGGATACTGTGAGAAAGTGAGCTTTTCTTCAGAAATTTCCAAGTTCCCTTATGGAAAACAGCTTCTTAAATCATAAATGAAATCAAAAGATAAAATCAACCGAGGGTTAGGAAGAGAGAAACATCCACAGTTACCAAAACAAAAGGAAGAGAGAAATCAATAGAGACATGGAGGGAAAAAATGTACAAAATGGCCAAAGATGAGGTACCAGATGTGAAAGATGAAGCTCCAGACATTTCTCTGCGGGTTTCTTATGGCCCAGGACCACTTGCATAAAATGAACTAAAAATCATAATTTAAATAATAAAGATAGCAAGAGAAGGAGAAATGCCAAGTGGAAACTCTCCCAGGAAACTTAAATTAGTACAGCAACTCCTGATAAGGTTACAGTGCCTTACATTATGCAAGTATACAGTCTATTGTTACCTTCAGCTTGCAGGTAGATTCAGTTTGCATCTCCATCCACCCCCAAATGCTGGGAATACCAGTAGGGGATTTAACTTATCATATACTCTATTGGTGAAATGGGGTAATGTTTGTACAACCAACATTTTCATAAGAATATTGTGAAGATAATATTAAGAATTTCCAAAAAAAACACTCAGCATATAATGATCAATTAGTAAACATTAATAGTTTTGTTGTGTTTATAAACATGTACATTCTTTATCACACATTTTTCTTCATAATACTATGGTACTGTGTTAACATTATCTTTTCCATTTAGGTAACTATGCTGATAATCAAAAAGGTTAACCTAATCAAAGTCACACAACTTCCAAAGAGAACTAAAATATGGGTTTCCTAACTGTGAGTTCAATGTTTGTCTTTCCCCCTTACTACTTCATGGCCAATTTCAGAAGAGATCTAATGTACAGCAAGAGGACTGTAGCTAATGATGTGCTATATACCAAAAATTCATAGAAAGTAGAGTTGAGAAACACACACACACACACACACACACACACACACACAAAGGTAACTATCAAAGTGATGAATTTGTCAATTTGTTTGACCGTGGTAATCATTTCATCATGTATATTTATTTCAAAACATGTTATACATCTCAAATGTATACAATACAAAATAAATTTGATTAATTCAGTGACCTAAAGCTTATTGGGCTTATTAGTTTCAATGCAAAATGCTTTATTTTAAAAATAAATCCCTATACTGTAAAGCTCTAAATTAAGTACCTTGTCAGATATTGATTGTAATAAAAATTCCCACATATGAGTGATCCTTTTTATAGTCCCATCTACATGTAAGTTCTCAGGCTAATATCTATTTTTTATAGTTTTGTGGGTTTAAGATTGCAATAACTGGCTAGGCATATGCTGAAGAATGAAACTGAACACCTATCTTTCATCATATATAAAAATTAACTCAAAATGCATCAAAGATCTAAACATAATACTTCAAACTATAAAAATCATAGGAGAAAACTTTGGAAATACTCGCATTGGCAAATAAGTTTTGGCTAAGTCACCAAAAGCAATTGAAAACAAAACAAAAATTGAGAAGTGAGACCCAGTTAAACTAAAGAGCTTCTGCACAGCAAATGAAACTATCAACAGAGTAAACAGACAACCTACAGAATGAGAGAAAGTATATGCAAACTACACATCTAATGAAGGCTTAATATCTAGAATCTATAGAGAACATAAACAAAGCAAGTGAGCAAACAAACAAAAAACACAAAAACCCCACAAGTAACTCCATGGAAAAAATGGGCAAAAAACATGAACTGACATCTCTCAAAAGAAGACATATAAGTAGCTAACAAACATGTAAAAATGCTTAGTATCATGAATCATCAGAGAAGTACAAATCAAAACCACAATGAGATACCATTTCACACCAGTCAGAATGGCCATTATTAAAAAGCCAAAAAACAATAGATGCTGGAAAGGCTGCAGAAAAAAGAGAATTCTTATATACTATTGGTGGGAATATAGATTAGTTCTGCCACTGTAGAAAGCAGTTTGGGGATTTTTCAATGAACTTAAAACAGGGCTATCATTCAACCCAGTAATCCCATTACTGGGTATATACCCAAGGAAAATAGATCATTCTACCAAAAAGACACATGAAGTCGTATGTTCACCACTGTGCTATTTACAATAGCAAAGATACAGAATCAACTTAAGTGCCCATCAATGGTTTATTGGATAAAGAAAATGTGGTATATATATATACCACAGAATACTATCATAAATAAAATAATGTCCTTTGCAGCAACATGGAATCAGTTGGAGGTCATAATCCTAAACAAATTAACAGAAAATCAAATACCACATATTAACTTTTGTATGTGGTGGAAGATAGGGGTTCAGTTTCATTCTTCAGCAACAAATATGGTAATGCAGACTTCTCTCTGACATACCAATTTCAATTTCTTTGCATATATACCTAGAACTAAACATTGAGAACACATGGACATAAACAGGGGAACAACAGACACTAGGGACTACTACAGTTGGGAGGTGGAGAGGGGGTGTGAATTAAAATCTATCTATGGGGTACTATGATCACCTGAGTGATAGGATCATTTGTACCTCAAACCTCAGCATCACTCAATATACCCATGTAATAAACCTGCATGCATACCTCCTGTATCTAAAAAATAAGAAAAGAAAGTTGTATTCATGTTTTTAACTAAGAATATTGTCTTTAGGTGGAATCTCTAAACCCCAAATTCTAGTGTTTTCTTTAGATTATTAAAAGATCCATAATGCAATTCACAAAGTGAAATATGTTAGCAACGTGATAACATCATGGAAACAGCTGTGGTTTCTTTTTATTAAAATTTAAGTATTTGTATATGTATATACAAATTTATTAAAATTTTATTAAAATTTATTAAATATTGAAGTATTTCAAACACACAGAAAGCTAACCAACTGCCATATACATACCCCCGTCCTAAAAAAAAAATTGTGATTGACACATTACACTAAAGTTGGTACACATCTTTTCCATTCATCTTTTAATCATTTTTGTACTTATTTATCAAAGGTAAACAATATATAATATGACTTTTGTGTTTTAAAATTTTGTACCTATGGAATAATATTGTATTATTCTGCAACTTACTATTTATACTTGACAAATAATTGTGTATATTTATAAGGTATAATGTGATGTTTTAATCTATAAGTATATTGTAGGAAGATTCAGTTAAGCTAATTAATTTAACCATCACCCCACCAATGTATTTTTTTGTGGGGAGAATGTTAAAAATCTATTCTTTAAGCAATTTAAAAATATATAATACATTAATTGTGGTGTCCATGCAATGCAATAGATCACCAAAACTTCTTCCTCCAATCTGAGACTTTGTACCCTTTTATCAATATCTTCTCTATTCCATTTCTTCTCTTCCTCATCCCTCAGCCTCTGCTAAATAACATTCTGCTCTCTGTTTCTATGTAAGTAAGATCATGCAGTATTTGTCTGCATCTGGCTTATTTCACTTTGCATAATATCCTCTAGGTTTCTCAATGTTGCCACAAATAACAGAAGTTTCTTTCTTTTTAAGGGTGACTTGTGTCCCATTGTGTATACATACTACATTTCCTCTGCCATTCATCTATTGATGGACACTTCTGTTGCTTCCATAGCCTGGCTATTATGAATAACAATGCAATTAATATGGTGATGCAGACTTCTCTCTGACATACCAATTTCAGTTCCTTTGTGTATATACCCAGAACTATAATTGTTAGATTATTTAGTCTTTCTATTTTTAGTTTTTCTTATTTAATTTTTAATTTTTGTGGTTAAATAGTAGATATAAATATTTATGGGTACATGAGATACTTTGAAACATGCATGCAAGGTGTAATAATCACATCATGGAAAATGGAGTATCTATTTCATCAAGCACTTATCCTTTATATTACAAACCATCTGATTATACTCTTTCAGCTATTTAAAAATGTATAATTAAATTATTATTGACTATAATCACCCTGTGCTAGCAAATACTAGGTCTTATTTATTCTAAGCATTTTTTTTGTACCCATGAGCTATTCCCACTTCCCCCCACCCATTCCCAGCCTCTGTCACTTCTATTCTCTATCTCCATGAGTTAAATTGTTTTAATTTTTAGCTCTCACAAATGAGTGAGAACATGTGAAGTTTATCTTTCTGTGTCTGGCTTATTTTGCTTAACATAATGATCCTCATTTCCATTCATGTTGTTGCAAATGATAGGATCTAATTCTTTTTTATAGCTGAAAGTACTCCACTGTGTATATCAACCACAGTTTTTGAATCCATTGGCTGCTGGCGGACACTTAGGTTACTTCCAAATCTTAGCTATTGTGAACAGTGCTGCAACAAATAAGAGCATGCAGATATTCTTTTGATATGGTGATTTTCTTTCTTTTGGATATATGCCCATCAACGAAATTGTTTAATTGATTTATTTGCATATGTTGAACCATCCTTGCATTCCTGGAATAAATCCCAATTTGTTATGATGAGTGATCTTTTTAATGTATTGTTGGATTTAGTTTGCTATTTTTTTGTTGAGGATTTTTGCATCAATATTCATTAGAGATATTTGCCTGTAGTTTTCTTTGTTTGATGTATCTTTGCCTGGGTTTGGTATCAGGATAATACTGGCCTTGCAGAATGAGTTTAGAAGTATTCCCTACTCCTCTATTTTTCTAGCATGAGTAGGATTGATATTAGCTCTTCTTTAAATATTTAGTAGAATTCAGCAGTGAAGCCATCAGGTTCAGTCTTTACTGGGAGATGTTTTATTACAGCTTCAATCTTATTACTTTTTATTCATCTGTTCAGGTTTTGGATTTCTTCATGGTTCAATCTTGGTAGGTTTTATGTGTCTAGGAATTTATTCGTTTTTGGATTTTCCTGTTTATTGGCATGTAGTTGCTTGTAGTAGCCACTAATGATCCTTTGAATTTCTGTGGTATCAATTGTAATGTCTCCTTTTCTATCTCTGATTTTATTTGTTTGAATCTTGTCTCTCTCTTTTTTTTAATTGCATTTTAGGTTTTGGGGTACATGTGCAGAACATGCAAGACAGTTGCATAGGTACACACATGGCAGTGTGTTTTGCTGCCTTCCTCCCCTTCACCCACATTTGGCATTTCTCCCCAAGCTATCCCTCCCCAGCTCCCCCTCCCCCACTGTCCCTCCCCTATTCCCCCCAATAGACCCCAGTGTTTAGTACTCCCTTCCCTGTGTCCATGTGTTCTCATTTTTCATCACCCACCTATAAGTGAGAATATGCGGTATTTCATTTTCTGTACTATTTTTAGTTTTTAAAGAAATTATCCTACTTTTGAAAACTGCTGTACTAATTTACATTCCCATCAATAGTATACAAGGTTCTCTTTTCTCCACATTCTTGCCAACATTTATTATTTGCATTTTTGATATTAGCCACTCTAACTGGTGTGAAGTAATATCCTGGTTTCAATTTTCATTCTTGATTAGAGGTGTTGAACATTTTAAAAATGTATCTTAACATCTCTACTTTTGAGAAATGTCTATTTAGATCATTTGCCCATTTTTTGACTGGGTTGTTTTTTTACTATTGAGTTGTTTGAGTTCCTTATATATTTTGGTTTATTAGCCTCTTATAAGATACATGGTTTGCAAATATTCTTTCATAATCTTGGGATGGTCTCTACACTTTGTTAATTAATTCCTTTGCTTGCAGAAGGTTTTTAGTTTAAGGAAGTCTCATTTGCCTGTTTTGTTTGTTGTCTGTGCTTTTGGACTCCTATCCAAAAAATTGCTAACCAGACCAATGTTAGAGAGCTTTTCCTATGTGTTCTACTAGTAACATAAGAGTATCAGATCATACATTTCAGTCTTTTATCTATTTTGAGATGATTTTTGTATATGATGTGAGATAAAGATTTAATTTTATTCTTTGTATATGGTGTGAGATAGATTTAATTTTATTATTCTGCATGGTGGGATATATGGTTTTCACACCAGTATTTATTAAAAAGTTTGTCTATACTTCATAGTATGTTCTTGACACTTTTGTCAATAATCAATTGACTATAAATACCTTCGTTTATTTCTGGGCTTTATATCTCGTTCTACTAGTGGAAGTTTCTTTGTTGAGAGGGTACCATGCTATTTTGATTACAATAGCTTTATGACATATTTTGAAATCAGGAAGTGTGATGCCTCCAGCTCTGTACTTTTTGCTCAAGACTACTTTGAATATTCAGAGTCTTTTCTTAATTCCATATGGGCTAGAATTATTTTTTTTCCTCTTTCTGTGGAAAATGGCATTGGGATTTTGATAGAAATTACATGAATCTATAGGTAACTTTTAGTAGTATAGACACTTTAACAGAATTAATTCTTCCAATCCATGAACATGGAATCTCTTTTCATTTATTTGAGTCTTCTTTAATTTCTTTCTTCAATGTTTTGTAGTTTTCAGTGTATACATCTTTTACTTCCTTGGTTAAATTTACTCCTAAATCCTTTATTTTGTTGATACTATTATATGGTATTATTTCTTAAATTTATTATTTGGATTGCTCATTGTTAGTTTATAGAAACACTACTATATTTTGTCTGTTGGTTTTGTAACCTGTAATTTTACTGAATTTTTCAGTTTCAATAGTTTTTTCAATGAAGTCTTTAGAGTTTTTTTATTTATGATTATGTCCAGATCCATCCAGCAAACAATGATAATTTCACTTCTTCTTTTACTATACGAATATATTTATTACTTTTTCTTGTTTATTTGCTCTGGCTAGGATTTCTAGTACTATGTTGGATAGAGGTGATGAGAGTGGGCATCTTTGTGTTGTTCCTGATGTTAGAGGACAAGCTTTTAATTCTTCACCATTGAGAATAATGTGAGATGTAACTTTATCACATAGGGCCTTTATTATGTTGAGTTCTTTTCCTTAGGTAGCTATTTTTAAAACAATTTTAATCATAAATGAATAATTTATGATTAAATACAAATCATAAATACAATGCATAAGTACTGAAATACAAATATATCCAATTTGCCCTAATCCCCATATGCCTTTATGAGTTCTTTACTCAGTAGGATGATTTAATTCTTAGTTCCTAGGGTTCTCGGTCCTTGGCAATCCTACCTAGATGGTGTTGCCATCACACCCACTTTTAGCAATTAAAAAAATCCCAAATTCCAAATGTTATTCTCCTTGTTTCCATTGCGTAGTAGTCTTTTTTTTTTTTAAAGTAAGCTACTATGCTACAGAAACAATCATCTATATATGTGAATTTATCA
Source organism: Callithrix jacchus (assembly GCF_049354715.1). Lineage (NCBI taxonomy): Eukaryota > Metazoa > Chordata > Mammalia > Primates > Cebidae > Callithrix > Callithrix jacchus. The sequence continues at coordinate 92,513,511 of NC_133515.1, forward strand.
CATTATTTATTTATTTATTACATTATAGTACGTTATTATATATATGTTTATTGCTCAGGTTATATGACTAATCTGAGGCAGCTGAGGGCTCTGCTCATCACAGTCTCCCAGAAAACCAGGCTGATGGAGACTCCAACTTGACAAAATTTTATGTGATGACCAATGCATGAAAAATAGAATAATGCAAATTATTTAACATACCTTAATATTTCTGCTCATATTCATAGGCTTTGTCCAAGTCACCAGGCCAATAAGGGTATGAGTATATTCAAAGACACAGAGAGATGAAATGCTACCATATGCCTGAAAAGAGGAGAAACAGATTTGGAAATAATTTTGTGATAACTACCATATGCAGCAACTTGATTTTACCTTGATAAATTAATATTGCACACCACAGTCAATACTTCATTTTTTCTTGTTTATTTCATTATATGTGAATCTAAATATGTAAGGTGATATGCTTAACATTTCTTCTCTAGAAAAATCACTATGCCCCTGGAAAAATCATTTTTTTCTTAGGAATTAAGTTCCCTAAAATGGCAGTACCTAGAATCATTGAATGAAAAGTAAAAATATTGTCCCTGGTCACAATAATGAATGGTGCCACTTCAATTTCCATCTCTAGTTCTCACAGTCTGATATGGTTTGTCTGTGTCCCCACCCAAATCTCAACTCAAATTTTATCTCTCAGAATTTCCACATGTTGTGAGAGAGACCCAGGAGGAGGTAATTGAATCATGGGACCAGTCTTTCCCATGCTATTCTCATGAAGGTGAAAAAGTCTCATGAGATCTGATGGTTTTATCAGAGGTTTCTGCTTTTGCTGCTTTCTCATTTTCACTTGGTGTAGACATATAATAAGTGCCTTCTGCTCCCCGCCATGATTCTGAGGCTTCCCCGGCCACCTGGAACTTTAAGTCGAATTAAACATCTTTTTCTTCCCAGTCTTGAGTATGTCTTGATCAGCAGTGTGAAAACAGACTAATGCAGTAAATTGGTACCAGTAGAGCAGGGCATTGCTGAAAAGATATCTAAAAATGTGGAAGCGACTTAGGAACTAGATAACGGGGAGAGATTGGAAGAGTTGGAAGGGCTCAGAAGAAGAGAGGAAAATGTGAGAACATTTGGAACTTCCTAGAGACTTGTTGAATGGCTTTGCACAAAAGGCTGATAGAAATATGAACAATAAAATCCAGGCTGAGGTGGTCTCAGTTGGAGATGAGGAACTTGTTGGGAACTGGAGCAAAAGTGATTCTTGTTATGATTTAGCAAAGAGACTGGAAGCGTTTTGCCCCTGCCCTAGAGATTTGTGGAACTTTAAACTTGACAGAGATGATTTAGAGTATCTGGAGGAAGAAATTTTGAAGCAGCAAAGCATTCAAGAGGTGGTTTGGATGCTACTGAAGGCTTTCAGTTTTATAAGGGAAGCAGAGCATAAAAGTTTGAAAATTTGCAGCCTGACTATGCAATAAAAAATAAAAACCCATTTCTGGGGAAAAATTCGATCTGGCTGCACAAGTTTGCAAAATTAGCAAGGAGCCTAATGCCAGTATCAAAAACCACAGAGAAATGTCTTCAGGCCATGTCAGAGACCTTCATGGCAGCCCTTCCCATCATAGGTCTTGAGACCCCGGAGGAAAAAGCAGTTTTGTGTGCCAGGCCCAGGGTTCCTGTGCTGTGTGCAGCCTAGAGACTTGGTGCCCTGTGTCTCAGTTGCTCCAGCCATGGATAAAAAGGGGCCAATGTACAGCTTGGGCTGTGGCTTTGGAGGGTGGAATCCCCAAGCCTTGGAAGTTTCCACGTGGTGTTGAGCCTGTGCATGCACAGAAGTCAAGAATTGAGGTTTAGGAACCTCTGCTTAGATTTCAGAAGATGTATGGAAATGCTTGGATACCCAGGGGTGGGGCCCTCATGGAGAACACCTGCTAGGTAATGTGGAAGGGAAATGTAAGGTCAGAGTCCCCACACAGAGTCCCTACTGGGGCACTGCCCAGTGAACCTGTGAGAAGAGGGCCACCATCCTCCAGACACCCCAGAATGGTAGATGCCACCAACAGCTTGTACTGTGCACCTGGAAAAGCCAGAGACATTCAATGCCAGCCCATGAAAACAGCCAGGAGGGAGGCTGTACCCTGCAAAGCCAGAGGGATGGAGCTGCCCAAGACCATGGAACCCACCAATTGCATTAGTGTGACGTGGATGTGAGACCTGGAATCAAAGGAGATCATTTGGTAGCCTTAAAAATTTGACCACCCTGCTGTATTTCAGACTTTTCTGGGCCCTGTACCTTTTTGTTTTGGCCAGTTTCTTTCATTTGAAATGACTGTATTGACCCAATACCTGTATTCCCATTGTATGTAGGAAGTAACTAGCTTGCTCTTCATTTTACAGGCTCATAGGCAGAAGGGACTTGTCTTGTCTCAGATAAGACTTTGGACTATGGACTTTTAGGTTAATGCTGGAATGAATTAAGACTTTGGGGGACTGCTGCGCCGGCCTGATTGGTTTTGAATGTGAGGACATGAGATTTGGAGGGGTCAGGGGTGGTATGATATGAGTCTGCTATGTCCCCATCCAAATCTCAACTCAAATTGTATCTCCCAGAATTCCCACATGTTGTGGGAGGGAGCCAGCGGGAGGTAATTGAAACCCCGGGGGCCAGTCTTTCCCATGCTATTCTCAGAATAGTGAATAAGTCTCATGAGATCTGATGGTTTTATCAGGGGTTTCTGCTTTTGCTTCTTTCTCATTTTCTCTTGCCACTGCCATGTAAGATGTGCCTTTCACCTCCTTTCATGATTCTGAGGCTTCCCCAGTCATGTGGAACTATAAGTCCAATTAAACCTCTTTTTCTTCCCAGTGTCAGGTATGTCTTTATCAGCAGCATGAAAATGGACTAACCCACAGACCTATATTCAAGCCATGAGAGAAATAGTATCATATAAAACATCTTGTAGGAGAGAGGATCTGTTTCACAAGTTGGTGTCTTTCAGTTTGTGATGTAACTGAGTGTTCAATTGGCTATCCCACTGTTCTTTAAAGCCAGTTACTAGTACATGATGGGACATATGGGATGGCCTGTGAATGCCATACATTCTATCTTGTACCTTGCTTTATCGTTTATGAAATAAGGTCCCTTGTTAGAGGCATTATAATATGGAGTACTAAGATGGCAAGAAAAGACTGGCACTTTTCTTTGGTCAAGCCTCCTAGGAAACCAGTTTTGAGTCAACTTTGTATGCAAAAGGTTTTTTTGGAACACATTCTCCAGAACATTTGCAAGGTAATGAGGAAGGAGGGTTAAGTTTAAAGAGAAAGTCAAGTGAAATGCAGTTGCAATAGAGCACTTAGCCTATTCTTTGGAGCACTCTGGAGCTAAGATGACCTTTCACTGAGATGAGGGCTGAGTTTCAACCTGTACCCCTGCCTCAATCTGTCACTAATTGCAGTATGTACTGGGAAAAATGTATAAACTCAGGCAAAGCAGCTCCTTTCGGTGGGAGAAATTCTCAGAAAGATTGTTAGCTGTGAGCTAACAGCAGCTGACTCTCAGCAGCTGGGGAAATGTTCATCACTGCTGCTTTACAAATGGGATTACTCGGCTGGGCAGTAGACATTCTAGCCATAGCAAGGGGAAGAGACATTGTTTAGCACATGGACAACTTCCATTGTAATGAACATGGATAGTCTGTTGAGATGATTATATTTTTATTTGTTAATTTATTAATATATTGCTTTGTTAAATTTTTCTGATGTTGCACCAGCCTTACATTCTTAAGAAAATCTTTTGTTGGGAAAGATTAAATCTAGACACACTGCTACATTTGATTTCCCAATATTGTATTAAGATTTTTTAATCTATGTTCATAAGTATGATTAGTCTATAATTATCTAGTTCTCTACTTATCTAATTTTCGTGTCAAGATTGAATCAGTCTCATAAAAAGTTGGATTTTTAACCTTTTTTATCTGTTCTTTGAAACTGGTTTGAAGAATTATCTTTTCATTGCAGTTTACGGAAAATTTACAAGTAAAATTCCTTCACCAATCTGACCTCATCTTCTTCTTTTTTTTTTTGAGACGGAGTTTTGCTCTTTTCACGCAGGCTGGAGTGCAATGGCGCGATCTCGGCTCACCGCAACCTCCGCCTCCTGGGTTCAGGCAATTCTCCTGCCTCAGCCTCCTGAGTAGCTGGGATTACAGGCACGTGCCACCATGCCCAGCTAATTTTTTGTATTTTTAGTAGAGACGGGGTTTCACCATGTTGACCAGAATGGTCTCGATCTCTTGACTTCGTGATCCACCTGCCTCGGCCTCCCAAAGTGCTGGGATTACAGGCTTAAGCCACCGCGCCTGGCCTCTGACCTCCCTGCCCTTCAATTCCCTCGATCCAGTGTTATCGGTCTTTTCGCTGTACTGGAAGTACAGTGTAGGCACCTGCCTACACTGGAGTTCTGATCTAGCTCTTTGCTCTGTTTGTAATGCTCTTTCTCTGATCTTAGCAGAACTATTTTCCTCCCTCCTGAAACTCCCTGCTCAGAGGGGCCTACTCTGATTTCTAATTTAAAACCTCAAACTACGAGGTCACAGCCACCTCACTCCACCCACCCCTACCCCTTACCATGTTCTATATAATTAACTTACTTTTAATAGTTTATTGTTGTCTTTCCTCACCAGAACTTCAACTCTTTAAATATAGTACTTTTTGTTATCATTTCATTTACTGATGAGCCCAAGTGCCTAGAATAGTGTCTGACACATAGGAGGGCCTCAGTAAACTGGGGAAACAGAAGGGATGAAAGTTTTGTAATCATTAATTTAATTTCATTAATAATTATTGCTTTCGTAAACAATTCAAGTTTTCTTTTTCTTCTTCTTCTTAAATAAGTCAATTCTGGTCATTTATACTTTTCCATAAAATTGCCATTTCTCTAACTTGTAAAATTACTGGCAAATGTTGCTCATATTAGTTTCATAAGACTTTAAAAATCTCTTATGCATAGTCCTGTCCTGATGTTTTCGTCTCTGATTTGTGTTCTCTTTCAGCATCTTTCTTTCTCTTATATTCTTTGATCAGCCATACTTCACCATAATCTATTTTGTGACTATTTTCAAAGAACCAGCTCCAAATTTGTGGATTAATTTTGTTTTATTTTTTTAAAAATTTTATTAATCTATCCTTTACATTATTTCTTTTCTTCATCCTTTTAATTCATACTATTTTTCTTTTGCTATTTTCTTAAGGTAAATACTTGTTTTTCTTTCTTTCTTTCTTTTTTGAGATGTATTCTTGCTCTGTCACCCAGGCTGGAGTGCAGTGGCACTATCGCAGCTCACTGTAGCCTCTGCCTCCCGGGTTCAAGCAATTTTCATGCCTCAGCCACCTGAGTAGCTGGAATTACAGGCCCACATCACTATGCCCAGCTAATTTTTGCATTTTTAGTAGAGACGGGGTTTCGTCATGTTGGTCAGGCTGGTCTCAAACTCCTGACCTCAGGTGATCCACCTGCCTCAGCCTCCCAAAGTGCTGGGATTACAGGCATGAGCCACTGCACTCATCTTATTTATTTTTAATGATCCTTTTTTAAAAAGGGTTTTTAATACTACAGCAGATATCTAGTTCCACTTGTACTGTATTCCACAAGTGTTGATATGTAGTTCATTTGTTGTCATTGAGTTCTAAATATTTTATAATTTTCATTGTGTTTTCTTCTTAAGTCTATTTGTTGTTTAGGAGTATTTTCTTTTTCCATGTTTCTAGTTTTAGGTTCTAAGATTTCTAATTTATATGTGTTGTGGACAGAGATCATACGCCATATGATAGCAATTATTTGAAGTTTATTAAGAATTTATTTTGTGGTCTAGTACTGTGGAAGTCTGTGGTGGAAGATTTACTTTTGTATTTGTATGTATCAGCAAGTTCTTATTTAACCCCAAATTATGAATACAGTTTTGGTTGAACATAAAATTTCAGATTGGTAACTATTTTTCTTCAGATTGCTACCTTTAGATACCCTCATGTTCTGTCGTTTAGTGTGGCTAAGGTCTGCTGTCACTTTAATTGTCTTTTTATTATAGTTAAGATGACTTTTCTCTCTGATGCCTTTTAAGATTTTCTCTTTATTCTTGAGGTTCTAAAGTTTCACTAAGAAATGTTTGGGTATAGATTTATTTTTAATCGTCCCTGGAGTTTCTGTCTCTCTTCTTACATTAGCAATCTGTTTTTATATGTGATCTAATTTTTCCACTAAAACTCCTAACATATTAATCATAGTCATTTTAGATTCCCTGTCTGATCATTCCTAAATTGGTATCATATCTGATTCTGGTCCACATGCTTACTTTACCTCTTTATACAATGTATGTGTATGTGTGTGCAGTGCATGCATGCACACATATGCACATTGCCTTTTTATATGCTTTGTAATTTTTTGTTATTGTTGAAAGCCAGGCTTGATAAATTTAGTAAAAGGAACTGATGTATAGAACGTCAGTGAGAGAATTTATGTTTATCTGGCCAGGAACTGGGCTGTATTTAATGTTTGCTCTTGCAGTTGGTACTAGAGATTCAAAGTACTCTAGTGTTCTTGTTTTTTGTCTCCTTTCTTGACATTGGGACTTTCCATGTACTGCTTATATGAATCTGTATTTTGCAGCTCATTCACTATCATCTACTGTTATTATATTCAAGTGCTGTTGATGTGGTAGTAAAATGGGGAGGACATTCTATAACCTTATTATTAAATCTCAGTCTATTAGTGGACCCGTGATCATGACTGGTCCTTTACAGTTTTTCTTAGCTTTCCCTCTTAGGTGAGACAGGAAGAGTAGAAGGAATTGGAGTGCCTGAAATGCCTTTCCTAAAGGTTGGCTATGGTTCTGGTAGGTTTTCATTGTGGAGAATACTTTGGGTGCATTTTACAATTACTAATTGCTCTGACAGAAGCAATAGATCTGTCTAGGCTTTTTATCACAAGAACTGGGTAAGTTTCATGGAGGTAAGGCCCATGAAAGTATGTGGGCCCCTTTAGCCTACCTGGCCTTCCCAGAGTTTCTCACTCTCACATGAGTCCACACTCAACCATTAGGAATTCCTCAAAGTTACTGTTTACATATTTCTATATATAGCTCTAGCATCTGCTGATCCAGATAATCAGAGCTCAGTCACTGTGCCTCTCTGGATTTATCTCTCCATGTAAATTTCGGTCTAGAAGTTTGCACTGAGACCTCAGTTTTCTGATGGGTACAAGAGAAGTAATTGATTTTCTGGTTTGTTCAGCTTACTCTTGTTGTAAGAAAGGGAGTGATGACATCTTAAGCTCTTTACAAATTAGAGCTAAATATTTTCAGTCATTTTTGAATTTTCTATTCCAAAAAGTATTAAGTTTTTGGAATAATAAAAAATAATAGTCTTTGGTCTGGTGCAATGTCTCAATTCTGTCATACCAGCACTTTGGGAGGCCAAGGCCAACAGATTGCTTGAGCCTAGGAGTTCAAGACCACCCAGGGCAACATGGCTAAACATCATCTCTACAAAATATTCAAAAATTAGCTAGGCATGCTGGCCCTTGCCTGTAGTCCCAGCTGCTAGGGGACTGAAATAAAAGGACTGCTTGGACCTGGGAGGCAGAGGTTGCAGTGAGTAGAGATCATGCCATTGTACTCTAGTAGGAGCAACAGAGTGAGGCCCTGTCTTTCTCATGCACACTAATATAATAATAATAGGATTTTGTTTGTTTTTTATTTTAAGAGTACTTTATAGGGAATGGAACTCCACCCAGTCACTCAGTCATCAGTTTTAAGTGGTAGGTTCAGCATTTGATTTGTATCCTTCCAAGGCATCCATTTCACTTTCTAATAGGGTAACTATTAGCACAGAGCCAGGTCTAAGAGACTTCAGACTCGGCAACTGTCAGACCAAGACCTCTAGCTTTTGATGTGTTGTTATTTGATTGCAGGCCCATAGGATTGTTTATGTTTTTTTGAACTAGAGCTCTTTAAAAATATATGTTTCTTTTTTTTGTTTGTTTTGTTTTTTGAGACGGAGTTTCGATCTTGTTACCCAGGCTGGAGTGCAATGGCTCACGGCAACTTCCGCCCCCTGGTTTCAGGCAATTCTTCTGCCTCAGCCTCCCGTGTAGCTGGGATTACAGGCACGTGCCACCGTGCCCAGCTAATTTTTTGTAGTTTTTAGTAGAGACAGGGTTTCACCATGTTGACCAGGATGGTCTCAATCTGCTGACTTCGTGATCCACCCGCCTCGGCCTCCCAAAGTGCTGGGACCACAGGCTTGAGCCACCGCACCCGGCCAAAAATATATGTTTTTTTTTTATATTTTATCCATTAGTCCTGTATCTTACAGTAAGACAGCAGGATAGGTTTAAAGCCTGAATTTATTGGGTTTTGAACTTAAAAGTTTGTTTTAACTTTAGTGTGACTTTTGAACATTTTGATGTAAATAATCATATATGCAAATTACATTTAGTCCTTTGATTTTTGTTTTTAAATTTTGTATTAATACATAATATTTGTCTATTTTGTGGAGTACATGTACTATTTTGTTACATGTGTAGAATGTGCAGTGAACAAGTCAGGATATTTAGGGTATCTATCACCTTGAGTATTTATTATTTCTATGTGTGGGGAACATTTCAAGTACCCTTTTGTAGCCATTTTGTAATATACAATAAATTGTGGTTAACTATAGTTAACCTACTCTGCTATTAAACTTCAGAACTTATTTCTTTTATCTAACTGTATATTTGTACACATTAACCAACCACTCTTGATCTCCTTCCAACACCCATTCCCAACATTACAAACACCCTTCTTAGTCTCCAGTTACTATCATTCTAGTCTCTACCTCTATAAAATCAACTTTTTAAATTTGCATATGTAAGTGAAAACATTCACTATGTGTCTTTTTTTGACTGGCTTATTTCATTTAACATGATTACTTCCAGTTTCATTTATGTTGCTGCAAATGACAGGATTTCATTAATTTTTGTGGCTGAAGAGGATTCTATTATGTATATATACCATAATTTCTTTATCCATTCATTTACTGATGGACACGTAGGTTTATTCTCTATCTTTGCTATGTCGTCAATGATACTGCAGTAAAAGGGAAGTGTCAGTATCACTTTGAGGTACTGATTTTCTTTTCTTTGGCTAAATACCCACAGATGGGATGCTTGATCTTATGGTAATTCTATTATTTGTTTTTTGAGAAATCTCCATACTGTTTGCTGCACTAGTTTACATACCCACCAACAGTGTATAAGAGTTCTCTTTACTCCACATCTTCACAAGCATCTATTTTTTTATTTTTAATAAGAGACATCCCAACTGGAATAAGATGATATGCAGCATATATCACAGTAATATCTTCAAGGAAACAAAATAAAAAATTAAAAATTCCATCCTTATGATAGTAAATTGAAAAATAGGAAATGACTGCTTTCTCAAATGAGAAGGAATCAGCAAAAGAACTCCAGCATTATGAAGGGATAGAATGTCTCAACACCATCAAAGGATCACACTAGCTCTTTAGCAATAGGTCCTAACCAAAATGAGAAGTTTGAAATGACAGATAAAGAGTTCAAAGTATGGATTGCAAGAAACTCAATTAGATCTAAGAGAAAGTGAAAAATCAACACAAGGAAACCAGAAAAATGATTGAGGATATGAAAGATGAAATAGCTATTTATGAAAACATACATGAAGAAATAAAATTTTTTGAATTGAAAAATTTACTAAAGGAATTTTAAAATATAGTTGAAAGTTCTAACAGTAGACTAGAACAAGCAGAAGAAAGAATTCAGACCTTGAAGACCTGTATTTTGAATTAACCCATTAGACAAAAATAATGAAAAAAGAATTTAAAAACAAACAAACAAACACTTTCAGAAATATGGGATTGTGTAAAGACAACCAAACCTATGTCTTATTGGCATTCTTGAGAGAGAAGAAAAAAAGTAAGTCTCTTACAAACATGCTTAAGAAAATCATTCAAGAAAAGTATTCTTTTGCTAGAGAGGTTAATATGCAGCCATAAGAAATTCAGAGAATATCTTCAAGATACTACACTAGATGGCCATCATCAATGCATCCAGTCATCAGACTATCCAGTTAAAATGAAAGAAAGAATCTTAAAGGAAGCTAGAGAAAAGGGCTAAACTATCTATTAAAAAGTCCCATTAGAAGTCTGACTAACAGCAGACTTCTTAAAGATTGGTAGTTTATTTTTTATCTTTCTTAAAGAAAAAAACAAAAATGCCAGACAATAATTTTGTATTCTGCTAAAGTAAGCTTCATAAATAAAAGAGAATTTATCTTACCAGACAAGCAAATTATAAGAGAATTTGTCATCACCAGAACACACCTATAAGAAATGCTCAAAGAAGTACTAACATGAAAATGAAAGAATGATTCTTACTATTACAGAGGTACACATAAGCACAAAGTTTACAGATCCTATATAGCAATTATACAATTGAGATTACAAAGCAACTAGCTAACAGCACTATGACAGGCACAAAACCTCACATATGAATATTAACTTTGAACATAAATGGCCTAAATACTTCAATTAAAAAACATAGTTTGGCAAACGGGATAAAAAACAAGATTCAACCGTTTGCTGTGTTCAAGAGACCCATGTTAGATTTCATGACACACACAGACTCAAAGTAAAGTGGTGGAGAAAGATCTAGCATGCAAATGGAAAACAAAAAAGATCAGATGTTTTCTTGTGTCAGATGAAACAGACATTAAATCAACAACATTTTTTAAAAGATAAAAATGATAAAGGTTTAATTCAGAAAGAAGATTTAACTATCCTAAATTTATGGACCATCTATCAGTGGAGCATCTGTATATATATATATATAAAAAAAAACTACTAAACTTCAGAAAAAAGACAGATTGCCATATAATAATATTGGAGGACTTTGATCATTGAGGCAGAAAAATAATGAAGGAATTCTAAACTTAAATTGGACTCTTGACCAAATGGACCTAATAGACACATACAAAATATTTCATCTAACAATCACAAAATATACAATTTTCTTATTTGAACATGGCATATTCTCTAAAATTAATCATATGCTTGGTTGTAAAGCAAGTCTCAGATTAAAAGAAGAGCTCAGAAGACAGGAAGCTGTGGGAAAATTTGAAACTTCCTAGAAACTTGTTGAATGGCTTTGACCAAAATGTGATAATGATATAAACAATGAATTCCAGCCTGAGGTGGTCTCAGATGGAGATGAGAAATTTGTTAGAAATTGGAGTAAAGGCTACTCTTGCTATGCAAAGAGACTGGTGGCGTTTTGCCCCTGCCCTAGAGATCTGTAGAAGTTGAACTTGAGATAGATGATTTAGGGTATCTGGTGGAAGAAATTTCTAAGTGACAAGCCATCAAGAGAAAACAAAGCATAAAAGTTTGGAAAATTTGCAGACTAATGATGTGATAGAAAAGAACACCCCATTTTCCGGGGACAAATCCAAGCTTGCTGCAGAAATTTGTAAATGTAACAAGGATCCAAATGTTAACCAAAAGACAATGGGGAAAATGTCTCCAGGGCATGTCAAAGATCTTCATGGGAGACCCTCCCATCACAGTCACAGAGGCCTAAGATGGAAAAGTGGTTTCCTGGGCAGGATCCAGGGCCTCCCTGCTATATGCAGCCTTAGGACTTGGTGCCCTGCATCCCAGCTACTTCCTCCATGGATAAAAGAGACCAAGGCACATCTCAGGCAATTCCTTTAGAGGTTGCAAGCCCTAAGCCTTGGCAGCTTCCATGTAGTGGTGGTCCTGCAGTTCCACAGAAGATAAGAGTTGAGGTTTGGGAGCCTCCATCTAGATTTCAGAGGATGTATGGAAACACCATAATTTCCAGGCAGAAATCTTGTGCAAGGGTGGAGCCCTTATGGAGAACCTCTGCTAGGACAGTGTGGAAGGGAACTGCGGGTCCTCCACACAGAGTCTCTGCTGTGGCACTGACTAGTGGAGCTGTGAGAGAAGTGTCACCTTCTCCAGACTTTAGAATGGTAGATCCACCAACAACTTGCACCACACACCCAGAAAATCCCCACACATTCAATGCCAGCCATAGAAGCAACTGGGAAGGGGGCTGCACCCTGTGAAGCCACAGCTGTTTAGGCCAGAGCTGCCTAAAGCCATGGGTGCCCACCACAGAGATCCTTTTGGAACTTTATTAAGGTTTAATAACTGTCCTATTGGATTTTGGACTTTCATGGAGCTTGTAGCCCCTTGGACTTGGGCAATTTCTCCCATTTGGAATGGATGTATTTACCCAATGCCTATACCCTCCATTGTATCTAGGAATTAACTAACTTGCTTTTGATTTTATAGGCTCATAGGGAGAAGGGACTTGCCTGGTCTCAGATAAGACTTTGGACTTGAACTTTTAGTTTAATGCTGGAATGAGTTAAGACTTTGGGGGACTGTTGGAAGGGCATGATTGTGCTTTGAAATGTGAGGACATGGGATTTGAGAGAGGGCAGGGGTGAAACAATATGGATCGGCTGTATCCCCAATTAAATCTCATCTTTAATTGTAGTTCCCATAATCCCATGTTTTATGGGAGGGACTCAGTAGGAGGTAATTGAATCACGGGGTGGTTACCCTCATTCTATTCTCATGATAGTGAGTTCTTCATAAGATCTGATGGCTTTACAAGGGGATTTCCCCTCTTACTCACTCACTTCTCTTTCTGCTGCCATGTGAAGAAGGATGTGTTTGATTTCTCCTCTTCCATGCTTGTAAAATTCCTGAGGCCTCTCCAGACTTGGTGACTTATGAGTCTCTTAAACCTGCTTTCCTTATAAATTACCCTATCTCAGGTACATCTTTATTAGCAGTATGAGAATGAACTAATACAACCCCCTTAAGCACTTTTGGTAGGGTTGGTCCAATGGTGATGAATTTCTTCAGCATTTGTTTTTCTAGAAAATACTTTGTTTGTCCTTTATTTATAGAGTCTAACTTTGCTGGGTATGATATTTTTGGTTGACAGTTTTTATTTTTATTTTTGCCCCAGAACTTTGGGTATATCATCCTGTTCTCTCCTGGTGTGTACAGTTTTTGCTGAGAAATTCACTGTTAGTTTGATGGAGATTCTCTTATAAGTAAACAGACCCTTTTCTCTTGCTGTTTTTAGAAATCTTGGTCAGATTTTTTTGGTCACAAATACCATTTTTGGCAGTTTGATTAAAATCTGCCTTGGAGGATATTTTTGGGTGTTCTTTCTCTTTACGAATGTCTTAGTTTACTATATCTGGATTTCTATATCTTGCTGGACTTGGGAAGTTTTAAGCTATTATCTTGTTTAATAAGTACTTTATGCCTTTGAGTTTCTTTTCACTTACTGGAACACCTCAAAATTTAAATATTAGGTGCTTTTATGTTGTCCCCTGTGTCACATAGGCTTTGTTCATTCTTTTTTAATTCTTTTTTTCTGACTAGATTATTTCAAAAGACCTGTCTTCAAGTTCTGAAATTCTTTCTTCTGCTTGATCTAGTTTTTTGTTGAACCTCTCAAAAAATTTTATTTAATTCATTGAATTCTCAGTTTCAGGAATTCTTTTTGGTTCTCTGTTATAATATCTTTATCTTTGGTAAATTTCTCATTCATATCCTGAATAGTTTTTCTAATGCCTTTGTATTTATCTGCATTATCTTATGATTCACTAAGCTTCCTTAATATAATTATTTTGAATTATCTTTCTGGCATTTTATACATTTACTTTTCATTAGACTTTGTTGCTGGAGAAATATTGTGTTCCTTTGGAGGTGTCACATTTCATTGCTTTTTCATGTTTCCTGTGTCCTTACATTGATATCTGTACATTTAGTTTAGTAGTTGCCTCTTGTAATTTTTTATAGTTTCTTTCATAGGGAAGAATTTTTCCTGAAGTTATATACATGAGTTGGCTGAGTAGAAAACTTTCACTTTGATTATTTGTGAATACAGTAGTGTAGTCTCTGCATGATTTCTCCAGATGCAAACAGCATAAGTGGTATTTGTTATTTTCTCAGTAGCTTATGTTAAACTTGTTAGTAGAGACTTTGGTGAGGTTTTTTTCCTGTGGACAGGGACATCACAGAGGCTAGTCCTTGGGCTATATCTGTGAAAGTGGTAAGATGAATGTGCTTGTCCCTGGGCCCTTGGAGTGTATGTATGCAACAGTGTTAGCAAGTCCTAGCATGTCAATTCTTGGGCCTCAAGGTTGTTTGCTCAGGGGCTGGTAGTGACATTAGTGGGCTGAGTGGGCGGGTGGGTCCTTGGCTTCTGGGATGTGTGTATAACATGGGAAATAACTGTGATGGTAGAGAGATAGTTCTTAGGATCTCATACCACATGTACTTGTGATATAAGTGACTGTGACAGGTTGAGTGAACCAGTCCAAGTTCCCAGGTGGTATGTGCTGGTGGGTACTGGCTATGACAGTAGCAGCATGCTGAGTGGTCCTATCTTCAGATTCCTGGGAAGAGTGCATAGATGCCAGCAGTAGTAGACAGGATAGGATGATCCCCAGGCCCCTGGGTGGTATGTTTGGGCACTGGCAGAGGAGGTTCCAGGCTAGGTATGGCTGTCCTAAGGTTGTTGTGGGCATGGCCATAAGCTGTGGTGGGCAGAGTAAGGTGATCCCTATCCCCTGGAAGCAGTAGCAGCAGTGAGTATTGGAAGCCCAATCTCAGGGCACATGTAAGTACATTGCTGCCTTGCTTCTGCAAAGCAATTTGATTTATGTCACTGGCAGCTATCTCAGGCAGTTAGTTCTCAGGCTTTGGGGAGTGTGCACTTTGCTCTTCAGCAATAGCAGCAGTGGCAGTGGGGAGACCCAGTTCTCAGGGTGTGTACAAGTGCATGGCTGCCCTGCTGCTTTGGGGGCTGGGTTGCTGTCAGTGGCAATGGCCACAGGCAAGTGGGTTTTAGTTTCTGGAAAGTGTGTTCTTTGGCTTCATTTGTCCAAGGGCAGCCTCCCCACTGCAATACATCACCCGTTCTCTGTAGGGCACGCCACTCTGTGTGCCAGAAGAGAGACTGTACTCATCCACTGAATCCAACTGGTGTTGCACTGCTTCAGCTCTCCAGGGTGATTCAGCATTATATCCATGGGGCTCTAGGGATGTGGAGATGTAGGGGGCTGTTGAGCCTCAGGGCAGAATTCAGTCTTTTTGGGACTGGGCTCTCAAATTGTTGCCGTGCTGCAGCACTTAGGACATGGCAGCGTGTGTGTGTAGGACCCAGTGTTAACTTCTTCTTTGGAGCAATGCCTATTATGCAGTCTCCAGGGATGTCCCCATGCTACTATTAGAGCTCACAACAGGCAAAAAGTCTCTTATGGATAGGGTTGTGGGAGTCCATGCTGGGAATGTAGACTGCTGAGGATCTCTTACCCTTTCCTTGCACTGGGCAACCTCTCTAGGGTCTCAGCTAATCCTAGCTAAGCTGGCTGCCTCACTTTCCTCTCTTTCTGTGCCTTGTGTGTTTCCTGTCACTTCTTTGTTGAATCCCAGAATTCTGTCTGTCTTAGATACTCTGGTTGACGTGTGATTATGTACTTGCTCTTTGGGTTCTTCTTTGTGGAGGAGGCAGGTGTGGAATACCTTTAGTCGTCATACTGAAGAAACTCCCTTCTCTTGTTTTACTATACTTTTCCATGGTGAATAAAATTATTTTTTTAACTATATTATGAAAAAAGATTTAATAATTATTATCTACTCAAAGTGATCCTCCTCAGTTAAGAGACTGTAGCATCATGCTGCCTTATAAACTATCTTCAAATTACTATGTCACTAGAAATCAACTTCCGAATGTAATAGCTTAAAGATTTTCCATATCATTTGAAATTATTACAGCGCATGAAGTATTACCAGAATTGGCCATAGTTATTTAAATGCCTGACAGAATTTATTGAGTGACAATCTTTTTTGAAAATTAAAAGCAAAAATAGTCATGCTTGTGTGTGATCAAATGTTAACTACAGGTTAGACACTA
The DNA here is from genome assembly GCF_049354715.1 of Callithrix jacchus. NCBI lineage: Eukaryota > Metazoa > Chordata > Mammalia > Primates > Cebidae > Callithrix > Callithrix jacchus. The sequence goes on from NC_133515.1 coordinate 92,529,544, forward strand.
ATGCGAGGAAATAAGTTACCCATAATATTTTAAAAATATTTTCCATGTAGGTTATATTAACAATTAAAAACATATAATCACATGTATCCCAATGTAAAATTAACCTAGTTGTATGAGTTCCTGATTATAATATCTAGTAGATTTTAGAATTTCCCAGATAGGGAAAGGATCTTTATTTCTGGATTCACAGGCCAAAGGAGAGAGTGGAAGAAGTCAAACTTGGAAGATTTAAACACTGTTTTTAAAAATAATTCTTATATAAGTACTTTCACAATGAAATAAAATGATATCTTAATGGTTAAGATAATCACACACTTAAAATAATTACTTATAGTACTTATAGAGTGTCTTTTCATTAAATGTGAATTATAACCAAGAAAAATAGTGGCTTTACCTTATATACAGGAAATCATGAAAATAAGAAATATTTCATTAGTTGTTCTTATAACTCTTCCTTAGTTAGGGCTGGAAATGAGTGTTGAAGCTTATTTAAGAGCCTGGGACTTTGACATAGAATCCTCTGCCTTTTCATTTCAGGCCAAGCTCTGCCTCTGAAAGCCTACTAAACCCTTCCTGGCCCTTCAAGGATTACTGACCTGTGACATATACCACATATCTCTTCTACCCCGAGCAGTGCTCTTGCCAGAGTCATGAAAAATTCACTTAAGAAAGCAAAAATAAGGAAATGAGATGAGCATTTTTCTTCAATCCTTTTGACCCTCTTAGCTATCCAGTGAGTGTCTGCCCTGGATGTGTTAAGGGGAGTATGACATTTATGTTCTTAGCAGACAATAAACACCACGTGGGGACATAGGGCTTCATACTTCCTTGCTTTTTTTTCCTTGTCTGTCTCCAAGGGCTGCTCAACAGTTAAGGATGGTTGACTTGAATTCTACTCTGCAGCTTGTAAAGTCATCTCTGGGTTACTCTGCTATCAGTGTGGTTATTTCAGGGAAGAGAAAGGGACAAAGGGACTCACTGTTTTGCCAAGCACATTGCTCCAGGATGAGCAGGCTAGAGGAAGGAAAAAGAATGCTTTACTCTTTAAGTGCCTGCCTTTTCAGCACAAGGAAAACCGCTGCTATTATTTTCTCTATAATCCACTTTGGTAAAGATACATAATAGACATTTGTATAATGCATGTAAAAAGTCAGAAAACCAGAAAGTTGTCTGACAGTAACACCTTACAACCTGATACTGAAGAAAATATCCTTGAAAGATGAACATTGTGCATTTGATAGAAATCGCTTTTAGTTCCCTAAGCTTAACTGGCAGGCATAGTGTTTCATTACATCTCATATAGCGACTGATTGCTTGGGGCATCATATTCCTTTAAAAGTCATGCCTTTACTGCCTTTCAGTAATTGCATTCTGTGTGTGCAGTGATCTGAAAGCTATTTGAGAAGAAAGAGCATAATATTACATATATGTTAGAGAGAAATGCCAAACCCCTGCACCATTTCTTGACACTTGAAGAGATTCTAATGGTGCTGATTCAATAATCATATAGTCACATTATTCGTTACTATCACCCTGGTTTGCAATTTCTATAGGCTTTTTAAAAAGAAAAATAAACTCATTTAAATCTTTTATTTGTGGTTAATTAGGTAATTGAAAAGGTCAATCAATGAATTACCAAATACAATTCTTTTTTCTTTCTTTTTTTTTTTTGAGATGAAATCTCACTCTGCAGCCCAGGCTAGAGTGTAGTGGCATGATCTCGGCTCACTGAAACCTCCACCTCCTGTGTTCAAGCCATTTTCCTGCCTCAGCCTCCTGAGTAGCTGATACTACGAGCACCTGCCACTACACACAGCTAATTTTTTGTGTTTTTAGTAGAGATGGAGTTTCATCATGTTGGCCAGGCTGGTCTTGAACTCCTCACCCGGTGATTCGCCCACCTTGGCCTCCCAAGGTGATGGGATTATAGGTGTGAGCCACCATGCCAGGCCTACCAAATACATTTCTAAAGCAAAACAGTGTTTCTTGCAAAACATCCAGCAGTCAATAAATGAATTAAAGGAAAAGATATTTAATGCTAAGAAGAGCATGCGTTAAAATATAGGAACCCAGAAAAGAAACTTATACATACGGAGCAAACTGGTAGTTTATTAGAGCACAGCTTTGAAAGTCCAAAAAAAAAGAGAGGAAGGAGAGCAGCAAAATGACATCAAGGCCATAACCAATATGAGTATAGATTCAATTAATTTATTGACATAATTAGCACATAGTAATACCATTGCAGAAGCAGTCAGCTAGGAAGTGTGCATATACACTATTTGAATGAATTCAAAAGAACCCTGTACTTATCATAATTAAATTAATCGTTCTGGGAAAGCAACATAGACTATGAAGGCCATAGAAGCAGGCCAAAAGTCATGCATCTAATTAATTTTCTCACCAAAATAAAACATCCAGAATTTTATATCTCATCAAACTGAATCCATAGAACAGAAATTACTATGACTATCAGGATTGAGTGGCCCTCTTATAACTCTAGCATTTACGAAGCTCTGAACCAAATTGCCTCATGGTTTATAAAAAAGAAACAGGAAAACATAAAAATGAAATTTTCAAGTGAAGTGCATTCTCTTGGCCAACGTAATTCTTCACTTTTATATCTTTGCTTCTGGATACACAGATAAAAATAAGAGCCCAAAATTACATTTAATATTTTCTAAATACTACACAGAAATAAAAGCAAAGTACAGAGAATACTCCCAACTGTATTTAAAATGATAGATTTTTTTTTCAAAAAAGCCTTTTTACCTCTTTAATTATGTTTTAATGCTGTTTGCTTTAATCTTGCAGTGCTTTTGTTTACCTGGTGAGAAGGATGCAGACTTTTCTTTAATCAGGGAGATGAATTTGGTCCTGATAATGTTGTTGTATATTGAACTTGCTAAAGTCAATAAAACTTGTAAGCAAAGAAACCCAAAGATTAAAAAGGAAGGCTGATTTTCTTCAGGGAAAAATTTAGACTCTAGAAAAATAAGACAAAACATTAAAATTCTTTAATGTATGTTTTCTACAGTGTAGAAATGTATGCTTTGGAAATAAGTTATTTATTTATTGTAAGTTAGAAATACTTATTTCTTTAATGTATGCTTCCTACTACATGCAGAGGAAAAATGTATCTTGGAAATTTCAGAAAATGTGGATCTGCACGTAAATGGGTAACGTGAATGTATGTGGGCAGAGGTTCGGGTGGGTGTGTTAGATGTAGGTGGGAGTTTTCAAATAATGTTTCTTGTTGTCCAGAAATAGAATATGATTAGTCCTAGCAGAATACTGTTGAATCCAGAAATTAAGAAATGACTTTTCTAGGGTGGCTTCTCCTTCGTTCTTTACCTCTCTGGATCTTTAAGCCTCTGATGAAATCTATGTTATTTGTAGTAGATTTGATGTATTTATGGACACCATGCAAGAACAAGAAGACAAGCTTTAATAATAACTCAATAATATTTATTGTCATGCCGACTATTTGCCTGACATTCTTCTAAGCACTCTACCCACAAATTAATGGTTGTGTCCTACCAGTAACCTTATGAGATAAATATTATTTCCATTTTTACAGATGAAAACACTAAAGCAAGGGGAGGTTAAGTTAGTTGTCCAGCTTCCTATAGCTAAGAGTGGTAAAGCTGAGATGTCAGCATTCTAGAGTCTGCTTTTAGCAATTTCACTTTGCACTTTTACATCAAATCTTGGAGGTAAGATAGCTCTTCTCAGTCTGGACACAGGAGTTCGCATTAGCTTTTTGCCTCTTCTCCTAGCCAGTAAATAAGTAGTATAAAAGGCAAGATGAGTGAGACCATTAGATGTACTGGCAGGCACTGAAGTGAATGAGAACACTTGGGACAATTAAACTTTAATTATCACACACTGCCATTTCGGGGCATCTTTAGATTTATCTAGCCTACTGTTTCTGGACTCTGTCCACAGAAACCTGCCAGTCTGAGACCATCAGTGCATTTATAAAGGTCTCTCTAGTGTATGCCTCTGTCCATCGCCACCCTGAAAGATTTTTTTCTAGTCACTTTAGACACTAGGGAAAGCACAGGAACCTTATTTAGACTCTTGGGTGTTCAAGGATTGAGTAATATAGGCCAAGTCCTCTCCAGGGTATAAAGGGGATGATCTGGTAGAATGCTGAGAGTGGCTGGAGGGAAGATGGCGTGTGTCCTCACTGTGAGGTACAGCATGTCGTGAGTGTCACAGGCCCTTGCTATGTACCCTGGTTAGCTGAGCCCTGCAGTAACACAAGTCTGAATTTTAGGGAGTAGGAAGATATAGCTGGGTCTTGAGTAGAAAGAAAGGACCTCCTATATTTCATTCAGCTTCAGGTACCTCGGTCGGAGTTTGCCTGGGGGCTCTAAAATAAATATCCTGTTCTTTTATACATTGTCCATCATAGGAACCTTGTCTTTCTTCCTAACAGGTCAGGAAATCTCTATTTTTATTTAAAAATATGCATGCATCTCTAGAATAGGGACTTAAAGTGGAATTTTCATTTATCTATTGATTTTCTAATTGAGGTATAATTTTCCTGCAGTGCAATGCAGACATTGTAAGTGGGCAGTTTATTCAATTTTAAGAAATGCATCTACCCCTGTAACAGACACCCTATCCATATCTAGAACATTTAAATTCTCTTGTGCCCCTTCCACATCAATTCTCATCCCCTTCGCACCAGAGGCAACCATTATTCTGGTTTCTTTAAACTTGTATTAGTTATACTTATTCTAGAACTTCAAATAAATGAAATCATATATACTTCATTCACTGCAATTTTTTTTTTAATTAACTCACATCATTGCATGCATCAGTCATTTGTCCCTTCTTATTGCTGAGCAGTAGTCCTGGTATGAATATGCCAGTTAATGTACATATGGATTGTTTCCAGGTTTTGGCCATTGTGAAACAAGCTGCTATAAACATTCTTGTACAAGTCATTTATGGACATATAGTTTCATTTCTATGAGAGGATTTGCTGAATCATGCAGTAGTTTTTGAAAGATGAATAGGACGTGTAAAGGTAGAAGGAATAATATATTCCAGGACAGAAGAATGACCTGAGCAAATATACACAGTGACACCAAAGAAGGGTCAACATCAGCTCACGACACAAGCAACATGAAGGAAGAGGCAGAATTGTCAGGGTTGGCTGGGTGCTCATCCTGGATCTGTTTCCTAGCATAAGCTCTTACTCTTGCTGCTTATTTCATTAATGACCCTAAATCCCACAGGTGTTCTCATTGCCCTGGAAAGATTACTGTGATTATCTTTATTATACAATCCCTCCCATAGAACCATGCTCAGAATGGTGCCTGCTCTTGACAAGCTCCCACTGATATAATTCTGGCTCTGGGACACAACCCTGAGTAGCTTGAAATTTCTCTTAAATTATCTTACTTCTGGTATGCAAATGGCATGAGGTGATCTGACATTCCTATTCACAAACTCTAGAATGCTCCAGAAGACATGTCTTTATCATTATTTGTCAGTGTGACCTGTCTTTATTTCTTTAAAGGGCATTTACAGCTTGCTTCAAGGAAGATCACTATCTTATGGGTCCTGAATATTCTCTGAAGTGCCCCAATCTCATATTATCAGTCAAAGAACAAGTTTTTAGTATTACTGCATTGGCTAACTCTCTGCTCTTTAGGGATTCATTCATGAGCCTATAGCAAAATATGTAACAAAGTCAGAACTAGAAATTAGCTTTCCTCCCCAAAGCTAGCAAAAGAGAACTGGATTCAGAGTGTAAAGTTAGGGACTTAGGATAGTCTAAAAGACTTCTGGCCAGTAGTTAGAGCTTATGTATTAGTTTCCCAGGGCTAAAGGAACCACAAACTAGATGGTTAAAACAATGGAAATTTATTGTCTTACAGTTTTAGAGTCCAGAATTCTGGAATCAAGGTGTAGACGGAGCCATGATCCCTCTGAATCCTCTAGAGGATTATTCCTTGCTTCTTCCTAGATTCTGGTGATTTGTCTGCAATACCTTGGCTTGCAGCTGCAGAATTCCAGTCCACTTTCACCGTGTTATGAGGTCTTCCCTGTATGTCTCTATGTCTTCATATGCTACCTTCTTATATACACAGCTAGCATATTAAATTAGAAGCCCATTCTACTCCAGTATAACCTCATCTTAACTAATTACATCTGCAAGGAACTTATTTCCAAATGTCCCATTTTGAGGTTTTATGAGGTAGAACGTCCACATACATTTTTTTTTTTTTTTGGTGGGTAGAGTTCTATGACACCCTAGAATAGGCAGTTTCTTTGGCAATATTTTTAAACAAAAATGCTCAATCTTTCAACATTGTTAAGGTGAGTTCCTGAGAAAGAATCATGGATTGTTCAGTGTTCCAGGGGACTGAATCTATAGCAGACCTGAAACTAATTCCTATCGGCCATGATTCTGTCATCAATGTTTTTTCCTCTGAAAAATTGCTTCTAATTATTCCCCTTTGGTATTTCACCTCTCAAGTATCTTGAAACTGAGATCATTTCCATTTCTCACACTTTCAACATTGTTAACACAACCTGAACAAAATTTAGTCCTTTCAGGCCTTTTTGGATAGTTGGATCCTACAGCACCTTAAGCATTGTAAGTTGCTCTTTTCTTCCATTTTGTTCTCAGGTGGCAGCTTTCCTAGCTCTGAAAATCTCACCTTGTACCTCACGTAGTGGGAACAATGATGTGGCCACCTATGCTGTTTGTGAAGGGACTTCTGACACATTTAATTCCATCTAGAAGTTGAGTGTCTATGTCAGCAACTTTGCTAGTAATGGCTGCAGGGAAATCAGAGTTTTGTCTTTGTAGCTTTTACTTGTACATTTTGCTTTTCCATTTCTTTCACAAAACACAACATGGAAAGAAGCCCACGGTTTTTGCACCTTTTATATAAGCTTTTTGGTGATTAAAACCCTAGGGTGTTGAGTTAGTGTAAATGTTAAAAATGTGTACCTAGAATACAGTAAGAGCTTTCTCTCTATGCGTTTTTAAAAAGTGTTAGCATTGTGAATAATGCTGGATTGAAAACTCTGGGAAGCAAAGGCCCTCTGATTACAGCCCATGTGGTGATATTGTACGTTTTTTTCCCTACTTTGCTGCATTAAGGCCTCCACATCATTTCAGAGAAAGCAAAGAAAGCTCATTTCTCTTTCAGATCTCGGGAATTCCGGCCATTTAGTAAACAGTAACTATTAAAACGTGGGCATGTGTTGAGCATGTCTTTTTATTTGGAAGCTTTGACATCTTGGGGCCTTGCTGACACTGGAAGGCACTGTCCCTGCTAGGACTGGGCCCCCAGGAAGTGTGCCTTTCAAATGCAAACCAACCAATCTAGAGTTCCGGCCCTGACTACCTCCTTTTTGGGGCTCCCACAGAGGGAACCACTATTTCCCTGCCCTAATCATCCCAGAGCCAGATATTAGATAATTAGAGACAGCACAGCACCCTACTGGAGCCTGCCGAAATTATTCAAGCTAGCCAATCCTAAACCTGCTTAGCCTGCATATCCTCTCTCACCCACTCTTTCCCAAGAAAATCACAATAAAGACTTTTCCTCGCTGACTACCTCTGCCTCCTGACCAACCTGTGCTTTCCTGTGTGGCTCTGTGTGGCATGCCAGGCCTTATGCTCCAAGGATCTGTGAGTATAAAATCTTCTTCCTTCATTTAAGTGTCTGTGTGTCTTACCATACCTGGTTAAAACAAAACTGGATTCACTTAAGAGCAGCTGTAATCTAATCACTTTGAGTTGTCCTTCATTGATTATGGCTGGGTCAGGGACTGGTCAAGGGTGATTTTGACCATACTTAGTCAAAACAAGAATGGGACCCAATGTGTCTCTCAGCCTGCTGTCTGCAACAGGAAGTCACTGAGTCTTATTGTCAGGCTATTCTAAATGGGGCAATGGTGCATGGAGAAAGATCTTTCTGAGTTAGATGGTCTGGGTCCATTTTTCTGGCTGCTATAAGCTGCTTTTCACAACATTTTTTTCTACTCTCATCTCCCTTTAAACTATTCACTCCAGATCTGAGACTAGGTAAGACATACCAGGTACCTAGGTCACAGATTTTAAGAAGGTGCTCATCAGGATCATCCCAGAAATGCCTGGCTTGCCTCTCCCTGTTCCTCACCCTGATTCACACTACCAGAGACATCTAAATCTTAAAAGTCTGGGCTTTGATTCTGCGAAGTGCATTTATGCTTAGATAAATCATTGTGTCTAATGGTCATTGGAACTATTCAGAAATTAAATTGAAACTAGGCATGAATCTTGCCCTCAAATATATATTAGGCTAAAATTAATAAGTACTGGCACATTGCTCATTCAAATATAGTCAGCAAAGTTGCTTCTCTAATGTGGATTTTGTGATCATAGGAGCAGAAGCTGGATAGAAGTGTCCTGGCAGTGTCTTTGTAGAAGGAATTTGTTGGGTAATAAACTCGTGTATAGTAAAAGAAAGAGGTAATCAGCCATCTTTTGTATTACTACAGCACAAGGTTTGTTCCGTGTTCTGTGCAGTTTTATGTGGTACTCAAATTGTTAGCTTGTGTATGATCTTTCCAATTGATGGGCTGCTTAAGAACAGAAACCATTCTTAGTCCTCTCTGTTTTTCCAGAATCTAGGACATACTAGACATTCAAATATACATGCAGGGAAAGCTCTTCTTTGAATGAAGCTCTTTTTGGAGCATTTTAGAAATATCTATTCACCATATGAGTGTATAATTCTGTGAAGCTGTAACAATTCTAAATCTATCTATCATCTATCTATCTATCTATCTATCTATCTATCTATCTATCTACCTATCTATCTATCATCTATCTATCTATCTATCTGTCAATACAGGGCTACGATTTACAGGTCCATAGTATAAAACCTGTCTTTCTAGTAAAGCTGTTAAGGACTTTTGGGGGTGGGGAGCGTATATCTGTTCTGTTTTGCATATTTTGCCCAAATCATTTAACAAGGGAATGTGAATTTATTTATTTTACCTCCTCTTGGTAAGGAGAAAAAGAACGATCCAAAAAACTATCTATTTGTGAATATTTGATTCAAAATTTTTATGTATTCTGCAGTTCATGTGGTTGATATGAACTGAACACATTGGGTACCTCCCAATTTCCTTTTTTAAACTAAATTTCAATCCTTGGGATTGGTTGCTTTGCCATTATGCATATCTTTTATGTTATGTTTTTAAATTGAGTAAAAAAATATGGAAGGGTAAATGACAGTCCTAGGATTTGAATGTGATACTTGAACAAAAGCTGTGATATTCACAAGATGCAATGGAGCGTGTGTCTACTTATCTGACTGTGCAAACTTATGAGCCTGATAACAATGGCAATGAGGCATTTTTTGCATGAGTGATTCTTCAGGGATTCTTCTAATAGCCATGGTAGGAGACTTGCACTTTGGGATCAGAGTTTTTGCACTGAATAAAATTATGTAATTTTAGTGTCTCCACTTGTCTGAATTCTCACCTGAAGACTTTTCCACATACCAAGCTTGGGCTGGCCGCTGAATCTTGCTCCTTTCTTTATTATTTCTGCCTACCTTTGCCCCACTCACTGTGTATATTCATATGCATTGAATTTTTATGCATCCATCTAATTGATTACTTTTTTCTTTTGAGGCAGAGTCTCCTCTGGCATCCAGGGTGCAGTGCAGTGGTTTTACCACAGCTCCCTGCAGCCTCTCCCTCTTGGGCTCAAGCTGTTCTCCTGCCTCAGCCTCCTAAGTAGGTGGGACTGCAGCCACACACCACTGTGCCCTGCTAATATTTTTCATTTTTTGCTCTATTGGTAGAGGCAAAGTTTTGCCATGTTACCCAGGCTGTGATTACTTTTTAAAGATAAAATAGCACAGACATATCCCCCTTTAACTATACCATCAATAGATTTACATTTGTGACTTTCTTGTCTTTATTTCTCCTGATGCTTTGTGAAATGTGTCTGCATCTTATACTTACCCCAATTTCTCTGTTTTAATACATTTTTAGGGGTCCCATCAACTGTTTGTTCAAAGGATGGCATTTCTAAAGCTAGAGTTTCCTTAGGCAGGCATGCAAAACCAAATGTACTCTGTAGTTGTATCTCCTATCCCTTTTCTTGTCTCAATATTCCAGCCAGAACACTGTGCCCTCCCTGCACACACAACGCCACAGGCTCTACTGTAAGTCTTTGTTTGAACTTTTTCTCAGTCATCTTCACCAGTAAATGCTCCCCCTCCTTCATTCTACTTGGCTTCCAAAGTGGAGAAATTGTCTAGATCCTCTGGATGCAATGTGCTTCTCTCTAGCTGGGCTTAGGACACATTGATTTGTACAAAAATGCTCTTATGTTTTCTCTCATGTTCTGAGATGCAAGTATCTCCTACATTGAGGAGTAAGCCTTACTTTGGTTTCCCAGGAGTATTCAACAAATAGCTTAAATGCAGGAGGCATACAGCATATGTGTGTTGAATTGAAAAGGATTGCTTTGTTTTAGTTGTGTTGAGGTTACCCTGAGCCAAACACAGTATTATAATCCCAGTCACCATTTGTGGCCTTCATTTGGCCAGCATTTCCCCACTTGCTTCATATTAAAGACAGTACAGTATAGATGTTAAAAGGGTGAATGTGAAGTTGTGCCACCTGTGTACATATTCTGCTCTGACACTCCCCAGCTGAGTAAATTTAAACAAGTTACTTAACTTCTCCCAATTTGAGTTTCCTGACTTACAGAGTTTGGAGAATATGCATCCATCATTATTCCCTATGCTTTCCACACCCATAGTATTTAAAGTGAAAAAAAATATGAATGATGGAGATCCACTACATACAAAGAAACACACACAGAGATGCACTTCCTTCTTGGCATTTGGAACATGGACATTACTATTTCTCCATCTGGGATTTACTCTGCTTTCAGGATGCAAGTCAATATATTTCTCAATTCAGAGTATCATGACTCTAATTAAAAAGAAAAAAAAACGCTTTCACCTCTTTTTTTTTATAGCCTTTGTAATTAGGATCCTCCCTTTCTCTCCTTTTTCTGTGTACCTCTTTTATCCTGGCCACCCAGTTCAGAAGCTCCTTTCTTTTGATGCCAAGTCTTTCTCTGAATAAGGAGATTCTGTTAGAATGTATGAGCCTTATAATCCATGCTGGGTTCAATGCAAATGTAAAAGGAAAACATGGGGATTAGAAGGTTTAACCTATGCAAGGAATCAACGGTGTTATTCCAGGCAGAAGAACTGGGCAGGGAGAAGAGATTCTAAGGTGGGGTGGGGCAGAAGTATTCCTCAAGTTGTTCTTCATGGACAAATCTAACTTCTGCTTTCATTTGCTGTGGCAGATGTGTGGAATTCTCATTTTGTTAACTTTCACTGTCTTTGATATATACTTCATAATTTTCAGAGAAGAAAGAAATGCCTTCATAATTTGGGGGTATAGTATAATAGTTAAGACCGTCACACCTTGGAGTCAAATACCAACTTTTCTACTTATTTGCCAGGTGATCTTTGAAAAATTTACTTAACTACTTTGTGCCTCAATTTACTAATCTGAAAATTGGAGATAAGACTAGGACATTCCCTTTGAAAGTTAAAGTATGTAAAACATTTACAATATTGCCTGGGAAATAACTACAAGTGTCCCTTTGTAATTATTAACACATGAACTCACCTGTCTAGCAAGGCAAGGCACCAAGTGAATGGGTAGGTCTATTTTCTGGTTTTTGAAATTTAACTTCAAGCCTGACCACCTTACCCTAGAATGAAGTCAGATTATCACAAACATCTGTCCTGAAGCCTGTCTTTCATTTAATTACATGTCTTGTTGATTCCCCTCAATTGATTTCTTGACTCCCATTCAGGAGTCTCTTGCCTGTGGCTCACAGCATCTTCCAATCAAATATCAGCTAATTAAACTTGGATATTCCTGAGCCTCTCCCTACCTCTCAGCTTAGATCATCCTGTGATGAGGAAGGAGGGTTGATGCAAATTGCAACTGACAAGGTGCACTGAAGTGGATGTTTATTGACTCCCACTAACCATGCACAGTCGTAGAGATAATTACCATTCATCGCTCACACACACAGAGGGTCAAATTGCACAGGTAAGGATATGAGGAGAGGGCTTTAATTCAACTGGGAGCTTATTCTCAGAAATATTCTGTCGTGGTCTTCTATATTACTCATCTTAGTACCACGATGGCAGCCGTCTTAGTTCATTTGTGCTGCTATAACAAAATGCCTGAGACTAAATTATATATATATATATTTAAAAAAAAACCTGATGTTTATTTTATCACAGTTCTAGAGTCTAGTATATCCAAGATCAGGGTACCAGCAGGTTTGATTTTCTCATGAGGCCTGCTCTTGGATCCCAAGATGGCTCCTTGCTGCATCCTTTGAAGGGGAGGAACCCTATGTCTTCACAGGGTACAGAGTAGTGGGGAGCCAAATGTTGCGTGAAACCTCTTTTGTAAAGATCCTCAATCCTAGTTATGAGGGAGGAGCTCTCATAAACTAATTTCCTTTTAGAGTTTTCAAACTCTTAATACTATCACACTAGTCATTAAGTTTCAGTAGCTGAATTTGGGAGAGGACACATTCAAACCATAGCAGCAGACCTCCATTTTCCTGAGTATAAAATGTGTAGCCCAAAACATGCCTTTAGACATTTATTCTGGGCCAAGTCTAGTTGCCTCTACTGGGACAGTACTCGGGGTATGCTTCTGAACTCAGAGCTAATGTTCTGCCCCTATAGGGGCCCTGGGAACAGAGGTTGAATGCAGGAAAATTATGAAGGTGCTTTTTAGGACAGAAACATTAGTCCAAGTACAATCCATTAGGCAGTATCCAGGAATGATGCCAGAGTTGAGAATCATGTGTTACAAAGGGACCTGGAAGAGAGAGATTGAGTGGGGGACACAGAATGGAGAAGGCAGCTTCAGAAGGGCAGGTGGAAGAACCACCTAGAGTTTCCTTATGTTCTCCCTCCTAGCAAGTGTCATAGTCTTAGGGAAGAAAGTTGGTAGGGACACTGAATTAGTTCATTCTCTTTCTTTGGTCTTTCCACGGGGTCTCTGTGTTATACAAGTGATTTTACTGTATACGCTTTTAGACTTGTCCACAAAATGAGTCACCTTTTTGTTTTAAAAAAAGAAATATGTTTTTTGATAGATTTGAGTCATGGCTTTACTCATCTGATTAATATTCTTTCTTACTCAAAGAACATAAATATGCACATATACATAACAGAATATGTCAGAGTCTAATACTATGGTTGACTGTGGCTAGGCCTTTTATGGAAATGTCCTTATATCAGGACCACCATAGAAGTCCATATGGCATCTTTGTGCACATTAGAAAAAAAGTTTATACAGTCCTCACCTGAGCATGTCTGGCTTGGGGAGCAAAAGGTAAATTGGCTGTAAGTCTATTCAGTTATCAGCTGGATACATTATGCAGAGCCCAACCCCTGCAAACATAGTGGAATCCCTAATTACTGGTACAATGGAGGTTGATGTCACACTTCTCCAGCTGAAGGGGATGAGAGCAATCTAGTCTGCTGTACTGGGCTTCTCTGACTGTAGCAACTTCCTTACTCCAGGTAGATAGTGTCTATCCAGGAAATCTGAGCATGTCTTGGTGCTGGGTGACTAAAACCAAGGAGAGCTGCTTCCACTCTTGGACTCCTTCTAGAGAATCTGAGCTGAGATCGCACCACTCACGGCATTCCAGCCTGGGCAACAGAGCAAGATTACATCCAGGAAGAAAGAGAGAGAGAGAGAGAGAGAGAGAGGAAGGGGAAAAGGAGGGAGGGAGAGAAGGAAGGAGGGAGGGAGGGAGGGAGGGAAGGAAGGGGAGAAATGAAACTGAAGCTCACATGGGGACTAGTCCAGGCTCCAGGGCTCTACTTGCAGGCACTGCTAACTCTGTTTCCAGCACCAGAGTGGGATTAAGTCAAATTTACAAAACTTTAAGGAAGACACTGGAAAGCACAGGCTCTGCTTGGGACAAGGGCCCTGCTTGCCCAGGTCTAAAGCAGATACTGCTCATATGTCTACATTTTCTTCATCTGTCGGTGCGGATGGTGGTCATAAACAGAGCACATCTCTTTTTTTACTTTAATTCTGCTATTTCTCAGAATAGTAATTTTATTTCTGTGATTGTGTATTTTTAAAAAGCACTTCCCACCCCCATCATCACTATCTCTCAAGACATGCACGAGCACGCTCACACATGCACATACACACACGCAACTAAATAGGATTCTTGTTAGAATAACTAAATTTGGAGATGAAAAGAGAGGATTAAGTATAGTGCTCATCCTATATTCTTCTCTTACAGTAATTGATATAACATCAGTGAGATTTTACTGGCAAAATTGATTCAAATCAAACCAGAAAAATTCAGCCTCAAGAACTGAAAATGAGCTAAAAGATGGTAAGCAAAGAATAATAATATGTGGCAATGTCTTCAAATTATTCATATTTTAAGCTTTATATAATTTGAAGTTGCAAAAATGTGTTTAACAAGGGTGGATTTTTAAAAAATGTGATGTCTTTACTAATGATCAGGAAGCAGTACTGAAAACACAATAAAGCTATCTCAGTGATGTTAAATTGGAAGGCTTTGAAAACATTTGGGAAGAAATATAAATAATACAAATAGAGCTATGCAGGTTATAAATATGGATGGAAGAGAGAACAAAGATATTTCAGAAATATACAAAACAATTGTGTGTATAGGAAGAAAAATGTAATTGAAAACAAGTCCTCGGCTAGGATAGTGGTCCTGTGATATCCTTTTCTTTCTTTTTCTTTTTGAGACAGAGTCTTGCTCTGTCAGCCAGGCTCAAGTGCAGGGGTGACATCTCAGCTCACTGCAACCTCTGCCTCCCAGGTTCAAGCAATTCACCTGCCTCAGCCTCCCAAATAGCTGGGATTACAGGTACCTGGCACTGTGCCTGGCTAATTTTTGTAGTTTTTAGTACAGATGGGGTTTTACTATCTTGACGAGGCTGGTCTCGAACTTCTGACCTCGTGATCCACCTGCTTTGGCCTCCCAAGCTGCTGGATTAGAAGCGTGAGCCACTGTGTCCGGCCGTGATTCCTTTTCTAGCTTCGTGTCCCACGTACGACTGGGGTTGGTGTTGTATGATATTCCAAGGGGATGGTCAGAAGTAGTTATACTGGCATTGGGCAATTAATCAAATTGTACTTTAAAATCTTTTTTCTATTATTATAATGTGATAATGTGGCCATGTGCCAATCTTTATGAAATAACTTTTTCTTTCTCCTTGGATTAGTATTTTAAGACTGCCACATTGCACAACTGCTGGAGCTTCATTCATATAATCCCTCCATAGTCTTTGCAAATAGTGCTCTCTGGGGATATGCAGTGAACATCCTGTATAACTTTACATCCTGCCTTAGTTTAAAATAAAATGGGCACTTTTATTTCAGAGTGTTCCCCTGTATCCAGTGATATCTGCATGATACTACAATATCTAGAATATAAACAGCGTCCGTCGGGTTATGTCAAATACTCATTTACCCTGAACTACATAAATACTCAAATTCTTGGCATTAAGCAGGCCATAATCTGAATGATTTGGTGATTGACTGACTACTTATCTGGGAGGTTTGAACAGTGCAGATATGTCCTCTGTTACTCTCTGCAGGTTTTACTGGCTTGTAAATTTTTTTAAAAAGTGATTTCTGCCTATCTATTTAATTGGGCTTCACATTGTTTCACAGGTCACATTGTACCTACTGGCGTCAAATCAGTTTACAGGGTAAAATGCACCCACTGATTGCAAGCTTGGAAGGAGGAGGCCTCATTATACACTGTGTCAGGTTTAGGTCTCCCGGAACTATCGGAAAGGTTGGTGTAGGATTTCCTCATGGGAGCTTTGGGACTTCAAGCTGTGCAAAAGCCCATTTTAAGCAAGTATAAAACTTTTATCTCCTGCTATGAGAATACCTTTATGGATGTGTGTATTTGCATTACTTTTCAACTACATATCTAATAATCATTCTTAAGGAACTTCTGGTTTCACATATATTGATGAAAATTATTAATTATAGATTATTTTCCTCCGCATTGTATTTCTCCTTTCTGATAGGGTTCTGTTGTTAGTTAATAATGAATTAGAACATCCCTGGAACTTGGAGATCTGTTTGGGGCATTCAGTTAATACAACTCACACTTTGTAAACAGGCTTGGCTGATGATATTGTTATGTCTAGGGAAGGTTGTGTGAATCAACAAGGACAGATCTGCATGAAGGTCAGTAAATTGATGCAAGAGCCCAGAATTACCTGTGTTACTCTCTCATTATTCTGGGGAAAGTCATCTGCATTGAGTCTCTGGTTCTCCAACCAGCCGTATGTAGCCCCCAGAGGAGATGGACCTATTCGGCACTCATAAGCCAATGCTATTGCCATCAAAATTAAGCCACTCATTTATGTTGCCAAAGTCTGAGCATATCCTGACTTTCATGTTTTCCTTTGGGGAGTAAGAGTATATACTGACAGGACAATGTGAGCCTTCTGACTTGTTAGCAGTTTGTTCTCATTAATTAATGATACTGAATCAGTGTTCTACATCAGTGGATTATGAATTTACTTAGTTGAGTCATGTCCATAAGTTCAGTCATCTCCAGGTCCCTTGAAAAAAAATCTGGTGTCTGGATCCAAAATTGGAGGTCAGACATTTGACCACGGGGTCTGACAATATAATTGTGCCCAACACTTCCCTCATACATCCCACCCTAGAATATATGAACAATTCCTACAAATAAAAAAAAAGACATCCAACACAGTAGTAATGTGGATAAAAGCCTCAAATGGACATTACACACACACACACACACACACACACACACACACACAGTCCAAGTGGCTTAATAAACATGTGAGAAGGTGCTCAGCCTCCTTAGTCATCACATAAATGCAAATTAACATCACAATTATTTGATATGATACATAAATCATAATGACCACAGATTCAAAACTTAAAAATATCAAGGACTGCATAGGGTATGAAGCAACTAGAATTCTCATTCAATTCCAGTTGGTATATAAATGCATAAACTGCTATGAAAAATTGTTTTGATAGCATTTACTAAAGCTTAACATTAGGTTACCTTATAACCCAGCAATTCTGTTCCTAGGTATGTACCCAACAGAAATGTATACCTCTGGGCACCGGAAGACACATGTCAGAGTATAGAGGCACTATTCCTAATAGTTAAATACAGAAAACAACCCCACAGTTTCCTCATTAGTAGAATGGATAAACTGTGGTAGATTAATACAATTAATAAGTAGTCCATGAGACAACCATGTTATGCAACATAGATGTATTTCAAATATATGATGTTGACAGTAAGAAGGTTTTCATTTTTACAGATCTCAAAATGGGCAAAATCAACTGAGGGTGATAACAAGATAATGATGAGCTTCAGAGAGGGCAGTGACTGGAAGGAAGGACGTGGGTGATGGGTGGCTTCTAGGTAAAAAAATATATATTTTATACACACACACACACACACACACACACACACACACACACACACATAAAAGCAATGCAAATACCACATCCAAATGTATATAAAACATATATTTTCAAGATGGAGTCTCACTCTCTTGCCCAGGCTGGAGTGCAAGGGCATGATCTCTGCTCACTGCAACCTCTGCCTCCTGTGTTCAAGTGATTCTCCTGCCTCAGCCTCCTAAGTAGCTAGGATTACAGGCATGCACCACCACATCCAGCTAATTTTGTATTTTTAGTAGAGATGGAGTTTCACCATGTTAGCCAGGCTGGTCTTGAATCCTGACCTCAGGTGATCTGCCCACTTTAGCCTCCTAAAGTGCTATCACAGGCATGAGCAAATGCACCCAGCCCAGTATTGTACTTTTTCTGTTCATGAGTGTGTTCACTTCTTGAAAATTCTGTGAGCTGTACATTTATGATTGGTGCACTCTTCTTCATGTATCTTCCTTTTCAATAAAAAGTGTATACATGTATGTATGTATATCTATAGATGACAGAGAGCAAGAGCTGTATTAACAGACTTAGCTGTATTGAACCAGGCTTTATAAATATGGTGAGTATGAAAGAAGGATAATTCTTCAATACCGTTTGCCATTCCTCCAGAATATGCAATCTATCAGGTCTGAAAGAGCTCATAATTAAAGTAATTCTAGGATTACATAGAGATTGTTGTGAAGTCTGGAGTCACAGTGAGTGCAGTAAGACCTTTTTTATTAAACAGCTATAAAAATATTTTGGGATAAGATGTTAAATAACTTCATAGGTATAAACATGTTGAATCAAAATTTGCTGAAAAAAGAAAAAAAAACCTAATTTTAATAATAAACACTATCCTACCTCAAATAGTTAGAAAATTTAGTTGGAATATATTGTCCTTTTCTCCCACAACCAAGAAAAAATTTCTTTTCTTCTAGTAGTTAAACTAATAGGGCACAGAGAAGCCAAACAGAGAGGATGCTGAATATCCATGTGAGGTATGGGGTAGATTCAAAGGGGAGGCAAGGCACAACTTTGTATTGTGATCCTCATGGTCAAGGGTCTCATCTCCATTTTTTGATCAGACACCAGATTTTTTCAAGAAAGGATAAGCCAATCTATCTCATCCATATAGATGAAAAGAGATCACAAAAAGCTAAGGAAGATAATCCAGTAATGTATAAAAAGTTAACGCATGATGACAAAGTTGTCTATGCTCCAGGCATGCAATTTTTTTTTAATATTTGAAAGTTCCCAAGATTCATCTCATTATCAGGAAACGAGAAAACTCATGATTATCTCAACAGATTCTGAAAAGCTTCTGTTAAAATTTAACATGTATTCATAATTAATAAAAAAACTCTTAGCAACTGAGAATAAAGGAAAACATTTTTGGTGTGATGGAGCATTGTCTATAAAAAAACCTAGAGTAAAAAAAATGAAATGCTTTTTTCTAAGATTGGGAATAAAACAAGGAAGCCAGCATCTCCATTTTTCTTCAATATTGTGCTGGAGGTATTACCCAGTGCAGTGGGGCATGAAGACCTAACAGATGTAATATTTGGAAGAAAAATAGTAAAATAATCATTAATCTGCTGATATAAAAGAACACATATACAAATCTAAAATAATCTAATCATATGATTACAATTATGAGTTGAATTTGGCAAGTTCACTTTTTGTAATTAAATGAAATCAAGTATCTTTCTATAAATCAGAACTAATAGAAAAAATCAAATGTCACTATTTATGAAGCAAATTCTTTAAATAAGTCACAAAAAGCAGTAACCCATAAAATATTAGACTACTTTATTTTATTTTATTTTATTTTTGAGACGGAGTTTCGCCCTTGTTACCCAGGCTGGAGTGCAATGGCGCGATCTCGGCTCACCACAACCTCCATCTCCTGGGTTCAGGCAATTCTCCTGCCTCAGCCTCCTGAGTAGCTGGGACTACAGGCACATGCCACCATGCCCAGCTAATTTTTTGTATTTTTAGTAGAGACGGGGTTTTACCAAGTTGACCCACCTCGGCCTCCCAAAGTGCTGAGATTACAGGCGTGAGCCACGGCGCCCGGCCAATATTAGACTATTTTTAAATCAAGAACGTCAGTTTATTAAAACACACAATCCATGGATAAAGAAAAGATATTTGCAAAACATATATTCAATGTTTCCTTCTAGTAATGTCAAGTCTTGTGATCAAGGTTATGATGGTTCTATAACATTAGATTAGAAATTGTTTATTTTATTTACATTTTCAGGAAGAGTTTGCACCATACTGTTGAGGTTTCTTCCTTAATTGTTCAGAGAACTTGAAGTATGAAGTCACAAGGATCTGAAGAATTCTTTGTGGAAGAGTTTAAATAATAGATTCTATCTCTTTAATATATGTAAGACCATTCATTTAGTTCTTTTCTTCTTGAATTAGCTGTGATGAGCTGTTTTTCCAAAAGTTGGCTCTCTAAAGTTTGGCATTTATAAGAAAATTTTTCTATCAAATACTTGTAGGGACCGAGGAGGGAACTTCCCTTTTGCCCTCTGAAGCTTTGCTGAAAACTCAACTCACAAAAATAGATTAATTAGAGAAAAGCCATACATATTTATTAATGTATAAATGAGAGAATCACAGTGATTACCCAACTACCTAACCCCACAATAGAGTGCAGAAGCTTACATACATCCCAGGGTTACAGAAATAATGGGGGCTCAGAGCATGGCCAAAAACAGTTTATGAAGGTAAATCAGGTTATGGTGACAAGATTGATTATAGGAGGAAGAGAAGAGGAAGACTGGCCGGCAAAGGTGATCACCTTGTAGAAATGAAACTTCACAGATAGCAGCCCTCAGCAGGAATAGATTGTAAACATTTTGTTTTTCAAACCCTTAAAGCTGTCAGACTCTGAGTTAATCTTTTCTAGGTGGGGACGAGGGAAAGCCTGGCTGCATCAATGCAGATTCTCTACAGGTACAAATCTCCTCCTCAAAAGACAACTTGGCCCTCCTACTTCTGTTTTCTGGCTCTCCAAACAGACATCTCAAAATTTGTCGAAAAAAATATATTTTGGGATAAAATACTTTGATTTCCTTTATACTCACATTATCTTATTAAAGGTGTAATATACACAGTATCGTAGGCCAGATTTTAAGTCTGTAGCTCAATGACTTCGAATAAATATGTATGTCTGTGTACCCACTGTCCCATTTAAAAAAAAAATAACCCATCTCTCCAATACCTTTCCTTCTATTTTTTTCCAGGAATACCTCACTCCTTCCTGCAGGTAGATAGCCTTCTGAGTTTTTAATTTTACTTGTTAAGGAATGTCATATAAATAGGATTATATGGTACATATTCTTTTGTGAGGTTTCTTTAATATACCCTAATGTTTTTGATGTTTATGTAGTGTATACATTTAGATTGTATTTTTTATTGTTGAGTTGTATTCCTTTATCTCAGCATAGAATAATTTGTTTATTCACCTATTGATTTAACTTAGTATAGTAGATTTGTATGACATCTCTTGGTATTTTATTTTACATTCCGTTAATGACAAATGACATTGAACATCTTTTAAATATATTTCTTGGCCATCTGTACATTGAATTTTGTATATAAGTTTATGTCTTTTGCCTGTTTTTATTTGTCTTTTTTATTATTGAGTTGTAGTAGATATATCTTTGTTCTTTTCACTATTATTTGGGCTCTTCTAGATCCTTTATATTTTTACATAAATTTTAGAATTAGCATGTAAATTTCTGCACACACATGTACAGACTCCTGCAGAGACTTTGGAACGGCACAACATATATGGCTAAAATTGAGGAGCATTTGCATCTTAATAGTATTGAGTCTTCCAAACCATGAACATGTTAAAAATTTTCCATATATGTGTGTATTCTTTAATTTGAAGAACCTCTAGTAACAGCCTATCCCTGTTTTAAATTTCTCATACTGGCCTTTGGATGTGTTAATTTACTGTTATACAGTATTTTACCATTTCATTAATTTCTTTTCCCATATTTATTTCCTTCTTTCTACTTTCTTTGAACATTATTCACATTATAAGATGGATTGTCAGAACACTGATACCTCTCTTTTCTGCTTTTCTCATATATGTATTTATAACCATAAGGTTCCTTTTAGGCAGACATTTATTTGCATCCCTCTATTCCAGGCTTCTTTCCTCTGAGAGGTCTTTTCAGACCACAGTTGCTTTCTCCCCACAACTCCTGAACAATGCACAGAAGCTGATGGTCTTCAATGTGTAGGTCAAATGCAGACTCATGTACAGTTTCACCCAGTTCAAAGTTTTGATATGCTCTGGTGTTTTCGTTAGTTTCAAATATTTTCTCATTTTCATTTTGATTTCTTCTTTGATCTAAACATTGTTTTGAACTGTACTGCTTAATTTTCAACATTTGGAGGCTTCCACTTAGCATTTTATTATTGATTTCCAGCTTAATTACATAGTGTGAGAGAACATATTCTGACTGATTCAATCCTTTGATATTTGTTGAAATTATGTTATGTCCCAGGACAACACTAATTTTGGCAAATGTTTAATTGTACTAAGTAGAATATATATTCTCTTGTTGTGGGTACAATGTTTTCTCTCTCTTTCTCGCAAATTACATATATTGATTAGGTTTCATTTGGAATTCAAGTTGTTCAGATCATTTAGAGTTTACTGGAGTTTTGTCTGCTTGTTCTACAAGCTTCTGAAAGAAGTGGGTTAGAATTCTCCACTATGATTACAAATTTTTCTAGTGCTTTTCTTAGTTTTGTGTTTACATTTGAAGCTAAGTGTATAATATTTAGAATTCCAATATTTTCTTGGTGAGTGAATTATTTTATTAATAAAACAGCTTTTTCATAAATCTCTAAGAGTGCTTCTTACCTTAAAGTCTATTGTGACAGGTATTAATAGTTGACAGGTATTAATCTAGGTAAATTAGTTTTCTTTTTGTTTATGCCTACTTTTATTATTTTATTTTTAGCTTTTGTATAGTTATATTTATGCTGTATCTTTTAAAAACAATGTTTAACTGGGTTTCTTTTATTAATCCAATCTGGCAACATTTATCTTGCAGTGAGCATGGACACTATTACTTTTAATGTATTAATAAATATACATCTTCCAAGTATTATGATTCAGTCTTATTTTTAGTACCTATCTCCTATTTCTTTTTTTCTTTCCTCACTTCTTAGCCTCTTTTATTTTCTGTCGATTTGTCTGTTAACACACAGCTCAGCACTAAATTGCTTGTTAATAGGTTATGGGAAGAGACACATTGGTTTGGCTTCTGCGATCCCCTGGCCAGATGTTAGGCACAGCAGTGTGCCAGGGGGCACTACTTTGCTAACAGATATTTTTAACAATGAGTGGCCTAGGAGCCGAGGACCTGGGCTAATACTTTGTTTTGTGACCTTGAATGATTCATATTTGTTCTGCATGAGTCTTATTTTTATTATCTGTAAAAGAAGGAGTTGACACTAAATGTCATATTCAAGTCTCTAGTTGTTGTTGTTTTTTTTTTTTGAGAAGGCAAAATAAGTATTTGAGAGTAATTTATTATTTGAAAAAAAATTGCCTTTTAAAAATCAGGCATATTATAAGTATGAACAGTAAGATACATCCAAGTTGTCTTGGGAGATAATTTCCAGGGATAGAGGAGCCTCCATGGGCATTGTTGAAGATGGCCTTATAAGTTGGCTTCTTCCTGCTGCTTGGAGTCCTTTTGATATTAGTCTTCATTATATGCTGTATGAGTCAAATGGAAGGTACTGACTCAATATTCTGTCAGTCAGATTATTCGCGGTGACCAGTAGTGGCATGTTCATGGAAAAATTAATCAGACACTAAGATGATATTGAAAAAAAGGATGAATGTTGTTTGGAGTTATTTCTCCATGTGTTTTTCATGGTTTTTTTTTTTTTCTGCTTGACCATTGTTCTAGATTTTCTTTTCAAGAATGTATACTAAAACGTTTTGGAAGGTAGAGATAGCATTTCTCTCCAGAGCAAAGGAGCAGAATTGTTTACTGCCCCTTATGAAAGGTTTGAGTTTTCTATGCTTGGGGCTTTTTCTTGTAAAAAAAAAAAAAAAAAAACCCAATCGCATGCATGTACAGGTGTCACTTGGCTCTCTCTGTGTTGTCCTATGGTAATTGGGTCTCAGATAACCAACCACAAAATGCTAATACCATGACGATTTATTTTGCTCTGAACAATAAATTGTCCTTTATATTTGACCCAAGAATCTCATGTTTTCCACCAGCATTGGTGAAAATGACAACAAACTAACTAGCTAGCTTGCGAGTAGGATGACATCTCAGTCCCTTCACATGTCTTGAGAAGCAGAAGTGAAGAGCTTTAGAATTTCTTTCTGAATCCCTTTTGATCTATCTTTCCTCATCCCTTTCTAGAAGTTGTTACCAGAAAGGGATCCTGATCCAGATCTCAAGAGAGGGTTCCTGAATCTCGTGCAAGGAAGAATTCAGGGCGAGTCCACAGAGTAAAGTGAAAGCAAGTTTATTAACAAAGTAAAGGAATAAAAGAATGGCTGCTCCCTAGGTAGAGCAGCCTTGAGGACTGCTGCTTTGCTATTTTTATGGTGTTTTATTGATTATATGCCAAACAAGGGGTGGATGATTCATGAATTTTCTGGAAAAGGCGTGAGCCATTCCCAGAACTGAGGGGTCCTCCCCTTTTTAGACCATCTAGGGTAACTTGCTGACATTGTCATGGCATCTGTAAAGCATCTTGGTGCTGGTGGGAGTGTCTTTTAGCATGCTATTGCATTATAATTAGTGTATAATGAGCAGGGAGGATGAACAGACGTTACTTTCAGTGCCATCTTGGTTTTGGTGGGTTTTGGCCTGTTTCTTTACTGCATGCTGTCTGGCTAGCAAGGTCTTTGTGACCTGCACCTTGTGCCAACCTTTATCTCATCCTGTGACTTTGAATACCTGACCTCCTGGGAATGCAGAAGAGTTTGACTACAGGGCCAAATTTTCACAACTAATTAGCAATGGACCAGAGACTTAAGTCTATATCTCATGACCCATGATCCTTTTTTCACTAACGTGTTTTTAAATCTAAACCAGTAGCTGAAACATTCATGCTGTCCAATACAGTTAAAACTTTAAATAACTTTTGTGCATTGTACCTACTGATTAAAAGGCCTCCGTGTGTTAGTAGTCTCTACAACTGCACAATGAATTAAATTTGAATGTAATACTCTGGTCTGGTATTCATACTTTTAAAGAAAAAGGCATAATACTACCCTAGAACCACTCATCATCTAAGTAAAAGTAAAACTCTTGTTTAACATAGAGCTTGTGTTACAATATGAAATAAAATAACAAATAGTAAAGTCTTTGCTAGCATTCATTTTTGGTAATTTTTCACAGTCTCAATATTTACTTCATAAAAGGCACATGCTAGCGGAATGAATATCTCAAGTTCCTATAAAATTTGCCTAAATTTTGTGCTGTTTTGAGGCTTAGGGACATTTCTAATTGAAGTAAAAATATATCTGGGCATATCTAGAATGAGAAGCAACTGAGAAGTCAAGCTGACTAGAAACATCATTTGTGATCTCTGAGAGTGAATAGCAAGTGGAAAACTCTTAGAATTGCAGTGACACTAGAGATAAGGGGCTGGGTTCACTATCTTTCTTTGCTTCTCTCCCATATGCTCCCAGGGGGCATAAATCACAGGGTTTTTGTTTGTTTGTTTTTGTTTTTTTGCATGTGCGTATGTTTTCTCCTCATAAAGTATTTGTTTTGTTCACTTATATGACAGTGTTTTAGCCAAAGACAGAGATCTTTCCAACAGTGCATCTTCCTCCCCCTCAAAACATATTTTGCCATTCAGGTTTCTGATACTTTGAATTCTGACTTTGTGGCTTATACAGATAGAATCATTGTTCTTGTAAAATTGAAATGTTTATCTTTATCCCCCAGGAAAACTTTCAGTTTTCCCATCTATAGTCATTTAAAGTTTATTGTTTCTTAATTAACTATTTTTTCAATAACTCTATCTCTATTTCTCATTTTTTGGTGTACACATTTAAATGATGCTACAATTTAAGGATTCCCTTTAAGTTAATTTTGAGCTACTGCCTAATAAGGGCCTAAAGTGGTATTTCTCTCTCTCTCTCTGTCTTTTGCTTTCTTCTCAACTCCCACTACTTGGCGATTGTGTCCTCTGACCCAACAGAGTCCTGGAGGCTAACTCTCTGGAGAGGTTAAACCAAAATAAGTGATTGAGGCATCAGACAACCAAGAAGGTGAGATGTCAATAGGAAAATGAGAAGTTTAAGGAAAAGTCTATACTGAATAATGAGCCCTGTAGATGTTTTTTGGGCCAATTATTCTGCCTATCACATTTACATTTTGAATTTTGAGATCTCTATTAATGGAAAGGCCAGTTAAGAATATCTGTTAATATTTTTTATTCTCAAAACTGAAATGATACATAATGAAACTATGCTCTACTTGAAAAATTAGTTATGTGGTTTTGTGCCAGATTCTTGATTCACAAAATCTGGGACACCCAGTACAAATATGTAACAGTATGTCAAGGTATTCTCTACATTGGAGATCCATGGAAATGATGGAAGCATTTGTTGAGGAAGACTGAGCATGATTTAAGATGAGAAATATGCTCTAGCTATAT
The DNA here is from genome assembly GCF_049354715.1 of Callithrix jacchus. NCBI lineage: Eukaryota > Metazoa > Chordata > Mammalia > Primates > Cebidae > Callithrix > Callithrix jacchus. The sequence goes on from NC_133515.1 coordinate 92,555,773, forward strand.
ACTTAAGAGGTGTGCCATATATATGATATGTAATATGGGTCTCATAACATAGATATCATACTTGCAGATTCAGACTCCAGAACCACACTGGGTAAATTCAGATTCTTGCCCCATTTATTTCTTATGTAACCTTGAACCAGTCATTTAATTTCTCTCTTACTGATTTTTCTCAATAGGAACTGGGGGAAGGGAAGATAATAACAACTATCTTGTAGTATCATTATGGGTATGATTTAAGATAAAATACGTATAACACTAAGAACAATGCTCAGTTATAATAAATGTTTGATCAAGGGTAACTGTATTTACTATATCAATAAATGTATAAAGAATTATAAAGGTGCATTGGATTCTTAAGTGCATATCTGGTCACTTTTAAAAAAAAGAATTTCTTGATAACCACTGCTTAGTGTGTGGGCTGTTAAAATATTTTACTTTTTTTCCTTGTCTGATTCATATTCCAAAGTCTTATAGCTGCCTCCTCAAATCTGATCGTATTTCATCTTCTTTGAGGTCCAGGAGAGACTAAAATATTTGTTTCTTGTTTCAGGATCTTCTTAATAAACCTAGCTTATGTGTGTTTTCTCAGAACGTGAGAGGCAGTGATATATGTCAATGACATGCATAGCCTTTGGAATTAGGCTACCTGGGTTTAACCTCATAAATTTTGTGACCATGGGCATACTCTGTAAACTATTGAGTCTTCATTTTCTAACTTGTGAAATGGGATTATAATAAGAATTTTGATGGGGACATTACACAAAATGGTACAGTTAAAGCTCTCTGTGTAGTATTTGCCAAACAATAAGTATGCAAGGGATGTTGTTAATGCAGCCAGCTGAGGGCAGAACCTCTGCCCATCTTAGTGTCCAAGTCATTAGCAACCCGAGACTAAGGCTGCTTGTGAGAGGGCACAGGGACTAAGACTTCTTTTGGGAGGGCACAGAAATATTCAGAGATATTTAAACTGTACTTAGGAGGAAAGTAGGACTTTTCGAAGCAGAAGAGAGGAGGGTAGAACTTCTTGAAAACAGCATGTGCCAACACAATAAAGAGCACAAAGTACTGTAAGTTGCTCATTGTAGCAGGCCCCTGGGTATAGGCTAAGGCTATGTAGAGTGGCTGGGCTCAAGTGTGAGCCTGCATAGCAGAGGATGCACATACTTTGTATGTTTGCTCATCGGAGTATTTGTTTCCAATGAAAAAAGAATATTATAAGAAGGAGAAAGAATAAATTACTATTATTTGCTTTTGCTGTTTGGAGAATTACTAAGCTGAAATATTGATGATATTAAAATTAGGCATAATTTTGACAGCTACATCTTGGTTTGTGAAACTGTAGATTGATTTTTCAGCCATTGTCAAAATTTATGAGCACATTTGTGTGTGTCATAAGCAAGAATGAAGGGAAGGATTGTAGATTTACAGCGTTTTTCTTTGTCATTGCATCCTTCACTTCTGGAAGCCAGGACCCAGGCTCCCTGGCACTCAGAATCCTCTCACATCTTCCTCAGGCTCTCAAGGTCCCACATGATTTCCTCTTGGTTGCATCTTTTTGCTTTCCAAACTCTACCCAGGGTCATACCCTCAGCCAGAGGTCACAAAAGATAAGATCCAATTTCATTGCCTTGAAATATAACTGATCAATTAACTCAACAATATGCCCTCAAACCCTCCACACACGCAAACATCACAAATCTTATATTTTGCCCGTAATTTTAATTACTGACATTATGAATCATAGTATGACAGAAAGCCACACTGCAAAAGGAAATCTTTCAAGATGACCTATCTGGACCGATTACTCTTCTGAAAAGCACCACCAGGGAAGGCTAGACTGCAGCTTACAAAGTAGCTTCCGTGATGGGAGGCTGCCACAGAACCTCTGGTTCCCAGAATTTCCAGAACCAAGCATGAAAGCTCAAGTGCCTACTCTTACTTCTTAGTTGTCAGAGCGCTAATTGCATTATTTTGTTCGGAGATGATGTGCAAGAAATCATAACAGCTAAATGTTTAACTGAGTAGACAGTTTTCTCTTGTCCTGAGCAGAGGTCAGCACCAAAGACAGAAGCAGCCACTGAGGACCAATGTAGAAAAAAAAGTTTTTCTTCAGTCAAATGAAACATTTATGAATTTCAAGTCATTCTACTTTAAATGGTATTGATATAAAAGAATTTTCCTTAAAAGATATAAAACCCAAATACTCTAGGAATCATTTGTGCTTGATTCTGGATTGTTGCATAAATCATGAACTCTCTGACGCTATTCCTTTTTCTTCTTTTTTAACAACAGTAAGTAAATTTTACCACTGACAATAGATACCTGCCTGCTTCTTTTTAAGACATTTTAATTTTGGCTTTCTTAACAGGGTATTGATAATTAATTGCATCAACTCTACTACTTTAATAAAACTGGTCATCCACAAAGCAAATATGTATTGCTTAATTTTCATTTTGAGAGTTGATAACCACTGAAAATTAATCATCCATAGAAAGGGAGCTAAGCAGCACTTCTAATCTCTGAAAAGATTGCCAGTCTATTAGAGTTATATGCTTTAATCAATTCACATATAACTGTATAATTTATCAGCTTCAAATTAGATCAGCTATCTATTAGACCTAATAAAATGGAAATGTATTAATCAGATTTAAAAAATAAGAAAATTATCAAGGAATGGAATGTGATCCTCCTAGAAGAAAGAACAATGACAACTGTTAGTGTGGAATACGAATGGGTTAAGCTGATTTACTTTTTTGCAGTAATATGGTTTGACTTGAGAGTTCTACAGTTTATATATAAAACTTTAAAAAATCTTCTTCTTGGAAATGATATCAAATCTAATATGCGTGAACAAAAGTTCTTTATATCATCTATTGCTGCAAAGAAGAAATAACATTTACTGGGTACTTATTACATGTCGGGTGTGGGACTAAATCTGGATGACATAGGCATATATTTTAAGATATTTTTCTTGAGCACACTTTCTAAGTTATAGATACGATTAATACATTTTTTTTTCTAAAGATATAGATCAAAGAAACACTTACTGGCTAAGATTTTCTAGTGCTTCACAGCCACAGATATTTCTCAGGCTTAATTTGAATGTGAACAAAACTTGAATGCTATTAGGAAATCATCTCCCTTTCATGCCATGTTCCTTCATTTTCTCTTTGTGCCCCTGAACTCAACAGCTTAGTTTGTGCCAGCCCTTTATGGAGCCTCCAGAAACAACAACTTCCAGCTACAGGAAAGTAACAGTAGAAATAAAATCAGGTCTGTAAAAGGATACTGTAAAGAATAGTGTTTTGTGTTTTTAAAATATTGTTATTTTTCTCACAAGTAAAAGAGTTCTCTACCTGAAGTACACTGAAACAAATCACAATGCATCTGACACACAAGTAGCCATTACTTACACATCAGAATCTTTATAGCATCTAGTGTAATAAAAACAAAATGATAGTTCTTTTGGTAATCATATCACTGTTGGTTTTGTCATTTCAAGTTCGGACATTCTTCTCCAGCTGTCTCCAAATGAATGTCTGCAAAAAGCAAATATCAATTATGTAACCTCCTCTGAATAACTCAGTTAACCTGGAGTGAGTTTGCATGTGATTGGAGGATATATCACTTATTTTACATCTGGTGATACAAAGAACTAATGGCCACTAGAACTTTAGCTTTCTTTAAGTACATTGCATCAGGATGCAACAGTTATTTTTACAGTTTCTTTTAAAGTTGCTTGTTTTTCTACTGTTATAAATTTTGTGAATATTGTAGCACCCAATATTAGATAATATCACATGTATATACAATTCATTTAACATTCTCTATTTTGAAATAATTGAGTTTATTTATTTTAACATTTTATCATGTTTAGTATATAGTCACTTTTTTGGAAATACTTTTTAAAGAATTCAGAATAGAAATATTTTCCTAGATTATTCTAGATACTCGATGTTCTTGATAAATTGCTTTTAAACCACCAATTTCCAGAACATAGAAAAGCAGTGAATATTTTCTAATTTCATTTTTGAGGCCAGCATTGTACTGAACACATATACAGATACAGTATAAGAAAATATGGTCTAACATGCCTCAGGAAAGCACTTACAAAAACCCTCAACAAAAATGTTAGCAAATCAAATCTAGCACTAAATGAAAAGGAAAATAAAATGGCCAAATGGAGTTTAGCTCATTAATTCAAGGTTGATGTAACATTTAAGTATAAGTCAATGAAATTTACCATTTTTATATGTTAAAGAAGGAAACCATGTGGTTTTAATAGAGGAAGAAGAAGCACTTGAAAACAAAAAACATGATAAAACTTTACTTATGATGGAACTCAGCAATTTAGCTACAGAAGGAAACTCCCTCAATCTGATAAAGGAATCTACAAAATCCCCTTAGCTAACAACACACTTAAAGTGAAAGACTAAATGCTTTCCTCCTAAGGTTGGAAAAAAGCCAAGGATGTTCATTCTCAACAGTCCTAATCATCACCATACTGGAGGTCCTATCTAGTGGACAAAGGAAAGAATAATAAATAAAAGGCATCAATATTGTAAAGGAAGTAATTAAAAAGTATTTACAAGTGATATGATTGCTTATGTAGAAAATCTTAGATTCTACAGAAAAGCTACCAGAACTAATAAGTGACTTGAGCAAGGATTTGAGATATAAAAATAATATTAAAAATATATATAGTTGATGCTTGAACAACATGGGTTTAAACTCTATAGGTTCATTTAATAAGAAAAGATATAGATTTTTTTCTCAATAAATATCAGTAGGCTTTCCATATCTTTCGGTTATTCATCCACAACAAAATGTGAATGCAGCATACAGAATTCACTGGATGCAAAACCTGCTGACAGAGTGGACCCACTTTTTATACTCTTCATATATGTAGGTTTTGCAGGGCCAACTGTGGGACTTGAGGACACATGGATTTTGGTATCTGTAGGGAGTCCTGGAACCAATCCCCAGCAGTTATTGAGGATCAACTGTATATTTCTATATTCTAGCAATAAACAGGTTAAAATCAAAATGAAAAATTTTTATTATCAAAACCATGAGTTAAATATAAAGCTATCAAAAATATGTGCAAGTGCTGCATATAAAAAACTGTGAAATACTCAGAAGACAAGGAAGTCCTAAATAAACAGAAACTTATGGTTTGTTAATGGTTTGGAAGGCTCAGTGTTACTAAGGTATCAGTTCTTTCCAAACTAATATACAAACTCAACATAATATGTATCAAAATCTCAGAACTTTTTGAAGAATTGACAAACTTATTCAAAAAATGGAAGCATTGTATATGAAAATGCAAAGGAGCTAAAATAGCCAAGGAATTTTGAAAAATAAAATAAAACTGGAAGTATTAGACTACTCAATTTTAAAATTTATTATAAAGCTATAGTAATTAAGAAAGGTGATAGTGCAGAGACACAAATCAATGAAATGGAACAAAATGTTCACGAGTGGCTATAAATATTTTACACACAGACATATATATGTATGTCTCTACATATACATGGACAGCTAGCTCTTGACAATGGTTCAAAGGCAATTCAATGAAAAGGGCAGCGTTTTCCATAAGTAGTTCTGGAAGTATTGACATCCATGAGCAAAATAAAAACCTCAACACCTACTTAATGAAAGTTGATAAATTGTAAAACTACATGAAAATATACATAATAAAATATTAAATACACAAGTACCTGCCAGCCAGAAGAAAGTGGGAACATTTCATTGCTTTGGCTTCAGATGTCATTTTACTTCCTTTAAAAAATAAAGGATGTATTAGACCATTCTTACATTGCTGTAAAGAAATACCTGAGGTTGGGTAATCTCTAAAGAAAGGAGGTTTCTTTGGCTCACAGTTCTGCGGGTTTTACAGGAAGCAAGATGCTGGCATCTGCTCGGCTTCTGTGGAAGCCTCAGGAAGCTTTAAATCATGGTGAAAAAGTGGAGGGAGAGCATGCACATTACATGGGAAAAGCAGGAGCCAGAGAGAGAGTTGATGGGGGACGTGGCATACACTTTTAAATGACCAGATTTTGTGTGAACTCAGAGCAAGAGCTCACTTATACCAAGGGGACGGCCCAAGCCAATCATGAGAAATCTGCCCCTACACTCCAAACACCTCCACCAGGCCTCACCTCAAACACTGAGGGTTAAATTTTAACATGAGATTTGGGCTAGGACAAATATACAAACTGTATCAGAAATTATATAACATTATGGAAGACAGTGAAGTCCTCTTTGTTCCTCTCTGCAATTGCATTTTCTTACTTCCTTTCTCAGAAATGGACACTATCCCAAATATGATGTGTGCCCTTCTTGTTCATATTTTTATTATTTTGTCACTTATATAACCATAATTAAAGCATTACTCTGTGCTGTTGTGTTAAAATGTATATTAGTTATGCCATGGTATACATATTATTCCAGAAGTTGGTTCTTTACTCAGTACAGTTGACCCATGAACAGCTCAGGAAGTTAGGGGGTACTACCCCCACACAGTTGAAATCTGGATATGCGGTTTGAGTCTCCTAAAACTTAGCTACTAGTAGCTTACTGTTTTCTGGAAGCCTTACTTATAATATAAATAGTTGATTAACATGTTTTGTATATTATATGTATATATACAATATTCTTATAATAAAGTAAGCTGGAGAAATGAAACATTAAGAAAAGTATAAGGAAGAAAAATATGTTTACTATTTATTAAGTGGAAGTGGATCATTGAAAAGATCTTCTTCATTGTCTTCACCTTGAGTAGGCGGATGAGGACAAGGAGGAAGAGACAAGGGTTGTTTTGTTCTCTCAGGTGTGTCAGAGGCAGAGAAAATTTGTGTATGAGTGGACCCATGCAGTTCAAACCTGTGCTGTTCAAGGATCAACTGTATTATATTTTTAAAATTTATCTATGTTCATATACATTATTTAGACAGTTTTTATTGCTGTATAAATTGAGTGAATACACGATAATTTATTATTCATTCCCATAACTAAGGACCCTGCTGCAATGGATATTTTCATGCATCTCTCCTGTGGTGAATCTGTACAAAAGTTTCTCTTGAGCATATATTTAAAGTTGGCATTACTGAGTCACAGATTACATACCTCAATATACTCAGATATTGACAAGTTGCCCTCTAAAATAGTTTAGCATTTTATTCTTCCACCAGCAGTAAATGAGAGGTCAGTTTTCTTTGTCCTTATCAAATCTTAACAGTGTCAGAATTTTGACTTTCCTAATTTAATTGGTATTAGAGATAATATCTATATAATTCTTCCTGATTACTAAAGAAGGTAGGTATTTACTTATATATTTGTTGGACTTTGGTGTTTATTCTTTTGTGAGCTGCCTAGTTAAAACAAACACACAAACGATTATGAAAAACACATACTGAGAACTGTGTCCTCATAGCTTAAATAGCATTACTGAGAACCGAGACCACCTATGTCAGCCTGTTTACATTATTTATTCCAAAAAAATCTTGCCCTAGAAGATGAAGCTGTAATCCAGTCAATATCCTCACTATTTGCTTCAGGAAATTCTTGAACACCAATAGGTCTGTACAAAGAGTTTGCTCATCTGGGAAAATGGTTGTCCTACAAAATATTAGATTGCTCACCTGGGTAAACAACTAGGTGGTCAAAGAACGGTTTACTTAACATTAATCACTTCAAGATCATTGCCTCTCTATACCCACCGTAATTTTGTCACAGACTTCTCTCAAAACCAAGGAGTTCTGCAACTTGAAAAAGCCACCTATATCACTCGAGCCCAGGCCTAAAACCTAAAAATATCCCTCTTGAGATCCTCTACTCTATGAGTCTATGAGTTCAACTGTTTTAGGTGACACAGATAAGTTTGATTACACAGTATTGTGTGTGTGTGTGTGTGTGTGTGTGTCTGTGTGTAGCTTATTTCACAGTATAATGTCTTCCAGATTTGTCCATATTGTCACAAATAATGGAATTTCCTTTTTCTTATATAGCTAAATAGTATTCTATGGTGTGTTATATAGCTAAATAGTATTTTATGTGTGTGACACACACACACAACCATACCACATTTTATTTATCCATTAATCTGTTGATTGACTCATATTGTTTTAGGCTTTAATGAATAATGCTTCAATGAACATGGGGGCACAGATGTCTCTCAAGATAGTGATTTGATTTCCTTTGGACATATACCCAGGAGTGGGATTGCTGCATCATATGGCAATTCTACTTTTAATTTATTTTGAGGAGGTCCCATACTGATTTCCACAGCAACTGTAATAATTTACCTCCCTAACAATAGTGTACAAGGGTTGCTATTTTCCTACACCCTTCATTGCCACTTGTCTCTTGCCTTACTGATAATAGCCATCCTGATAGATATGAGGTAATAACTCATTGTAGTTTTAGTTTTGATTTGCATTTTTTCTGATGATTAGTGGTATTGAGCACTTTTTAATATACCTTTGGCCATTTTTATCTCTTCTTTGGAAATATATCCACTTTGGACTTTGCTGATTTTTAAATTTGAGGTTTTTTTTTTTTCCACTGAGTTGTGTGAGTTCTTTATGTATTTTGATGTTAATCCTTTATCAGATATATGGTTTGCCAATATTTTCTTTCATTCCATAGGATGCCTTTTCATCTCATTGATTGTTTCCTTTGTTCTGCAGAAACTTTTAAATTTGATGTTGTTTCCACCTTTTGGTTTTGCTTTTGTCACTTGTGCTTTTGGTATCATAGCCAAAAATTCATTGCCAAGACCAATGTCAAGGAGCTTTTTTCCTTCCTCATATTCTAGGAGTTTTATAGTTTCACATCTTATCTTTAAGTGTTTAATCAATTTTAAATTAATATTTATATATGGTGTAAGACAAAGTTTTAATTTTATTCTTTTGAGTGTTTTGTTTTTGAGATGAGAAATAAGACAAGTATGCCCACTCTTACCATTTTTATTCAGCTTGGTACTGGAAGTCCTAATCAGAGCAATTAGGGGAAAACAGAGAGAGAGAAAGAGATAGTTGGAAAGAAAGAAGCTAAACTGTCTCTGTGTGCAGATGACATAATGACATAATCTTATACATAGAGAACCCTAAAGACTCTACCAAAAAATTGTCAGAGCTAATAATTTCGGTAAAGTTTTAGGATATAAAATATACAAAAATAAGTTTGAATTGCTGTATACTAACACAAACTATTTAGAAAGAAAGTAAGAAAACTATTCCATTTATAATAGCATCAAAAATAAAATACATTTAACAAATTAATTTAAATTTAATTAAATTAATTTAAGAAATACATTTAACAAAGGTGGCGAAAATTTGTGTAGTGAAAACTATAAAACATTAGTGACAAAATTGAAGTAGATGTAAATAAATGAAAATAGATCCAATGTTTATGAATTGAAATAATTAATATCATCATAATGTACATACTACCCAAGGTAATTCAAAGTAATCTCTATCAAAATTCCAAGGGCATTTTTTTTTACAGAAATCAAAAAAAAATTCTAAAATTTGTGTAAAACCACAAAGACCCTCACTCAATAGCCAATGCAATTTCAAGAAAGAACAAAACCAAAGACATCACATTTCTTGATTTCAAACTATATTACAGTGCTATAGTTGTCAGAACCACATGGTATTGCCATAAAAACAGAACATAGTCCAATGGAACAGAATAGAGCCCAGAATAAACCCATACATGTTTGGTCAACTGATCACTGACAAGAATGCCAACAATATACAACAGAAAAGAGAAAGTATCTTATTAAATGCTACTGAGTAATAAGGGATATAAAAGGGAAAAATATAAATGCTGTTGAGAAAACTGAATATTCGCTTGCAAAACAAGGAAATTTGATTCTTGTTTTCATATGCTTATTAACCATCCATATATATTCCTTGGCAAGATGTCTGTTTAGATATTGTGTCCATTTTTCAATTTGATTTTTTTCTTAATGTTATTTTAAGAGCTGTCTGTATAATTTAGGCACAAGTTCATTTTCAGTTATATGTTTTGAAAATATTTTCTACTAGTCTGTGCCTTGTGTTTTCATTTGGTAAGCCATATCTTTTACAATTAATAGTTTTTAAAATTGTAATAAAACCTAACATCAAATTTTTCTTCGATAGATCATATTTTTGGTGTTGTGTCTAAAAATGTCACAAAACCCATGGTCATATAGATTTTCTATTTTTCCTAGAAGTTTTAGTTTTTCACTTTACTTTAGTGTATAACTCATTAACTTTAGTGTATGAGTTAATTTTTGTGAAGGTGTAAGACTTTTTTATCCTGAAAATGAACATTCAGTTGTTCCAGTACAATTTGTTGAACAGATTATTTTTTCCCATTGTCTTTACGCCTATGTTAAAATCAGTTGGCTATATTGTGTGGCTGTATTATTTCCAGGTGTTCTATTCTGTTTTATTTATGTATGTATTTATTTTCTTTTAGTCTGTCGTGATTATTATAACTTTATATTGTCTTACTATAAGGATGTTTATGTCCTCCACACAATTTTTAAAATTTTCCAGTTTATATAAAAGTTGTTTACACTATACTGTAGTCTATTAAATGTAAAATGGCAGTATGTTCAAAAAATAATGCATATACTTTAATTAAAATACTTTATTGCTAAAAATTGCTAATGATCAACTAATACTTCAGTGAGTTATAATCCTTTTGCTGGTTTAGGGTCTTACCTTGATGTTGATAGTTGCTGGCTGATTAGAGTGATGGTTGCTAGAGATTGTGGTAGCTGTGGCAAATTTTAAAAATAAGACAGCAGTGAAGTATGCTGCCTTGATTGACTCTTTCTTTTATGAAAGATTTCTCTGTACCACATGAGGATATCTGATAGCATTTAAACTGCAGTAGAAGTTCCAAAAGTGGAGTAAATCCTCTCAAACTGCTGCTGTTTGGTCAACTAAGGTTATATAATGTTCTAAATCCTTTGTTGTCATTTCAGTGTTCACAGAATCTTTACCAGGAGTCAATCTGAACTCAACAAACTATTGTTTTAGTTCATCCATAGAAGCAACACCTCATCTGTTAACTTTTTTCAAATCTTTTTTTAGAGGTAGAATCTTACTCTGCCGTGCAGGCTATAGTGCAGTGGCATGAGTATAGCTCTCTACATCCTCGAACTACTGGGCTTAAGTGATCCTCCTGCTTCATCCTTCTGAGTAGCTGGGCTATGAGCATGTGTTATCATGCCTAGCTAATCATTGAAATTTTATTATGAGGTTGGAGCAATGAAGGCACATTTTCAGCCTCTACTTCGAATTCTATTTCTGTCACTGTATCTGCCACATATGTTGTTACTTTCTCCAGTGAAATCTTTAACCTCTCAAAGTCATCTATGAAAGATGGAATTAATTTCTTTCACACTCCTATGAATGTTGATATTTTGACCTCCTGGGAATCATTAATGTTCTTAATGACATCTACAATGGTGAATCTTTTCCAGAAGGTTTTCAATTTACTTTGCCCAGATCCATCAAAGGAATTATATCTATGGAAGCTATAGCCTTTTGAAATGTATTTCTTTTTTTTTTTTTTTTTTTTTGAGACAGAGTTTCACTCTTGTTACCCAGGCTGGAGTGCAATGGCGCGATCTTGGCTCACTGCAACATCTGCCTCCTGGGTTCAGGCAATTCTCCTGCCTCAGCCTCCTGAGAAGCTGGGATTACAGGCATGTGCCACCATGCCCAGCTAATTTTTTGTATTTTTAGTAGAGACGGGGTTTCACCATGTTGACCAGGATGGTCTCGATCTCTTGACCTCGTGATCCACCCACCTCAGCCTCCCAAAGTGTTGTGATTACAGGCGTGAGCCACCATGCCCAGCCTGAAATGTATTTGTTAAGCAATAAGACTTAAAAGTTGAAACTACTCCTTGATCCATGGACTGCAGAATGGATGCTTTGTTAGGAGACATGAAAACAATATGAATCTTCTTGTACAACTTTGACCTCTTGAGTGACCAAATATATTGACAATGAGCAGTAATACTCTAAAAATCTTTTTATATGAGTAGTAGGTCTCAACAGTGGTCTTAAAATATTCAGTAAACTACCCTCTAAACAGGTTTGTGATAATCTATGCTTTATTGTTTCATTTATGGAGCACAGGTAGTGTACCTTTAGCATAATTTTTAAGGGTCTTAGAATTTTTACAATGGTAAATGGGCACTGGCTTCAACTAAGAGTTGCCAGCTGGATTATCCCGTAAAGAATCAGCTTGTGCTTTGAAGCTTTGAAGCCAAGCATTGACTTCTCCTGTTAGCTATGTAAGTCCTAGATGGCATCCAAGAGAAGGCTGCTTTGTCTACACTGAAAATGGGTTGTCTAGTGTAGCCAATTTTATCAATTATTTTAGCTTGATCTTCTGGATAACTTGCTGCAGCTTCTACATCAACTCCTCTTCACCTTGCACTTTTTGTTATTAAGATTACATTTTTCCTTAAACCTTATTAATTAACCTCTGCTAGCTGCCAACTTTTCTTTGGCAGCCCCCCTCACCTCTCTGAGCCTTTGTAGAAGTGAAATGAGATAGGGCCTTTTTCTGGACTAGGCTTTGGATTAAGGGAATATTGTGACTGGTTTGATCTATCCAGACAAGTAAAACCTCCTCCATATCATCAATAAAGCTATTTTGTTTCCTTGTCATTTATATTTCACTAAAGTAGACCTCCTAATTTCCTTCAAAAACTTTTCTTTTACGTTCACAATTTGGCTGTTTGGAGTAAGAGGCCTAGTGTTCACCCTGTCTTAGTTTCAAATATGACTTCCCCACTAACTGTAATCATTTCTAGCTTTCAATTTAGTGACAGAAATTCAACTCTTCTGTGCACTTGAATACTTAGAGCCCACTTCAGGCTCATTAACTGGCCTAACTTGATATTGTTCTGTGTCAGGTAATGGGGAGAACTGAGAAGACTGTTGGTGGAGCAGTCAGAACACTCATATTTTTCTATTAAGTTTACTGTCTGAATTAGTTTGTTCGCATGCTGCTATTTAGAAATACCTGGCCAGGTGTGGAGGCTTGTGCCTGTAATCCCAGGACTTTGGGAGGCCAAGGCAGGCAGATCACCTGAGGTCAGGAGTTGAAGACCAGCCTGGCCAACATGGCGAAACCCCGTCTCTACTAATAATATAAAAATTAGCTGGGCGTGGTGGCATTCGCCTGTAATCCCAACTACTCTGGAGGCTGAGGCAGGAGAATCTCTTGAACCCAGAAGCAGAGGTTACGGTGAACTGAGATTATGCCACGGCCCTCCAGTCATGGCAACAGAGTAAGACCCTGTCTAAAAAAAAAATTCAAGACTGGGTAATTTATTAAAAAATAGGTTTAATTGACTCACAGTTCCACATGACTGGGGAGGCCTCAGGAAACTCACAATTGTAGTGCAAGGGGAAGCAAGAAGAAGCATCCTTCTTCACATGGCAGCAGGAGAGAGCAGTGTCGAGCAAAGGGGGAAAAGCCCCTTATAAAACCATCAGATTTAATGAGAACTCACTCACTCTCACAAGAACAGCATGAGGGTAATTGCCCCTATGATTCAATTGCCTCCTACCAGATTCCTCCCATGATACATGGGGATCATGGGAATCATGGGGACTATCATTCAAGATGAGATTTGCTTGGGGACACAGTCAAACCATATCATTCCTTATCTGGCCTCTTTCATATCTCATGTCATCTCATTTCAAAACACAATCATTCCCTTCCAACAGTTCCCCAAAGTCTTAACTAATTCTAGCATTAACTCAAAAGTCCAACTCCAAAGTCTCATCTGAGAGAAAGCAAGTCCCTTCTGCCTATGAGCCTATAAAATCAAAAGCAAGTTAATTACTTCCTGGATGCAATGGGGGTGCAGACATCGAGTAAATACACCTATTTCAAATGGGAGAAATTGATTAAAACAAAGGGGCTACAGACCCCATGCAAGTCTGAACTCCAATAGGGTAGTCATCAAACCTTAAACTGCCAAAATGATCTCCTTTGTCCCCGTGTCTTACATCCAGGTCATGCTAATGCAAGAGGTGGGCTCCCACAGCCTCAAGCAGCTCTGACCCTGTGGCCTTATGGGGTACAGCCTTCCTCCTGGTTGCTTTCACAGTCTGGCATTGAGTGTCTGTGGCTTTTCCAGGCACATGGAGCAAGCTGTCAGTGGATCTAACATTCTGGGGCCTGGAGAACGGTGGCCCTCTTCTCACAGCTCCTTTAGGCAGTGTCCCAGCTGGAACTTTGTGTGGGGACTCCAACCCCATACTTACCTTCCTCACTGCCCTAGTAGAGGTTCTCCATGAGGGCTCTGTGTCTGTAGCAACCTTCTGTTTGGACACCCAGACATTACCATACATCCTATGAAATCTAGAAGGAGGTTCCCCAACCTCAATTCTTGACTTGTGTACCTGTAGGCCCAACACCATGTGTAAGCTACCAGGGCTTGGAGCTTGCACCCTGTGAAGCAATGTCCTGAGCTGTGCCTTGGCCCCTTTTAGCTGTGGCTGGAGCTGAAGCAGCTGGGATGCATGTCCCAAGGCTGCATAGAGCAGGGGGCCCTGGGAGGAGCCCCTGAAATCATTTTTTCCTCATAGACCTCCAGGCCTGTGATGGGTGGGGCTGCTGTAAAGGCCTTGGACAAGCCCTGGAGACATTTTCCCTATTACTGTGTATGTCTGAATGGATTATCTTATTTGGTACTTGGTACATTGGATTATCTACAGGTAAATTAAGCTCAGGAGCCATCCAGCTCACTCAATTATCATCATTTAACTATCTTGCATTCCTTTCATTTATCATAGAAGGAGGGAATCTCTTTTCATGGGGAATGCACACTTGCTTCTTAAGAGCCTTGGCCCACAATTACATATATTACAACCAATTACATTTTATTATCTGAACTATGTCATATGATCATACCTAATTGCATGAAAGGAGATGGTGGTTGTGAAATATCAAGTGGATTCTTTTCCAGGATGTGGAGACAATATGAATTGGGGTGATCACTTGCACAGATGTATTATATAGATTTTAAAAGTTATTTTATTCTTAGTGATAATTGTGTATTAATTTAATTTTTTTGCTAAGTGTTTGAGATTTACTGAGTTACTTAGTTAATTATTATATTTTATTAATTATAAATTAATTGTTTTTCATATTTCTAATCCCTGAAATTAGACTATTTCAATTCATGGCTATTAAGCAGTAGTAACTTTTGTTTCCTTGGTATTCCTCAAAGTAATGGAACATCTTATAAACAACTTTAGATATGATTAAAAAAATGTAGTGCATTATCAGTCTTACAAGTGTTCCATGTAATAGAAAATAATATATATTATTTATTTGTTAAAGGATTATCTCTGTAAAAATTAGATGAAGCTTGTTAACATTGTGTTTCAAAAGTCATATTATTTCTTTTTTTTGTTTGTATAAGCAATCTGTTCTTGAAAGAAATAATTAGAGTCGCTTTCTGATTAACATTCTTTTTCAATTTCTATTTAGTTATGTAATTTTGCCTTGTAATTTCTGCCCCTGCAGACAGTTAAAGCCAACAATTGTTTTCACTGTAGTGGATACACTTTTAATAATATACAGTGTCTCACTTTACAGCCATTAATACTTTTGCCTTGTATTTTTCTTCCTGATATTAATGCTGCTCTACCAGTTTGCTTTTGAGTGTGACAGCCCTTTTATATCTTTTTCTGTCCTTCTCTATTGAACTCTGTGTTTTATTTTCTTCTAAAGTTAACTCCTTAAACTATTCATCTGACTTGAAATATTTTATTGTTGTATGCAAATATATATCTATATCTATAGATATATAGATATATTCCATTTATATTTGTAGGATTGCTACTATATTTGAATATTGTGTGACCTTATTTTATGTTTTTACATTGTATCATCCCTAAAATCAGACTGCCCCTTATAATCAGTAATTCTTATTTTCTGCCTTCTGGGGTTGAGTTGGCTTTTATTACACTTTTACTTTCTCTCTTTATTATTGATTGGTTTTTATTATTAATTTTATTTTTATTTGTTTGGAAAGCATAGATTTTCTTCCTGCTATTTTAGTGCCTACTATTTTGTCTATCAGTGTTAAATTATTTGTATGTGTTATAGATAAGGTAGTAGAATAAAAGGATGGCATGATAAAGAATACTGGAGTATACAAAAATAAACCAAGGTTTGAAGAATATCCATTTCAGAACCAATACATGAAATAGAAGATGCAAAAGAATAGGCACAATTAAAAAGTGAATGTATAATTTGAATTAAAAAATACAGAACACAAAGGCAACTGACTCAAAAGAATTAGTAATAAGATAACTAATGTAGAGGACAGGTATATGTAACTAAATAGAAGAACAATTGATTTTTTTTAAAGTAGAGAATACAACAAATGCAAACAAAGCAGAAAACTAAAACTGAGTATAATTTTATAAAAGGAATAAAAACATGAATATAGGCATAGAAAGCATTGTTCCTATATTTACAGAATGTGTTGTTTAAGGGTAAGAGGTTATTAATATAACCATAATGAGTAATTAAACACATAATTACAAGTGGACAGGTTTCTATGAAGAATGCATAGTGATATTTACATAACAGGGCAACTCATTTGTTTTTAAAATTTAGGGAATTTTCTGACACATTAAGAATAAATATATTTAACATACAGAGATGAGAGGGAGAAAGAACCCAAGGAGTATTAATAGCATGGGTAAAAACTTGAGTCAAGAGTAAACATGGAATGTTTAGAAACTAAAGAAATGCATTGCTATGAGCTAAAATTTTTCTCTTCCTCAAATTCATATGCCAAAGCCCTAACCCCCAATCCTCAGAAAGTGACTGTATTTAGATAGAGGGCCTTTAATGAAGTGACCAAGTTAAAAAAATCACATCGTAGGGTAGGTCCTAATCCAATACATCTGGTGCCCTAATAAGAAGAGAAAATCTGAACATGAGTACAAAGAGGAGAGACCATATGAGAACACAAGAAGGTGGCCATCTGCAAGCCAAGATGAGAAACCTCAAAAACAAAAACAAAACAAAAACAAAAACAAAAACAAAAATGAAAAAACAAAAAAACCTGTCAACACTTTAATCTTGGACTTTCAGCCTATAGAACCGTGAGAAAATAAATATCTGTTATTTAAACTGACCAGTGGTCTGTAGTTTGTTATTGCAGCTCTAGCAAACTAATACGTGCTGTATTAGTTTGTTTTCATCCTGCTGATAAAGACATACCTGAGACTGAGCAATTTACTAACGAAAGAGGTTTGATTGGACTTAGAGTCCCACATGGCTGGGGAAGCCTCACAATCATTGCCAAAGGCAAGGAAGAGCAAGTCACATCTTACCTAGATGGCAGTAGGCAAAAAAGAGAGAGAGCTTGTGCAGGGGAACACCTTTTTTTAAAACCATCAGATCTCATGAGACTTATTCACTGTCATGGGAACAACATAGGAAGACTTGCCCCTATGATTTAATTACCTCCCACCATGTCCCTCCCACAACACGTGGGAATTCAAGGTGAGATTTGGGTGGGGACACAGCCAAACCATATTGCATGCATATAGGTGGAATTGAGAGGATGAGGATGAGACTAGAGTGAAGCAAGATGAGATTGAAGTACAAATGAGGCTAGAACCTGAAGATTTTATAAACCATTCAATGGGTTGTCTTTTCTATTCTAAATAGAGTAATAAAAGATTGAAAGGTTTAAAGCAGGCCTACGACATAATCAGATTGACATTTTACAAATATCAATCCAGTTGCTTTATGAGAAATGGCTTGGAGATACTCCAGACTGAAGAGAGCAGTGGGAAGGCTTTTGCAATAGCCCAGTGAAGACATGAAGGCAGTCCACATTGTGATTATTATTCCTAGTCTGCTATGATACATGTGTGCTTAATATTTCACAATTCTCGGTCTTCATGGAATTGGCCCTGCTTCCATTATAGCACTTAAAACTGCACAATAATTCATTTGTTTACATCTGTCTGTGTGCATGATCATCATGCTCTTTCCCTATAGGAAAACTGGCTAATTTATCTTTGCTTTTGGAGCAATGTGTAGCATCTGGAAATACTCGACAAAGACTTGTTGTCATCTACAGACATACCATCCTGAACACGCCCGATTTTGTCTGATCTCAAAAGACTTGTTGAATGAATGAATGAATAAATGATGAGTGAATGAATAAATAAGTTCTATTTACAAGTATTCTACGTGGCTGTTATATTTTTATTCTGAACTCCTTTTGACTTAATTTTTCAACCTTGTGGTATGCTGTAACTGTGTAGCCTGTAAAAATGCAGAAAAATCATCCACCCATCTATCTGCCACAGGGGAGTCATATTTGTCACTTTCTTTATTTGGTGCTCCATGAAATCTCTCTACATTTTGCTTTGATTTATCCATTTAATGTGCTTTCTATCTCTCCAGTTACTATGAATCATGCCTGTTCTTTCTTCTGGCTCTTCTTGGAAATTGGTCAGCGTCTTTGCTGATACCTTGTATTTGGGGCTTTGTACCATAGGTCGTGATTGATTTACCACATTTGAGTATTTGCATTTTGTATTCATCCTTTGATGTTTCTTTGTTTTTCTTTGTAGCTGGGTTTGCTCTAATGCAAGTAGGATTAACATCTTCAAACACTTATATCTGAATTCTCCTGAGGCCCTCCTGATCCTTTACTTAAAAATTTCTTCAGTGAGGTTCATTTGCTTTTCATGCAGGATATTTGTTGGATGAAGAAAGCTGTTGAGTATTACAGAGACTCTCACTCTTGACTTTGGATATCTTTGTCATTGGATATGCCCAGAAAGGATAAATGATTATTTAGTCATCATATGAAGATTTGGGGTTTCATGGCCTGTAACAATTGACCCAAAAATCAATCCTGTGAGCCTTTCAGCTTTGGTGGAAATATGCTGCAGATTGAAAAAGATCCTGTCTATGGAGTATATCTGAATATATTGTGTTTCCTTAAAAGGATTTAGGAATGTGAGGTAGGAAGCTTCAATTTTACAAATTTCGGGCAGTCATTTATGTAATATATTTATTAGGAATACACTATGTGCTAAAAATGTAGTGCTTACTTGGGTAATGGCATGAATAAGACATGATCCCTGTCTGCAGGTGAATATTCGGCATGGATAAGAAAAGAGAAGTATTAAGATCACTGCAATATGCTGTTTCACTCTCATGATGGAGGCATGCTCATGGAGCTCCCCATCTCCTCTCACTTCTTTGTGTTGCACCAGCCCTCCTTCAGCCTGGCTCACCATCTCTCTGGGCTCTTTAAACTTGGACATAAAATATTTTTGACTTGACCTAACGTTAATCATTGTAAAAGATAATAAAGTAAAATTTAGGTATCACATTCAGTAAATGAAAAGATATGGGAAAGGAATAAGACCGTAGAGGCATCTCAGTGTTAATTTTATTGCCCACCTCCCACCTTCCCCCACCCCTTCCCCAGAAAAGCGGCTATTTCAAAACTGGAAGACTAGAGCTACACCCAAAGGTCGTGATGGGAACCTAGTGATTCTCGTTTTAGCATTTAAGAGTAACTGGCATATGTTCCTGGCAATCTCATTGCATAAATTAGGTTTTAAATAAATGAAGTAGGAAACATTCTCAAAAAATGAGGACATTCAAATTTAGAACTTTAAAACTGAGCATCATTTTTTGACCCCTAAACAAGTTGCCTTTCTGTTTATACAGTATGCTTCCATGTGTCTGCTTATAAATTGAAGAATAAATGCTTGGAAAATTATTCCAGGTTCTGCAATAGAGGTAGAGAGGGAAAGAGAAGCACATTTGGAAGAGTCAATGGGGGATAAATGCAGTGTGAGAATTTTGAGTGAATGTAATAAACTGTTGGAAATCTATGGAATTGAAGCACAGAGCAATGTAAATATAATTGCTGTGCTTGCAGAGCAAGACATGATAAAGGCCACAGAAGTCCATGTAAGAAATGCCTAACCTTGGAGTTGATGCAATTAGAAGACTTCTCTTTCCTCTTTCCAGGGAGGTGACAAATACACTTCATAGGTTATCAATCAATAACACTATTAAAAACAAATATTTATTGTCCTCTGACTATGGGTTAGGCACTATTCTAAGCTCTAATACATATTAAATCATTTAATAATTGCAACAACTCCAAGAAAAGGGATTATTATCCCACCTAATAGGTAAAGACAGAGAGGATAAATTATTAGCCTAAGGTCTACACAGGTGAAAGATGAACTAGCCAGAATTTAGCCCAAGGAAGCCCATCTTCAGGGTTCACTATGAATAATTAACTACTACCTAAACAATCTGGTGAAACTGGGATTAAAACTGTTTCTATGGAACTCAGAATATCATAAAAAGTCAGTGTTGTTTAATCTTGGCTCACTTTTGAGAGACTATTTTTTTTTAAGGAAAAGAGAGAAAAAAAAGAAAGAAAGAGAGAAAGAAAGAAAAAAAAGAATGAAAGAGAGGAAGAAAGAGGAAGAGGGAGAGAGAACGGGAATGTTGCTTTATTGCCCAAGCTAGAATGCAGTCTAAAAATGGGTATTGAAAACGTCTTTTATGCCAATAATTGTGCTTAATAATGGAGATAGGAAAAAATGAGGGAAGAAAATAACAAACAAGTAGCCAACCAATATTTCATTTAAACCTGTGAGTAGGTGTGATGTGGTACCGATAAGAGTGTATATTTTGTGTATTTAAAGTGGAGAGTTCTACAAATGTTTATTAAGTTTACTTGTTCCGGATCTGAGTTCAAGTCCTGGATATCCTTGTTAATTTTCTGTCTCGTTGATCTATCTAATATTGATGTTGAAGTCTCCCACTATTATTGTGTGGGAGTCTAAGTCTCTTTGTAAGTCTTATGTATCTGGGTGTTTCTCTATTGGGTGCGTATATATTTAGGATAGTTAGCTCTTCTTGTTGTATTGATCCTTTTACCATTATGTAATGACCTTCTTTGCCTCTTTTGATCTTTGTTGCTTTAAAATCTATTTTATCAGAGGTGAGAATTGCAACTCCTGCTTTTTATTTATTTATTTATTTTTGCTCTCCATTTGGTTGGTAAATCTTTCTCCATCCCTTCGTTTTGAGTCTTTGTGTATCCTTGCATGTGAGATGGGTCTGGATGCAGCACACCGATGGGTTTTGTCTGATAGACTATGTTTTGAGAGACTATGTTTACATATGAAACCCAAAGATACACTACCCAGAATTAGATTTATTACCTTTGAGCTCCAAATTACCCTTCGGTGCCTGCTCTGTGGTAATGGACTGGAGGCTAAACATTTCTTCTTGATGATGAGCACAATGTGAAATTTTGTCAGTAGAGGGCATTGAGGGACGCTGTAAGAGGAAGAAGACTTCTCTTCCTGGTTCTGGATGCTGTGTTTGCTTCTGTCTGCTCTTGCTGCAGGATTGTCTGTGGTGTGAGTGTGTGGGAAACTCCAGGGTGCTCTGCCCCCATCACACACATGGCACACAGTATCTTGAAAAACTCACAGCCCCCACCTAGGCTTGGTGACCATTTTCTTACAGTTCTCCTGACATAAACACCTTGCATTCCAGGCTTTGTGCCTGCAGGAATGCCCCAACTTTCTCTGCCTGTCTGCTCACTGGTTTTTGCTCACCAGACACTTGGAGGTTTGTTTCTACTTGCTCAGCAACTGTGGGCAAGGTTTGGGCTAGGAAAACCAGCCAGCTTCTCCATCCAGTAGTCTACAACCACACCTTCCTTAAGGAAATGTGAACTGCAGCATTAGGAAGGCATCTGCCTTCCAATTTTCTCTGTCCTGGAACACTTCCCATCAACTCTACAGTAACCGTGAGAGTTCTTTTTACATTATTACAGTTATTCTATCCATAACTTAATAATTATTTGTATTCAGCTTCCCTATTTAACTTATTTGGTTTCTGTTTCCTGATTGTACCTGGACTGATACAAAAGCCAGGCAAACATTACTACATACTATGACATACTTGAAGTACATATGAAGTAGAACATTCCTTACTCAGTGCAGGAAATGACTGAGAAAATTGTATCAAGTTCTCTCTCTCTCTCTCTCTTTCTCTCTCTCTCTCTCTGTGTGTGTGTGTGTGTGTGTGTGTGTGTGTGTGTGCTTCTAGGAGAATTTTTCAGTTAAGAGATTATACTTATATATTCTAATGATGAATCTCTGTCCCAGGAAGAGAGACATGAATAACTAAGTTCCCACAAATTTAGACAATATTTCCTATCTAAATGCCAGATTGAGCAACTCAGGGACACAAAGAGAATCTGAAACCCTCTTTTGAAAGATTCAAGTCCATAAATCAATGACTAGATTGCACTTTGTGATGCCTTTTGAAATTTTACAAGAAAGATAATGTGTGTAACATTCTTCCAAAATTGACTAATTCAAGTATAATTCAGAACAATTTACTAATGTGCAGTGATTTATAAAGAGTCTTCGTTTTGCTTAAGAATTTCAGAATAGAATGCATGAGAGAGAATGGCTGGATTGAAATGGCTCTTAAATGTTATGCAAAGGATGGGCTATCGTATGAGGAGTGCTATGACTAAGGCATCCAGAGTTTTCACACGCAGATCTTCCAGAGTAGCATTGTCCTGTCTGTGTGAACTGGGATGGCTCCTGTGAGCTCCCTCACTTCCTGGAGTCTGATAGGTGTTCTACAGCATGAGTTAACACTGGTGATGTGATAAGCAGAGCCAACTGCACAGTTCCTATGTGATGAGAAGGGTCACAGGGAAAATACTGCATCCACATTCAACAATTCTGATTTCAGCATTCTTGTTTTTCCTCTCCTCATATATTCATTCTACCTTTCTCACTCCATTACAATGAGACCAATTCCAGACATTATATCAGGTTGAACTGTCAAATTTCTGATCTTTGACAATTTTTGACCAATAAAAAGATCAAATTTATATTTCAAGTTAATAACACTTTGCCCAAAATTATTTTGGTACATATTTCCAAAATAATTTATATTATCATAAAAATTGTTTTAAAATACAGGCAAAGGAACACTATAACACCAGCAATATACAATATAAATTTCAATATCATCAAATGCCCAAATGGTATTTAAATTATCTTGAATTTTGATATTTCTGTATTTGTTTTATCCGTAATTTTCTTTTCTTGTCATGTCCCTGTCAGATTTTAGTAGTAGCTTTAAGTTGGCTTCATAAAGTGAGTTGGGAAGTGTATTAGTTTGTTCTCGAATTGCTATAAAGAAATACCTGAGATTGGGTAATTTATAAAGAAAAGAGGTTTAGTTGGCTCACAGTTCTGCAGGCTGTACAGGAAGCATAGCAACTTCTGCTTCTAGGGAATCCTCAGGAAACTTACAGTCATGCAGGAAGACAAAGCTGGAGTGAGGCGCTTCCCATGGCTGGAGCAGGAGAAAGGGAGAGAAGGGGAAGGTACAACACACTTTCAAAACAATCAGATCTCCTGGTAAGTCATTCACTCACTGTTAGGAGAATAGTACTGAGGGGATAGTGCTAAACCATCCATGAGAAATTACCCCCATGATCCAGTCTCTTCTCATCAGGCCTCACCCCCAACACTGAGGATTGCAACTGAACATGAGATTTGACAGAGATCCAAACTACATTAGGACGTTTTTTTCTCCACCTCTATTTTATGACAGAGTATGTGTGAGCTTGATAATATTTATAAATTATATAGTGGTAGATTTTATTGTTGAGGTCTTTTAGGCCTGGAATTTTCTTTGTGGGAAAGGTTTTAATAACAAATTCCTTTTTTAAGAAAGAATGTAGGCCTATTCATAGTTGTTATTTCTGCCTGAGGCCTAGTAAATTGTGATTTTTGAGAATTTTTTTAATTTCAGATTAATTTTATTAGTAGAAGCTGTAAATAATATTATCTTTTATAATTTTAGACCTATAAAATCAGTGGTGATGACTATTATTGATTCTACAGTTGCCCTTCAGTACCCATGGGAGATTGGTTCCAGGACCCCCCACAAATACTAAAATCCAGAGGTGCTCAAGGTACATATAAAATGACATAGTATTTGCATATAATTTATGCACGGTCTCCCATATACTTAAATCATATTAGATTACAGATAATAGCTAATACAAGGTAAATGCTATATACATGGTTGCATTGTTTTTATTTGTGTATTTTTATTATCATTGTGTTATTTTTTGTTTTATTAAAAAATATTTTCTTGACGCACACAATGTCCTCAAAAGAAAGAACCAGAAGTCACCAGGACAGTGAAGACATTTAACAAAAAAAAATCTTTTTGGGAAAATATAATCAAGTTAGTTTTATGATAAAGAGAAAAATATTTTATACGTAAGGTTCGTTGAATCCATGGATGCGAAGTCCAAGGATATAGAGGGCTGACCGTAACTTAATCCTGCTATTAGAGAACATACTCTCAGTGATTTCAATCTTGTAAGAGTGATGAGACTTGTTTTATGTCCCAGTATATAATCATTTTTGTTGAACTCTCCATACTCATGTTAAATGTCACCAGAGTTGTTGGAATAGCATTGCCTAAATAGTTAAATTGAGATGACTGTTATTGCTATTCAAATTTTTTTATCTTCACTGACCATTTTGTCTATCAATTACTGAAAAAGGAGAGTTGAAATCTCTATGCTCTTTCTCTCTTTAGAATTTATTTATTTTTTAATTTTTCCTTTATGTATTTTGAAGATCCATCATTAGATGTACATTCATTCAGTATTGTATTAGGGTGTTTCAGAAAAATAGAACCAGTAGAAAATATACATACACACCTATTTCTCTTTATATGTATACGTAATATAAAAAAAGAGACTTTTATAAGGAATTCACTCATGCCATGATGGAGGCAAAGAAGTCCCACAATCTCCCATGTGCAAGTTAGAGATGCAGGAAAACTGGAGGTGTAGTTAGAAGGCCAGAGAACCAGAGAGCTAAGGGTGTCTGAAGTCCTGAGCATCAAAAATGCCAAGCAAGGAGATAAATCTGGCAACTCAAATAGTCAGGGAAAACAAATTCAACTTTACTCTACCTTTTTGTTTTATTCAGGTCCTCAAAGGGATGATGCCTGCCCACACTGGGGAGGGCTGTCTGCTTTACCAAATTCACAAATTCAAATGCTAATGTTTTACTGAAATACCCGCATGGATCCACCCAGAAACCCACTTTCCATTTTTTAAAATTTAAATAAATAAATACACACACACACACACACACACACACACATACACACACATATAAAATTGCACTTTAGGTTCTGGGGTACTTGTGCAGAATATGCAGGATTGTTGCATAGGTACATACATGGCAATGTGGTTTACTGCCTCCATCCCTGCCACCTATTTCTGGCATTTCTCCCCATGTTATCCCTCCCCAACTCCCTACCCCCCACTGTCCCTCCTCTAGTCCCCCCCCAACATACCCCAGTGTGTGATGCGCCCCTCCCTGTGTTCATGTGTTCTCATTGTTCAACACCCACCTATGAGTGAGAACATGTGGTGGTTGATTTTCTGTTCTTGTGTCAGTTTGCTGAGAATGATGGTTTCCAGATTCATCCATGTCCCTACAAAGGACACAAACATCATTTTTTATGGCTGCATAGTATTCCATGGTGTATATGTGCCACATTTTCCTTGTCCAGTCTATCATTAATGGACATTTGGGTTGGTTTCAGGTCTTTGCTATTGTAAACAGTGCTGCAATGAACATACCTGTGCATGTGTCTTTATAATAGAATGATTTATAATCCTTTGGATATATATCTAGTAAAGAGATTGCTGGGTCAAATGGAATTTTTATTTCTAGGTCCTTGAGGAATTGTCACACTGTCTTCCACAAAGTGTTCCTATTTCTCCACATCCTCTCCAACCAGATATTTAGGCATCCAGTGGCCCAGTCAAATTGACATACAAAACTAATCATCGTAAGTATTGTGGTGTTTTCTTGACCAATTGGCACTTTGATTCTTATGAAATGCATTTCAATATTTCCGGTGATACTTCTTATCTTTTTTTTTCCTGAAGCAATTTTTTTTTATACTTTAAGTTCTGGAGTACATGTGCAGAACGGGCAGGTTTGTTACATAGGTATACACGTGCCATGGTGGTTTGCTGCATCCATCGCCCCATCATTTACATTAGGTATTTCTCCTAATGCTATCCCTCCCCTAACCCCCACCTCCTGCTATCCCTCCCCTATCCCCCATCCCCAACAGGACCCGGTGTGTGATGTTCCCCTCCCCGTATCCATGTGTTCTCATTGTTCAACACCCACTTATGAGTGAGAACATGCAGTGTTTGTTTTTCTGTTTGTTTTTTGTCAGTTTATTGAGAATGATGGTTTCCAGGTTTCATCCATGACCCTGCAAAGGACATGACTCATCCTTTTTTATGGCTGCATAGTATTTCATGGTGGATATGTGCCACATTTTCTTTATCCAGTCTATCATTGATGGGCATTTGGGTTGGTCCTAAGTCTTTTCTTTTGTGAACAGTGCCACAATAAACATATGTGTGCATGTGTCTTTATAATAGAATGATTTATAGTCCTTTGGTTATATACCTAGTAATGAGATTGCTGGGTCAAATGGTATTTCTAGTTCTAGATCTTTGAGGAATTGCCACACTGTCTTCCACAATAGTAGAATGAGTTTGCACTCCCACCAACTATGTAAAAGCCTTCCTATTTCTCCATGTCCTCTCTCACATCTGTTGTCTCCTGTTATTTTTTAATGATTACCATTCTAAGTGGCATGAGATAGTATCTCAATGTGGTTTTGATTTGCATTTCTCTAATGACCAGTGATACTGAGCTTTTTTTTCACATAAATGTTTTCTTTTGAGAATTGTCTGTTCATATTCTTCACCCACTTTTTGATGGGATTGTTGGTTTTTTTCAGGTAAATTTGATTCAGTTCTTTGAAGATTAGCCCTTTGTCAGATGGGTAGATTACAAACATTTTTTCACATTCTGTTGGTTGCCAGTTCACTCTAATGATAGTTGCTTTTGCTGTGAAGAAGCTCTTTCATTTAATTAGATCCCATTTGTCTATTTCAGCTTTTGTTGCCATTGCTTTTGGTGTTTTAGTCATGAAGTCCTTGCCCATGCCTATGTTCTGAATGGTATTGCCTAGGTTTTCTTCTAGATTTTTATGGTGTTAGGTCTTAAGTTTAAATATTTAATCCAACTGGAGTTAAGTTTTGTGTAAGGTGTAAGGAAGGGATCCAGTTTCAGCTTTTTGCATATGGCTAAACAGTTTTCCCAACTTATTATTCCCTATTTATTAAATAGGAAATCCTTTCCTCATTGCTTGTTTTTGTCAGGTTTGTCAAAGATCAAGTCTGATATTGTTAAAGGTATTCAAGCTTTATTCACCTTGATTTTTGAACTTTGTATTTTCTACTCTTTTAATTCTACTTATATGTATCTTTATATTTAAGATATTTAAATATACTTGATCTGGAACTTTTATCCAGTTTGACTGGATAAGAGATTCATTTATTTGATGGAATATATTTATTAATATGTTTGGATCTAAGTCTGTTGTATTGATGCTTTTTTCTATTTGTCTCCTGTTCTTTTTCCTTCTTTATTTCTTCCTTTAAAGTAACTTTGAACAATATTTTTACTGGGTGTAGAATGCTAAGTTTTATTCAATAAGCATGTTAAATATTTTATTCCACAGCTTCTTTTTCTATTTTTTTCTAATAAGAAATCAGCCATCATTCTTATCTTTGTTCCTTTGGTTGATGTTATGATTTTTTTTCATTACTTTCGGTTTTTAGGAAATTTGAGAATAATACGGTGAGGTGTGGTTTTTCTCATATTTATCTGCTTGTGGTTTTCTGAGATTCTTTTATCTATCGGTTGATCATTTTAATCAAATTTAGATACATTTCAATCAGTAATTTTTACATTTTTTTCTGCTTCATTGTCTCTTTTCTTTTGAGATTTTCATTACATGTATGTTAGAGCTCTTTATATTGGCCCACAGATTATCAAGGCTTTGTTTATTATTTTAATTCTCTCCTCTCTCAATGGTTTCTATTGAAGAATTTCCATTGACTTATCAGTAAATTTACTGTTTCTGTATCTGCTGTGTCCATTCTACTTGTAACTCCATTCACAGAATTTTTTATATCTGATGTATTTTTTAGCGCTAGGATTTTCATTTTTTTTGTTTTTGTTTTTAGATTTTTATTACATTTCCAAAATTCTTCATTTCTTCATCTATTAAATCCTTTTTTTCTGAAAATATTAGACATTAATAGGCTAATGTCCATTTTGCTAATTCTAACATGTGGATCATTTTTAAGTCACCTTCTGCTGGCATTTCTTTTCTCCTAAATATAGATTACTTTTACCTTTTCCTGCTTCATAGCATGTATCATAATTTTTATTGTACATTAGATACTATGTCTTAAATGTGGACACTCAGGATTCTGTTCATTTGTATATTTTTGAGTTTTATTTTAGTAGGAAGTTAAATTACTGGTAGGCCATCTTGATGCTATGAAGGCTTAGATCTAGACTTTGTGACTTCAGTTTTATACCTACTCCCAGAGTATAGCCCTTAGTCTTGAGACATTATTTTACTTTTATAGCATTGCTTTTCTTAGATTTTAAGAGTAAGCCTAAGTCACTTAGCTATCACCTCTAATTTGGTAAGACTTGATTTCTGAAGTTTGTCTCCCCAGCTGTGGAGCTCCTAAAAATCTCTGCTCAGCTCTTTCATCTTTCCAAATCTTCAAATTCTTCTGATTTGAAACTTGGTTTCTGTTCTTACCTTGTGTGTATCTAGAACAGAATTCAATTCAGATTTGAGTGGCATTTCAATGAAGAATTTGAGGGTCCCCTTGTAGCTGTTTACTTTTCAGGACTTTCAATTTTCCTTCTCTTTTGAAGCTCTTTCCTTGCTCTCAATCAGATTAAGACCATCACTTTTGGCTTGAGCTTTATCGACCATCTAATGTGAACAGGAGAAGCCCTGAAGGGATAAGTTGATTTAATGTGGATCTCACACAGTTTAAAGATTTCCTTTCAAAGATCAAATTCCTTCCAGTTTCTGCCCACTTTTTATTGTTCTCCAGTGACTTCAGGATTGTTTTCTTTTTCATCTTGACCAAAATTTTTGTGGAAAGTTTAGTCTCATAAAAGCTAGTTCATTGTTACTGAAAGTGATACTTCTTAATTATTTACCTGAACCATGGTAATGTCCCCATCGTGTCTTTCTGCCTATGATCTATAGTCTTTTTTTTTTTAAGTTCTGGGATACATGTGCAGAATGTGCAGGTTTGTTACATAGGTATACATGTGTCATGGTGGTTTGTTGCACCTATCAAAATGTCATCTAGGTTTTAAGCCCCACATGCATTAGGTATTTGTCCTAATGTTCTTTCTATCCTTGCCCTCCATCCCCAGATGGGTCCTGGTATGTGATCTTCCCCTCCCTGTGTTCATGTGTTCTCATTGTTCAACTCCCACTTATAAGTGAGAACATGAGTGTTTGGTTTTCTGTTCCTGTTAGTTTGCTGAGAATGATGGCTTCGAGCTTCATTCATGTTCCTGCAAAGGGCATGAACTCATTCTTTTGTATGGCAGCATAGTATTCCATGGTGTGTGTGTGTGTATGTGTGCATATATATATATTTATATATATATTATATGGTTATATATACATATATTTATATATATATTATATGGGTATATATATACATATATTTATATATATATTATATGGGTATATATATACATATATTTATATATATATTATATGTGTGTATATATATATAATATGTGTGTGTGTGTGTATATATATATATGTATATATATATATGTATACATATATATATATATATATATTTCTTTATCTAGTCTATCACTGATGGGCAGTGTAGCGATTACCATTTGACCCAGCAATCTCATTACTGGGTATATACCCGAAGGATTATAAGTCATTCTACTATAAAGACACATGAACTCATATGTTTACTGCAGCACTATTTACAGTAGCAAAGACTTGGAACCAACCCAAAAGCCTATAGTCTTTTAATCTACTCCTTCCTGCCTGCCTACATAACCATTTAGAATAGTTTTTCTAAAACAAAAACGAAAACAGTTCTTTTTTGCTGCCTCGTTATAACCTATTTACAGTGCTTTCATTTGCTTCCAATTTAAAGTATACACTCTTTACTATGCTATATGTATAAGAAGAAAACAAAACATATTTAACAATTTATAATTTATGGGGACCAATTAATTAAAAAGAATCACAGTCAGTGCTCCATTTTGGTTGTACTGGATGAATATCAGCCCTGCAAATGATTTTTTAAATCTTCTGCATCAAGTTGACTTTCCAGCCACATTTCCTGATAATGACCTCCATATTAATTTCTATATTTTAGTTTCTAGAGATCTCTTTTTCCCTCAAATACTGCATGATATATATGACATTTATTTTCTCAGACAGACTGGGAGCAAAGTATCACAAACTGGATGGCTGAAAAAAAAAAAACTTCTTAAGGCAAAAAATGTCATTCAAGGTGTCAACCATGCCATACTGTTTCTAAAGCCTTCAAAAGGAGTTTCCTAGTTGAAGATACATTGCTGCAATCTCTACTTTCATCAACACGTTGCACTCTCTGCATGTCTTTGTGTCCCAACTTCCCTTTTTTATAAGGATACCAGTCACTGCATTAGTGCCCAGCCTAATTCAGAATGACTTTATCTTAACTTCATTACATCTGCAAAGACTTATTTCCAAATAAGATCACATTCCCAAATTACTGATGAAGATGAATGTTTTTTTGAGGGGGAACTATTAAACCCAATACAGTCCTTAAACCTTATTCACCATTTCCCAGCCAACTGACTGTCGGCTTTAAGTACTTTTCTAATTAATTACATTGAATGGCGCTGTTTCCTTCACACAGAAAATACAGTTGTTTTCTTGGCTGACCCCTGCAACAATTTTGAGTCTTGCAGAAAAAGTAGCTTATTATTTGTCTTTGCTTCTTCAGAGCCTCCTTCAATGCATAGCTTAGAGCAGTCAATGTTTGGGAAATGAATGATTTTTTTAAGGTAACGAAGAATGTGCCTTCTTTCTTATTCTTTAAAGCACTCAAGCCCTATTAGCTCTGTATATTATTATCTCGTCCCCTTTGGCCACAATTTTTTTTTCATCAAGATGAAAGAAATTAAAATCATATTCTTGATGAATTACAAACATAATCTGTGGTATCAGGATAGACCCTCCGAGTCTGAAAAAGAAAAGAAAAGATAGAAACATAATGTAAGTCTAAAAATGTTACTGAGAATGTTAGTAATGATATTGACTTAATTTTGCTCACTAGGGAAGGACCATGACTGAACTCAATGTGTTGAAAAGTTCAGAGACATTAATCTTCTTATCTGTGCCCCAGAACTCCCCCTGCAAAGACAAATGAGCAAGCATTGATGAATGCTGCTTCATTAGGAGAATTTAAAAATGCAATTTGTCTTCATGAAAAGGAAGTATTTTTACATTTTCCATTTTACAATGAATCAGTGAAAAGAATTTTCAACCATTACCCTTTGACTTAGAATGGCCTTTATGAACAGCATATCAGCTCAGTAATAGACTTTAGGGGAAATCTTAACAAAAGGAAACTTCCTGGAAATATACAAAATAATATCTATGATCTGTAGTTCCCCTAAAGGCTCTTTTATTATAATATTTTCAGAGTTTTAAATGCCACCTTTGTTTACTTTTATAAGAGACAAGAAAACTAAAAACTGAGAATAATAAAAAGCAAATAAAACATACAAAAAAATCTTTAAAAGGAAATTTTCAGGTTTGTCATAGAGTAAGTACATAGCCTTCTAAATCTTGTGCTTTTTCAGTATCCATGTAATCAACAGTAAAACATTCTGTCCGCAGTGATTACATAAAAATCTGTAAGATCCACAGTGACCCAAACATAAATATACTATGGTCACTTTATTCTTAGAGGAATGTCAACTTCAAACACAACTTCAACAAACTGTTGAGGCTCAGGACACACCGCTACAATATATACTGTTTTGGCCTATTGGTTACTTTGAGCTAAAAGAAATTTAGAGCCAGTCAACACAGGAGAGGTTCTTCATCTCTTCTAAACTGTCTAAAACATGTAACTCCTATTTTGTAATGAGAAATTTACATGTACAAAGGAAATGTTCATTAGTTAAGCTATCTGAACTAGCGAAAGAGGCTACTCTGAGACTTTTCTCTGTATAAACAAGGCAACATTTATTATCAAAGATTATATCCTCTCAACCTCCCATAATTTGTCTTCAATGCTGCAATACCCTATGTTTTTCTGTGGTTCGGGGTGCTATAAAAACCCCAATCACCAGGGCACTTCCTTCAGTCTCATATTATTGTGGGACTCCCAAGCATGTGTACGTACATAAAGTTATTGTTCTCATGTCAGTTTAATTTGTAGACCAGCCAAAGAACCCAGAAGGGTAGAAGAAAGCAATTTTTCATTCCCTACAAAACAAACAAAGCCTTACTATCAGCAAGTATCTTCTGTTTAACCATTAAATAAATAGAATATAAAATTATTCAGAACTCTTGTCATATATAATCAGCCTTGTTAATGGGAGCATTGTAGTTCATTTATGTGAGTATTCATTCAAGTAATTGTTTTTTAGAATTTAAGTTTTGTTCCCATTGTTAAATATATTTTAATGCCCTTCAGAATCCACGGCAAGTTGGGGGAGCACCACAGACACTCCTGTATGTCACATGCAGGGCATCTGTCACTGGCAGTCCATGCATTCACCACCAGAAGAATCACCTGGTGAACTTTTAAAAATTCTTCCCTGAGAAAGTTTTTGTTTTTAAAAGGAAATGGATCAAGGCCTAGAATTCAGAATTTTAAAGAAATATCCCAGGTGATTCAAATGCAAGTAGTTTAGAGATCACATTTTGAGGAGTACTAATTATCTCTTCCTCCACTTAGGTATGCTGTCTGTGTGTAGATCACCCTTTCTTTGTTAAGAAAAAACACATGGAATTTGTTGTTGCATCAGTGAGTTTTCCCTTCTATCCTTTTAATTTTATACACACAGTACTGAGAAATTTTTTGGAAACCACCAGCTGGCTCCACATGTCACTTTTTTTTTTTTTTGCCTAGATCTTCCATTTTTTAGACTCTCATTCACAATTGAATACTTCATTTCCTTTGACCTTGAGAATCAATTTTCTGCAGCCTCAAAATCCTTTTTCCCTGGGTCTTTGGCCTCTACAAAATTCAGCTCTTCAACTCAAGTGCCCACCATCTGGAAAAAAAAATCCTGCTTACATTTCTCCACCTCATCAGCTCTCCATATGGCTTCAAACTCAGTTAAAAACACATCTCCTTCTTCTGTGCTAAAGATCTCTTGATTTTCACCTCTCCTTGAGTTATAATTTATTTTTATCTCAACGTCTGCTAACCTTGAAGACCGTCTTTTAAAAAGAATTTAACTCTTGGTTGGTAGTATAGGCTTTGAGATTGATCCTAAGAAATTAAATGCTAATCATGCTGGAGAAAGACAAACTGTCTCCTTTGCAGGTTGACTGCCTCTGTTCAGACCTGTTTGTTTTCACCTTTGACCCAGAATATCATATTTTTATCCTTGGTCAGTATAAGATATTCTAGAATCACCCTGGTATACACACTGGCTTTATGATGATCACATACGATTTTTTTCCTTCCCTTGTTTTCATGGGAGATTTTTTCCAGAAAAGGATCTCTATTCTTTTCTGGAGTAGAGGAGTGTGAGGCATAGTGTAATTGTAAAGGAAATTGAAATATATTGCAAATTTTGTATAAAATGTGAAGGCCATAAAATATTGCAGTAAAAAAGTGATTTGTGGCCTAGAAGGCAAAACAAAAATATGAGAAAAAGACATAGGCAGCAATGATGCATGAAACGTTTTAAACCACAGAGGAAATGCCTGACAAGGACTAAGGGTGACACTCTGGGAGTAGGTACAAAACTGAAGTCACAAAGTCTATAGCTAAGACTTCATAGCATCAAGATGTCCCACCAGTAATTTAACTTCCTGCTAAAATAAAACTCAAAAATGGCAAGATAGGTAGTAACAAGGTGAACAACATATCAAAGACTGGGAAGGAACAGCCCTTGCGAAAAGACAAGAGATGAAGAGAAGGAATTGTTGTGTTTCTGAGAAGGTGTTTAATATACTTGGCTGCGTAACACCCTAAGGGAAAAGATTACAAAATTTATTTGAAAATACAGTCTTTATGGGCTCATACTACTGTCATGGAAATAAACTGGTGGAATTACTTATAGAATTTTCTTCTTTCTGAGTGTCAAATTTTTTTTTTTACTATTGGTTTGATCAGGAACCCCTAAGGAATTGAACTAAAGCCAATGGGATCATTATCATTTGGGAGTGCATACTCTGGACCATTGCTACTGAAATACGTTACTGAAGATTTCTATTCTTAAGGGCTCAGAGGGAAAGAAAATGCTACCAGCCTAGATCTTGGTGGTGTGCTTTCTGAACTAGGTGGGAGAGAGATGGTGAGTTCTGAGGTAACTGGATTCATAGTGAAATCCTGTTGTGCCAGGCTGCTGGAAGCCCTTGATTTTGGAGCATCTTTGTTCCGCCTATTCTAGTTTCTGCTGCTGCTGCTTCCAAATTTCTCTCAATCCTGCTTTCTGGTGTTTTCCATAACAGGTGCAGGTTTCTGGTGGGAGGTAGAACTGCCTCATCCACAGAGGTAGATGCCTGTTTGATCTAACATACTGTGGAGCTCTCCTATTACCAACATGTGGCCTTCCAGCCTCATGTGGGAAGACTATCCTCATTCTGTGGAGTCTTCTGTTGAGAATTGAATTGTTTCACCTTCTTTACAAGGAAAGAATGAGAAAAGTCAGTGCTGATTCTAGCCAGGGCCAGCGCCTTAGCAGCCAGCATGGTTGAGGATCTTGAGGCCCAGATTAAGCCCCTGCTGTGTCAACTGGTTTCTGTAGAACCTATATTTATTCTCCAAGGGAGCTGACTGCCTCAAAAATCCATAGTAGTGTTCTGATTTTGAACACTTGAATCCTTTGACCTGTGGCTCTGGTTAATTTTTTTTTCTATTTCATTTAAATCAAAACTGACAGGAAAAAGAGCAGACTAAAAGAGTTATTTCCCTTTGCTGCTTAATGGGATATGAAGCCTCCGCTTATGACTGAAAATAAAACTTTCCACTTGGGTAAACATAATTCTCTCTCTCTCTCTCTCTCTCTCTCCCCCCCCCTCTTTTTATTATTTCTTTCCCAGAAATAATCCCATTCATTTACAAGGATATAGTAATTTAGTATAAAATAATTCCCTTTCAACATCTTTTGTTGTAATTACTTGGCTATCTCCTTACTTCTCTTCTGTGAGTTTCGGACCATCCAGAGTCTGAGCTGGCAATACAGTCTGTCTAGGAGACCAGAGGCCAAAGAGATGAGCAGAGATCCTGTAATGCCCCATGAGCCCACAGTCCCTTAATTGAGGGTCTATAATAATTGAGACCCTTGTTCAATCATCCCTTAGACTTGGCTTCAGCTGCAAAGATGGAGAAACTCCTGGACAGTTCCTTCCAAGCCTGGGGAATTAATGCTTTTCCCTGGGGAAGGTTGGTAGTGCATCTCTGATGTTCAGTGACAGTGATGTACATAGTGAAGTGCATCTATTGGCTGGTCCAGTGAGGAGCAAATACAGTCAATGTTGCTGTAAGGGAACTTCCTGTGCAGGTAATTTTTGGAAATTTTCTATCTCAGGCTCACTGCTCCCCTACCCTCACCCCACACCATGTGCACCAGCTTTTCCTTAAGTAATAAGGAGAGGAGGCAGAGAATTCATCATTTAAAATTATCTGCAGGTCCCTCATGGGGTTCAATTAGTCTTGTGCTTTGTCATTCTTTACACTCACTTCTTTCAAGAGCTTATTTTGCATATATTAATGGGCATTAAAATGTAACAAACAGGAATGGAACTGAAAAACACTGTGTATTTATAGGTATATCAAGATTTCATTTCTTTTCTTTTTGTAGAAGAAACTCAAGTTTTCTACAGCTTATTTAATATTGAAACGTAATGACTCTACCTAGTGCTATTACTGGGAAAGTAATGATAGGCTCTGCCAAGGAAAAAGCCGGACCCCAGGGCATTGGAAAGAGAACAACTAACCAGACTTTAATATAGGAAAATAGATAAATAGGGTGATAATTCAATCAGAAGGCAATGTACCTATCATGCAGCAGGGGAAAGCACAGCTGGAGGATTTAAAAGTGATTTGGAAGAGAAAACTTCTTATTAAATTAGAGACAAAGAATCAAGTTAGGTGTTGGTAGTAGACTAAAAGCTGGTTCTGAGGTCCTGGAAAAAGAGCTGCCAGCTCTTCTGCTGTAAATCAGAATATTTTAGAGAGTTCAGTTTGTCCCATGAGCTTGCTTTGGGTAAAATCCAAGCCAGCACCCTTCTGAACCACAAGGAGACATGTAGTTCCTGATTTATTTTGTAGCCGTATCTCTTGGAATTGGCTCTGAGGCTGTCACGGCAATCAAGTGAAATTCATCAGCTATTGTTGGATCTTAGTATAACCCGACAGGCATGTGGTATCACAGAACAAACAGCGTAGGAAAAGGAACTTTGGAAATAGACATTATAGTTTGCACTGAGTCTATACTAGCATAGGCTAAGAACATTAGGGCATAAATGTTAGTGAGATATTTCAGTATTTGTCTGGAGGCCAAGTTAGGGTCTGTGACAGATATCCTAAACATTGTATTATGTGCATGGTACCAGTTGATTTCTTGGCCTTTCATTTTAGGTCAAATGAGCATTTATTCTGTGCTTATGTTTTAAAAGGATCCAAAAGTGGGCTGGGGCCCGATTTTTTCTTCACAGTGCTTATAGAGTAGATATGAGGAAAGAGCCCATTGTAAAAGTACAAACCTTAATTCAGGGAGACAAGGATCTGTGTCATTGAGAGGCAGACACAATATGCTATGAGAATTTAGAAGAGTGAGATGTCACCTTTTTAGTGCTGAGAAAAGGTCAGACTCTTCAGTGGCATTGTGTGTATTCCATTCCCTTTGTAGATATTAAAGTACAGATTTTCTAGGAGTTGTTTTTTTAAAGAGTTTAAAGAAGAGTTTTCTATTTTGTTAACATCTATCCTATTTTTCTAGCATCTTCAAAAGCACTATGTTCACCTTTTTCTGCCTCTAGAGCACCCTATTCACCTTCCATTACTGATTACTGGAGGGCTGTCTGAATGGCAATGGGTAGCCCTTGTCTCTACTGAGATGAAGAAAAATGGGATCAGGCTCTTGGATTCCCAATCCTTGGTCTGGCGGTGGTGGGTAAAGGAGAAGCTAGCTCAGTTTTCATTCACCAAAGACTTATGCTCCATGTGGGTGAACTTTGGCAATATTGGTAACAGATTCATCTGCTGGCCTATGTTTCATAAGAAATGTGGTGGCCTTGGAAATCAATTCACAGATGCATCCTTTACTCTAGTCTAAGAGTAAAACTAGACTCCATTATGTTTCTTCAACTAGACATGGCACTGTTTCTGGCACTCACATTTCTATTTTTATGGTCCTTCTCAATTTAGACTTTTTGCACACACATTGCATCTTTTGATAGCATGATGTATGTCCAAATTAATAGTTTCTTTCATAATTTCAGGGTCCAAGAAGTGGCTCAATTATGTTTGGGAAGAGGTAGAAAATGAATGATAGAGAGTTTTATTCATGGGTGTTTCTAGATCCATACTACCTTGAACCTTCTTTCAAGAACTATTTTGGCAATTGAGATCACATCATTTCAACTATTTGAGACTCAATTTTCTCTTCCACAAAACAGATGATTGAGACTTTAGACTTAAGGATGTTCTACAGATGTCCAGAACTGACATTTTAAGATTGTTGAAGTTTCTATGAATGTTTAAGTGACTGTTGAAATATAGATCATTTTCCCACATACTAGAAAAGGATCATATAAGGCGGTTATTTTTTAATTGGTGTGAGTGTTTACTTGAACATATCTAAAAACTGTCCAGGGCTATGTGAAAGTTGATATAGCCTTAAGAAAATCAATTTTCAGATTCAAATGTCCTCTTTTCTAAAATCAATTCTTGAAAAAGTTCTTTTGCACTGCCATTCTTCTTTCCCACCTACTTTTTTTTTTTTTTTTTTTTTTTTTACAAATTTCTGGCTTCTAGTTAATAAAGAAAGATCAATTTCTCACCTATCATGACTCCCACTGTGGTTCATTGCCCTGGGAAGTAAACACCTCTATGGCACCAAACAAAAGGCCAAAGGAAAATGTCTTGCTTCAGAGAGAAGTCCCATAAAAGCAAAGTGAGAATATGTGGCCCTGTTTCATCTAGGTGACATATTCTTGACAGTGCTCTGTGTTTTTTCTTCCTGTCAATTTATATTTGAATTAGAATTTGGGAGAGAGATACTTGTCATGAAGTCATTTATTAACAAGTTTATTTGAACTAAAAAATTGAGTTAGGCATATTCTGACAAAAAATAATAATAATTCTTATTTGACTGATTGAGTGGATACCAAAATTGGTTTGTGACTTAACTTATGTAGAAGATCGTGCATATAAATTGAGTGAAATAATTCTTCAGCTCCCAGGTTTTGAGAAGTAGCACATATTTAAAGCACAGCCAGAATATGTGCTAGACCAGAAATTACGTTCTTTGCAACTAGGCATTCTTATGAAGAAAAAATTTGGATGTCCACCTAATACTGCGGAAAATAAGCATATATGTTTTCTCAAACTCTAAAGTACGTAGAAACAAAAATTTGAAAATTATTGAATGGACATAAGTTCATTAACTAGCATTAGTTCTGTTTCCCTTTTGCAGGTAACGAGAAGCACGTGGCTGATATATAGTCCATATGCCTTTCCCTAGTCACCCCTTGTTAGAGCAAACTTCAGAATAAATCCTCTGAGAATTAGATTATACCATCAGCCAGGTCCACTGATGGTTACACTTGCAGCTGCACGCTTCTGCAAGGCTAATATTGCAAACCACTGTTAGCCTCACAACCACCGAACATTTAATGTGTCTCCCTTATCATGTAACAGTCTTGTGTTCTATATATTGCCATCTGTAATCTCAGCCACAGCTTCTTGAAGTATATAGGATATTCTTTTATTGGCACCTGAATTGGGGTCCATTAAGTACGCATTTTCATCTACTTGATGTACCTCTCACATGGCAGACACAGAATTTCAATACAAGATGATTTCAACATAAAGCTTAACCTTTTAGACTATGCTTCCTGCAAAAATGAGCTACACTTACCCTAAATGGTTTAAATGGTTTTCAAAAGTCAAAATTTTGTAGGATCTCCAAAAATTTGATGATATTTTAACACTATTTTATCTGAAAATTACAGTCATTTTTGAGGGATACCATATTGAGATTTTAATAACAAAATCAAAACACATGTTTATTTCATGTTACCTAAAATAAAAAGAAAAATATTTATGTTCATTTAGTCACTAAACAGTTTAATGTTTGAGGGTAAAATTAATGCTGATTTTTCCTCAGAAATCCTTATGAATGAAAATGCCACAGTCAACTATGAAATTAAAAAGAAAATTTCTGCACTGGGTACATGGTATGGTTTCTTAATCTTGAGGTCACTTTTGTAATTTTATGGAAAGTAAATATCTGTGAATAAATTGTCCAAAGTAAAAAATTTCTTATACTTTGATGATGATAATATATTACAATAATAAATATTTTATTTATTGAGCACTTGCTATGTGCCAAACACTCTGTTGATTGTTTTATTTGTATATATATATTATTTGAAACTCATGAGCTCCAGTGAGCTAGGTATTATCTGCAACTTATAGATAATGAAAATTAAACTTGTAGAGGTTAAAGAACTTACAAGTCATACAGTAGATGATGAAGTTTAGCAATACCATAGGCCGTTTAACTGTAAAAGACTCTCTATTGAAATGGTGGAGATTAACAACATTTCTTTCATTGAATCACATTTATTCTTTTTAGATGGAGTCTCACTCTGTTGCCCAGGCTGGAGTGCAGTGGCACGATCTTGGCTCACTGGAACCTCCATCTCCTGGGTTCAAGCAATTATCCCTGCCTCACCCTCCCCAGTAGCTGGGATTACAGGCATGTGCTACCACGCCCGGCTAATTTTTGCATTTTGTAGTAGAGATAGGGTTTCACCATGTAAGCCAGGCTGGTCTTGAACTCCTGACCTCAGGTGATCTGCCCACCTAGGCCTCCCAACATGCTGGGATTACAGGTGTGAGTTACCGCACCTGGCCCCCTTATTCTAATTCTGCCGTCTCTTAACTAGACATGATTTTTGGCAAATAATTTCTTGCAGCATCTGTTTCTTCATCTGCAAGGTGGGGATGATAATGTATCTCCTTATGTGGGTACTATTATGACCATGAAGACAATTCAAAGTATTTAGCATCACCTGTAGCATCTGGTAGGTTGCACAACTCATGTTAACTATTATTATTGTTATTTTCATCATTGTTCTCATTTGACTCGAAGTGCCCTCTGTTTAATAGATGCCATAGTCACAACAATTTTGTAAAATTGTCAAATAATTTGGAGATCCTATATCTTCCCTGGGGACTTGATCATATTTTGCAGTTAGCTCCACTCTGTGATCTACCTTTTGTATCTTCACAGATGCTGCTTTGGTAAGGGAAGGCGTTGAAAGCATGGAGGACTTCATGGAGCAGATTGTTAAATACTATCTGGAATGGTTATTTAAATATCTCGTTTCTTTGCACATTTCTTCCTGAAAATGTTTCTTGAAAGAGACTCAAGGCAGGAGTTAGGATTTTTATAAGAATTTCTGGTAGAAGTGGACAATAGGAACTGAGAGTGTGAGAATAGCGGTGACTCTCTAATGAGGCTTTTTTCTGATCTTTGCTGTATAGCTAGCAGGGAAGACAGGAATTTTGAGGAATTGTGAGAAAAGGGGAACTGGTGGGGATGGTGTTGTTCATATAACAGGGGACAGGGCAGAAGAGCAAGCAAAACATCTTTTCATCCATGCTGTGGAAGTGGCTAATTTTTCTGAACAAAAAGTTAGCATTTGGGGAGGCAAGTATGTAAGAATCTCGGCTCCTTCTAATAAGAAAACGTTGCTCTTTAAAGTGAAGATCTGTGAAGCGCCTGTAGAAAGCAGCATTTATTCTCTTCAGATCCTCAAAGAAGAAGGTGGGAGTGTGTGTGGGGAGGGGGACAGAGAGGATTCAATTTAGGACACAGACACTGATAACTTTATTAAATATTGATTTTTGAAAAAATATATATTCACTAAACCATGAGCCAGAGAAGATCAGAGTTAGTGATAAAAGTAATTATTAGTAGTATTTCAGTTTTATTACAAACAAAATAAGTTGGTATAATCCATGCATAGAATCATCTATAAAAATAATTCTCATCTCCATTCCACTTGGAAAGTGAGAGCCACTCTTTCTTTTATGACAACCAGGAGGTCTACTTCAGAGTGGTAATATTTGTTTCTTTGCGGCTTCAGGAGCCAGCAAAGCCAGGATTTCTGGTCATCTCACTGACATTCAAAAACTATTAACCCAGGCTCAAAATCAGAGCTGCAGAATTTGTGGCAAGCAGGACCTGGGAAAATATTCTGTACAGTGAACAAGGAGAGGAGAGGGCCACTTGCACAAAGCCAGAGAGTACGCAGTGTCCTTGCTAATTCCATGTAGCATTTATTTGGCATCAGTGGTGTTTCTAACCCCAGGGGTCCTGAGAGCCTTCAGCATCAATCACCTCTGTTTAATGAGGAATAACTATTGATTCATTCATTCAGTGTCTCCTGAACTAAAGGATGCAAATGTAAGTATGGGAAAGGTCTGCTTCTACTTAGAGTACATCAACTTTGGGACTGGACATTTTGAGAATTATTAACTTCTTGTTATCACACGTATTCAGGCAGAGACTAGAGAAGCACTTATCAGAGCATACACTGTGGATGGGGCATTGAATGGAGTCAGGCACTCCCAAAGCTTTCAGCATTCTATGATTCTTCCACAGGCCCAAGTCTCTGCTCCTGTGTCCTTTTAAGAATGTAATGATAGCAATACTCTTGTTGTCGATTATGATAATGACTTCTGTTGATATTCTATGATCTTTATTTCAGTGAATGATAGATTTAATGAAATGCGTTCAAGATAATGAGTAAATGGTACCTTTTACTGAAATGGAATGTAGACTAGGAACTGTGAGAAATATTCTTCAATTCAAGCATATAACCCTTTCCACAACTCTCAGAGATTGATGTTATCTCCATTTTACAGATAAGAAAACCAAGGCTTAGAAGTAAGACTT
The DNA here is from genome assembly GCF_049354715.1 of Callithrix jacchus. Taxonomy (NCBI): domain Eukaryota; kingdom Metazoa; phylum Chordata; class Mammalia; order Primates; family Cebidae; genus Callithrix; species Callithrix jacchus. The sequence continues at coordinate 92,598,239 of NC_133515.1, forward strand.
GGTTTCTGCCCTTGAATATTTCAGAGTGAGAAAGGAAGTCATAAACAGTTACTGAAAAATGTAAGAGGTGCCTGCTGACACATGGCAGTGTGAGAAGTGTTATAAGACATTCCAAGTTATGACCAAGCCAAGTGTGCACGAGCCTGAGACTTGGTAGGGGGCTGAGGAAAAGGTTTATGGTAGAGGCGGGAACATCTTACTTAAGAGGATGGTCTATTTGGTCAAGTAAGTGGAAGGTTTATGCTTCCTTTAAAATAAGATCTTTTTAAAAATGAAAGTGCTAGCTGGAATTTTACTGTGGTGTCGAAAACTTTCCATGCTATAGCTATCAAATTGGCTGTGTACTTTGGATAAATAACTTCCCAATTTATTTGACTTTAAGCCTGAGTTACAGGAGACACAAATCACTATAAGTAGGAATACCCGAATTAAATGAGAGTATTGGAGTCTATCTGCTTCAGTGTTCTTACGCCACGTGTTTTAAACTTCCCTTAGATTATGTTGGTTGGGGTTGTAAGTAAATCCACATAAAGAAAATAGATAATTATCATACGTTTCTGGATTTCTCTCTGTGCTAAACTGTTCTGTGAGAAATTAGATACTGACTAACCTTTGCAATCAACTGAAACTTGTGTAGACACACACATCCATGTATAGAGACAGGTTTGTTTTGGCTTTTGATGAGAGAATGTGAATTATGAGTTGCAAGATGTGGATTGTGGTGGCACCTTTGTCCCTGTGACCTTCTGCTTAAGCTTAATGCTCCCATCTATGAAGTGAGACCTTTGTATAAGACATTGTGATAGACTCATCTTAACAAGAATTCTTTGATGTTGTGTTTTTCAAGACAGGGAGAGGAGTAGAGCAAACTGCACATCAATCCATCCTCTCTTTTACCACTTTATGGAACAATTTTGGAGGTCATGTCAAGTATTCATTTAAAGATGGAATGATTCTAGTGCAAATTAAACCAAATAAACAGGCACTGGCAACTTCAAGGAGAAGGAAGTTTAGACAACCTCAATTAAAAACAAATATCACCATGAGTTCGTTTTTCTGCTTCTTGAACTTCATTTAAATGCATCCTGTTCTGTGTGGCTTTTTTTTGGGGGGGTGGGGAGCTGACTTCTTTGCTCAACTTAGTATCTTTAGAAGTTTTATCCATATTGTTGCATGTATCTGCAATTAAAATTTTGTACTTTGCTATATATCTTAATTTTTAAAATGGAGTAAAAACAATATTACTTAAAAAGGAATAAATCAATATTATCTTTAAAATCTCCTGGATCTTGGTGCGGGCTGAAATTAGAAAAAAAATATATGTATTATGGGATAGGAGAGATTGTCTGGGAAACATTTTTTTCTGTACCAGCCAATCACCATTCTCTATGTTGGGCCCTTCCTTTCACATAATCAGAAGTGAAGGAAGTGTTATTTTGGTTTCTATATTATATTAGTTTTCCCCATTGTGATCCCACTTAAGACGATGTGAAATACCCAGGCCTTTTGCGATGTGAAGTTGGCACTTCTCACCAGCAGTAGCCAGTCAAGAGTGTGGATGTGTCTTTCTAGCATGGGCAGGGGAATATGACTGGCTGCAAGGCTGAAGTCCAGACTCCAAGCCTAGATTTCAAGCTGTTTAGAGTCAGGCCTTGATTCAAACTAACATGCTGCCATTCCTTTCTGCTTCTTTCTGATTCTGGGTGGTTTGCAAAGAAGCCAGACAGCTTGTCGTCACGGCACCCCAGAGCTAAATCTAAAGTGTAGGTTTCCTAGAGTGGTAATTCATTCAAGTCAGCTAACATTTATATAGTGGCTATTGCATACCTATCTGTTTTCAAGTGTGATATTTTAAAAATCTTTATTCTTTTCTCTCCTATCCCCTATCATCACCGCTGATATGTACATCACTTAATATAACATAGACTTGGAGATAAGAGTAATCTTCTTTGTGAAAAGTGACAGTATCTTTCAACTTTCACCTTATACCTGATGGGCTCTTTTCCTGGAATATCTTTACTTATTCACGCACTCACTTATTCACTCAAACGAATCTTCTCTTCTTGGTGATGAGGATACATCGAGAAATAAAAGTACAAAGTTTCCATGTTGCTACCCATCATTCAAGACTTAGCTTAACTGCCATCTTCCTCAGAAATGCTTTTCCCTTCTGAAATTCTGCAGCCCTGACTTTCTGCACTGTTCTCAGATACTGCTTGCTTACACCTGCTTTGTGACTCTTGCTGTAAGAGCTTAGATTATTATCTAATTCTCTGTATGATGATATTTCATTTCCTCAGCAGCATCATAAACTCCAAGGGATCATACATTATATATTGTCGACTCCTAAGTATACCTGCCACAGTACCCTGTGTGAAGTGGGTGTCAAACGGACAAGGGGATGGATATTTTCTCTCCAGCGATTGTATGAAGTCCTGGACTTTAACGTGCAGATGTACCTTGGATATTGGGCTGAGCTCCAACATCTCTTAAAACATGGAGATTACTCTAATGTAATTCCCTTAATAGCGGTCCATTAATTTGAAACTGAAGATGTCTCAGCACCTACTTCAGGGTTTGGCATATTTCTAGCACTCAAAAATATTGTCTGACTCTATCATTAAGATGCATCAAGATGCACCATGGGTGTCGCATATGTAAGGAACGGAAAGTGTTTGAAGGACCTCTGAAGCACTGATGGGCTCTAGTGTGTAGGGGGCAGGGGAGGATGAGGAGGTGGTAGGGCTTCCTTAGTGGAGTGCAGCACTCAAACTGACAATAGAGTATGTCGGGTTCCCTGAGTTGTTCCATCTGGAAATATGCCACAGGCATCAGCTATCCTTGGTCTTATTCCTGGTCTCAGCACTTTTTCCCCCAAATGCAACCCCCAAAGGAAGAGTACAGTTTGATAGCAGTATCACGTACCCCTGCCCTCTGGATAGTATATTTAGCATCAGAGCAGTAAGAAGTGCTCATGAATTCTAGAAATGGCCTTGGCTCCCGAGTTCTAGGCAGTCTTCCCCCAGTCAACAAGCCTTGTATGAATTCCACGCCCTCATCTTTCTACTTAGAGGAGGTCAACTTTGGGAGGAGCTACCTCAGGAATGTGAGCTTCTAGTGAGTGCAAGTCGGCCAGCACCTCTCAGGGCAGCGCGCTATGTGGATAGTTAGGATGGGGAACTGACTTAGGTCAGACACCTCCCATTCTATGATTCTTCAATGCGCACGCATTTTCTCTGGATGCTGTATGAGAAGAACTGTGTTGCAAGGGGGAAGGAAGGCAAGAAGGAAGCAGTGAGGGGCTGCAGGCGGTCTTCTCAAGCCCCATCAATGCACAGTGGGAATCCTGGGCTGAGTCCTCAGGGATAACAAGTGCACCCAAGTGCAACACCGACTTGCAGCCTTGAGTATTTCTACTTAACGCTTTCATCTCCATTTTTGTTTCTCACACGGTGAATTCAAGCTGCCTACCACCTACATATCCCACAGGCTTCCGTCATGTTGAATGTGTTAATGGCTGTAAAGTGCTTTGACCTTCTCTCAAAAAAGTACTGTGGGAGTACGGAATATTATTATCATTTCATGGACATTTCGCAGTTCCCAGTGGTTAGTTTCATTCTCCCTTTTAATCTCGAATGCATTAAAATGGCTAAATAAAAACTATTTTGAGTAAATAAAGATACCCATGATTTTTAAAAGTTCTTTATTATATATTTGGATATGCATCATCACCTTCTTCTCACTCTCCACATAAACTGCTATGGCTAAACAGCTCTGTAATGATATTGCTACTTGGCTGTAATTTAGAATGCTATAAAGATTATTTAGCACAAAGAAGTATTTCCAGTTAAAATTTAGCAACTCCTTTCAGATAGATTTACATTAAATCTTAGACTGAATTTTAGAAACATTGAGCAGAGCAAAAATAAAATGTGGTTCATGTTCTCATAAAATATCTATTTCTCCACTGGCTCTTTACACTCTGTTTTTCTTTATGGCAGATTGCCTCTATAGTTAGAAGCAACCTACCTTCCTTTTGTTTTACTTTCCTTTCATTTATTTCGAATTATTTCTTCCCTCCCTACTTCTCTTCTTTCTTTCCTTTAAAAAGAATGAAAAAAGACAGGCTGAAGAAAGCACTTCTCTAGTGTCTGCTATATTGTTAATTCTGGATAAAGATTCAATGTCCTTGTTGTTGCTGTTGTCATACACAAGGCACTGTTTAAGCTCTTGAAAGGACAAAAGAGAGTGAGTTCCTACACTTAAGAATTACATAAGACAGAGAAATAGAAACAGGCATACAAGTATATAAATAACAGCATAAGGTTTTAGTACTGACATGGAGAATATTTAAAAAGTTTGTGAGACCTACTAATTTCTTAGTAAACCATCCAATTAACTGTCACCCACCTGGGAAAAAAATCTCAGTTTTTTTCCCATGTGCTTTCTTTGTGACCTTAGACAAGTTGATAGTCTCTCTGTGCTTCCATTTTCCTTCTGTAAAACGAGAATGACAGGGCCTTCCTCATATGGTTAAGTCTTAAATGAGCTAATACATGAAAATAGGCTTATACCTGGAATGCAAGCTTTAAACATGGATCAACAAACAATAAACTCAATGTTCATTACATTCCAGGTATTATTTTTATTGGCAATAGAAAATACACACACACACACACACACACAGCCCTTCTCTTAAACTTTTCAAATAAGCATTCAATTGTTCCTTGTCTTTTACAGTTGAACTTCTTGAATGGGTCTTTACATCATCTTTCCCCGTTCTTCCTTTAACCCTCCAGTCCTAATTTTTCGTTTTATGTCCTTGGGCACAGTATTTAATCAAAGTCGTTGGATCTTTTTGAATTCCGGTAGTCGCCCGGTGCAAAGATCCCAGGCATGCGTAAGCAGCAGTGATTGAAGACTGATGAAAGAACTCCTGCTGTTGACTGCTTCCCATTTATTTCATTTTACTAGGAAAATGAAATGTTCCATTCTCACTTCAATCCATTCTATGTGGGCTTTCATTCCCACCACTATACTTAACAATGTCACTGACTACCTTTATCTTGCCAAATCCAGTGTCCAATTGGCAGCCTCCTCCTATTTCAACCCTCTGCCCTCAGTGATCTTGAAGGCCAAGTTTTAGGTGAGACAGAGATTTCTTTTTGATATCTGCGGCTACCCCGTCATGTGCCCTACTTAGGTTCATTTCCCACCTTTTCCTGGAGCTGTTCTTCTTTCTTCTGTTGCTAGTGCTTTTAGTACCAACTGCTAGTCACAGAGGAAGATCTTCAGTGTACCTACCTATATTGATTTAGTTCATTGGCATTTTCAGGGGCACTTGGAATTTCAAAGTAACGTCCAGAGAGAGTGGATAACAAAGGGGATGCAACCACCATGCTAAAATTTCAGGCTCTGAATTAGGCGTCAGGGGACATTTCTCAGCATGGAGACTCTCCTGTGTTCTTTCAATCAGACCCCATGAAAATCCAGTCTCACTCGCTTCTGACCAACCTGGCGGAAGATTTGTCACCACTCTGAGTTTATGTCTTCAGGTTGAATAAGACAGAAAATTCAAGGCTAGCCAGAAAGTAACATGCATGCGAGGCAATAGGAGAACAGGAAGAAATGCTTACACCTCTATCTCAGTATTTCCGTCTGACCTTTTGTTAATGTCAAATTCTTTTTGAAAAGCCTTAAGCATGGACCAATAAACAATGTGTGGTCAGTTAATTCTTATCAATTTAGGCAGATATCATGAATGATGAGAGATTTTGAAGCGAGGAAACCCTTGGCATGGGCTTAAGTATTGTCCAGGAAGGAATGAACTTACAACTGAATTTATTCATACGTAATGGATAGGAGCAAAATAAAGTGTTTTAAACATAGCATATCTAATATTAAAAGATCTGAATAATTCAAATTAAAGTTGCATAGCTTGATGAGCAAGGTGAGTATGTGTGCCTGGAGGATGCTGAGTTTTTTGGGGTGGTTTACGCTAACAGTCACCGTGAGCAGCACCGGTTTCCCTAGATGAGATGTAGAACTCATAGATACAAATCAGTGGCTGCAATAGTCAAAGCTCACTGCAGATCCATTGTGACATGCTAAAACAGCACTTTAAATTCTGGCATATTCTGAAAAGAAAATTATGGTGAGATGGTGCTACTGCCAATTATCTGAATACAACTGACAGTCAAGCAACCAAGTATGAAGTCAAGTTGGTGATTTCCCTTAGGTTGCCAAGTTTTGTGTGTGTGTGTGTGTGTGTGTGTGTTTTTGATTCCAGGGGGTTGAGTTCCCAATCAGATTGTCTTGATTCCCAAATTCAGCCTGGGCAAAACTGATTTTCCTTTATAAGCTGGTCACCAGATGGCCACATGGGCTGTTTTACACTACACAACAGTGGGCTTTATTTCTAAGACTTGCTAACATAAAGGAGGCAAAGACTATTGATGAATGATCTAACACACAGTTGCGAAGATTTTTTGTGTGGGACTCACCAACTTTTGAGGCTCACATGCACCGTAGGATGCTGCGTTAGACTCCTCAGGCATACTTTTCTCTGTTTACATCCAACCCAATGTCTCAAATATTCCATTGACTCAAGCACTGGGAGGAGCCCATTTTCTGGGATTTCATTTGCCATCCCTTCTGCTGAGAATTCATCTTGTAAAATCAGGCAGGGAGAGAAGTTTACGCTTTGAAGTGTCATAGCGACCCACCAGAAAATCCTGTTAGCTATACCTGTAAAATACATATGGAATCTGACCATTCTTGACCACCTCTATCACTCTCACTTGTGCCCAGACCGTCATAACATTTCGTTGGCAGATTACGATAGCTTCCTCAACTGATCTTCCTCTTATGCTTACTTCCTTGAAATCCTTCCTCTGGAAAACATCCAGAGTGGTCTTCCTAAAACTGAAGTTAGAACTTGTTACTGTTTACCAAAAGTCTTTTAATGGTTCCCCACTTGAGTCAGATTAAAGGCAGGGACCTTACCAGCAGTAGAACCAGCCAGTGTCCTGGGTAAGCCAGCTACCTGCAGCTCACCCCTGCAGCCCTGTGGATTTCCTTCTGATTTCTCAAACTTCCAGGCACATTCCCACCTTAGGGCTGAATGTGCACTTTCTGTTCCTCCAGGCTGGGTTCATTTTCTCTGAGTTGTCTACATGGCTGCTTCCTCATTTCCTGCAGATCTCTGTTTAACTGTCACCTCCTCAGAGAGACCTCAGTGATGACCAGTCTGTCTGGTGGCATCCCCACCATGCACACTGTCTCTCTCTTTGGCCTGCTTTGTTTCTCTTCCTAGCATCAATCCTTGCCCAGCATGTTGTTCATTTTTCTTTATTACCTTTCTCCCCTCTCTGGAATTGGGCTTCATAAGTATAGGATAGGCTTATGGGCTACATAAGTGATTTTACCATTGTGTTTATTATTGTATCCACTTACCTAGAAATAACCTCTAATCTCATTAAATATAATCAGGGTATTACCTATGCCATTTATTTCAAAACCTTTCTTTAGCAGATGAGGCTGTGGTCTAAATGAGTAAAGTGATTTTTCTATTGTCACCCAACAAATCATGTTTGGAAGAACTCAAGTCCAATTCTTTTTCCTTTGCTGTACTGTTCCTAGACTCAAATCCAGGGACCCCGTGTCTGTGGTTTTTTTGCATGAGGGGTGGAAGAGAGGCAGCTCTCCTCTACTCAGGCATTCAAGTTTTAAGAAACAAAACAGGATGACATATATTTTCTTTGCCATGGATCATTCCCTAGGGCCTCTAGTTTCCTTATTCTCTATTTTATTCTAATTTTTCTCCTGTCTCTGGTTGTTCTGGGTACCACGTATGCATTTATGATTTGTTCAAAATACACATAGAACTTTGAGTCCTGGCCACTTGTGGACTTCAGCATAACAATGTTATTGAATACCTACTATGTGCTACATGCCCATTCTCTTCAGGTGTCTCGGCCGAGTTTGAATTAACAATTGCATTGGTAGAGACACATATTTCTATATTGAAACATTTTCTTCCTGCCAAAGCCAAATGTTAAATACATTTATTCTCAGCTGAAGTTCTAGAAAGCAAAATTGCATGGTTTGAGAGTGAAAAAAATCAAAGTATCACTTTAGGATATGTCAGGTACAATTCTAAATCTGTGCGCAAGGGTTGGAGATTTGCTAAGCGCAGATCCAGGCTGGTATTAAAATTAGCGTGCCTGTAGAATTCTGAGGCATAGGCAAGGCTGGTGTGGCTGCACCTCAGAGGGCTGCAGAGGTATATGGCCTTTTCCCATGACTTTGGTGTTTACCTGAATTCTTAGCCAGGCTTTGTGGGTGCAAGTTTACCTATTAGCTTTGCTTCCTCTCCATACATAAGCACAAGGCGATTATGAATTCACTTCCTGGTCTTGCAGAGCTGATTTGATTCTCATAATACACACAAAAAAATCAGAAGTTACACCCTATTTTTTGTAATTCACATCCAAGCAAACCTTCGCATGAGGCATAATTCTCTTACACAGGTTCATATACTTGGTGATCACCTGACTCAGTAATTGTTTACCCTTGTACTGAAATTCTCAGAGAAGGCATCCTTAAGGCATTTTGTTTTAAGACAGTAATAACTGTCATAGAAAGCTACCAAGCTTCTGGTGGTCTTCCCTCACATGCTGCTGAGACTCTTAAAGCATCTTCACAGATACGATGCCTTTTTGTGCAAAAGTTAAAAAAAATCAGCATAAAAGCAATCTTTTATTACGGTTTCAAAAGAGTAGATTTTCAGTATCTAAGAAATGTATGAAATAGAAACAGATGAAAGGAGACACAATCGGAAAGGAAATATCCTCATGATTAATCGAAGACAAACAATTTCATCATTGAGAAATGACTCAGTATTTAAGGTTTTCCTCTGCTCCTTAACACCAAAATTCTAGAAAACTTTGAACTTGCAATATTGGAAATAAAAAGACAGACAATTTTGCACTCTAGGATTTTTTGAAAAAGCATAGAATAATTGCTTTATATTGCCCTCAGATAAAAGCCCAAATTCCTGGGCCTGGCCTCAGAAGCCCTGGTCACTGGAGTTCCTCTATCTTATCTCCTTAAATTCCTAGCAGGAATCATCTGTTCTGGCCTTCCTCATCTCGTTTCTCCCTCCATCTTAAACACTTTCTTTTGCACCTCTCTCTTAAGAATCTTTTTTTTTGAGATAGAGTCTACCTCTGTCTCCAGGTTGGAATGCAGTGGCACAATCTCAGCTCACTGCAACCTCTGACTCCCTGGTTCAAGTGATTCTCCTGCCTCAGCCTCCTGAGTAACTGGGATTACAGGCACCTGCCACCATGCCCAGAGAATTTTTTGCATTTTAAGTAAAGATGGGGTTTCACTATGTTGGCCAGGATGCTCTCATGGTCTTGATCTCCTGACCTTGTGATCTGCCTGCCTCAGCCTCCCAAATTGCTGGGATTCCAAGTGTGAGCCACCGTGCTCTCTCTTGAGCATCTTGATCTTCAAGAACCTATTAAAGTAATAAACTACTGTTAGTCACTAAATGCTTGGATAGAGAAATTTAGTCCCTATCTTCAGGAAGCCTTCTCTCCTTGCCCCAGCTAGAGTTTGTCTCTCCCTTTCGTAAGCTCTAGTAGCACCCACCAAGCCCCACAGCTCTCTTATCCCATCCACTGCAGCGTTACAGGCTATTTTGAAGTGGTAATAGATCCTAAACACCCCCTGAACTCCAAACATCGCTGACACTTTTTTTTATATTCCCCAGAGTGCTCAAGAAATTGTGAAGCACATAGTTTAGTCAATGTTTGGTGACTTGATAATTTCAGGAAGAAATCAACATTGTTTATGAAAGAGGACACATTCTCATGTTTAGGCATGACCAGGTGAGGTTAAGGTAATTACCAGTGGCAAGAGCTTTCTTAATGAAAATGTCAAGTGGCCTGGAGACCACTATACTTCACATTCAGCATCTGTCAAGTGGCGTTCCTCACCCACAATTAGCACTTGTATTTTGGATACTTCTTTAATATCCATAAAAATCCTAAAATATTTTCTTTGTATAGAGTACTCAAAAACACCTGCAGCGAGTTACAACAGCAGCAATCTACAATCCCAGTGTATGAGAGTATCAGGCAAAGAATATTCCAGAAAAAGAGTAATCAAGTTGCTTAAAATAGACCTTTCTACACCATCATTAAGAAACAACACTTTTGTATAGTACTTTACAGTATACAATGCACCTCACATTTCTTATTTTGTGCTTATTTGCTTTATTTTATTTTATCTCAACTTAATCTTTAGATAGTCATCCATAATCAAATATGAAGAAACTGAGGCTTACAAGTTGTGGTGGTGCTGAGCTATCTAAGATGAACAGAAAATATCTGTGGCAGAAATTTAATTAAGGTTGCTTGCTCTTCTTCCTACCATGGCAGTTTCTGCTCCCATAATTCTGTAATACAAATCCTGGAGGGCTTTATTGCTTATAAAGGAGAGCAAAGCTGAGAATTCTCCCTTAAACAACTTTTCTCAGAAAGTTCAGGTCCATATGAGAGCAACATTTGCAGACTTTGTTTAGTATATGATTCCCTTTTAAAATATGTCACTGCACCCTACGTGCCATGCACCCACACATCAGATGAGCAGTGTATTTTTTGCTGAGTGAGCAAGAGAGATTAAGACAAACTAGGGAAATGTGGTACTGAGGCAGGGGTCTATAAACTTCTGGCCCAGTAAACTTCCCTTAAAAAAAAAAAACCTGTCTCAAAAACCTGGAGCAAAAGGCTATTTTCTTTTGCATTATAGGGATAATATTACTCTATGTTCTTCAGTAGGTTATTAGTTTGGGGTGACATGAACTCAGTTGAAAGGTGTTTATTTTTCAGAGTAATCTTGAGCCTCTCTTAGAGAGTGCTGTTTTAACATTGTTAATAATTTGAAAGATTATTAATCTTGTCAAACATCAATCTTCTCTTTGATAGATGGGTGGGGTATTAATCACTTTTCATGCTACAATCTCCAGTGAGTCGTTTTTCCAGATATACGTATCTGTCGTGGCTCCTTTCCTTAAATCTGGGCTGTGACCTGCTCTAATGAACAAAATGTGGCAAAGATGATAGTATGCCTGTTTCATGCTGAAGCCTTAAGACCTGGAAACTTCCACCTTGCGGCTCTGCGGGAATTCAGTTTCTATATTAGAAATTCCAGTGCCCTGAGACCATTATGTTGTGAGCAGCCCCACCTAGCCATGTGGAGCAGCTGTGGAGAACTGAGGCTCCTGCCGGCCAGCCCAACTGAGTACCCAGGTGATAGCATCAATTTGCTGGCTCTGTGTGTGAGGTCATCTGAGCCATGAGGTCTTTATCTTCCACCAAGACGTTATAGCTGATGTCCCATGAAACAGACAGGGGCTGTCCTTGCTGAATTCCACCCAGACTGCAGAAATGTAAGCAACTGAACAAAATTGTTGCTTACGATCCACTAAGTTTTTCAGGTAGTTTATTGTGTAGCAATATATAACCAAAGCAGCAAATAACCAGCAAGAATCATCCAAATAAGCAGAATAGATAAACCTGCTTGAAAAAAATAAGAATTAAAAAGAAAAAACATTGTTATTCATTGTACTGGATTCCTGGCCTATTCCACCCCTCTGGTCCTTAGGCCTTTCTCTACATTCTCTCCTTTGTTTATCTCCCCAGTTCCACAGCCAGTTGCACTATTTCCTCTTTCCCTGATGTCATCAGCACTTCTGGTCACATAGAACAGGGTAGATACTAGCAAAACACAAGAAAATAATACCAAAACAGCAGCACCAAAAAATGAGTAGAAAGTTTTTATATACTAATGCAGAGGAGAAACAATTTTGAATTAATTCCATTAATTGCTGCCAGTGTTTAAGAACAAGATTTGTTTTTATTTTATTGACTGCTTTTTGTCATCCTGCTAATTAGTCTTATCTGAAGCCACCATATTTTAAATGAAATGCATTTGATCTGTCTCTACTATCTACACCAGCTGTGGTTCTAGTGCTACAGCTCATATTCTTGAAAGGAATTTAAGTCTGTATTAATTAATGAAGTTGGCACCCAGAGTCACAAAGCAGGGCATTTTTTTTAACTTTTCTCTGTCACAGTGTATTTTGCTTTCTAATGTTTTTCTTTAGATACTGAACAAATTTTCTAGTTTATAAAAAATTTATTACCATGAAATCTAACCAAGTGGCTTGCAATTTCATAGACTTACGGTAAAATTAGCAAGAAAATGTTCAAGAACATAACAACCTAAAGTTTACTATTATGGTTGTTACAAAGTGTTTGTTAATCCAAGTTTAAGATGTTTCATCAGAATATACATAGTGATAGTAATTAAATTTATTTATTAGTAAAATAGTTTCTTTCTTTGTAAAATATTTTCATTCTACCTTTCTCTAAATAATCAAAATGAATTAGTAGTACATTTAACATGTTTATACTTATGTACTTAATAAATATATTTTCAGGAGACACCAGTTTAAATATTCTCTTACATATGTTATTCACATATGTATTTGTATTTTATGTATATGTGTATGTGTATATATATACATATATGTGTGTATACATATATATACACATATACATATATATGTGTATATACATATATATACACACATATACATATATATGATCCTTATACACATATATGTGTATATACATATACACACATATACACATATACACTTTATACACACATATATGTGTGTATATACACATATACACTCTATACACATATACGTATATATACACACATATACATATATATGATCCTTAGTTTAGAGTATTAAAATAAACCCAAGGCAGGATAACCAAAAGAGATTTGGGAAAGAGAACAGAAATGCGTTTCCTAAGACACCGCCATGTGGAGAAATGGGAACTCGTTCACTGTTGGTGGGAATGAAAACTAGTACAGCCACCATGAAAAACCATATGAAGAGTCCTCATAAAACTGAAAATAGAACTACCATTTGATCTAGCATCCCACTACTGGATCTCTACCCAACGGAAAACAATCAATACGTCAACAGGACACCTGTACTTATATGTTTACCGCAGCACTATTCATAACAGCAAAGATGTAGATTCTACCCAAGTGTTCATCAACAGATGAATGGATACAGAAAATGTGCTATATATGCACAGTGAAATACTATTTGGCCATAACAAATAATAAAATCATGTCATTTGCAGCAACATGGGAAAAAAATTATATGTACACACACACACACATATATACATACATATATGTATATATATGTATAGGTATATGTGTACATATATGTATATATACATATATATACACACATACATATACACACATATATACACATACGTATATATGTGTGTGTGTGTGTGTGTGTGTGTGTGTCTGTGTGTATATATTCCCACTTACATTTGTCTCAGATTAAGAAAAAAGGTCAGTCTGGCATGGTGAGAAGCCAATCTCAATTGAACATAATACATTGTGTTTATTTTTATGAGCTAACAATTATAACTATTAGTCTTTCTCAGACTCAGTTTTTCTTGTCTATAAGATGAGATAATGATCTCCTACCCCTTGTAGTTGTTGTGACCATCTTATCAGACACAGGAGTGAAACTACTTAGCACAGACATCTGATATAGAATAGCCATTTAGAAAATATTTATTAAAACTCACTCTGAATAGTTTGAATGTTTGTATTTATTGGGTTAATAAATAGGATGCTCATTAGTATATATCTGCACTACAGCAGCCATTTGGCAGTGCTGTTTGTTCCTGGGTAATTATATTGCACTTTACTTCTGTGTATCATCTGGATAATAAAATAATCTCTTCTTTTCAGATGCATGAGCAAGTTATCTGGACACATTGAAAGTGGTAAGAATGTGTAGAGTAGGTTTCATACCAAGCGCAGCTCCCTGATAGTGTGAATTATTCAGATGATGGATGCAAGGATTTACATACTGTAATAAAAAGCAGGTGATCATTTATCCATTCGGGGCACCAGAAGCATAAAGTTGAATCAGACATGTGACATTTTTCCTAAGAGATCTCAGAATCTACTTAGGGAGACAAATACACACCCAATTGACTGTGATCTACATTACAATAAAATAACAGTTAAATGTAAAGAAAAGATGGTCTGAGAATCACAAAGAGGTAGTAGCCGATTCTAAGATCTGGAAAGGCTTCAAGGAAGAGAGAGACTATGAACAGAGACTTCAGAAGTGAAATAATTTGATGAACTTTCAGGGGACTGGTTCCAGGCTGTCCCACTCTGTCGTGGGCATCTTAGATTGTCCTCCAGATGTTCACCCCATCCTTCTCCAGTCTGCTCTGTGATGAGGGTTTCTGACCCAAAGAGACTACCTCAACTGGCTCCCTTTCCCTCTGGCTCCAGGTTGGTTTTAATGGATGGGGGCACTGTCAGTCGACAGGAAGGAGAAGAGTGAGGTTAGGAATACTTGCCCTTCTGGTTTCCTCCCTGCAGTGCTGCAGTGAGGGGACTGCACCCCCCGATTTAATCTCAGGTCTCTGGTTCTGCTAAGCAGCCTCTACTTCTGGATTTCAGCTACTTCTTCCTCCCCTATAGCCCTTCAGTTCTGCGATAGGTGTATTATCACTTGTCATTTCTCAACACCCTGCACACACCTTTATAAATAGACCCTTCATTACACTTTACTCAGATTATCACAATTTTACTGTTCTATTTCCTGCGGAGTCCTTGCTGGATATACTTGATTTTAGAAAACTTTGTGGGCTTTTACCCATGAAATGATGGCTGTTTGATTTCCTGAGATGCCATGCAGTTTTTATCTCTCTATTGCCATCCTGCTGCCTCACGTCAGGAGCACCTGGCCATTTCACTCATGATTCAAGACTCTTAGTTTGAAAACTCATCTTTGGATCACTATCATGGGGTCAGTTTCCTTCCTTTGACTTTACATCACATCATTCACATGTACTAGTATGGTCTTTGCCACAGTAGAATCGCCTCTCCCATTAAAATGGGAGTTCCTCAAGAACAGAAATCATATTTCTTCTACAAGAACAGTCATTCACATAGTTCTTATACTACGACTTATTACACTGGTCATATTTAGTGGACTGATTTAGTGTTTTATTCACTAATCAGAAATAATATTAGTTTTCTTTTGTTCATTGATTAATAATGTTTTACTTGGAAGTCCAAGTTAGAAGACATTTTTTAACACCTGGGTGATGAAATAATCTGCACAAGAAATTTTCATGACACACGTTTACCTGTGTAACAAACCTGCATGGGTACCCCAAACTTAAAAGTTAAAAAAATAAAAACTAAAATAAAATAATTAAACATAAGACTTACTCCTTAAGATGAAAACTTAGTTGTGGGTTAAACTAATTTGGTGTTTTCTAAGTCTTCTTAGTTCAGTGATGCAAATTTCATAAGAAAGAACACGTTTAATTACGTTTTCTGTGATTGATCAGATACCTCCGTTTTACTTTACAGGCCTTCTTTCTTTGACAACCTGATATTGTTAACATGCTGTATTTTTTTCTGCCAGGATTCACATGACAGATGCATGTCACTCACATGCATAACCTATTTTATGGTCTGTAACATAGATAAATGTATGCTGGTTCTGCAAAATTTCATAGTTTCTTGGATTCAATAAATTATGTCACTAAACTGAAAAAGAGTGATATCATATGGCTAGATTAGATTGAACCTTGTTTTAATTCATTTTATGAAAACAAAGTCACAGAATTTATTACTAAAGCTAGTTTTTTGTTTTGTTTTTTAAAAATTATTTGGGAATGTAATATAATCAGGCAAATGTGTAAGATCTTTCTAGTTCCTTAGAAATTGGCTTTTTAACTACCCACATATAAAGTCATGAAAAGAGACACAGTGCAAGCCAGGTCTGATTTCTCATAACAGATATGACTAAGCAGGATACTAAAAATAAGTTGCAAAGTATCTCTCTTTTCTTAATTTCCCATACCTACTTCTCCTTTGCTGCATTTAATGAAGGAGAAATTAAGAAGAAAGATGAATATTTTGAGTTAAAAGCTTTTACCTATTGAAATAACTAATAATTATTGGCTCCAAGACCTTCTTGGATTCTACTTAAGAACTACCCCCGAAACGTCACCACCACCATTCCTTGTTCTGTCTCCATCTCTGTTTTGGATTTAAAAGAGTCAAGTGACATGGCTTCTAAGCCCAGGATCTTTTGTAGAAAAACCACAGGTGAAAATGGCATCAATTTCTTGTTGCCTTGTTTTCAAGAACAAACTAGTTTGATGTTATTTCTTCTTCGATTTTTCCAGAACATCACATTCAATTCTCAACTGTCCTGTTTTTGAAGAAAGATAAGACTTTGGTTTTGATTGAATTTTCCTTGAGATCAGTTATTGCCAAGTCCAGTTTATTAAAGAACTAACGTGGCATCAGTGCTGAATTCTCTGAGGTCATACTCAAGTTCATCTTTGAATTAAAGAAGTTTTTTTTTTTTTTAAGTGTGAATCCCAAGTAATACTTGTTTCCTATGCAAAAGGAGAGAGAATAAGTAAGAGGTAAAATGGGAAGATTATGCTTCCATTTTAGTATTTCATGTTATTTCCTTAAATTTGCACAGATGTTGATGCAAGGTGTGTACTTGTTAAGCTTACTGTTTTGTCTTTGTGATGTTACAAATGTCTCAAGTTTTATTTAGAATAAATATTTGGAATGTAGAGTTCTTAGAAGGAAATTTATTTTCTCCTTTATGTTGAGACTTGAGAGATGAGGCAAGAAGGAATGTGGTTAGATGCCAAGCTAAGAAGGGGATGTATGGCTGCTCACGTTTAGTGCCTCACAGTGCTGTGGAGGGCAATTTTATGTGCTCGCTCTTGTTGGAGAGCAATCTATGTCCAGAGATGCTGGAAAAAGTGGAGCTACACATGCTCAAATCATACCACAGTTTAATTAGCTATTGTACACCTCTGTGGATAATGCAGCTTTGCAGGCAGCACACCTGTGCAATTGAGACAACCAACCATTTTCATGGCAAACCGAAGAAGATGGGAACATTTGTGTCTGAGTTTTGGTTGACCAGTTTTTCCATGATTTCCTAAAATGGATAGCATGTACATTTCCAAAAGTTTACACCGTTTAGAACTCTCAAACTTTGGAAGAGCTTTCTTTTTCTGTTACCTCTCCTGACCATGAAGATGGTTGCGCCCCATCAGGAGATATGGTTGGGCATTCATGCCCTCATGTAAATTTACATTCCTGACCATGAAGATGGTCAGGATATTCAGGGGAGAAGTTATAGTCAAATCATGTGCAAAAAGCTGAAAGAACAAAACAAACCATCTTAATTCCAAATAGCTGCTCAGAAATCTTTAGTTTTATCTGCTTGTTTGGTTGCATGAGTTCTCAAATTCTTAATGTGGCCATCAAGGCCCACCACAACCTGAATTTGTCACCTCATTGCGGTTGTGTCTCCTGTACCACCCCCATAGGCACCAAGCAATTCTGCCTTTTGTGATCTTGACTATCACCATACCTACAATGCTTATCCCTGACTTTGTATCTTTTATTGGGAACTCTCCTTACTAAGTTTTAATTTTCTTGTATTTCCAACAGCTATACGTCCTTCTATGCCAGCTAGGAACTTCTGTTATGTGAGGAGCTCTCATTAGCCATCTTAAGAGTCAATTATTTTTTTTTTTCCTTTTCTGAGCTTCTACAGAATTTATTTTTATTTATTTATTTTTGGGATGGATGCTCTCTTTGTCACCCAGGCTGGAGTGCAGTGGTGCAATCTCAGTTTACTGCAACCTCCACCTTCTGGGTTCAAGTGATTCTCCTGCTTCAGCCTCCCCAGTAGCTGGGATGGGATCACAGGCATGTACCACCACGCCCAGCTAATTTTTGTGTTTGTGTGTGTGTGTGTGTGTGTGTGTGTGTGTATTATTTTTAGTAGACACGGGATTTAACCATGTTTGCCAGACTGGTCTTGAACTATTGACATCAGGTGATCTGCCCTCCTTGGCCTCCCAAAGTGTTGAGATTACAGATGTGAGCCACTGCATCCAGCCAGAATTTATTTTCAGTGTAGAAATTTTTTTGTTCCAAACAAGCCATTGTTGCTTTGTGAGTATGCTTCCCTTCTCTCCTACCAAACACTGATTATTTCCTCTTCTGCCTCCTCAGTGGGGTGACTTTGCTGAGGACAGGGACAAGAG
This sequence comes from Callithrix jacchus, assembly GCF_049354715.1. Classification (NCBI taxonomy): domain Eukaryota; kingdom Metazoa; phylum Chordata; class Mammalia; order Primates; family Cebidae; genus Callithrix; species Callithrix jacchus. The sequence goes on from NC_133515.1 coordinate 92,616,490, forward strand.
CTCCTGTATTTCTTTTCCCAGACTTCAAGAGGTGGATTCCTGTGAGTACTGGCTGGGCTTTTCCTGCACCTCCTCTCCAAGGTCCTCCTGAAAGGATGTGGCCTTCCCCAATTCTGGTGCCTTTTGTCTGTGAGTCTCAGGAAGGCATGGTCTATGTTTCTTCCCCTTCAGTTTCTCACACTTTGAATTCTCTATAGTCCAGTTTAGGCCTTCTGCTCTTCTGTTTGCTCACCTCATGAAGCCATCCATGACTCGATTAGGTCTCCTTGGTACCTGCTTCTAAACCCCTGCAGCATTTGAGTTTGAATCACATACAACCATGGAGCAGATTGTGTCAGCACAAATGGTAGTTGTGTGTGTGTGTGTGTGTGTGTGTTTGTGGGGTGGGGATGTTGTTGAGGTACAGATGCCATCTGGTAAGCCTCCTCTGCTAAGAGGCAGAAGGACTGCAGCTGCCCCATCAGTGCATACTGATGACTCAATACAGAATAATTCTGCTTTACTGATTATCTTCTATCTCCTTCTTTCTGCACATTGTTCCCAGCCATTCAATGATTCAGCTTTTAATTTTGGGGGGTTAATTTTTCTGAGCCACTTTTTGTCTCTTTCTTCTGTTTTTTATGTCCTGAAAGTAATGCTTCAACCTTCACATTTTATACCTTGTGCATGCTATCGGATGATATTTTCACTTCCTCTAATTCTTGTTTGGCCTGGAATCTCACACCATCACCCCAAGTTCAGTACATTTAAATGGAACTTTGTGATTACCTCTCCTGCTCTTTTTAGCCCCTTGTCCTAACACCTTAAATGCTAATCCTCAGACTTGACTTTAGTCTATTTTGGTGACTTATTGGATTTTTCTTTTAGCTTTCCTCCAGGGGACATAATTTCAAACCATCACAAGCACAGGTGCAACGTCTGCTCTTCTAATTCCCACCCACACTCCTAACTCCACTCTATCTCCTGATAACACCATATTAAGTCACTAATGGCTAGAGTTTGAAAGATTGAATGTTAAAAGCATAATTAGAGACTTAAGGGAAACAAATTGTACCCATAAAATTTAGAATTAATTTCAGGAAAATAGGGCAATTGAAGCACCTTGTGCAATTTGAAATGACTTTTCCAAATAAGCGACTGTGCCTGAAATCAGCCCCCTCCTAACTTCCTCTGCTTCCTTCTTATTTCCTTCTAAGAATAAGGCAGGTCAGTGGGGGTAAGTTTGGCAAACAGCAATGCTCACTTCTTGTCAGAATATCAACCGCAAAGAGCTCACCTTGAAGTTAAGCTTTCTCTCTGTACTGGAAATGGAAAATGGGAGGAGGTGTGTGGGTGAGACCAATTATTGCCCTTGGGCAAGCTTGAGAAATTGCAAGACCAGAGCCTAGGCATTCAGAGGTAGTTCCTTCTGAGCACAGGTTAATCCCACCAATCAGTAATTTCTCATTTCTTACTCTGACTAACAGAACTATCCCAATGCATACATAGTATGTTCCATACCTTCAGTTCCCTGGTGCCTCTGCGCAAGCACTATTCCCTTATGAGAATGCTGGGCAGCTTCATTCACCAATCCAAACCCATTCATTCTTCTAGGCACATCACCACTTCCCCTTACACAGACAAAAGGTCCTTTTTGGGCTGGGTGAGGTGGCTTATCCTTATAATCCAAATATGTTGGGTGGTCGAGGTGGGTAGATAAGGTCAGGAGATCGAGACCATCCTGGCCAACATGATGAAATCCTGTCTCTACTGCAAATACAAAAATTATAGCTGGGCTTGGTGGTGGATGCCTGTAATCCCAGCTGTTTGGGAGGCTGAAGCAGGAGAATTGCTTGAACCAGGGAGTTGGAGGTTGCAGTGAGCCGGGATCGCACCACTGCACTCCAGCCTGGCAACAGTGTGAGACTCCGTCTTAAAAAAAATAATAAAGCCCTCTGTGATTACCACAGCCTTCAACTGTCTCTCTCTGATAGTTCTATACCGTACAAAAACTGAAAAAAAAAAGTTGGAGCTCTGTGAGAAGGACTGTGCTATCCGCATAAGGACAAAGAAGAAGAACATATGACTCGTATATACATAGTCTAGTGTAGGAAGCAGCAGAGAGATACCTGTGATTAGGTTGCTATAGGATGAAGAGAGAGATTGTGACGGGCTCTTTGCCTGTTCCTCCTACTTCTGTGTTTACACACAGGTCATTTCTCTGATCCTCAGCTTTTCTGTCCTTAAAATGATAAAATAAACAATTATTTTAAAGGATGGCTTAATACGTTAAATGGGATTCTGAATGTAAAATGCATGGTAAAAGTCTGACCTATAGTGGGTACAAAATAACTGTTTTCTAATTGGTATTCAGGCTGAAAATGGTTCAAGAGATTCTAATTACATGTTTGTTTCAATTTAGGGCTGTCAGCAAATTCCAATTGGTCTCCCCTGTCACCCAGTATTTATTATTCTCAAGGGGGAGAGAATGAAGATTACAGATGAATTAGGGCATCTTCAACCTTAGTTTTGGAAACCTGTGACTATGGATGGATGGCAGCTAGGATTTTTTGTTGTTGCTGCTAGAAACATAAGGACAGCAAACCCATGGGGTCTGATTTCCCTCAGGTTGTTGAGGTTGGGTTGGCAGCGAAGATATAGAAAATGTGAACAAAAACAGTGCAGGCTCAGAGAACTAGAGAGTTCTCTGAAAGATTACCTTTACAAAGTTCTGCTCTGGGAAACTTAGAGAATATTTTTCCAAAATATCTTATTCCCTGTGGTCCACAGCTGTCTCTTTTTTGGTGTTACTGAAGCAAAAAGGAGGGAACAAAGAAAGTCTAAAAAAATCCAAATCGAAATACGGATTTAAAGAAAGCAAAAGGAAGTCCTTGCACAGCTTCTCTCACTGGGCTATGAAGTCATTCTGTGAATTGTGCATGAATTTTAATAAAACCTGTGTCTGTCTTTTGTTAGAAATAAAAAAAAAACTATTTCTTTTACTTGACACCTTCTTTTGGGAGGCAAGTCTGGTAGGGAGAATTTCACTCAACATCCTCTTAGACTGCTCTGAGAACCCTGGGACCTCTATTCCTTTTGCTTCAAAGTGAAAATAACTTAACATCTAGGCAAACAGAGAGCTACTAAAAGCTTTGTCAACTGAGGCAGCCCGACTGTGGCTCATGGACTGCAATCCTGAGGGCTGGGGTCACTACCAGCTTGTCTATGGAGAAAGTCATCAGGCATATGGAATGCATTCTCTTCTTATATCTCCCGGAGGCCCTTAGCAGGTCTTTTGCAATTTATATTTGATCAACTTTAGGACCAGCATCAGTAGGTCATAAAACCAGAGAAAGCCAAAGCTGGAAGGTCATGACACTAGTTCTTATCTTTCCCCTGTGTCTGCAGAGTGGGAGAGAGACCCAGAGGGATGACGTGATAGGCGGGATGGCTTTGTTAATTTCTGGCTTAACCCAAGGTAGAAACATGGGCTCCTGACTCTCAGTCCAGTTCTCCACCTATTAAAATATGCTGCCACAACAAACACTGAGAAGTTCAGGAACTGTCGGAGTTCAGAGGAAATTGTCCTCATCATAAACTATTGCCTCTCCGTTTAGTAAAATGGTGGTAAGTGGGTAATTATAACAGAAATACTGCAGATATTGCCTGTGGTATACTCAACTACAGGAAGTACACTGAACATTTGTAATGAGCAAATATAATAAGAGTGCATTGAGTTGAGTAAGGGAGCAAATATGTAAAAGAATACGCCTCTCTCCTCTAATATCTCCAGTGCAGATGGGGAAATGTATATTTGATTCTTATACCAGGGGTCAATAATGTGCTCAATTTTAAATTCTGTATGGGAACCATGATTAGGCACTGCAATCTAAGTGTTCATGAAGAAGGTGTGGAAAAGGATGCTACAGATATAAAGAGCAGGCTTTGGAAGGGAATCCGGGGAGGCTTCTCAGAGGAATGGAATTTTCATGTGGAATATGCATAGAGATAGGACCTTGATTGATAAATATGAAGAGGGAATGATGATAATTACATCCAAAAAAGAGGAATGCAGTATTTGTTGAGGGGAACATCTAGAAGAGAGAAGAGGCGATTGTGACTTAGGATCGTAAGTAGAATAGGGAGTAGATCAATTCAACTGATATTCTGATGATGTGAGGTGAAGTCCAGATGAGGGCTAGGTTGTAGGAGATGTTGCATTTTTCTTCTTTATTAACTACCAGGAAATCAAATTCTAAGCCCTCAGAACAGAGGAGTGAGTGACACAGATAAGATCTTGATTTCAGAAAGATTCCATTCTTAACAGGAGCACATTATGACTCTCCTGAGCTGTAGGCACTATTCCTTTAATGGGCCACTTCTTTCATAAAAAATATATACTTAAATTTATATTTTATAGCTGCATTAGTATAAATATGAATATATTAATATTATACCTTAAAACATTTTCTTTCACCTAAAAGTTCATTTTCAAAAATTCTGATTTCAAAGAAAATTAAACCATTCTATGGGCCTCTAAAGGTATTGGGAACCCTAAGTGCCCCACCTGTCACCTAATGGATAAGTTGGCCTCAACTCTAAGCAATGTTTAAATTGTTTTAAGGGGCAAGTATGGAAACAGATACCAGGGAAGAGCTTTTGTTAATGGTTTTGGTAACAGTTAAATTTAGCAGTCACAGGTTGTAACATATGCAAAAACAAAGAGGAAGAAAATGTTGTGAGTTGATCTTTCACAGAAATCACAATCTAAAGTGAATTCCATGAAGAAAAATCACAGAGAAAAATCAAAATTTAATAACTAAAAACAAAAAGCATATTCACTGATTTTAATCACTGAGAGGCTAAGAAATAATTCTGAAAGAGCTGTATGTTATCCAAGTTAATTTGAACTTTTGTGGTTTATATTATTCTATATTATAAATATAAATTATATATATATATTATAATATAAATCTTATCCCATAAGATTGCTCATTATGGAAGAATTCAATAGTTTTCTGATTTTCCTACTCAGACCTCTGCTACTTATAAGGATGCCCATGTGTGCATGCAAGGTTTCCATTTTTCAATTACTGGGTTATTCTAAGTTGCACCTAGCTCAAGGTCATGCATTTGACCTCCCAAGTTGCTTTATCTGATTCTTTGGGGATTCAGGGCTGTCGTCTAAGACTGTTATTTCTTCTAATCTCTGGAAAAATCCCTCACCTGTCTCTGAAGGAAGCTTTCTCTTGAATCAGTTTGGCTTTTCTTGCTCCCTTGTAGAATTTATGACTTTGTGCAAAACCTCCGCATAGACCCTGGGCTCTGCAGCTTCCCTGGTGGTGGGATCTTGAGAGCATGGCCATGGGCTCACATCCTCTAGGGAGACTCTTCCATTTCCCACCCTCAGAGGCATATCTTCTATCTGCAAATCTTCTTAGGCTTTGACTGTGTGCCCTCACATGAAGCAATTCATTGCTGGCCTCTGCAGCTATTTCACTCAGCTCCTCACCTATAGGGTTAAAGATCCCTAGTCATACAAAAAATTTTAATAAACTGATTTCTAAATAACATTTCGCTCCACGCTGCAGAGCTTATCAGTTCACATTAATAATTTCTCTTTCCTCACAAAACTAGCTGTATTGAGAGAAGAAATCCATACAAAGATATTAAAATGGCAGGAGGAGGCAGTGTGCATGAGGAGGGTGGTTGTCTGCAGAAGCAGAGACCTGAAGGCCTGGGGAGGTCCTGGGAAGTTCCGTAGAAGGAACGTGGGGTGGGAAATTAGCTGTAGCTTTGCGCATGCACACTCTAAAATCTGTTTCAATGCAGAAAGAAATATTAGAATTTATGTATCTTATCCGTTTAAAATATTCTAAAATATACATTTTACATAACAGTCTATGCAGATGGTAATGCCAGTATATACATTAGAAATGAATAAATATGTATATCCTTGAGATACCTGCTGAATTCCTTTTACTAGCAGATGGGACAATTAACAAGGCAGTGAGACTTCTGATTTAAGTGACTTATCGATCATTACCCTTTTGACTTCCTGTTTCCCTAGTCCTAATGCAATCACCATTTATTTCAGGCAAAGGAATTTCCTTGGAAATTCCTGTCCCTTGGAAATACTATGATTTTTCCACATCAGCAACATTGGCTTTGTGAATCTTCAGATATTTTGAAAGTCCCACCACTTCCCCTTTGTTTCTCCAAAGGATGAGCAGCTTTCAGAGACCAGTTCAGATTGCCTCATCCATGCTGCACTCTGTGGACACTCTAACCCAACTGTTTTCCTCCTTGGGCACTTATCCAATAACTTGCAGTCAGTCATCCAACATCGCATATGTTGCTAGCTTTGTCCTAAGGTGGTGCCGTGCATGCAGCTCTGTCACCGCAACTGGGTTCTATGCTCCTGGAGGCAAGGTCTGTGTCTTTTGTTTCCCTGGAATCCTATTCTGTGGTGGTCACTGGCCTGGGCCATGGTGGGAATTGGGCATGATCAGGATGTCTGGTTCACTAAGCATTTGTGAACTTTAATAAGTTAGTTACTCGCAAGTGTTTGGCAAATTACTGAGCAGCATACTCCCGTGAGGGTGGGTGTTCCACACAGATGCAGACAGAAAGGACGGATGCTTGGGTGGAATGAGGAAACACAGCATAGCAGAAAGAGCATAGCTTTACACAGCTTTAATATCAAAAGAGCCAGGTTCAAATTCCAGTGCCACGATTCACAGATTCTAGCTAAGTCTCCTAAATCCTCTCAGTCTGCTTCTTCATTTGTAAACAAAAGTAGATCCAGGATACAGATTAGGTATCATATAAGTAAATCCTACAGTAGGTGTTCTATGTATGGTAGGTGTGTTCATAACCTCCTGAGCACACATTGGGAGCTCAGTAAATTCTGTCTGTTTCTAAACCAGAGAGGAGCTCCGTACACTCATACCCTGGTCGTATGTCACTTCGGGGCCTCACATCGGCTCTCTGATTGGCGTTATCTGACTGGCCATGCCGACTTAGTTTTTAAAGGATTTATAGACCTTCCATTTACAGACTGAGGTTTGGCTTTTAGTTCTGCTCCAGCAAAAGCTCCCCAAAAGGCCCTGACACATCCCCCTCAGCTCAGCCGCCTCCTTACCTATTACCTAGGGGTCTTTTGTCGCCTGGCTTTGCAGACTAGAAAAGTTAATGAAGAGGAAGCCTCAGATCCTTGTGTCACTGTTCATTGTTTTTGTGTTTTGTTCCATTTTGCTTCCTTTTTGCACCTGAAAACAGGCAGCGTGCCTAGGTTTTTTCCAGGCATCGTGGAATGAGCAGATTTAATTGTTGCTGAAGGGCTGGTACAAAAGGTTATCCTACAATGTGAGATCTTATTTGGCACTGAACTTTGAAGCTGAGAATTATGGATTGCGGAACAAGATACAACTGTCTGCTGCTGTCCCAGAGCCGGGAATATAGAATTTAAAGGAAACTGGGTTAGAGCTGATGGGACCTCTCAGGGAGGTCAGGAAGAAACTAACTAGCCATCCATAAAGCTGTCGGAGCAGTTATTTGAAGGAAAAGGCCGAGGCTTCTCTTCCATGTTTCTAAAAACTTCAAATAAAAATAGACAATTCTGCATTGACATAGATATGAAATGGGCAGAAATTGAGGGCATCAAACTCAGAAATAAAACTAAGGTAACCTGTCATTGCTTTGAGGAAAAACTGTGAAATTGGTAGCCACAGCCCAGGGTGAGAAATGGTGAACAAGGAGAGACTTTTTCTTTCAGTCTTATCTAAAGCTATAAGAGAAATGGGAAAACCAGAGTTGAGGAAGGGGAGGGGTCCTCACACCATCGATACAATTGCAGGGCAAAGCTGGGAGCTGTATCCATCGCTGCTTCAATTTGACCTTGATGAGGCTGAGCTAGGATGCCTGCTTACGGTGGAGAATTGTACTTCCCATGTTCCCTTGCTAACTGTCAGGCTGTCTAGCATTTTGTAATATGATGTCTGGAAGCCTAAGCTGCATCCTGATAAAACTGGAAAGTATGCATATAGGACCTCCTCTCCGCTATCCCTTGGGTATTATTATCTAATTCTCTGTTCTTTTTGGACATTTAATCTATTTAATATTCCTGCAAATCTGTATTGGATGTGAGGCAAGCTGTTAATTATCTAGCTTACTGCAAGGGAGCAAAGGTTAGTACCCCTAAGGGTCTTTGTCCTGCATGGAGTAATGATAGAGCAAAGGACTTGAACTAGACCCAAGTTAAGTCCTGCAACTTGCTGGCCAATTGTCCTTGGAAAAGCTCCTCGAAGACAGGAACTTATTCTCTCTTTTCCAGCTGTCACCTATTTCTACTATTATGCTTCAGCTGGGACTATCAGACTTACCTATCTCAGCTCCTTAGTCTAGTTTCCAAGTAGGTTTCATGGCAGGAATCTCCCTCACCATAAATTAGTGCACAACATCTTTGGACAGGTTTGAGTACTACAGAGGTTTCCCTGCTGGTAGAGTGGAAAGTTTGCAAATCTGCTGATTCATCAAGCACATACAAAGGGTTACTGCTAGTGTACATCAAATTGTAACATTTTCTTAGAGGCTCATTTTTAACAAAAACATATCCATTTGGCTACAGGGATGACCTTTTCTGCCTCCTTACTCCTCCATGCTGGAAGTCTTCATTTCCTGATGCCTGCTGCTAATATAAGACACATGTTGAAATGTTTATGCTAATTAGGCTTTGATTGGAATCTCAGAAACAAGTTAAAATGACAAGTTTTATTGCATTGATGAATTAATTAATGAAATGAGATCATTGTTATGCTGTTTGAAACCAGTCCTCTGATTTTTGCAGGAGGCAGGCAGATTTTCTACTCTAAAAATCTCGTAGTTTTATCAGAAAGGACTGTAGGACTTACGTGTTGTACTCAGGTGGAAGTTCTGCGGGGATAAAGAAGGATCATACTTTTGATGAGCAAGTGAGTAGCGATGGTGGATGATGAGAACAGGCATTCATTCATGTGAATGTGCAAACAAATGGAAAGGAGATATTAATAGAGCAGGTGATGGAGAAGAATCGGTGGTCGGTGTCTGTGATGCTAATAAATTGCAGTTTCCCCACATGAACCATCTTCAGAAAATCAGCTTTTCTGTGTGGTGTCTCAGTGCGCTCTGGTTAGCGTGCTGATAGGGTCAGTCATCATTCACAATGGGTCAAAGCCCTGAAGAAACTATACTTTAAAAAAAAAAACTTAAAAAATAATATGTTTGTATGAGGAGGAAAATATATATTCTCAAGAAAGTAAACATGAAATAGACTAGCTGTCCAGAAAATGAGTCCTTTCATTTGAGTCCTTTGACCATGGGAAGTCTATCCTGTGATGAGCAAAGGATGTATTGACACACAGAGGAGCCTGGTTAATTCAATGGCCGCAGACTTCAGAGCATCCCAAATAGGATAAGAGGCTTGTCCACAATTACACAATCAGTTCATGATGAAATGGTACTAATCACTTATTTCCTCATTTATTTTAGAATTTTTTTGTTGCTTTGATTAAGTGAAATGATGAATCATCATAGTGTCAAAATATTCAAAGAAACTAAAGTCCAAAGAGAATAAATGATGTTCTGGAGACCACTCAGCAGATTGTGAGACAGACACTCACCTGTCTCACATGACACCCACCAAAGCTGCCAATGAGCACACTCAGACTGTGTTGCTCTTGGCCGCTCTAATTTCTGAGTTAATGTTTAAAAAAAGCTGGTGTGGGCTGAACGTCCCTTCCAAAGCTTATGTTAAAATGGAATTGCTATTGTAATGGTATGAGGAGGTGGGAACTTAAGGAACTAGTAAATCCTAACGGGAGAGCTTTCATGAATGGACTAAATGGTATTATCTTGGGAGTCAGTCAGTTATCCTGGGGTGAGTTCAGGCCAATTTTATTTCTCTGTGTGCATCCTCACTGCACGATGCCCTTCCACCATGCTGTGCACAGGGAAAAGACAGCGTGTATGTATGTTTACAAGTCTTGCATTTGACTGAAGTCAATCAGTCTGAAGAAGCACACCTTTGTCATCCATGACTATGATTAAGATAGACCTTGTATAAGTAGGGAGTCCTGATGTTGCAAGCCTTGATAATGCAAAAGTCTTGAGTGGATTTATTAATTGTTCTTCATTCACATGAAAAATAACCAGAGTTCAATATAGTTTAATTCTAATTTAATTCGCATATCATTTGCGCCAAACATAATGTAAGTCATTATTTTGGCACTGGTGAAAATACAAAGAAGAGTAAGTTTTGCATCTTGTCTTCTATGGATGGACTATGTATTTATGAAAGTAGATGTGTAAATTGAGGTAACTTTGATACAAAGCAGAATGAAGTCTGCTCTCTCTAGGAGAGGTGCGTACAGTAGACTCTGGAGTTTCTAATTAGGAATGATTTGATGGGCCTGGAGTATCTGAAAACCTTCATGAAACTCTCAAAAGCTTCAAGAACTAGTGAGATTTTTGACTGGAGAAAAGACATGCATTCTAAGCCACAGAAATAGCATAAGAAAGGACTTACGTGCAAGAAAAGGAAAGGCATGCATGCATGAAGAAAAAAGAACTAGGCAAGACTATGTTTGTGAGATACACATACACACATGCATGTACACACATCATGTTCATTTATGTTTTCTGAATTTTAGTTCATAATCTCCTTAAATTGTCAAGATATACATATGGAGCTCAGATAAAGACAAATTTCTTGTTCAATGAGCGATTATTATTCAGAATTAAAAATGAACTCAGCTTGTTTTTATGTAATGGGTTGGTTGCTTCTTTGCCCCAAGATAACACAGTTATAGCCTGTGGCTGCAGCACAGTTGGTGCATGGGAGAAGGCTCACGTTGCTTCTGAAGTACATCCTCAGGTACCCATGCTATCTTCATTATATTAAAGGAATGGATAAATTTAGCATGAATCTATAATTTAAATGACTGGCAATTTGCTAACTACTTAAGTGCGTTTGGCAGAAAACATATTTATTTTCTGGCTTCAAACTGCAATAGAGTCTTTGTAATTCACACCAGATTTGGAGCCTGTTCAGAAACACTTAGTTAAATTAATGAGATATTACCTACATCTGTTTTTCAATAGCTTCAGTGATGCCACCCTGTGGAAGTAAAATTTTTTTGTAGACTCTGTTAGATCAAAACCCATCTCTTGGTCAAGATCTGCATTCAAGTTCTGGATATCCTTGTTAATTTTCTGTAATTGGAAGTAAATCACTCCTCAGCAAATACAAAAGAACGAAGAAACATTTAAAAAAGAAAACCCATCTCAAGGACACATTTGTCTAATTGGTAAGATTGGCACAAGATTTCTTCAAGAAATTCCATTTGAAGACTCTACACAATACATACTTGCAATGTTTATTTTAAGTGGGGGTCATATACTTAGCTGAGGTGCTAGTATTTTGTATGCTTATTGACATTACACTTATTCCCTTCATAGTTGGTTTACTTTGCACTCTTTTGTACATAAACTAGGAATGGAAGCCCAGCAGATATTGGCTAAATGTGGTATTATGCTAATGAGAACAGTCATATGATTGGTGTCCAAAAGAACTGGTCTTTTATTGTTACAGGGTAAATGTTTAATGTGTCTTGTTCGCAGCATTGCAGAATACTCCCTTCTAAGCAGGTGAGTCATTTCGTCACGTCCGGCTACGTTTTTAGACCTCAGGTAATGAAAGGTTTGCTTCTTAAGTCAGCCTTTAATGTGAAACATTTGTAGCTGTAACAAGACTCTGTTCAGTATTTTTATATGTAAATATTCTCCTCACAAAATTCAGAGAAAAAAATAAATAGAACAATATATGGAAATATATCAGTTTTGTGACAGTCATCCTTCAACATAGAACATTCTTCTTGTACTAGAAAGAAATAAGCTGACAGTCAAGAGGATATTTTAGGTTAGATTTTCCTATTCCAGAATGGCCTGTACAAAAATTTGTGAGATTAAGTGATACTTTTTTTTTTAACTCACAATAGAAAAGCAACTCTAAGTTTGAGATATTATTGTTGGTTCTAAGAACAAGTATCATTTTCTTTTCACTGATATCTACAACATTTAAAAAAAAAAAGGATTTTCTTTCTTGAAAGCCCTTTGATGCTAAGAACAGAAAATTATGTCTTGTATCCAGGAAGATAATGTTTTATTTCATTAAAATGAAAAGGAAAATAGGAGGAGAGGGTTTCAATGTAATTCTTTAAGGGACAAAGTAAAAGATTCATGTAGGAAAAGTAAAATCCTGGCTCTGCCATTTTTCACTCTTCAAATGCTGTGAAAGGTTTTGGCCCTTTTGGGTATTCATGGAGACCTCCTGGGGTTCATGTGGAGTTCAAGACCTATACCCTGTTACTTACATTTTCAGCCTTAAACCTGCTGGCTGCCGCAAGAGGGGACTGAAAGAAAGGATGTCCCATTCAGCACAGATTCTTCCAGGTATAACAGGAAACAGGAGCACAGCATCCCACAGCAGTTAATGAGAGAATGACTGCTGCTAGGTCCCAGAGGAGTAGCAAGGAGCAGGCCGGGCTCGCACTACGCCTGGACATCTTCCATTCCAGATTGGCTAAAAGACTCATTTTCCACTTAAGTTTTTCTCCCCCCACCTCCCAGCACCACAGCAGGCATTTGCACTTTAAATTTAGTGTAACAAAGCAGAAAGAATTTTGTAATCATTAGAAAGAAATTTTGAGTTGAGCTTTTATTCTATTTTCTTTTGCTCTTAAAACCAAAATTCTACCCAACTTGTCAATTCCAAGGAGGAAGACAACTAATCCTTCTAACAGAAATCATCAGGATTTCTTAAGCATAAAAATGAATAAAAGAGGGGGGAAAGGATTTCTGCATGAAAGTTAATTTTATGATATTGCAGCATAAATTGTGACCTGGCAGTTCCCTCTGCAGTTTAATAGAACTGGCAGCAGGCACCACGACTTAAGCAGACTCTGTATAATGAGAAGCAAAGACAAATCGGTGTGAAGGACAGGGAGAAGGACATTACCGCTTCCATCCTGGAAGATTAAAAATAGTAAAATATTGCAACCAGAATTTATCTAAAGGGAGATGCTATCTGAGAAAGAAAGAAAGAAAAAAGATTTTAAGAGACGGCCATAGCCCAGTGTATGATGAGCGGAGCCAGAGAGCCTGGTGCTGGGGTGCTGGCATTTGAAAGAAGTCAGGCGGCCTGTGAGGGTTGACCAGTTCTCCTTCTAAAGACCTGGTGGCAGGTAACTTTTTACATTATAATTTTGAAGTGGGACAATTTTCTAAAGCATAATTAGAGTGAAATGAACATGTTACTCCTTTTGCACTATTAAATGCAGGCAAGAGATGTGGGTCTACTAAATAGATGAGAGGATTTATTGTTAGAGGACAAGAGCTAGCCTGGGCTGACAATCAGACAGGTGACTCTCTCAAAGGGCGCTGTCCAGAGGAGGTGGACAGACGCTGTCCAGGTTTGCGTGGCTGCATGTGTAATGGGCCTGCTCTGAGCTCTGTATCCACAGGAGCAATATCAGAGCAATTTCCAAAATTACACAGGGCATGCAGCTTCTAAATCTCCTAGCAGAACAGCCATATTATCCCGAGGACTTGCAATAACAGGAATTATATGCAATTTTCTGACAATGACTCCATTAATGTGAGTCACTGCTGCAATACAATTTGTTAAACATTGCTGGATTCCTAAATCTTACAGTCTATCACTCTGAAATCCATCATTAACATTGCTACCATCATCACAATGATTGTCACCGTCACAGTTGTTGTCATCTTCATCGCCTTCATCATCATCATCTGAATAGCTAGGGAACTATTTGAATTTACCAATATTACCTTTTCTTGATTTCACTAAATGTCAAATGAAAAAAAAAAAAAAACATGTCTTTATCTGTTCAAGTATACGTTTTGTGGCTGATGTGTTTTATTCCTTCTTTGGGAAACTAGGACCTCAAATTAATTAAATTTAGGCCAGGTATACTTAGCTTTAAATTGCCTTTTATATAAAGAGAAACTGCCTTGGCAATTAGGTGTTCAAATGAGTGCCTGTAAATATCCATTATTGTACATTCTAACACACCTGGACAGAGAATAGAACCTACAGCTCATGGTCTATCTGATTTACTAATTGAGAGCAGCAACTGCACCTTGTGTTTTGAACCTGAATTAATTAACCAAAACAGATTAAATTGTCTTTGAGCTATTCAAGGGAGTGACACCACAGGCAGAATTGAATGAGGAAAGGACTATTTAACTTTTTTAAATCACAAAGGTCAGCCTTTTTAATGTAGCAGATCATTAGAAAGTCTTCAAAGGTGAAAGGAAACTAGCAAAACAATCTTAGCTTCCCACAGGAATATGTAACCTGCTTTTCCTTACACCAGCTTTTCTTCTGGTGGTAAGAGTTTCTCCCAGGACACATACCTTTGCCCAAAGAATTACATTTACCTACCAGACTTGCTCAATCAACAGAATTTTTTGTTCTGTACATGAAACTACCTTCTGAGATATTCCCCCTCATTATCCCTGAAGCCACCGCCATATCCTGATTCTTGCACATTCCTGGATTACTGTGTTTGCAGCCTAAGTAGCCACACTGCCTCTACTTCCTCCTCCTTCCAGTTCAAGGTGAAGAGTAAACCAGACTAATACGTCTAAAGTATTTTCACCTCATTATCCTCATGCTCAAGAAGATTCCATCGTTTCCTCATTGCCTAGTGAACACAATTATAAATTCTTTCTCTAGATACTAGTGGTGGCTGGAAGCTGGGTTCCAACTCGCACAGTTCCAGTAGGTCCCATCCCAGAATATTCCGTTCCATGGGAACCTGGACATGCTTGCGGTGCTCACATTAGACCAGGCCCTGCCCATCTGGTCACTGTTGATCTCTACCTCTTCCCCTCCATATCTGGCTATCCTCCAACAATTAAAACACATATAGAGACAGAGATAAAAGAGAGAGGGACAGGGGAAGGAAGCAGAGAAGCTGTTTCTTTCTCAGGAGTTGTCTGATGCTTTTTTATTTTAATCACCAGATTGCCTCCTGATCATTAACTCAATGAGAGAGGGTTAGCTCCTCACAGAAATGTATTCGGAAACTTAAGTTATTATAAAATTGGGTCTTCAAATTTTTCTTTTTGATAATCAGTTTGAGAAATGGCCCCTTAAGAATTAACTCTGGGTATTTTATAAAATTCCATAGAAGACACTAGCCTCTATGTTCTTCCATAACATTGATATATATATTTTTAGAAATCTATCATAATAAATGTATTGCCTAATTTTTAAGTCTTTTTTAATGTCACTCTCTTTTATTATTTAATATATTAAATTTGTTTTTATGCCTCAATGGACAGAGAGTTTAGCCCAAATTTTATTCTCGTTTCCAGGCACTTCTGTTAACTCAGTTTTTGAAACGATTATCTGCAAAACGCAACTCATTTCTTTTATTACTAGCTCTTCCTATTATGCCCTCTTTTTTACATTTTGCATTATGCGTGCACCTCAGTAGCCATTTTCGGTCCTTTAAATTAAAAAAAAAATCCTCATGATAATGTTATTATTTTGTTTTGTTTTGTTTTTTTCTTTGTGACTGCAGGGCAATTTGGTTGTGGTTATTTCTCTTGAAGAACCTAGATCAGGCTTACTGAAAAACAGTTAAAACAATAGGAGCTTCTTCATGGTAACAAATGCTCGGGTCCCTCAGCCCTCCTATGTCCTCAGGACTTTGCCTCTTTGGTTAGCCCTCTTTCTCCTGCATCCGCAGCCTGTCTCCAATCTTTCTTGAACCTCTTCCACCAGCACACAAACGATCACTACTATCTCCCCATTCCTCCCAATAAAGACAAATAAAACACTCCTACTAGACATTAGCCCCCATCTAGCGACTACCCGGTTTTTCTCAGTTTCCTTTCATGGCCATAATGGCTTTGGGTCCTGTTCTTCATTGTCAGCACTATCAGCATGCCCACTTTTGGTTTCTCCCACATCACTGCTGAAATTGTCTCATGAATGACTTCCACATTAAAGAAATTCTTCCCTATGTCCATCTTATTCAGCATCTCAACATTTGATCTCCTCTTGAATGATGCATTTTTCTTGGTTCTTTTGACAAAAGCATCTTCTGGTTTCCCTGAGAACTTACTGCACCATCCTTATGAGCCTCTTCCGTGGGCTCCTTCTGCTCTGTCTCCCAGGGTGGGGTTTCTTGGATTTCAGTCCTGGATGCTCTTATCTTCACTCTCTTATAGACTTATAGTCTGAGATGAAGATACAAATTCAACTGCCTTCTATTTATTTTACACATATTTAACTACCTTCTATTTATTAATTTATTTTTAAATTATAATTTTATGGGTCCGCAAGATATTTTGATATAGGCATACGATGCATAATTATTACATCAGAGTAAATGAAGTAATAATTATCCATCACCTCAAGCATCGATCATTTCTTTGTTATGAACATTTCAGTTTACTCTTTTATTTTTAAATATACAATAAATTTTTGTTGACTGTAATTGCTCTGTCGTGCTATTAAGTACTAGATTGTATTCAGTCTATCTAACTATATTTTTGTACCCATTAATCATCCCTTAATTACCTTTAGATTCTTTCCTCCTAATTGTGTGGTAGATATCTCAAAGTCAGCCTTTCCACAATAAATAAACCCACTGATTACTGAAACTCTCAGTAGTGATCTCTCTACCATTTTATTCATTTCAACCAACAGTGCCCACTTTTAACTAGATACTAAAGTCATTAGACTAGGAGTCTGGGTTGGTCCCTCTTTTTCTCTCCCTACCCGCATTTCGTCAATAAATCCTATTAACTACCTTTAAAATACATCTTGAATCTGCTTACTGCTGTGTATTTTAAAAGCCAGTTGTTTAACATTAGCACACGATGCAGGTGATTTATCTTTTCTTCTCTATACCTAGCTGCACACTAGGTCATCTCTTGGATGGAATAGAACTAGTTTCCTGTTTTCTTGTATTTTTAAGTTCTGAGGTACATGTGCAGGATGTGCAGGTTTGTTACACAGGTAAATGTGTGTCACGGTTGTTTGCTGCACCTATCAACCCCTCACCTAGGTATTAAGCCCAGCATGCATTAGCTATTTTTCCTGATGCTCTCCCACCACTGCCCCTGACAGGCCCCAGTGTGTGTTGTTCCCCTCCCTGTGTCCATGTTTTCTGTTCTTGCATTAGTTTGCTGAGAATAATGTCTTCCAACTCCATGCATGTTTCTGCAAAGGATATGATCTCATTCTTTATTATGGTTGCATAGTATTCCATGGTGTATATGTATCACATTTTCTTTATCCAGTATATCATTGATGGGCATTTGGGTTAATTCCACGTCTTTCTTATTGTGAATAGTGCTGTAATGAACATATCCATACATGTATCTTTGTAACAGAATGGTTTATATTTCTTTGGATATATACAAAGTAATGGAATTGCTAGGTCAAATGATAGTATTTCTGGGTCTAAGTCTTTGAGGAATCACCACATTGTGTTGCACAATCGTTGAACTAATTTACATTTCCAGCAACAATGTAAAAGCGTTCCTATTTCTGGACAGCCTTGTCAGCATCTGTTGTTTCTTGACTTTTTAATAATCACCATTCTGACTGGCATGAAATAGTATCTCATTGTGATTTTGATTTGCATTTCTCTAATGCTCCTCAGTGACATTGACCTTTTTTTCATGTTTCCTGGCTGCATAAATGTATTCTTTTGAGAAATGTCTGTTAGTGTCTTTTGCCACTTTTTAATGGGGTTGTTTTTTTTTTCTTATAAATTTGTTTAGGTTCCTTATAAACTCTTGATATTAGACCTTTGTTAGATGGCGAGATTGTAATTTTTTTCCCCATTCTGTAGGTTGTCTGTTCACTCTGGTCATAGTTTCTTTTGCTTGCAGGTTTTTAGTTTAATTAGATCTCATTCATCAAGTTTTACTTTTGTTGCAATTGCTTTTAACATCTTCATCATAAAATCTTTGCCTCCACCTATGTCCTGAATGGTATTGGCAAAATTTTCTTCTAGGGTTTTTATAGTTTGGGGTTTTATATTTAAATCTTTAATCAATCTTGAGTTGATTTTTGTATAAGGTATAAAGAAGGGGTCCAGTTTTAATTTTCTGCATATGGCTAGCCAGTTCTTCTATCATCATTTTTTAAATAGGGAATACTTTCCCCATTGCTTGTTTTTGTCAGGTTTGTCAAAGGTCAGATGGTTGTAGATTTGTGGTCTTATCTCTGACTTCTCTGTTCTGTTCCATTGGTTGATGTGTCTGTTTCTATGCCAGCACAATGCTGTTTTGGTTACTGTAGTTTGAAGTCAGGTAACATGATACCTCCAGTTTAGCACTGTCCTGGATATCTGTGCTCTTTTTGGTTCTATATAAATTTTAAAATAGTTTTTTCTCATTCTGTGAAGAATGCCAATGGTTGTTCAATGGGAATAGCACTGAATCTATGAATTACTTTGAGCAGTATGGCCATTTTCATGATATTGATTCTTCCTACTCATGAGCATGGAATGTTTTTTTCATTTGTTCGTGTCCTCTATGGTTTCCTTAAGAAGAGGCTTGTAGTTCTTCTTGAAGAGGTCCTTCACTTTCCTTGTTGGCTATATTCCTAGGTATTTGTTCTATTTGTATCAATTTTGAATAGAAATTTATTCATGATTTGGCTCTCTGTTGTCTGTTGCTGGTGTTTAGGAATGCTTATAATTTTTGCACATTGATTTTTATCCTGAGACATTGATGAAGTTGCTTACTAGCTTAAGAAGCTTTTGGGCTGAGACAATGGGGTTTTCTAGATATAGGATCATGTCATCTGCAAACAAAGACAATTTGACTCCTCTCTTCCTATTTGAATACTTTTTATTTCTTTCTCTTTCCTGATTGCCCTGGCCAGAACTTCCAATAATATGTGGAATAGGAGCAGTGAGAGAGGACATCTTTGTCTTGTGCCACTTTTCAAGGGGAATGCTTCCAGCTTTTGCCCATTCAGTATGATACTAGCTGTGGGTTTGGCATAAATGGCTCTTATAATTCTGAGGCATGTTCCTTCAATACCTAGTTTATTGAGTTTTTAACATGAAAAGGTGTTACATTTTATCAAAGGCCTTTTTTTCATCTATTGAGATAATCACGTTATTTTCACCTTTAGTTCTGTTTATGTGATGAATTACATCTATTGATTTGCATATGTTGAACCAGTTTTTCATCCTGAGGATGAAGCTGATTTGATGTGGTGGATAAGCTTTTTGATGTGCTGCTGGATTCAGCTTGTCAGTATTTTATTGAGCATTTTTGCATCAATTTTCGTCAAGAATATTGGCCAGAAGTTTTCTTTTTTTGTTGTATATCTGCCAGGTTTTGGTATCAAGATGATACTGGCCTCATAAAATGAGTTAGGGGGAAGCCTCCATTTTTTAATTGTCTGGAATTGCTTCAAAAGAAATGGTACCAGCTCCTCTTGATACCTCTGGTAGAATTCAGCTGTAAATCCACCCGGTCTTGGGCTTTATTTTAGTTGGTAGTCTATTTATTATTGCCTCAATTTCAGAACTCATTATTAGTCTATTCAGGGATTCAACTTCAAAACTTCATCTATTTTGCCTAGATTTTCTAGTGAATTTGCATAGAAGTGTGCACAGTATTCTCTGATGGTTGTTTGTATTTCTGTAGGGTCAGTGGTGATATCCCCTTTATTATTTCTTATTGTGTTTTTTCTCTCCTTTCTTCTTTATTAGTCTATCTAGTAGTCTATTTTATTACTTTTTCCAAAAAAACAGCTCCTGGATTTGTTGATTTTTTGAATGTTTCTTTGTGTTTGTGTGTGTCTATCTCCTTCAATTCCACTCTGATCTTAGCTATTTCTTGTCTTCTGCTAGCTTTGGGGTTTGTTTGCTTCTGGTTTTCTAGTTCTTTTAATTGTGATGTTAGGATGTCAATTTGAAATCTTTCTAACTTTTGGATATTGGCATTTAGTGCTATAAATTTCCCTGTTAGCACTGTTTTAGCTGCATTCCTGAAATTCTGGCACATTGTCCCTTTGATCTCAGTCTCAAAGAACTTCTTGAATTCTGCCTTAATTTCATTATTTACCCAGGAGTCATTCAAGATCAGGTTGTTCAATTTCCATGTAGTCATGTGGTTTTGAGTGAGTTTCTTAATCTTGAGTTCTAATTTGTTTGCATTGTGGCCTGAGATTATTTGTTATGATTTCAGTTCTTTTGCGTTTGCTGAAAGTGTTTTGCTTCCAATCATGTGATAAATTTTAGAGTAAGTGCCATGTGGCACCAAGAAGAATGTATATTCTGTTGTTTCTGGGTGAAGAATAATGTAAATGTCTATCAGGTCCACTTGATCCAGAGCTGAGTTCGAGTCTTAAATATCTTTGTTAATATTCTGTCTTGATGATCTATCTAATATTGAAATTGGGGTGTTAAAGTCTCCCACAATTATTGTGTCGGAGACTGAGCCTCTTTGTAGATCTCTTAAAAACTTTTTTATGAATCTGGGTGCTCCTGTATTGGAGTATATTGGTGCATATATATTTTGGATAGTTAGGTCTTCTTGTTGAATTGAACCCTTTACCATTATGTAGTGCCCTTCTTTGTCTTTTTAAATCTTTGTTGGTTTGAAGTCTGTTTTATTAGAAACTTAAGATTGCAACATGTGCTTTATTCTGCTTTCCATTTGCTTGGTAAATTTTCCTCCATCCTTTTATTTTGAACCTGCATGTCTTTGCATGTGAGGTGGGTCTCTTGAATACATTACATTAGGTCTTGACTATCCAGTTTGCAATTCTGTGACTTTTAAGTGGGGTATTTAGCCTATTTACATTTAAGGTTAATATTGTTATTTATGAATTTGGTCCTGCCATCATGATGCTAGAGGGTTATTTTGCTGACTTGTTAATGTAGTTGCTTCATAGTGTCATTGGTATGTACGGCAGTGTGTTTTGTAGTTGCTGGTAATGGTTTTGCCTTTCCATATTTAGGGCTTCCTTCAGGAGATCTTGCAATGCAGGCCTGAAGGTAATGAATTCACTCAATGTCTGCTTGTCTGTAAAAGGATTGTATTTCTCCTTCGCTTATGTAGCTTAGTAAGGCCAGATATAGAATTCTGATTTAGAAATTCTTTAAGAATGTTGAATATTGGCTTCCAGTCTCTTTTGGGTTGTAGGGTTTCCTTTGAGAGGGCTGCTGTTAGTCTGATGGGCTTCCCTTTGTAGGTGACCTGGGTTTTCTCTCTGGCTGTCCTTAACATTTTTTCCTTCATTTCAGCCTTGAGGAACCTGATGATTATGGGTTACGTGTTGACCTTCTCATGGAGTATCTTACTGGAGTTCTCTGGATTTTCTGAATTTGAATGTTGGCCTGTCTCACTAGGTTGGGAAAGTTCTTCTGGATGATATCCTGAAGTATGTTTTCCAACTTGGTTCCATTCTCCCTATCTCTTTCAGATACACCAATCAGTCACAGGTTCAGTCTTTTTACATAATCCCATATTTCTCATAGATTTTGTTTATTCCTATTCATTATTTTTTCTCTAATCTTGTCTGCCTATCTTGTTTCATCAAGACAACTTTCAATCTTTGAGACTCTTTCCTCTGCTTGGTCTATTTGGCTTTTGATACTTGTGGTTGCATTGTGAAATTATCATGTTGTATTTTTCAGCTCTATCAGGTCATTTATGTTTCTCTCTAAACTGGTTATTCTGATTAATGGCTCCTGTAATGTTTTATTATGTTTCTTAGCTTCCTTGCATTGGGTTAGAACACACTCCTTTAGCTCCGTGAAGTTTGCTATTAACCCCCTTTTGAAGCCTACTTCTGTCAATTCATCTATCTCAGCCTCAGCCCAGTTCTGTACCCTTCCTGGAAAAGTGCTGCAATCATTTGGAGGAGAAGTGCTCTGACTTTTTGAGTTTCGAGCATTTTCTCCATTGATTCTTTCTCATCTTCATAAGCTTATCTACCTTCAATCTTTGAGGCTGACAAAATTTGGATGGGGTTTCGGTAGGGTCTTTTGGTTAGTGTTGTTGTTGCATTCTCTTTGTTTTTCTTTTAAAAAGAAAAGCCTCAAGCCTCTCTTTCCATAGGACTGCTGCTGTTTTCTGGGGGTCTACTCCAGACTCTACTCACCAGGGTCCCTGCCACACATGAAGCTGTCACCAGTAGAGGCTGCAGAACAGAAAAGATGGCTGTCTACTCCTTCTTCTGGGAGCTCCATCCCAGAGGGGCACCATCCTGATCCTTATTCTTAGTGTACAATCTTCTCATGTCAATTATTGCTCCCCCTTATCCATTGGTTTTCTTTTCATAGAACTCTGTGTTTAATTTCTTAAAAAAAAAGATATGACTTTATATCTGTCTGAAATTCTGCAGTGGTTTACTACTGTACCTAAAATAAAACAAAATGCTTTTTTGTACTCTACAAGGTAATGATCTGACCAATACCTTTGGCTTCAACCTCAGTCAACACCAATCTCCATCTTGCTCTAATAGATAAGAAGTCATTCTTTCAGTATTTAAAATATATCTTACCTTTTCTTATTGAAAGTTAAAAAAATTATTTATAAATATTATGTAATCTGCATTTATCCTTACTCTTTATACTGTTCACACGATGGATCTTTCTTACCCTTTAGATTCACCTTAAATGTCACTTCACCCACAATGCCTTCCATGATTGTGCTATATAAACTGCATTTCACTTTTTATTTCTAGCCACAGTCTCTTTTTTCTCTCTTTCATGCCAAGTTTTTCAATGTGTATTACTTTTGGCTTTTCTGCATTTTATCTGTCTCCCTGAATTTAATGTGAGCTCCAAGAGGGCAGAGACATTGTCTAGCTTGTACCTCCTTGATTGCACCACAAATTCTCTACTAGTATCATTAAGTAAATTGATGAGTCGACTACATAAATAAATTAAAAATAAAGTTTCTTCATCGTGATATTGCAACTCACATGTCTACACTTCACTTTGCTGAGGGAAACTGTGGTTAAGACTTGGCTGTGTGTCTTTTCCTATATTTTCATTTGAATCATTAGTTTAATAGTAATGCTTTCATGCAATGTTTGATTCCCCCTTTCTACTAATCTGTATCTTATTTATCATTCCATAATTATTTCCATTTTCAACGCCCCCCGAAGGCATTTTGTTTTACCCCCATCCACTGGCATCTTTCTTGTCTTGGAATTTTCATCCCTTGATAAGCATATCACCTACTTTCTCAATGAACAAATGACAGGCAGCTACTAATCACCTATGTGCACACAGTCCCACTGAACATATGACAGGCAGCTACTGATCACCTATGTGCACACAGTCCTGTGTGAGCAATTTGACTACATTATTTTTATGGCTTCCTCAAAAACGCTAAGACCTATTCCTTATCTTACAGATGTAAAAATTGAGAACTTTTGTAATCAGAAGGCTCATACACAGCTGGTAGTAACATAGAAACAGTATTAGCACTTTGGAAAACAGTTTGATAGTTTTCTTAAAAAATTAAACATATACCTATCATGTAATCCAGCCACTCTATACCTATTTACCCGAAATATATAAAAATATGTGTTGACACAAAGATTTGATATAAATTTTCATAGCAACTTTATTTGTAATAACCCCAAACTGGAAATAATTCAAATGGTCATCAATAGGTTTACTATCTTAGTAAGTTTGGGCTGCTATAACAAAATGATCTTAGACTGGGCAATTTACAAATGATAGAAATGTATTGCTCACATTTCTGGAAGCTGGGAAGTCCAAGATCAAGGCACCACAGATTCAATGCCTGTGAGAGCTTTGTCCTGACAGATAGTCCCTTCATCATGTCCTCACATGGCAGAAGAGACTAAAAAAGCTATCTTCAGCCTCATTTATAAGCCCACTAATCCCATTTATGAAAGCTTTGTTCTTATGAAATAATCACCTTCCCGATGCCCCATGTCCCAATACCACTGCACTAGGGATTAAATTTCAACTTATGGATTTTTAGGGGATATATTCAGGCCATACCATTTCATCTCCATTTCTCCCCATAAAATTCATGTCCTTCTCACATGCAAAATGCATTAATTCTATCCCAATAGCCCCAAAAATCTTAACTCATTCCAATAACAACTCAAATATTTCAAGTCCAATAGTTTCATCTAAAAGCCATCTAAACTGAATGTTGGTGAAACTCAAGTTGGCACTCATCTGGAGGTAAATTCTCTTCTAACTCTGACAGTTAAATAAACCAAGTGACATGCTTCCAAAATACAATAGAGGCAGAGGCATAGGATAGACATTCCCACTCTAAAAGGGAGAAATAGGAAAGAAGAAAGGGTAATGAGTTCTACGTAAGCCCAAAGCTCAATAGGGCAAATAACATTCAACCAACAAGCTTGAGAATAATTGTATTTGATTCCATTTTATACCTGGGGTGACGGTTGGGTCCCTAAGGCTTCAGGCAACCCCACCTTCATGGGTGCAGCCCTTGCAGCTCTCAGGGATTGGAGTGCAGTACCTGTGGCTCTCAGGTACTACAGTTGCCTGCTAGTGGCTCCAATGGGCTGGAGTCTCAGGAGATGGCCTCAACCCAATGGCTCCATTTATGGATATACAAAATGAGCTCTATCCATAAAATGGGACTCTACTCAGCAATAAAAAAGAATAAAACATGAATACACACAGTTACATTGATGGAACTAAAAAACCATGCTAATTAAAAGAAATCTGATGCAAAAAAATAAGTACTATAAGACTCTATTAAAATTGTCCAAAATGAAATTTAATCTATGGTTATTAAAAGTAGAATGATGGTTGCATGGAACCAGGGGCGGAGGAGATGGTAAATTAAAAAGGGGCCCAAGGAAAATTTTGGATAGCAATGGGAATGTTTTGGTGTGACACTGGTTTCACTGGGTGTATATTACACTGTTTTTTTGTATGTATGGATCTGCCAGAACTCATCAAATTTTAACCTGTAATAGGTGCAGTATATTCTAAATAAATCATATGCCAATAAAGTTGTTGAAAAGAAAGCTGAAACTTTAAAAGTCTGAGTATATTGATTAAGCTTTCATAGCTTCAGAACAGACTTAGAACCACAAATCTTATATTCTTGGCTACTTTAAAGTGCTACATTGAAATTATTGATTATTAAATGATATCGTGATAATTTTTCTTTGACATTTTCCATAACTAATTGACATAAGAAGATCTAAGTTAAACTGCAAACTTTTTCAAATAATGTGAACATGAATCGTATTCATATCCCAAGAGCAACATACATCATGTCAGATTCCTAATATGTATATGTGTGTATATGCACATTTGATATGGATAAGCTAATTGATTACTTACCTATAGACTTAACTAATTTTTTCATGAGTGTGGCTATTATATTTTTCAAATATGGTTGGAATAATATCTTCCATTCCACCTGTGACCTCTATTAAGACTTCACATAATTTCCTTTCTCTGTATTCTGGGTGGGTTTGCAACAATTTCCACCAAGAATCCCAGTGGAACTTCCAAGGCTTCATGATCCAATGGAACTTCCAAGGCTTCATCATAAGAGAACGTGCAGCTTCTTCCTTGTCTCCTGAAATACTCACACTTGGAGTTTCAGGCTGACCTGTAAGAAGTTCATCGGCACTGAGGCTGCTATGCTGTGAAGAAGGCAAGCAATATGGAAGGGCCACATGAAAGCACACTGGCTGGAATTCTCATTATTCACTTCATAAGGCACCAATCAGCCTACAGATGATTTAGTCACAGGTGTAAGTGACACTTATCATTGTATCTTTCTATCTGACACCCTAGACAAGTTGGGGCAGAGATCAACTATTCTTGCTGAGCCATGTACTAATTTCTGTCTGTTATGGACTGAATGTTTGTCCTCCCAAGATTTATATGTTGAAATTATATGGAGTATATATATGTAAAGCATTAGGAAGTGGGGCATTTGGATGGTAATTGTTCATGAAAGTGGAGCCTTCTTATGAGATTAGTGACCCTATAAGAGAGAAACAAGCATTTGGCTCCTCCCTCTTGTCTGTGCCTTTTGGAAGATGCAATGAGAAGATGATCATTTGCAAACCAGAAAGTAGGCCCTCATCAGACACCGCATGTACTAGTTCCCAGCTTCCAGAGCCATGAGAAATTATTTTCCGTCATTTAAGCTACTGAGTCTATGGTATTCTGTTATAGCAACCCAAACTGAATAAAACACTATCCAACCAAATCTGTGATCATAAAAAAAATAATCAGTTTAAGCTACCAAGTTTATTATTATAGAATATTACTAACTGGAAGATGAATTTTGTCCTCCAAGTGGGATTCTGCTGTTGTAAAAATCTTAAAGGCTTACGGTATTGCCTGCAGATCTGGACAGCTGGTATAAGCTGGAAGCCCTTTAATATCAGTTAGGTAGATCAGTAGGTGAATTAAAACAAAAAGAGATTTGAAGAGATTATTCATAGTCTGGAAGGGCCTCAGGTAGGCTGTTGGTTAAGGCTGTAAGGACAGAGAGGAAATTGTTATTCGAGAGTGGAAAATAAAATGACCCTTGTTCTGCAGTAAAAGAAATTTTAATAACACCGTCATATTATGTGCTGATGTGAAAAAATATATTATTTACCTAATTAACTGATGGATCTGGCTAAGGAAAATTTCAGGCAGATTTTAAAAGTACCCTTTGATTTCTTTTATCTGTATATAAGGAGATACGGTGAGAGAAGAGTGAGTGAAAATAAAAACAAAAAACTATTTGTATTTTCAAGCAGAGGTTCAAGAAAATATAAAGGAGCCAGGACTTGCTGGGTTCAAAACAAAATCGTTTCTCACTCCCTGTCTCTTTCAGCAAAAACTTTTTTCAAAGTAAAAATGCATTCTAGAGAAAAATAAAATCCAGCATACTATCAGAAATACTTCTTAGGATAAAGATGAAGCCAAAGGTATAACTTTAAAACTTTCTCTGAAAACCTCAGAAAAATTTAAGGAGATGCTTCATAAGCCTTTCAAATAAACAAACAGCCTTCCAAGGATCTTAAGGGCATCTCTTGCTTCACCTCCCTGTGAAATGATAGGTTTTCAAGAGATCTTAAATACATTTTTATGACAGCAATCTCGTAGGAAGCCCAAGGTAAGAGAATGGCTGATCTTCAAGAGAGTTGGGGACATGCTTATTATTTGATGAATCCATAAATTGAAACATAGAACATCCACAATGTTTTTAATGGCATTTTATCAGTTTGGAGCAAAAGAGATAATGACAGTACAAAATGTGAAGTGGACTTTCAAAACACCCTCCTCTCTCACGTTTTGCAAGCGGGAAGCAGGCATGGAAGTCTACTTAATTGCAAACACAGGCCATTTCTTCTGAAGAAAGTAGCTTGACCCAGAGGACAAAACAAGAGTCCTCAGAGGGTGTAACAAAAATTTAAGATATAGAACCAAGAGCTAGAGCCATATCTTTGTGACAGTGAGACTGTACCTGAATCACGGAACAGGTAACATGTGCCCAGTTGAATTTCAGAACTGCTTTGAACAGGTGATTCTTATGTGCCTCCCATAGAGTACCTGTAGCAATTATCTAGGCCTGTCCCACTGTTGTATTTTAAATGAGAAACAGAATAATTGTTCTTTTTAGTCCACATTCTTCAAATTGAGAGATATAATGCTAAAAGTGCCATACCCCAGAAAGCTTATTCTATTTAGACTTCATTTAAATGACAAGATCCTGGAGTTAGAGTAAATATCGAAATAGGATGAGACTTGGGTCTTGAAGGAAGGCTGTCAAAGATAAACACATCCAGACATTTGTTGAAGTAGTTCAACAATTTTACTCAGTAACTACTGACAGTAGGGGAAAGAGCTGAGGTCCATTCTGATTTGTGCTGAGGCTGCCATGTGTTTTGAAGGGATAATGAGGAGATATTGGAGAAGAGGCAAATGGGAACTCAGGAAAAAATTATAAAGAGTTGGTCAGTGTAAATATAACCTGTGTCTATTATCTGGCACTCACTATCCAAATTAGAATTTCATCCTCCCACAGAGGATGAAACTGAGACAGAAACCTTATCCTGACAATTGCATTCCAAAGCAATGGCTTTCAGGTGCTTTAGAAAGACATTCTGGAGTTGTAGGAGCTACTTACATATATCAAAGAGGCTGAGAAGAGATCCACAAGTATAAACTCTTTTAAATAAATGCTCTAAGAAAGGGAGATCAGGGGCCTTCTGTCAGGATCTGGCTTGAACAAACTTTTTGTTCTTCCTGGGTTGAACATTCTCAGGCAGAGTGTGTAATGATGGGCTGGAGTCACCCTAGGAACACAGGACCTTATACTGGTAGAAGTCATGCTGGGGTTTGATCCTCTCTTAGTTCATAGATTTGGATGGTATATTAGTCCATTCTCACACTGCTATAAGAACATACCTGAGACTGGGTAATTTATAAAGGAAAGAGTGTTAATTGACTCACAGTTCAACAAGGCTGAGGAAGCCCTCAGGGAACTTATACAATCATGGCAGAAGGGGAAGCAAACATTCTTCACATGGTGTCATAAGAAAGAAGTGCAGAGTGAAAGGGGAAATATCCCCTTATAAAACCATTAGATCTCATGAGAACTCACTCACTATCATGAGAACAGCATGGGGGGACCGAGCCCATGATATAATTACCTCCCATAAGGTCCCTCCTGCAACACATGGGAATTACAATGGAATTGTTGTTTATTCCATTTCCCCATCTCTGCACTCTTGTCAAGGCTTCATTTATCTTGTAGCATCTACTATGGTTTAAATCTACATTTACAGAGCCAATCCTTGTTCTCTGGACACTCATCCACCTTCAAGCACCATTGGAACTTACTGGGCCTATGTTTAAAAGTAGGATGTTTGTCTGTCCTCCCCTCCCCATTTTTACTACTAGAGTAATCTCTAGTAAGTGGAAGTATTTCCAACTCATAGCCATTACCTTCAAACAGCAAGAAGCAATGCAAATAATATAGAAAATTAGATGTGATTGGTTTACTTCAAATATATAAATGCTTATTTCCTTTAGGAACAAAATGCTAATATGAACATTTAAGAGTATATCAAGTTAGTATAAGAGAATAGCCACTTGGGAAGATAAAACTGGAGATGGAGATGAGTTAGACTAAGAGAACATTTAACGAACCACAAGTAATGTTTTCAGTATAAATGATCTCAGTTTTTGCAAAACCTTTGAAAATATAAAAACTGATAAGAGTGAAATTGCATTAGTCAAGCAGAATGCCATATGCATTCTGATTCTTTTTCTGTCTCTTACACACACACACACACACACACACAGGCAAACACAGCACACATACACATACAGTAACAAGATTACAGAATAATTATTTTCTTTACTTTTTAGAATTTAAATAAATGAATCCCTTTAACTGGTCAGGAGAGTGCAGATTGTCAGATAAAGAGATAATTAACTCAGATCCTGGAAAGTACTTTTGGTTGATGGTATGGTTTAACAATTGGGTATTTTTTTCATACTTAGTTGTATCATATTTAATTATTGTATTTCTAATTAGTTATTGCTTATCTTACATTTTCTAATTTTTGTATCTTTTTTGCTCACTGTGATACTACTTAATAAAAGTGCTTACCTTATGCACTTTTATTTTTTGGTTTTTATTTTTTTGAAACAACCACAGTCTGCTTTATTAGGCATTCCCTGGTAATGTAACACAGAGTTCTTAAGGAATAATAAACACGAGACTTGTCTTTTACCATAACTCTTTTGCCATTGAGACAGTGGTTACAAAAAAAAAAAAGTACTCTTCTGACTACACACTTTATCAGCTTTAGAACTGAAAGTTCCTCCACTCATGAGTCACAATCACAATTTCAAGGATTAAAAACCATCTATTCTTAAATCCTACACTGTTTTAGAGCATCAAGTCACTGCACTTATTCAGTTCTGAGATGCTGTCGATTTATTTTAGCATTTACACATTTCAAAATTATATGCCTAAAGATGATTTTACTCACCTTTATTTTCAGATTCTCTTTAGCTTATCTTCTCCAAATACAAGTAAAGTTTCCTTTATTAATTTATGAGAAACAAAATAACAAACAAGCAAATAAAAATATCTATAATATTTGAATGGGATGTGCCCAATTTTTAAATATTTCAAATCCAAGATAATAAATAGAAATAACAAATCTAATAGATTAATAATTTACAAACTTAAAAAAGGAAAAGTCCCAATGGCATAACATTTGGTAATATTTAACCGCTATTGACAACAAATATTTATTTATGAAATAATATATTACTTGTATAAAATGACAGAGTCTATCTATGTTAAATTAGGAATCAATTTTGTAATTGTAGGAGAAAACCCTACGTACTCCTTTTGGAAATAGATACAAAAAAATCATTTCTAGTTTTATCATTCTTATTTAATTATTTAAAAAATTTCAATTGTTAGACTAAGACATGGGAAAACTAATGAGAATAAATATTCAAAGAATTCAATAATACAATATAGCAAATTAATATTAAAGAATAAGCTAAAATGTATTGGATCTAGCAAAAATTTAGTATATGAGAAGGTTTAAAGATACATACCCTCAGAGCAATAATTTGCTAGGAAAAAAATAAGAAAACTGATATTTTATTCACATTAGTAACAAAAAATGTAAAATACATAAAAGTAGCCTAAATAAAAGATGGATAAGAACTCCACACATAAAACTGTAAAACAAACTTGCAGGTAAACAATGATCCAAATTACTGGAGCAGTCATGTTATTTAATGTAAAAATGGAGAGTACAATATCTTTGTCTTTTGCCTGAAATCCTTTATGAACTTATGAGACTGAGAACTCTTAAAAATTGCATGTAATTATGATCAGTTCCCTAGTTTTTGTTCTGTTTTCTTTAAGATTTTGCATTATTAACATGTTAAACACCCGGTCTTTTCTCCATGACCTGTTTGTCATTTTCCTTTCTTTATTCTTTCTATTGTTTTTCTGCATTTCTTATTGTACATTTTAATAATTTCAATGATTAATTTTACTTTTGCATATTTTTCATTTGTAAAGATGTATTCATTGCCTTCTCTTATTTAATGCCGAAGCCCTCCTTTGTTTCTCTAAAATAGATTTCAGAGGATCTCTCTTCTTTTTGTATACGGTGTGAAAAATCTTTTCAAGTCAAGTTTAGCTCTGATCATTCTTGAATTGTTACTCCTTTGTGCTACAAAATGTCTTCTTGTTTCCAAATGGATTTGAAGTTTGAATTTGCACAGATATCCTTGGTTATATTCTATTATTTTGTAATGTTTTTGGTTGTTTGTATCAGGTGATGTTGACACTAATATAGTTCTATGTTAGGAGGCTGCTGGTATATTGGAAATCCTTTATTATCTTTCCCAGATTTTCCTTAACCTTATTCTAGCCAAGGTAGCAGCTCAGTTGACAGGTAGTTTAAGCCCACTGCTGAGAATATCAGTCAGGCTAGAGACATAGTACCTACTAATGACAAATTCACCATTATGTTTATCCCAGGATAGTTGGACAATGTGGTACAAACTGAAGATCCTAGCTAAGAAGTTGGTCATAAATAATTCATTAGCTAGGTGTACTTAAAAACTTTATCAAAGTTAAAATTCAGGAATATTTGAATGATAATACTAGCAGAGATAATTCAGTGACAATTGTTTTGTTTAAAAAGATGAAGTCATATAAAAAAGAATAATAGAGAGATAGAATAAGATTAAAACATAAGGTTTAGAGGAGCCTAACAAACTGAGCAGAATGTACAAATAATAGCAAAACACAAAATCAGTTACCAAATCTGATGAATATAAAAATAGAAATCTCAGATATGAAAAACAAATATGGCTTTGAATGCAGGAATGGTGCCAGGAGAGTACTAGCATACCAATTAAGAAAACAATATCTTCCTGGAATGTGATAAAATAAGATACCTAAACCCAAATCATTTTAAAGAAGAGATAAGAGACTGTGATGCTTTCTTATGCATTATCACAGCAAACCCACAATATGATTTCAGGATAATATTTTTTTAAAGGAAATATCCAGTAACTAATGGGTAGTATACAAAAGCCTACCAACAAGGAATCCTAATGAGAACATGACTGTTTAATTTCGTCAAAATCATGATCATTTTTGCCCTAATGGATTACTGTACTCTGCTCAGATGGTTCCTGCAGAAATAGAAGGAAACAGATAAAGAGAAACAAAGTAAGCCTACTTTTGTAGAAACCACGGAATGAACAATGTAAATAAATAAAGTGAGCAAATACATAAGTTAATAAACAGCTCTAAGCTGCCTGTAATTCAGGTACAATGTAGGATGTATCATATTAGATGAAGTTACCTTCAACTTCTTGTAATAAAACTTTTAAAATATGTTTCCTGTCATACCATCATTACCTCAGCTTTCATACCACCATCACTGCTACCACTTTTTGTTCTCTCTAGGATTTTTAATTTTTTTAAATAATCATTGTTCTTATCTCCATGAGGATCTTCAAAGAATGGCTGAGAGAAGAGGAACATCCCCCAAAATGGTAATTATGCCCGTTTGTCCTTAACCTGTGAAAGTATTTTATTATAATCTATGTTACTCACGGATAAACTCGATAGTAAAATGAGTATAGAACAAAAATGCCCTTGGGTTGGGTGGCTGCCTGTCATCTGTAAAATGCAATGTATAGAACTAAAGCTTCTGTGAAATTTGTATGACACAGTTTTAATATTTACTTTTCTCTAGGTTCTTTGCATAGTTGGTTATTAAAATCATTCTTGAATCATTTAATAAGTTGGTTGCTACAAGTGGCACCAATTCCAAATCCTGAGCATCACTTGGAATATCACTGAACAAGTCCTAGCAATGATAAAGTGGGCTACATGTCAAAGGAGGTTAGGTGTCTGATATAGTCTGTAACATGCATGCATTCAACTGATGCTGTGGGACACTTTGTAAAACCTAAAGGAGTATATGAGCAGGGGTGCGGGCAGGGATTACAATGTGCCACCGCTCAAAGCCTCATGGAGAAACGAGATTTTTATCAACATTAACATAGCCCCCACTGCTTTCCAACTATCTCTTCCTCCTTTTTTAAATTCTAACATTACGGGCTTCCACTCCTTTTTAATCTTGACTGAACATGACTTGGAATTTTAATTTTGTTTTGCACAATAGCTTTGGCTTCCAACACAATTCTAATGGCATTCACTTTCAGACCCATTCCTGATTTTTGTGACTTTACTCCATTCATTTAGGTACTATGCTTTTATATTGCTTTTTCTTTCATACATATTTGTTTAGGCTACTGTATCATACTTGGGTGGATGATGTTCTCATTTTTATGTATTTTTTTTCTTCTTTTTCCTCCCAAAATGTGTCCACTAGACACAAACCTTGATTTTAGCAACTTAGTATAAAAAATACATACCCACATACTCATTTTCCAAAACTACTTAATTTAGTGGCACAAGATTAGATTCGATCATTTTGGGAAATAGTTTCAACACTAATGAAGTTCTGTAACTGTAATTGAATGATCGAATTTTTATTTAGTTGATATACATTGCTTGTATTTTACTTTGAATAAGAAAATATTTGCAATGCTTTTAAGGGAGAATATATAAATCAAACACTGATTTTTAACTTATAATTGGTTTGAAGTTTTTAGCAGTTAGTTTCAAAATAACATTGGCTTGGTAGGCCCTTTGTCTGGATTTTATAAATCTTATTATGCTGTTCCATTAAAGAGTTTCGAGTTGGTATATTATGTTCTTTTCCCAGTGTCAATAGATTCACTTTTTCTTTCCTAAAAGGGACAGGGAAGGAGAATGTGAAGGCATTAGGTTCTTAATGGGTGAAAAGGAAACATATTAAGGATTAAAGGGGACATAGAAAACTGATGCTGAGAAAACCGGAAGGAGAGCACATGGAATGGGCTTCCTGTTTATGTGTAAGCCTGGGACACCTTCACATCATCACATCTCAATCCATTCCCTCTCTTGAAAATTCCTCTGCTTCCCTTCTTGGTTTAAACCTCATTATTCTATTTTAATTTTTTTGTTTTTAATTATTGTGGATACATAGAAGTTATACTTATTTATGGGATACATGAGATATTTTGATATAAACTAACAATGCTTAATGGTCAACTCAGGGTAATTGAAATTATTCATCCCTTCAAGCATTTACCATTTCTTTGTGTAAGGAACATATTTCAATTCTGATTTTTTAGTTATTTTGAGATATACAATAAATTAGTTTTAACAATAGTCACTCTATTGTGCTGCCAAACACTAGATTTTATTCCTTCTGTCTAATTACATGTTTGTACCCATTAACCGTATCCTCTTTATCCAACCTCCTTACTTCCCTTTCCAATCTCTGGTAACCATCATTTCACTCTCTAACTCCATGAGTTCAATTATCCTTTAGTTCCCACATATGAATGAGAACATGTGACATTTGGCTTCCTGTGACTGTCCTATTGAACTGAATGTAATGTCCTCCAGTTCTATCCATATTGTTGCAAATGACATTTCATTCTTTTATGGCTTAATAGTACTTCGTTGTAATACATTTCAAAATATACCACATTTTCTTCATCTATTCGGCTGTTGATGCTCACAGGTTGATTCCATGTCTTTGCTACTGTGATTAGTGCTGCAGTAAACGTTAGAGTGCAGATATATTTTGAGATACTGATTTTTTAAAATATATACCCAGCAATGAGATTGCTGGATCATATGCTAGTTTTATTTTTAGTGTTTTTGCAGAACCTTCATACTGTGAAGGTTTTCCATAGTGGTTGTACTAATTTACATTCCCACCAATAGAGTATAAGGGTTCCCCTTTCTCTGTCTCCTCACCAGCAACCATTGTTGCCTGTTTATTTATTTTTATTTTTATTTTTTGAGATAGGGTCTTGCTCTGTTGCCCAGGCTGGAGTGCAGTGATGTGATCATAGCTCACTGCAGCCTTGACCTCCTGAAGTCAAGCAATCCTCACATTTCAGCCTCCTGAGTAGCTGAGACTACAAGTGTGTACTACCATGTCTGGCTAATTAAAAGAATTTTTTGACGTAAAGACAGAGTCTCGCTATGTTGTCCAGGCTGGTCTCATACTCCTGGGATCAAGTGATTCTCCTGCCTCAGCCTCACAAAGTGCTAAGATTAGAGGACTGAGCCACTGTGCCCAGCCTGTTGCCTGTCTTTGTTCTTACAGATCTGGTTTAAATGTGACATCCTATATCAATTCTTCCTTGACTTCCTTTCTCCTCCAAACAGACTCAATCTTTCCTTTGCATGCATTGAATATGATTGGTTGCAGTAAAACATTGCCAGAACTTACTGCCATAGAGATGATGCTGTCTTTTATTCAGCTGTGCATGTTTTTACCTCTCTCATTTAAGGAGGATGGGGAAGGAACTAACACACATTGAGCACTCATTAACTGTCAGGCAACATAATGGCAAACATTGCATATTTCTGTTATACAAGCCTTTAAGTTAGGGACTTGCATTAGATTTTATACCACCCTGCATTTACTTTATAATCATTTGTAAAAATACATTAATTTGAAGATTATTTTCAGTCTATCTTCTCTGCTAAACTCTAAGAGAGCATGCGTTGTGTTTTGCTTACTTTCCTAGTGTCCAGCACTAGGGCTAGTACCTAAAAACTAATCAATAAATAGCTGTTAAGTGAATGAGTGAATCAATAAAAATGTATTTATGCTTATTTTATAAGTGGGGAAACCCAGTCTCAATAAAAGTAAATAATTCAAAGTCACTTAGTGAGTAGGGGCAAACGATGACCAGGCTGACAACTATTGATTCCCATTCCAGTCAAATTTCAACCAGACTTCCTGGAATTTAACAACAAAGGCTGAGGGATAGGCAGAGAGTTCTTGAAACAGATGGAGCGAAGTCAAATACTTGTCATCCATTTAAGTTACATCGGAAACATGTTACTCCATCATTCGTGTTTTTCATTCAGCAAATACTTACTATGCATGCAGCTTCCTACTTTTGTTATACTGACTCTGATTCCATCGGCTACTGTTGACCTTGAAATTAGAACAGGCATCTCTTTAAGTCCCCTGGTTTAGAAACCGTTGATTTCCTCTGGACATTTATTCTCTTGATT
Organism: Callithrix jacchus; assembly: GCF_049354715.1. Lineage (NCBI taxonomy): Eukaryota > Metazoa > Chordata > Mammalia > Primates > Cebidae > Callithrix > Callithrix jacchus. Next base: position 92,652,727 of record NC_133515.1, read on the forward strand.
TTTCATGAAAGGTAATGTTGATTTTCCCTGAATTTCTATGTTAACCAAACACTGCATTTCCATAATTTCCTTAAATGTAGATGTGGTCCTGAGACCAAGTTGTGTAAGATATACATAGAAATGTTACATGAGACTTCTGGGAGGTCCCTTAGAGGGAGATGGTGGGCTGTTCTTTCTTTGTCTGTCTCACTGTGGAAGTGGTCTTGAGCTCTGGCATCCATCTTGGATCCGAGGACAAAGCCCAAAACCTAGTGCACCACTGCAGTCAGTTTAAGTACATACTGCCAACTAGTCCCATCCTGGAGTACTTCTTATCTTCTTTAATTTAAGAGAAAAAGCAGTGCTTTCTTGTGTAAGCCATTGTTTTCTGAGACTGTTTTACTTGCAGCCAAATGTAACCCTAACTTATACCCCTCCTAAGAAAAATAAAGATACCTAAACATTAGCAAGTCTTCTGGAGTCAGGAGACAACAAAAGAGAAATCTCATATGTCAATAAAATAAGCCTTTCAAATGGGCAAGATTAGCTACAAACAAAGTATAGTCCATAAAATAAAAAAAGTCCCAAAAATAAAAATAGCATAGTCATAAAAGTATCAGGCAAAACAAATTTGAAACATGGGACATTTTCATTTCTATTAAACATCATTGATTCCATCTTTCAGTGTAGCATAAATTAGGCATTATGAAAATTACCTCTCAAGTAAATATAGAAAGAGTTAAGAAAAAACAAATTTAAAATATCAAATGGAAAGTACAGTATAGAAAATCCTACTAGGGGATTCTAAGGCAATATGAAATAAAATATTTTTGAAAGTGTTAAAGAGAATGTAACCTTTGATTTCAAAGAAGAATATCATGTAATTATAATTGTCTCCTGCACAAAATAAGCATGTTGTCTTGAAGGGATCAAGGAGATTAATTGTATTTATATTTTCCACTCTTACGGCTTCCAGTTCAAAAGACTGCAATACCACTGAGCCTTCCCCAGAAAAAATGATCACACCATCACAACTGTCTGCAAAGCAGTCCTCAAAAGTTGCATCCTTGGGGCACGCTGAGGCATTCTCAGCCTGCCAGTGAATTCTGCCAGTGCCATCTTTTGAGGGAAACCTGCATCAGAGAGAAACTGCATCTCATGAATTTGGTGGCCTGCATTGTCAAGATTTCAGAAGCTGTGCACCTGCTTACCGTTAGTTGCCTGCAGGATTCTTAGGTACATAAGTGTGCTTCTTCCTCAATGTCGTCTGACACTTGTTCATACTTCACGTCCACTTTAATAGGTCAGAATATATGCAACATCTAACCCTGATAGTTCTCCTTGCTGAATTATTTTCTAAAAATGTTTTCTTTTTCTGAAAATATTAGCTTAGTTGATTCAAAATACATTTAGCAAGGGCCTACTTATTGTATGCCAGGTACTGTGCTAGGCTGTAGTGAGAATCTTTCAGGTCTTCACAGTCTCAGCAATCCTGAGAAGGAATTCAATCTTTAATCTGCTCTTAAAGAACAGTTTATACAATGTTTAACACCCTTCTTCTTAATATTTTTTGGGGAAATTACATTTAGGTAATGTGAGCCCCTGTTGTACCATTGGATAGATGAGAGACTATTTGTCTACGTCCATAACACTTTCAGGGAATCTTCTCATGAAAAACAAAAATCAGGAGTGTCTCAGATTAGAATGAACGGTGAACGGTAGGAAGGAGAACAGTGGGCAATATTAGGAATAAGATCACTCCATCTGCTTAGGAGACTTTAGAGCAGAGTTGTTGAAGCAGAGACTAAAACTAACACCAGACCAGATCACTAGTCATTTGGTCTAATAGTGGTCTTCAGTGAAGTATGTGATTCTCTAGTCAACTGAGACCAAGAACCTGTGCTTCTACTTCAACAAGAATTTTAAATGTTATAGTAAGAAAAAAGGATTAAATTTAAAGTCTTCCCAATGAGAAGGAAAAAAGATATTTTTCCACTTTCATGAGTGTAATGCTGGCTGCTTATTTTCAAAATGTTAATTTGCTTTTTCATAATATACTTAGTAATTAGTGAACAAAACTATAATGTACTGTGGGTATGATTTGTAAAGACTTAAATGACAGACTCTAACTACAATAATTTTAGTTCTGATGTGTCATTAAATAACAATATATTCTAAATGAATAACTTGGAAGAACTAAGCCATTGGGGACTACTGGCCACCTGATAATTAAACTTGATCTAACATGGACATCAAAACCAATTATATGTACTAAGCAGAAAGACAGGGCAACTCCTCAGAGAGATGAAATGAACTTGGACAGATGGACAGAATGCAAATCATGCAGGTTTCTTAATGAAGGAGCAATGAAATGCAATTTGAAGTCTTATGAAAAATCTGTATAGCAATTCCTAGAGTGCAAATCGCTGAAAAAAAATTAGATTGAAATAAGATGGATTGCTACATTTCCAACCACCATGGAACCATTCTTCTAGGGAATTTAGATTTTCAAATCTTTTAGGCAATGAGGTTTAAGACAAAGTGACTTTTGTGGTGCCTTTGTATTAGTTTTTGCTAGGGATGCCATAACAAAGTGCCTGATGCTGGGGGATCGTTAGCAACAGAAATTTATTTCCTTACAGCTCTGAAGGCTAAGAGTTCAAGACCAAGTTATTACCAGATTGGTTTCTTCTGAGAGCCTCTCTCCTTGGATTGCATATTGCTGCCTTCTGGTTTTTGCATGACTTTTTCTCTGTACCTGTGCATCTCCAGCATCTCTTCCTCTTCTTATAAGACCTCTAGTCATACATATTGGATTAGGGCTCACCCCAATAGCTTCATTTCACCTTCATTCCTTCTGTAAAGACTCTATCTTCAAACAGTCCTATTTCAGTCCTATATCTTCAAACAGTACTAGGGATTGGGCTTCATCACATGAATTTTGGGAGGACACAATTCATTCCACAACAATATTTATTGAACAATTTAGAGAACAAAGACATCAAAATATGGAAATGGATAGAGAGGAAATCAGTTGGGTACCTTACCAGAGGGAGGCTTTGGTCTGTTGGTAGGGTAACCAACCATCCTGTTTCCCAGGAACTCTCTTGGTTTTAGCGGTAAAGGTCTCATAGCTTGTCCTCAAATGACAATGTTTGGTCACTCAGTGTCATGCGCTGGATATTCTACAAGTACAGTTAAATATAGGAATGTGTTTAGTGACCCAAGGAATTATGGAGGTATGATAAATCATTATGTTCTTTAAAATTTTATTAGGTGTGTAAATTATATACCAGCCAGCAGGCTTCCATATGAGTATGGAGTTGAATCTGGGAAGGTCTCACATCTTCGGAAAGTTAACAGATCAACAGTGTGTATAAGGGTGGCACCTTCTTAGTGGCCAGCAAACCTCTCTCAAATGTCCCTCATTAACAGATTTTATCACTTAAATGTAACTTGTTTTCTTTCTTCTTAGGTTTTATTCAGGGGGAAGAATTTTTTTTTCCCAAATTTTGGGACTTATAGTTAGGGTGATCTTAAGTCCTGTTTTTCCTGGGACAGTCTCATTTTACCTATTGTTTCAGGATAATTTTTTTGTAAATATGCCTTAAATTCTCCAAAAGTCCCTGTTTGTGAGGTAAATTATATGGTCACCTGACTTCTGTTGCTCAAAGTTCTTCTGATCCCATGCACTTCTCTGGTTTTCTTTTCATGTAACACAGCAGCTTCTCCACTAGCCATTCGCAGGCTTAGACATTCCTCCAGTCCCTGTGTGACTCTACTCTTCAATGTCTGATCAGAGCAATGGAGATGGGACTCACACATTTTATTTTAGACCCCCCTACTTGACCAGATCTTATATTTTGTTAACAAAGGAGAAAGTATAATTTTCCCTCATCAAAAGATCAGGGCATAGGCGCCTATATTTTAGGGAGAAAATTAGAGAGTTTAAAACAATGCAAATAAATTACATGTGTGTGAAACATGCATCCGGTAATCATGACATCTCAAAGGATTTCAGGAATCATGTAGTTGAACCTTCTCCTTTTGTCAAGTAATAACCTGAGGCTTACGCAGAAGAAGAGATTTGTCATAGAGTGTGACCTAATTTGGCCTAGTTAGAAGAAGGTTGCTGACCATGAATAAATTTGATATTTCCATTACCAAAGTCAGGTATTTTTATCGTATGAAAAGAATATGACAACTGTTTTCTTACAGTATCTTTTCTGGGCTTCTTTGAATCTTAAAATAACATATTTGTTTTTCTAAATGCAATTCTATTTGGTGCAACTTAGAAAAAGTACAAAATAGATGTAAGCCAAAGAAATTAAAAAAAATTGTAAGTCCACTTCCCAGAAGTGATCATAGAATTATTTCCTTCCATTATGATTCCAGGTTAGTGCATGTGGTTATGTGTGTGTGGTATGTGTGTAATCATAAATTTATGCATCTAACTATGTCTGCAATACAAATTAAGATTGCTCCATCTTATGACATACATTAACTATACCTTTAAACCTAAATATATATTATGAACACATTTAGTAAACCATGATGTTACCAATGAAGATTTAATTGTTTTTTCTTTTTTTGTTGTTGCTATTATAAAAAATGTTGCCAGAAAACTCTGCGTGATAGTGTTTGTAAATTATTACTTATATCTATGTTGCTAGTTACCTGAAGTGAAAAATTGCTAATCAGAAGTCTGCACATTCTTAGTCCTTTTTAAAATGCTTTGCATATGGCTGCTCAGGAAGGTTGTGCCAATTTATACACCTGCAGCACTATGGAAGCATTTCTGTTTTCCTCCAACCTTTGACAACACTGGCAGTTCTCTTTTTATAGTTCCTGCCAGTTTGATAGAGAAAAATAGTGTATTCTGGTTGTAATTTGCATTCACTTCATTATGATTATACTTGTGCAGTTTTTACATGTTCATAGTCCTTTTGTGAAGTGCCTGTTTCTATTTTTTAACCTTTTCAGTTCTTTTGATTTGTTGTTTATCTTATCATACAGCAATAGATCTTTATACTAACACAGTAACGTATTCACATAATCACGGCTTGAGTTGATAAGTGTTGTAAATATATTTTATATTTTTCCACTTCATTTTAATGATTATTTAATTTGAAGTTTTAAAAAGTGTTGTTCTCTTATTTCTCATTTTACTTATTTACCTAAATATTATAGAAATATTCTTATAGTAAGTGCATGTTTATTCATTGAATAATTCATTTTTATGTTTATGTCCCTCCAGCTAGAAATTTGCATATGAATAAAGTGTGAGGTAGGGATGTTATTTTATTTCTTTTTATAAACAATCAGCTGATTATGTCAATGATAATCATTGAAAAACCCACATTTTTCTATTTGAAGTAGTTCTTTACCATATTGCTTCCAATACTAAAACACCACAATGCATTTTAATATATTTTGTAACAAATTTTAGTATGTTATAGACTTTACTTTTTAGAAATGATGTTGAATGTTGTTTCATGCTCTTTCTTCCTGATGAAATTTTTAATCACTTTATTATCTCCCAATATTAATTAAGTAGAGTTGAACAAAATTTAACTTAATAAGAAAATTAAGTTGGGGAGCGGTAAAACCATGTCTTTATCTTTAAATAAGTTGTATGACTTTTCATTTTTCCATGTACATGTGTGTGTGAGTGTTCCTTAGTAAGCTTCTGAAGGGTGTATTAATATTATTGTCTAAGCAATTAATATCTTGACATATCATATAGTGAACCCAACTATCTTTGAGTTATTTCACATTGTATAGGTCAGCAGTCATATTATTCAAAATTATTAAAATTTGGTTTTCATTTTTTCTTGTTTTATTTTTCTTTCCAATCCCCTGGAAAATTTATAACATTATAGAATAATTATAGTCATAGAAAGCACTCCTTAGAACAGACTTTATATGAAGGCTTCTATTGTGCTGCTGCTATCAGTTATATAAATATATATTTCATGTTACTTTACATTTTAATTTTACTTAAAGGATATTTTTAAATTTAGAAGTAAATTTTGATTTTTATCAAACACCCTTTAGTGTTCATCAAGATAATATTGTAGTTCTTAGTCTACCGATTAATCAAGTACATTAGATTTTTAAACTTTGTATCATCCTTTTTTGCTCAGAATAAATTTTGCACAATTATGTATTATAATCCCTGAAGTTTTATTTATAAAATTATACATGTTACATTTACATACATCTATGTTAGTAAGGTTATTTCATAAACATACACACACATTGTCAAGTTTTTGCATCTTCTAAAATCAGAGAATATTTCCCCAAAACCTAGTTTCTTTAATTATTATTATATGCAATCATCTTTTTCTCAGATGATTGTTAGAACATGTTTATGATATCAGTCAAGTCAGTATCTATTGGATTGGTAGTTCTTGAACATGTTTTCTATTTCAGGAAGGGTAGGCTAGTGTACTTAAATGGCTTAATATAATAAACATCAAATCATCATTCAAGCCACTATAATACAGCATGTTGGGATGGAAGGATTTTGTTTCACTCAGGCATTCCCAGTTTCACCTTTCTTTCGTTTTGTGGATTAGTCCTCCTGTAGATTCTCAGATCTACTCCATTAAACTGGAACGCAGAGGAGGAAGAACCATGTGGGGGAGGTCATTATGGGCCACTCTGTAAGTGATGCACATCCTTTCTGCTCATATATATCTATGTCATCAGAAAGAAGATGAAAACAGATATTTCTATGCCCTGATAGTCTCTGTCAAATGAATTAATTTTAATGATTTATTTTTTGTTATGAAATTATGTAATTCCTTAAAATTTTTATAGTTACTAGCAGATAGTTATACAGATTTTCTATTCGCTATTCTCCATCTATGGTTAAATCATTTTCTTGCCTTTTCAGTCCCATCTTTCCTTTCTGCCTGCTTTTCTTCCTCCCTTTCCTGTTTTATTCTTCCCTTATTCCCTCCTTTCTGATAGATCTCCTTTCTTTGTTCTCCCAGCCCTTACTAACTATATCGTATGTCTGTGACTTCAGAGAGCCACAAAGACTGTCTTATTATTTGTGCCTGCCCACTGTCTAGCACTGTGCCCTTCTCAATTTAGGCACTCACTAAATTGCCAAATTGGACTTAAATTGAATCAGCTATTTCCCGGGTTGCTCTAATAGCCTCCAAATTGTTTACTCAACCTCCAGTAAAATACCCAATATCCCATACACACTGCCAGATTCATTTTCCTGGAATACAACCCGGATAACCTCCAGCCTTCTGCACACAAATACTCAAGAGCTCCCCATTGCCTGTGAAATTAAGTAGATGCAGCCAAGATCTTCACCTGTGTAAAGCCCCTCTATTCTCAGGTGCTAGATCTTATTTCTCATCACTCATGCATACTTGCTTTGTGATTTAACCAATCACAAGCCCCATTATAATACTTTTCTTACATATGCGTTGTTTTTTTTTAAATTCACAATATGCTTTCCTCTTCCTTTGGGAAATCACTCCATCTGAAGAGCCCTTGTATTTCTCATTTTGCCTCCCATTGGCTTGCTTATTCTTAAAGGCTTGCCCTATCCTCTCTTCTACCCTCATCTCCACAGACCATTTCTCTTCTTTCTCTCGCAATCACGTGTGGCACAGTGGAGAAAACGCTAATCAGGGAGGAAATTTATACTAATATCACTTGTGCCTCTGATCATTCAAAGAAGAAACACATGTTGGCAGTGTTCTCTACTATTTATCTGTCTTTTAAATGTGGAGAAGACGCCGAAAGACCAAACCAAAGCAGCTATTTGGGGAATCCTAGTCTGAGATAAGCTGACGGAGAGTTGATTTTGCCAAACCGAAGAACGTAACTGAGTCTTCTGAAGAGGTACTAAAAATAAAAGCAAAGGCTTTCATAATACTTTCTGGGGAATCTGCCTCTTAATTCCAAATGAAAAGGGGAAGAGTTTAAATCAACTTTTTGATAAAGAGTGTCTACATAACCCAGAAAAAAATATGGTGAGAAAGGCGACATGCCTAGAGAGAGCCCCCGACTAAATTAAATGGTAATGTCCATTTCTATTTTTTTAAAAAAAGGATTATATTTTATTTATACTTGATATTTCAGTAGATCTAACATAATTTCCAATTTAGATGTGGAAAACTGAAAATGTGCAGAAATTGCAGCTTAATGCCTGGGGTAAGAAGAGAAGAAATTCACCTTTTTACAATTCAATCAAATGCAGAATAGGAGCAGTTAATAATTGTAGAATATGAATAATCAGATAAGACATTTTCTAGTGAAAACTCATAAATTTTATTTTTGGAGTACATTAAAATTCTGTTAAATTTTAAAATCACAGCATATCTTCAGCCACTGTGAATAGTTGCTGTATCTATAGAAATCTATTTTAGAGATATGCAAGTACAAATTATAGAATGTCAGCATGCAATTTGATTTTATGTGCTTTTCCACTAATATAAATAATGAAGCATGCTGAGAGCATTCAGATACATTTGGCTGAGTATAATTAAAATACTGAGGTATAACATGTTAAAAAAAAGAAACAAATTAAGTACTAAAATGAAGTAGGTAGAAATACCAGCAATTCAAAGTGATAACTATGCTGTGATTACAGTATTGTGAATAGACTAAATCTAATATTTTGGCTTAAATGAAATCAGTGATAGCTGGAAAGTTAATAGAAGCAGTGCCCTTATATTTTCTGCAAATAATGGAAAGGTTTCATTTCAGGAACACACATTTTGTGCCATCTCTGGAAATAAGTCTCCATGGTATTCTGAATAAGCATTCTCACCCAAATGGAACAAACTCTCTCATGAAATTGGCCACTGGGGCCTACAACAAATAATTAAAATGGGATTTGGGAATCAGTTGATTTTTTACATCCAACACTCCCTATTGGGTTAGTTGAATGAGGGCAAATCAGCTTCTTCAGACCATGTGAAAAACACAATTGAACTTCCTGCTGGTCACCACTAATTACACAGCGATTGTGACTGCCCATTCCAGGCTGAAGGCAAATTTCCCTTTAGGTTTTGTTGTCGAGGCCCACCAAAGGACCAACTATTCATTCATGCTTGCCAGGGCTGATCTGGAATAAGAGCTACTGGTATTCTGATAACAAAGAGCATTTGATTAACTGTGTTCCATTCTGTCACATGGAGCACTACTTTAGCCCTACTACATTTTAAATAGGGTCCCTAGGTTTTTCTAGAACCTACATTATACTCTAATCTCAAGTTTCAACTGGGGCTTCTAATAGTTGGAATTTATGAGAATCAATATGAGATGAGTAAGAAAAGGTGACTTCATTCTCTAACTACCAACAAAATACCAAATATTTATAGTTTGGGGAAGAAGAGATGGAGCCGGTGAAGAGATAAGAGAATATATTCTCTGCCAACTTCAAATCTGGGGCTAGAATTCCAAAGTTAGATTTAAAATCTGAGTAGTAATAATAAATACAAGAACTCTTTTCAGTGTTTGACCTTGCTGGGTCTACTTATTCTTGGATCCAGAGTTTTTCTCTTTTTTGAGCAGTTCTTTATTTTCTGAATGATATCCTTACATAACGCCATGAAAAAAGGTGAATGAGAGCAACCTTCTTTAGTCCTTGTACATATGCTATTGGACAAAAGCAATGCCTTACCTTCTTTATCTATAAACATTAATTGAACTTGTCTATGGACTGGTGTTCAACTATCACTTGTATTAAACTGCTTGACCATATTCATCCTTACTCTTATAATATTTTTTCCACATGATTTATACACAAAACAATGAAAGAATGATACAAAACATGATTTACCAGATTGCCAAATACAAACTGTGTAACACTTTGCAAAATTCTTAATATCTCTGAGCATTAGCTTTCTCATCTATGAATAGGAATAGCAATAGGTAATCTAGAAAGCTGGGGAGATAGCCATACAGAATGAAAGGTAAGCACATACCACAGTGCCCGGTGCAGAGTAGGTAAGTAGGTGTCACTAAGTGTTGGTGTTATATTATTTTAATTTGGAAGAAATGGGAGAGGACATCAAATTTTTGTTAACAGCATAAACTTTCTCTACCCTCTTCTCATGTACATATTATTTTGCTTAAGTGAAATCTGTGCTCTTTTATTTATTTATTTTTTAAAAATAGGGTCTCGTTCTGTTGCACAGGCTGGAGTGGGGTGGCATGATCATGGTTCACTACAGCCTCAACCTCCCATATTCAAGTGATCCTCCCACCTCAGCTTCCCGTGTAGCTGGGACTACAGGAATGCACCACCATGCCTGGCTAATTTTTCTGTTTTTTGTAGAGGTGAGGTCTCACTGTTGCCTAGGCTGGTCTCAGATTCTTAGACTCAAATGATCTTCCTGCTTTGGACTCCCAAAATGTTTGGATTAAAGGATTAAGCCACCATGCCTAGCAGTGTATGATTTTTAAATTTTTTTGGAATATATATAAAATTTGAAATTTAAAACAATTCTTTCTCATTTAAAGAAAATGGAAAAGACTAAATACTGTGAAGTTTAGAAATATTCATGTTGAATTTTGTTTACCCATTGCTTTCCAATCGTATTTGACAAAGAAACACTTTGTATGTATAACACCTATTAATAAACTGCATATGGGATATGAAACATAATGTCACATCATACAAACAGAATTATCAAAGTTCTCATGTAATAGCGGCTTGGTAATGAATGGATAAATTTGCACTTGAAAGAATGATGCTTTTCTTACCTTCATACTAGGTTACCGATGTGGAATGTCCTCCTCTACATTCCAGCCATCCAAATCTTACCTAGTTTATTTCCCAGATTAAATGCTATACATTTGCAATTATAGCAAATAATTTTTCTGAATTACAGAATATACTACTGTTCATCTGTCATTTGGCACTTGGTTCTATTCTGTCTTATTTTGTTCTATAATTGTCTTGTGCATGAGTCATTATGGCACCTCCAAGGAGTAGAGGAGCATGTTTGTCATTGATTTTGTACCATTCTAACAAAACCTGGCATAGAACTGGGAGAAATACACTACAGTGGATTTGATCCTTTTAATCTTGTTCTTCTGTAAGTACTATGCTTTCTTTTTAGCATCCAGGGACTTATTGCCCAAAATCGTGCTCAAGACCCTTCACCTCAGCAGAAGAACAAAATGGTGAGTGAAATTACCCAATTTCTGCGGAACTCATAAACATCCTGAATGTAGGTCACACTCATTGCCTGATGTGCTGTGCATGTCATGTTTCAAGGAAGCAGCTGCCTCCAGTAGCCAGACTCCCGGAAAGCAGCGCAGACCCAAAAAGAGCAGCCATTTGGAAACACATTTTCATTGACAATTTGGGGAAGTTGGGCATTCACTTAAGAAAAAGCCATAATTCTGTAAGAAATGAGCAATTTATGCACATTATAATCAAATTTATTTTTATATCCAGCTACTCCTACATGTGGGATAATTCAGTCTGGGAAATCATGCTAATTAGTTAGAAATCCATTACATTGCAAGTCTTGTAGCAGATGCAAATGCTGTTTCAACTGTTCTTACGACCATAATGCATGTGCTGTTATTAGAATGCATTCCCAATGTGGGCAGTTTGTTGGTGAACCACGTTCTAAAGTTCATTTGAGGAAAAACACTTTTATGAACACTCTTGATAGCATTTTCAATGTATTTTATATGTAATTTGCTTTAAACTATAAGAACTTCACCTGTCAGAAGACTGGTCAGAGCAGCAAGCTTTTCAAGGCAAAATAATGATGATAGTGATAGTGCTGGATTCTAATCGTCAATGAGATGCATCTTTGCTGAATTCAACATGTGGACATGCCCTTTGCAGACAGTATGGGAGAGTAACGACGGAAAGACAGATTCAGTCTCTGCTTGTAGGTCACCCTGGGCATGTCATAAGCCTGTTAGGTATTGTGCTTTCTCCACTATATCCACAAATATCAGAACCTTCTCTGTCTTCATCAGCTGTTGTGAATTTAAACTAAGGTTGATATGTAGTTTTTTATTTAAACGGTATTTTGGAATTATTCTAGCTCTGTTAAAAAGAAAAGCTTGGTTTGAATTATGTAACTGCTATTAAAGATTTCATAAACTGCACATTAATTGTATTTCAAAATAAGTAATAAATCACAAGATCTAATTGAGGAGCTCTGCTAATCAGAGAACTACTGATAAAGGATTCTGTGCTGAGTTAGGGCTTTGGAGTCTTGGTCTTGCAAGAAACTCGGGGACTTTTAAAAAGGATTGAATCTTCCCTACCATTTGTGTTTTTCACTCAGAGATTGGCAGGAGTAGATATTTGATTTTCTTGAATAATATTTATTTTCTTGTATAAAGTGAATGAATCACGAAAAAGATCTCAGTAAATAACAACTTTAAATCCTTTTTAGAACAGTTATTCAACCTGATCAGGAATCTCAGTGATGTCAGTGGAAACATTCAAGATACTCTAACAACACAGGTTCTTTGGCAAACATTGTGAATTTGCTTTTGTATTAAGAAAGACCAGAGTTGAAATCTCTGCTCAGGTGTCATTTGTGTTGTTAATTGTTTCTGATCTACGAAAACAAGTTTGAGAGAGCAGAAAAAAAAAAATCCCTCACCACCCCTTCTTGCCCTGCCAATATATCCACAACTATATTCGAAAAAAACATGACCACTTACAATGTATTCCTTGAATTGAACCTTCTAAGGGTAATCAGTTAATTCCAGGATTTAAATAATAAAACAATCGCTAAGATTTAAAGTATTAAAAGTGTTCTTCTGATCCAATTGAGCCGTGTATAGGAAGTAATCATTCCTTTCCATCTTCATAATCTTTGACCTTTGAGAATATATGCCATCCGAGTATGACAAAGAACTACTCCTGAAGGAGTTAATTAAGCCTTTCAAAGCCCATTCGAGATAAGGATTTGCAGATGTTGTATCTTGGTTTCAGTGTTGAGTCTTGAAGGCTTGTACACTCTTGCTGTCAGATCCTCCGAATAGGTTTTGGCTTCATTGAGGAAAACAAAACAAAACAAACGAAAACACTGTCACCAGGGTATATCCACATTTTCTTGGTTAATTTAGGCCAACTGTAGGTGACATTTTGTTTCATTCAGTTAATTCAATCACAAAGAATTGTGGGTGAAGATAGCTGGTGACCCGTGACATGCACAGTGTAAATGGTGCATGTGATTACAGATCAGAGATTGTTTCTTGCTTGGAAAACAGTAGGTATTGGAGCCCAGCTGTTAAGATTCCAGTTAAGATAGGTGAGCTTGTATAAGAGAATTAGCTATTCTCTTTTAGGACTACAGGAAAGGGGCATTCAACTGCCCAGAATATTCTTTTATTTGCTTACAGATTCTAAAAACCCTCCACTTTAGGAAAGAGAAGAGATACTTTTGGTTTGATGCAGACCATAGGCTGGAACCTATAACTCAGACAGCTCCATTCGTGATACTGCTATTGGTCTTTCCCAAGAACAACCTTTGGTATGACAGACAAGAGGTTCTGGAGTATGAAGATACCTTTGGGACATATAAGAAAGAAGGGAAAAGGGTCAGAAAGGAGATTGTGTTAACTAACCACTGTGCTAATGACCTCGTGATTGCATTTCTTCAGATCGCAGAACATGGAATCTGTCCACCAACATCTTTTGAGCTTGCATGTAAAATAACCAGCACTTACGTGTCTTAAATTTACCTAGTCCTGAGGTAGGTGCAGAGAGGGAAATGAAAAAGAACACACAAAGCACAGGACTTCATATCTGTGAGACTTGCCATGTCTTTGAGTGTATGCTACTCTTAAGAAATACAATACTATTGAAAGACTGAACAATATGTTATCTGTTTGCCTATTTGTTTATTTGACATTCACTGAGACCCTTCTAAGTGGAAAGCACTGTACAGACATCCAATATAGAGAGTGGAAAAAGACTGTGTAGTTTAGAGGAGAGCTACATTGGGAAAATACATACCAAAGAGGGGGGAATTTGGACAGCTTCAGGTAGAGCTGTTAGTTGAGGGAAGATAGACAAGAATAAGAGAAAAGGTTAACATGTAGAGCAGAACCCAACCCCGTTTGGGTTGGAAAGACTTGAAGAATGAGTGTGCGAGGAGAAGTCACTATTTTTCAGCTAAACAAGTATTTTTTTTTCCTGAAATTACATAGAGGTTTTTTATTCTTTCTTTTGATAATTGTTGAGTAGTTAATTGTTTTATTCAAACATTGACTCTTTTATTTTTCCATCATGTTTTCAGCATGGAAACATGAAGAGCTCTGGAACATGCATTTGAAATATACTTTGCCTCAGACTTGTAAAAGCATGGACAAGTTATTTAATTTAAATCCTCAGCATCTTAGTTGCTTTCTCTGAAAATGGAAAGAAGAGTAATACCCATTTTCAGGGTTTTTGAGCATTAAATGAACTAGTGCCTTGTTTATAACACAATGATGTTTTTGTTTTGTTTTGTTTTTTTTTTGCAATGGAGTTTCGCTCTTGTTACCCAGGCTGGAGTGCAATGGTGTGATCTCGGCTCACCGCAACCTCTGCCTCCTGGGTTCAGACAATTCTCCTGCCTCAGCCTCCTGAGTAGCTGGGATTACAGGCACGTACCACCATGCCCAGCTAATTTTTTGTATTTTTAGTAGAGATGGGGTTTCACCAAGTTGATCAGGATGGTCTTGATCTCTTGACCTCATGATCCACCTGCTTCGGCCTCCTAAAGTGCTGGGATTACCAGTGTGAGCCACCGCACCCAGCCCACAATGATGTTCTTGATGCATAATTCCAGCTCTGAAAATTGTGAGCATATTTGAATCTCCTCATTAAAGGCACTGTAATCATCTACTTTGGACAACAAGATGATTACTTTAAAACATGGAAATTGAATGATAGGACTAGAAAATAACAGGCCCATAATTAAAAGTGATGATTACAGAGGATCAGTGCAATGTTATCAGTGAGAAATTGGTCTTTCTCAAGAAAATGGGGTCAAAAAAAGGCAGGGAAACAGTATAATCTGTGGCCGTCAAGGCAGATTTTGGAGTCTTTGAAGGGGAGCTTGTTTGTTTTCATCCTGGCTTTTCTTTTTTCTTGATCACAAGGCTTGAACTTTAAGTAGCTTCAACTTAGTTTAAGGTTCACAAACATTTCTTTTCCCACCCAGTATATGCCACCTCTTGGATTGGTACAGATGGCTTGAGTCAGAGGATGGGCATTGAAAATGTTTATCAGGCTTTTAATAACAAGCATGCACCTTCATGAAGATGCCAACATCTGAAAGAAAAATTTAAAAAAAATGAATGCCAAGGGATTACAGACAAGAGTGTCCTTAGACCTCAAAACTGTGCTCTGTGGCTGCTTTAAAGCTCAACATACAAACAGAATATTATAAATTATTTTTCTCTCTTTTTTTCCTTTCCTCCTCCTTCATTGTAACTCTCTTTTCCTTCTCTCCTATCAATTCTTCCTTTTTAGCAAAAGCATATTTTCTAAGTCTAATCAACATTTCAAAACATAAAATATTTGTATCAGATTTATGTTCTACACTGGTTGAGCACATATTAAACAAAGCCCAATATATAAACATATTAATTCATGAACCAAGCCAATTAATACAAATCATTTGCATAGAAGTATTGTTGTATTTCCCAAGAAAAGTTCATAAGATTTCTTTCAATTAGAAGTTTCCTCAGCACATATAAAATGTGAGTTCCTTTTCAGTAATTTATATCTGTCTTTTTAGTAAGATATCTGTTGTGTGAAAGAAAATACACCTGCAAGTCCAATTTCAAATGTCAATGTAGTAAACATTTATGAATTACTGATGAAAAAGAAAAGATATCCTAAATTATTATATTCCAATGTCTCATTCTTGTTATTAGAGGGATTTGAAATAAAATGGCTTACCTTCAATATCATTTCAGACATCACCTCTGTATTATTTTGACATTGCAGGACAGTTTCCCGGGTTTCAGCTTATGAGCAAATGATTCAGTGTGACTTGTCTTCATCACAATTGAACATTATCATAAAACTATTATTCAAATGCCCTGAACAAAGGTTTCTAATCTTCAACAAAAGACATACAGTTAACTACCATTTTTGACATCTTAAAGAATTAATCAAGATTTTCTAAGTGCCAAAAGATGCAGAGGTGGAATGGTTTTTTAAAGTTTCTTTTTTAGTCAGTGAAGTAAATTGCTGACTCTTCTCTTTTAACTTCCAAGAAAATTTGCAAACTGAACAGATAGTACGTGCCTTAAAGTCTAAAGACTTATCTTAGAATATGAAATGGTTGCAAGAAAAAAAAAGTAATTACTTCATGCAGATAACTCCATCGAATAATCCTAGGTGGTTGATCTGGAGTTATGCTAAGATAGGAGAATTGGGCTCTGTTAGGGAAATTATAAAATGAATTTAAAAAGGAATAACAAGAAAGGCTATTTTAGAGTTTAAAAATAATGAATTTGATCTGAACATAAAGTTTTGGATGTTAAAACTTGAACCCTTGAGGGATGGATAAAGTCAATTCAAATCTGCCTATGATGGAGTAATCTTGGATTAAAATGGTGAAAGAATCAGATTTTCCTTTTGGGACAGGCAGTCCAGCATCTGTTAAGCTTCATGGCAGTATTTCATTTTCTTCGACCTCTGGGGCTTCATAACTGCTGTTTTTGATGCCAGAAATACTCTTCTTTCTCATCTTCTCATAACTAACTCTGCCTCTTCTCTAGCTGTCTGTTTGAATGCCCAGGAATAGATTTCTGATACATTCCACCTCTGACCATGACTACCTTAGGGTCTACGTGATGGGCCTAAGAACAATTTGTATTTCTCTTTCTCAGCATTTTGTTCACTTATCTAAAAACTTATTTTTAGTAAATATCATTGTATCAGGTATCTGTTCTTACTCTGGGCAAGGGCTGTGTTCATCAGGTACATTGGTGTGAACTTAGCATCTGACAAAATCGAAGTACTTCACAGGGACATATACGATTTTGCTCTTTGATCAATTGGAAGAAATTAAAAGTTAGTTGAGTAAATCACACATATATACTTTCACATTTATTTGAAGAACATATATTTCAAGGTTCAGTGATCTCATTGGGACACACTGACAATAACAGCCATTCAGCTATTACAGAAAAAGCATATTCAAACACCAAGGCCACAGCTAAGGAAGCCAGGCTTTGTGGTTAAAAAGTAAAATTAATTGGACTCACACAAAAGCTTCATTCTACCCACCAGTGAGTTGATCAAGTAAAGAGGAGCTTGTTCCAAGCCTGCTGATGTCATGGAGGAGGCTGTTCCATCTGAGCTCCTCTGTCTTGGGAAGGTCACCTGCCATTGGCACATTCTTGGATGGAGCACTTGAGCACCTGCTCAGGGGTAAAACTGTCCTTTCTCAGCGTTTGGATTGTCCTTTGCTATGGCTGAGGTGGGAGTTTAAAGTTATACTCAGAGATAATGTGCTCTAAATGGCAGCATAATTTGGGGATTACATTCTTCTAATAGTGTTACCTACCCTAACTCTTTAAAAATATAGCATCAACCCATAATGGCAGAATTTCTTTGATTGTTAGAATATTGCTTTCTTTGCTATAGTTTTTGACAAAAGAAGCACAGTTCTTTGATCCATCTTTGAATTTGATCTGCTTTGGAAAAGTGATTGTTTTACTTAATAGTTTACTTTTATTACTTTATTAATGAGTTTGAGCTTTCCCTTCCTTAGACTCCTCTAAGCTAAGCTACCAACTTCATACATTGTGAATGGCTCTATTTTTCAAAGTAAAAACAAATGCATGGATCCATTTCAAAAACGATTCCAGAAGAATACCATGCTTTTCTATTGTTTCAAATGCCATTTAATTTCTGTGGCTTTGCACAGAGATCTCTTTAAGGATGTTTCTTTTTCTGAAGTTGATGAAATTATTAGTTACTTCATCTAATGACAATTTATGCAAATAAAATTAAATTTAGAAATGTGAAACATAAAACAATGAATCTAATATTAATAAAGTTGAAGAATGGATCTTTGTATGGACAAAATGAAAAAGATCTAAAACACACACACACACACACACATTATATATACATAAAAATTAAGCCAAATTAACAAATGCCACCAGAGGAAAATTAACAAAAGGATGATAACTGAGTGATGACATTTGCAAAGTATAAAATTGGTAAGAAATTATTATCTAGAAAAGGCAAAAGACAATGCTAAATTAGCCAAAAAAGGTAAAATCTCCAGTGGAAAAATTGAACAGAATATGAAAAGGAAATTCAAAGAGAGAAATATCCAAATGACTCATAAAAACACGAGGCAATGCTCAACCTTTTAGTAACCAGAGAAGTGTAATTAAAACATTGAAACACCCCTTTGCATACTTCCAGATGGTGAAAGTCAAAAACATTAAGGGCATAAGATACTGTGGTAGCTTCCATGCACTACTGGTAAGAGCATAAACTGGCATAGCCATTCTAGTAAGGTTTGCTGAAACTGCTTATGTGCACTTGGGAGCTCAGAAAGACTTCATAGAAAATCTTAGATCTAGAGCAAGACACTTTGTAGTAAAGAACTGAAAACATGATTATTGGTATATAAAATGTGTACTATGCATGTCCCAGAATATGTTTTAATCCCAAGGATATATTTATATAATCTAGTGTGAATAGCTCCCAAGAACATAAAAATTAATTTTTAAAAAATAGCTGAAAATCCACACGGGAATTACAGCACACCATTTATATGAATTTTTAAAACTACACACATTACTACATATAATTTTAGAATTTTAATTTTTAAATAAAATAAATATACAGAAGTTTATAGAGAACAACATAATTTCATTTATCCTTCTCCAACATAAAATTAACATTGTATACTAATTTTCTCAGATGAGTTTTCAAGTTACAAAATATCAGATTTATATTTTTCTTTTTTTTCTTTTTGAGACAGTCTCTTGCTCTGTCGCCAGGTGCCAATCTGGAGTGCAGTGGCGTGATCTTGGCTCACTGCAACCTCTGCCTCCCCGGTTCAAGCAATTCTCCTGCCTCAGCCTCCTGAGTAGCTGGGCCTACAGGCGTACACCACCATGCCCAGCTAATTTTTGTATTTTTAGTGGAAACGGGGTTTCACCATATTGGCCAGGATTGTCTCGATCTCTTGATCTCATGATCCACCTGCCTCAGCCTCCCAAAGTGCTGGGACTACAGGCGTGAGCCATTGCGCCCTGCCCAGATTAATATTTTTCAAGAAAATTTTATATCTAAACATATGGGAGGCAAGCATGAAGACATAATCTATATGCTTGGAGAGAGGCATTTGGGAAATGAGCTTGGTGAGGGGACCTAAAAACACAATAGGTGCAGTGACTTTACTTGAACTGATAATTACAGTGTATTATTGACTAATAAATATGAATAGTTCAATTGCCTACCTGAGGTTCAGAAAAATGAGCAAACAACATAAAAATAAGAGCCATGTGTATGTTGGTGCGTGTATGTGTGCAAACCCATGGGTGGCTTGTTTTCGTTTTTGTTTTTTTCTTCAGGTTATTTCCATGCTTACGTAATCCTTTTCTGAAGTATCTGTGAGTTTCCTATCTTCCCTTCCAAACTGTGAGGCTTAGAATCAGACCCTTCATTTAGTATTTAGAAAAGCATGGCTTGGACCTCACTTCCTCCCCACCAGCTTATTATTCTGATTAAAATCTTGCCTGCCTTTCTAAGGTTGGTTCAAAGTTGTTTCCTGAAATGTTATCTCATCACTCCAGTTGAAAGCAACATTTTCAACCTGGATCTTTTTCATTCCTGATTTCATCTTCTTGGCCTTTCTCATTCATCTGTAGCACCAAACAGACACCTTTACCTTTCTTATCATCTCCTTTATCCTCTGCTATGTTAGCTCTAACCTTGCTCTTCTGTAATTCAGGATTATATTGCTGTTAAGATCAAGGAGCTCTCACTATTTTAAAGAACATCTTGTTTACTCCTAATGGAAATGTGAGTTCCTTACTGTATCCAATCTCCTTCTTCTTTTCCTTTCCACAAACACACAGGCTTTTCTTTTAAGTAATCAGAGACCTCTCCTGCAAGGCCAGACCAGCTTTAACTAGGTAAAGAAAGGTATTTTCCATGTTGGGACAGTAAGCTCCAGAAAGGGAATGAAGCTTGAACCGGCTGCAGGAGATGACCTAAGTGTTTGCTAAGACATTCCCACACAGAAAAGGGGACAGTGTTCTAGTGAATTTTTTTTTTTTTTTTTTTTGAGACAGAATTTTGCTCTGGTCACCCAGGCTGGAGTGCAATGGCGTGATCTTGCCTCACTGCAACCTCCACCTCCCAGGCTTAAGCAATTCTCCTGCCAAAGCCTCCTGAGTACCTGGGAGTACAAGTACACACCACCATGCCCGGCTAATTTTTGTATTTTTAGTAGAGCCCAGGTTTCACCACGTTGGCCAGGCTGGTTTGAACTCCTAACCTCAGGTGATCCGCCTGTCTTGGCCTCCCAAAGTGCTGGGATTACAGGCATAAGCCACTGTGCCCGGCCTAGTGAAATTTTTAGAAATGGAATTAGTAAGTTAAAGGCAATTAATACATTTAAGCCTTTTTAAAATAGATATTGACAGATGACTTCTCAGTAGAGTTTATAAGTAATTTATACTCTCATTTATGTTAATATAAATGTGCCTCTTTCATCTTCCACCAGCTGGCATTGCTGTCTGTGTATTAAATTTAAATAGTTGCTAATTTGTTAGATTAAAAAGTGTGTATTATTATTATACTATTTTTTATTAATTTGATTCCTCATGGGGGCAAATGTCTTTCTTTCCATGTGTTTGCTAAAGTGTTCTCTTTCTATTTTGAGGAATTAAGTTTTTTGTCTATTGCTCATTTACTGGTGTCTTTATATATTTATATAAAGAGTTTAGCATTTATTGCACCTGGAGTGTGTGCTGATCAACAGACTAATAGTATTTTTAAGAATATAATTTCTATTACCCTAGATCTTTATTGTTCTTATTCTTCTACACTGATTGGGGATGACATATTTATTGCATAATAACTTATTTCATATATCTTCAGATTGGCTTATCACTTGCATATAACAGAATTTCTTTTGATGATAGGCAAAAGACTCCTGTTTTGATAGAGTTTATTTAAAGGTAATAATGGAAAATATAATCAAACCTGGAAATATCTTAAAACTGTTTTATATTTTTCAACATTATGCTCTATTTCTGTCTCCTTGTTTTTACATGCACAGTAAGTAATTGAAGAAATATTCTGCTTATTGATTTTAAATCTTGGCAGAAAACTTTAATATATTTCAGAGGAAAGTGCAGGAAAATAAATAAGTTATGACCACCCTCATCTTGTGTTAAAGAGTGTATTAACCAGATTCACATATCTGTTTGAATTTTTAGTGTTAATGAACGGAATTGGGTTTTCTACATAAGGATAATTCACACTTATGTTCATTTATTCATTCATTCATTTACTAATTTAACAAATATTACTCTCCAGGGTTTGCAGTGTTAATAAAATATATAGTGGTTAATGTAGTCTCTTCTCTTCTCTATTTTGGGTGTGTCTGTTGATTGGTGTACCAGTAAGTAGGATCTAAAATGAAATACAGATTAATTCAGTGTAATGAAAAAAATTTAAATAAATGTGCATAGGCATGTAACTACCTTGGGAAGCAAGGTGACCATTCCAAAATGCATAAAGGGCTTTCCAATTTGTACAGGCCTGAGGACTGCAGACAGTAATTGTGAGTGAACAGTGCAGAATTGAGGAGGTGACCCAGGATTAAAAAGGGGCAAATGTCATTTTCATATTCATTAAAAAGGAGAAAGTGAAATAGGAAATTGACAAGCAGAAGATCTTTATGACAACTCATAGCATTATTTTAAAACTGTAGAAGACAATGGGCCTTTGAGCCTCTAGAATAGAAAAATACCTCCAGAAGCCAAAATGGACTAAGCAGTAATCATGTTCAAGTTAGTCTTCTCTGTTTTTCCATTTTAACTGAATGCTAAGGCTTGTAATTCAAGGAAATGCAACAGACATAACACAAGTATTTTAATTTCTCTGTAGATTAATTCTAGAGACATTGTGGGGCTACAAAGAAAAAAATAAATTATTAGCTGGTAAAATGTATGTTTGAAAAGAGCTTAGAAAATTATGAGCTGGAGAGATTGCTGAAGGCCAGCAGGATGCTGTTGAATGCATTTTCCATTTTAGTATTTTTATCAGTAATTTGAGTGGCAATACTAACTTGAAAGCTAACAAACTTTCCAAATTGTTGGATGACATTGTGTAAATCATCACCAGTTATGTTTATTATTTATTTTTAAATGTCTAAGTAGAATGAAAAGAACCATATGTAATGATGTCATATTACTAAGAATATATGTGAAAATGAAAATTCAGATCTGAGAAATGTAATTCCATGAATATGGGGTGGAGGAGGCATGATTTATTAGTTATCCATCACTATATAACAAATTAGTCTAAAACTAGCAGCTTAAATAAAACAGGGAGATTTATATTCTCACACAGTTTCTGAGAGTACTGATTCAATAGATGTTTAGCTGGGTGGTTCTGCTCTATAAGGTTATATTCAAGGATTAACGGGGGCTAAAGATTCTGTTGCTAAGATGACTTATTCACATGGCTCTTGGGGATGAAAGGTTTGGTTTCTCACCATTCGGGCTTTTTCATTAAGATGGTGTGTTCTCATGACATAGCATCTGAGTTCTTCTAAAATAAGGGAGTCAAGAGAGAGCACAGCAGTTAATGCTTGTAAACCAGCATCAGAAGTGATATACTTTCACTTGTGTTGTGTTCTGCTGGTCACACAGACCAACACAATCATCATGCAATGTAGCAGGAAGCTACAGGATGGCTTGAAGCCGGAAGAGATCCTTGCACTGCATGGAAGCCAGAAGGGATCCTTGAGCCTGCATTGGAGGCTGGCTACAACACATAGCTTGCTATAGTTCTGTAAAAATAGTTTGGGGATTTTTTTTTTTTTTTGGTTTGTAAACAGTGTAAGTTATTGGTATGCTGTATCTGCCACAAGTTTATTTAATATTAGGTGATGATAGGGCTGTGTCTCCACCCAAATCTCATCTTGCTCCCATAATTCCCATGTGTTTTGGAAGGAACCCAGTGGGAGATAATTGAATCATGGGGTCAGGTCTTTCCTGTGCTATTCTTGTGATAATGAATAAGTCTCATGAGATCTGATGGTTTTATAAAGGGGATTTTCCTACACAAGTTCTCTTGCCTGCTGCCATGTAAGATATGCTTTCACTTTCTGCCATCATTGTGAGACCTCCCCAGCCATGTGGAACTGTGAGTCCATTAAATCTATTTTTCTTTATAAATCACCTAGTCTCAGATATGTCTCTGTCAGCAGTATGAAAACACTAATACAGGTGGCATCAAATATACACATGCACACACACACATTATCCACTGCATACTAGTAAAATTATAGGTGTGATTTAAAAAACAGCTTAGAGCTTCACTTTTTATGAGACATGTATATATATTATATGTAATATATGATTATATTCATAAGGAAAAAGTTAGGGAAATTTAAAAGTACAAAATAAAAAAATGGAAGAATGGCCTTGTATTCTTAGCCTGCATAAAAGATTCTGTACAAGAAATTCAAAAGGCAATAATCAAATAACCATGTTGTGAAAAATGGAGTAGATTTGCTTTGTGTCTTTACAAAGGGTGGGGATATTCATCAATAGGAAGAACACTTTGGAATAAAAATATATACTAAATGAGGGAAAACTTGTGTAGTATCAAAGGTTGTTTTAGAAAATGGAAAATGACTGAGTTCTTTTTCACTACTTCTACTTACAGAAAAATAGGATAGTACTTGGTTAAGATATCAATAAGTATGTTTGAGAGGGATTTGAGCATTGAATGAATTATTCATTCCTTTAGTCATTCTTTGAGAAGAGAGTAAATGAGGATCTACTCACTATATGCTGAGAGTTGTTTTTAAGGCCTGGATTGAGAGATTGGTGAATGAGCAGGCAAGATCCTGTTCTTACCAGGTTTTTCTCTGATTGTGAGAAATGTATTATAAATAGGTAAACTCATGCAAAAATAAGTTTATTTCACTGAAATAAAGCAAGCTAAGATAATAGAGTGTGTCATCACCCTCTATTTGCAGACAGCCATGTAAGCTACACTGGTCAGGGAAGCCTTCTCTAAGGAAATGAACATTCATACTTTTATGCCAGAGGTTGCAATTTTTTTTGTGTGAAAAAACATACCTTGGCCATGACTTTGAGCAACAATATAAACATTTCCCACAAGCTTACTATTCTAATAATGGAACACTAGGCACAAATGAGTTAAACCAAAGATCTAAATAGTGGAAGGATCCAGCTATGTCATAATGCAGGAAAAGAGAATTTCAGGTAGAAGGAACCATAAATGCAAGGCCCATTCATTCGCTTAAGGGTACTACCTTCTATCTGTAAAAAGGTAACCTCCCTGATTTGACCATCACAAGTGATGGGGGAAGGTGGGAGGACTCCAAGCAAAAGTAGTATCAGGCAGAAAGCATGTCACTTGTAGATAATGATAACGAGCATACATTTTATCTTAGTACATGCAAATAAATATATAGGTTTTACTATATTCTGCTTTGCACTTTATAAAATCGTTTTTGTTTGCTTTATGGAGAAAAAAAGGCTATAGTAAGGGAAACCATTAGATGAAAGTAGAAAAAGAATAAAAGGCTATTTAATTGTTCTAGTTTGAGAGAAAAGAGATGCTGTCAAATTATTTGTTGACGCATCTTCTGAACTAGATTTTGACTGTTCCTGGGAATACAGAGACAGAAAAACAAACTCATCCTTTAAAAAAATTATTCTAGGCTTCTTTATTTCATGGGTTTACTGCATAATGGTGAGGTTTGGGCTTCTCATGAGCCTCCACCCAAACAGTGAATATGGTACCTGATAGGTAGTTTTCCACCCTCATATCCTGCCCTCTTTTCCTCCTTTTAGAGTCCTTAATGTTTATTATTTCCATCTTCATGTCCGTGTATACCCATTTCTTAAAGAACTAAAAATAGAACAATTATTTGATTTAGCAATCCTAGTATTGGCTACCCACCCTAAGAAAAATGAAAAATTTCACCAAAAAGACACCTGTCCTTACACGTTCATCACAGCGCTACTTATAAGAGCAAAGTCATAAACTCAACCTAAGTGTCCATTGATAATTAATTGGATAAAGAAAATGCTACATTAATATTCACCATGGAATACTATGAAGCCATAAAAAAGAATGAAATCATGTCTTTCACAGCAACATGGTTGGAGCTGGGTTCATTATCTTGAGTGAAATAACTCATAATTTTGTAAAGCACTCTGCCTGCTGAGAGGATTAGTCATACATAGCAGTGAGACAACTCTGGTGGTTTATGGTGAGATAGAGAAAATGATGACAGAGCAGGAACCAAGACTAAGTAAACAACAAGGTACCACACAGAATGTGTTGTCCTGAAAGCTGCATAGATAACCTTTGAGCTCCTTTTCAAATACGAAATTCTATGATTCTACTAAAGCTTTCAAATATTTCCATTTGATTCTGACTTTGACAGCTTAGGGTTGTGGGGCCTACCTATCTTCTACATGGCCATGAAGAATGGGCAGTAGGATATTTTTTTTGGATGCTTGAGGAACAGTGATTTCTCTTCCTGTCACCCATGGGTCCTGATAGTTAAGTCCTGATCCTGAATGAGGGCACTATAAGACAACTTAGAGTGAGGGACATGACATTGTGTCTCTTTTTCAGAAGCCAAGTCTAAGGCTAGTACTCTGTTACTGATCAATTCCTTTCATTTCTTTGCGTTCACTTTTTATTATCTGAAAAACAAATAATACTCTCTTAGAATCTAATGCTGGTTCTACTCATGTCACAAGGGTATTGAGATGACGGAAATTATCATCACTGCAGACAAACTTTGAAACCTAATTGAAATTATAGAAAAGTGAATAGCTATTTGAGAGATAAGACAAGGGAACAGCCATCTGAGAGACTGTGTTTCTACTTAATTCTCAGTTAGAATAAGCTGGAGTTCTAGCTGGATATCACATTTGGTTGGCCACACACACTGACTTTTCTGTATGGCGATTTTTTTTTCCAGTGCCCCGAGACAAGTGTAGGTCTTCCCGAGGGAGTGAGAAGGAGAAATGGAGCATGAAGACAGAGTTAGTCTTTTTAGCACAGATCACCAGGATTTCATATTTGCAGAGAGGTTGAAGTCATTTATATTAATTTCCTCCCCATGCCTGTGATGGGTGTGCACTGCTACCCTCATTTATAGATCAGAAAACCAGAGATAGTAAAATCGAGTAACTTACACTTGGCTTCACAGCAAATGAATCATAAAGCTGGGAAAAGGATCCTGGGTCAAACTGTGTTTTTAAAACCTGGGACCCAGCAGCATCTGAGGAAGTGGACCCAATATTCTCTCACTTAATCACGTGTGAGTGGTTTTGACAATATAAGGCTTTCTAGCTCTTGAATAGACCTTATTATGAAATAAATCTAGTTGTTTTCCTTCTTGGGATTGGACTTTTCCCATTTTATACTCAGATTGTCCAAGTATACAGCCTAACTTTTTAATGCAACTACAGTGATAACATTAGATCACTATTTAACTCATAAAACAGCTACATATTAAGCAATAACGAGGAGTCTGAGGCAAGATTCATGAAATCAGCTGATCAATTGATGTTTCATAGAGACCAAGGACAATCATACCCTGATTTTTAAGAATGCATGGTTAACATGGTTTCCCAAACTATGTTCCATGGAACCCAAATCTCTGTTAATAAAAAACAAAATACAGAATTTAAAAAAAGTAAGGTAATACATTTCTAGTCAAATAAATTTGACTTTTGCTACAGATGTTCTGGAAGCTTTTAAAATGATAATTCCTGAGATATCTCTAAGAAGGGAATATAGTATGCAATATTTCTCAAACTTATTTGGAAATGAATTTCTTTGGTTAACATGAAATAGGACTATGTTTCATAGCTCAGTTAGGAAATAATAAAATGTAATTTTTCCTGTCTTGACTCCTTAAAAATATTTGTTAGCATTGATCTCGACTTTTGCTTACAAAGTTGGATTTTCAGCTTCCAAAAGAGACACCTCTTGCTATGTTAATCTGTACATCACTCCTCTATTTCCCAACTCTAAGCTCTCATCTGTGGATGAATGAGTGGTATCCACCCATCCTTTCCCAGTGTCTGCTTGCTGAACCCTATTTTGACTTTGTTTTTCTCTTTCTCCTACTTAAGCAATAGGCATACTGTAGTTTTCTCAGAGGGCATGTTGATGTATATCTGAAGAACCTCTGTCGTGTAGAATTTCACATTTATATAGGAATCGAATGCATATACCAAAATGGTGATCCCATAAAGTGACTTGTCTGACATGTCCTAGTTGAGGCACCTACAGAAGAGAGGCAAGACACTCAGAGGAAGGAGAAAATTTGCGGTCAGGGAATCAGGGACCAGTTCTCAAAATAAGTCTTTAACTATAATCTATTAGTTTAGAAAAAGAGAAAGTGGAGTTTAGGCAGATACATGCCAGGTGAGAAGGGTGGAATAGGGCCAAAATTGTTCAATTCCTCTTTGGGAGAAGAAAATGGAATTTGTGCTGATGATGCTAGAACCTTGTTCCTGACTGCATTCTCTTCTGACTCCTAGAGCCCAAAATATGAGTGGAAAAAATAAGGGTGCCCAGTCAAGTTTGCTATATGTAGTCTTCCATGCTCTGCTGTAGGTTATCATGGGAAGAACTCAAACCAGACAAAACAGGAAATCTGGAAAGCTGAGTCCAAATTGTTGAAACTCCTTAGGGCCCTCTGGAATTCTAGGTTGAACCTAGAGTTTTAGTAAATTTTCCCAAAGTTAAAAAAAAGTCTCCAAAGCTTTCAAATTAGACCTGAAATCTCAGAAGTGCCAAAATTATCTTAAGAAAAAATTATGTTATAAATACCAACTCTTTCATGATTCCTTAATCCTGCTTTTCTTATAGCAATTGAATAAAGAATGGGAAATGTATTTTCCAAATGTGAATATATCTGAATAGTAAATGAGCATGTTTTTGAAATGTGAATAGTAAACTATGTAGAGATGAGGTCTCCTTAAAGCTCTGCACATAGTATGGGAAAAAAGCAGCTCGGGAGTGATGGGGCTGAGCAGAAATGAGTGAATGCAGCTGGCCTGACACTGCCTGTCCCTAGAAAGGCCTTTTTACAAGGCCCATCTTTGACTGACTGGTGTCTGAGAACTTGACTGGTAAATAGTTGCCTACACTGATATTAAATATTTCCTGAATGATCAGAGTGGCTCACTGTGCAGAAATGGTATAAACAATTTCTTTTTCTTTCTTTCTTTTTTTTTTTTTTTTTGAGATGGAGTCTCGCTCTTGTTGCCCAGGCTGGAGTGCAGTGGCACAATCTCAGCTCACTGCAACCTCTGCCTCCTGGATTCAAGGGATTCTTCTGCCTCATCCTCCCAAGTAGCTGGGATTACAGGAGCCCACTACCAGGCCCAGCTAACTTTTGTATTTTTGGTAGAGACAGGGTTTCACCATGTTGGCCAGGCTGGTCTCAAACTCCTGACCTCCAGTGATCCACCCACCTCATCTTCCCAAAGTACTGGGATTACAGGCATGAGCCACCATGCCCAGCCAAAAATTTCTTTATGCTGTATAGCTGCTTTGTTTCTGTGAACCTAGAATTTTTGAATGTGTAATGCAGAAGGTGTCTATGTGACCATCCCCCAGTATAAAGCTTGGACACTGAGTCTCTAATGTACTTCCTTGATAGACGACACTTTTCTCATGTTGCAACAACTCACTGCTGGGGAATTAAGTCCTATGTTTATTCCACTGACAGAGACTGTTTGAAGCTAGTGCTTTCAGCTCAAGTGTCTTTTCCCTTTGCTGTGTTTGCTTCCTATCTGATATGGTTTGGCTGTGTCCCCACCCAAATCTCATCTGGAATTGTAACTTCCACAATTCCCAAGTGTTGTGGGAGGAACCCAGTGGGAGGTGATTGAATTTTGGGAGTGGGTCTTTCCTGCGCTGTCTTGTGATAGGTGATAGTGAATGAGTCTCATGAGATCTGATGGTATTAAAAACGAGAGTTTCCCTGCACAAGCTTTTACTTTGCCTACTGCCATCCATGTAAGATGTGACTTACTCCTCTTTGCCTTTCACCTGCTGCCATGATTGTGAGGCGTCTCCAGCCACATGGAACTGTAAGTCCAGTAAACTTCTTTCTTTTGTAAATTGCCTGGTCTTGGGTATGCCTTTATCAGCAGAGTGAAAATAGACTAATATAGTATCCTTTCACTCTAGTAAATATTAGCTGTGAGTATAATGATGGTTGAATCCTACAAATCCTCTGGCAAATCGCTAGACCTGGGGGTGGGCTTGGTGATCTCTGGCACAGGGTCCCTCTCTGAATGTCTAGTCCAAGGACATGACCAATCATGTTATTTTCCTAAAATCACTTTCCTTTTCCATATGCATATGTTACCCTATCTGATTTAGCAGAAACAGTCGGCCTGCAAAAATTAGTGTTCTATTTAGACATTTTCTCAAATTCCTAGATTCACCTGTGTTTCTCTCCTTCAATTTCTCTACCCCAACTGCACCATATATTTTCTCTTTTGTGATAGTCTGCAATGGAAGTGACAGAAGTTGCAATGAAAACACATACAAGCACAGGGATACAGAAATTGAAAATGATTCTTGTATTCTTAAAATATTTTCAGCTCAGTTGGGAGCAAAACAATGTAAAATCTCGTGAGGATGCCTGCTATCCTCAGATGTAAGTCCAGATATGTTGATTAGAGAAGTTTGTACCTCAGGATACTGAAAACAAACTTCTAAACCTTTAGAAGTTTTTAGTGGGTTTGAATGTGAATTATGGTGATTTGAAGCTGCCCATGGGGTCAGGAAGGCACGTACAGAAAGGAGATATTTGAGCCAAACACACACAAAGGGCACACATGATTTAAAGTTCTTGATACCCCAAGTTTTATCTATAAAGAACAGGGGCTGTGTTATAGCAAGATTCTAGGTCTCTGCTGTTTCTGGTGGTATTGTCTTTGTGCTAGAGAAATAATATGAAGCTAATGTCACCCTTTGTGTCAGCAAAGGAAAGGGATGCTCATGTATACAGTGGGGTTTGGAAGGTAAGGGATCAGGAGTAGAGACTTTCCTGAGTAGTGACTTGCTGGGAGAGGGATTGTAGCGATTCTCTCTATGCTGTCTCTTTTTTCTCTTCCAGCAGCGTACAGAGTGCTCCCATTCCATCTCAAAGTAGTCATACTCATGTAGTGTCAGTGTGTCCAATATAGACTCATAATACTTGGCACAGACACTGCCCTAACATGAGTTGTAATTGCAACCACTTGCTATCACTGGCTGAAGCTTATTACCTTATGCAAGTTCATTCAGTTACAAAAAGAGAGTATCTCTGACCTTTGTAAAGAGATGAGAATATTTGCTCACAGGTGATCCTCCGTGATCTATTTAGGAATCTCATCAACAGTTCTGACTGTTATGTGAAATGATATCTACGGGTACACAACTGAAACAACAATAGGAATAATTATTTTTTCTTCTATTAGCTCCTGTAATGAGCAGTTTTCTCTAGAAACGAGAGAGTATATAAAATCCATACTTCCCTGGAATTTTAAAAAGCTAAATATGACTTCATTTTTACTAAAATCTTTAATTTTCACTGGTGATAAAAACAGAATCAATAGATTAGAATAACCAGGAAAAAAAGCATTTTATTTTCAGCTTTTGTAATTTCTACTCAGGGTATAATGGCTTTGAACTCTGCTAGGTAATCAAAAATATTAAGTTTGCTTTGTCTAGTTTCTTTTAATATTTAAATATCTTGTTTATCTAAAATATTTATTGTCTAGTTATTTGCATAAAATATGAGCTAAGATTAGCTATGTTATGCTACAATATATTTTTCTAAATTTCTAACAGTTTACTTAGCTTATCTTTAATGCCTCATTACAAATCTCATCAAGACTAATTTATTGGATGTCTTGATGGATTTATTTTTGTAAATATGATGGATTGTAAAAACATTTGTATATTTCAGTTATTTCCAATGGTATTTAATATTTAATACTCAAAATTTACATCCTGGCAGTAATCTGGTCATGTAGGAATCTTCCTTCTTGTGCAGATGATGATATGGAAATTAATGGGTCTTGGTGGAAGGACCAAGGTTGATTTTCTTTCATCTTTATTGCTCCTTTTCTCTTCTCTCTTGCTTCTTGCATCTGACTTAAGTGTCCATATCTTGATACCTCTTGAACATGATACAGACAGTAGCCTTTGGAATATGTTGTATAGAGATCAAACCTAATTTAGTAAAAATTTTTAGTTCATGACCTCATTTATGATTGATAATTTGTTCAAATGACCCTTCCATGGAGAGAGTTTAGTCTGCTATTTAGTCAGGTTTGGACTGATAAATCAATTTTGCCCCACCAAACTTCTCCCACTTCAAAGCCCACGTCACACCTGTGATATAGATGTTTGCCTTTAAGAAAATGGGAAGCTATGGTCTGGTGTGTGCCTCCACCCTGTCTGAGAAGGAGCGTGAGGATGTGCAGCACCTCACATAGCGTATCCTCACAAACATCATGTGTCTACCAAGGTTAGCCAAAGAAGCAAGTGTGTAGAACAAGAACTTCCTGGAAACTGCAACCTTTTTTGACAAATACTACATGGCAAAGCTAAATAAATCTAAGTCCTGAATAAATCCAATTGTCATTGACTATGGGAATGCTAGTTCTGGAGAGGGATGGCATTTATGATACCTTTACTAAACGTTATGAAAACCTTTAAATTTCAAATCCAAACAATGACCTTCAAACCACATGCTACTTCCTTGATAATATGTTTAAATGTCAGTTAAATCATTCTGATGGTGAATCTTTGGAAAACTCTATTGTAATAATCAAATAGTCAAGTAATTCTGTACAAGACAAGAAAAAAGGATGGCAAAGAGAAAGAAGGGAGGGGAAAGGGACAGCAACAAAGGCAGGAAAAGGAACAGACTAAAGAATGAGGGTAGGAGTTAATTGCTATGAATCCTGCATGTTTGTACATCTAAGTCTTTCTGCAAAAGGCTAGAATGTCCTGATGAATGTGGAGTGTGACCATTTGAAACAAGATCATTAAAATGATCACTCACCCAAAATAATACCTTGTGAAAAGTCGCATAATCATCAGCTGCAGTGCTAGTGCTGCCAAATACCTCTGTCTTTGCATTGCTCTGATGAAGCCATTTTAAATGAACAGTCCTGAAAGGTGAAGATCATGTCTTTATTTAGTCAGCAGATGTTTGATAAACAGTTAGTTGTCCCAGTTTTGTGAGAAGTACTGTGGAGACAAAATGTATGTATTCAAATCCCTTTTCTTGAAAAGTTCATAGGGTAGTTAGGAAATGACAATGAACTAACAGTTTAAATCCAGCTTCACATAGTATCAGAGAGGAATGGGTATATGAGCAACGAAGGGGTCAACCAAACTAGCTAACGAAAGTTTCAGGTGGGTCTTGGAGATATGGGTGCCATTATGAGAAACCTTCTGTGCCATGTTACATGTTAAGAATATGATCCAAACAGCAGTGAGTAGCCTCCAATAACTCTTGACATGAGTCAGAAATTAAGTTGGAAAGGACACAGACTGGAGGTTGAGACACCAGTGAGGAGGTTGAGGATGTTGAGAGGCAATTCAGGGAGAGTTTTATCTGGGAAAGAGTAACTAAAGGTCCAGACCATGTCAGAGACAGTAGGTGTAGATGCAAAGAAGTGATTAAAGAAATACTGAGGAGGTTGAATGAATAAACCATTAATTTCTGTATCCTTAGCAACTTACACAGTGCCCGGCAAGTAATAGTTAGGTGCTCTAAAAATATTAAGTGAAAGAACAAACAAGCCATGTAATGCATATGTTACTATTACACCATGGTTGTCATTTCTACCAGGCTACCTCAAAATCAACGAGAGTGGAGGCCTGATCTATATTACCATATGCCAGATGGCAGCATAATGACCCACCTTCCCAACTCCGATTGTAACCCATCCATCATCCCATGCTCAGTCATGACTGATAGCTACAGATATTTTTACTATGGATTCCAAGATTTTTATCACAGCAAATACTTTGCATTTAATTTTGTGGGTCAAATGAAATTATTTTCCATTTAAATTAAGATAATAGAACATTAGCAGGCAATGTGTTTATGCTGACAGTCATCCAAAACTTTTAGTCCAATACCTGAGTAAAGAGTTTGGTAAATGTGGGCTGTTAAAAAAATATCTGAGACTTGGTTTAGTGGCTCATGTCTGTAATCCTAGCACTTTGGGAGGACAAGGTGGGAGCATCACTTGAGTTCAAGAGTTCGAGGCCGGGCGCAGTGGCTCAAGCCTGTAATCCCAGCACTTTGGGAGGCCGAGGCGGGTGGATCACGAGGTCAGGAGATCGAGACCATCCTGGTCAACATGGTGAAACCCCGTAAAAATACAAAAAATTAGCTGGGCATGGTGGCGTGTGCCTGTAATCCCAGCTACTCAGGAGGCTGAGGCAGGAGAATTGCCTGAACCCAGGAGGCGGAGGTTGTGGTGAGCCGGGATCGCGCCATTGCACTCCAGCCTGGGTAAGAAGAGCGGAACTCCATCTCAAAAAAAAAAAAAAAAAAAAAAAAAAAGAGTTCAAGACCTGCCTGAGAAACTTAGCAAGACCCCCATCTCTATAATATATAGAAAACAATGAGCCTGGTGTGGTGGTCCATGACTGTAGTCCCATATACTCAGAAACCTGAGGCGGAAGGATTGCTTGAGTTCAGGAGCTTGGGGCTGTAGTGAACCACAGTCATGCCACTTTACTCCAACCCGGATAACAGAGTGAGAACTTGTCTCTAACAACATGAAAATAAAAAGTCTGGGTCCACCACTTACTAGCTGTATGATTGTGAACAAGTTATTCAACTCTCTCTGTACCTCAATTCCATCATCTTATAAAACAGGCATAATTATATTTATTTTGCAGAGTTTAGGAGAAAATTAAATTGGTTCCTATATATAAAGTGCTTAGCAAATGTCTAAAGGGAGTAGGTGTTCAGGAAATTAAAATGTCATTTCATTCAAAGTCACCAACTAGCAGTGATGACAAAGCAATTACTGGAGGCATCTTCCTTTCAGTTATCACGAAAATTTTCCTACTGGAACCAGGAAACCTCTTAAACTTGCTCACCTACCAGGAAAATGTAATGGCGGCTGATAAAGCATTCTTTGGGGGAACCAAGGTTTTTAGCAACGTCAGTATTGTGGTTTCCTTTGCTGCTGACACTTTTCTTGCAAAATAGAGACCTTCCAGGATCAATAAAACATTCTGGACCAAATGTAAACTTCCATTCATGGAGAATGAGTTCAATGAGTTCAATGTTACATTTGTCATCCTTCCATTTAATCATTCAATGATTATATATTGAGCATCTGTCTGGCATCAGGCACTGTTCTAGCTATATGTTCATTGAGACACATGTCCTACCCTCAAATTATTCACAGTCAAATGAGAGACACTAAAACATAAGTGGATGGTTGTGTTACAGAGGGGATAGAAATTTGTACAAGCACTGGTAGAAGTGCAAAGGACCCTATGATTTATTCTAATAGTGGGTTCATGAAAAGGTCAAGCCGTGGATTATACTTGAGCATCTAGTGCTCAAAGGGGTAATAAGAGGGGTAAGTGGCTGATAATAACTATCAGTTTAAGAAAAGACTTTGATGTCTTTAACATTTATCACTTTTTGTTTATGTCACACCACCCTTTCTCAAACTTACATAATTAAATGGTTCTATACAGAGCAACATCCCAGAGATTGTTGCTCATAGTTATCCTGAGGCAGGAGTAAAGGCAACAAAGGGTCCAGGTTCCTTTCCTCGCCTTTTGTATCTGAACCATTCACTTGTTGCCTTACACACACACTGTACACATGCTCCAGTAACCTGGGCTTTGCAAGCTCCTTTGATCTAACCATTAAAGAAAAATTCACAACTCATTCCTAAGTCAAATTTTTATGTCTCCCTGTGGATTAGGTGGGTGCAGATTCTTGCAGAAGACAGATATCAGATGGATGATGGAAATACTTTTTGTCCTGCATTATGAAGTGGGAGGCAGAAAACAACATTCTCTTTTCACCCATGAGATGAGCCGAGCATTTAAGAAAATAAAAGGAGCAAAAATGTAGTATGTGGATTTGAACTCAGCATGTAGATCCCAAACACTGAATGAAGGCGAGGGACAGGTATGTCAGAGAGGAAAACGGGTTATTTTCTCATGTTTCTTGTGAGCAAGTCCTCTCTGTATAGTGCTGTAGACATGGCTGAGGTGGGCAATGCTGCTGTAGGAAGCTCCGTAATAATTCTGCAAAATGTATGGGTTCAGAGCATACTGTGTGCAAACAAGAAATGAAATAAGCAGAGGAGTTGGAAGCTAGAAACATGGACCATTTTAAAAATTTTTTCACCTCTAACACCTTTTGGTATAATTTGCCTTTCATGGTAATTTCTTCATTGCCACATTTTCCAATGAAATACTAAGACTCGGTCTAAGAGCCTAGTTTAGTTTATTTTTGTACCTAGTTGCTACTTCCTACTTAGCCCTACTGCTATTACTATAACCCAGCAGGATCTATAATTCAACTTTTGTGGAGGCAGGAATTATTTGACTTGTAGAGTCCAGTTGAACTACAGAGACTCGTGAGCCATAGATAAGTGGGACCAAGGGAGCTTTGGACAGATGAAAGAGAGATCAGGAGAAGAACAAAAAAGAATAAGTGAAAGGTGAAAGGAGGGTAGCTGAGAGTTGGAGACAGCAGTCCAGCCAGGTGGCAGGCTGCAGGCTGGGCAGCTTGCTGGAGATGGCGGCTGGCCAAGTAGATGGTTACTGCATCATGGGAGTGGAGAACCAGCGGGGAAGAGTATGGAGAGTCCAGATGCTTACTGGAAAGTTGTGGCTTATGAATAGAGGATTAGGAGCAGCATTCAGGAACCATTTCCCAGAAGGACTACTAAGAGCTAAGGCAGTTAGAATGGAAGGGGTGGGAAAATTCAAGGTGGAGAACTGGGCCAGATGGACCTACATTAGTGAAAGTGGCACTGAAAGAGATGAGAAGACCTTGGCACATAAGGAATAATAAAACATTCTCTTCTTGGGACTGGATTTCAAGCCAGAGCCAAAACTACCATCAAGCTGACTTGGTGCTAGACTGCCCATCTCCTAGAGAGGAAATTTATTAGTTCTCTTAACCACAAGACGAAATTGGTTCTTAGATCTAAGATTGTGTTCAACATGCATATGGAAACTAAGAGTTTCCAATACGTGACTTTCCCCCTGTGTTAGGCTGTGAGGAAGGTATCAGGTGGTTCTCTGCATTAAGGTCAGGATACATATTTGGTCAAGATGATGGTAATGATGACCTCAATCCTCCGACAACAGTATCTAGTTCAACCTACTCCAAAGAGGACCATGGAGGAAATCTATGGAGACAGTTTTACACTTTAGCTCTAACTGAGATCATCTCAGCCTGGATCCCAGACACAGCTAGAGACAAAGAGGCTAAGGCTCCCAAGGCAGTTCGCCACAGAATACTCACTCCACCTTGGGTAATTTGTCCATGTCTAGCCACGAAAGCCAGTTCTACCCTGCCAGCTCTCCATAGACTTCATCATCCTATTCACTGTAGGTGTTTAACCTAAGTTCTCTTCCTTTCTCTTTTCATTATTTCCCATTAAAATTCAAAATAGCTTCCTATTTAGCCTTGAACTACATATCCTAGAATTTTCAGCACTTGACACTCAGAGGTGTGTTGGCTCTAGCTTACCTGTTTTTCTGATAGTACCTGATTATGTTGATAAAAATATGTTGAGAAGCTTCCCAGGCTGTTTGAGAAAAATGTAATTGGCCAATATACATTAGAACTGTATTTGGCAGATATTACATAACCAAGGTGCTTGCCTCTCTGGTTCTTTGCTACTTCCTACTTTTCTCTTACATCATGGCCAGCAAAGAACAGAAATGGAGTGCTCTACTCCTGCCTTCTAGTGTTGTGCATGAAAGAGGGCTCCAGCCCTCAGTGGCCCTACTCCATTCTCAACAGCCTCCCAGATGCTTTAGCCTGGGGCATAGACCAGAACTCTAATTATAACTCTGTTCTCAGCACAAAATGAGACATTGAAAAAGCTTCAACCCATTCCTCAACAAAAGGGCAACACATGGTTCCTGAGAGCCTTTTAAATTCTATATATGGAACAGAGGAGGCCAAAGATATCGGGAGAAACAGAATTGATTCAAATAAAATGCTTCTATTGGACAGATGATGTAGCCATTTGTGAAGCAAATGTTAGGTCAGGCTTCACTTTAATTTCTATTTGTTGAGTGTTTACACAGGTTCTGTGATATATTCCACATATATACATGTATGTATTTTTAATGGAATTATATATATAATTTGTACAGCATCCATATGAATTTGACATTTGTATTCTCAAGTTAGACTTAACCAAATAAAAAGAATGAGTG
Source organism: Callithrix jacchus (assembly GCF_049354715.1). NCBI lineage: Eukaryota > Metazoa > Chordata > Mammalia > Primates > Cebidae > Callithrix > Callithrix jacchus. The sequence continues at coordinate 92,690,414 of NC_133515.1, forward strand.
ATGGCTTAAGTTTACGTAGAAGGTATAGGGCAGCACCAGGTATCTAAGCCAGGTCCGATTCCAATGTTTCACACTACTTTGAAACTATGACATATTGCCATTTGGCTGAAGCATTAAACTGCTTTTTGCTTCCTACTGTGCCTGTAGATTAAAATATGAGACATCATCCCATTATGTAGGTAATATCTAGAAATTGTCATAACTAGCCAATAGAAAGGAAACTCAGAAAGGAGGACAAGGAGGTAGATGAAAATTGATCTGGTTGGATTTTATGGTACCCAAAGAGGAATCCAAGAAACACATTGTTTAGTGAGTTTGGTCATGAGGTGGTAGTATTTATTATTTAATGAACAAAGCTACAGATGGCATTTGGCGCTTAGCCCCTCAGTGTGAGATGACATGGCCTTCATGAACAGGGAAGAATACAGATAGCACAGTGCTATCTCATGAGACAAAGATCATGAAAAGAAGATCAAGTATGGGCTAAATAGTGCCTATGTTTGCCAAAGTTGTAGTCACAGAGAAGCTCAGTTTTTAAGCATGAAAGCAGCCTAAACCAATGGATAGATGACAAGTGAAAAGCCGTGAACAGAGCTTGCCTAGGTTCCTTGGCATTGGACTGCCTTAAACTGCCTTTCCCATTAGCTAGTGGGCAGAGGCTGATAACGTACTGTTTGCCTCTTCCAGTCTTGTTAAGGGGACAGAGCCTGTGTGAGTTTTGGCAGTTTATGTATTTCAAAGAATTAGTCAATTTCATTTCAGTTAATAATCAAATGTGTGGGGACATAGTTGTTCATAGTATTTCTTATGATCTTCTTCAGTGTTTATGGTATCGGTATTGACAGCCTCTCTTTCATTGCTGATATTAGTTATTTGTACTCTACTTGTGAGAAGCAAACAGAGGTCAGAGCTGATGTATTGCTACAGCAATTTGAAGGGTTATGATTGTATGTGTTAAGAAGGTAGCGCTGTCATTCTCTATCATTCAGTAGGTGGCATAGACTGGACATAATTGGCAAGAGGAAGAAGAGTAGAAGGAATACAATAAAACCAGAGAGGTAAGTGATAGTGAAAAACAAGCGACTGAAAGACTTAGAAGGCAGAAGGTGAGTAGTGCTGAGCTTCAAATAGGAAGCATCATCCATAGTTCAAGAACCCCAGGCTAGATTAGAGACGGATAACCCTGAGTGCCTTAGAGGGCTCTCTAGCTTTTCTTCCCTTCAGGTAATAGAACAAAGCATGTTTTTCTTTGTAGAGCTCTACTTTTGTTTATATTATCAACTACGTTAGGGAGACACTTGGAGGCAGGCATCATGTAGTACTTAATTCAGACATTGAAAAGTCCAGCAAAGGCTCAGCTTACACTGAATTTATCAGAAGAGGAGTAATTTTTTTTTTTTTTGAGATGTCATTTCGCTCATGTTACCCAGGCTGGAGTGCAATGGCGTGATCTCAGCTCACCGCAGGGTTCAGGTAATTCTCCTGCCTCAGCCTCCTGAGTAGCTGGGATTACAGGCACGCCACCATGCCCAGTTAATTTTTTGTATTTTTAGTAGAGACGGGGTTTCACCATGTTGACCAGGATGGTCTTGATCTCTTGACCTCGTGATCCACCCGCCTCGGCCTCCCAAAGTGCTGTGATTACTGGCGTGAGCCACCACGCCTGGCCTAAGAGGAGTAATTTATTGTAAGATTTTTGTTTAATTTTCAGAGAGGCCTATAAATGTGAGAAATATTTGTTAATAGAATTGTAGAATTGGAAGGGAAATTTACTGCAACAGCCATTTATTTTACAGATAAATTGACTGAGGTCAGAAGGGTAAAGTGAAAACCTAGTTATAGGTACTCAAACTCAAGTCTCCAAATCCCAATCCCAATGTTTTTCTTATAGCAAACAAGGTTCTTCCTCAAATTTGCATTCTTGAACACGTTTTTGTGTCCATCAAATGCATATATGAATTCTTGCTCAACTATCCAATTATCTAATCTGCTCTCTTTACTCCGGATAAATGCTTGCTGGCAGAGTCTATGCGGGTCTCTCAATGCTCATGTCAGTCATTCTACAGTAGCTTCAGGTGCCTCAAACTTGCAAGTGACAGTCTCTAATACAGCATCTTTCAAACCCACCAGAGAAATGATGCGTTAAGGATGCAAACCAGAATGACAACATGAAATTAAGGTTAACATTTAGTGACTGTATATGTATATTACAATAACTCAGTATTTCAAAGGTAGGTATTTATCTGATACTTCTTTCATATCAATAACCTATTTTGCCCAAAGGATTCCCACTTATCTTTTCACCAAAAAGCCAATGCAATATGTTTCTTAATTTTTTTTATAATGCACCTTTAACCTCAACATTTTACTTATCACACAATAAAATTGCAGTTTTTTATGACCAGCTTGATCAGTGGTTTTATAAACAAACTTTTATTCAAATTCAAATTGTATAGGTATTATATACACACATGTATATATTGCCACAACACATGCGTGTAGTACATATGTGTGTGTGTGTGTGTGTGTGTGTGTGTGTGTGTCTTACAATGTATTTATTTAGGGAAGTTTCATTGAGCATTTTCTATGTGCCAGTTGTTGCTGTAGGCACTGGTGATATAGCAGTAAATAAGATCACCACGTCTCTTGTCTCAAGAAGTTACATTCTAAAGAGAAGGGATAGAAAATAATTTTTAAGAAAGAGAAAACAATTTAGAGAGAAAAAGAGAGAGAGGGAAAATAGCACCTCATCATAACATAGCATCCCTGGAAAGGATCAAAATTCAAAATTCAAAGTATGTTTTCCATTGAATATGTATCACTTTTGGACCATCATAAAATTAAAAATAAGTAAAAAGATAATGCCAGAGACCATTTGTATGTCATGAACTCAAGCTCTGAAGTATTTCCTGCCTAGAGAAGCTTAAAGATATCAGCTGGACGTGAAAAGTAAATTTTTTGTGAACTAAATATTTTTTAGTCCTCCTCGCTCAGTTATTCTGTGATATACAGATGACTTTTACTAAAGATCTAGGAGCACTTGGATAAGCACATTGCAAATCCTGATCACTTATAAAGAGAACGTTCTGTATGAGTTTGTGAAGTGAGAGTTCCATTTTGTTAGAGAAAATCAATCTTCCCTACTGAGCACTGAAAAATCTTGTTAATGATACCTTCAAAATTCCACCTTGGCTCAACATTCTGGGGATTAGGAGGCATATGCATGACCCTGAGTCAGTTTCTGTAGCTTTTTTCTCTAAACTTTGGTTTTCTCCAGGGTAGAAAGTATGTTAACTCTCTTTCACAGCTGGTTCACATAAATTAAATTAATTATTAAATGTATATTTAGTAAAGTTCCTGACATTTTATGCATGTTACTTAAAGGTTATTTTTATTGTCATTAGTATGATTCCCAGTAAGAGATATTTTATATATCTATTTTATGAATTAATTAGCAAACATTTACTGCTGCTTGGGAAGACACTGAAGTAGATGCTGAGATGGCAGTAGAACATTTTTGTGCAAGATCTGTGTCTCAGTTAGTTTGTAATCTGACTAGAATGAGAAATCACATAGACACATGTAAGCAGAGCTGCAGGCTATAGGAACCAAAAGAGGAGCTCAGAAAGTCAAGTTCAATCTATTTCAACGATATCAGATGACAGGGCTAGAGAAAAGTCCCTGAAGACTGGGTCTCAGATGAGGTATGTCCTGGGGTCTGGAGTTAACTCACAGGTAAGGCGTTTGTTTGTTTGTTTTTTAGGAGAAAAGGCATATGAATTTATTTAATACATATTTACAGGAGCCTTCAGAATGAAGACCCAACCCCCATCCCCCGATAGGGTGCAGAAGCTTATATACCATCTTGAGGTTACAGAAAGAACAAGGTTTCAGAGAATGGCCCAGAATGGGTTATGATGGCAAAGAACTTTATAGAAGGGAGAAAAGAGGAGGTTTGACTAGGCGAGGTGATCTTGTTATGTAGATGAAACTTCACAGGTAGCTGCCCTCAGAGAAGAAGATGGTAAATGTTTCCTTCTAGACCTTTAGAGGTGTCAGACTCTCAGATAATCTTTCCTACATCCAGACAAAGGCAGGCCTGACTGCATTAATGCAGATTAGTTTTTAATGTTTATTTCAGGTTTAGGGGTACATGTGAAGGCTTGTTACACAGGCAAACAAGTGTCACGGGAGTTTGTTGTACATATTATTTCATCACCCAGGTATTAAACCCAGTACCCAATAGTTACCTTTTCTGCTCCTCTCCCTTCTCCCACCCTCCTCGATCAAGCTGATCCCAGTGTCTGTTATTTCCTTTTTGGTGTTCATAAGTTCTTTTTTTTTTTTTTTTAATTGAGACGGAGTTTCGCTCTCGTTACCCAGGCTGGAGTGCAATGGCGCGATCTCGGCTCACGGCAGCCTCCGCCTCCTGGGTTCAGGCAATTCTCCTGCCTCAGCCTCCTGAGTAGCTGGGATTACAGGCACGTGCCACCATGCCCAGCTAATTTTTTGTGTTTTTAGGTAGAGACGGGGTTCCACCATGTTGACCAGGATGGTCTCGATCTCTTGACCTCGTGATCCACCCGCCTCAGCCTCCCAAAGTGCTGGGATTACAGGCGTGAGCCACCACGCCCGGCCATAAGTTCTTATCATTTAGCTCCCATTTATAAGTGAGAACGTGCAGTACTTGGCTATTATCCTTAGCAAACGAACACAGGAGATGTTTGCTGATGATTAGTGCATGTGGGTGGAGAGGGTGGGCACACACATGGCAACACCTCTGCTCCTGGATCTCTGTGTTCATTAATTTAGATTGAATTTAGCAGACACCCTGCTTTGTAAACTCTATTATTTCCTTTGACACAATAAGAAATAGATGAGGTCTTTGTCCCTGATTCCTGGCACACAGCTCCTAAACTTCTTGGAATCTCCAGGGCAATGAGTGTCTTTTGTATGCTGACATGTGACTGGTGTCTTTAGGCCCTAGACAGCTTTAGAATGGCAACTGCTCACCAGAAAGATCAAGGCATGAGAAAGTTGGAACTTTCAGCCTCAAGCAGTGACCCCTTGGGGGAGAGAGTCTAAAGGTTGAGACCAGTCACTGATGCCCAATGATGTAATCAGTTAAGCCTGTGTGATGAGACCTGCATAAAAACTCTGAACACTGGGGTATGGAGAGATTCTGACTTGGTGAATACATTGAGGTACTGGGAGGGTGGCATGCCCAGAGTGAGCACAAGAGTTCTGTGCACGCTCTCCCCCAATATATTGTGTTGTATATCTCTTTTATTTGGTGATTCCTGAGGTATATCCTTTATAATAAATAATAAAGTGTTTTCCTGAGTTCTAGGAACTGTACTAGAAAATTAGCAAAACTTAAAAGAAGATAATGAAAACCTTCAAATTTATATCCAGTCAGTCGGCAGGACAGCCTGGGACGTAGAACTGGTATCTAAAGTGGCCACGGTCTTGTGAGAGTAAGTTCTTAACTCATGGGCTCTGATGCTAACTCTAGGTAGATAGTGTCAGAACAGAATTGAATTGTAGGATATCTAGTTGATGTCTAGAGAGCCAGAGAATTGGTTGTTGGTGTCAGAAAGCAGTGCAGACTGAGCTCATTAATTTGGCAGACACCTGCTTTATAAGTTGTATTATTTCCCTAGTGTAAAGGAAGTTCACAGCAGTAACTCCCAATAAAAGTGTGTTTCTGTGTAATTTTAACCACTACTGAAGAGAGCCACACTCGAAGGCTGTGTTACAGGATCTGTGCAGCTGATAACAAAGCTGTTCAAAGGAATCCAGAGCAAGTTTCAGGGTGGAAAACCCAGGCTGGAGTGAGAAGGAAGCTGGAAGTGGCAACAATGTTAACAACTTCATTCTGTGGAATTCTCCTAGCCAGGAATCTGAACTATCTCCTCAGCTTGGGATCATGGTTTGCCAGCCAAAGGTCTTCAGGCTAAAGCTTGTGGATAAGCCTCAAGAGACAGACCTTGTTAGGGGTCAGCAAGTGGCTGACATGTTTGCAAGTGGCCCCTACATGCTGGCCTGGCTGCGTGAATGTGAAGATGGATGATGTTTGTGACCTAGACCACACCTGCTTCATGTCCTGGAAAGCTGGAGGTGACATTCTGAATTGTTGGGAAGACGTTACATATTACATACATTTTCCCTGAGCTTTGTCAGTAGATTTGTATCACCTGAAAGAGAAGAGAGATTTTCATGCTTGCAGAGGGTTAGCAGGAGATGAGGAAGGAGGGGAGAGAACCAGAAGCCAAAAAAGAGAAGGAGGAGACCACTGGATGGGAACACATTTTTTCCAAAAGCAATTTACTCAGCCAGTTATTTCCAGTATTCTCTGGCTATTACTAAGGTAGAGAAAGAAATACAGTGCTATACAGGAGCTGTCTGTCTTCCTCAGCCAAAATTCCTGCTGATAGTCTCTGCCCAGGAACCATTTTTTTTCCCACGATGGTCTGCAAAATGCCAGTTGATGGGGGTGGCCACAGAATGGGTGCTGGGGCAGTGGAGATGGGCAGAGACTCCTGACCCTTGCCTAAAATCCCCAATCTCTTCTGCACTTGCAGGAGTTACTGAACAGCAAGGGCAAGAGAGGAGCATCCCCATCAGACTGTGATACGAGCTTGATAAGAGGCAGGTATGTCCAGGGAATGGCCAGGGTCCACAGCCACTCTCTCACCCAGCTTTGTGAAATATTACTGTGTTTTGTTTACCCAGGCCCCATTCTCTGAGGATTCCAAATGCTATACAAACATATTTAAAGTACACATCCTGCCTTTGCTCATAAATTCTCTCAGGCCCATGTTTTGTAGCATGTGGCAGGTGAATATTGGGCTGTTGTTTGTTCATTTGTTTTGTTTTCTAAAAACAAATGTGGAATCAGAATTTGAGGATATCCAGGCAGTCCATGTGTCATTGGCTGAGCGAGAGTCTTCTTTAATGCCAAAATTTTATATGCCTGTTTTACACAGTAGCTTCTCCATGACCCCACTTTCCAAGTTACAAAGAAATGCACTGTGTCCTCTATTCTGGTTCAGTTTGCAGTTCTTAGTGAAAATGTTGTCTTTCTTACTGTTTTCTTGACAACCTGTAAACTTGGGTCTATGTTATATTGGCCTATGCATATAATTTAAAAACAATGAAAAGAAAGAAGGAAAGGAGAAAAAAAGAAAGAAAGAGAAAGAGGGAGGGAGGGAGGACAGCAGGAAGGAAAAGAAGGAAGGAAGGAAGGAAGGAAGGCAGGCAGGCAAGGAGGGAGGATGGCAGGCAAGGAGGGAAGGAAGGAAGAAAACTTGGATTTTCTCTTATGGTCAGTCATTTTAGGGGATAAAGTGAGGGAGCTGAAATTACGGTTTTCTAAGTAGTATGGGTGCTATGTGAATAAAGAGAAAGAGTACAAGTGTGGAATGTGACTTCTGTCACATCACTTTGAACGTTATTGGCAAATTCTGGGTGTCAAAAACGTAATACTCTTTAAATCATGCTCCATGAATAATATTTCTGCAGGAAGTGGTGGTTGGGGCTATGGAAGTCAGGGACTCATGAATAGATACTTTACTTCTACTTTAGCAGTTGATATTCTACTTTAAATTTTTATAATGAACTTGCACATACTACTTATGTCTAAAAGGTTCAGTTACTTGAAGCATCAAATAAACATTTAAACATTTAAAAATTACTGTTTTTAGAACAATTAGTAGTTTATAGAAAGTAATAACAGTAGCTCTCTTAAGAGTTTATTAGCAGTGTCTGGCACATAATAGCTGTTGAATAAATATTCACTGAATGAATGTGTGTATACATGTATGATTGTCTGCTCACCCAGACATGTACACTAAACAATAACCCAAAACACTTGTGATCCAGAGAACACTGTAATTTAATCTAAGTTAGCTCTTTCAGGTGTGGCCTTTCACCAACCAGATGAAGCTATTTTACCACAGGAGGCTTTGCTAGAAGTTTTGTTTTTTAATGGCCTGTGTTTTTAATGACTCCGTATTTTGTTTTTAAGCCTGCCAGTAGTGTTGTAATCAGACTTTGTTTTATAGATTTTTGCTTTTAAGAATCTACTCACTATTTCTGTATCCCTTGAAAGCTGACAGCAGAACTGGCAAAATGTCAAGAACGATTCACAAAAATGCCAATACAGGATATTCTTCAACAGAAGGAATACATCTTTGGAAGATTCCCTGTCTGAGTTAATTAGTGTTCTTTCTGAATCTTTCACAGAAACATCTTAGAGCTGCCTTTGTTAGTGGTTTTGTCTATAGCATAGAAGCCCTGACCAGGCTTTCAGTTTGGCCTTAATACAGTGATATCTGCTCTGACAATCCCTGTCCTTTGATTAGAAAGGGATTTCAAGAACACTTATTGTTAGCTATTGTTATAAACAATCAGCTCTTCAGCATGGGGTTTAGTCTTTCAAACGTTTTTTTTTCCAGACCAGGAATATGGATGCCATTGAAAAAAATGACCCGTGATTACCTGGAGTCAGATGGTGCATCAGCCCAGAATTCCACATGAGGAAGTCATGGGTTTTGGTTTTTCTCACTCTGCACTACTCCCCAGAAGTTCTCTCTACATAAAAGGATTCATTTAATCAGAATCAACTCTCTTCCCTGTCAAAATACATTAGCCAGAACCCTGAAGGTTGAGTGAGGCTGACAGATTCTGAAAAATCCCTCCCATAGAGACCAACCCCCTTCTGGAGCTGCTAATCTCTTTTCCTCTTTACCTGCCCCCATCCTAGGATTCTTGGATGTGGGTAGTGGGGGAGGTAAGATGGGGAGCATTTTATATTTTGAGGAGTACTTCTTTTTCTGTGATTGTGTACTGTGTTTAAAGCCTTTCATCTAGGCAGGGGGGAACTAGAAATAGTTTCTCCATATCTTTCTGTTCTTTTCTCCTTGACCTAAGAGACACAACTCATAATTACTTTCTAAACAATAGTCTTTGGATTTATTAAATTTCTCTTTTAATAATTGCAGATCATATTTTTGTAACACTTTTTATTCACGGCCTATTCTCAAACATTTCATTTGCTATACCAAGGTAAGGTGGGGAAGAAAGGTAGCTTTTAAAAATGCATTTCCATTTTGCTTTTGAAAAACTGAAGCTAGGGTGATAAAGTGGTTTAAGAAGTTCCATGGTAGCAGGAAAGTCAGAACCACAGTTTACTGATATTAACTTTCCTTGTGTACCATCTCTGCTAAAAACTCACATCTGTTAACTTCTGTTAACAGACAATGGTGCCTTTGCACCTGAGCTATTTGCTGCATATTTCACCCCACCTCAAAGGAGGCATCATGGAACTAGGGAATATACAAGGTGAGCAAGGCAGGATTAAGCTGCTGGGTCACAGAATGAATGAGATCAAAAGATGCAAGATTTTAATACAGGATTTAAGTTTCTATCATCATAAAATATTTGGAAAGAGTAGAGCCAAATCATTAATTTGATTAATAATTTAATTTGAAGATTTGTTGGGTATATATATGTACGACTAGTCCAGGAACAATATTGTGTGTTTAGGATATCACGATGATGAACAGTCCCTTTAGAAGAAACACACTTAAACAAACATGGAAAAATAACTCAAAGTTCTTCTGGTTCAGGATGGCAATTTAAGCCTTATTCATTTAATTCCCCTCCCTTACAAATTCACATTTGCACAAATATATATGTAGACATATACAGACATACATATATATATGGGTGTCAAATAATGTTTGTGTGTATCACACAAACATACATATTAGGAGAAATTTACATCAGCATAGATAAGAAAAGGGTCAATATAAAATGTCCTGTTTACAGTATCAAATTGCAGGCTAGACTGATTCAAGATCCAGTAACTAAGAAGCCATACTACAAAGTGGGTAGATGTATAATCTCATGGCTTGGAGGGAGGGAAAAATTGGGATAAATAGATAAATCTATTACACATAGCCAACCACAACTTGGAAAGACATGTGTTATAGTCCTGAAATCATTCATAAGCTTAGAGTTTTATTCCACCACTTCAACTGTTTCCTATTTTTACCTGTCACCTTTATTTTTGTTTATTTGGAGTTCCATCTACTTCATCTTTGATGGACTTAATCATAGGGCCTGTAGCTGATGGATAGTGTCCCAGTTTCAAGGATGGGGCTTGCGATGTATTCTGTGTTTCGGCTTACCATCTGCCTCCTGTGATCCATCAAGAGAAGCACATGGCTCAGGTGTCTGTTGCCTCCAAAAGAAAAGATGGTTGGAACAATATAAATATGACCTGTAGCCAAGCCCATCCTATCCTAGCAAAGCCATATCTGACCCACAGAAGCAAGAAAAATAAGTAATGCTGTTGTCATGCATTAAGATCTTGTGATTGTTTGTCACACAAAATGTTTATGATAATAATTGACTGATACACCATGGCATAGTACCCACACTAAGTACTTAAATTAGGACTTTACTGAAGAGGGTTTCTTGATGAGTGTCTTAGTCCATCTGTGCTGCTAGCACAAAATACCATAGACTAAAGTAGCTTATAAACAATGAAAATTTCTCACAAGGCAAATTCAGTGTCTGCTTTCTGATGTATGGATGGTATCTTCTCACTGTGTCCTCATATGATAAAAGGGAAAAGGCGGCCCTCTAGGCCTATTTTATAAGGGCTTTAATGAAGGTTCCACCCTTATGATCTAATCACCTCCAAAAGGCCCTGCCTTCTAATAGCCTCACATTGGTGATTAGTCTTTAGCCTGTTAATTTGGGGATGATGGCACACATATTCAAACCATAGCAATGAACAAAGTCATTTCAATTAGGGAGAAGAGGCAGCAGCCAACTTCAGTGTTACAACCAACTTGAGGGAGTAGAAACAAAGAAACACAGCAGCAAGGTTTGTTACATTATGATCCTCTTTCCAGTTGTTGTAAAGCAAGTGGTATGCCCACCAGGCAGTAGCATCCATCAGTGCAGGCAGCAGGAGCTGAAGGAGAAGGAGTGGGGCATTGGAGTCAAGTCTGATCTTTTAGAAATGTAATTGGAGCGGACAGTGGACAGAGGCACATGGAGACTGCCCTGTTGGTGTGCCTTGTTAGGAGGAAGACTTCTTGTAAGAGTCTCACAACATGGATATTTGCATTGCCCAATAAACAGTAACTGAGCACTTTGGAAGGCCGAGTGAGGCAGATCACCTGAGGTTGGGGGTTTGAGATCAGCTTGACCAACATGATGAAACCCTGTTTCTACTAAAAATACAAGAATAGCTGAGTGTGGTGGCACATGCCTTTAATCCCAGCTACTTGGGAGGCTGAGGCAGGAGAATCGCTTGAATCCTGGAGGAGGAGGTTGCAGTAAGCCGAGTTTTCACCATTGCACTCCAACCTGGGGGATGAGTAAAACTCTGTTGCAAAACAAAAACAAAAAACAAAAAAAAACAGTAACTGAACCCCTGGTAAATTTGGGCTTCTACAACAAATGCAAGTGACAAATATCCACAAACAGAGACATAAACCCATGTCAGAAGAATAAAACCTTCCCAGTGGATAAATGCTTGTAACTAGCTCCCTTCCTACTCCTCACTTAAAACTGGTGTCCTTATCTGGTGACATGAAAGTACAGGAAATAGAACAGAGTAGTCAGGCCAGTGTCAGTGTCTTGTTGAGAAAATGCCCCCATTTTATTTGGCATTCCTCGTGAGAATGTCAATGGTCAAAGATCCCCAGAGTAAGAGTCCAAGCCTAGGACTCTCAAGGATTTTCCTGATGTCCATGCTGAAGTCATCCCAATTGGGAGATTTGGACTCTCTGGATTGCCTAGTCTTCCCCATTTCTCCAATTCTGCCATGAGTGTTTTGGAGATCTGGGGAATTGCCTTCCCATGCATTGCATCATAGGCTAGTAATTTTTCAATCCAGGAATCCAAGACCTATATTAAATCTTGGAAAAACATCCTCACAATATTGAATATGTGAATGGCATCCTTCCCTGTTTGGTAACACTGATGCAGTTTTCTAAAATGTATATGTTTTTACATAACACTGTGAATATAAATGGAAATTTACTATGGTGTAGTTAAATATATAAGCTCTGTTTACCATCTTGAATGAAAGCTTGGAGGCATTTCCAAAATCTCATGGACAAAAATGACAATGGAATATATATGGGAGTGATTTGGAGGCTCTGTTTTGTTGGAGAGGCTAAGAGATGAAATTATTTAAAGAAAGCACATATAGAAATAAATACATAAAATTCTATGTAGTCCTAACATTTAGGGGCCAAATATTGAAAACAACTCTACATAAGGAAATTTAGAAGAAATTTTTTTCAAAATTATAAGGAGAAAAATCAATATATTGCACAGTCCTGGGGACCAAGAAAAGAGAGAATTGAGAAAATTACTGGGTGATGCTACGTGACAAATACTGTTGGAAAATGGGTGTGGTGCAGGTTAAACTGGCCATTGGATTGGAAGGTTATATAGTCCTGGAAGATCAGTATCACACAAAAGCCTAGGCCAGACTTCCGTGCCAGGAAATGAATGAGAAAAGAGAGGGTAGGATAAAGTCAAACACATTTTCAGGAATCCGGTTAGCTGGCCATCGCTCTGCTGTATTCTAAATGATTATTTGTTTGACTCTTCTCCCCAAAGGGTGGTAAGCTCTTGAGAGCAGACACTATATTTTTAATCTGTATAATCAGCATCTAACAGAGAGTCTGGCACATGGTAAACATTTACAAACTGTTCCTGAATGAATGAATTACCAACCCTGGTGGTTAGTAAGTGCCATCTTGATAGACAGTCATGTCACCTTTAGCAAAGAAGCAGGGAAAAGCATGATACTCCCAGGAAGGTTTCTTCAAAAGCCTCAGTGAAACTCTTTTTTTGTACAACCTGGAATAGACATATTGCTGAAGCTACAGTCTGCAGAAACTGCAAGGGTAATTTTAGGTCATCAGGATGTCATTTCCCTAAATGGAATAACTAGTCTCTTGATAGTTGAAAATCAAGTGTATTCTTGTCAGAGAGCTTTCGGTGCAGACACTGGTGAAGGCCTTGCTGGTTTGAACTAAAGCTTTTAGCCCTCATTCTATAAGCATTGGATTTGGATCCACATTTAAAATGAAAAATGCTATTTAAAAATATCTGATATCCCATTAAAGTTCAGCGTTTTGTCTTCTTACCATCTCTCAAAAGCAAGTGCTGGGCTGTGTTTCTCTCTGCTGGAAGTGGCTTTTACACTGACACAGCACACAAAAGCTGATTGTCTCTTCTTGAAGGGGTATGATCTTCCCATCTCAGAATAGGTCACTTTTTAGGAAGCATTGTTCCAATCCAGCTAATTTCAGTCTGATCATTTTCTTCTCTTCAGTCTTCTTAAAAGGCATCCACTTTGCAACTCTGAATTCAATTCTGATTTTTTATACTTCATCTCTCATAAAGGATTTTTTTTCTTTTTCCCACAGATACTAGTGTAGTCATACATCTACATACATTCATTTGAATATACATGTGTGTGTATAAATATATAAAACAATAATGTTTTACACATGCAAATATTTTACCATTGAGAAGATTGTAAGAAATAGATGGATTAATTCATTTGGCCACAAAGCGTTAGAATGCTGTCCAAGTGTCCTGCTACCTCAAAAGCAAGTAGGTTCAATCTTCACCTCCTATCTTCTCTCTTGTTGAGAATGAACAGAGCATAAAGATATTAAGATCTCTCATTCAGTTTTCTTGGAGGTCTGGCTACCCTTTGGTTTCAGTCTGATATAAGGGTCCAAACTGATGTTGTGGATAATAACCTCAGTCACAGAGGAACACTTAAACTGACAATGCCTTTAGGATTAAAAGTAAAGGTTTTTCTCTCTTCCCTTCCTTCCTCATCCTCATTCTTTCCAATCTCTAATCCATCCAAGATGTTTAAGTATTTGCTCTATTATGTGGACTCAAAATGATTACCAAGGTCTCTTTTAGTATCTAGCTTACCACATTTTCCTCTATGATGATTCCCTGACAATTAGATTCATAGGGTTCTTTTTTGACTCTAATATCAACCAACTCTTATTTGTCTATATCTCTGCATTCTTTACATATTACTTGGATATTTTCTAATAGTGTGTAGCTGCATTCTAATCTTTTCAGGCTCAGGAATGCTGATTTTTTCAGCTCTGCTTCTCCTTAAATCCTAGGCAACACCTACACACAGTAGGTATTCAATAAGCATGTTTGTTCACTGACTAGGTCACCTTTTAAAACTTTATTTTTAAATGTCTGATGGTGGTTTTCAATTTTGCATAACCTTTCATGAAATGCTTCTCCTAGGCAACCAGTTTGGGCTGATCTCTTAGGACCTCCCTCAAGAGCAAATTTCTATTATTTCAAAATGGCAGATGACATTTGGTTGCAATGTTGATAATCATTAAGATAATATGTAACTACTTATCTGAAACTATCAAAACAATCACAAGTATTTGTGAAATGAGTAATGATTTTTCAAAACATTTGATTCATTTCGTTGCACAAAAGCAATCATTTCCAGTGTGTAAGCCAAGTGTTACTCCACAGTGGAGAAAAGTGAAATGTCTTTATCTGCGGAATGTCACAAAGCCAGCAAACAGCAAACTAAGGAAATCAAGTTTCTTGACTCCAAGATAAGTGGTTTCATTTGTTGTTTGCTTGCTTTCCTTCACCAAAGTCTTCTACACGTTTAAAAAAAAGTTCCTGGGCTCTTTCATTTGCTTTCCTAAAACTTCAGGGAATTTCTATTGTTCTTACTTAGTTTTGTGACCTAATGTGGTGTCTCTGTCTTCTGTAGCTATATACATGGTTCTCTCAGAGTGAATGGTTTTTTTTTAGCAAATTTGTAGCATGGTATTTTAAACACAGTCCTTCAAATAAAAATTTTAAAGGTTGGCATGTTAGGGCTGACCTTTACACAGAGTGAATCCAGCTTGACATTTCCCATGCTTGAAGATGAGACTTCTCCATGATTGCTTCCTCTCCCCACCCTCGCTGGCTTAATTATTCCTGATCTCTTTCACTAAAGCTTTGCTTAAGTGAACTCCATTGTACCCTATCAGAGGCCTCCCAGAAGAGTGGGTCAAAAGCAATTACCATAACAAAGTGATTGGCTTTTTCTTAGCACAATCAAGGCTTCTACAAGGGTACTTTTATTGCCCTTCAGTGTCAGAGTTGGGACATAAAGGGTCTACTGCAGAGTCCAGCACATCACGTCATACAACACGAGCTCCACAAATAGTGTTGTCGTTGCAGCTAGTCCTTGAATTCTCCTAGTGAAAGGAAGACACTAAGCCTCAAAGCAGGAAGAGGTATACTCTGTTCCCCTCACCCAGTGTATGTCTATTTAGAACCTCAGCAAGTGACCCTATTTCCAAATAGGGTCTTTGCAGATGTAATTGACTAAGGTAAGATGAAGACAGACTGGACAGGATGGTCTCTAAATCCAATATGACTGGTGTTCTTATAAGAAATAGAGAGGGCTTAGAAAGATGCAGACACAGAAGGAAGTAGGCCATGTGGACGGAGGCAGAAATGGGAGTTACGCAGCTGTAAGCAAGTAATGCCAAGGACTGCCAGCAATACCAGAAACTAAGAGAAAGGCATGGAACAGATCCTTCCCTAGACTCTTCAGAGAGATCATGACTCTGTAGATACCTTGATCTTGGTCTTCTGACTTCCAGCAACAAGAGGGAATAAATTTGTGTTGTTTTAAGACGTCTGGGTTTCAGAATTTTGTTATGTCAACCCTAGGGAACAAGTAGAAGATTCTGCTTTTGAAAGACTTGTGCCTTCTTAGAGGGGATAGCATAGCTACAGAACCTAGTGCTGGGCAATGGCTGTCCTGGGAGTTTAAGAGTGGCTTAGACAATTTAGAAAAGAGAGTCCTCTGTGAACTACTGTGGTCAGCACAGTGACCATAGGAAGGTGGGCTTTGAGATGGGCTTTGCAAGTTAAGTGGAACAGAGGCAATTATAAAGAATGAAGGGGAGATACATTCCAGGGAGATGAATTGTTTGCTTCATATTGAATTTGGGGAACAGGGTGGAGACTGTGGAGGGCCTTATACTAGGCAAAGGTGCAGGTTTTAAAACTGTACCATTTAGCTGGTGGGGGTGGGGAAGCATTGAAGACTTCTGAGCCTTAAGGATAGGCATCTTTCATCCCTTCACTGATTATTGATAAGATTACTTTCTGTCCATTTCTCATCTATTAAAAATGATAGGCAAGTCTCTATTGCTTAGAGAGGAAAAAGAAGCCCAAGCTTTGTTTTTCCTGACACTTTATTTTGAATGAATCATTGTCAGTTCTGGTTAGCCTGCTTTAATTTGATACAATCAATGTGTTGCTTAACGATGGGGATATGTTCTGAGAAATGCATCATTAGGAGATTCCATTGTTGTATGAACATCACAGAGTGTACTTACACTGACTTAGATGCCATAACCTGCTACATATCTAGGATACAAGGTACAGTCTATTGCTCCCATGCTAAAAAGCTGTATGTCATGTTTCTGTACTGGATACTGTAGGCAATTATAATATAATGGTAAGTATTTGTGTATCTAAACATAATGGTACAGTGCAAATATGGTATAAAAGATAAAACATGATACACATGTATAGGGTGGAAGTTGCTCTGGGAGAGTTAGTGAGTGGTGAGTGAATATGAAGACCTAGGACATTACTATATACTATCACAGACTTTATAAACAGATAGACATAGGTACACTAAATTTATAAAAACAATTTTCTTAATTCAATAATAAATTAACCTTAGCCCACTGTAACTTTACTTTATAATCTTTTAATTTTTTAAATTTCTTTTGAGATGGAGTTTCGCTCTTATTGCCCAGGCTGGAGTACAATGGTGCATTCTCAGTTCACCGCAACCTCCACCTCCCAGGTTCAAGCAATTCTTCTGCCTCAGCCTCCCAAATAGCTGGGATTATAGGCCTGCACCATCATGCCTGGCTATTTTTTTTGTATATTTGGTAGAGATGAGGTTTCTCCATGTTGGTCAGGCTGGTCTTGAACTCCCAACCTCAAGTGATCTAACCACCGCGGCCTCCCAAAGTGCTGGGATTACAGGCATGAGCCACTGCACCCGGCCATAATCTTTTGATTGTTTAAAAATGTTTTATTCTTTTGTAATAACATTTAGCTTAAAACACAAACACATTGTGCAGCTGTACAAAAATATTTCTGTGTCCTTATTCTATAAGCTTTTTTCTATTAAAAATTTTTTTTTTTGGCTAAAAACCCAAACACAACACACATTAGCCTAGGCCCACACAGAGTCAGGACTCTCAATATCACTGTCTTCCACCTCCATATCTTGCCCACTGAAAGGTCTTCAGGGGCCGTAATGCATATGGAGCTGTCATCTCCTCGGGTAATTATGCCTGCTTCTGGAGTACCTCCTGAAGGACTTGCCTTAGGCTGTTTAACAGCTATTTTTTAAAATAAACAGACGCAGTGCACTATAAAATAACAATAAAAAGTATAGTATAGTAAATACATAAGCCAGTAACAGTCATTTATTAGCATTATCAAGTATTTTATACTGTACATAATTCTATGTGCTATGCTTTTATAGACTAGCTGTACAGTAGGTTTGTTTACACCAGGAAAACCACAGACACGTGAGTAGTGCATTGTATTATGACCTCATGACAGCTACTACATCATCAAGTCATAAGAATTTTTTGGTTCCGTTATAATCTTATGGGACTACCATCATATACACAGTCCGTCATTGACCACAATGTTAACAGAGGGTGCCTGACTGTACTGGCAACCTGTGAACCTTTCTCTGAGCCTGGCATGCCATGGGATCACCACTCAGAGATATTATTCTGTTCCTTTTCCTAGAGGGCTGGTTTCCTGGGAGGCCATTCTGGGAGAGCCTTCTTAACCACAGGCTAGGCTTGTGAGTTCTGTACCCCATCTTGCAGGAATCAAGGCACATCCTGCACACCTGAACTCTGCAGCCTTTTATCCTTTCTTCTGAAAAGTGAGCCAAGCTGAAACAAAGCTTCCTCCCACACTTAAGGATACCATAGCAATTGTTTTTCTCCAGTCATGCGTAGTGCTGCTTTGTTGACAACAGAGTAAATTCTAATGACAGTAAAATTGGGATAGGAGAGGCTTCACTTAGGAGCTGTGACCACTCCAACACCGTTCATGTCAGGAATACCTGAGTAGGCCGCAATGGAATTGGTGGGAAAAGGAATGAAAAATGATACGTCATAACGGTGTTTGCTTTTCATACCTCCATGTTGATGTTAAATTGATATATTTGCCATTGATAATCAGGTATTTAAAATGTCCAGGAGTTTTCTTCCCTTACAAAACTTTCTTTTTTCTTCAAAAAGTGCACTGTATTATTGAAAGGTTCAGGAGCGAGTACATTAAATAAGATAAAAATACGCACAATGTCTGGCACATACAGGGGCTCAATATGTTAGAAATAAATAAATTTATGAATAAAGTACATATGGGTTTCTAATTTCCGCAAATATTTCAGGCCATACATATTTTTGAAATGGATTTTAAAGTATATACTTTTATAATTTTGTTTTGCTAAATAACATAGGAGTGTGCTTAATTTTGAGCATAAAGTTGAAGAGTCATATTGAAGTGAGTGAGGTCTAATCTCTTCTGTCAATTAGTTCAAAACCTGATGGCTATGTAGGGTCAAAAAATTAAAAGTTAATCTATAAAATGATAAATAATAGACTATTATATCCGAGAAGCAATCTGGGGGCCGAGGATAGAAATGAGTAGCCACCATTTCTTACCTAGGGAACTCCCAAACAGACTTTTACTAGAGAAGGACAAATAAAAGGACAAATCACACTAAGGTACATCATATTCCATCGTAAAGAAAGGCTGGCATGGCAAGTGGGCCCAGGTAAGGGAGCTCCTACATCTTTCAGAATTATACACAAAGACTCTGCTAGCAGCCACCAGGCACGGATCTACTGCTCAAAACGGAACAAAGCAGAGAGGTTGCTAGCATGGGATCTAACCTTAGGGGCCGGACAAGAAACAAGTGCGATGTAATGATGCTGAGGTTCTCGAATTTTGGGTTGGGGAATCTTTAATTGGAAGAGGTGATATCTATGTGATATCAGCTGTGTGGATAGGAGGCCAGTAGAGCTTCCAGTAAGCATAATCCTTAGAGGCAGTTTAAAACGTCCCAAGGACATTCTTAGTTCCAAACACTATTTGTACTTCATTAACCTATGTCTGCTTTCTAGATTGCACCTGTTGACACCCACAACCTAATTCTTCCAGAAGATTCTCACATCCTCCCTTCCTGGTAAAAAGTTAATAAACAAAGTGGTAGTGTTTCTGTTTTGGTACAGAGGAGAAACAAAAATTATTATCAGGGAAATTTTTCTTCAGAAAGCAGAAGCTTGATAGTAGAGAAAAGGGATGGTTGTTTTGACCATCAACGTCTCAGAAAGAAAGTTGTGGTAGTGTGTGATTACTTCAGGGATGTAGTCTCCAGGGTAGGAAGGTAGTGGTCAGTTGAATGCAACTTTAGAATGCCACAAAAATACCCTCTGTGCCTCCAAGCTTGGCTTGGCAAACCTTTCAAGAACTTCCTGAGTCATTTCATCTCTACTGTGAACTTGATCTTTATTTTCATGTGTTAAATAAAGTGTTAGTTCCCCTTTAAGACAATATGGTGTGTCCTCCATTGTGAAACCAGAAGAGATTGCAATTCCGTATTAAGAGGCATAATCTTTGCTTAAAAAGAAAAAAGCAGTGGTGGATCAAGATAAATTATCAGTAGGTATATAAAAAGAAGTTAAGTTATAGCAAACTCACCACATTTATTTGTAGAAACAGGCAATGTTAAAGAGTTTTATAATGTGATATTTTCATCTGGAGTGAAAAATAGTTCATTGTGTGTTTACACACAAGAAGAGAGTAAAGTTGTGAGTGTGTACGGGCCCCTGATAGCTTTGAGAATGAGAGCCCTGTGCCTTCAAAACACCGCAAGGCAAGTAGACAAACAACACCTAAGCAAATGCTGTGCTTCGCTTTCCCAAATTTCCACTCAAGTTCTTTTCATTCCTCTTCTCTCACCTTCGAGACATTTCCAAGGTAACTTCAATCTCAATCTCACAGACCTTTGCAAATCAGAGTGATTTTTGAAAATTTCTGGGGAGAGTAGAATGGAGCCAATACTGTGTTCTGGTGCTGCCTGCCTAGAGGTGAACGGAGAGCCAGGGCTGCTTTGGGTGAGAGCACTGTAGGTGGGAGAGAGCACTGCATAGGGTGGGGCTATAGTCAAGATTAAGGACAGCCTGGCCGTGAAGTCAGACCCTCCATCAGGCTTCACTCTGGGCAGAGGACCTTCTGGGAACTTGGATGGGGGAAGCTGTCCAACATCGCTTTCCATCCCTCCCCCACCTTTATAGGGTTCCCCATAGGTCTGTGGGGTCTCCTATAAAGATACACTACTCCCCAGGCACCCTCAGAAAGCATCTCCCTAGGCACCAAAGAGAACACAACTGTTTTCCTGGGATGACCCCACCTGACGTTTTCTAGCCTGGGCTACGGAGGTTAGGACCCCAGTGAGACCCCTAAGTATCGCTTTAGGGATCAGTGTATGCAGCTCTTCATCTTCTCCCAGTGCATTCCATGAGCACATCCAAAAATCTCCCCTTTCAAGTGGGACATCAGTATTAAGGTGTGGAATGGTTTGCCTGATATCTGCATGTACTAATTTTTAAAAATTCCTTTCATAAATTCTTGTAAATGCACTTTCATGTATAGCAGCAGAATTTAGATGTCTCCAAGTGACTTCCAGTTGCCAGGTTGTCTATTGACCTTTTAAAGAGGTGTGTGTTTTTTTAAAATCCCTCTATCATCTGAAAATAAGACTAGCAGAGAGAGAAGATTCTGTAGGCATCAGAAAAAGTAAATGCAAAGAAGTGTGTTTGTTGCTCTATGCATCAGAATAATCAGGCATTATTCTTTCCCTGAGAATAAAGGAGAACTGAGTCCCAGAACTGAGTCCAAGAACTTTCGTTGCTCCAGGCAACAATGTTTATGGAGGTCAAGATATGGTTTCCGAGGCTTCTGAAATTACCTTTAAAAAAACACCTCCTATTCCCCATTAGGTATAGACTTGCAAAATATCAACAAGGGGCCTGGCTTTCTCTTTGAATGAGCTTTTCTACCTCTTTGTTACTTTCAGGAATGGATACCTGAGCTAGGCTTCGAACACTGTGAAAGAGATCCACCATAGCTTCCCACCCCTCCCACAACTTTGCATGTTCAATCCCAACAGGGTGCTCAGGATTATTTATTAAATAATATGAAAATCTTCATGATTAAATAAATAAAACTATTCTGGAGATAGCGGCTGTATAAAAGACAAATACATAGGGAGCCCAGGAAAGTGAAAAAATCATATAGGGCTAGAGAGAAAGTCTTATGAAAACAGAAATTGTGATCGAACCATAGAGAGTCCACCCTGTTCGTTTCTCAAGAAGTTTCCTAAATTCCAGAATTATTTCAAAGCATAGAATAATAAGAGAAAGCATAGAATAATAAGATGTTTTGTCTGTGTTTGTATGCGCCTGTGGCCAAAACTCCTAGAATAATAAAATGTTTTGTTTGTGTTAGTGTGTGCACGTGCCAAAACTTACTTCGTTGAAAAATTTTCAAAGGGTTTGAAAAAGGAAAGCTGCTACACTTTGGTCCTTTTTTATAGCTTTTTTCTGGGGGTATTATTTTTTATACCTGGTGATTATGGCATCTTCCTATTTTTCATCAAGAAAGTAATTATCTCTCTGTGTAACATGTATTCTGATCATTAATAAGAGTGTTAATGAAACTCAGTGGCTTATTGAGCTTTGGCACTTAATTCAAAGTTGTTCATCATTCTTAAAGCTAAGAATGGAGTGAGTCCAGATACCTCCAGATGTAGTCGTGGATTTATATCTACAAGGAGTCATCAAATCAATTTTTGTTAATGGCAAAACTAAGTGTTCTATTTGGTAGGCTGTAGATGTAAACATACCATCCATCATTGACTTCATAACTTGGCCAGTCTTGAAGCCTTTTAAAATAGTTTTGTCTAGCAAATTTCTTATTTAAGCCATTACGGCAGAGGGGCTATTGAGCAAATGCATTTAGCTGCATTATATCTTTTGTATTCCAACAGCAGCCATAGTAGGTCTGTGGTATTATCTCCATTTTAAAGAGGTGAAAACTAAAGAGATGAAACAGCATAGTCAAGATCACAGTGCTTATAGATGACAAGCCACTTTCTTTTAAATTATCTTTAACAATTTTTGTCTCTTTTTCTCTTCCCTTCCTCTCAATTTTTCTTTTTTATCTCTGCTCTCTTCATTTTCACTCCTTTCCTTTGTCTCTCTGACTCAGTCTCTCAAATTTCTTAATCTCTTCCTCCTATTTCCCTCCTTCTGTACTGCTCTTCCTTGTTTCATTCTCCTCTCTGTACCTCTCACTCCTTTCTCTCTCTCTTTTCCACCTCATCTCTTTACTTTTTAAAAATAATAAATAGCTGTAATGAGAACAGGAGGGGTCTCTCTTCTCTCTGCCTCATTTAATGGTAAAAGAGAAGTGAACTATGGCTTTTTTTAGCTTTTTCTTTCTTTCTTTTTTTTTCTGAAACAGAGTTTTGCTCTGCTGCCCAGAGCTGGAGTGAAATGGCATGATCTCAGCTCACTGCAACCTCTGTCTCCCAGGTTCAAGCAATTCTCCTGCCTCAGCCTCCCAAGTAGCTGGGATTACAGGCATTCACCACCATGCCTGGCTAATTTTCATATTTTTTAAAGTAGAGACAGGGTTTTATCGTTGGCCAGGCTAGTCTCAAACTCCTGACCCTGTGATCCATCTGTCTTGACCTCCCAGAGTGCTGAGATTACAGGCGTAAACCACCATGCCCGGCCTGACTTTGGCTTTTTCATAAAAACGTCTACATCTACTCTTGCAGAGAAGAGCTCGCAGGTTCAGGTGATGGGAACACCATCATATTTTGATGTGAATCATTTGCTGTAAATGCCCATAACCATGACCTTCTTCTTGGCTTTACATTTCCCAAGTAGCATCCTTTCAGGCCATGCCATGGAGAGGTTTAGTTTTGGCATGAATAGTGACCCTAGTTTAGGAATCATACGAAATTGGAGCATACTCGGTTTCCAGAATATTCAGAAGCTGGAGTCAGAAGACTTGCTTTGAGCACTATCTTATTTACTCTCCGCTTCGAGTCTATGTTCTTCTTCTGCGACATGGACAAAATGATACTACTTCTGCCTACTTCAAAGGTATGTTCTGAGGATCAAATGAAATAGAGGATATAAATGAACTTAAAAGTGTCCTGCCTTGGAGTGAGGCAATAGCAGTTTCTTAATAGGTCAGAAAAAGCACTAATCATAAAAGTTAAAATGAGAAATGAATTGTATTATGATTGACATCTCATTTCATATCATCAAAAGAAGCCACTAAGAGAGGAAAAAAATGCAAACCTCAGTTGGGAGAAGTTGTTCACAATATACCTACCCAACAAGGGCTCCTATTCAGAAAATATAAAGAACTCCTGGCCAGGCGTGATGGCTCACGCCTGTAATCCCTGCACTTTGGGAGGCTGGAGCGGGCAGATCATGAGAGCAGGAGTTCAAGACCAGACTGGCCAATATGGTGAAACCCTGTCTCTACTTAAAAAAAATACAAAAATTAGCTGGACATGGTAGATTGTGCCTATAACCCAGCCACTTGCGTGGCTGAGGTAGGAGAATTGCTTGAATGGGACCCAGGCGGCAGAGGTTGCAGTGAGCTTAGATTGAGCCACTGCACTCCAGCCTGGGCTAAAGAGTGAGCCTCCCAATCACACATACACGAAGGCAAGTGATTCTGTAGGAAAACATGCAAAAACTTGAACAGTAACTCTTTGAATGAGGATATCCAAATAGCCAAGAAACAAATGGAAAGGTGCTTAATTATAAATCCTTAGGCACTTCACAATAGAGGATGTCAAATGGTGAATAAATGTATAAAATTGTGCTCAGTCAGCAAAGTGGGAATTAATCAAAATATAATAATGTGTTTATACCACTACACTATCATCAACATTGCTTTTTTCAAAAAAAGACCCCTAAACACCGTGTTGGTGTGTGTAGGGCCTTGGGACACGCAGACAGAGATGATGAGGGCTTACATTCTTACAGCCATTTACTTTAAAATACTGTTGGGTGTATTTACTGCAGTTCAACATATATACACTGTACATTCTATGACTTAGCAATTCCACTTCTGGAATTTTCCTATAAAGATTTATACATATTCACCAAAAACCTGCATAACAATGTACATAGCAGAACTATTATAATACCACAAAAAGTAATTACCCAAATATCCACCAACAGAGAAAAAAAATGTGGCTTATACAATAGAATGCTACACAGCAATGAGGGTGAATGAGCTACAACTATATAAATCAATATGGTTGACTTTCGTTCTTCCTCCAGGCTGGAGTGCAGTGCAGTGGCGTGATCTTGGCTCACTGCAACATCCACCTCCCAGGTTCAAGCACTTCCCTACCTCAGCCTCCCAAGTAGCTGGGATTATAAGCATCTGCCACCATGCCCGGCTAATTTTTATATTTTTAGTAGAGACAGAGTTTCACCATTTTCTCCAGGCTCGTCTTGAACTCCTGATCTCATGATCCACCCATCTCAGCCTCCCAAACTGCTGGAATTACAGGCATGAGCCACTGCGCCAGGCAGGTTGACTTTCCAATACAGCATTGACTGAAAGAAACAAGAAATGAAAAACTAATATCACATTTTTTCATTTATACAAAGTTCCCCAGAAGACAAAATTAATTGGTGTTAATAGAGGACAGATTCATTTCCTATTAACTCCTGGAATAAAAGGTGGTGACTGTGAGGCCAGGAGGGGGTTCAGTGGTTCTAGTCATATTCTTTCTCTTGAGCTAACAGTTACTTAGATGAGTGTATTCAAATCCTGAAAATTCAAATAGCTGAACATGTATGATTTGTGTACTATGCTGTAGGCATTTTATATCTCAACCCAAAGTTTTTAAACAGTACTATTCCATAAGATGACTGGGATTCAGGTATGACAGAGGATGTTTTTGTTTCCAGTGGAAAGAAATACATCCTACTTATCAGAAATTCTATGCATGAGAAAGAAATTATGACATGTTTCTAGTCAAAGAAAAAATTTAGGCTAAGAAAAATTAGTGTATACTTGAACTCAAGGGAAATGAATCGGGAAATTGAAGAAAGCAGAATATTTGTGGTGTGTGCCTAGATTGAGGTATAAGCAAGGCTGGCTGGAAATTGAAGGAAAGAGTGGTTGGTGTGAGGTTCTGGTGAACTCTACTTTGAGTTTGTATTGAATTCTGTATCTAATAATGGAAAGATAGACACAATTAAAGAGTTTCATCCAGTCCTGTTGTAGAAGAAGCCGCAAAACAGATTGGAAAGATAAAGGACTGACTGTGGGTCTGAAATCCAACATGAAATGAAGGGGAGAGACACGGTGGAGTAAATGACAGTTGGTGCAGAGATATAGCCCTTGGACATGAAGCTACTGAAGCCTGTAAATTCCTTTTTATTAAACCAAACTATCATATATTATGACAGAAATTAAATTCAACATCTGTTCTAAGAGTTCTCACAGAACTGTGACTTCATTATGAGTATATATATTTGTCCACATGCACCATATATATGAACAGTGAAAAATCTCATCTATTCTCACATTAATATGTGGCAGAACTGTAATTTTTGTTTTTTTAAAGACTTGTTTAAAAACCTGGCGGTCTCCTCTTCCTTCCCAGCCAAAATGGAGTAGTAGATTGCACTCCATTTATGAACCAGCCATACATTAGCTTGCAGCGTGGGTAGGATTACCATAAATTAAGGCAAAACTACAACACTAAGCAAAAGAACAGAATGTGTTTGGCAATGGGCTATCCTTGACTTTGTAATCATTTGTTTCAATTCTAATCTGCACACTCTAGTAATCCGCCAGCCAAAGAGGCTTGTGAATTAACAAGGTTTTGCTGTTTATAAAACACTTGCATAAATATATGTGGAAACTATGTTTGCACCCAGGGTGTGCATTTATGTGTGCAGATGCATCTGTGTGGGACTGGGCACAGCTCTGGATGTCTTGGGGACAATGGGAATGTGTAGGTCCAGGTACCTCTGTGTTGTGTTGTACGTCAGTGTTTGAGGAGGGGTTGGGAGTTGTCATGCATACAGTTGAGCTGGCAGGAATTCTCTAACAAAGGATTGAGATAGCCAGAGGTTTGTGAACTTACTGCCTGGTCTACTTTGTTATTATAAATGTACATTTGGAGCAGACAAAGATATTGGGAATGTTTTGTAGAAGAGTTAATACTGAGAAGAGGTGACCCGCTTAGAGTCACATGGATGTCGAAGATAGGATACAGATTCCTCCTGAAAATATTAACAGAGTGAGTTTGTTTTCAAGTCCATTGAGTAACACTGATTCTGAGAGTAATCTGAATCAGAAGTCTAAAACTTGAAGACAGGCAATCTCCATCTAGGGTATCCTTAATATTACTTCCCGTGTTTGCTTTCTGTGGTGAAATGATGGCCATGTCCTACTTATCAGGAAAGACTGGAGCAAAGGGAGAATACAGGAGGCATTTTTGTCGGTCTATTTTAATTTACAGATCTTGGTATTGGTGGGTGTGTATATGTCAGTGTACCTCCACGTGACCATGCCTGGCTTTAGGTATATAGAAACTAAGTATTAAAGTATTAAAATAACTAGGTACTGGATTATGTACTACAAGGTCAAGGTCAGTAAAAGGTCCTCCCTCCCACCTTTAGTTATGCATGAAATTCTTCTAAAAAGAGAAAAGAGCTTTTTATTCCACATGATGGGGATTAGCCACTGGGATCCCTACGAAGCCTGGAGTTTGCTGATGGGGCAAGAAAGTGATGAAAGAACTCAATCCTAAGAACAGGGCCAAAGACTGAAGAAAGAAGAGAGCACGGTGATACTAGGAATAGGGAAAGCATACAAAATGGAAGCAGGGCCCATAAGCTAAGTTTTAGTGATACAGAGTTTGCTGAGCGTTGGCTCTGTGTGTGTGAATGTTGGGCATGTACACACATGAACACATATTGAATATATAAATTATCAGCACATTTTCTCTGTTGTGAAGTATTTAAGTGCCAAGATATAGGTGGTTCTTGGAAGTACTTGCAGAACATATGCTGTGCTATTCCACCATCTGTACCAGCCCTTTAGACCAGATTCTGTTGCTTTGCTTTGGGGCAAGAAAGAAGGAAATGAACAGATTTCTCCCTCATTTGTGGTTCTTCTGCCCCTACCAGCTCAATCCTGTGACTCTACCACCGATGGGTCTCATTCACCCTTCTCTTGTGGTGCACTTGAAACTTGTTCTTTCACAGTAAAGAAATGGCTCTGTTCTCACCTCAGTGGAAAATGCCACCCTTTTAGACAACACCGTAAAGGCAACTCTGTTCTCAATGACGTATTTGTGCAAACTCTTTTCTAGATCATCATGTCTTTTTCTCTCTCTTAAGGATCTCACGAATGCCACTCAGGGTCAACTGCCTTCTCCTAGCCTTGCTGGATAATCTAACCAAAACTAGATCTGATCAGTGTCTACACATAACTTTTAAAACAAATCTAAATCCTTTTTTAGCTAGATGAAAATGCTTATGACTAGGTTTTGCCTTTTTCGCTGTCTTTATGCCTCACTATTATTAAATATCTTCTCTTGTCCCTACCACTTAGATATATATGAAGTTACACAAATTTATCATGCACTAGGATGTCAAACACATTCTTTCCTTAGACCGAAAGGAAGTGAGGCAGTAGGCATCCCTACACAAGCCCCCACCTCACCAGCCTTTCCATCTGAGGCATCACAGCTGGCCATGATCCTTTGAGCTTTTCTGGCTGAGTCATGGAAAGAGAGATCTTTCCATTTGTCCTATAAAAATAAAAAGGCTTTTTTTTTTTTTTAATGAAAACAGTAAGGGAAAAAAATAGAAAGGAAAACAAGCATGTGACAAAACCTAGAATTTATTAAATTTTACAAAATGGATTCCTTACTAAAATAACTTGCCCCAGAGGGCTTAGCTATCCCAGTTATCTTATTCCAACCCTTCCTTGGCTGAACCAGGGCATAAATAGATTTCCTGAGACCTTAGCCAGCCTTAGGCTGCTGTCTTGGGAGTCTTTCTCCCACGCTCCAAGGGACATTGCTGATTCATAGTGCTCGTTCTGGGAATTTGAAAAGGGCAATCGGAAGTTACGCTGCATGAGTTTTCATCTCCATGCTCACACAGAGGGCTGTGAGAAGGGCATTAAGATGACCTCCAGGATTCTCCCTCCTTGGTCTTCTCTCCCTAGAATCCTCCCTAGCATCCTAATTTCATTTTTATTTTTTGTACCATGCAGCTGAAACTTGCTTTTCCTTTGTCCTCTAGGTGATACTTGCGTGACCAAACTTAGAGTAGAGGAGACACACTTAGTAATTAATGACTATCTGGGGCCTCTTAATGACGCAGTTTGTCATATGGAAAGAGTGATGAGATGGAAGACTTGAAGCACCACTTGTGGGGTGATAAGATCCATTCTCCTCTTGGCTGCCTCTTGGTTGCCATGGCAACACCATTGCTATAGGGCTCTGTGACTGTGTGAGGGGGTTGCAGGAATAAATTTGTGGCAGCCTTTGGGAGTCAGTCCTGATGCTGAAGGATCTCCCTCCTTCCCCTGGATAGCATTTCCTCTGCTCTTATCAGCAAAGGGGGAGAATATGAAATTGCCCTTTTAAAGACATTAGTTAGTATGGTTCAAGGGCTGTGGTTAATACTGGGTTATGAAGAGTTGGAAAATAGAAGAGCCAAACAGAAGTTCTCTACACGGAGGACTGGCATTCATGGCAGTGAAGAGTGAAGTTGGGCTTCAGACAGTAACTATCGTGGGAAATCTTGGTGCATGGAGACCTACTACCTCTTCATTCTCTAGAGTGCTGGGTGCTGGAGCAGAGATAGCTCTTTAATTTCTTGCTTGCCTTGGGCCTGTGGTTCTCGGAATGGGTCCTGCACTTTTTCACTTTCATGTATGTATATGAGCACTACTTCTTATTCCCATCCATACGCATGTTCTCTGTATTCTAATTCCAAGCAGAGCGATGGTTTCTAAGCTTGCACTATTTTTTAATCGAATGCGTAATTCTGCAAGGACTATAAAGCATGTTGATATGAGCATCTCACTCAATTATGGGGTCATCTCTGCTTCTTGCTTTCAGTTGTTGTATCCACTCTCATTGTGTAGGATGCCTGTACTTTAAACTATTTTGGTGGAGAATGGTTTATTCACCCTGGTTTCTCTTAGGAAGAGCATTGTGTGAGAATTTGTAAAAACATGTTGATAAGTATTTTGAAATGGCCAGTGATATCCAATAAGAGGGGTACGAATAGTGAACTACAGTCATGTAATAGGTTTCTAAGAAGAGTGGCAACTGCAACTTGGAGGGATTTCACTAATCACTTATTGAAACTAAGTGATTACTTAGTTTCACTCAGTACTGTGAGATAGGAGGAAATGCTGGGAAATTCATGGAAATTTCAGACTGGAGGAGAGAAGAATGAGATAGCAATTTAGATAAACTGGAATGTGCGAGAAATGGAAAGAGAAACTTCTCTCAGCAGCAGTTTACCGAGACAGGAGTACAGATCAGGATATGCCTTGAGAGTCAATTCTAATAACTTCTGAAGAGGACAGAGGATAGTGAGGACCATGAAGAAGGTGGCAAATGAGAGTCCATGTAATCCACATGTAAACATCTAAACTTACAAGTATGCATTAAAAAATATACACTATAGCATCCAAACAAAGCAAACCTATAGCCATAAGTAGTCAAAAATCTTTTCATTTAAATGCCTCCAAATATTATCTGGAATAGAAAATTAATTTCAAAGTTGAAAGGGAAAAAAATCAGAAAGACCCACAGATGAGTAGCCCAACTTTGACTCTTTGGTCAGCAAAGAATCTTGTGATTGATGTGCAGTGCATTCTGTTGAAGGCTTCTCAGCTCACTAAGACCTGGTGGGAACCTTGAATTATACACTATGCAGAGCCAGGGACCAGAAGAGGCATCACAGGAAGAAATATTTCTGTCTCTGAACCTGTGGTTGCAGGAAAGAGAGGACAATGAGGGTGATGACACAAGGTCAGAGGAGAATCAATTCCTCAGCCAAGGATGTAGGAAAATAGTAATTCAGAGTTGAGCTCAGAATCTTGAACAAATGGCTGGGGGTGAAACTTGTGTTCAGTCTGAATCCTGTCTTCCTAAATTTTGTGTTGAACTTGTCAATGATATGAGTAATTTTGATGTGTTGGATTTATTATTTACATTTAGATTCAGACCTTCAATATTGTACATTAGAGCTTCAACCCAGCCACTATCAGATTCCACACTGGGAATGGTTGAGATAAGAGGTTATCAAGTAAACAATTAGAATCATAAGGGAAGAAAGAAGGTGTTATTTTAGTGGTGTTGCTTCAGGGGATATGTTTGTTAGTACTTGGCTTCGTTGAAATGTGCACATTCAATTTGGGAGATGTTGTGAGGTTTTTAAAGTTTAATTGCTGCAAATCTCTTGTTATCATGGTTTCCTGTGAGATTTACACAGCCCTAAATGCTTTCCAGTTTGAAAATTATTCTTTCCCATATTGTTTTGCCTGAAAAAGTAGGGTGTGCTGACATATACAAAACAACAGCATTCCTTCCCAGGAACAAGGAAAATGGTGTATTACTTTGCTAGGGCTGCCATCACATAATGCCATATACTGGGAGGCTTAAATAACAGAACTTTATTTTCTCATGGTCCTGGTTGGGGGGAGTTTGAGATCAATGTGTCGGCCGGTTTGGCTCCCTCTTTGGCCTCTCTCCTTGGCTTGCAGATGGCTGCCTTCTTGCTGTGTCCTCACATGGTCTCTCTTCTGCTAGTGTGCACCCTTGGTGTATCTCTTTGTGTGTCCAAATTTCCTCTTCTTATAAGGATGACAGTCAGATTGGATTAGGGCCCACCCCAATAGCTTCATTTTAACCCAGTCTTCTCTGTAAAGCCCCTGTCTCCAAATACAGTCACATTCTGAAGTACTAGGGGTTAGGACTTCAGCATATAAATTTGGGGGAAGGAAAACAATTGAGCCCTAAAAAAGTATAGTTGCCTTCAGGGTTAGACTAAATGACAGGTGAGGTCTCTTTTAGATCTCTCCACATATGATGTTCTGAAGCTAGAACTTTCTTCATTTATGATTTCTTAAAAAACAGACTAACATTTATAGAGCTGGTTTTCCATCTATCTTTTTTCACTGCATTGGCCATACCACATTAGCTTTCCTCAAAGAATGGGACTTGAGACATGACTTCCTGTTTTATAAGCTGTCTCCCCACTCTCACCATCATCCCCACTCGCAAACTGTTCTAATTCTTATGTTAGAAAAGAATATCAAATAGGGATGATAAAATACAGATTGTTAAAAGAGAGGAGAGGCTGCAATGGAATGTTCCTTAAGGGAATTTGAATATGTTAACACATCTTCACGAGACTTCATGGTTCCAGAACAAAAGCACTGGGGTTGGAGCACAGAATAGAGATTAAGAGACATTTCAAAGGTAAAAATTCTAACATGAGGACTTATTAAGTATGGCGCATAAAAGAGCAAGGCATCTGGAATACCTCTGTAGTTCTGCTTCTACAGATGATGGAGCCATTTACAAAGATCACTAGCAAAGAAGGGAGTTTATTTAAAAAGTCATCTAAAAACATTTATGTACATATAGGCATAACTACGCACTATGTGTGTGTGTGTGTGTGTGTATATTATGTGTGTGTATATGTATGTTTATAACCACATCTACATTTTTAAACTGTGCCAGCTGAGCAGAGCTTCTGCAGTCTTTCAAAGAAGTCTAGTCACAAAGTTTGACTTATTGAATGGTTAGCAGAAGCCTGCCCAAGGCTAAGGTGCCCTAGAGCTATTCTGTTTTAAATAGATAAATGCAAGAACTGGACATGTCCATATAAATACATGTGGCATTTATATCCTAGGTGAAATAGCATGCATTGCAAGAAAAGGAATCATATGAGTAAGGTTTCAGACATGTAGAATTAACACATATATGTATTAAATGGCAGGATTATCAATAATGTAGTTTCTTAGTTCTTTGGTACAATTCCTTTTTATCCACAGATAATGATCACTGATCCACAGTAACTAATTGACAATAAATAATGTGTGGAAAAGGGTGTGGAATAAAACATTTGTAGCAAACCTTCTATTTTGTGATTAAGGATCATTAGATGCATTAACTGCCTTACTAATTAATGCATTGTTAATGACTTGTTAGCACTTTGGCCAGGCAAATTACTTAGAACACTGCTGACTCTTGTGAGAAGATATGTTGGCAGTAAAAAATGGAAATATCAAGGAACATCTACAGAAACAACAAACTTCTAAGCTCAACTTTATTCAAGATGACCTCAATTTCTTGCTGAATTTTTATGCAAAATCCATCCACTTGTAAGTTAGTTTTTAGTACACAAATATGGTAGAAGCGGGAGGATGAGCTTCTTGGTTTGCGTTGGTAAATGGGTTCATTTAAGGGAAAACCAAGTCTTCTGTTGCCACAAAGACACATTCCTGCATGTGAGTGAAGCATTGCTACTAAGCCCAATTTTATGGGAAAAAGTTCCAGGGAGAGCTGGAGATAGAAGAAAACAGCTTTATTGAAGAGGCAATGTTACTACAGCTTTGTGACTGCTGCAGCAGGACGCAAAGTGAGCGGAGACTGTCAGTTACATTTATACCCACTTTTCATAACATGCAGATTAACGAGTGGTTTATGTGGAAATTTCTGGGGAAGGGGTAGTAAGAAACTTTTGGGTCATCGAGCCATTGCCATGGAAAGGGGTGGTAACTCCCGGGTGTTGCCATGGCACTGATAAATTGTCATGGCACACGGGTGGGTGTGGCTAATTGGAAAACTGCCTCCTGCCTCAGCCCAGTTTAGCTAGTCCTCAATCTGGTCCATTGTCCCAGCCCCACCTTTGTAGTCGAATCCTGTCTCCTACCTGAATACTGCTAAGTTTCAGTATCATTAAAACCATAATTGTACCACTCAGAGATACTTTAAATATAAGTGTGAAATTACTTGTCTCTTTCAGTACCTCTATAACATTTACATTTACTTCAAGTGTCTGGGATCAATTTTAATGTTGAAACATGTTGAAGCTGGAAATTGCAGACTATTCCTAAACTAACCCTCATGTAACCAACTCACCAAAATAACATAGTTGGGCACTCTATCTGTAAACATATTGAGCAGTGTTCATGGTACTCTTGTCTCATGGACCTCAGGCTCCTCTCCCCCGTTCTTGTGCATATCTGCTCCCGCGTTTTGTAATGTCCTTACCATGACTCAATAAATATGTTTAGGCTGGTTGCCCTTGCCACTCTAATTGCATGGCTCAATGAACTGACATTGGATAAATATCAGTTAAATCACTAAGTCATTAAGTGCAAAAATAAGTTTCAGATTGCTTTTCTAGGAAACTGAGGTGCTAAATAATTGTTGTCAAATCAGTTTGGTGAGACAATCAAAAAAGGCAAGGGAAAACATTGTAAAATTCTAGGGCCTGGGTAACGTAGTGAGACCCTGTCTAAGAAAGAAAAAAAAAGAAAAAAAAGGCATTAATAAGCATAGTTAATGAATGCACATTTATATATCTTAAGTGCAAATGCAATGTTTAAGCAATAAGAGTTTATTTAAAGAACACTGCCTTATAGCCTTTTAAAATTAATTGGCCGGTTACTGACTTTGAGTGCTCTAGATTGGAAGACTTCCTATTGTATATTGAAAGTGAAAAAAAGTGTACAAAATATTTACATTATAATCCTAGCTTAAAAATTATATATGCAAGCATGTATACATATTTTTAGAAAAAAGAGGGTGAGAATATTAATATTTAACATTGGGTTCCATGTTTAGTGCTGGCCTTTATTTTCTTTGTTATATTTTTCTATAGTAAAATTTCCTATAGTTCTCTCCTATTACTTTTATAATGAGATTACCAACCTGTAAATGCTGTTTAATGCACTATGTTTTCAGCTCTCTGTCTCAGACTCTATCCTCATATCTCCACCAGAGGCATTTGGACATTCCTGAGGACAGAGCTCTCAGAACCTCCCACGAGACAACAGTCACAGCAGGGCTGGTCTGAGCTTCCTCCTGGATCACATCCAGGGACTTCATTCTCAAGGGCCTCTTTAAATGTGTCCTCATTTACGAAGTTTCTTTTTGGTCTCAGGAAAAACTCAGAGATAGGGTCTCTGAGTTTCAAAGATAAAAAACAAAAATTGTCCCTTTGCTTTGTTTTAGTTTGCCACAGTCACCATGGTTGGCTACATAACTGAAGCTATAGAAAATCTAAGTACTTGGAACCTCAGCAACATATATAAACATTTTAAATTGGTGATCGTTTATATCCTTGTTTCCCTTGCAGCCTTGTTCTGAAAAAAAGGGGAAAAAAAAAAAGGACATTAGTTAAACCTGTGCTCTGAAACAACATGTGTGACTTGTCTTTTAGTCATGGTGGAATATATTGGGGAAAAAATGACCTTCTGTTGGTTTACTTCAGGAAGACTAAACTGATATCAGGTAAACAGCTGTAACTAATGCTGAAAACTTAGAGGAAGGAAGACAGAACTTTCGCTGTAACTCTCAGAGGTTCCCAAGAGGGGTTAACATGGAAACTGCTGCGCTGGGCCTTGTAACTTATGCCAAATACAGCATACTGGGGAGAAGAGCCCAAGACAGCAAACAAGACATCCAAAATAGTGCTCAGTAGGTTCTAAGAATCCACCTGTTTTGAGCATCCAACACGTCATTGTTTTCAGAACGCCTTGTCTAATTGTGTTTACATCTGAGTTCATTGTTTTCAGTTAAATAAAATTTAGTTTAATGTTAATTGTCCTATAATGTGTTGGCATTTTTCCGCTTTAAGGCACTGGTAAGAGAAGATATATTTCTTCCCCCCTACCTGTCATACCATTTTCCAATATCATCATGTCTTTGTTTCAGATTACCTTACAATCATAGGGTGGATCTGAGTAAACAAGAAAGTGGTCAGGGGTCAGAGGCTCCTCGCGGTCACTTATTCGGTTCTGTGCTGCTTAGATCTGTTGACCCTGGCCACAGGGCCTCTTACCCTCTGAGTCTGGGCTGCCAACTCTCATCCATAGATGAGGATAAAATTAGTATTTATGGATATTGAGTATGTCAGTAATTTACATGTGTTTCTTAGAATAAGCTTCACAACAAACCTTAAGACTGTATTCATTTTCATTTTGATATATGTGAGACTCAACTCCAGATCAGACTGAAGACTGGTTGAAACAGGGAAGAGGCAGGGAAAGCAGCATCCCTCCATAAGATACGCCCACCAGCATCATGACAATTTATCATTACCATGGCATCATCTGGAAGTTACTGCCCCTTTCCATGGCGACACCAGAAGCTACCAGCCCTTTTCTAGAAATTTCTGAATAACTCGCTACTAAAATTGCATGTAATTAAAAGGGTACAAATATAATGGTAGTACTGCTCCTGATCTGCTACTCTGGGCATATTGCCTGTGGGTTAGCCCCACTCCACAAGGAGCAGAACCTCTGCTGAAGCCGTACACTGCCCCTTCAATAACAATTGCTAACACCACCAACTCACATTTGAATTCTTTCCTGGGAGAAGCCAAGAACTCTCCTGGGCTAAGCCCTAATTTGAGGGCTCTCCTGCCCTGCATCAATTTCAGTATTGAGAAAATTGAGATTCAATAGGCTTACAATCAAATTGTCTATGATCGCAAAACCAAGAAGCATCATTGCCAGAGTGTGAACCTAGTTCAGTTTGGAAATTTCTAAGATGATACTGTTTGTACACTTCAGGGTGCTACTGCACTATGTAGACCTGCCCCTTTCTACGTGGCTGGGCTGCTTGCCCTGGGTACAGGAGAACACAAAAAAGTGAACTGTGCGCACCAACCCTCACCTTGGCTTTCACTCCTCCTCTTTTCTACTCTACTCTCCTTTCTCCATGTTTGACTTTGAGTCTTTGCTCTTTAGTTTTCTTTATTATTTAATTTTTATTTTAGTTTCAAGGGTACATGTACAGGTTTGTTATACAGATAAATTGCATGCGGGGGAAGTTTGGTGTACAGATTATTTCATCACCAAAAAATACCCATTGGTATCCAATGGGTAGTTTTTTTTTTTTTGTATTTCACCCTCCTCCCCCTCTACCCTCAAATCGACCCTCAAGTAGGTCTGTGTTACCTTCTTTGTGTGCACATGTAGTTAATGTTTAGCTCCCACTTATAGGTGAGAACATACAGTATTTGGTTTTCTGTTCTTACATTAGTTTGGCTAGGATAACGGCCTCCGGCTCCATTCATCTGCATAACTGCTTCTCATACAGCACCTGAGCTACTTCTGGCCTACCATCTTGACCCAATCCCCCAGTATTTACTCTTCTTGTTTGCAGTGAGCTATAAACTCTATTACATGGTAGTACATATCTAATTTACATGCAGTAAAATATTCATATTGTAACCCTCCTCCTTTGACCTCTTGCCCTAAACATAGTGAGCACTCAAATCACAGAGCCTCCCTATTCCATGGATAATGTACCAGAGTGTCCTAATAAAACCCAACACAGAATCACTGGTTCCAGGAAATGTCTTGTGTCCATAGGGGAGCCAGGATCCCTCCCTTTTCATGTCCAAGCACTGTCTACTAGGATTCACAGGTGGTCTTAAAATTAAATGTGGCTTTAAATATTTGGTGTCTTCACTTATTTTTCCTTTTTCCATACAATTTACTTCCAGATGCCAATGATCAAATTGTTGCTACTTTGAATATTACACGATGATTTTTTATTTCTTCATGACTCCCTCTGCCAGTCTGGTGACTACCACCAGAACACACAGCACATTTCAGTTAGTTTATGACTTCTACCTGCAGTCAGGAGAGATGGAGCCACAGAATTCAGAAACAATAACTTGAAATATAGGAAGAGATAGGTCTTGTGACTAATATCACATTTGGCTATATTTTCAGAGGTGGTATGAATGGTATTATAAGTAAAAATTGCATTTTTATCAGGAGGTTGAAGGGTTTTTTTTTGATGCCTACAGAAAATGAAGTTGTCAGTTTGAAGTAATATAAACAGTTTGAAGTTGAATGATCTATGCAGCTTTCACCAATAGCAAATACCCTCTGTAGAGTGTATATTACAATGTGAAATGTAGGATATATTGTCATTTTTATTATAATATAGAAGCAGTAGCAACACACTCTAGTGTGCTCAAAGCTGTTTCATTCTGTCCTAGCAATTGCCAGATTTCTTTGATCATCTCTCCTGCACTAAAATCCACAGGAAAATAGGATCAGTTTCCACATGGGCATCAGGAATTGAAGGACTAGTCTTGGTACTGGGACAAGAATTCACACCTTGCAGAATCCCTGTATGGCCCCAGCTCATGGACAAATCTTTGGGATGTCAACATTCAAAGGCTATCTTTCTGGCTCTAGGCTATCCTTGTAGCTTCATTGGGGTTCGCTGGATGTAAAACATAAGGAGATTTTAGCAGTGATTTCTATGAGGGAATCAGGCCAAACTGGAAAAACGATAGGAAATTTCCCAAATTTCTTGTTGGGAATTCTAAATTCATTGGAGGGGTCTGAGGTGATGCATGTGGTTTTTACCTTCTTGAGCCAATGGCAGCACTGTTCCCTTGATTCCTGACTTAAATAATCTATAGTATATTGTTAGACAAATAAAACATGGGAATCCTTTTTTAAATAAGATGTAAAGTTTAATTTATATTCTACCTGTTTGAGATTGGGCTACTTCTCACCTTAAGAAATTGTGAAGCAATCTGAAGCTGTGGGCACCAAAATCATTAGTTCTAATTATTATACTTTATACACAAAAGTCCTAGAGAATCATGCAGCAGGTAGTGATGAATTACGACAACACTGGAAATGTGAAACTCCAGCTCTCACCTGAATCCAGAAAGTATTATAGCTTATGTTTACAGTGTGCTTGCATCTGCATGAAGAATGGCCTCATTTCAGTAATCCTGACATCTACAGCTGCAGTCGGGCTGCATCTATTATCTATCCTGCCTTCCTCTCTTGACTGATGCCTTTCATCCCTTTGTCACTGAGACAGAAGAATGCCACACTAACCTTCTGTTTCACTATGATAAGTGTGTTTCATTCAGAATTCAGTGCAATTATATCAAACCAGCATTTTATCCATAGGCTTTTTGTTGTTGTTGTTGTTTTTGTTTTTTGGTGGTGGGGGTTATTTGGTGGTGGTGGCGATTATGGCTTTGGCTGCCATAATCATTGAATAATCTGTCATCTCAAACTCCTTAGCCTCACAATTTCCCTTTTAGGTAATCACTTCGTTGCAAGTTATGTTTTTCTTAGATTGTAGAAACTGGGCTTCTGGCTATAGCTGCCCTGTCACCCACTATGGAGAATGGACATTCCACATGTGCTATGCTTCAAAAGTGAGGGCCAAAGAGTGGGGTCTGGGCTTCTGTGCCAGAAAAAATACTCAGAAAAGCAGATGAAGGCAGAGACACCGGGAAGCGTAGTAATTAACCATGGACCAGGGGCATTCATGAGTCACCTTGACAGACAGAACCTTACTGATAACCTGATTACCTCACTCATCTCCTAGAGATACAAAACTAGAGAATCCATGGGGGTTTGGTCCTCTGGGTTCTCCTAGCCAGAGGAAGGTCAGCTTCAAAGACGCTAGTTTGTTAAGAAGAGATCCAAAAGCCATTTAAACCAAATATGCACAGGTAGGAGTGGGATAAGGATTAAAATATTTTAAAGAGGTAAAATTCATTGCCTGAATATAACAATGTAGAATCTCAGACCTTCAGAAGTTTTAAAATAAATGTCCTTGAATTTAGACATACTGCATCTTCTTAAAGAAGAAGTTAATTATGTCTGAGAATAAAGATTTATCTCATCAAAAACACTGTGGCACTCTTCACAACTTTTACTTGTTTTGTCAGTTATAATAGGAAAGAAATGTTATTGTAACATTCTAGTTAAATTAAAGCACATCTTTTAAATAATTAAGCTTTTTGGATTTTTTTAAAAAATTATTATTTTCTATTTTAGGTAACCAAGCACATCAAAAGTACTAAGCTGGAACTCTGAGTGCTGATGTGAAATAGCTTGTTTATTAAAACTGGCTCACTCAGATGTGGTGTGGGAAAGGCAGTTCCACTGGGCTTAGTTTTATGAGTGAGCCTGGCGCTGGTGCTCCTGGACATCCTAAGAGGCACCTTAATAGGTGAACCTGGGGGAAGACAGGCTGGAGAAGCGATTGGTGGGGCAGAGGGGCAAGAGGAAACCTGGCTCTGGAACCTGTCTGGAACTAATAGGATCACACTGGCCTCTCTGTCTCCTGAAGCTACAGGCTAATCCTGATTTTCTGCTTCTCTTCAGTTTGACAATTGTGTGTGCACCAGAATCTATGCTAGGTGCTTGCAATACAAGTATAAATTAAACATGATTTTTCCTTCACATTACTCAGAGCATTGAAGAAGAGGAAAACACTTATTAGCTAAATTTTCTTTCACTTTTATGTTTTCTGAGGTATTACTTAATTTTGAAATATGGTATCTTTTATTTGCCTAGGTAAAAGATGCTTACTGGAAAAAGGTTTTGTAAAAATCAGCACAATTATTCTTTTCCTCTGCCTCTTGGTTGCAAGTTGGTGCATCTTCTGGAAGCCAAAGTTGATATTGTGGTGGTGGTGTTTTGTTTTTACTCCTCCTTTAATGAGGACACATCTTTATAATTTTGCTCTTCTCTGCTTAGGGAGAAATATGCCTCCATGTCTAGTGA
The DNA here is from genome assembly GCF_049354715.1 of Callithrix jacchus. Lineage (NCBI taxonomy): Eukaryota > Metazoa > Chordata > Mammalia > Primates > Cebidae > Callithrix > Callithrix jacchus. The sequence goes on from NC_133515.1 coordinate 92,730,479, forward strand.
GTCCTTCTCATTCAGTGATTGGGAGGGAGTGCTGGCTCAAGTGCATGGCCCACAGGTGAATTGTCAATATCTGACCATCAATTACCTAGTAGACTCTGCTGTATCAAACAGCAAATTGAGCTTATAGAAGGTGTGATACATAGTAGACAAGATGTGGTCTAGGAGACAGAAGCCACTCTAGATATTTCAAGCAGGAAGAATTATTTAATACAGAAAGTTAGCTACGTATAAAACCATTGAGAAAGCTGGGGAAGCCGAGTCAAGGTCAGTTAAAGTGCTTTGTGGGAATCAGGAAACGCAGGAACTACAGGAATTTCTGCACATAGTCTCAAAGACCCACAGCACAGAGTGAGTGATTCACAGGAGCAGGTCTAGACAGTTCTCTAAACCCCATTTTTGCCTGCTACCCTCTCATCTACAGGCTACTGGAGGAAGAAAATCATGGCTTCTCTTTCTTGTCTTCCTAATTGTGTGTAGGCAGTTTTATTGATAGGATCTAAGTCAGAACTCAAGGGAATTTGAGACAATTACTGTGTGTGTGTGTGTGTGTGTGTGTGTGTGTGTGTATGTGTGCATGTGCACACATGCACATGCCTGAGAGTGTGTTTTGTAAGGTTAGGGTTTGAGTCTACTGAGTACCGACAACCTCCAGCATTTGATAATAATAATAATAATAGTAATAATAATTTAAATAGTAATGACTAATCTGTATTAAACTTTCCCTTATTCTATGCACAATGCTAGGGACTTCACATGTATTCTTATAGGTGCAATATAAAAGAGCCACTAGTATTATTCTCAATTTTACAGATTAAAAATCTGAATTTTAGAAATATGAAGTAGATTTATCAAAGCCCACTACTACTAAGTTGTGGTGTTGACATGCAACTCTAGATCTATTTTACTTCTATGCATGGACTCTATTTAGAATTATACTTTGTTTCTGCTGTTTGATCAACTGATGACACAAGGGGATATTTATTTCTGAATAATTAGGTTCATTCTGTAGTTGTTCTCTTGCCGTAAAGCAGAAATCAAAACTATAACCCAGAAAGTTCATCATTTTACTAGATCTTCACATTGGACTCTTTCATCTGGCCATTTCTATTCCCTCTAAACTTTATCTGAGCTTAGGGTAGCAAAAATCCCTCCAGGGTTTTGGAAGAGCACCAAGAAATCTCAAGTTTCCACTGTTCTTTTTTTTTTTTCAACTTTGTAATGTTTGTTTGTGTGTGTTTTCATAAATATTATATCAGGGCCACAGCCGAGAGGCCTTCACATATCTTTTCAATAAAATATACAAGTCCATTAATAGAGATATGCATTGGGTGCTGAAGAGAAGGAAGAGCATGCAATATAGATCTCTTTTCTGTGCTGACACAGTCTTTAAGAAAATACCCCATACCTTGCTGTATTGTTCTAATAACACGGTCACTAGCAGCATAGACAGCACAAAGATGTTTGGATATAAGGAAGCTAGATGTTTAGATATAGGGAATTTGATAAGTCTACCTAATTATGCTCTCTCGATCCGATGCCTACCTATCTAAGCTTAGTTCTTCAAAATTAAGTATGAAAGCATCTTTTCTTTTTACTTCCTAAATCTGTAGTTAAAATAACAAATAAGATAAAATGATCACAAGAGAAGAATTATATTCATTCATAAAAGCTTTAAGAAAAGCTTTTCCATATGTGTTATCTCATTTGATCCTTATAACCAAACTAAAAGGTAGATAGATTGCATAGTATACCCTTATTTTAAAATAAAGATTCTCCAAATCAAAAGGATTAAGACTGACATATTGTGTTCAGTGGGGGCTTTTCTACATGCACTTCCCATGGAGTTGGCATTGTGATAGAATGAGCCTATTGCAAACCATGTTCTCAAATTCTCACCCGGGGACACATGCCTGATCCACACCATCTGTGAAATAACAATTCAATAAATACGGTGGTATGACAAGTTAAACATGCACAGAGTCGGACTGAGTTGTACAGATAGAAAATGCCAAAAGAGCTTGGAGAGAGCTCTTGGAAAGCCATATAGAAAAACTTCCTCAAGAAAGTTGCTCTGGGGCTCTGGGCCATGGATAAAAATTCAGGGAATGAGATGTTAGCCAGAAAAATGTCACTGGTGTGGTCTCAAAGCAGGAGCAAAAGAACTTTTCGAATATCTCTCCTATACCCCAGGAATTACAGTAGTCATCTAATATGCTATTTTGCATATAATCTTCACAAGAGCCCCATGAGTTAACTAAAATTGTTCCTTTTCTTAAAAAAATGAGGAAAATCAAGGACATAAAATTGAAGTTACTATTCTGAAATCACACAATTGTTAAATAACAAGGGCAGATTTTAATGTAGTCTGTTTGACTCGAAATCCAAACTTGGGTCTTTTTGTTGCACCAAACTAACAAAGTGATAACCGTGCTTTGCCATTGAGGTTACTCATCTGTTCAGTCAGCAAATGTTTATTAAGTGCTTCTCACGTTCAATGGAAGACACTTGCCTTTGAGAGCCTTAAATGAATGAGAAGATGCTGAATGCTTATAGCAGGTGGTGATTTAATTCATTTCATGTCAGTTACAGGATACATCAGCTTATGCCAGCATTCCATTTGGGAATCTCATATTTTAACATAGAACTGGTATGGTTCATTCAGGGAATTTCCACCAAGAACATTACCCTCATTTACTTAGAGGCACATGCCACAACACACCAAAATTTCTAGAAACTTCTGTTCCTCTACAAAATCAAACACATTTTTGCATACATCATAGTTTGAATGTGCTTTTTCCTCTCAGGTAGAGAGTCCCAAATCACAGGGCAGTGTTAGTTGAAATGACTTGGACATGAATTTAAAGTATAAAGTACCATCTGTTTCAAACAGTTAGGAAAAAGATAATGGGAGAGACAGTTTCCAAGATAGATGGTTATTGGAAAACAACATTTGGTTGAGGAATTACTAAGACAGCACACTCAGGTCATTTATAATCCACCCCGTGTCTGATGACAAAAAGGAGAAAAAAATAGCGTGAAAACTGAGAAGTGGTGTCATTTTCCTGCCCCATGAATTTAGCTCAGGAATTAGGGTCTGTTGTATTATATCTAGAACAAACACCCCAACGTATCTATAGGTATCATTCATGAGTAATTATCACATAAGACTGAGAGCCAATCAGCAATGCAAAGGGCTGCCTTCTGAGGTCCAGAGCCCCTGTCTTCTGGCAGCCCCTTCCTAAGACTCCGTCTTCACAGTGTTAGTCCTGGACTTCAGGCTTGGAGCTTCCACATCTTAGGAGACAATGTTCCCAATGAGAGGACTTTGGCAGAGGATCAAGTAACTGCAGGTCGCTAGTGCCGTAAGTTATACTGCAGTAAGCCATGTTACTTGCTCACCCCTCCATTTTTGAGCATTTTCATTCAGCCCTTTTTTGCTGCTTCCCTTTTCAGAATTGTCGAGATTTAAGATGATGTTACTTGCTTGTTTGTTGGTTCCTCTTAAGTTCATTCCCTCTGGTATTAAATTATGTGTGTGATTCTCTTTTCTGAATTCCCCATCGTTGGTTGGCTTCTGTTTAAAATACGAGGACCCAAAGTGAAAATGGCACTGCAGATCCAAAACACTGAGCATTCCAAAGGCCTTTTCTGTCTCTCCTTGGGTAGCTGAGGCCTTTTTGTCCACAGCCCAAGTGATTTCTTCTCACCTGCTCCCATCTCCTCTTGGCAATGTCTTTATGATAAAATGTCCACTTTCTCCAAACCCTCATGGTCCCTGCTGCTCTGCTTCCCATTAACCATGTGTGTTTCTGCTTGTTTGTCTCCAGATGTATTCGTTAGCATTTTTCCAGTTGAATCTCATCCTGTTATTTCTTGCTCACATTGCTAACCTCTCCAGGGGCCCATATGCTTCCATAGCTCTTGTGCCAAAATCACAGAGTATCTTAATACAAACCTTCCTTCAACATCTTCACACCAGCCAAAACCACAGGCTCAACAGACTGCCAGCCTGATTTATAACCAGCTCTGTCCCTGTGTTGCAGGATGAGCACCAAGTTTGAAACTGAATCATGACCATGCCACTTCCTAGGGGTGTGACCTTAGGCAAGGCAGTGTCACCCTTGAGCCTCAGTTTCCTCACCTCCTTTCTCAGAATGGCAACCACTTTGCACAGTCAGAATATGAGATAATGGCTGGTGACCACTGTCTACGTTCCCTGGCAACTGGAGGCACATTCTGTCTTTTGAGACAGCAGAGAGGACCAGAGACTGTTAGAATCAGTAATAAGGACACCCAGGCAAGAATAGAACATTAATGAAATGCCTGTCTTGAAGAAATCAAACTGTTAGATTTGTGAAATTAGTGAAAAAATGGTGGCTACAGAAAACTGGCTTTTGAGGCAATGGCCTCCTACTATTTCCCAGAGTTCTCTTGCTTCTTATAGATAGGCTTTCAGCTCGCTGAACACACTATGCAGGTTCACACTAGGTTACCTAAGGCATTATTTTTCTATAGTATGCCTATCCCTTCCCACATCTTTATCCACTGAACAAACTTCTCTTCAACCTTCAAGTCTCAAGTCAAGTATCACCTCCTTCAGGAGACTATCTTAACTTCCCCAGGCTGAATTAAGTACTTATGCTTCTGTGCAAACCTCTCAGACTACAAAGAACATTGCTGTGATTTGTGCTAACCTGTTTATCCCTAGACTTGTCTCTGTACCTCTGCAAGGATAGGGAAATATTCCACTTATCTCTGTATTTCAACTTTCCAGAATTATGTTTGGTACACTAAATAAATGCCTGATGAAAACATGTGTGAATCAATGAATAAATGAAAAACATCCCATCGGTTAAATTCAACTTTGGCGAAGGCAGGTCCAGTAGGATTTTGATTTTCAGATCTGTTTTACAAGGATAGATAGAAGAAATTCCATTGAAATAAGTGAAATGCCTTTCACAATGGCTTTCCACCCTGAACTGCCATTAGAAATGCCATTTGTTATGCCCTCTCCCCACTTCCAGGGACAGAGGAAATCAGACTGTTGTTCATCTGATGCAGTTTTTCTAAAGGATTAGTAAAAATGGATCAGAAATCAAGAAAGCCAAGCAGCAAGGCACGATCTAATTGCTACAGCCATGTAGAAAAGGGAATACAGTTAGTGCGAATGAGGAGAAGCTTAGAAGCTCTGGGAGGGTAAAGATTGTGTCGTTCATTAATACACACTATTAAGCTGACTCATTCCTTTAGGTCTCTTAAGTTCTGACTCTTTGCTTGGAATATTCTTTCCCAGATCATCTTAAGGTTAAAAGAGGATTTATTTCACTGTCCTATGTAAAGAAGCACCCCATCTTCCCTGTCACACTCTGTAACAGCATCAAAATTCATTTTCTCATATTATTTATCACTTGATAAACTTATGTTGTTTACTTATCTCTTCTTGCCTTCTGTCTCTTCCTACCACTGTGCCTGCCTGCCTCATCCTAAGACTCCAGGTCCCATGAGGACAGAGATGGTTTTTTAATTAGTAGGTATTTAATAAGTATTTGGGGACTGACCGATTCATTGCTTACACTGTAACATTTTCCTTCTTCATTTGCTTATTCAGTTAATAATGGTTAAGCACTGGCTGATACTGTAGTAGGGGGATATGGTAAACTTGAAAGAAGTTAACTTAGAAGGGTTACAATGGAAAAGAGCCATATTTGTAAAACAACTGTCTCTGAAATTGAGAAATAGGGTAGTAGCATAAAGTAATGAATAAAATGTACTTATTTTCTAGAAGTCCTTTATTTTTTAGATATGAGGCTAAAGTAAAGTAAGCACAAGGCTGACTACATGCTGACATTTCTACTCAGCTCAATCCCTGTCTTGCAAATGAGAGATTGCCTACAATATGCATGTGCCCATTTGTCCAGGTTACCCCTAATCCCTGGGCATATATTTAACCTGAACTGAAGATGAGCTCATGGAAAAAATTTGAAACTCAAGCTCTGATTTCCTAATATTCTTTAACTTTCTGATTTCCTAATACTCTTAAACTTATAGGTCTTGGATTTTTGTGTAATGAAAAGCTCATAGTCATTTACCATAATTCACAGTTTATTGATGTTTCAGTTACATAAATCCAGCATGTAGCCATGGATGAAACAGGAAATTGAGCACTAATTATTTTTTCTCAGTTCTATTTTCCAAGGAGTTCTTTAACCCTTTTGGAGGTAGAAAAATTGCAAAAGAAATTCTGAAGTCAGTGGCTTGAGTAAGACACAGGATTGTGTCTTAAAATGGAATCTTAAAGCAGGAGGCTATAAATATGAATGAAGAATATAAGAATTGGATTGAATATACTTGAACTTGGATAATGTTCCATTGTAGAGGCTTTTTAAACATCTGAGAGGAGGAATACAGTGGGCTGACAATCAGATGCTGTTCAAATGAGGCCACGTCATGCAGGGCTCTAGCCAGGTAAAGAAATGAGTGGATTCTTCACTTACATTGCCCATGTTTCTCTGCATACTCGGGGTCTGTCTCAAGGGTCCTCCAAGTGTGTGTCCCCCATGTAGACTAAATCTGCAGACCCTCAGCCACGGTCCTTCCTGTGTTCTCCCAGCTGCTAGTTATTGCCACCTTACTGCACTTTGTCCTCTCTGCCCTACACTTTTCTAAGGCTTGCACCTGATATTTAATTCCTAACCCAGAAATTTAAGGGACATTAAACCTGGAATGGAAAAAATAAGTGTTTAGAGCCCATGAGGGAAGAGACATGACTCGCTTCATGTATAGTTTCCTTGACTCAGCAGATACCCACCAAGTACCTATTCTGTGTGAGGCACTATGACAGTCTCAAGAGTAGAAAATCTTAGGTCTTGAACTTCAGCACTCATTCTAGGGAGGTATATAAAAATATTGTCCACCTATAATGAAATGTGATGAAATTGGTTTCTAAACCTGTCTCTGAATTAGGTTTATGCAAGATATTTGATATAAATCCAGCTCTCTTGGCCTCTCCTAGATATATTGAAAGAAAATATTCTAGGGTGGGACCCAGAATTCTGCATTAAAAACAAAAATATTCTTTTCAGGGGATTCTGATGACCTGGACTACACATCTTTTTTGGGAAGTACCACTCTAATGTCTGTACTGTGTGATGTATAGTCACCGAGAAAAGTGCTTTCTCAGCTTCCTGGTTCCTCAAATGTTGCTCCATTCAGTGTCTTTCACTGTGAGCTTGTAGGTTTCATACCTTCTACACTTACAGAGGTTCTCTTACTTTTATTTGCTATTTTCATCAGCTATCACTAACAGATTACCTTGGAAGGATGATTCCTTTTATCTGTATAATATGAGAAAAAAAGATTATGCCACATATTACATATCTTTAGGAAAGTCTCTGACTTTTATGTACTATGATTTTAGCTCATGCTTTGAACTTAATAGCAGTGTGCTTTAACACCTGGTCTGTGATAAATTTTGGAATGTATTCAAGAGCCTGCTATTTCCTATGCATAATTTAAAAATATAGGTACCATGTGTCATTTAATGGAGGAGAAAGAACCAACTGCAGATTGACCTTGTTTGTGCTTTCCTTGAAGTGCTCTGCTAAGTTAATTGTCACTAAGAACAACGTAACATTTTATGAAGAACCATATTTTGGGATCAACCCCAAAGTCCTGACCTCATCCCCTGCTGTTAATTGACTTGGCCAGGACCTTTCTGATGAATATATTGTGTAAAACCTGGTGAGGATTATTTTTCTCTGAAACAATGTTTGCCTTTCAGATTGAAAGTTGCAACAGAAGTCAATTATGTTAACTTTTTTTTCTACCAAGAAACATAAATAGAAAAAATAAAAAATACACTTTTGTGCAGCAAAGGGGAAAATATATAGGTAAAGGGAAAATGACATCAAGTGGTCTGACTCTTATACCCTTACCACTACCACTACCAGTAATTTGCCACCACCTGATCAATTTGAATCTGTGAGCCTGGCTGTATTCATCCATTTTTATGCTTCTGATAAAGACATACCCTAGACTGGGCAATTTATCAAAGAAAGATATTTAATTGGACTTACAGTTCCACGTGGCTAGGGAAGCCTCACAATCGTGGCAGAAGGCAAGGAGGAGCAAGTCACATCTTACATGGATGGCAGCAGGCAAAAAGAGAATGAGTTTGGCCAAGTGAAATGGGTTTCCCCTTTTCAAACCATCATAACTCATGAGATTTAGTCACTACCATGAGAACAGTATGGGAAAGACCTGTCCCCATAATTCAAACATCTCCCACGGGGTCCCTCCCATAACACATGGGAATTATGGTAGCTACACAATGAGATTTGCATGGAGACACAGAGCTAAACCACGTAATTCTGCCCTTGGCCCCACCCAAATTTCATATCTTCACATTTCAAAATCAATCGTGCCTTCCCAAAAGTCTCCCCAAGTCTTAACTCATTGCAGCATTAACTCAAAAGTCCACAGTCCAAAGTTTCATCTGAGACAAGCAAGTCCCTTTTGCCTATGAGCCTATAAAATCAAAAGCAAGTTAGTTACTTCTTGGGTACAATGGGGGTACAGGCATTAGGTAAATATATCCATTCCAAATGGGAGAAATTGGTCAAAATGAAAGAGCTATAGGCCCCACACAAGGCTGAAATCCAGCAGGATAGTCAAATATCTCCTTTGACTCCATGTCTCACATCTGGATCATGCTGATGCAAGAGGTGGGTTTTCATGGTCTTGGGCAGCTCTGCCACTGTGTCTTGGCAGGGTACAATCTCCCCCTGGCTGCTTTCATGGGCTGGCATTGAGTTTCTGTGGCTTTTCCAGGTGCACAGTACAAGCTGTCAGTAGATCTATCATTCTGTGATCTGGAGGATGGTGGCCCTCTTCTCACAGCTCCACTAGGCAGTGCCCCTATGGACTCTATGAGGAGGCTCCAACCCTACATTTTCCTTCTGGACTACTCTAGTCAATGTTCTCCATGAGGGCCCCACCCTTGTAGCAAACTTCTGCCACAGCATCCAGGCATTTCCATATGTCTTCTGAAATCTAGGCGGAGGTTTCCAAAGGTCAATTCTTGACTTCTGGGCATTTGCTTGATACCATGTGAAAACTGCCAGGCTTAAGGCTTCCACCCTCTAATGTCGCAGCCCAAGCTCTATGTTGGCCCCTTTCAGTCATGGCTACAGTGGCTGGGATGCAGGACAACAAGTCCCTAGGCTGCTACAGCACAGGGATACTGGGCTTGGCCCACAAAATCATTTTTTTCCTAGACCTCTAGGCCTGTGATGGGAGGGGCTGCTGTGAAGACCTCTGTCATGCCCTGGAGATATTTTCCCCATTGTCTTGGGGATTAACATTCTGGTGGTTACTTATACAAATTTCTGCAGCTGGCTAGAATTTCTCCTTAGAAAATGGGTTTTTCTTTTCTGTCACATTGTCAGGCTGCAAATTTTCTGAACTTTTATGCTCTGCTTCTCTTGTAAAGCTGAATGCTTTTAATAGCACCCAAGTCACCTCTTGAATACTTTGCTGCTTAGAAATTTCTTCTGCCAGGTATCTTAAATCATCTCTCTCAAGTTCAAAGTTACACAGATCTGTAGGGCAGGGGCAAAATGCCACCAGTTTCTTTGTTAAAACATAACAAGGGTCATCTTTGCTCTAGCTCCCAAGAAGTTCCTCATCTCCACATGAGACTTCCTCAACGTGGACTTTATTGTCCACTTCACTATCAGACTTTTGGTTGAAGCCATTCAACAAGTCTCTAGGGAGTTCCAAACTTTCCCACATTTTCCTATCTTCTTCTGAGCCCTCCAAACTGTTCCAACCTCGGCCTGTTACCTAGTTCCAAAGTTGCTTTCATGTTTTCCGGTATCTTTTCAGCAACACATCACTCTTTTGGTACCAGTTTACTGTATTAGTCCATTTTCATGCTGCTGATAAAAATACACCCAAGGCTTGGCAATTTACTAAAGAAAGAGCTTTAATTGAACTTACAGTTCCATGTGGCTAGGAAAGCCTCACAATCATGGTGGAAGGCAAGGAAGAGCAAGTCACATCTCACATGGATGGCAGCAGGCAGAGAGAGAATGAGCACCAGGTGAAATGGATTTCCCCTTATCAAATCATCATATCTTGTGAGACTTACTACCATGAGAATAGGACAGGAAAGACCTGATCCCATAATTCAAACATCTCCCACTGGGTCCTTCCCACTACACGTGAGAATTATGGGCCCTACCAGATGAGCTTTGGGTGGGGACACAGAGCCAAACCACATCACTGACTATGTAGCTATCAGATCATTTCTTCAAAGATGTTGTGCCTACAATTCAAGCTATTATAAGCCTCTTGAGGCAATGTCTGTCTCACTTATTTTTCCTCTACATAGCACAGAGTCATTATCTGCTTAGTATATAGCATCCACTTAATAATCTTTCTAATATTGTTGGCTTGTTTATGGTACTGTAATTCAAAAATCTTAACTTTAACTGCTGTCACTCCATAGTTTATAAGCACTCCTCCTAGCAGCTCTTATATAGAAGAAGGTAGTTACCAATAATAATAAAAGTAGTTGATCCTTACTGAGACAATGAAACTAAGGGTCGGGTACCATTAACTGCAGATAGTACATACGAAGAGATTACAGCCTAACAGTAAAGTCGCTTGTCCAAGCTAAGAAGCTTTCAAATAAAAACTGAACTTCAGATAACCCAATCCTAATCATTTTCCTCTCTGAATTGCAGGTAGTCTGTGGTTCAGACACCTCCCAAATAATCTCCAAACTTTAAATAGTACAGTTTTTAGTTCATTAGTTTTATATATTGAGTTTTCATTAATATTTTAAACAAACAAAATGTTTCACAAATAAAAAACTGATGTATATAAAAGAGACAGATAACCTATAATATGTTCATAAAAATGCCTTTTCTGGAAAGTTGCTTGGCTTTATATAACAGCATATTACAAAAGCTAATATTTTTATTCAAACATGATGTCATTTACTATAAAATACAAAGAAATTACAACATTTGGGCATATAATAAATTTTACTCATAATTTAGTGTAAACTAAGCAGTGTCTAAACCACTGCATTTATACTGAGCTTTCTTTGCTAAATGCCTTTTTGTTGCTGAATATATCAATGCTATAAATTAACTAAGCAGTGTATGATAATACTATCATGTTTATTGTATGTAGGATAGTACAGATTGCAAAATACGCTATTATTTTATGTACCATTAAGAAATTAAAAAGTACCACTACTGACTACATGATGACATGCCAGCATATAACAGGCGAATTTAATTTCGGATACATTGAAGTGTGAAAATACGCATCTTAGAATTCACTAAAGGGTTACTCCCAATACTCTTGTGATATTAGTGGTGTTCAATTTGTATCTTCCTGAAAAGATAAGTAATTCAACTTCTGTATAGAGTCCTGGTTAAGAAAATGAACTTTAGATTTGGACTTCACGGTTCAGGATACTGGCTTCACCTTATACAAGCTGTATGATATTAGACAGCTTACTTTCTGTCATTTAGTTTAATCATTTAATACCAAATGACATTGTGAAAATGACATAGGGTAATATACAGAAAATTGTTTGGCACATAATAAGAAACATGCTGGGTATAAAACAAATGCTAAGTATGTATGTTTTATAATTACACCTGAAAATATATGGGGAAGTATAAGTATTTTGTTCAAATATAGAAAATGACCACAAATTCTTTGATGTTTCTCTCAACAAAAGAAGCTCTTTCTGGCCTGGCACAGTGGCTCATTCCTGTAATTCCAACACTTTAGGAGGCCCGGGTGGGCAGATTGCTTGAGGTCAGGAGTTTAAGACCAGCTTGGTCAATATGGTGATATCTGTCTCTACAAAATATATAAAAATTAGCCAGGGATGGTGTCATACGCCTGTAATGCCCAACTTGGGAAGTTAAGGCAGGAAAATCGCTTGAACCTAGGAAGCAGAGGTTGCAGCAAGCCGAGATTTTGCCACTGCATTCCAGCCCGGGCAACAGAGTAAGTGAGGAGAGTGAGGAGTGAGACTCTGTCTCAATAAATAGATGATAGATAGATAGATAGATAGATAGATAGATAGATAGATAGATGATAGATAGATAGGCTCTTTCTTTCTCTACCCATGAAATACTGAATATTAGTTTGGACTTTTGAATTTCTTTGGCTAGAGGGAAACTAGCAACATGATACAAGCAAAAGCTTGAAAAGGCGTTTTTTTTTTCTTTTTTTCGATTATGAAATATCTGTCAGATAATAAAGGATATATATAGGTTTCACCCTGGTTGACATAAAGCCAACCATCAGTCACAGGGGAGAAACACTACTTCATACCAACAACTTACCAAATGCCAGAGATATGTGTGAGCCCATCCTAGACCAACGAGCCCTCCAAGAACGCATCATCTGATGGCAGCTGAATAAAATAAGCCTAGGCAAGAAGGACTACCCAGTTGGGCCCAGCTCAAGTTGCTGAACCACATAAGTCAACTCTTAAAGAATTGTTTTATGCTTTTTGTTTGTTTGCTGGTTTGTTTTTTGAGACAGGATCCCTTTATGTCACACAGGCTGGTAAGCAGTGGCACTATCACAGCTCACTACAGCCTTGACCTCCCAGGCTTAAGCAATCCTCCTACCTTGGCTTCCCTAGTACCTAGAACTACAGGGATGTGCCACAATGCCTGGCTACTTTTTGCATTTTTTAATAGAGATGTGGTTTTTCTATGTTGCTCCGGTTGGTCTTGAACTCTTGGGCTCCCTGCCTCAGCCTCCCAAAGTGCTGTGATTTCAGGTGTGGGCCACCATGCTTGGCCTAAAGAATTGTTGCTTTAAGCCACCAAATGTTAGGAGAGTTTGTTATTCAGCAAGGCCTCTGTTACTGTGAAGACACACTATTCTCCTGTAGCTGTGCTGCTTTTGACTATTTCTTTTTACAAATATGAAAAAAGTCTTGTCTTTATTGGTCTTTTTAAAAATTATGGTTTAACATGTAAAATTCTAATTTAATTAACTCTATTTAACACCCTCACAAGATCTGAAAGCCTTCCAAACTTTCTTTGTGTGTGGCAAAAACAGATTTTAATTTCTTCTGAGTACGTAGTAAGTTTAAAATTTGAAGACTTTTAATAGTAAAGGGAGAAAAAAAACAATATGATAGAAGCTGGGAAGCTTCATGTTGATACCTTGCAACTTAAATATGTCTGACAGCCTGCTTGTTTGGATTTTTTTAAATAGTCATAACAGGCCGTTTAATCCCTGGCCACAACAACAACAATGAAAATCCATAGAAGAACCCTGACATACAGGAACAATGCAAAATCCCTGATGGTGTGAAAAGAGGAGCAACGCGAACGTGCTCTAAACACAGACCCCAGAAAAAGTATGTTTAAAATGCTAACAGTGAGCTCTCAGAAGATACTGCCCTTCTGGCACCAACTTAAACAGCTTAATCCTTCATTACCCTTGAGAAGTCAAATCTGTCTTTTTCTCAAGGTCCCTGAGGTCTGTGGAGAGCCGTAGAATTGTATGCCCCCTTTCAGGCAGGCCATCCTTAGGGGGAGGTACAGATAATGCTCATTAGTAATGATTTTTTTTCTTTTTTAGATGGAGTCTTGTTCTGATGCGAGGCTGGAGTGTGGTGGTGTGATCTCTGTTCACTGCAACCTCCACCTCCCAGGTTCAAGCAATTCTCCTGCCTCAGCCTCTCAAGTAGCTGGGACTACAGGCATGTGCCACCATGCCCAACTAATTTTTGTATTTTTAGTAGAGATGGGGTTTCACCATGTTAGCCAGGATGGTCTCGATCCTTTAACCTCGTGATCTGCCTGCCTCTGCCTCCCAAAGTGCTGGGATTACAGACATGAGCCACTGAGTCCGGCCTACAGCATTTTATTAATGCAGAAATGTATTATTTGAAATGAAGGTCAATTTCAAAGTGTCTGCCTTAGTGTAAATTTTCTTTCCTATAGAATTTACTGCAATTTTAGTTTTATTTTAAAATGTGAAGTACATTTGCATGAAATTATTCTTAAGAAATTATTATTAGTAGTAGCAGTCATAGCAGCTGCATGTGGATTATTTTGCATACAAGTCCTGCTTTCTCTGCTAGAGAGTAACGTCACAGAGAGTAAAGGCTGTGCCTACTGCACTTTGGATTCCCTCTCTCATTCCATCCTATGCCTTTCCACAATTCTTGGCCCATCACAGGTGCATGGTAAAGCACTTTCTGGCAGATAAATCTGCTGATAGTTTTGCATATGTATTTTTCTGGAATATTTATCTCCCCTCTTCTTCTGTCTTCGTGACCAGCCCAGTACTGAGCATAAAGACAGTACTTAACATGACACACTTTTGAGAACACGACATTCTCTGAGGATGACAATGCCAGCTAAGAAATGATTGTTTTTCTTTCCTATTCTGTTCATTCCAGACTTTCACATATGTACTGAACAAAAAGAAAAACTTCCATCTGGCACCAGAGGACTTGATTGGAAATATTAATAATCATTTAATAAAAACCTAATTTGGAGGACTCTGGAAAAACTGCAGGACAGAGAAAGGAGAAATTCTCTCACAATTCTTTTTGCCTTCTCACATTGCCAAAGGAAAATTAACAAGGGATTTTCAGACCCATGCTCATGGTTATTTAATAAGGAAAGAAAAATGGATCTGAAAACCCATGGGATTCTTCCAGGAAAACCCTCTACTGGTCTCTGGGCCATCTCACCACTTGTTTATTTGTTTGTTTTTAATTTCTCACCGCTGTAAAGAAAAATATGTTTTAATGTTTTCCACCAAAAAATAGGTTAGTAATAAGACAGTTTCCATTTTACTTATACTTGTGTTTGTAATATGTCATTAAATATTTATTCAGTCATCTCTTCTGCTAGTTAGTGAGTTATTCTAGAATATATACTTCTACCTTTTATCTTTCATGACTGGCATAATGTTTCAATTATCTATTGCTACATGACAAAATACCCCAATATAGTAGCTTAAAACAACAACGCTTTCTTGTTTTTCATGATTCTGCGAGTTGATACGCAGTCCTGCACTGAGCTTGGAGCTGAGCCGGAGCTCGGAAGTCCAAGATGGTCTCCTTCACTTATCTGTAAGACAGGGTCGGCTGTTGGCTGCACGTCAGTTCTCCACATGCTCTACCTCTTCTTCCATTAGCTTAGATAGGCTTCCCTAGTGTATGGAGGCTGGGTTCCAAGAGAGTGAAGCTCAGGCTGCCAAGCCTTTTACAGGTTGGGCCCAGAACTGGCACGGTGTCATGTTGCTGCATTCCATTTGTCAAAGCCAGCCTAGATTTGAGTGGAAGTGTAACAGAGTCCACCTCTGGAAGGAAGGAGTGGCCGACCAGTTCTAGGATGAGAAGTGTTGGTGGGCATCTTTGAGGAAATTCATAGTATTTAATACATATTCATTGACTGAATGAGTGAGTGGCGGTGGAAAAACCTATTGTCTAGATGACAACCAAAATTGTGAAGAATAACGTACTAGAAAGAGAATGTATGTATTTCCCTTTACTCCTTTTCAACTCCTCTTTCTTTTTTTATTCATTCAGAAATTTTAAATAATGAATAAGCATTTGCCAGAAAGAGATGAAGTGACTGGCAACTGGCATTTCAGACAGAAGGGGAACACTAGGCAAAGACCTAGAGCAGTAAAATTACATGACGGGCATGGGGAACAGTGAGTAATTGAATGTGGCTCATAGATTGGGATGCCGACAGAAGACTGGTGAGAGACGAAGCTGACAATGTCAAAGGAGGAGCTGCAATGTCATAGAAAGGAAATTGGCATTTGTTCTTCAAGCAATGGAGAGTCACTGAAGGATTTGAAATAGGGTAAAATCCTGATGGCGTATGTATGTAAGATGGAATATCTGGACTCTAGTGAGGACAGAAGTCATGTGTGTCTTGTTCATTCTTACATACTCTCTTAAAACTCTAAGACACCTACCATGTGGCCAATTAATTTTTTTTAGTATTGAATGCTTGATTGCGGAATATTCATTCAGTTTGTTCATATGTGCCAGACTATTTGGAAAGCTAAGTGTGAGGGAGCTCATACAAGGGTTTTTGGAACATTGGTTGGAAACATAAATGATGGACTATATCAAGCAGGCTTTAAAAATCGTGATGAAGAGGAAGAGATTAATAGATTAAGAGAGGAATAGATTAATTAACATATGAATAGAATGATGAGTAAGAGAGGAATGGATGAATGGAATTGATTAACAGACCTTGTCCAAGTGATTCTTTCACCAGGGAAACTGTCTTTGTTGAGTTTACATCACCTCATTTATTTTGTCCCAAAAGATATAGTCTAAGTACATATTCTTCCCATTAATTTACTTATATAATTAGATATAATTTGCCCTTAGAAACTATTTCAGCTATGTCATAAATATGTAATTTTTACCATTTTATTTCTTCACCTTATCTCTGAATTTGGGTCTCTTTGGAGTAAAGACACTTATTATGTATTTTCCTTACATCATGTGATTGGTGTGGAGAAAATGATATACCTCTTCACATTTAATTTTTCCCATTAGCAAAACACTTTCACGCACATCTCATTATAATACTGGTATCCACCACAACTATTTGAGGTGGGAAGTTTGAATTACTTTTGCAGATAAAAAATGAGGTTTTGACAGTTTAAAGAACCTATGCATGTACTCAGATATAAGGGAAATGACTCCCAACAAGCAATATAAGTGGATCAAAGTAAAAGATGAATTTAATGAAATTTCTAAAAGTCTTGAACTACTTCTGTAAGCTGACATATAGATTCTTTGCTCTGTGACCTTTGTCTGGGCGATTTCATATTTCTCAGATACTGTTTGTTTAATGCTTCAACCTGAGCATCTCCTGGATGATCAAAATCAAGAGCAGCAAGAAGTACACATTTCTCCTTCAGTTCACCGGATCACAAAAGCCATCGCCCAAGTCCAGAGTCATAAGGAGGCCCTTCTGTAATAAACATGGGTGCCCAGCACTGTGCTTCAGACCATAGCAAACTCCGGAGACATGCAACTGTGCCTCTGGACCCACCTTCAGAATCAGCCTTTGGACGGCAGTCAGAGATTTTAGGCCTTAAACGTGCGTTTGGCGTGCACTATTCTAAAGATTGGAAACAAATCCCACCAAGTGTTAAAAAAATGTGAATTTGGCTCAGATTTCTTTATAGACTGTTACTTATTTAAATCAACAAAATGATTATACTTAGGGAATGGGTAGTAATAAAGATAAATTCATGATTTTTTTTTAAATCTCCCTTCTCAAAAGAGAGTGCCTTGTAAATGAGAAATGAGGAAAACTCCTGAGTTTCATCAAGGATGTGGGAGAAGAATAAGGTAAAGTGGGCCTTTCATAGTACAATTCTTGCCTTCAATCCCCTTCCTCGTTTTCCCTGAATATTTTTCTTCACATTTAATATAAGTGTAGTTATTCTTTCTACTTTAATTATAGGGATGTACTCAGGATGGTTTCTAATTTAATGTATTGAGACACAAATTTATTCTAAAGATACTGCTGGGTAGCACTGGAATGTGTTAATCCCAGTATTAACCTGTCTCCTCTCTCTGCCTTTCTATTATCAAGAATTCTATCACCTGTGACTTCATGATCACATTGCTAAAGGTGTGACTTGATGGGCTGATCTAGTTGCTTGTAGCTATGAGAGCACAAGCTGCAGAATTCAGTGTTACAGTTATGCTGTCACCATTCTGACCATCTGGAGGCTGATTCACGTATTCCCTCCAAGCCTCCACTCCTCTACAGACTTCTCCTCCTGGTTCCCAGCTCATGGCAGTGTTAGGTGAGGTCATTGAGGAGTGCTGTTCCCCCTTCTCTGAATTCCACCTGGAGAGATGTTTCCTTTACACGCCTAGCCTCTTGTCCTGACACTTCATTACTCCTTTCCAAAAGAATAGGAGTGAATGCTGGTTAATACTTTGGGTGCACTAACTTAAGATACTCTCCTTTTTCTCTCTGAATGGATATTCCTGCCTGCAAAGAGCTTAAGCTTCCCTCTACCATTAGCCATGTGCTGTGCTGACTTGCAGATGAGTTGCCTATGGTGTCCTGCAATGCTTGTAATGGAGTGGGTAATTTACATTCAAGGACATAGTATTAAACGGTCCACCTAGTTAACAGGCCTAGATCCGCATTCCCCCACCCAGCCTTTGACAGCAATAGATGTGATTTACTAATCTTTGTCTTCCCGAGTCATTTCTCTTTAAATATAATCAAACTGAGATAGAGAGATGAGGGTGTGATTCATTAGCCTTAATTTTTTGCCTCTGGCTTCTTGTTGGACTTTTCTGAATGCCCCTCCTATAAAATGAGAATAATCCTGCTATATTGTGCTTCTTTGCTTTAGTTCTCTCCACATAACTAGAAAGAAAAGCACTCTGACTGAGACATGCATGATGGTGCATAACATGACCCTAACTGCCAACAAATGTGAACAAAAGTGTGAAAACTCAGAGGAATGTGATTTATTTGGAACTTGTCTACAGGAGAATTTTTTTTTTTTTTTTTTGAGACCAAGTTTTACTCTGGTTGCCCAGGCTAGAGTGCAGTGGCACAATCTTGGCTCACTGTAACCTCTGCCTCCCAGGTTCAAGTGATTCTCCTGCCTCAGTCTGCTGAGTTGAAATTATAGACATGCTCCACCATGCCCAGCCAATTTTTTTATTTTTAGTAGAGATGGCGTTTCACCATGTTGGCCAGGCCGATCTTGAACTCCTGATCTCAGGTGATTCACCCACCTCAGCCTCCCAGAGTGCAGGGATTACAGGCATGAGTCACTGTGCCCAGCCAGGAGACTATTTTATCTTGAATGAAAGGAAGCCAGCAGAACGGAGTAATAGGTTTTTTGGTTGGTTGGTTTGTTTTTGTTTTTGCCTTTTCGCCCTCTCAGTAAAAGAATTCTTTTGTTTGAAAACCTATTTAAGGTCCAACAGATAGAACAGATTCAAATGATGCTGCCATAGTTACAGTGGGGGTGAAAGTCTTCCTGTTCCACTTTGGTGCCTCCATGATGCCCTTAGAGCATACAGATGCACTTTCTTTTTTCCATTTGTAGAGATGAGATTATGAGATCTCTATGTTGCCCAGGATGATCTTGAACTCCTGGGCTCAAGAGATCCTTCTGCCTCAGCTTCCCAAGTGCTGGGATCACAGATATGAGTCACAGTGCCCGAATTACAGGTATGAGTCACAGTGCCCAGGCTGCACTCATCTTTAATGCCACAGAATCACTGCACTGCAAGTCAAGCCCATGAGGATTTTTGTCCATAAACACCTCTATGAACAAAGAGCATTTGAACCGACCAAAAATTCATTTTTAACACCCTTTGGAGGCAACTCAACTCTTAAGTTCCTTTAGGCTTATAGAATTAAACATAATATTTTAAAAAATAGAAGGTTGCCCATTCTCTAAATTCTTAGGGTATCACATCTCAGCATCCCATTTTTGAACTTTCCATAATGTCTAGAATAGTACACCTGGTTTAAAGCTGTCAGTCAATGAACATGAATGACTGAATGAGTGAATGAATGAATAGAAAAAACTGATGGCTATTTTTAGGAGCAGTGGAGGACAGGAATCAGCCAGACACTACGTAATAAAGAATCACATTCAGAAAGTTTCTCTATTGACTTTTCAAAGATTAGAAATCTGCAGACCTAAAATTACTTTCTCTATCTTTCAAAGGTAAATTTTCACAAAGGGAAACCCCTGTCTGTTGGAATATGACTTTCTCCTGCTGAAAACGTCCGTTCGTGACAGATTTGGCTTCCCTATCCTGCAAAGGCACTGTAAAGAGATGACCCACAGCCTTTCCAAAGAAAAAAGTACAAGGAAATAACACTTGCTTTGTTTAGGTGACAAGACTGCATATGAGCTATTTTTCAGGTGTGTCTTAAGTTTCTGATTTCAGCCACTTTTCATCTCTGTCTCTAGAAAATGAATACTGGGGCTTAAAAAAATTCTTTCTATACTGACCCTTGTCAATTTGCCATTTCCAAACCTTAACTGTTGACTCTTAACGGGAAGACTGTGTGAACACGGGATTTGTTCCTGTCATTCTCTTCTGTCTGTGGTTCCGAAAATTTGCTGAAGTGCCCTTGGGTGCCATGGAAAATTCACATGGGTATTTTGGGATGGTTTAAATGTTTCAGTGAAATGCAACAATGTTAGTTAGACAGCCCACAAAATACTATCTCAAGGCAGCTCACAGTTTCAGTATTAGGTTGAGCAACTTTCCTCTAGGTGATGCCAGCTGGGATTTGAGAGGTTGCTGTGATACAAAGAAAACATGACGTGAAAATCATCATGGAACAGGACACAAGGGTGGCAGTGCCCAATCTGATTCCAAGATTTGACTTGTATGGCATCCTCAGGTGCACATCTCTCATTAGTGACTAATTGTGGTTACTTAAACATGAAATGAAAGTTGTATGTGTTCTTTCAAAGTCTGCATATTGTTTTCTTTCAAAGGACAACTAAGTTGTTAATAAATGCTTGTTAAATTATTTGGACCTAGCTTATGAATTAATTTGGTTTGGAGGCACAGTGCTAATGGTGGCAGCCAGATGAGATTCAATTTTTAAAGAAGATTCATAGGACTCAAAATGACAACATTTACAAATCTATGATTTACTGGAGAAAAATAGTATAATTTAGAAATAGCATTAAAATAAGAATGTGCATTTGCAGCCAAAGGCTGCCCCACAGCAAAGGGTGTGGAGAGACCTGGCATGAGGCAAACTGTCCACTTTCTTCAGGGACATACTGGACACATTTCCTTTCTTGGACCTGGACCATCTCAAGGTGTGTATATGCACCTCAGAACCAGAGAGTTCGAAGTTCAGGCTTAGCCATGGTTTCTTATACGCTGCTTGTTATCTAGGCTTATTTGTTCTTATGTAAATGGCTCCAATGGTAGGGCCCTCTGGTGGGGGTTCTCACTGAAACTAGGGGCAAACCATCATCTTACTGCTTATCGATAAACCATGCCATCAAATTGACACAAACATCCCTGGACCCATTGTTATTGTTACAAAATAGCACAATTAATCAGTGCATGTTACACCTTAACCAAGGGTCAGTACCCTGAAGACATACCTCTTTTCTCAACAAAACAATTTAGGCAAATATCAGATGTGCAGGAATATACCCCCACAGCACAGACACTGTATAGAAAGTACCAGGCACTAGAGTACCATGATGTGAAAGTTTGGATATCTCTGCCTTGTAACTTTATTTCAATAAATGCATCTACATGTGGTGTTATGACAATTAGCATGCAGTAGAAATGTATTGAACGCTAGAGACTTTTATTTGAACAGCTTCAGGAAACTTAGTGTTATTTTCCAGAATAGCCAACCTTGTGGACAATGTTTTCAGCCTCGTTTCTGAACAGAATTTTTATCTTCAGGATAAGTCACAGCACACTTACCTCGTTATGAAAAAAAAGACAAAAGAATAGAAAATGAAATAGAAAAAGTCTTATAGGAAATCATGTGAATAAAACAGAGAACATAGGCCAAATTCCTTTTTAATCATGTACTAGTCTAGCAAATACGTGTTATAATTTTTTGGTAGTCCTCAGAGTTCTGCTTTTGGTCTTCATCTTAATTCTCATTCAAGCTTTGCCTAGGGTTGCAATCTGACCCACTCATCTCATTAAACTCTCATGTATGTGCTGATGACTCAAACACCTGTGTCTCCAACCCAGTTGCCCGCAGGGTCCAGTTTAAGATGTACCAGAATCTTACAGGTCCACCCTTCAAAATGTGCCTCAGGCTTTTTAAGCTCAACGCATCTATAACTATGTTTATTATTCTCCCCACTCCCCAACTTCACCTGCAAACCCGCTTCTCCAGCTTATTTTTCTGTTTTGGTTAATGGCATTAACACTTTCTAAGTTATATAACCTAGAAAATTGGTGATGATGTTATTCTCTCCTAATTGCCTATAACCTTGTAAAGTCTCTTCTATTACTCTCACAGCCAGTCTGCATTTTAGTAATTACTCACTCATAAATTATCATAATTGTCTCCCAAACGCTAACTTTCTCTAGTATTCTCAGTCTTTATTTAACCATCCGCATTTTTGTAGATCACACTGATTATTGCGTGGCACAGTCAAGACTCTGTTATTCCCTTCAGGTAAAATGGAGTCATGCCTCCCTAATATCAACCCAAGTGAGTCGTTATTTCCAAGCAGAGAACTCAGGGCTCTCTGCGATCTGGTCCCGCTCCCCTTCCATCCATCTTACACTTCCTCACAGTTCCTAAAGCACCCTGTGCTGACTCATATTCTGTCCTTTGTCTGTGTAACTCCTCCACCTTTCTTGTCTAGTCATTAAGTTCAAATTCAGTCTTCATCTCTTCTAGAAATAAAAACAGGAATTAAGTCCAAGTGACATTCGTTGTCTGGCTCTGTCTGATGAACTGGTAAGCTAGTATTCCTCATGTAACATACACTTACGGTCATTCATAATCAAGGGATAGGAGAGCTGAAGAGAAGGCTTAGTAGAGAAATTTTGGATGTTTAGATGTTTAGAAATTAGAGAGTGTGTGTTGCACCAGTGTTTAAGATTGCACTCATTAGAAGGAGAGGCTACGTGTAAAATAGAAAGAAGAAAATCCATGCAGGACATTGTGCAAATCAGGCAAGCAGTAGTGCTTTGGTCACAGCTGGGAAACTGTAATGCGAAGATTAGAAAGAGACATAGAACTCAGTATGTGTCCCACAGAGTGGGGTGTGAAGAGTCCATTGCTGTTTAGTGTCCCAGTGGCATGTGGATTTGGCATGCTGGGCGGGAAAGCAGATGTCCTGTGGAAAGCACCTCTCACCATGTAGGTAAGGAGGAGATTCCTCAATTTGTGAACAGGACAGCAGGAACAGAAGAAAATAAAAACCAAATATGTTAGGAGGATGTAAGATACTGCCTGGGGACTCCCACAGACTCCTGAGGAAACTTCCTGGGGAGCTATTGTATCAGCAGGTTAGGATGATTAATATGTTGATAGGACCACATTTCTGTTCACAAAATAGTGGGCTTGAAAGTTTCACTTGTTACACATTCGTATTCCCAATAGAATGTATTTCTTTCTCTATAGTGCCTCATCTTTTCCCATTGTCTGCATAGTATATAGAAGCAGCATTTCAATAACACTATTTCACTTATATGTTCATATATCTATCTCTGTGATTAAACAATAAGCTTTTTCAGGGCAGGCACCATGCTCATTCCTGTGTTTACACTCACTACATACAGTACCAGGAAAAGAACTGAAGTTCGTTAATACTAATTAACTAGAAATGAATTCCCTTAGAAACCTTAGAGAGGACTGGATCACTGCAGTATCATTTTCTAATTTGCAACTAATAGGCAGCTAGCAAGTTTTCTCATAAACAAGGAAGTGATAACCATCAACGCACCATTAATCAAAATGAGTTCCATCTCCTACCAGGC
Source organism: Callithrix jacchus (assembly GCF_049354715.1). Lineage (NCBI taxonomy): Eukaryota > Metazoa > Chordata > Mammalia > Primates > Cebidae > Callithrix > Callithrix jacchus. The sequence goes on from NC_133515.1 coordinate 92,754,015, forward strand.
TTTACTCATTGGGAAGATGAGGGAGGGGATTTATGCCTGAGCATAAACCAAGGATCTTAATGCTGAAGAGATATGTGTGTTTCTAGAATTAGAAAAATGGACCCCAATTTAAAGGAAACAACAATTAAACCTCTCTGTGCATAGAATTCTTTCCAAGATCACTCAAGCTTGCTGTAACTATGGAAATGTTTAGATAAGTTTTAATGTTGAGAAAAAGGGGATTTACTTACACTTTGAGGCATTGTTTGTGTCTTTCGAATATAATTCCAGAATTATTCAGGCTTTCTCTGTTGCCATGTTACCAAAGTGTTCCTATAGTACATGCGTATCAATGATAGATCTAGAAATTGTGTTTGGAAAATAAAAATTGCTTTCTTTATATTAATAGGTGTAAATAATGAATATTCTTCTTATTGACTAAAATTCCACCATATTGCAAAAAGAAACCAGGGTGGTTAGAGATGGAGAGTTGGAAAAATCCATCCATGTCTGGGGAAATAGGTGAGAGTTTTGGTTATCACTAGATTGTGTTGTCCAGTGTCAGAAACAGAGCTCTGCCTTTGGTTTTGCAACTAGAGCTAAAACTTTTACTGGTTGGAAGGTCGTCACTTGAGATAGAAATGATGGTCATCGATAAAAATACTCAGAAAACCTGCTATAGAATATGTAATCTCCAACTGGCCTCAGTTTTTTTTTTTAATTGTTCCTCCATAACACAGAAGAAAAAGAAGATTTTCCAGATGCCTCAGGCAGTTTAGAAAATTATCAAAGACTTCTTAAGTAATAGCTTCAAAACTCACTAGGATGTCTTTATGCTTTCAAATATTCTGCATGGGTACTCACGAGTTCCAGTCTAGTAATAGCATATGTTTAATATATCCCATACAGTTTGCTTTTTATGCATTTAACTCATATTTTAAAAGTCCTATGAGATAACACTATTGTCATCACTATTTTCCCATGAGGAACCTGAGCCTTAGGAAGTTGACAGAATTTCTCCATATTCATGTAATTAAGTAGCATAGGTAGATCTTGAACTCTATATCCATGAATAACATTCATTAACCACTAATCATACTACAAAAACCTCCGTAGAAATATAATTTTTAGGTATGTAAATATGGTAAAGATCAGATTCTTATAATGAGATCAGTTATTATATTTTATGTCTGTTGATTTTGCTTTCAGCTTGTGAAAAGTCAGACTAATTGAAATCATTAGTGAGAGATGATGGATTCTTTCCCAGATGGATTTGCAACTTTCTCTACTAATTTTCCTAATTCAAATTTTCTACATAGGTTTCTGTCTCTGAGCTAACAAAGATGTAGACTCTTCCTTCCAGGATCTCCAGATCTAGAAGGAAGAAACCTTTATAAATTCCCAGCTGTGAAGAAGTATAAGCAGTGCTATAATAGAGATATGCATATAGAGACATGGAAAGCCCTGCCTCAAGGAGATACTGGCCGTAACTGAAAATACCTGCTAATTCTACTTGGACTTGACTAGGGCCTGGATGTCACATAAAGATAGAAATGCTGAATCTTAGAGACAAAAGGGGATCATAAACAAAGGTTTGAACTTAGCTAGTGGAAGCATGCACAGCATAAGATATGCTTGGTCAAGACTCTGAGTAGGGTATACAGAAAGGGAGGTGAGAGATAAGGCTAGGATTTTAATAGACACAAAACAAGTTGTTAAAAACAAGTTCTCCATTCCATTAAACTTGTTCCTGCATTTGTTAACATAAGATTTAACCATCCTGATTGAGACAAATATTGATCAGAAGACAGTGCATCCACATTTTAAAAAAATGTTTGTGATATGTGTTACAATGACTGCCTGCCTATTAAAGGTAATAAATATTTCTTAAATGAATGAATAATCACATCATTAATGGATATCTAGAACTTGCGACACATTTTCAAAATTGCTGATAGGTTTTTTTTTGTAGCGAATATGAACTAAATTTTAATGAGTTTTAATTTAAAGTAGTCTAAAATGTGAATGTTTTTCCTTAATAAGGTGAGTTCTAATTATTGTCACAGTAGTTCATATTTGGTAATGGCCAGCATTGCTTTGGGTAGTTCATTAAATCATGAAGTGATTGATTTTCCTTTCCTTTTCTACTTTCAAGGGGATTATTTCTACCAAATATAATTGCCCTTTAGTGAACAGTGTTAGTTTGATGTACTGTGAACTTCCTTGGGGATGATCAGCCTCTGTGAATAGTAGCATTAATCTAGTACAGAAACATTAGTGGCTTGTAAGGATTAATTCTATTTTAAGAACCTTTTACGAACCTTGAATGTACACATGCTCCATAATAACTTGTTTCCAATTTCTCAACTGTCACATCTTTAATTTGGTTATTCACATTGTTTCTTCACAGTTGTTGATTCAAAAATCTGCAATACATTCTTTACATAATATTTTAAACTATTCCTGTCTTTTGGAGAATGAAAAATGGATGGCTGACATGCCACTGGTATTTAAAGCACATGCATCAAAGGTAGAACCAATCTTTCGAGCTTCCTTACTGCTGCAGCAGATACATATTAGTGCAGGCTTTCCCTGATTAACTTCTGTTTCTTCTATGTTGTCAGCAGAAATTTAGTTTTAAATTTTAAATTCAGATTTCTAAAACAATTATCACTTCACCTGGGCATTCCAACAAGTTAATCAGTGGTTGAATTGAAATTATCATCAACTCATCAAGCAATTGCACAGAGAGTATCTGCTAATTTGGTTCAAGTCAATTAATCCCTAGTGGAATGAAGTGGCAGCAGATGGAGATGAAGGAAGTTGCTCCTATCCAACTCATCATCAGTCCTAACTCATCAAGAGACCAGTGAGCTTTATTCCGGGTACTTATAGTCGATGTACAAAGGCCATGCCATTTTCCTATTTAGCATGATGAATTATAAGATTCTCCAGGAAAATATTTGCACTGTGTAATGATCATAGTCAGGAAATGTTTTTCTTTGTATAGGGCTATTCAATAGCATGAATGGTGTGCCTGTCTGTTTCTGGTAGGAGAATTAAAAATAAATAAATAAAAGGGAAGTATAGTCTGATATTATGCTTTGGATTAATTCTAATTGATCCTGGAGAATTTAGAACTTAAATCTGGAAAGGTTAACATTTGAAGCAAAGCTCCTTAAAAATAAATGACTTTTCTATTGACTGTTGTGATGGCAGTGACATCTCTGGATGTAATAGCCTTTTTATCCAGAAAGATCCTCAAATTGAATGTGGGGATGGAGCAGAGCTTTAGCTCGTTATCATTTGTCACATCTCAGATCTTGTGAGTGATGGTTAGTATTGTTTGCTGGCACACCAGGGCAGCTCTAAGCACTTAATAGAGTATACGTGTCATTGGGGCGTAGAAAAGCATACTTTATAACCTACCACTGGTGAATGTTTTCTGGATGAAGACCAACACAAACTAATAATAACTTGGTAAATTAATGAACCCTTTACTCTTCTTTTACAATTATTTGTATACTCAAGTAAATCTTAGTCCTAAAAGGCTATTGCTTTCAAATTAGAAAGCATCTATTGTTTGAAAAATTGAGGGGAATGGGCATGCCAGTGTATCACAGTGGCTGCAGTCAATCATTTACTTTTCCACATGTACAATTAATCAATAATTTTGATTAAACATACTTCGTGTGGATAATGAGAAGTGGAAATTTGAATGATAGAATTCTTGGAATCAAGAATTTAAGCTCCATAAAAATAAACACCATGTCATATCTCACCCACCTCCCTGGCTTGTATAGGGCCAAGTATGCATCAGACACTTGCCAAAATGCTCGTGGATAATTGTGAGGCCATGATTGCCAATCTGGGCTTTCTTGTTCTGTGACCCCATACTTACCATGGTGATGCAGCAGGAGGGCTGTGGATGGCTTGAGGGTATTAATGTTCTTGTTTTATTGGACAAACATTTCTTAACAAGCTATGGATTGCGTGTTGGTTGGGGTTAAATGCACAGTAGTTAATTTGAAGAAGTACAGATCTTTGGATCAAGCCACAATAATGGTATAACTGTGTACACTGCGAATTTCTAAGTCTTGATTTTATTGCTTTAGAAGGACACTTTGAAAGTTAACAGACACGATGCAGAATTCTCTAAGTAACTCAATGTTTTTACAAGGCAAATCTGTTTAAAAAATCTGATTAATATTCTGCTTTGTAACTTACATAATCCATATTCAATCTCTTAATGAGCTTTTGATTGTCACAGTGTTCCCTGTACATACTTGAAGGTGAATTTAAAACAAAGTGGGAATATAATAATGAATATCCAAATACTTCCTATAAAGGTCATTCAATTAATAATCAATATTATGTATCTATTTGTATATTTGCCAAATATATTATGTATTTCTATATATTGATTATTGACAATATGACCAGTTTGAAGTAGGATTTAAGGAAAAGAATATAACATGGGCTGTTAGTCATAGTTCTCAGGATATTAATGTAGCGCTAAGGCTTGTTTGTTTATATATCTCCCAGAATCAGACTGAGAAATAATAGTGCATTGACTGCGTGCATGTAATTATAAAGTAATAATGTGAGGATTTTCCCTCAAATCCCTAACACATTAACATATCCTTAAATAATATGACTCAGCTTTTAGATATATTGCAAGCATGTTTATTGGTCATGACAAAGAAAATCAAGAATCCTCCCATTCATAATTTCACCATGCAGACTACTAAGAATTAAATACATTATATGATGATTATGATCACATATTTGAATGTTTTATTTCTTTACTAACCTTTGTTCTTATCCATTGTTTCTTTGAAGACCAACACCTTACATATGGTCTTTATATAGTAGCATCTATCTATATTGATTGGGATATTAAGTATATGTTTTTCAGAATTTACCTTATTTTTCTGACTACTAATGTAAAGAGAAACAATTAGAACAACAAAGTATTTTATTATTTTAACAGCTAGACCAAAACTACAAAATTTATTTTTACCTACCATTCCCTAATATCAAAATGAGAAACATTGCATTCCACCTATTATCTACTAGGGAATGATTTTACAATTACTCATTTAGAAAAAAAAGTATGCAGTCAAGATGTATATGTTCTACAAAAGTCACTCTGAGATGGCAGATGATTAACTTGTAAAAAAAAAAGATGTTGAGACCCCTGTTGTACCACCCCTATTCTAATATATAGACCGCAAAAACAACTGTAGGGGGAAAAAAAGCACATTTTTCTATGGATGCAATATGTTGACAGATGCTCCTATATCTAGCCCAGAAAATAAGTCAGGCCTTTTTATTTGCATAGTTGAATGTCTTTTTTGTCACCTGCTCCTCTTATTGGTCAAAAACACACAGATGTCTACAGTTCAGCATTGGATACCAAATTGATCTTTGCTTGATGGTTCTTGAGTTTCTAAATATTTTCTAAAATGTTTATTTTTTTTATTCTACTTTGAATGTAATTTTATTATATAGGACCTCAAATTATCTTGAAAGTAGCCATAGTATACGTTATTTCTGTACAGTGCTCACATCTGTCTGACAAAATATATATGAATTTGTAGTGATATCTAGCCATGAGAATTTTTCGTATAAATAGCTGGCCTTGAAGTTTTGAGACTTTGAGAAACTTTCCTGGTATAGAAGAGATATACAGTGGATCATGAAACACAGATAGGATTTAGATACATGCATATTTACCTAGCATTTCAGGTGAGATCCATTGGATTCTCTTACTCATGGCTAACTGGAATGGTCTGAATGACTATTTAGTGGAAATATAATAGAAAGAATAGAAAGACAATAGATGGAATTTAAATTTTTATGGACTGGAATAAATAGCCTTATAAACCAGATGTTCTATGACAGAAAATTTTTCCTTTGAGGCCTTTCTCAGCCTGTGATAATTAATTGAGATGCTTAAAGTATGGTCAAAAAGTGAATTAATCATTACAGGTAGTGTAACCAGTTTTTTCATAGTTCCTCTTATATTTGCTAAGACCTTGTCATATGAATAAATGTCATTTTGACCCCCATATATGTCAATAATCTACCATACATTTCAAATATAATTAATTGAAGATTATTTATCAAAGAAGATGGTGTTTATAAATATGGTATATATTTAATTTACTCTGATTTCTGTCTGAGGAGTTCTCTTGCTAACTTAATAGCCTTTACTGAATCCCGAGAGAAGTGCTAACTCAGTCACTGCTGGGTCTGAATTAATTAGAGTCTACTTTGCATTATCTGTGGTGTATGAATTTATGGTTAGAGAGGATGCATCTTGCAAAGGATTTTTGAGCAGATGCGTAGAATTGTTTAGATCTTAGTAAGAGACAGAAATAGAAAAGCCATCCTTCTGTTTACTTTTTGTAAAGACCTTGTCCATATAAGTATATCTATGTGTTAGGAAGGAGTACTTAATCCTCACTTCTCATATCAACATGTAGAGGATCTCCAGCTCACTGACACTTCCGCTTTCCTCTCCACCCCTCATCCCTGCAAGAGAAGGGGTGCATTATCAGAATGATGGTTTGGAAGAAGGAACTTAGCATGCTCAGCTTATGCCATTCTTTCCCCCCTTTTGCATTTCCCAGCTAAAGATGACACATTATGACCTGTTTTTGTTTGTTTATTTATTATCATTCCTGATAAAGGGCTCTTTGGCTTCATTAAGAACTGGATTCTGGCAACGCCATTTGGCTTCTGACAAATCCTTTGGGGTTACAATTGGCCTGTTTTCTATGTGTACTGTGATAGCCCTACATTCTTCGGACTCCTTAATGCAAGAGGCATGTAAGAAATGTGATGTTGAACAAAAGCAACTTAGGTGGTCCTAAGGAAACAAAACTATTTCCAGTGAGTAACGTCCTAGTCTGCAAGACTGAATGCTTACTTAAGGGATGGAACACATAAGAGAAGTGGTTCTTTTCCTTAGGTACAGAAATGCCTTCAAATCAATTAATGTACTGTTTTATCTCATTTTGGAGCCTTCTTGGAAGCAATTTAAACTCCACCAGTTGTATGAAAAAGATATACAAAACCAGGCACTCAGTGCTGTGGAAACATTCTAACGAAGATGCAAGTAAATGATACCTCCATCGCTGCTTAACGATAGACTTAACATGTGAGATCAACAGTTAAGTGAACAGAAAGCTGAAGGGTTATGAAGGGGTAATTATTGTATACGCTTTATGTTTTTCTTCCATCTAAACTCAGATTTCTGGCCTAATTTGTTTGTGTTAAATTGCTTGGTTGATGTCCTTGAAAGTAGTAGTTGAGCATGTTTTGCAAAGGCTAACTTATGTCTCCTCTTTCAGGTTGGTTCACCTGTAGAAGGAGTAAAAGTTGGTTTGTAATAATCCATGTGTTTAAGTGCCTCTCTCTGAGGTGGAGACTAGAACGTTTCCAGTTTTCTAGTCACAGTTGAGTCAGTCTGTTTATTATCAGGGCAGTGAGTATTATTAAGCTCTTTTATAGGAAGAACTAAGGCTACATTGTCTAGCTGATTTTCCATAAATGCAGCTAATATTTTCATCTCTATTTTTCTGTCTTTTATGTTTCCCAGTTGGTTCCACTCTCAGGGAGTGAAGAAAAGGGTAATGCTTACTAGCTCCTTATAGCCCAAGCCATAAGCCGTGAGGTGAGAAGAATAAAGTTATGCAGATAGCAATCAATTTTAGTTCATACTATAATGCCTATCTCAAATATGAACATAAACAAATTAAGGAGGCTGCTATATGGTTAAAAAATTCCAGCCCCTTCACAATAGTTTTTTTTTAATCCAGTATAATTAATCCCTATATAAGCTTCCATTGAGACAATTGAACAATTCCATTTTTTTTTATCTAAGTTAAGTTTATCTAGAAATTTCCCTCTGAGGTAAATAGTAGATGTTGTAGGAAATTATGGCATATTGTATTATTCTTCCCAAGTGTTTGCTACCCTTCTATATCAGACCCTTTATTAAAGAGGTCCTCCCTGCAAGAGGAATATATATCACCTTTCACTGATGTCAGGCTTGGCCATTTGACTTTCTTTGGCCAATAGAAATCCAGCAGAAATGAAGTAGACCACATCTGAGATGTTCAAAGAGCCATTCCTTAAGGCCCCCATTGAATCTCTCCCTGTGCTGTGAGAATGAATGTCGTAGATGCAGGTGGGCTGCTTCTTTAGTGTGGATTCCAACCAACAGGGGTGAGAAACAGACCTTTGTCCTCATCAGCCACTGAGATTGGGAGTCGTTTGTTACCATGACGTAGCCTAACACAGGTGATTAATGCAGAATCAACAAGGGGCTTTCATACACATATTTCCTCTTTCATCACTTATGTCTCTGTTCATTTGTAAAAAATATCTTTGTCCTCCCCCACCCATTTTGTTCCTACTTTAAATCTGATTTTCTGCTCATTTGTGCCTTTTTGTTGTTTAGACTTATCAACCCACTGCCTTTAAAAATGGCTCTACCAGAAATCTGGTCTCATCCAGAGTTAAAAAAAAAAAAAAAAAAAAAAAGTCATTTTCCTTAAATTGACTCACTGGGTGGAGTTTATATCCAACTTATTTTTGAAAATGTCATGAGAAACTCTTGACATTGAGAATTTTTAAAAATCTTTGCTTATAAACATTCTTTCGTCTCTTAGCATTGTCATACCACAGAAGAGAAGGAGGACGTGTATAAGATTTATATAGCTGACAGAGATTTCTGTGTACTGTGTGCACTACATTTATATTTTCAGCTTAAATCATTGAATGATTATTTTCTGAAAGAATTTTGTCTTTCTTGGGGGAGGTTGAAAATTATGTCTACTCGATGATTTATCAAGTGAATAAGTAAGTGAAAATGAACAGACTGGTACTGATTTTTACCATAGGCAGCAAATTATGAATAATGATTCTTCCATGCTTCAACTCTCTTGCAGTGATTCTGCAAATAATTTTAGTTTTCTCAGGTTGTTTCGACCAAATGGATTTGCATAGGCAGGAGAAGCTAAAAGACAGCAGGTTAGGCTTGAAGCCCTGTGCCAGAGGGCGCACTGGAATTTTAGTAGAAATATGGGCCTGCATGTCCTTAGGTACCCTTCGTTCATCACTGTCTTATGCTTGTGGCTTCATAAGTGAGGGGAAAACTAGAAAATATTTAGTGTCATGTAGCAAATAAACAGTTATATGGGTTCAAAGAACTTTTTAAATATGTCTTAAAATGTCAAAGGTTTACTATTCGACTGAAGAGGATTAAGAAATCTGTGGGATCTATCACTTCCTGCCTTTATAGATACTGTTGGTATACATTCTTTGAGAGCAAAATGGTATCCTCATTTTTCCAAGTTTGCCTTTTTAATATGGTAGATATTACCATATGTCATTTCCTTTTATCTAGGTCAAAAACAGTAAACTTGGCAATTTCATTTTGTTTGAGCAAATAGCTTAAAGTTTGTAATCCAAGTGCACCCCATGACAAAATAACTATTTTCAAATGTGTACATCAGATGTGATATGCACGATGTGCATTTATAAATTTATGACTACTAATTTTTATTTATATGCCATAAATATTTTATAGGTTATGTATTTTTGTTCCTAAATATTATAACTTTTAAATTATGCTTTATTTTTGAGATGCCACAATTTATTATAATATCTTAATATTAAATACGTAGTTTGCTTTGCTAATTTGTTGCCATTGTTGATGGTGGTGGTAGACTAAATTTTGTTTGCTTTAGATTTAGCAGATTAGAGTGAAATGTTTCATCTTTATAGGTTACAGTAAAATGCCCCTCCCCAAAATATATCGTGTTCACATAATACGTGTATTACATCATTTTTTCTTTTTAACAAATATCTCTATGGCTTTATATTATGTCATTTTGCTTTCTGAAAGTACTAATGTTTAGTTTGTCAATTATCTGTAATTGTGCTTGCATTAGATAATTATATTATCTTTATCTTCATATGTTAATACTTCTATAACATTATCTCGTTTGCTATAATTTGAGTTATAGTATTTCTAGGGAGATCTAGTGTTTTCAGGTAAATTTTTTCCTAGTATATTGGAGTAACTTTTTCTATTATAGTCTTTTATTTCTCCCATATCTTGATAATTTTGGCATGGACAGATGCAGAGGTATTTGACAAATGTGGGGAGGGACGGTGGCAAGGAAAGTCAACGTGTGTGAAGAAGCAAATGTGCCCTGAAAAGAACATCACTGGGAAAGAGGAGGACGTTTGTCAGAGTAGGCTAAGTGTGACAGCAGCTCAGAGATGCAGAGATACAGGGAAAGTATGCAGATGTGTCTGTTCTCTTCTTGTCCATAAAAGCATCACTGGCCTGGCCCTGGTACTCCCTGAATTTTTATCTTCAAAAGGAGAAGGCTATAATAAAAAAGGAAAACAGGCTTAATTCTGTTCTGTGGCCTTCCTCTGAAAGATTCCACAGTGAGAAGAGACATAGTTATCTAGAACAAAGGGATTATTACAGACATCTGAGACTGGCAAGCTGCCTAAGCTAGCAACATATTAAAAAACACATTCTCCCCCACCACCCAACCCCAAAGCCCGGGATGCTCCAGGGATTAAAGACAGATCAGGGTCTCCACGTGTGCACCTCTAGCTAAACATGGTGGCTTTCAGATTGAAAGAGTAGCAGGCAGTGTGGTCAGGAGTATGTGATGGAAAGGAAACATGAGCTGGAAGAGGTTAGCAGTACAGTAGGGGACTTGGTATGAGCTGGGCAGAAGCAAAAACAGAGAGAAAAAAGAGGTAGCAGCTGCCATGGAGGCACGATATAGACCCCAGCAAAATTTCTGGTTTTGTCTTGAGCCCTTCAGACTCCCACCTGGGGAGATCTATGGAGTCACAGAAAGGAATATACTGATGTTCTGGTCTTTCCCAGAATATTCTTGGTATTATAAATTGTATATATATATACATATATATGTATATATATATTATATATTATGATAATATGTAATTATGTATTATATATTATGATAATATGTAATATATATATAAGTTGCATACACACACACACACACACACACACACATACACACATATATTTAGATTTCAAAGAACAATCGTTTTTGGGAATTTAGATCTGTATAGAAACATCAAACATCTTTTATGTTTTCCCATCTAGTCTAAAAGATTTATGAGTTCTTTTATTCAATTCTTTAAAATAGTTCAAAAAGCATAGTATTTTTCTTTTAATAATTTAAATGATTTCTTGTGAAACAGAAAGTTTAGAAAATGCGTATGTAAAATTTCAATAATAATGATGTAGTTATCCACATAGTCAAAACTCAGTTTAACAAAAAAAAAAGAATGTCACCAGGACTTTAGAAATGGTCAGGGTGTCCCTCACTGACTGAATAGTGTTATCTGTCCCCCAGCTAACCACGATTTTGGATTCTGTGTTCATCAGCCTCACACTTTTATTAAATGTAGTTTATCTTCTATTCATGCACATTTCAAGAACATGTGGCATGAATGCTTCTTTGATTTGCCTCTCTGCAGCAAAATAATGCTTCAATTATTTATCCATGTGCGGACAAGTCACTGTATAGTCCTAGTGTAATGAACATTTTTGCTACTATAAGACTATTTGAGAGTTTATCTGTCATTGATAGGTATTTGGACATTTTCAGTTTTTACTTTTGTGAGAAAGGGTGATATGAACATTCTTGTATATATCTCTCACTGCACGTGGTCATGAGTTTCTCTGGTATGTTTTCTTAGAAGTGGAATGAAACATTACTCAGTAAAGTTAAACCCTTTTCCAAAGTGGTCATGCCAATGTACAATTGCATTGCCATAAATAGATGAGTTTGTTATGCTAAGGAATTTCTCTAACGTCTGGTACTGTTCAAATGTTTAATGTTTACTAATCAGGGATGTGAAATTGTAGCTAATATTTTTTTCACATACCATGTTTTAAAATTACATATTTCTCATTGTCAATGAGATGCTAACTGTTTTCAGACATTTGTGGCTCATTCTTACTTGCCCTTCTCTTGTTGCCTTCCATGTATGTTTCTGTAAAAATATCTGGCTTTGTGTATTGCTTTGAGGTAATATTGTAATAGAAAAGTTTAATAATTTATCATATGATGTGCAAATATCATTCCAATGTAAAGCTAACCTTTTACTCACTGGGTCACAACAGAACTTTATAAATGTGTGATATTTTCTCTTAATGTTCACACATTTTGGGTGTTTAAGAAATTCTTTGTTATCATGAGGTCATGAATACATTTATTTTTCTTGTTTCCTAAAAGTTTTGTAATGTTGCTTTTTACATTTAAGATTTATTCCACTTAAATTATTATTTATAGGGTGAGAGGTGAAGATAAATTAACTATTTTGTATCAATAACCTACCACTCAAGAAAATTAGGCAGTCTATTATTTATCTCCACTGATCTGGAGGGTCAGCTCAATCATAAATATTGTTTGCACATGTGCATACATTTTAAATACTATAGTTTATAATAAGTCTTGCTATCTATCAGGGTAAGTCACCACATTCTCTTTTTGGGAGAACCTTGTTCTTCTTGTATTATCATACAAATTTTAGAAAAGCTGTCATTTCCATGAACAATTCTGTGGATACTTGGTTTGAATTTCATTAAATCTAAAAGTAAAAATAGGGAAAATTTACATTTTCATATTCAGTCTTCTTGTCCTATAGAGGAATGTATTTCTTATTTTTAGGTCTTCTTTAATGTTATCAAAATTATGTAATTTGTTTCTTTAAATAGTTTGTGCACAGACACATGAAGAGCATTATTTCAAGTCTATTATGATTTTTGTTGTTAATGGAAACAGGATTCCATTAACAACTAAAAGGGGGAACCCTTTTAGAATTTTCCCTTCATTATTCCTTCCATCAAAATCCCAACCACTGTCTTTACTTCTAGTAACATACGTTAATTTTGAACTTGATAATTAGAATCATCCTGTACACTTTTTTGTCTCTGGCTTTTTGGTTCAAGAGTGATGATGATGCTATTATGTTCATATATTATCTGATTCTAGCTTATGTATCTATACATACATAAGCTACATAATTGTAGCTTATGTATCTATATGGATGAACATTTGGCTTGTCTCCAGTTTTTGATTATTAGAAAAAATGGTACTATGAACATAGCTATACAAATATCTGGAGTAGATATGTATATATTTGTACTGACTATATACCCATAAGTGAAAATGTGATAGTGTAGACTATGCATATGTTCATCTTTTGTAGACATTGTCAATTTCTCAAAAAGTGGCTAAATAATTAATTCTGATATAGTGATGTATAAGAGTTTCAGTTGCTTCTTTCTTTTCTCTTGGTATGGATAGGCATTTTGTTTTATTTTATATTTTGGTGAATGTACAGTTTTATATTCATTATGGTTTTAATTTGTATCCCACTGATATTTTATGAGAATGAGCACCTTTTTATGTGTCTTTTGGTCATTTAATATATTCTTTTGTAAAATGTCTTGTTATATCTTTTAGCCTTTATTTATTTAAACAAAAATTGGATTACAAATCATTTACTAATTATATGTGTCAGACTTTTTTATATCTGCCTGATATAAGTCCTGTGTCACATGCAGTCTACATATTCTCTTCTACTTTTGATTTGTCTTTCACTTATTAATGGTGTCTGTTGATAAACAGAAGTTCTCAATTTTCACACAGTTTCTTCAGCTGTTTTCTCCGTACCACTGTCTTCTTATGAAATGTCTATGAGGAATGTATTATACTTTCTTCATTTATGATTTATGTTTTCTATATCTTAGTTTCACTAGGCTGCCTCATATATAATTTCACTAAATGTGTTTTCTATTCACCAATTCTTCCTTCAGCTATATCTAATCTATTGCTCACTGGTTATGTTAAGTGTTTAGATATTTAATTTATAGAAGTTTTGTAACTTATTTTCAAATCAATGTGTCCCTTTTTATGGTTTATTTTTAGCTCATGAAGTCATTTATAAAAAGTACAACATGTTATAGGATATATTCTCGTGTTTTTAATATCTGAAGAACATGTTAGACTAGTATGGATAACTTTTTTTCTATCTTTATTTTTCAAATTGTAAACAATGAACTGATTTTTTTTCTAAAACTTCATTTGTGGAAAATGTTTGAGAATCAAATAGAAGTTTTACTCCCCCCAGAGACAATCACTTTATAACTTTCTCAGGCACTTAGAGTTACTGGAGAGTTATTTCAATAAAATTCTCCCCTTGAATGTTTTAGATTCATGGTAATTTGGATTATAAAGTCATTACTTTTTTGGACTTCTGAATGAAGATGTTCCCACTACATGTAGCCTCAAAATACAAGTGTAAAATATGCTTGCTATTCCTGTATGTTAAATAGGTTTAGATTTTCTTTATATTTAGACTGAGGGTACACATCAGGAATACAGGTTTCCTGAGGTTTTCCTGACAGACTGTCTTGTATGGCCTCAGGCCTCCTTCTCCATCCCAGAAATTTGTGTGACTCAAGATCTCCAGGAATTTCAGAAATTCTCTGGATAAAAGCTATTTTGGGTTACCCTCTACCTATCATGGTTCTGGTTCTTCTTTTTTGTCTTTGACCTTTGCAGATATTTACAGTTTTATACCTGGTTGACCATGTGTGTTTAATAATTACTTTTCTGTTTTCATCAGTATTATTATTATTTATTATTGCTATAAGAAAGGCTATTCATGGTATCTGGTCTACCATGCAGTTAGGAAAAGAAGTCTAGTTATCTTGATAACAAATATGTGTACACATAAAAATAGATTTTATGCTTTATTTTTGAGAATAAATGGAATCTGGTTTTATCCCTTGTTTATTCCATTCTTGTTCAGGAATGTTATTGAGGTTTGTTTACTCATTTTGTCTAACTAAAATTATTTATTAAATCTGTTTTTTGAAAATGGATATCCTTAGATTTTTTAGGGATGAAGCTATATTATTCATAGATATTGATGTTTTTCTAATTTTCAGTAGATTTTTCATATAGTATAATTACTTATAATGCTAAATAAATATCTTTATATTGTATCATTAACTTAAATTTTGAAATTTGTTTAAATACTTTGGAATTTTTTTACATAATCACTTAACATGTTTATATTTTATTTAATTAGAATATTTAATTTTGAATACTTGATTTTTCTCCTTATTAACTTTTCCCATTTTCCCTACTTAGAAAGCTATTTCCAGAGCATACAAATATACACTAACGTTTCTGTAAAATAAGGCAAGTGAGCCAACTAATAGAGCTCTCAATGGCAAGAGCTTAAACAATCTGAATAACAAATGTAATAGTACTGGATTGCTAGTCAAAATACTAAATGAATATCCAACAGAACATATTGATGTAAACAAATGATTACATTAATTATTAAATGGAGAAGAGACAAATCTATAGAAAAAATTCTAAATAAGCTATTTAAATATTCCACCTGCAAAGAGGGGGAGAATAATTTCCCTTCCCTTAAATTGTACTTTGCATAATGACGTTCTTCCACAGAGTATGGTATGAAAAAGAGAAAAGAGGTTAACACTGCAGTAGAGAAACCCGACAAACATGACTTCAGCCAAAAGGTGACCAATGTCAAGATCAACAGTCTTAAGTCATGATGATAGTTTGCGTCCTTGATGTGATGTGATGGAAATGACACTTTGCCTCCATTATGTTCCTCCACAAAACCCTTAGTCCCAGTCTAATCATCAGAAAAAGCATCAGACAAATATCAATAAAGCAGAAGTCTATGACGTGCCTGAGAAGTACTCCTCAAACCTGTCAGTCATCAAAAACAAGAAAACCTTCAAAAATATATGGAGACTAAAGAGACATGACAACTAAATGTAGTGTGGCATCCTGAAAAGAATGCTAGAAAAGAAAATAAAAGGTATTAGGAGAAAACTAATGAAATTTGAATGAACAATGGACTTGAGTCAATAAAAGTGTGTCAATATTGGGAAACTGTATACACTATGAACTTTAGCTAATGATATGTCAAAATTGGTTCATTAGTTGTAACAGACGAAACATACTTCTGTAGAATGTTGGTTGTGGGTGTGGGGCATATGGGAATTATCTACACCATCTAAATTTTTCTATAAATTTAAAACTGTTCTAAAAACTAATATATATTTAAAAATTAATAGAGAAAGCAGATTAAATGTGTAGAGTTGATGTGTTGAGTAAGTCGCTGTCAATTCAGTTCTGAATATCCCTTGACTCAAATACAATACTATTATCAATTAATGCCTACAAGTTACTTTGGAACTAGTGCATCAGAACGAATGGGCATTGTCCAATTTGTAATACAGGAGAATATCTCTAAAAAAAGGAGCAAGGTAATTGAAATAATAATTATTCATTATCATTTATTATAGCCTGTTATCAGAGCTAGTGCTCCAACCTAGCAGAAATGTGAACTTTTATAAATATTGAATGATAATTAATCAAAATGAAATACTTTGCTCCAAGATACAAACTTTAGTTCTTTAGAAAATTAATTGAATTTAAAGTAGTATTTTTGTAGGTTTGGGTAACTATTCATTAATACTGGGGAACATTTACAATTGCACAACTTTCAGAATATTTAATAGAAATGCAGACTCACAGAACTGGAAAGGAGTTCATCTCAAGTCTCTCATTTATTCCCCAAAGGAGAGGTACTATCTGGCTGGGATGGTTGCAGTGTTTTTCACAGAACTCAGAATGCATTTGATTTTTCTACTATAGATTAGAATTTGAAGTCAAGACATTTGGGCTTGGTTCCTGAAGATGCTCTTCACAGACTGTATGAGAATAAGTAGGTTTTTCAACTTTTATATTTTTTTTTTTTGAGATGGGATCTTGCTCTCTCGCCAGGTGCCAGGCTGGAGTGCCGTGGTGCGATCTCGGCTCACTGCAACCTCCGCCTCCCGGGTTCAAGCAATTCTCCTGCCTCAGCCTCCTGAGTAGCTGGGACTACAGGTGCACACTACCACGCCTAGCTAATTTTTTTTTTTTTTTTTTTTTTTTTTAGTAGAGACAGGGTTTTACCATGTTGGCCAAGATGGTCTCGATCTCTTGACCTTGTGATCCACCCGCCTCAGCCTCCCAAAGTGCTGGGATTAAAGGTGTGAGCCACTGCGCCCAGCCAACTTTTATATTTCTAAGTACTTACTTCTTTCACTATAAAGTGAGGATGAGAATGATAATATAATAATAATGTTCTCAGTAGTTCATAATGCTGAGTAAACTCTGTGACATTATGTTCTGGAAAGACATTTTACTGCTGTAAATCAAACATGTTAATTTTCCTTATTTTATTAAATGTTATCTACTCTCTCACCTCTGATGTTCTCATTCTGGATTAATAACTTAGTAAATAAGCCATGAAGCCTAGTCTTAGAATTTGTAGAATTTATTTTATGTATAATCAGGTTTGGATAGATACAACACATTTCATTAATTTCTGTGCCTGTCCTCTTCCTCCATCTCCTTCTACTTCATTTTTGTTTCTCCTTCTTCTTCTGCTCCTCCTCCTCAGCTGCACCACCTTTTCCTTTTTTTCCTCTTCCTCTTCCTCAGTACTTTAATTTGACTTATCAGGTTGTATAGTACTATGAGTAAAAGAGAATATGCCTTTGTAACATTAGACTGTCCTGATCCTTTGTGCTTATTGTAGTTACTCTCTTTTCCAATGTCTTCTGCCATCATACCTTCTTCTGGTTTACCTTTTACTTCGTTGAGCAGTCCTGCAATCTTTTCTTTCTCCTATGCCTTAGACAATATTATTATTTTAAGTCTTACCCTTATCTTCTTATTACACATATACTTCCTAGATAGCTTCGTTTAATTTTTACCTAGGATGAACTTTAACTTTGCATCTCTAGCCCAGATTGCTATCTTGAATTTCAGGATAATAAAGCTAACTGTCTACAGGTATCATTCCACGAATATCTAATAGTCACATTAAATCCAAAATATCCAAAGATAAAGTCGTGGTCCCATATTCCCTCTAATTTCCATAACCTTCCTCCCAAATTTCAACTCATAATAATCTATCATACAAATCAGAAATCTTAAAGTTATCTGAAATATCTTTGTCTGTTCACATTCTCATTTCTAATTGTAAAACACATTTCATTGCATTTATTTCCGAATTAACTGTTAAATCTCTCCCCTCTCCACCTCCACTTTCTCTGTTTAGGATAAGGTTTTCATGTATTCTCCTGTACCTTTACAATAATCTCTTAAGTTAGGTGACTTTGATTTGGGTAATTTCTTCATAGATTTTATGCTTTCATTATGTTTCTAAATGACATGCTATGCCATGTAACTTCTCTGCTTAAACTAATTCAGTAGCTCCCTGTTTATAACCTATCAATTAACAATCAAATTTCTTAGAAAGTAATCAAAGATCTTCATTATCTGGCTTCTGAGAGTCTTTCCAGCCTCATCTTTCTCCAGTTGCCACATTCTATTATTAACTTCCCAACGGAAAAAGCCTTTCATAATTGTTTACTTTCCTTAGGATGCCCTACATGCAGTTAATTCCAAAATGTTAAAGATACAATTCATAGGTTGCTGCTTTTAACTCCTTGATAGTGTAGTAGTCCTCACCTAATAGTTTCTTTGTCATGGTAATAAAATTAGGTTTTACATATAAATTTCTGTCTCTGGACTGTAATGTACCATAATATACTACAAGGTAGAACAGTCATCTGCTCGTGGGAATTCACTCAACAAAATTAAATTAAAAGTGTAAAGTGGTAGATGATTCCCTTTGGTATATATTTCATGAGTAGTTCTAACATAATTAATAATATCTAGATCTGTAAAAATTGGTATTGTTATTAACATTAGAATATGATCAATTGTCATTTCCTGTCAAAAGAGAAGTAAAAGATCAGTTGGTATTTGGTAGGAATGCTTTGTCCAAATTCCCTTCCAAATAGAAACATTTCGTTGTAAAAATATTTATTTAAGGGTAGCTTATACATTTTTTTTCCCATGATGTCTTTTCAGGAAAACTTCTGGTCACTGGTGTTACACCACAAGAAAGTTGTTGTTAAGGTTGGGGCTGCTAATGAACTCCGTAAACACATTCAGCATCTGGCAGACATTCCAAGGTGAAAGCCAAGCAGATGGCTAATTTAATATAATCTAAGTGACTTTGGATCAGATAAAGCAATTGAATTAACAGCACTTTAACTCCACATACATCAGTTCCCAGTCATTCCTACCATTTCATTCCAATAGGCACTTCTTCAGGAAGAAAATCAATGTTAATTGAAAGCTCATATGGTGATGTTTATATCTGTAAAATGTGTGGTTAAATAGCATATTAAAAACATGTGGGCATAAATATTAGGATTGGGAAATGGGTTTAATATAGAATAAATCACAATGCCCTTACAGTTGTTTTATGGATCTTAAATCACAAATTATATTCTATCCATTGCGCCTACTATATTTATCTCAATTTCATTCAGACTCTTTCAATGAGATCCATGGGGATTTATGGTTGAGGCAGAGTGACTTTCAACTTTCTATCCTGTGGGGTAAGAGTATATATGTGTGTACATGTATGTTTGTGTATGTATGTGGAGAAAAAGAGAGAAAGAGGAGAGACTGTTTTTAATTTTGTTATTCAAGAATTTTTATGTTTTCAATACTCTTTGCTTGGCAAAGTATATTTTAATCTTATTTTATAAGGTGAGATTCATGTACAACAAGATGTTATAAATAATTGTTCTCAAGCCATTTAACAAATGACAGAAATGATCCCAGAATTGGTGGCTTTTAGCTGTAATGAAAGAGCATGGCGGTTAAGGTTAGGAAGTCCAGGGTTCAAGTGTTGAACACTATTGCTATTCAGAAATGGGATCTAATTAAACTAAAGAGCTTCTACACAGCAAAAGAAATTATCATCAGAGTGACAGGCAACATACAGAATGGTAGAAAATTTTTGTAATCTGTCCATCTGGCAAAGGTCTAATATCCAGAATCTACAAGAAACTTGAACAAATTTACAAAAAAAAAAATCAAAAAGTGGGCAAAGGATATGAACAGACACTTCTCAAAATAAGACATTTATGCAGCCAACAAACATGAAAAGAAGCTCATCATCACTGGTCATTAGAGAAATGCAAATCAAACCCACAGTGAGACACCATCTCACACCAGTTAGAATGGTGATCATTAAAATGTCAGGAAACAACAGATGCTGGAGAGGATGTGAAGAAATTGGAACACTTTTACACTGTTGGTGGGAGTGGAAATTAGTTGAATCATTGTGGAAGACAGTGTGGTGATTCCTCAAGGATCTAGGACCAGAAATAGCATTTGATCCAGCAATCCCATTACTGGGTATTATAAAGATTTTAAATCATTCTATAAAGACACATGCACACATATGTTTATTGCAGCACTGTTCACAATAGCAAAGACTTGGAACCAATCGAAATGCCCATCAATGATAGACTTGATAAAGAAAATGTGTCACATATATATCATGGAATACTATGTAGTCATTAAAAAGGATGAGTTCATGTCCTTTTCAGGGGCATGAATAAAGCTGGAAAACATCATCAATAACACAGAATAGAAAACCAAACACTGTATATTCTCACTCATAAGTGGGAGTTGAACAATGAGAACACATGGACACAAGGAGAGGAACATCACATACTGGGGTCTGTTGAGGAGATAGGAGGCAAGGAGAGGAGAGCATTAGGACAAGTACCTAATGCATGTGGGGCTTAAAACCTAGATGACGGGTTGACAGGTACAGCAAACCACCAAGGTACATGTATACCTATGTAACAAATCCGCACATTCTCCACATGTATCCCAAAACTTAAAGTATAATAATAAAAGATCACATGATATGGTGCTTACAAATTATGAAACACAGTATGAGAGGCAATGCAATAAATATAAACCATCATTATTAGTATCTTTTCACCATCATCACCATTAGCATGATAAATGTCATTGTTTCATTGGCTTGTTCAATTAGCACTCATTTATTCTTCGCATAGATCTATGCTAGGCGCTAGTAGTAAGAAGGTAATTTGAAAGGAAAGATATAATAAAATAAAAAAGCAGGTAGACTTTGAAGCCGAACTGCCAGGGTACAAATTCCACAACAGCACTTACTAGTTTTGTACTCTTGGAAGATACCTAAACTGCTTCTGCTTTAGTCTCCTTCCATATATAAGATAGAAATTGTCTAGTACCTGCCTCATTGGGTTGTTGCTTCAGGTTAATATATGCCAAAAGCTTTGACCTGCACTTGGAATACAGTAAGCATTATAAAAGTGTTAGAGAAACAT
Organism: Callithrix jacchus; assembly: GCF_049354715.1. Taxonomy (NCBI): domain Eukaryota; kingdom Metazoa; phylum Chordata; class Mammalia; order Primates; family Cebidae; genus Callithrix; species Callithrix jacchus. The sequence continues at coordinate 92,775,373 of NC_133515.1, forward strand.
TTGATATATAAGACCTGTAACTATAAAACTACTAGAAGAAAACATAGAGGAAAATCTCCATGATACTGGTCAGGGCGATGAATTCTTGGATACCACCCCAAAAGCACAGGCCATAAAAGCAGAAATAGAGAAATGGGATGATTATATCCTCTTGAAAATTTTCTGAAAAGGAAACAATTAACAGAGTGAAAAGTCAACCCAAAGCATGTGAGAAAATATTTACAAACAACGCATCTGACAAGGAGTCAGTATCCAAATTGATATGGAATTTAACAGCGAAAACCCTCAAATGACCTGATTAAAATGTGGGCAAAAAGACCTGAATAGACATTTCAAGAAAAAAAAGGGACTTACATATCACCAATCGATATATGAAAAAAAATGCATCACTAATTATCAGGGAAATGCAAATTGAAACTGAAATATTCCTATCACACCTGTTGGAAGGGCTATTTATTATCAACATAATGAAAGTTAAGTATCAGATAAGTATCAGCAAGAGGTGAAGGGAGGGAATCTTTGGACACTATTAGTGGGAATGTAAATTAGTATGGTTACCGTAGAACAACAGTATGTAAGCTCCTCAGAAAATTAAAAATGGAATTGCCATGTGATTCAGCAATCCCACTTCTGGGTATAAAGCCAAAGGAATTAAAATTGGTATGTCTAGGAGATACCCACACCCTCACGTTCATTGCTTCCTTATTCACAATAGCAAAGGTACGGAAGCAACCCAAGTGTTCAGGAAAAAGATGAATAAAAAAAGAAAATGTGGTTATATACGCAAGTGAAATGTTATTCAAGCTTAAAAATGAGGGATATTCTGTCATTGTGACAACATGGATGAATCTAGAGGACATTATATTAAATGAAATAAGGCAAAGACAAATACTGCATTATCTTACTTATATGTGGAATCTAAAATAGTTAAACTCAGTAGCAGTAGAGTGGAGTGATGATTTTAAGACACTGGGGTGCTGGGGGTAAGTGAAGAGGAAAAGGGGAGATGTTGGTCAAAGAGTACAAAGTTCAATTTTATAGGGTTTTTCTAGGTTTGAACATTCTCACCACAGAGAAATGATAAATATGTGAGGCAATGAATATGTTAATTGCTTGATTTAATCATCCTGCAATTGTATACAGATGTCACAACAAATTACACAACATAAACATATACAATTATTATTTACCAATTAAAAATAATTAAATTGAAAAAACAGAACATAACCTGCATGTAGATTTTTCTATTTTTACTACTTTATAAAGTTATAAATATTTATTGAATAAATGAAAGATAAAATCCTTTACTTCAAGGAATCTAGTAAAGAAGTTTATTATCACACAGATTCCAATCAAAGTGTCTTTTTAGTAGATGCTAAATAGAGTTATACTTACACACGGCCCCTGCCCTCTGAGAGGGACTTGTGAGAAGCCAGCCAACATTAATGCAGTATGTGTGATGACTTTATAATTAATTATTGTGCTGGAGGCACAGGCCTTCTTTTGTCTTTGGATAAATCAGTGAGCAAATAAACAAATTTGCTTTACAGAATCTCATGAAACCTAATTGACATCATGATCCCGCCAAGCACTGTGGCACAGGTGAAGCCATTTTGCACTCACGGTTCAATGAGTACAAGAGACATGAAAAGCACACCTCCCTCCACATTGCACAGACCTTCCAGTTCGGCATGTCTTCTCCTATCATGTGAGTTTCTTATCCAAGTTAGCACAAGGGATATATCATAAGGCGATGTAGGAGAAGAGGGCCTACAAATATAACCTCAGTTACCAATTTAAAGGTGATGTTATCCTCTTATGGGACTTTGATATCTGGCGATTTGCAGTATTCAACTTCATAGCATGAGACATTTTCTAAGATGAGGATCTTTGAACCATTAAATTACTCTTCCTAGTACATTGACCATGTGCACACACGCATGTACATGCACACACACATACACACATGTGACCAATATTATCTAAGTATGTTTCAAGCATAGTGCTACTCTAGCACAATACAACTGGTTGTCCCATAAATCCCACTAGAAGCTAAGTTCTGAAGATGACAAGTGTCCACTTTTTCCTGCACATGCTAGACCAACAACTTCTACTCTCACATAGCAGGATCGTGTACCTTCTCTTCCTTAAGTCTCTCTTGGAGTCCCCAGAGGAAAGCAGGATAGGTTTCCTTGTCTTGTCCTCCAATCTCTAGTCTGTGCCTTCAGTCCTGCTCCTACGTCCCCTCCCACTGGCAGTCCTTCTTTGCCGTGGGTGTCTGTCTGTCTGCAGAGGTCTCTCCAGTCCTACTGGGCTAACCTCATGATTGTTACTCTCCTAACTTCTAAGCCTCCATGACTTACTTGCTTTATTTCCGCTGCTTCTCCAGCTCCACCTTTCTGGCGAATGGGGAATACCCTCCACAAACCCCTCTTTGAAGTGTGAGTGTCAATCAGAGTGGCTAAGCCTCTAAAAGATACAGTATTTGTGATTTACCACACCAGCCTCTCTCTCCAAAACTTTGAATAATAATAATACCTTCAGGCTCTTGCCACATTTAACGTTTGAATTCTGCCAATTGCATTATCTTTTTTCTATACTTTTCCAGACATGAGTTAAAAACAAGTTTCAAATCTGTTTTTCTCCACAGTAACTCTAGACCTCCTGAAAATCAGATCATGTGACAGGACATCTCTGTGAATGTCTCAAACTAATTCTACTGTGATTGTCGACTGGGAGACATAAGTAATTCCAAGGGGCCACCTCTAGCTGATGCCGCAGGACAGTGTACAGAGACATGTTGTTGCAACCACAAACAAATGATACTACAGTGCATCACTGCATGCTAAACTAACAAAAAACTTATTTGTGTTTTGAGATGGAGTCTTGTACTGTGGCCTGGGCTGGAATGCAGTGGCACGATCTTGGCTCACTGCAACCTCCACCTCCCGGGTTCAAGCGATTCTCCTTCCTTAACCTCCTGAGTAGCTAGGATTGCAGGTGCCCGCCACCATGCCCAGGTAATTTTTTTGTATTTTTAGTAGAGATGAGGTTTCACCATGTTGGCCAGGCTAGTCTCAAACTCCTGACCTCATGATTCACTTACCTTGGCCTCCCAAAGTGCTGGGATTACAGGTGAGAGCCACCATGCCTAGCCCAGAAAACTATTTTTTTCAAAAAGAAAATGTGGTGCATGTATACCATAGAGTACTATTTAGCTATAAAAGAATGAAATCATGTTCTTTATGACCACCTGGATGCAGCTGGAGGCCATTATCTTAAGTAAATTAACACAAGAACAGAAAACCAAACACTGCATGTTCTCACCTACAAGTGGGAGCCAAATATTGAGCACAAATGGACATAACGATTGGAACAATGGACACTGGGGACACTGGGGATTACTGGTCAGGGGGAGTGGGAAGGAGGTGGGAGTGGATTGATGAACTACCTAGTAGGTATTATACTCACTAACTGAGTGATGGGATGAGAACCCTAACCCTTAGCATCACACAATATACCTATGTACTGAGCCTGCACATGTGCCTGCTGTATCTGAGATAAAAGTTGAAATTTAAAACTAAGATAAAAGGAAACAAACTGGGAAGAGGAATGCAAGGTAATGGGTTTGAACCACTCATATCAGGACCTTGTGTTGAAGTTCAGTACACAGACTAGCTCACCTTAATTCCATTCAAGCATTTCCTTTCATTAGCATCTCTAACATAAAAGAAGTATCAATACCACGGAAAGACAAATGAGTAAGAAAGCAACAGCATGGCGAATCATGTGACTGAATGCACGGTTTTAGATCCTATGTAAATCAAGTCAACGACCTCCTTTTGCATGTAGCTGAACATGTCTTTAAACCTCCAGCATTGTCTGGTCCCTGTTTTCCTCTCTAACCTAATCTCTCTCAGTTCCAACCACACCAGGCTTCATTTCTTTGTTCAAAAACACAATGGGAAATCCCCATTTCCAATAGTCTTAATACATGCATCTCCTTTAAGACTATTGTATGGGTACATCACATCCTCTAATCAAATACTGTCTTAGTATCGACACATCTAAACTGTTGTGCATTTTGCCATTTTACATTTCTCTTTCAGTTACTTGATTGATATTTCTGTCCACCATAGACTGAGTTTCAAAGCAAGGATTCCAGCTGTTTTGCTCACTATTCGTACCATCAGCCCTGACCCAAGTATCTGGAACATAGAGAGCCTTCAATTAATATTTGTTGAATGAATTACTGATGTGGATTTTATCTTCTATTTTTCTGTATTGTTTTAATATTTTTGAGCTTTGGCTCTGTGACCAGGCACTTTCCTGTCTGAGCACACACATTTTCTCAAGCCATTCTTTTGCCTGGAGATTTATTTACTGGTTAGTCAAGGCACAAGAATCTGAGAAGTTATAATTGGAAACTCCCTAATTGGAAAATCGATGGGATCATGATGAACAAAGAAAATAATCAGGCTTTTTTTTTTTGAGACAGAGCCTGTTGCCCAGGCTGGAGTACAGTGGTATGATCTCTGCTCACTGTAACCTCCACCTCTTGGATTCAAGTGATTCTCCTGTCTCAACCACCCAAGTACCTGAGATTACAGGCATGTACCACCACAACTGGCTAATTTTTGTATTTTTAGTAGAGTCGGATTTTCACCACGTTGGCCAGGCTGGTCTTGAACTCCCAGCCTCAAGTGATCCTCCTGCCTCGGCCTTTCAAAATCCTGGGATTACAGACATGAGCCATCACTCCTGGCCAGGATCAGGGATTTTGAAAGAAGATTTAGAGTAGATCTGCGATGATCAGGAATGGGAATACAGACATGTAGTGAGCAAAGGGAGGTTGCTGGAGAAGGGGAAGAAATCCGCTAAGCCCAGGGGTCTGTGGTCACTGCTAGGTGACTTACAATGAGGTTACTTCCTAGAAGGAATAGATGTACATATTTGGGATTGAATAAACCTGTTCTTGGCCCAAAACTTAAAGTAGCTGTCATTATAGCTAGGCATGATGAATTAAGTGGAACCTACTCTAAACAGGCCACCCTGCATATTAAACTTCTCAAATGCACTAACAAAGCACTTTTGAAAGAATTCTAACTAGGTCAGCAATACATTTGCTGTATATCACACAAATAATTCTAATGTAATTCATAAATATCTAGGCTTATGGAAATTGATGTTTTCTGTAAATATTGGAATGTGAACAACTCTCACTGCCAGTCAAAGTAGAATTAAATTTGAGGCTGGTACATATCAAGGGAAATAATAGAGATTCATAGATTACAGGGTTAGAGAGGTCAAGTGCTAGATATTATCTGCCATAAACAGAAACTTCGACCTATATCTTTTTTTTTTTCTTACAGTCAGAGACATCTTCTTTTCCTTTGAACTGTGTTCCTGAAGTTACCTTAGTGAGATTTTCTGGAGTAAATGATTCTATTGGTCTGCTTGAGCTTATTTGAAAAGATCCATCCTAATATGTCATCTCAGCTTCTCCTTAAAATCACAGGTTAGTTATTTATTTTTTTTCCTGTCCCTGGCTTCCTGATGGCCCTGATTAACTTTTCTGGGAATTATCATTATGATCTCTTCAGGAGCTTCAATAGCAGTAGTATGGAATCTTCCAAAAAATTCACTGAAATGTTAACGATGATAATCAGGATGGCAATATTGCACTTGCACCTGCACATACGTATTTTCCAAAATTTATAAAGTTAGTAGGTATTAATTTGATAATGCATCACTCAATTATTTATTCACCCAATACTGCTTGAATGTCTGCTCCATACTGTTTGTTCCTAGATGCTTGAGATACAGAGGCAACAATGATTAAAATAAATGGCCAAGGTTTCGTGTGGGAAGATGTCAGTAATATTCCTGCCAGCCCCTAGCATTACATTCTGCACAGTGTCTTCCAGAACCCGAAGAACAGGCTCTGTCGCAGCAGCCTCCGTCCTGAAACATGGGAAAACAGAGAAAAATATGAAGAGGAGAGAAAGCTCTCCTTTCTTTTGTCAATATAAAGTTCTGACTTTTTATTTTAGACTGAAGTTAAAATTGCTTCTTGAAGGTGAACTAATTTTCTTTTCTACATTTTTGGAGTTTCCCTTTGGGTGAGGCATATAGTGACCTAATTTTCTGCAAGGTTTTGTAATCTATAGGGATGAAAATTAAAAGAAGAGATGTGTGCTGAGGAAAGAAAAGAGCGGAAATAGAAGAGGACAGTGAATTACTAAAGATTTTTGCCTCCGAGAAACAAAAATATCTGTTGACTTCTCAGTATGTTGATTTTGCATCCAAAGTTTTGGTAGGAAGTTGCTGATAGAAAAGTGGGTTGATACGTGTATTTGAATTTGCTATCTAAAATTACTTATATATCTAATAGAGCAAGAGTGAGGCTTTTGAAATACTTGATTTAATTAAATATGTATTAGGCACTGACTATGTGCTTATAGACAAAATACCTATCCTGCCCTTAGAAACAATTCATCTTTTTTTAAAAAAATATGTGACAGGTAACTAAGGCATAACATATAGATGTCAGCTACCACTCCCATGGCTTGCCCTAGGCACCTGTCACTTCAAGAAGCATTGAGAAGAGACCTGGAGTCCCAGCCCAGGGCTTCAGAAGGAGCACTTGGCAGGAAGAAGGCTGTCGGGGATGATTGTCTCACTGACCCTACTCCTGATGGACAGCTCTGTGCTTTGAGCTTCCTGACTCAGTAGGAGTTTCACTGTGGCTTATACCATAGGCTCTTCCTAGAATTTATCTTGGCTGATCCTAGTCCCTGGGAGTGCCCTCCCTCAACCACCGACCCACACTCAGTTCTGGAATACCCTGGAACTGTTCTTTTGAAATTGTCCTCATGTGTTTTTTCCCAAAAATGCCACTTCACTGATACACTGACTGTGATTTGGCATAGGCTGTTTTCTCTGCCTAGAGAGACATCCGCCTCACTCACTGTCTAATTCATGTTTGTGCCTCAGCTAACACATCATTTCCTTTTCTAAGGCCATGCTAAGCCCTCACTGTCTTCATACCCATATCCTTGGTACATCTCCTACAAAGCAGCAGTTGCATTAACTAAGCTCGCGCAATGTCGATCCTTCGCTATAACTTCAGTGATGACAAGAACTCTCTCTTTCTATCTACATATTTGACAAAAAGTAATAATGAATTGAATCAAAGGCCTACATTTTCCCCTTGCTCTTGAGTATTGCTTTATCTCTCTGAGAAAGCAAATGCAAACTTCTTGATTTACACTTTACCTAATAGGCAGAAATGCAGATCATGGACCAAAAGCTTGTATTTGCATTCCAGATCAAACTGGGTCACTTTAAGTGGTATTTCTTTTTTTTTTTTCTAAATGAGTTCATCTCTAGATCATGGAAGACAGAAAAGAAATGTGGTTCAGGAAATGGAATTCTGTTTGACATATTCTTCTACAGAAAACCACTGCTCTTTAAAGAACATGGGAACTGTAGATTTCTGGGGTATGATTTCTGAGGGGAAAAAAAAATCAAAGAAAAATGGGTACAGAGTACGGCTGTCCATTAGGCTTGGCTGTGTTTGCCTAGCGATGCCTCTGCTGCAGTGAAAGGAAGCTCTTTTGAGCTCATCAGCAATGTGTTTTTTGTTTGTTTCTGTTTTTTGTTTTTTGAGATGGAGTCTCCCTTGGCTGCCCAGGCTGGAGTGCAGTGGTGCTATCTTGGCTCATGGCAACCTCCACCTCCCGGATTCAAGAGATACCCTGGCTTCAGCCTCCCAAGTAGCTGGGAACACAGACCTGTGTCACCATGCCTGCCTAATTTTGTGTTTTTAGTGAAGATGTGGTTTTCACCCTGTTGGCCAGGCTGGTCTCCAACTCCTGACCTCAGGTGATCCACCTGCCTCAGTCTCCCAAAGCGCTGGGGTGACAGGCATGAGCCACCACCTGTCATTAACCTTCCTTAATTAAAACTAGCCTTTGAGTCTTTGATGAAGCCTGCTACCATGGGCTTAAATGACAACTAAAATTCACAGAGGTCTGCAAGGAGACCCAAAACCCCAATCCTGCCCTTTTAGGAGATAAGGGCAGTGAGAAAACACTTCATCAGCAACTCACAGTTAAGTATCTCCAAACTTTCCCAAATTTTCTCCATCTGAGTAATCAGGAGCATAATTGAACACAATGAAGTGTTGAAAGCTTTTTCGACATAATATAGAACAAGACTAACTATATAATTATCCCTTACAAAACCAAAATAACACTGCTCTTGCATCATAATATCTTACAGAAGATTCTTCAAACTTCTTTGAGGCTCTTTAATAGTGTAGTATCCTATCATTGTTGTCCTGCAGTCCACCCATTTTTCAGATAGGAAGACAAAAATAAAGAACAATTTATCCTTCATATTGTGACCTAACCTAATTTATCAAGACATAAAAAAAAAACACAGTCCAATGGTCACATATTTACATCATTTCATATAAAATACCACATAACTGTGATGAATATTTTTGCTGCACATATCAAAGTGATATTGAACAGAACTGCAAGAGACATAAAATCATATAAATCAGATACAGTAATTTAAAAACATAGCAGGCTGGGGTTATTTATTATAAAGAAAAATATGTCCTTTATGACTCATTGCTTTCTGGGTCATTGCTGAGTGACAGTGCAGCACAGTATTGTGTATTTTGCATAATGACCCAGAGTTATCTCATCAGTTTAAGTTCTTTTTATAACCCCAGGTTAGAGAGCCAGAGAATTGTGTCATACACTTTTTAAAACATCTTTGAGCTTGGAATTGAGGTATAAAAGGGTATTTTGGTTATTTTGTCAGTCAATAAACAACATATTCAGTGGTAAAATTCAGGCAGATTTTACTCCAAAGCCCTTACATTAGGTGCTGTACCCCGAATTTGCAAAGGGCCAATGGCACTTTGCAAATACTTGTTAGAGTCTACCAGAATTCATTGTACCTCTCTCTGCTAATTAAGTTCTCAGCTCTGAAGAAGAATTGAATATTCTTCTGTATAACACAACACTTGACACAGAGCAGGCATTCCATTAAGTGTCTCTTGGAGGAAGGATATTTACTCGAAATAGTCCATGCCATTCTGATTGGCTATCTGGATGAAGACAAAAAGATCCTGAACTTTGAGATACTTTAAATCTAGTCAGGCATGAAAACACCACTCTTTTTGTACCAAATGTGGGCATGTTTACAGGTAGATTATTATATCAGTGAAGAACTGATCATTACTCAGAAATTTGCAATATGAAAAATTTTGCAAAACATAGCATTACTGCACCTTTTTATTTTTATTTTTTTGAGACAAGAATCTCATTCTGTTGCCCAGACTGGATAGAGTGCAGTGGTGTGATCTTAGTTCACTGCAACCTCTACCTTCTGGTTCGAGTGATTCTCATGCTTCAGCCTTTCAAGTAACTGGGATTACAGGCATGTACCACCACACTCGGCTAGTATTTTGTATTTTTAGTAGAGACAGGGCCTCACCATGTTGGCCAGCCTGGTCTCGAACTCCTGACCTCAGTTTATCTGCCCGTGTTGGCCTCCCAGAGTGCTGGGATTACAGGCATGCATCATGGTGCCCGGCCGGATTACTGATTCTTTTCCATATCCTCTAAGACATTGTCTAGAAGCCTGGCCCAGGGATTACTTAATTCTCCTGTCTTATTTGACTTGCTATTTACTATTATTCAGGATAATAACCCTTATAACTTTCCAGGGTTACATGTTAACTCTCAGAAAGGGATAGCAATATAGACGATTCTCATCAAATAGCAATAGAAATAAATTTTGTGTGCAAGATGCAAATAATTTTTGACCAAAGATTATAGTTTTATTGTCCTTTATGAACATTAAGCTACTTTGTACCTGACCTGGAAATCTTGTTTTTCTCATAGCCACTATACATATCTTCAGGAGTTTGGGAACCAGCTTTAGCATCTTGGTGGTTTTGTCATTAATGAGCTAAAAAAAACTTTGACATGCGCTCACTTTATGTTTGCATATAATTGGTTGTTTTAGCTTTTTGAAAAGTATACTGTGGTAAAGTAACACTCATATATATTTACTTTGTATAATCATGTTTAAAAAGTATTGAAAAATGTAGAAATAATTTCCCCCAAATGTATTTTATATCACATTTGATTTTTTAAAAATTGATAGGAAAACCAAATGTGTCTGAGTGTGACTGGGGGAGGAGTAGGGATTAATCTAAAGAATACAGGTGAAATTTTGCATGTAATTGTTTGAGTAAAAACAAGATGGGACAACTGAGGAAACGATTTCAACAGTGAGGATGTCAGTGGGAAAGTAATGAGTTTGTCAATATGGAACACATGAAATAATACCAGCAGGCTAGGAAGCAGGTCAACAAGAGAACAGTGGGCAGACATTGAGGTATTGGTGGAAAGCTGACGTTGACACATTCTTCTTTCGGTATGGCTGCAAATTGAAAAAAAAAAACAGCATTATTCTATAGGCATTTTAAAATGAACTATTTGATTCAAGTTCCACCTTAAAATGAGTTATTTGGAGAAAATATAGGGACCATTAAGAAAATAGAAATGCTTATTAAGAAATAACACATTTAAATTTGATTCAATTCAATATCTACCTATGTCTATATCTATATGTACCTATCTATATATATCCACCATATACATAATGTATGTATCTACTATAAGCCAAACTTTTAAAAAGCACATAGCCGATTAAGAAGAAAAAAACATAAACCTTTCCTCGAAGATATGAAATGTATTAGAAATGCAAGGCATAGCAATATAAAACAGAGTAGGAAAGTAAGATACCAGAGGAAGAAAGTATTGTGATATCAGTGATTCTAGAGAAAGCCAACCATGGGAAATCATTGCTTCTTGGATAACAAAGACAGTTACAGCCATTCCCAAAAACTTCTTTATATTTGCCTTCAGTCTTTAGCTTAAAGGTTCTTATTAGCAGAGAAGATTGCTGGAAGAGCAGAGTAATATTATTTCAAGTGCATCCAGGACTTGACCTGCTCTACAAAGCTCCTGTGTTCCGTGGAGCTCTCAACCACATGTACACAGCTTAGTTACCTGTGGGGCAGCTTTGCTGTCTGGATGGCTCAGGTAGCAAGAGGAGGGAAAAGCCAATTCTGTACCCAGTTTCTTCTCCTGTCATTTTCTCAGCCATAGGCAGAATAAGGAGGGAGATAAAATAAGACTGCCTCGGCTGCTTGCTTTTATGTCTCTGAAGTTGCTAACATTTTTTCTTATTTCTACTTATTGCCAAATAGCCTTAGAACAAATTTGGTTGAAGGGTATGAAAACAAAAAGTAGAATTCCCTCCAAACTTATTACTAGTAACCTTTAAAATGCTTTTACAATTTTTTTCCTGTATATCCTTCCAGTGTTTATCTTTATGCAAGCATGCTTTTGAGAGTTTTATCTGTAGTATAGTTATATTCTTTATTATTTTGTTCATTCCATGATTTTTCATAAATATTCTCCTTATGATTATATGTTAATAATTAATATTGCTGCATAAGATTTAGACTCACTGTATCTTACTGAGGTGTTTCTCTAGTTTTAGACATTTATTTAATTATCATTTTGGTATTTTAAGTAATTCTGCTGTAAATATTTTGGTGAATGTCATTCTGTTTTCATCATATGAGTAACTATAAACAATCCTAAAGTAAGTATTTTTAAAGATCTTAACTACTCTAAAATCAGGACATGTTTTAAAATCTATGTGTTCAATTAATTTGCTTGTTACATATTATTAACAAGATATATTAAATTGATGGCAAGTCCTAAAATTATTATTGGTTTAGAATATAGAAAATTATGTATTACCTTAATGTAAATTCCTAAAATTGATGAAAATGATAATATGAGGTTGTAAATATAAAAAATATTTAATTGTTGAAATACCTACCTCTAAAAAATGAAGACATCATTAAAAAAACAAAATGAAAACAAACTTCTTTTTAAATGCTTAGGCGTGTATACATAAACACACATATATTTAACCAAATTAAAATGTTAGGGAAATACAAAATGTGTAAATAATAGGCCAAATATTGGCAAGTGTAGGAAGCCTGCTCATGGATCCCTCCAGACTGTATCTGTGTCTTTGTCCTCAGTTTCCAACTGTGTGCCCTCACTATGTTAATGTAAGAAATCCTAGCCATAAACACGACTACATGCTGGTTTCGATGAGTCCTAGTGAATCCCTGAAGATTGTTTTCAGTTTCCCATTTGGGCAACCTTGATGAAAAAAATTTGGCAAGTACTAGGAAACATTCATACTCTTTTTCTTGGCAATTCAAATACGTAATTGCATTGGTAAAAATCTTGGGACGACATGGCAGGGGAAGTTAAAAACATGCTGTTCAGCAGGCAGGTGGGATATATTAAGGATGAGCATTCTACAACCATATGTTCTATAATCGTGAAATCAGGAAAAAGAACAAAATAACCCATTTTATGATCAGAAAACATATCACTGATTAATTTTGTATCATCCCTTGTGTGCATGTATGTGCATGTGTGTGACATTTCTGATAACATAATACACAAGGACCTGTCCAAAACAATTGTCTCTAGGTACCATAATTGAGTAACAGAGAAACAAGGGAACGGGGTGTGAGGGGTGTGAGGAAAGGAGGGAGACTATCTTGTTACATTTTCTATTGTAACAAGATAAATAAGACGTATTGATACACCTTAGAACTATATATGTGTATTTATCTTTGTATATATTTATATCTTTACCAGTTTTGGTATTAATATGTATGTAGACCATTTGATGCAGCATTTCCACTTTAAAAAATTTATTATCAGAAAGCATAGATATGAATAAAGATTTATGTACAAAAATTTAACTGGCTGGTTATTTATAGTTAGCAAAATTTTGATAAAACAACAGAATTGTTCATTGTTGGAATGGTTACATATTGTAATACTTCTGTATGATGAAATCCGAAGCATATCACAAAGATTAATGCTCATAATCTGATACTATATAAATAAAGGCTAGGTAAGAGAAAGGGAGGGAGGGGAGAAGAGGCTGGGGATAAACAGAAAGAGCAGGGAGAGACATGAAGAGGTAGAAGCAAAAACACCGTATTATTAGCAGATTGGCAGTGATAAATACACCTCAGACATGTGGTTACAAATGCTCTTCCTATTTTTCATTACTCGTTATTCTCAATATTTGATAATGCATACGCATATATTTTCATAGGAAAATATTAAAGTGTTTTTAAAATCCGTATTGTTGATTGCTAGGTGTAGGTATATTATGTAGCCATGGCTGTTGATACATAGTGCCAAATTTGTCTTCCAGAAAGGTTGCTTCATAATATACACAGATGTGAATTTTCCTGCTAGCTGTTTGCAACCTGCTCTTTATTGATTTCCATCATATGTGTTGCTGCTTTAATATATTTATAATTCTCAATCTAAATTTATGCTTCTTTTCTGAGTTGAACATTTTTCTCTTTGTTACATTTTATCTTTTCTGAACTGCCTAGTTCTGTCCTATGTCCAAAAGGGTTTTTTAAAAAATCAATTTGTCAGATGTAGTACATATATTTTTAACTTGATTTTTAACCATGATACATTTGACATAAGTGAAAATTACTGATTGGGGTAGTAGATTCACCATTTAGGTGATGGGTAAACTAAAAGTCCAGACTTCACTACTTTGCAATATATGCGTATCAGAAATCTGTACCTATACTGATTTCCCTCTTTTTCTAAGGAAATCTATAAAAAAGCAATAAAAAAAATCAAAGGGAATGTATAAGAAGCAATACTTTGTGTTACTGGGAACTGGGATGCATAAAAGGAACTAATGGGATTAAAACTGGAAACATAATTTGGGAAATATTGAAGAGCAGGCAAAGACATTTGGGTTTATCAGTATTTAATGGAGAGCCATTGGGGATTTTTGAACAAAGTACTGATATGGTCGCAATTGAGCTTCAATACACAAGATGAAGAAGTCTTAGAGATCTATTGTACAGCATATTGTCAGCTGTTAACAATATTGTATTATACATTTAAAAATGTGGTAAGAGGGTAGATTCTATGTTAAGTGCTATCACAAGCAATAATAAATAAATAGGGCAGGAGAAATATTTTGGAAAAATTAGACATGTTCGTGGCATCGATTGTAAAGTTTGTTTCAGGGGTGTATGCAAAGTTCTAAACTCACTAAGATGTACGTATTAAATATGTCTAGCCTTCTGTATGCCAATCATATCTCAGTAAAGGAATATAATTTTAAGAAAAAAAATTTTAAGAATAACGTTTTAAGTAAAAAAGTTAATATAATTTATTTTAAATTGTAAAAATAGATATTTAGACACATCGATATTTTCCTCAATAATTTTATTATCAAAAAATTATTAACATATTTAAAGAATATTAAAAGTATTTAATCTCTATGTTTATATATGAAACTTTCACTAGTTTAGAGATAATTTATATGGTTTTTTATTTACTTTAAAAATATTTAATAATGAGGCCAACAAGCATATTAAAAAATCCTTAACATCACTAATCATTACAGAAATGCAAATCAAAACCACAATGAGATACTATCTCACATCAGTCAGAATGGCTACCCTTAAAATGTAAAAAAAAAACAGAGGCTGGCAGGGCTGCAGAGAAAGGAAATGCTTATACACGCTGCTGGGAATGTAAATTCATTCAGCCATTGTGGAAAGCAGTTGGCAATTTCTCAAAGAACTCAAAGCTGAATTACCATGGGTCCCAGCAACCCCGTTATTGGGTACATACCCAGAGAGATATAAATCATTCTGCCATAAAGACACACACATGCATATATTCATCACAGAACTATTTATAATAGCAAAGACATGGAATCAGCCTAAATGCCCATCAGTGGTGGACTGAACAAAGAAAATGTGTTACATGTGCACCAAAGAATATTATACAGCTATGAAAAAGAAAGAGATCATGTCCTTTGCAGCAACATGGATGAAGCTGGACCAGGCCATTATCCTGAGTGAACTAACATAGGAACAGAAAACCAAATACTGCATGTTCTCACCTGTAAGTGGCAGCTAAACATTGACTACATTGGGTACAAGAAGAGAACAAAAAACACTGGGGCCTACTTGAGGGTGGACAGAGGGAGGAGGTTGAGGATCAGAAAACTGCCTATTGGGTTCTATGCTTTATCACATGGGTGATGAAATAATCTGTACACAAAATCCCCATGACGCACAATTTACCCATAAAACAAACCTGCACATGTACCCCTAAACCTAAAATAAAAGTTAAAATATGTATATTTAAGTATATTCTAATTTGATATGCTAAATA
Organism: Callithrix jacchus; assembly: GCF_049354715.1. Classification (NCBI taxonomy): domain Eukaryota; kingdom Metazoa; phylum Chordata; class Mammalia; order Primates; family Cebidae; genus Callithrix; species Callithrix jacchus. The sequence continues at coordinate 92,790,741 of NC_133515.1, forward strand.
TTATTTTTCTATTTGTATAAGTTTGCTGCATTTCTCATCACAGATTTGAATATATATAATGTGTAATCTTTCTGGAAATATTTTAGGAGATATATATATATGTGCACATATGTGTATGTATGTATATGGAACTAATTATGTATAAACAGGAAAGTTATATATACAGTGAAATTATGTCTTAGATATTATATGTAACATGTTTTTTAAATTATACTTTAAGTTCTGGGGTACACATGCAGAATGTGCAGGTTTGTTTCATAGGTATACACGTGCCATGGTGGTTTGCTGCATCTGTCACCCGGTCATCTATATTAGTTATTTCTCCTAATGCTTTCCTTCCCCTAGCCCCCTACTCCTTGCTATCCCTCCCATATTCCCCAGCCCCTGACCTGGAGTGTGATGGTCCCCTCCCTGCCTCTCTGTGTCCTCATTGTTCAACACGCACTTATGAGTGAGAACATGTGGTGTTTGGTTTTCTGTTCTTGTGTCAGTTTGCTGAGATGCTGGTTTCCAGCTTTATCCATGTCCCTGCAAAGGACATGAACTCATCCTTTTTTATGGCTCCATAGTATTCCATGGTGTATATGTGCCACATTTTCTTTATCCAGTCTATCATAGATGGGTATTCGGGTTGGTTCCAAGTCTTTACTATTGTGAACAGTGCCACAGTAAACATACATATACATGTGTTTTTATTATAGAATGACTTATAATCCTTTGGGTATATATCCAGTAATGGGATTGCTGGGTCAAATGGTATTTCTACTTCTAGGTCCTTGAGGAATCACCATACTGTCTTCCACAATGGTTGAACTAATTTACACTCCCACCAGCAGTGTAGAAGCCTTCCTATTTCTCCACATCCTCTCCAGCATCTATTGTCTCCTGATTTTTTAATGATTGCTATTCAAACTGGTACGAGGTGGTATCTCAATGTGGTTTTGATTTGCATTTCTCTAATGACTAGTGATGATGAGCTTTTTTCATATGTTTTGTTGGTTGCATAAATGTCTTCTTTTGAGAAGTGTCTTGTTCATAGCCTTTGTCCATTTTTTGATGGGCTTGTTTGTTTCTTGTAAATTTGTTTCAGTTCTTTGTAGATGCTAGACATAAGCCTTTTGTCAGATGCGTAGATTGTAAAAAATTTTTTCCATTCTGTTGGTTGCCAGTTCATTCTGATAGTTTCTTTTGCTGTGCAGAAGCTCTTTAGCTTAATTAGATCCCATTTGTATATTTTGGCTTTTGTTGCTATTGCTTTTGGTGTTTCAGTCATGAAGTCCTTGCTCATGCCTATGTCCTGAATGGTATTGCCTAGGTTTCTTCTAGAGTTTTTATGGTGTTAGGTCTTAGTAACATGTATTTTTTCTGCTACACTCTTAATTACTTTTGTTGGTTTTTACTAGTTTATGTTGTATTTATTCACCTAAAGAATTTGCACATAAAAGACAAATTAGAAAATAAAGAGAAGAAAAAGAAATTAAATATCATCCCTAATCTAACAATTCACAGTCAGTCCTTAGTCACTCTTTTGTACATATCTTCTAAAGTACTTCCAATGCTAATATGTAATCATGCTATGATTCATACTATGTAATTGCAATATGTAATCATACTATAAATATATAAAATGATTTTTATCTTAGTGTACATTGTTTAATTTAATAATCTACTGTAACTTTGGTTCCTCTTTATTACTTTTCTATTATCTCACTTGTAGTTGCTAAATAAAATCCCATGCAAAGATCTGACATGATGATTTAACCAGTTCCACATTTTAAATAGTATGTCATTTTCAATTTTTTTATTAGTTGCAAATTAATATTTTCACATATGCTTGTTTCCATAAAATAAATTCCTAGTTATAGAGTTGTTTGATAAAATGTAATGAATATTATAATAATCTTTGATATAAGAATTATATGGTCTCTCAGAAAGATTCTACCATTTTACCATTTCACCAGCAATGTATGGTGGGGGGGGTGGGAAGGTACATATTTTTCTATATATTTGTTGATATTAAGCATTAAGAGTATATCCTATCATTTAGGAGAAATAGGTGTCTTATCATTAATTAATTAATATATCTGTTATATATAGACTTTTATAGGTTTGCCATTTTAGTTTTTCATTTTTAAAGTTTTGAAATCAGTTATGACAATTGGTCCAGAAATGTTTCTCTTCTACTTTTGTGATATTTCTAAAATTAGTTTAAATTTATTTTAGATACTAGTATATGAATAAGGAAAGAATAAAGTAGACACAAATCTGGCTAGTCAAATAACAAAACTGAACATATTTCTTTATTGCATATGTACAATAGACATGTAAAAAGTTAGGTTTATCTTTAACTTTGCACTGTTGAAGCATAGCGATTCTTATTTTTGTTTCAGCTTCTGTTATACATGTTCAAAGTTGTGTTCTCTGTTTATTCTGATACTGTTTAGTAGATATGAAAATGGCTGATTGAAAAGAGAGAGTTTTAAATTGTTTTTTATTTAGATTCAGACTTTTTAAAAAAATGCATTCATTTATTAGGCGCTGATTTGCCTATTTGATGTCTCTCGCTTTCTGTTGTCTCAAAAAAAAAATCTTTCTACAAATTTGTTATGAGTCAACTTTAGTTTATTTATTGTATAGTGACACCCCAAAGTCTCAGTGGTATTCACATAACGAAGGTTTATTTCTCATCCGTGCTGATGTCTATTGTGGGTCTCCTGCAGCTCTATTCCATGTTACTGTCACTGGGGGCTCAGTGTGACAGAACATCCTCTAAGACATCACCGGTCTCCTTGCAGATGAAAAAGGGTGCATGTTAAGTCAAGCATTGGATTTTAAAGCTTCTTCCTGGAGGTGAAACATGTTATTCGATTCACAGTTCATTGGACAAAGAAGTTATATGACCAGGGTTGATGTTAAAGAAGCCAGGAAATATAATTCTCCTCCCAGAAGGCACAGCAAATATTTTGAACAATAATACTATCTATCACCACATCTGTTCAAGCAGTTAGCTAATATGACTCTAGAATTACAAAGCCATCCCAGTGGAAGAGTTCCTTATGCATTAATTAATTTAAGAAATTTGACCCCAGTGTTGCCATAAGTGAATTAAAGCAGGCATATGAAAACTTTTTCTGTAAGGAGTCAGATAGTATATATTTCCTTCTTTGTGGGTCATACAGTCTCTGTTGCAACATTTGCAACTTCTCAATCCATTAATATATTCAGAAAGTGGCCCTAGTTATTACAGAAACAAATAGGCATATCAGTGTTCCAATAAAACTTTATTAACAACAAAATCCATGGATTGGATTTTGTCTTGCTGAGCATTTGCCAATCTCAGAATATATTCGTTCTTGTCTTGTTAGAGTAGAAATTTAGAATAGCTTGTTGAGATCTTGAGTTTTATCCATTCTTGTTGAAAGAAGTTTCACTAATGGATATGAACTGTAAAATTTTGTTTATGGTGGGTCATATTCCAGTATAAACCCAACCATATTTATTTTAAAGCTGTTAGTCCTGTGAAAAATATTCTGAGATGCAGAGGCATAATTTGAAAAATTTTCAATGTACTCACCTTCTTAAAAGAGGCTATAGAAGAAAAGCTCTATGTTTTCTTCTTGGCTGATTGGAACATGCAGGCAACTGAGAAGGCACTGTAAGCCATGTGGATTAAGAAAAAAATGAGAAATTCTAATTTAATTCTTATAATAGAATTAAAGGGGGTGGTTACCTGAAGATTGTACTCATTTCATCATCATCCTTGAAAAAGCATAAAACTATATTGCTGCTTATCATCTAAAGGGACATAATCACAATCTAGCCACATGCTATACTCGAAAGATAATTATGACAGGCATAATTATCAAAAGATACAGATCTTTTGAACCTTCATAGGCGTTCTTATCGGTAACTATAAACATAGAAATGTCTACTAGAGTTGACAAATTAAAGCAATATTATTCTACTGGATTGAGACTTTTCAAAAATATTTAATAAAATTATATTTCTCGATCTTGTTTTAAGAATGAAAACCTGTGTTTTCTTGTTAAGAATAGGATATATGCAAAATAATTTCAACTTTCTTCCCCCCAAAAATGCAGACCTAAATACAAAGAAGAAATGTTAATTGATTCATTGAACTTTTGGAGCAACTATTTAACATTTTCAATAAAAAGAAGCCTACTTCTAATCCCAGGTGGCAGCTTTACTAGAGACATACATTATAATTATGCTTCTGTTTTCATTTGCTCCTAATAACAGTGACTGGGAAAGTCTGCTTTCTACATCTGGATTTCAAACCATCATTCAGACAAAGCTTCATTAAACCCCACCAAACAGTAAAGGTCACTGTGGTTTTCATATGTTTGTGTTGTAGCAACTAAATGTTGCAAAAATGATCAGCTGCCAGCCAAATTTAGAAACACCAGAAAATAGCAAAAGTAAGATGAGGACATAGGTGATAAGTTTATCCATTTAACAAATAGAAACACAGAGCAATACAATATAGTCCTTGCCCTCAAGGAAATCATTCTTCATGGAAGACTGAAGCTTAAATTGACAATTAGAATATTTCATGTAAATATGAAGTTTATTTCCATTAAATAGCTGGACTGAAGTGATCCAGAAAATCATCTTTCTTATTTCAAACATACAGAAATGCCATTTAAAATATAACAACTACACATTAAACCTATAGTTGAGCTCAAATATAAACAAGAAAAAAAAATCTCCACATAAAGAGAGAACTTAACATTGGAGCTTTGAGTGGAAACTGATGCCCAGGGGCTTGTGGGCATTATTACTGGCTGAGCCTTGGACTCTACCACTGTAAGTGAAGGAAACTCTTTGTACTGAGAATTAGAAATGAGCTGCTGCATAAAACCAAGTTTCATAAGGTCTGACCCATTTATGAAACTATACAAACTCCTAAAAGCAGAGAAAAATGGCTCAAAATCTTAAGCTTGCCTGAGGTCATGGTCAGAAAAGAGTGACCCAGAAGAAATCATCATCTCAAACTTTCTTCCCTTCACTACATTCAGAGTTCACAATCCACACCTGAAAGTAGTTCAAAGAAAAGGTCTATTAGAATTGACTGTCTCTGAAATGATATTCTTACAACCCACGAAAAACAGAACTTTCATAGAATGTAGCTCCTGATGCAGATGAAATTTAAATTTTAAAAATTATAAAGCATGTATCAAGTGAAAAATTGGCAGAGAGACAGAGACAGAGAGAGAGAGAGAGAGAGAGAGAGAGAGAGAGAGAGAGAGAGAGAGCAAGCAAGCATACCAAAAAGAAGAGAACTAAATATAATTAATTCAAAAGTTAATTTAAAATACATGAATTTTAAAACGTTTAGATGATAAATAATAATAAATGTTCTAAGAACAATGCAGTATGGTACAGGTAGAGACATTGTTGGAAAACAACCAAACACATTTCTAAAAAACAAAACCAAATTATTGAAATTAAAATAATAAATCCTATTTGGTTTATGATAAAATTTGATATAAAGAGTGACTTTCTTAACTGTAAGACAAAGGGCAGGAAATCAGCTGTGGTTATACAAAATGATAAGAACAAGGAAAAGAGGTTTTAGGAGACATGATGAAATCAGGGTTTTTCAAATGAAAGAAGAGGGAGAATAAGGAAGGCAAATTATAGCATTCGAAAATTTCTCATCTGCCTGAAAGTCTGATTTTTTTAGTTGGGCTGAATCCTCCAAGTCTTAAATAGGGTGAATAGAACAACCACACCTGGTTGAATTTAATAAAATCAAATAGTATTAAAAATAAAAAGAATTATGTTTTCTGAAAGAAAACTTATTTACAAAGCAATAGTAAATGGACCTACAAAAATATTTTACCAAAAATGGCAGTTCCCTTGGATGGAACTTATCTCAAAATAAAAAGAGCTATTTAAGACAAACCCACAGCCAATATCATATTGAATGGGCAAAAGCTGGAAGCGTTCCTTTTGGAAGCTGGTACAAGACAAGGATGCTCTCTCTCAGCACTCCTATTTAACATAGTATCAAAATTTCTGGCCAGGGCAATCAGGAAATAGAAAGAAATAAAGAGTATTCATAGAAAGAGCAAGTCAAATTGTCTCTGTTTGCAGACGACCTGATATTATAATTAGAAAACCTCAAAAGCTTCTTAAACTGATAAGCAACTTCAGCAAAGTCTCGGAATACAAAATCACTGTGCAAAAATCACAGGAATTCCTTTACACCAACAATAGACAAGTAGAGAGCCAAATGATGAATGAACTCCCATTCATAATTGCTACGAAGAGAATAAAATACCTAAGAATACAGCTAACAAGGGATGTGAAGGACCTCTTCCAGGAGAACTACAAACCACTTCTCAAGGAAATAAGACAGGACACAAACAAATGGAAAAACATTCCATTCTCATGGATTGGAAGAATCAATATTGTGAAAATGGTCATATGGTCCAAAGTTATGTATCGATTGAATGCTATTCCCATTGAACTACTATGGACACTCTTGATAGGATTATAAATTATTTTAAATTTCATATGGGATCAAAAAGACCCTGTATAATCTAAGACCCTGTGTAAGCAAAAAGAACAAAGCTGGAGGCATCACACTGAAAACTGCACAAACCATGCTATTCGAACTACACTACAAGGCTACAGCAACCAAAACAGACATATAGGCCAACGGTGCAGAACAGAGACCTCACAAATACCACCACACATCTACAACCATCTGATATTCAACAAATCTGACCAAAAAAGCAATGCCGAGAGGATCTCCTATTCAATATATGGTGCTGGGGAAACTGGCTAGTCATATTCAGAAAGCTGAAACTTTATAGAAAAATTAACTCGAGATGGATTAAAGACTTAAATGTAAAACCTCAAACCACAAAACACTGAAAGAAAACCTCAGCAATACCATTCAGGACATAGGCATGGAAAAAGACTTCATGATAAAAATGCCAAAAACAATTGCAACAAAAACCAAAATTGACAAATGGATCTAATTAAACTAAAGGGCTTCTGCAAAGCAAAAGGAACTATCATCAGAGTGAATAGGCCCCCTACAGAATAGGAGACAATTTTTGCAATCTACCCATTTGACAAAGGTCTAATATCCAGAATTTACAAGGGACTTAAAAAATTTACAAAACAGAACAACAACCTGATCAAAAAGAGGGCAAAGAATATGTACAGACACTTCTCAAAAGAAGACATTTACACTGGCAACAAGCATATGAAAAAAAGCTCAACATTACTGATCATCAGAGAAATGCAAATCAAAACCACAATGAGATCCCATCTCATGCCAGTCAGAATGGAGATTATTAAAAAGTCCGGAAACAGTAGATGCTGGCAAGGTTGTGGAGAAATAGGAACACTTTTACAGTGTTAGTGAGAATGTAAATTAGTTCAACATTGTGGAAGACAGTATGGCAATTCCTCAAGGATCTAGAAACAGAAATACCATTGGACCCAGCAATCCCGTTACTGGCTAAATATCCAAAGGAATATTAATCATTCTACTATAAAGACACACAGGCACATGTATGTTTATTGTAACACTATTAACAAAAATCATTTATTTTTTTAAGGCTTTGCTTTTCAAATTCCTTCACCAGCAAGGTAATTGTCAAAGATCTCTTATCCTTAATAAAACCACACTAAATTTTTTTATAACATGTGGCTACAAAATATCTTTTAAAAAGATTCACTTTTAATCAATTTTTAAAATAATAATTGAAGATAAATTAATATGTTAAATTATTCCTGGCATGTTTGTTTGCTTTTAGAGATGAAAGGAATTAAATATCTAATCTGTTAAGGACCAAAATTTTATTTTGAGAAGCCCCATTGTTTTTGAGAAGCACTTATTGATAGTAATTATCTTAATTATCTGTAAATGGCAATAACCTGAATCAATATTATACTGGAAAATAAGAAATAAAAAGAAATAAAATTCTCACCTTTTGTAGGCAATTTAATTCCATGGTTCCCTGATCTGACTGGTGTGTTGGTGAAGGATGGAGGGAGCAGGGCTAGACGGTTTCTTTTGAGACAGTCTGGTGAACTTCCATTTCCAGAAGCTCACACCATCCTCTTCCAAGACAATTTTGGTCTGCTCCGCCTCTGTGGAACTATTTGCTGGAGATGCTTGTCAGGAGCCTGGCCAGCGATTATACTTGGCTAACAACAACATGGATGACAGGGAAGCAAGCACAGCTTCACATGGCTCTCTTCTTACATATCAGGAGTGTTGTCCCTGTCCTCTCCCTAGCCCTCCTCACCATGGTGCCATCTTTAACTCTTGCAGATGTTTTTGCCATTCGGTGAATGTTATTTGAACTAGAAGATAGTAGTTATTGGAATTCTCTAAATCTTGTGATCTCCAATTGAAAACTGAAAGTGAAAATACCTAATTCAGTTGATGTTGGTACAGAAATGTTCAATATTACAAAGAATGTTCTATGGTGCCTAGCATACAGTAGGGTCTAAAAAGTAGTAAGCACATACTAGTTTCCTTCAAGCTCTTGTGCTCGTATCTTGCTTGCTTTAAACATTTGTCTTTTCACTTTTAAATTTTTTGTAATTCATAATACAAAAATACATATTTTATGATTATAACAGTTCCAGCAAATATTTGGAAATATAAAATAAAACATGTCAGCCTCCCAATCACTTTTCTCTCTCTTACCAAGAGATAACCATTTTTAAAGACTTAGTACATATAGTACATGTCATTTTTAATGATTTTCATTTTTACATTTGTATATGTTTATATGCATATCTGTGGTATCATAATATAATTTATTATATAATTTAAATTGATGTGACTTAATTTTCTCTTCGTGACATAATTTAAAAGATTTTTTTTGTTCTTTCTTTTTGATAACTGCATAGCATACCATGATGTGAATATACTATAATCAATTTTCTTCTGTCTTTGAGGGATGTTTAGGGTTTGCCCTTTTAATTTTGAATAAAATAGAGTAGAAGTTTCATCCCAAATGAATTATAAAATTTACAGTTTTGCCAGTTGTATATGTGAATGTTTATTTTATTGTATTTCTAACCAATATTTGAAATTATTAATCTTTTCAATTTTGGCTATGCTAGTGGGTAATTTATACTTTTATGTTTGTTAGTAGACTTGAACATATTTAAAGGCTATTTTAATGTCTCTTTCTCTGAATCAGCTATACATAGTGTTCATCTATTTTTTTCTGTTCCATTGTTTGTATTGTTCTGTCTGACATGTACAATCTCCTATGTGAACCTCTTCAATGATTTTCTTGTCAATATAAATATGATGTCAATACTTTATTTCCAGTCTGTACTTCGTCACCTTCTTTGTCACATAAACTTTGTTATTTAAATGTGTAGAGTTTTCTTACATTTGTTCATTCCTTTTTTTTCTTAAATGAAATCTCTCCCTTTGCCTATATGGATTCTGAATTTTCTATTCAGAAGCCTTTCCCACTATAAAATAGAACTAATTGATTACTATTCCATGCTAGCCTTTTTTGAGTTTGTATTTTTAAACATTTAACTCTCTACTCCAGTTTAATAGAGCTTTTTTAAAAATATGATATAAGGGAACTTAATTAATTTGTTTATTCAACAGTTATTTACTAAGGGCATACTGTGTGTCTTCCATTGTTCTAAGCCCTAGAGACACAGGCATAAAACAACACAAGGTCCCTGCTCTCATAGAGTTTAAATTATAGTTGGGAAAGTGTTCTCACACTGCTATGAAGAAATACTCAAGACTGAGTAACTTATAAAGAAAAGAGGTCAAATTGACTTACAGTTCCACATGGCTGGGAAGGACACAGGAAACTTAAAATCATGGCAGGAGTCGCCTGTTTATAGGGTGGCAGGAGAGAATGAGGGTCAAGTGAAGCGGGGAACCCCTTATAAAACCATCAGATCCTGTGACAAGTCACTCATTATAATGAGAACAGCATGGGGGAAACCACCCCCATGATTTAATTATCTCCACCTGGTTCTGCCCGTGACATATAGGAATTACTACAATTCAAGGTGATATTTGGGTGGGGACACAGAGTCAAACCGTATCATTTTACCCCTGGCCCCTCCCAAATCTCACATCCTTACATTTCAAAACACAACCGTGCCCTTTCAACAGTCCTCTGAAGACTTAACTCATTCTAGCATTAACCCCAAAGTCCAAGTCCAAAGTTTCATCTGAGACAAGGCAAGTCCCTTTTGCCTATGAGTCTGTAAAAGCAAAAGCAAGTTAGTTACCTTCTATATATAATGGGAGTACAGCCATTGCATAAATACACCCAATCCAAATAGGAGAAACTGGCCAAAATGAAGGGGCAACAGGCCCCATGCAAGTTCAAAATCCAATAGGGCAGTCATTAAACCTTAAAGTTCCAAGATTATCTCCTTTGACTCCATGTCTCAAATCTGAGTCATGCTGATGCAAGAAGTGGGCTCCCATGGCCTTGGGCAGCTCTGCCCCTGTGGCTTTGTAGGGTACAGCCCTGCTCCTGGCTGCTTTCATGGGCTGGCATTGAGTGTCTGCAGCTTTTCTAGGCAGACAGTGCAAACCATTTGTGGATCTATCATTCTGGGATCTGGAGAATGGTGGCCCTCTTCTTACAACTCCACAAGGTAGTTTTCCAGTGGGGACTCTCTGTGGGGAGTCTGATCTCACCCTTCTCTTCCCCACTGCCCTAGCATAGTTTTACCTTGAGGGCTCCACCCCTGCAGCAAACTTCTGCCTGGACATGCAGCATTTCCATACATTCTCTGAAATCTAATCAGAGGTTCTCAAACCTCAGTTATTGACTTCTATGCACCTGTAGGCTCCACATCACATGGAAGCTGTTAAGGCTTGGGGCTTGTACCGTCTGCAACCATGCACAAGCTGTACCTTGGCTGCCTTTAGGCATGATTGCAGCAGCTGGGGTGCAGGATGCAAGGTCCGTAGGCTTCACACAGTAGTGGTCCCTGGGCCTGAGGCAAAAGCCACTTTTGAGAGGGGTTGCCTTCAAGTTCTCTGACATGCCTTGGAGACATTTTCCCCATTGTCTTAGTAATTAACATTCAGCTTCTTGTTACTTACGCAAATTTCTGCAGCAAGCTTGAATTTCTCCCCCCAAATCAATTTTTATTTCTATTGCATTGCCCCAAAAATTTTTCATACTTTTGTGCTCTGCTTTCTCTTGGATGCTTTGCCACTTAGAAACTTCTTCCACCAGATACCCTAAATTAGCTCTTTCAACTTCAAAGTTTCACAGATCTCTATGTCAGAGGCAAATGCTGCCAGTCCTTTCGCTAAAGCATATCAAGAATTACTTTGATTCCAATTCCCAGAATGTCCTCATCTCCATCAGAGACCACCTCAGCCTGGATTTAATCGTCCATATTACTGTCAGCATTTTGGTCAACGCCATTCAACAAGTCTCTAGGAAGTTCCAAAATGCTTCATCTTCCCATCTTCTGAGCCCTCCAAGTCTCTAGGAAGTTCCAAACTTTTCTGCATTTTCCCACCCTCTGGGCCCTCTAAACTGTTGCAACCTCTGCCTGTTATCCAGTTCCAAAGTTGCTTCCACATTTTGGGGTATCTTTATAGCAGCACCCTACTCTATGCGGTACCAATTTATGGTATTAGTTTGTTCTCATGCTGCTGTGAGGAGTACCTGAGACTGGGCAATTTATAAAGAAAAGAGGTTTGATTGACTTACAGTTTTCCATGCCAGGGGAAGCCTCAGGAAACTTACATCAAGGCAGAATGCACCACTTCACAGAGCAGCAAGAGAGAATGAGAGCTGAGCAAATGAGGAAGCCCCTTACAAAACCATCAGATCTCATGAGAACTCAGTCATTATCATAAGAACAGCATGGGGGAAACTGCCCTCCATGATTCACTTATCTCCATCCTGTCCCAACCCTGACACATAGGGATTATTACAATTCAAGGTGAGATGTGGGTGAGAACACAGAACAAAACTACATCAGAAAGTCAGACAATAAAAAATGAATATATGATAAAATATGTTATGATATGATATGATGTAGTAAGAATTGAATGCAAGAAGAATGAATCAGTGATAAAGGTAGCTATTTTAGGTACGCTTTACAGAGAAGTTCTCTCTGGGGAAGCGACATTTGTGTGCAGGTCAGAACGAGGTGAATTAGCCAGCCATGATAAGGTCTGGAGGAATGAAACTGCAGGCACAGAATCTGCAAGAAGGCCAGGAAAGCTGGAGCTGCGTAACAAAGAAGCAGAGTGCTAGAGATGATACACGGTCTAGAACAGCAGCCAGGAGGCTATCAGAACCAGAATATAAGTACAAATTCAGATTTTATTCTAAGTGTGGTAAAATGCTATTAGATTTCCAGCAGGAAATCTAAATGGTCAGATTTGCATCTTAAAAGTTGCCATGGCTCACACCTGTAATCCCAGCACTTTGGGAGGCCGAGGCAGGCAGATCACTCAAGGTCAGGAGTCCAAGACCAGCCTGGCCATCATGGTGAAACCCTGCCTCTGCTAAAAATACAAAAATTAGCTGAGGGTGGTTGTGGACGCTTGTAATCCCAGCTACTTGGGAAGTGGAAGCATGAGAATTGCTTGAACCTGGGAGGCAGAGGTTGCAGTGAGTTGAGATTGTACCACTGCACTCCAGCCTAGGAGACAGAGCAAGACTCTGTCTCAAAAAAAAAAAAAAAAAAAAAGACCGTAAGACTGTTCTGCTGCTGTTGGGAAATGGAGGTAGAAGTGTAGAAAAGCAAGTAGATGAGATTCTTGTCTGCTTTTTGCAAAAAAAGATGTCAAATTATCTCCAAAACATGTTAAATTGTCAATCTTTTTTCCCCTGAGTTGAAGATGTAAAACTCTATTAGATCTGAACTTTATTGGTACACATCTCCATTTCTCTTGTAAGTTACTCTGTAGTTTGAATTGGGTCATGTTTTACCTAATTATTCTTTGCTGTAAACTTCTTTATTGTTGTGCATTTTCTTTATCAGCTGTAGAATCAGCACAAAAAGATATATTTTAAAATGTACTGGGATTTGTTTGCTAATGAGTATGGAAGAAATTGACAGATTTACAATATTATATCTTCCTAATGAGAAGTCTTTATTTAGGGCTTTTATAAATGTCTATATTTCTTTTGACAGACATCTAGTTTGCTTCTCGTTAATGTTGTTCCTAAGAATGAATAGCTTTCTATAGATTTTGTTAGTGGATTTTAAAAATCACATTCTCAAAATGATTACTAATTTAACTGTGTAATGTTTTACGTTAATTTTGTATTCAGATAATTACATTCTCATATTAGTTCTAACAGTACATTATTTGATCTTTAGAATTTTTGTAAATATTTATATTGGCTTCAATTTGGGGCTTTATTGAATCGTGAATTTTCATTTTCAATGTTTCTTTTCTTATTTTAATGCCTTTTCTGGGACCTTCAATAATACGTTAAAAAGTCATTGACTTTAAGTTGCCTTCATCACTAATTTGGTGGAAATCATGTTTTACAATTACAGTTTAAGCCATCGTTTGGGAATACTTACTAATGTTTTATTTAATCTCCATAACTATTCAATGATACTCTGAGTATAGAGCATCCACATTTCATATGAGGAAAAGGTGTAGAATAAATATGCAGCTTGCATGTTGCACAGCACTATCAGAGAGTGTGGAATACAGGATTGAGGGAAAGCAGCTCCAGACTGTATGGGTATGGTGGGAAACCTTTTCAGGATAAGAAAGTTCCTCTTGGTGTACTAAGAATTTTGTCAAAATTGACTGTTGCATTCTATCAGAACTCTATGGAGATAATCATATAGTTGTTCACTTTTAATCTTTTAATATACTGAATTACATTAATAGATATCCTGATGTTAATCCATTCATGCATTGCATTCCTGAAATACATGCTGTGTGGTAATGACACACTGTATATTTGATTTGCTATTATTTTATCTACAATATTTCATCTAGAGTTATATGTGAAATTAATATGTTTTTATTTCATTTAGTAGCTAAGATTAATATTAGAATTAGGATAAGCTTTTGAAATGCAGTAAAAAGACTTCTGTTTTCTAATAACAATATTGATCTAAAACAGCTAAAGTTTGAGAATATGCTAAAAGGTTTGCATGTATAACCTCACTGAGTTCTTACAATAGGCCAGATGAAACAATAATATAACTATCCACTTATTATCAACACCTAAGAGTTAAGTAACTTGGAAAGTGTCACACAATTAGGAAACCCACAATACCAGAGTCTTAAGTCTAATAATGTTTCTTTATTAATTGAAATGAACAATTTGCTAGAAATTAACTGGACATAATATTATTGTATGGGTAAATCCACAACTACCTTTGTACTTGTTTCTGCAAATTTTAGTCTGTGAAGTTCTAACTATTTTTGGGACAATTTTGCTAATTATATTTCCTAAAGGAATAATAACATTTATATAGATGTTTGATTATTTCACTTCCTTTAGAGTTTTGATGTCATCAGTGTCTTTATTTCCACTTCATGCTTTCATATAGTAGTTTAGCTGATGAAGGAATTGAAACTTACAGTTTTTCTCTTAGCACTCTTCAGACGTTATTCCTTCAAGCACTGGCACCTACTGTTTTTTTTTTTGTTTTTTTTTTTTTTGAGACGGAGTTTCGCTCTTGTTACCCAGGCTGGAGTGCAATGGCGCGATCTCGGCTCACCGCAACCTCCGCCCCCTGGGTTCAGGCAATTCTCCTGCCTCAGCCTCCTGAGTAGCTGGGATTACAGGCACACGCCACTGTGCCCAGCTAATTTTTTTGTAATTTTAAGTAGAGACGGGGTTTCACTATGTTGACCAGGTTGGTCTCGATCTGCCGACCTCGTGATCCACCCGCCTCGGCCTCCCTAAGTGCTGGGATTACAGGCTTGAGCTACCGCGCCCGGCCCGGCACCTACTGTTTTAATGAGTGAGACTGGCGTCAATCAGACTGTTGGTCTTTGAAGATTTTCTCTCCCTTGTGGCTTCTAAATGTTTCTGCTTATCAGTGATTTATTTATTTATTTTGCAATTTCAAACAATAGGCCCTTGCGTGCGAGTTGAGGTGGGTACTCAGGGGCTTTAATTTATCTATTTAATTCACCCATTTTTTATTCGACAGATATTTATTGAATCTTTACTATGTTCCAGGTATTGTTTTAGATATGGGATATAAATTAGTGACTACATCAAAGAAAAATCCTGCCTTCATGGAGTTTATAGTCAAATTTGGAAAGTTGGATGGATGACAAATTAAATTAGTAAATTATATAGCAATTTATATAACGACAACTCTATGGGAAAAATAAAGCAGAAAGGGGGGATGGAAACTCACATTTGGAATGGAAATTTTTGTTGGAGTGGAAATTTTAAGAAACATGCTTGGGAAATCTTCATAATGGACGTAGTATTTGAGAAAGTGAGCAATGCATATCTATAGGGAGGGAGGTTCCAGGCAGAAACCAGCAAATTATAAAGCTGTGTTATAGGACTGTATGTGGCACATCTGAATACAAGCAAGGATGTCACCATGGTTGTAGAGACATAGTAAAGTAGGAGAGTAGCAGGATATGCAGTCGGAGACCTATTACAGGTCTAGTGTCAAACTTTTCAGGCCTTTTAAAAGTCTCTAGATTATAATCTACAAGAAATGGTCAACCACTGGGCTTTGGGTAGAAGAGTGTCTCTTGGTTTCTTTTTTCTTTTTTTTCAGATAGGAATTTATTCCATTACCCAGGCTGGAGTGCAGTGATGTGATCTCAGCTCACTGCAACCTCCACTCTGCCCCACCCTGTTCAAGGGATTCTCCTGGCACAGCCCCCCAAGTAGCTGGGACTACAGGCATATGCTGCCATGCCCGGCTAATTTTTATATTTTCAGTAGATATGGGGTTTTATCATGTTGGCCAGACTTGGTAGGAGAGTTTCTTGATTGTATTTATGTTTCACAAGATCATTCTGATTCTTCTATTGTAAATAATTAATAAAAGATAAAAAACAGGGAGACTGGTTATAAAGCTATTAGATGATGATAAAAGCATCAAACAGGTAGTAGCACATGGAGGCTATCAGAAGTAGTATGGTTCTTAACATATTTTGAGGTATGGTCTAATGAATTTGACACCTTGTTTCTTCCTTTTCTCTCTTAACCCACATCTAATCCAGATGGATATAGATGAATTAGATGTGGGTTAAAAGAGAAAAGAGAGAAACAAGGAAAATTTTGGCCTCAGCAAGTGGAACGATTGAAATGCCATAACAGATCTAGAAGAGATTTTGAAAAAAGCAAGTTTGAGGGGAAATAACACAAGCTCGAGTTTTGACCTGTTACAATTGAGATACTTACTTAATATCCACGAGGATGATTTGGAGGTTGTTGGAAATCTGAGTATGAACCACCAATATAATCCTGAAACTGTTCAGCTCTCACACAGAATTTAAAGCCAAGCAATTGAGGAACTCTCCGAGAGAGAGGCTGAGTATTAACAGACAAGAAAGGAGAGGGGAGGATTAAAAAAAAGAAAGAAGGAAGGAAGGAAGGAAGGAAGGAAGGAAGGAAGGAAGGAAGGAAAAAAGATTGAGGCTTGTGGCATGACAACACAACAGTGTAAAGTTTTTCAGTGTTTTTTCACTAATGATTGAGTCAATAAGAAAGGAGGAAAATCAGAAGATTGTGGTACATAAGATATTATTTGAAAATGTTTCAAAAGAAAATTTCAAATGGTACTAATATGTCAAAAGTAATGGTGGATTTGTGGGGAAGAAAGTCTAGGGTTTAGTTTAAGAAATAATATAAGAACAGGATTTGGAGACAGTAAAATAGAAATAGAGACAACTTTTCAAGGACTTGTGCTGGAAAGGGGAGAAAAAATATGAACTGGTAGCTGGAGGTGGAAATGAAGACAAGACAACAAGTTTTTTTTTTTTTCAATTTTTTAGTTGGGAAAAATAAAAAGAGAACTTTTATGTACTAGCAGAGTAATTCGGTATCGGTTAAACAAGGAAGATAAATAAACATTGCTAAAAAAAATAGATTAGTCCTCAAGGAATTAAGAGCTGGTACAGAAGAGAAAGGACTGATTGTAGCTGAAAGCAGGAAGTTCATTGGTAGTAAGGGGAGAGAAGGCTGCTTGTGTGAGTGCAGATGTTGGTACGTGCTCAGACATGGTGATTTGTATGTAGTTCTCTTCTAATTGCTTCAGGTTTTCCATGAACTAGGGAGTAAGGACACTGAGTAAAAGTAAGGATAGTGGAGGAAGCATGATAGGTTTGCCAAAATGAAAAATAACTAAGATAGCCATCTATAAGATTGGGAGAGTTAATAGACTAGAGAAATATATTATAATTACTATTTATATATAAGGAGTTCTAAATATATACTTTTTATATATAGTTATATATATTCATAAAATTAACAGCATTTATATAACTATATATAACTATCTATCTATCTAGCTAGCTAGCTAGCTAGCTATGTATATATATAAGGAGTTCCAGTAGTAAACAAGAAATAAACATTCCAATAAAAACATGAGATAGAATTTATATTTCCAATAAACACACACACAATAGATATGGAAAGAAATGGTCAATAATCAAATGTAATAATGAATCTCAATCCTAATCTAAGAAAACGAACACACTGGTTGATATTGCTTGAAGCATTTTTTTTTCTAGAGAGCAATTTGTAAGAAAATATAACTAATTTTAACTATACGCCTATTCTTTCACCTCCCTTAAGAAATTTTTCCCTCAAGGAAATAATTGATTATGCTTAAAACTTTTAATCCTATATTGTTATCTCTACTAGTTCTGAACATTGGAAAAAGCAAATGTTGAAAAAAGGAAACTGCCTAAGTAAATTGCTGTGAAAGGCAATTCTATCACATTCAACCAGTAAAATGCTGTTAATTATAGATGAATATCTAATTTAAGAATTTATAATACACATAGATGAACTCATGATGCTAATTAGGTAGTGTTCTCCTTTTAAAATGTGTATATTTTACATATGCATTTAATTATGAGAATGGGATTTGTAGTCCATGATTTTTGTATCAGTTTGGGTCTATTTATTAGTTTTCACCCTGCAAAATTTTTCTAGATCCTTTGTATTTTTTTTTTTTTTGTCATTTCTGTGGGTTTTGGGCAGACAGTCATGATAATTTGTAAACTGGTAATTACAGTGTCATCTTTCTGGGCAACTCAGCTCACTGAATGTTTCTGCCTGGATCTGTGACCTGAAATGATTTTCATTTTAGAAAGATTATTCAAGTATCGCAAGTGGTGTAGTTTGGACAGAGATAAATTGCACACATGGAGACCAACTACAATCCTTTTCAGGAATCCATGAGAGCAGTAATGAGCATCAGGGAAGTAAGCAGTGGGAATAGAGAATAGGGAACAGGGTGGAGGTTCAAGATGAGATGGACGGAGGGAAGGCTCCTAATATTCAGACAGGAAACCACATACCAAGAGGAGCTTCCAGAGAAACCTACAAAGGCAGGCATGAGCATGAATTAGAACCAATTTCTTCCTTACTAAAAAAGGCAATCTCTGCTTATACAGCAGCTTTACTATTACAATTTTAAAATGATAGGATTATTTTTGTCCTCAGTTACTCTGTCTGTGTTTAATTACACACCACTGTAATGATAGGAAAATAGCAGCTATTTTGAGTGTGCTGTACCTTTTCAGGCTCTGTATCTCCTCTCCACGTGATGCTGGAGTTAAAAAGAGGAACATGCAACAGAAGAGGTGCAGGTGGTAGTATTTATGGCCTTCAGGGAGATATGATTATTTCACTCAGCTGATTGCTACCTGAAGGAAGTCAGATTACAATTAAGACTGTCAGGTAAAGCACACAATTAAAGTTCATTGCAAATTCTGTCGACAAACAGGTATTAGCTGGAAAATGCACTCTGGCAAACAGATGTATCCTAGAAAATAGAAAGGGAGTGTTTTCTTCTAGAACAACTGCACTTTATCAAATCTGACAACTTTCACATGAGCTCTGTGTCCTGCACTAGAAAGAGTTTCTCATTTGATTTCAGCAATTGGCACATAACATGCCGGCTGGAGAGGAGTTGACTCATTAACTTATTTTGCTTAGTAGAGAAGCTAGAGGTGAGAGAAAACATGCTTAGCTCACCACATTTTGCTGTTTGCCTTCCAGATTTGTTGAAGAATCAGAAATGTTGCATTCTACTCTGTATATTAGGCAGCAGAATCCTGGTTCTAAGATTGGGAAATTCTTATCACAAATGTAGGAAAAGCCATACCTCTCCTTTAAAAGTTGGCTTTTAGTCAATCAGATAGTGTGGCACACGCAACCCATATGTTAATAATCTCTTTAAGCACCTACTTGCATTTATATGCACCTATAAGAAAGAGTTTCTGTAGACAAATAGCAATTCCTTTTTTGAGACAGAGTCTTGTTCCATTGTCCAGGCTGGAGTGCAGTGGCACAATCTTGGCTTACTGCAACCTCTGCCTCCTGGGTTCAAGCAATTCTCCTGATTCAGCCTCCTGAATAGCTGGGATTATAGGCATGCACCACCACAGCTGGCTAATTTTTGTATTTTCAGTAGAGATGGGGTTTCACCATGTTAGCCAGGCTGGTCGCAAACTCCTGACCTGAGGTGATCCATCCACCTCGGCCTCCCAAAGTGCTGGGTTTACAGGCGTGAACCACTGCTTCTGGCTGACGAACAGCAATTCTGCTGTTTCATTTTACTCTACATGTAACTGTATGTATCATTACCTCTTAATGAAGTGGAGTATTCCCTGGGCCCATGCATACCACAGCCATTACTGCTAATGGGGGTTGTGCACAGGAATGGAGGAGAAACTAAAGCTCCTACTCCCAGCCTCCATTCTGTGTTTTCCTCACTTACAATATTTTTCATCTGGTGAGTAATGTCGGCAGTTGAGATGGGGAATGGCTGTCACACAGGTATACCACTCCAGGAGAGAGTTTGCTTTGCTCAGTAACATGAGGAACAAGCAGTCCGGAGTAGACAACAACCTATAAAAGAAACATATTCTAACCACCGTTAGAATCTCTTGGGAATCACTCAAGTTAGAAAAATAAAAAGCATAGAAACACAGTATCCTAGTTTGGGATGAAGAAGTGTTTTCTGCCAGGGACATTCTCTTCTCTGATTCTTCCTGGCATTTTACTCCCTTGGGAAAATGTAGCCCTCTGCATGCACCGCAGTGATTTCAACTGTTAAATAGAGTGAGGGTTCAACTTGCAAAGCACATGGTAAGACCTAGAATACTGGTGATTTCCTCTCTCATCCCCTCAGAATATTTGGTGTCAACAGTGCACAAACATTGGGTCCATGCTGCATTGGTGACACTAGCTCACACCTAGATGGCCCCCTCCTTCCTGACAAATACTGTCTTTTTTTTTAAAGACAGGGTTTCACCATGTTGGTCAGGCTGGTCTTGAACTCCCGACCTCAGGTGATCTGCCCGCCTTGGCCTCCAAAGTGCTTGGATTACAGGTGTGAGCCACCAAGCCCGGTCCAAAAAATGCTGTCTTGTCTATGTAATAGTCATATACAGCCTAAGGTGTGTCCAGCTCTTCCATGGACTACCTATAGCAGTAACCCAGTTTATTTTGTGAAAATAGAAATGGTGTTGGCCTTCTAGTACATTCTTTCTAGTACATGCTTGTTAGTTATTAATTACATACAGTGAATTAATACAGTTAATGTATTTCAGTTGCTTTTCCATTTGTCCAATGAAAGGGGCAAAAAGGTTAGGTAAATAGTGTGATAAGTTTTTATATGTCTACATTCATATAACCATCACCTCATTTTAACAAACACTATTTCCACTTATTTTAGTAAAACCTTCAAGAACATCTCAACTTCCACTTCCTCTTCCTTCAGGATATAAAAACATTACATCCCAAACTCCTGTCTTCTGAGGTGCTTTGGAGCTACATTTCTTCTTTTTAATCAAGATGTCGCGGGCTTTTAGACTTCTGTTACCCGGCAGAGAAGCTTGGCTATGGAAACTGAACAAACTCTCCTAAAATAACAAGCATTTCTATAGCCGGGGTGAAGATCTTGTGAAACATTCGGATATGGGAGAGATAACATCTGATTGCAATTTACTCACAGTAGTAAAGGAGAGGAAAATGAAATGAAACTAGCATAATATCAGTGCACACTCTGGGTCAAATATTGTTCTAGGTGATTTATAAAAGTGTGGCCTTTAATCTTCCAAGCATTTTCTATGTAAAGCCAACCTGTGTAGTCTCTTGTGTCTCCGTTATTTCTATTACTCACTACTAAACACCTTATCAGTGACTACTGCTATTCCACAGAGCTGTTCTTTATGGATATTCCTTGTCTTGGCCCTATTTTTCTCTATTTCTCTCTCTCTCTCTCTCTCTCTGGCACACACACACACGTGCACATCCCTTACTCTTATACTCATAAGTATCCTTTCTTCCAATCTTGCCATCTTTTCTTCATTTCTCCATTCTCTGGTACACTTGATATCTCACAGACTAATAAAAGCCCATCTATGGCTGTTTCCTGGTAACACTGACTCCCAGTCTTGGGTGTGTAGCCACCTTGTAAATTGTCTTCTTCAGTCATTTCCCACTGGCACAAAGAGACACAGAGATTCCAAACATGACAGCTCTCTCGTGGAAGGAAGCATATGCTGCTTTAAAATTTGGCCACTGGTATTAGCTAGTCATCTCTCACCCTTTTGGATGCCTGATTTCTTCATTTGATTCCAGAATATTTTCTCTCTCTCTCTTAACCATTGTAAGCATTCATTGTTCCAAGCCAATATCCACATGAATCTTTTCTATTATTTTAGTTGCCATTATCTTTTACATCCTATTCAAAGCGATTTAAATCAATGAAGCAACATCTATGTTAATAGAATTAACATATTTCAGGAGCTTTTCCATTTTGTTCTCACCCCACCCTGGAATCTAGCCAAGGTGGGCATTATTATTTCTACATTTTCAAATGTTGAAGGAAGAGAAACAATAACGCTAATTAACCTGTGAGGAGTCACTCACTCCAAACTGCAATTATCTTTATATTTTGTGTTTCCTGTGTATTCCACTACAATATCAGCTTCAGGAGAAATAGGGTCACTTATGTGTGGTTCGCTGTTTTATTCTCAGCTTTTATCCGGGACAAATCAGTAGCCACCCACAAACTTGAACTTGGGACTTACGTCCAAAATGGTGTCAGGCTGGGTAGTGGGTGTGCTGATCATACTCATTTTTGAGGACTTCACTTGTGTTTTCCTAGCTTAGAGTTTATTTCTCATGACCTGCAAGGCCTCCTTTCGTGTTCAGTTTTTCCCTTGGTTGTAGCTATCTCTCCTTCAGTAATCAGAGTTGTTGACACTTTGCCTGTCTTGATGCTTAGGGCTTTCGGACATTTCATCTCTTCAATACCCAGATTTTACTCAAGTGATTGGCATGAGCCCAGGGAAGTTAATATTCTGCGGTCTGGATATAGCCCATGAAGCAGAGCCCCTTTTCCTTAATGGGCAGGAGAGAATTCTGAGCACAAGCCTGTATCTTCCCGCTTCTCCTGAGAGTTCTTTCTTAATCCTTTTATTCTACAGCACCTGTTGCTTCTCTGCTCGTATTCTTTGAGACATTGTGAGTCTTAATTCTCTGGGGTTGTCAATCAGTTCCTCATATTTAGTCCACATAAAAACAATAATAGAAACCACAACCCCAAGAAATAATTCTTGTTTCATTTATTACCTTTTCAGATTATAATGTAACTGTGCAAATAAATAGCCCCAAATCAGTAATTTTATGATAAGTTCTTTAAAAATGGATCATTTTGTTCTTTCTTTCTTCCTCCAGCCTCTCAGTTGGGATTAATCAAGTTAATTGCCCTAAGATTCAATTAGTCCATCATGTCAGTAGATTTTTTACTTTAGTCTAGAATTTCCAGTGTCAGCAATTACAAGGCACCTAAGAAACAAATCACTGCTTTAAAGAGCCCCATTGTATGCATTGGTGTCCAGTTAATAGTCTTATTAACAAATAGGACACTAATGATTTTTGGCTTTAGGATGAAAATCAGGCTTCTTACCCGAGTGGACTTTGCAGAGTATTGCACAGAATACCAGTTTAACTGATTTGCAACGTGATGCTGAACTAAGATTCAGTTAGACAGATTTTTGAAGAGAAGTGTTTGAAAGAGCAAAGCACCTATGTGGACTTCTCAGTGCTCAAAATCCCCTATCCTTTCCCCCAGATGGACATGGTCAGACCTCATGGAGGTGGTTGCCAATGATGGTTTTATTTTGACTGTTGCCTCCTGGATTTGCCAACACAACCAGATAAAGACATGGTCCTGAAAAAACTAAGAATTCAAAGACTTTAGCACATATGCTTTACTTTAAAAAAATAGGTGGGAAAGAAGAAAATTGTGGACATCTAAGTTTAGCTCAGTTGGAGGTTTTCTTTAGGTGCGGGGGCTCTGATTAATCCGTTCACATGCTAAATACCTTACCTCTGACTGTACCAGTGCTTTGGATTCATGCAAACATCAGTGTAAATCTTGGTTCTTCTGATGGCTGACTGTGTAAACTTGGTCGTTCTTACTCTTTCTGAACCTTTATTTCCCTATCTCTGAATCAGGGATAGCTGTATGCACCTCATAGTCTTGCACCAAAGTATGTGGCACATAATACAGATTTGCATAGACTAACATAGAGTTAAATGCTACCATCAATTTTGATCTTGTAGATACTACTGCATTACTTCTTTTTCATTTATGTATTATCTTTCAACAAATACTTATTGTCTCAGGTACCTTGCAAGATGCTATGGATATAGATACAAATAATATGCAGTCCCTGCCCTTACGGAGCTCATGATCTGGCAGGAATCACAGATACGTAAATCCTGCAATTATAGTTCAGAAAGTTAAGTGCCTCCATGGAGGGGAAGACAGATACTTTAACTGTCACATTCCCATCATTTTGTGCTTGCTGCTGGCAGGAAGTTTCTCCTGCATTTAGCACCATACCAGGAGCAGAGCGGGTAGCTTTTCCTTGAGCCTAGTTTGTCTAAGGTCCAGTTGAACCACGGGAGGGGGTCTGACAGTGAAGCCTCCACACATACTCTGTTGGGCACAGCGCCAGGTTCTTAGACCAGAGTTCAGGATGTTTCTCTGTGCCCTGTTCCTCAGCCAGTTGTAAAGAAGCACCAGTCCTTTGGGGAAATTTTTAATCAATACTCTGGCACCTATCTTGGAGTCTAGAAAAAATGGAAAATTCAGAGCTTTACGAAATGTGTGCAAAGTTCTTTTTTCCCTGTAGTCACATTTGAGCCTAACAATAACCCCTTAAGAAGCTGAGGTCCAAAGGGCAGAGTTATTTCCCTTAGATGAGATGGCTACTTTGAGGCACAAACAGGGGTGGGACAGAGGCCTCCTGACTCCTGGTCCCCAGCTCCTTCTCTCTGATGAGACATCTGACAGAGCAGCATTACAGGCAAGGAGGCATCAAATTAGTGTCATACTTAATAACAACGTCTAACTACCAAGGACCTATTTTAGTCATAGGTGCTGTTCAAAACATTCATATAGTATTATCCATTTGAATCTTTAACACTAGCACTTAGACTCTTTTATTCATGTGTTACAAATAGAGTCATGGTGATATTAAGAAGTTGTGCAAGACCACACATTGGCAGCTGGAAGGGGAAGGGTTCGAACAGTCTGTCTGACTCTCTTAATGCCTCTCCATATAGTTCTCCCTCTCTATCATTTTCTGACTGATCAACCCATGCTCAAATGCTCAAACTTGGTGCCTAGCCCTCCAGGGTCAGAAGTAGCTCTGTGACCCCTGATTGCAGGGGCTGATCATTTCACCTTCAAAATGGAGGAGAATCCTGGCAAAGTCAGAGCACAGATTTATAAAGCTGTGGATTATGAGACTGGGTTTTCAAAAACATCAGCCCTTCTGTTAAAATTAGGACATGGGCTAGGATCCCTGATTGATGAGCTGACTAGGACCTGATTGCTTTTATTCTTTCATGCATTTACTAAATTTATACTTGAGTGTGTCTTGAGAAGCAGGCACTTTCCAGGATCCTGTGACCAAGACCAAGAGAGAGAGACATGCTCTGCCACTGTGAGTAAAGAAGGCTCTTTGAGGACATCGAGGGTCTTGTCTTTCCCAAATCCAAGTCATGCTCATATGTGTACATTGCCTCCACCATTTTTTTTCTGAAATGCCTTTCACTTTTGGAAAACACTTATTTATCCTTCAAGGCCCAAATAAAATGTGACTCTATCACTGTAGCTGTCCTTACATTTATGGAAAAATGTGTTCATTATCATCTCTATGTTCTATAGCACTCTCTAGACACAAATCTTATAGCATTGGTTTGTAGTGATGCATCTACGCCTCCCCCCAGATGCTTGGCAGAAATCCTATATTGTCATCATCATATGCCCAATACCCAGAATTCAGCTTGAATCATAATAGAGATTTAGTGAATGCATGGGTTCTGTGCACTTTTCCTACCATGTCATTTCTCATCACTCCTTCATTGTCTCCTGTATCCTAACCGTAGATACCTTGATATCAGGGTCAATGGTTGCCCTTTTGCTTTTTTCCTCATTAAAGTAGAGCCCAATGTGAGGAACATGACACATATTCCCTGTCCATGACAGGTAGCCGAGGATGATATGCAACTTTTCAAGCTTAACTTCTCAAATGCTTGGGTCTTTAGAAAGTGCTAACATGCTCCTAGCTGGTTTCACAGTTTGTAACAGCAAAGACCCCAGTGGGGTCCCATACTGCAGGAAGGATTATGAGACCCATTCTTAGAGACCGTATGTCTGTAGTGACTTGCTTATTCCCAGGTAGTACTGTGCTCTTGGAGGTCTCCTGACACCTGCTCTTACTGTACTCTCTCTAGGTGAGCTAGTCTTTAAATACTCAAGGTTTAGTAGGGATGCAATGTTCATTCATTCTTTCTATTCATAGAACAATAATTTATTGAGTACCTACTAAGTGCCTGGAACTACCTGAAGTGTTTTCAATATATCAGCAAACAAAAATAGCCCCAAATTCCAGCCCACACAGAGTTTTACATTTCAGTAAAGGAAGAAACAATAATTAATATGTAGAAAAAATAAAGATATTTTATAGAAACCTCTATAGATATTTAGAAAAGGAACAGGGTGAAGAAAAAGAGAGAGTTGGGGAGAGATAGCAGGATGGAGGCACTAGTAATTTTAAGTCTAGTGGTAAAGGTAGGACTCCTTGTGAAGACAGGGCTTTAGCCATGTGGATTTCTGGGGACAAGTATCCCAGGAAGAGAAAATATCCAGGAAAAGCCTCTAAAATATGAATACACTGACATATATAGTTTTTAAATGATGTAACAGATTTTTATAATTGTGTTCCCTGCCTCTTTCTCTCCCTCTGAGATTCCTCCTACTCTTTGAAATATGAATTACATTAATAGATTTGAAATGGTAGGGCCTGATATGATTGATGTGAAACCCCACAAGAATGGATACCACAGCCTGTGGCAGAAAGAAGGCTTAGCCCTCATGATGGTTAGAGACTTGAACACATCAGAACTCAGAAACTGTCACAGTTATTAACACACTCCAGCCTCAGGAAAAAAGGTTTCCATGCAGAGATCTGTTCAGGCCTCCCTGCTTCTCTCCGCCCTTAGCAAAAGCCTTTTAGATCCCAGAGGTAGAAGGGACTAGAGAGGGCAAAGGGCAGTGCCTATGTTATTTCTGGGTCCCTGAGCCTGATTTATTCTTTTGCACAGCCCATCAGGAAGCCTGATCTTGGTTAGACGAAATGAGTTTGACAGTGGGAGACAGTACTGCCAGAGTTAGCCAGAGGATTCCATCACTGTCAAACACACTCTCTGCCTGTGTCTACTCTGCATGCCAAGTCTCTGAGTCCTGGTCATAATGTGCAATGAACAGGCACAATCTCTGCTCACAGTGAGTTTAAATGATACTAGGGAGGTGAGAAACAGTCACATAAAAACAGTCAACAACTGAATTTCTAAGCGCGTGCTTCTAGAATTCAATGGAGTAAGAAATCGGGGAAAAGAGACATCCCATGGATATGAGGCACCAATGAGGGCTTCTTGGAGGAGGTGAGGACGTGAATAACAAGTGGGAGGTGTGAGGCTGGTGAAGGAAGATCTTTTCAGGCTGGATCAAGCAACTGGCAGAAGAACCTGGGTGAGCATCAGGGGCCAGCAAGGGAAGAAACCTTGAGAGAATGTAAAAAGCTGCTAAGTACAGCCCGATAGGTTCCCTGATGCCATTCCAATTCTATCATGGTGTTGTTTGTAACCATAACTCTTATCAACAAAAACAGAGGCGGGTAGTCTATTAGAGAGAGATTCAACTTTGTATTCAGAGGACCGAATTTAGTACCAGCACCATCAATGCAATGTCGACTCATGCTTAATCATAAACTAGGCTTCAGTGTCTTTGCCTGTAAAGTGAAAATAACGCACAGAATGTTGAGATTCATTTTAAATAATTGCCATAGATTCTTTGTGAAGGACAAAATGAGACACATGCCCACTCCTCATCACTGGCACCATCTTGATTATGCTACATGGATAGCTGTTTCCCAGAAGCTTCTAATCTAAGCATGAGACAGCTGATAACCGCTAAGAACACAAACAAACAAAATGTATACAGGGACAAATATTATCTGCTAGAATGGAGCTAGACTAACATGATAACGGCCTGTCTTTTCAAACCATGGGAGGGCTTTTTGCCCAGGGCACAGTTTCTAGGGAGTTCTATTTGGTTTTCTGCAGCTGTACCTCAATGTTTCATCATGGCTTTTTTTGGGACTCAGCTAATAAGAAAATAGGTGCCTGTTGCCCACTTTGCAAGTTCTATGAAAATCGGTATAGACAAGGTGCCCATAAAATTAGCCATTCAAACAAGGTCAATTGTGGGAGCAAAAGGAGACACTAGTAACCAAGATTGTTCTAGGACCACAGTCCCGTAATTTTGGGCTGCATCTCAAAGCCTTTGAGATCACTGTCCCCTCTTTCCCACTCCCCTCAGCTTCTGGTAACCATCACTCTACTCTATGCTTCTGTGACTTCAGTTTTTTAGATTTCACATGTAAGTGAGACTATGCAATATTTATCTTTCTGCACTGGTATTCTATTGAATGAATATATCCTGAGGTGTATTATGGTAGAGATTGCTTTAATCTCAATTCTCTGATATTACTTTGAACTTGAGATCTCTTTGGACAGGAGATTCTTCATGGCTAAAAATCATCAGGACTCTTGTACAGAAGATGTGAATGTAGACAGGAAGAGTTGTCAATGTTGAAACTGTCATTGAATTATATTAGCTAAAACTCATTATGTATGATTTTTCATGCTAAGAGAAAGCCCTGCTGCTGAAGAGGCACTAATCAAGGTCTGTTGACTGACCAAATGAATAAACTCAGTGTCAAGAAAGGAGAAATAAAATATGTGCAATTTAAACCCGTCTTCCGTGAGCCTCCTTAGTGGGGGTGAGATTTCTCATCACTGCAAAATACCAAGACTAGCAAGGGATATTAGTGAGTTACCAGAAATAATAGTAGAAGGTGAAAGTAAGAGACATAGGAGTCATCCTCCAGACATAGAAATATATCATTTAGGTACTATTTTACTATTTTTATTGTTTGGCTTTAAAATTTTTAAATACAACAAAATTAGCCTTAACCAAAGATTTTGTAATTACAGCAACTTCTCAAATCGTCTAATTGCTTTTATTTACAACTGCCTCCCCAACCTGGAATGCAACCACCTAACGATGATAACGGAGTCAGGATATGGAAGAAACAGACATTTTTAGTAAAGGCAAAAGATAGATTTACCTTTTCTCTCTCTCTCTCTTTTTTTTTTTTTAGTAGTCTCTGTTTTTTCCAACAAAATACTTTTTGATATGATAGGGATATCTAATTTTTTGATATTCCAGCAGTATATTGCAGATAATTTGTGTATAGATGACAAATATAGAAAACATATACAAAATTATCAAAATTCGATCTACTAGATGAGAGGAAAGACACATTATTTATCTCTTTCTATTTTACCCTTGTTAAATCATATTGTGGCTAACTGCAAAGTCTGAGGGATTGTGTTTATAAAAAGGAAAATCCTAACACAATTTAGAATGAGAGAGAAAATGGGGAATCATGATGTAATGTCTAGATTTTCAAAAACGTTCTGCTTCAAGCAGCCTGGATCTGAGTCTTGAGGAAGTGAGTACTTAGCAACTTCTCTTCAAGGTTACTAACTTTCATACTCCGTAATTGCGTGCCAACATAATCCACCGTTTTTCTTCCTGCTACACTGGATGGTCATTGAACTTGAAGTTCCTGCCTTATTTGTTAGAAATGAAGCTCTCGCCAAAATGTACAAAACCACCATCACATGAAGAGTAATATCCAAAGGCAATATATTTTATATTTTTAAAACAATCATTTCTGCAGGCCTAAGTTAGTCAAATCTGTAAAAGCCTAGATCTTTGGAT
Source organism: Callithrix jacchus (assembly GCF_049354715.1). Classification (NCBI taxonomy): domain Eukaryota; kingdom Metazoa; phylum Chordata; class Mammalia; order Primates; family Cebidae; genus Callithrix; species Callithrix jacchus. The sequence goes on from NC_133515.1 coordinate 92,820,336, forward strand.
TCATTGCCGAATTATGAGCTGTTCGTTATTCAAAGTGGAGGCTGTAGTGGTCATACAGGAGCTTGGAGAAGGCAAGAAGTTTCAGGAAGTAGAACAGAAAGGCATTTCCTTTTTATGTAAACCAAGTTTGTGTCATTTTCTCACCTAAAAAGTCACCCTCATTCAGAGAAAATTATGCTTCAATCCCAAGGATAAAAATTTGGGGGATGAGGACACTCACTTAGAAAAATATGATAGATCTAATAGTACCAGTAGACACAAGTGAATGCCTATTACAAATAATTTGAGGAATATCATAACACAAAAGACTGAGAACCAAAACTCACCATAAAACAAAGAAATGCTTTGGGATTAGGGCAAAAGTTGTACAACAGTTTTTGTGGTTATTTACTAGAAACATTGAAACTGGTTCAATTTCCTCATAGAACTGATGTTTATGTTCTTTTTAAAAATAAACAGAGAAATTGTCCCTCTCAGTCTTAAAGCTTCAAACTTACATATGTCTTCTTTGAGTTCTTTTCACAGGAAACTGACCCTCAGGTTTCTCTGATAATCTCAAGGAATTGAAGCCCATTGCATCACCGCATCTGTACAATGAGACCCTGTATCCCTCACCCCTATGACTGCCTAACCAACCACTTGCCTCTTTTTATTTATTTATTTATTTTTGAGACAGAGTCTTGTTCTGTTGCCAGGCTGGAGTGCAGTGGCTTGATCTCAGTTCACTGCAAACTCCACCTCCCTAGGTCAAGCGATTCTCCTGCCTCAGCCTCCTGTGTAGCTGGGATTACAGATGCCTGCCACCACGCCCAGCTAATTTTTGTATTTTTAGTAGAGACGGGGTTTCACCATGTTGCCCAGGCTGGTTTCAAACTCCTAACCTCAGGTGATCTGCTCTCTTTGGGCTCCCAAAATGTCATTTGCTTCCTGTTGATAAATTTCTTCACATAGCTACATTCCTTCCCTGTTAAATACATATAGCCTCCTAATGTTGGTTGTGAAGGAGAGAGACATTTGAGGTTTGGCTTCTATTTCTCCACCTGAAGTCTCCTGAATAAAGCCTTTCTTCCCTGGCAATATTCATTGTCTCAGCAATTGGCTTTTTCTGTGATGACCAATAGGACTTAGACTGAGCCACTGGTGTTATGGTCCCAATATTGTGTGTTATTAAATGCAACAGAATTAATGTAGTTCTTCATCTTATAAAATGACATCTTTTTTTTAATAAAATGACATCCTTTTATGGCTTCAGCATACTAGTTAAGGCAAAATCATCTTTCTTAACAATTATGCTAAAGATAGGGTCAAATGAACAACTTGTCTCCCACTCCATTGTGCTGTAGATGTTATCACTTTCTCAACAATGATGAAGGAGAAACTTCCCAGTTTGGAAAGAGAACAAACTATTTGTACTTTCCCAAATCTGTCATTCTGCCAATATCTTTAAGGGATTCTTCATTCATGGGCTTTATTTAACTCAGGCCATTCCAGAATTGGCTCAGAAATCACATCCTCACAAATATCAATGGCCTTCCCAGTCTGATTAGATGGTTCTTTTCTGGGCTCCTATCACATTTGCAGATTCCTTTATCATGGATTTCATCACTCTGCATGCCAACCCTGATTTCATATTTCTGACTTTTAAATTAGAATGGAATGTCTTCAGAAATATGTATGACTATGTCTAAAATGTATACAATAAATACTCAATTTGAAGTTAAAAAATGAATTTGGGGTTGCATGAGGCAACCCCAAAGTTCCCCTATAATATACTACTTCAGGATCACTTGAAAACATCTTTGAGTCCATTGCTTAGCATGCAATGTAATCTCTTCTGGTTCCATAATGACAAAATAGCATGATGGGGAAGGACAGAGAGTTCTAGAGTTAGCTACTTAGATCATAGCCTCTTCCCATAATTGAAAAAATGGATGCAGAAAGTTTTACCTTTCGCTGCATTCTTTTTTACTCACTGTGTTTCTCTTTAATATATTTTCAAATGTCTTTATGGTAACTTTAATAGGTTTTAGGAGAGAGAGGAGGAGATAAACACAAGTGGTAAAACAAAAGTTGTTACTTAGGCTTGCTTATTTGAATATATTTTTCTTGGTATTGATGTAAGAATTAATGAGTGGAATTATTTAGCATAGTGTTGGCACATACCATATATGCTCAATACATATGATCATTATTATTTACATAGACCTTCTATCTTGTGTTCACTCTGATTCTGCAATGGAGCTTCCATTGGTTTCTAATGTTAGGTCTAAATTGTTACTTACTCTTGTAACATGTCTTTTGGCCTTTCAGTTTTAATTTTATGTTTAACTGATACAAAATGGATGTACATATTTTGGGGCTACATATAGTAATTTAATACACTTATGTAACTTGCAAAGATCAAATCAGTGTAATTGGGATATCCATCACCTTAAATATTTGTTTCATTTTTTGTGTTAGAAACATTTGAATTATTCTCTTCTGGCTATTTTGAAATATACAATAGATTATTTTAAGTCATAGTCACCCTACTTACCTCTCAAAGGTCTTACTTCTTTCACCAAACTGTGTATTTTTACCCTCTAATCAATCTGTCTCCATTTTTAAAACACTTGACAGTCACCAAGCAAGTCTTTTCCTTCATTAATAACTATCCTAGGACCCCAACATGGAATCAATGCACTGATTCTTGTTTGTTTGTGACTAGATAAACTTCCCCAAAAGCCAGCAATTCAATATAAATAAAGATAAAAGCAAATCAACAGAAATTAAACCTACAATGCAAACTCTACACAAAACATGTATAAATTACAGTGAAAATCCAGAGAAGGTAGTAATTAACCATAGGGAAAATTTATCCCAGAAGGGATAATAGCTTCTTGAATTGTAGGAAAGTGTCTTCCTACAAGATTCTTCATTGTCTTTCATCTCAGATTCTAATATTTTTCTAAACCATCTCATTTTGTTTTCTAATATACTACCTCACTGTTATGATCCTTAAACTAGGGCTCATCTTCATCACATGCCTGGAGCACAAAACTATTCTCCAAATGGGACTGCTTGTTGTTAATATAACATAGTCCAATACATCCTACACACCTCTGCCAGGTTAAGGAAGCTTCAAAACTGTTTTGATCACAGCACCCTAAGATAAGAGAAGTAAAATTTCTCTCTAGCCCATTAACCTAAAAGTTAGAGATTTCTGGTGTCTTTCTAGTATATTTTCAGCTGGAATTCTATCATTTACTATCAAATATCTATTTCTATATTAATTTATTCATTCATTTATTAAGTCAGTTAGCAGCCACTTAGTCAACATATATTTAATGGTTGGCATCTACTCATGGAACACACATTGTAATCAGAACTCAGGCATCTCAGTCCATGGCTAGTTCTCTCTGTCTCTGGGTCTCTGTTTCTCTCTTTCTCTTTGGTGGATCTGCTTTTTGTCTTTTCTGTCACATATACTGCCCAGACACGTGGCATCCATACCTAGCGTTCCCTGAGTATCTTCCGGCCGGCACAAAGGCAGTAAGCAGGTGGGTGTGAGAAATATAATGAGCCATAAGATTCATTTCTTTATTTTCTTCTAACTGCTGCAGCTTTCATAGAATCCAGCCTCATAGGTTATTGATTTTTACAATAGAAGAAAAACGAGTGGGAGTGAAGAATTATGATGTTATGTCCTAAATGAATTTTTCACTGCAAAAGAAGAACAAAATAACAACTATTCTCTGTCTTGAGCAGTTGGTCAGAAATGAGGTTTGGGGTATGGAATAGGAAAGGCAGGAGTGCATTCATCCTCAGGGGAGAGCAGGCATTGATCTCTTGGGTGATTGCCCTGACTACCTCTGAAGCTGAGAATTAGGTTCAATATGTTAGTGCTAACATTTAAGTCCTTCAAATCTCCAAGGACAGACTCTGCTTTCTCTTCCTCTACCTCATTTATGTTTAGGTGAAAACTGACTTAACTTGTTACCTTCCATCCTTTCTCTTTGTTTATACAGAAACCTGGGCCTCAGTAAATTCATGAAAGCTTTGATGAGATGTTTAACTATTATTTCACAAGCAATGTGTTGTAAAGGAAGATAAAGCCAAGTATCTACCCCTATAAGAATTTACTTTTAACTAGGAGAGCAATAATAGACCCATTCTCCTTTTTGCTCATCACTATAAAGAACATTTATCTCAGTAGCAAGGTGTTGCTGAGAAAATGCATGCATCAGAACCACTTAGAGAGCACTTAAAAATGTGCTTTTTTAGATGTGACTTCAGATCTGTGGTCAGACTCTCCAAGAGTAGGCCCTGGGATTCTGTATTTTAAAAATGCCAGCAGCAACAACAAATATTTCTAATAAATTATATTAGCTACTAGATAAAATACAAAAAGTCATGACAAAGAAGACTGGGAGAGTGGTACCAAATTCCATGGAGCAAACATTTAAAACAGTGTGCTAATTTTTGAGTCTGGCCCCATATAAGCAGCATGCTAGGAGGAAAGATGGAATTACAGACTTCTGGGAGCTTAGAAATTTCCCTAAAGGCATAGCTAACAATCTGTTGATTATTGTTGTGAGATCTAGGATCAGGGACAGGGTAAGGAAGAGGTGGAAAATGGTCCCGTGGAAACGCAGTTCAACAGCTCTTGGCGGTAGAGGAAGGAGACTTGAGAAGAAGCCATGCCTATCAGCTATTTCTATCCTCAAAAATATAACCTATTTGCTTAGAAGAAAATATGGTGAGGAAGTTAGTTGAACGTAGACGTTCTGTTAGTTAAAGAACTTTGATTTAAGATACACCAAGCTACTGAATACTGAAAACTGGGGTAATAGATACATTACCCCACGGGGCAAAAGATACATTAGAATTGGATTGGGGGTGATTGAAACGACAAGATCAGGTCCAGGCTGAAAATGGCGCCAAATTGTTCCCCTTCAGCCTTCTGCACAGGCTATGTCAGAAGTGGCCAGAATCTTTCAAGATGAGAAATAACTGGAAATACGTCAAAAGGAAAACTATCAAGGAAAAACAGCCATATTTTGGCCAGGTTAATCCACTCCAAGGAAAAAGGAAGAATCATGTCCTTTACAAGGTAATGAGTAGAGTGGTAACCTCAGGTAATACAGAACAAAAGGAGCAAAGGAACAGATCCTCAGCCTCTGTATCCTTGAGAGTAGAAGGATAATTCACTTATTCATCCACAAATTTATTCAACTATGCTTAACTGAAAACATATTATGTGCCAGTCACTATTCTAAGATTTGAGGTACACTCATTCCCAATATAGACTAGAGCCCAGCTATCACAGAGCCAATATTCTCATGGAAGGAAAAAGCAATACAAGAAATAAACAAACAAGAAAAAAATGTTATGGATTAGAATGGCCTGGTTTCAAATCTCAGCTGTGCCACTTACCATCTGTCTTGTTCTTAATCTTGCTGTGACTATTTCCTTCTCTGCAAATTTGAGATAGGAATGTTGACCTTGAAAGGTTGTAATGTGGATAAGAAGAAATTTGTAACTCTGAATATTACCTGTAATATAGCAAGCATTTTATTAAAATTTGTTGAATGAAAATTTAGTAATGCAAAGGATCCAGTTAAAAGAGATAGAATGGAATTAAAAGCACAGTGGCAGTATTCATTCTTAAAAGGGGGAGAAGGATAGTTGATACACACAGATACATTCATGGAAGCATATATGCATAGATACATGTATTTATACTCATACAAAGATTTTATATATATTATATATATATGAGAATGATGGATACATACGCACACATACATGCGTAAATACATAGATACCATAAGGAAGGATGAAAATATGGGTATAAAATAAAGTAAATTGGATTGATGTGTTTGAAGTAGAGGAGATAAAGGAGTTCTAGTTTTTTCTGTAACATGGAGGGTGAAAGGGTAAAGGTTAAAGCATCTGGGGAGAATGGTGATATTGAAGAGGAAAGTGATTTTGTCGAAGAATTCAAAGTGTAGAGTGACCTACATGGGCTTCATATTTGCAGGCTAAGAGACCTGATTTCACCATCACATCGAAAGCAGTTCAATGTTTCAGAGACTTCACAATAAGAAGTTTTTGGGGACTTATATCTAAACAAGGAGCCCAGTAATGTGCTCAGAAGTAGCATGGTTAGAGACAAGTCAGAACGTCTGTGGAAACTGTCAGCTTCTTTCAGTACAAAGTCCTGCACTGGAAGCCAGTTGACAATCACAGAACTATCCAAGTAAGTTATAGAACTTCAGAACATAATTCTGGGTCATATGAACATGAAGAACACTTCAGGGACCAGTACTCCTTCTAGACAATGTAGTCTTTCTTAAATGTGTCAATGTATTCAATTACCCTTATAATTTGATTGGAAGCTTTTTAAAAAGGTATATTTGCTTATCTGTTTTATTCATTATATATTGACGTATTATTTAATTTATGACCAAATACTGGAAGAACAATTTTTATTCTGTTTTCCTGAAGTATTGTGATGACATTATATAATTCCATTTTTTTTTCTTTTTATGAACTATAGGGAAATGAGATGTTTTTAATAAGCTCCTACAATGGAAATGTCCAGGCTTAAAGAAGAGTTGTATTATTAGTAATTAGGGAAAACGGTGGTCATTATATCTTCCAGAGTTTTCATCAAGTATCTTTGGAAACCCTAAGATTGTGAAGTAAGCCAAGGAAAAGCCAATGTTGAGTTAGGACTATGTTTATTTGTGTACCAAATATGACTGGGAATCTATAAATACCAGACACTTGGTGAAGTATTTGAATGTAGCAATGTATAAAGAAGGTTCCTACCTTAGATAATGCAAAATCAAGGTGGAATAAATAAGAAACTACCTAAGAGTACAATGAATGTTGTAATAAGGGCAGCAGAAAGATACCATGGAAATCAGAGGAGAGAAAACAATCCAGGTATTTTACCTCTAGATAAGGGTCCTTTAACAGGTTTTCATAGGATAGTATACTCTCCAGGGTATAGTCGTCACCCACAGAGGATGGAGATTTTCACCCAGCACATACTGCAGTGTCTCCTGCTATGCTGTATGACAAAGGCCAAGGGCAGAAAAGCTGTTATCCTCCTGCTTGCTGGTTTTGTGGATGGGACTTAGCCTATCATCTAAATACACTCCCCCTCCCATAATACAGTAATGCAAGATGCTTTATAATTTGTTCTCTGGTGATAATTCTAAGGTTTTCCTGATAGCATCATATGGACTTTTTCCATTCAAAGTTTGGGTGTAGAATTGTTGGTTTCCCGTATGTATCATTTTCTGAGTCTGCTAATTTACTTACTTAGAAGCCTTATTTTCTCTTTAATGTTCAGGTCATAATATAAGGATAATCCATATGGTTATCACAAGTGATGCAGAAGGATATAACCGGGAATAATCAGTGACATGAATGTTAACCGAATGTGAATTCACTCTACAGAATTCTAGGTATCAGTAAGTGACCCATCACCTCAACACTGCAGTTCCCTTAGCCACTGCCACAGGAGAGAACCCAATCCAGAGGTGATTCTTCATTGTACCTTTAGGAGGTCTTCTCATGGATCCTAGTTTCCTTAGAGAGTTATGATACAATTTAAGAATAATTACCTTAAAATTCCAGGAAAGAGACTTATCAAATTGAAAATGTATGTCCCAGAAGGTGGCTAATAATTGTACATATAATTAAAAGAGAAGCTCCAACTCACAACTAGATTCTTCCTCAACCTTAGCTCTTCATAGCACATGCTGTTTGCACAGTGATGGCTCACACCATGCCATGTGTCTAACGAATGGCAGCCAGGACGGGATTGCTTTCTTTCTTTGCTTTCTTTGCTCTTTTGTTCATCATCACATGCAAGTCTTGCCTTCCTGCTTTCCTTCCTCCATGAAGTACATCTCTCTGTATCTGCCAGGGTTTGGTATATGAACAGAGTGTAAAAAACTCCTGCCCCTGTATTCAGATGTTGAACCCCCTAAATTATCCTTAGAAAGCTGCTAATCAAGAAAAACTAAATGTATTAAGATTTTCTGCATCAAAAGAAAGTATCATCTTTTTTTAGACCTTAATAAGTAACTTATTTTTAGAAGGATCAATTGGCTGAGTTAATTTGCTCAGCCTCGGTACTATTGTGTTATAATTTAAGATTTTGCGTCTTTTTAAAAGAATAACTTTAATTGTATATTTTTAAGAATAAAACATGATGTTATGGAATACATATTAATAGTAAAAAAGTTATCATGAAGAATTTGACATATTCATCATCTCACAGTTACCCATTTATTTTTGTTTCTGTGGCAAGACAAGCTGAAATCTACTTATTTACTATGAAACCCATATGCAGTAAAATTTTATAACCCATAGCCCTCCTGTTGTGTGTTAGGTCTCTAGACTTGTTCATCCTACGTATTTGCTGCTTTGCATCCTCTAACCTATATCTCTCCATTTCATACCCAAACACCCTCCCTGTCCTGTAACCACATTTTTCTATCACTGGATATCTGAATTTTTTTCAGATTCCACATTTAAGTGAACTCATGCAGTTTTCTTTTTGTGTCTGGTTTATTCCACCAAGTGTAATATCCTCCAGGCTTGTTCATGATGTGGCAAATGGCAAGATCTTATTTTTAGGGCTGTATAATATCCTATTGCTATCTATCTGTCTGTCTGTCTAACATCTATCTGTCTATCTATCTGTAAAACAGTTTATACATGTAGATGAGCATTGAGGGAATTACCATATCCTGCCTATTGTGAATAACACAGCAATAAACATGGGAGTGCATATGACTTTATAAGGTGGTGATTTCATTTCCTCTGGGTATATGCTCAGAAGAAAAATTGCTGGGTCACATGGTAGGGAGCACCACCCTGATTGAGTCTCAGCAATGCGTGCACTGGGGAAGTCAGAATTTGAATATTTATAGGGCTTAGAGGTATGTGTTCAAGTGGTTTAAGGAAGGTATTTTTCTAATGAACTAGTTGAGAAGGCAAGTCAAGAAAACCCTTGCCTTGCGTTGGATATACTTCACCATTTCAGAAGGAAACAAGATCTTTCAGAAAAGAGTGGCAAAACACCGATGCAACTTGAGTGAGGATTTAGAGAATGGATAGGATGTGTTTAGTGGAGAGGGGGACTATATCAGCTCGGGTTCATAGCTTCAGGAAGGGTATGGAGGTTAAAATACTGTTGACACACTTATGGAATTGCAAGGTGTTTTATCTGTATTAAGCACAGATTGAATTTGGGAAATTATGTTAAATGAGATTGAGTCATTGACCAATAATATAATAGAAGGTCTCAAATTCTGAATAAGTTAGTATGAATTGTTGAGGTTGGCAATGAGTCCTTGCAAATTTATGTCACTTGAAATTTGTTTCAGTAAGGAAGCTGGATGAGTTTAGAATAATGGTGATGTTCGGGAAAGTCCAAGGGAAAAATCTGCACCAGGTCTAAATAACTATAGGAGCTTATGACAAGTTCAGAAGATGGGAATAATGTGACAGCAGGAGGAATTAATGAGTCAATCCTTACAATATGTTTAAAAGAGTGCCTGGCACACAGCATGAATAATAATAATAACAGTAATAGTAATTATTTTTGTGAGAGGCACAGATAGGGTGCAGGCAGAACAGTTAGTAGGCTGCTCATTGCATTAATGTAAATGTAAATTAATGATGCTTGCCGTAGGTATTAGGCAATAGAGAAAAGTCAACCAAGCATCAAGACAAGATAAATCAGCACGGCAAAGAAAACACTGCACTATGAAAAAACACACTGGAACATATTCTTTGCCCACCACAACATTTATTGTTAGCTGTAGGCCTTGCTACTCAATATGTGACCTAGCAACAATAGAGACCTCACCTGGGAACTTGTTAAACATGCAGAATCTCAGGCCCTACTTGCACTTGCAAAAACAGAATTGGCATTTTAATAATTTCTAGGTGATTCTGTGCCTCTGATTAATGAAGGGTATACTTTCAAATTCAAATGTTGTTGGAAAAAAGTATTTTTCTTCGTAGAAAGTTGATTGGTTTCTGGCCAGGTGCTGTAACTCACACCTGTAATCCCAGCACTCTGGGAGGCTGAGGAGGGCAGATCACCTGAGGTGGGGAATTCAAGACCGGCGCGACCAACATTGAGCAATCCCATCTCTACCAAATATTAAAAAATTAAAAATAGCTGGGCGTAGTACTGCATGCCTGTAATCCCAGCTACACAGGAGGCTGAGGCAGGAGAATTGCTTGAACCTGGGAGGCAGAGGTTGCGGTGAGTCAAGATCACACCATTGGACTCCAGCCTGGGCAACAAGAGTGAAACTTTATCTCAAAAAAAGAATAAAGTTAATTGGTTTGGTTTATTTGAGATATTGGATACATAGTGCCCTGGCCCTTGACATTTCCTAAGTAATTTCAGAAAAGATAGCCTTCACACCTCTCCTCCCTTCTATTAATAAAAGCACTTAAAAACATGAATTACGAGTCTAATATTCTTCGAAATCTAAACTTCCTATTTTTATTTTCTCACTTATTCAGTATATTTTTAAACTATTCAGAATAGTTTCCTGATAGGTAATCTATTCAATACATTTTGACGCTCAGAACTTTTTGAGAATTTGATAAAAATCTACAAAATTCCTTCACAGAAAAATGCACATAAACATATGCTAGCAATTGTTTTCACACAACTTATTTTTGCATTGGGAATATATTTTCTTCACATATATTGGCCATAAAAATTTTCACAAATATTAAGCTTCTCATTTTTCATGCAAAAATAAATGATTTGTTCCTCATATAGGATGAATAAACCCAAGCTGTAAAAAATAAACAGAATATAACCCATTCTGTGGTTCAGAAGTAAATTTCAATGAGATGTCAGCTTTGACATCCGGCCGATTCTGACTTTTTGTTTTGATACCAACAAATACTGAAATCCCTGACTCACAAAATTAAGAATAAGCAAAGAGTATCAGAGTTCTCACGGCTCACATTGCAGATGGAAGCAGGCTTTCTTCAAGGAATAAGAGAAGTCTTTAAAATCCTTCAGGTTGAATTCATGTGCCAGTATTTTCTTTCTTTGTCCTCAAGTCATTTAGGTAACTGGTGAGGTCTACACCATTGATGTGACCTGTATTTATTACCTCTGTATTACCTGGATACATTATTGCAGTGTATTACCTGGATTTATTTCCTCTGTAAATCTATCTAAATTTTGAAATTATTTAACAGAATGTAACCTCTAAAAGTTGTTTTTAGATATAACTGACTTTTGATTGCAGAGTGATTAAAGAAAAAAGGAAAAGGAAAAGACTTTTCTACTCTTGCCTATAGTCAATGGAAGTGCTTCCTCAAATATCTGAAATCTTATAGCCTCTCCTTCCAGAGTGGAAACATAACTTCTCCAAGAAAAATCTCAGTTTTGTTTTATACTATTATATTTTATAATTTACTTCCTGCCCTGCTTCACTGCTGTAGCTGTTACAATGATTTCCAGGTTGCATACTGAAATTTTCTCTTTACTCACAGGGCCAAGTATGCCTTAAGAGATACATATTCCCTCTCCTTCTGTCTCTGTCTCTCTCTCTCCCTCTTTCTCTCTCTCAAAAAAAAAAGACAAATGTACTTGAAACTCATTCATCTGTTTTAAGAATTTTTCTGGTAAGTCAAATAATTTCTGCACAGTAATAATTTTCACATTCTACTCTAATTTCTTGAAAATTATCTTAAATAGTGTTGATTTAAGGTCTAAGTCCCGTGAAAAGAACGGTTTGTATGGCAATAAGCCAAGATTTATTTAAATCATACTTTGCGGCTCTAGAAAGCAATGAATAACAATAAATTTTCTTCACCAAAGCACCAAAATCATGTTTTACAGATAAATTATTGCATTTTCTGAAAATATGTGGCCGTCTAGAGTGTCTCAGCTTAATTTAGAAGAATCCACTTGGATGGGAAAACTACAGTGTCACATGGTATCCAGCAGGCTGCCGCGGGGTGGCGGGCGAGGGGAGATGTCAAGAAATGCCTTTTCTTGCTTGACTCAGAGATGAAGTCCTCCTTAAGTAACTGTGAGATCCCACCTCTCACTAACGCTGCCTCCTCTCAATTCCGTTAATTTCAAGCTTCACTGTATCGCGTAAATGTAGAAGAGGCTTTTCATGCTATTTTGTTTTGCCCCCTTTGGCTTTGAGATTTAAATAAATTGCCTAACATTTAGTTTGACATCCTAGTGGGCCTTGTCAAGGTCTTGGAAGAAGCAACTTGTCAAAGCAACAGAAAGAACAGGGAAGGCTACCTGCTACTGTCTGATGCTTTTACCGCCCTGAGAAATCCAGGGAGATAAAGAGAGGGCTGCAGGTAAAATAATTCTGCTCATTTGTGTTCTTGGGTATCCTTATAATAATAGTAGTTGCTGCAATCTTACTCCTCCATGGAGTAATAAGACTTTATGCTCAACCATTTTCCTTGTCCTAGAAACCTTTTACTCAATGTCAGTCATTGTTAGTCTCCAAAGCAGTTCACTAAATAGAAAATCATTCATGATTTATTGAGTCTATTTTGTTTATTTTACTGTGTAACTTTTAAATGATTATCTATTACCAGATACTGTGCTAAGCATGGAACACACATTATCTCATTTAATACTTATAATAATTCTTAATGTAGGTACTATTATTATTGCATATTTTATAAATGAAGAAATTACAGTTCTGAAAAATTAAGTAACGTGTGGCCTGAGGCAGGATTTGACTAGATTTTTCTAGTAAAAATTTTAGAAAAATCTAGATTTTTCTAGATTTATTTTACTTTATAATCATTGTTCTTATCTGCTATACTTTAATGCCGCCAATAGAAATATCTATATGCATATGTCAGACCAAAACCAAGAGCTAGCTACTTAGACCAGAGAATCCTGTGGTCCTATTCAATATAAAGTATTTTTCAACAAAACTAATATAATTACTCTAAAATATATGGTGTCTATAGGATTTCTTCAGACTGTTTAAGTATCATTTAAAACCCCAGTGAGTATACAGCCATTCATGCTACAGTTGCCCGTATGAAAAAACGGCTAGATCATACATCATTGCCCGTGATTTAAAATATCTGTGCTTGTAATTTCCAGCCTAGAATTTACACTGTTTGTTTTCTCTATACTCAGTACTTTATTGTGTATGATTCAGAGTAATTCAAGGAAAGAAAAAGACTTCTCTACTCTTGCCTACAACCAGTGGAGGTGCTTCCTCAAATATTTGAAATTATATAGAGTCTTTCCTTCCAGAGTGGAAACATAACTTGTCTAAGAAAGATCGTAGTTTTGTTATATATTTTTATATTTTACATCCACCTTGCTTCACTGCTGTCACCATTATAATGATTCCTCCTTCCTGGTTGACAGTAACAGAAGCCTCTCATTGGGCCTTAATTTCAGCTGCTCTAGAGATAAGTGACATTTTTTTAGAGGCTCCAAAACACTTGAATATCATGAATGCCACACAGTTTATATTTTAAGCCAGACCACCCTAAACACATTCTTCAAATGTGATGCCCACTTATCCAGCTTTTTGGTCTGAAACATTATTATGTGAAAGATAATAACTTCATGTGCATAGTTTCTAAGTACTCTTTAGATATTTTAAATCAGCAGTGTTAAAAACCCAAATTCACTATCCTGCACTCTGCACGAAACAGTCCAGGTTCTGTGTCAGCTTCAGCTCTGTATGACAGGTGATCCAAATAATACCCTGTTTCTCTTCAACAGGCAGAATTCAGATAGTTGGATAGGAATTTTAGATAATGATTCTATTAATACAGAGGCAAATTTACTTTCCTACCTATAGCATAAATATTTCATTATGGGATCATGTCTTCTGTAAAATTGAGATAATCCAGAAAAAATGGTGTCTGGAAGAGTCATCCTTCAGTATTTAGTTATAAACCTGCCCAACAAGAAGACTCAGGTAATATGATTTTCCTGAAATACACATTTGACATGTTTATTTTCTCATCTAAATCACAGAAACTTGCCTTGATGAAGGAAGGGTATTTTTTCTTCTAAAGGGTTTTTCTGTCAAAATTCTTTTACCACTTTATAATTTTTCATTGCTTCAGTAAGTTCCTCATGCCCCCCTAGGGAAAATCCAGCCAAGCTTGTTAGTTGACATCAGAGACTTCAATAGGAATGCTCCCTTTTGTCCACAGAAGAAATAGTGGACCTGGGGCACGAGAGCTAGGTCCATGCATTAAATCTGTTTACCAAAGACGCTTATTATTCTGTAATTCCCTCTGCTAATTTTGTGTGGGAACAAAGCCTTTTGGCTTCCTGATGCTAATGAGCTTAGGGCATTTCTCTTGTTTCAGGTCCAAGGCAGGGATTTTTCTTATTTTCCTCTCCTGTTGCCTTCAGGTTAGCTAATCAGCTCCGAGCAGCCATTGCTTTTGGAGCCTGTGAGTTTCCAGCTTCTCTCCTTAGTGTTTCCATCTTCAGCCAGGTCCCTTTTCTTTCTCAAGTCATTTTTGGCTCATATATCCTTTGTATTTGGCCTTCCATGTGGATGCCTGATAGCTTTCCTCCTGGAAACCGCTCTGCGGGGATTTCTCTTTGTTTTCTGGACATGACTTTTAATTACACTTGGATTATTTGGCCATCAGCGGCTATGCAAAGCCCTCGTTAGTGCAATCTAGTGGCATTAGAGCAGGGGGTGGCTACTGGCCAGAAGGGCAGCCTTTGCTCCACAGTCTGGAATGGGCCATCTGTAAGAGCAGGGCTGTGGAGAGGATCACTTCTACACCTGATCCTGCTCTGCCCAGAGCATATGACTCCCCACTGCACAGTACACGCTTGGCTTGGCAACGACAGACTTTAAAATATTTAAATGATTTTATTTTCACTCTTCACTGTATTCTCTCCATTTTAAAACATTTTAATGAGAAATGCCAACATGCATTAAATGGCAACTTAAATTTAGGATACGTTTTTGGCGAATGGGGAAACTTCTGTGTTGTGTTAATTCTTTTATTAATGCTATTCATTGGCATCTAGATATTATGTGGCCTTAAAGGAAGTCTCTCAAGTGTTCTTTGAGATTTTACCGAGTATTTTCACTGGAGTCTTGTCTCAATCATCATAAAAAGTTTTTTGAATTTTTGTGTACTTCTGAAAGTTCTTATACCCTAGCATATTAGCCTGATAGCAATAGATATTTAAAAGGTATCTGGTCAATTAGCTGGCCAATGATCAAGCTTAATGAGGACAATACATGAAACAGAATAAACTCACTTTTAAAATACAGGGTCATGGTCTTCAGAAAATATTTCTTTTAAAAAATTAATGCTGTACCTTATCAATATTTCAATACATTTTTCACTTCATTTTTTATTTGGTAAAACTCAAGAGTGGCCTATCCTTTAGTACACAATTACAAAGGAAATTATCAAACTATCAAAACCTACCATTTTACAATTACATGTAGCTTTCAGAATTATAGTCTAAATATATTTTTAGTTGACAAGATATATTTTGTTTTCTTTTGAAATACCCCTGTGTCACTTAGAACCAGGTCTTATTGCATTACTTACTCATTTCATGGAAACATTATTTCTAGTTCACATTACAATAAATTGTATAAGAAGAGGAAAATGTATGTAAATGTAGCTAGATTTTTAAAAAGTCTTTTCAACATGCATTTTGTAAATGTAACATAAATTCTTACTCAGTTAATTACATAAGATGGCAATTTACTTTCTGGTATTTCAAAAGATACCAGGGCCTCTTCGGAAATTCATACTCACCAAACAAAAGCAGTACAATGTCACAATCCTGGAATAGATAGCACGTATACAAGGAGAAGTAAAGGCAAACACATTTCTTTGATTTCCCAATGGGCCGTAGACACTTCTGGTCATGGTATTTAAAAGGAGCAACCCCATGGAAAATGTTTTTCTTGCAAAACTCAAATATCTAATACTAACATTTACCTGGACCTAGATTCACCTTTGCAAGCTGCAACTGACTGAGCCTATAAACTTGAAAGTTGCCAAACAGATGCAAGGTGATTTCTGCCTGCACACCCCTTCCCTCTGTGTCTCTCTTGGTAGTCTGTATCAAGATCTTTCATTATATGAAACTTAACATGCCAGAGAAGCCAAAATGATTGTCTACCTTAGTGTTAATATTTTGGCTCGAATAGAAAAGAGCCCTGCAATTAAATAAACAAATATCAGTTTCATCACTGGAAACATACAAATAAAAACTGTGTTGCACTCTTGTTATAACCCTATTATGTGCAATGAGCCAGGCTGGCCTTCTTTGCTAGCTCGTTCTACAAACTGGTATTGAGTGCCCACCACGTATTAGGAACTGATGAAAGAGAAGTGAATACAATGTATTCTCTCCTCCCAAGGTTTTCATTGTCAGGAGATAAACACAAATAATTTTGAAATGTTGTGGAAATGAATAAATACTTGTAGGTTTAGAGAAAAAAGGAAATGCAGTGAAACCAGCTGTCAGTATCAATCAGAACGAATTTTCTAATCATTTCCAAGGGAAAACATGCTCATTTTAATTTCAAATGATAAGGAGGAATAAGTCCTCTGGAGTTTGTTTATATGGAGTGGGAGAGGGGAAGGTCAAAGACACAGAGAAGATCAGGAGCAAAGACACAACACCTAAAAACCACGCTCTGTATTTAGCAACAAGCAAGCATATTGGTGTTGCTGGAGTCTAAACTATGAGTGCTGAGAGATGTGGCTAGATAGGGCTGGCAATGAAGAGCTTTGTAAACCACTGTAAACCTCACCCTGAAGGTGATTTAGAGTAAATGAAAGTCTTCAATGAGGCAATGACTAATCAGACTTTTGTTTTAGGAGTAATCCTTTAGCGGTTACATGGAGAGCGGTTTGGCTGATGCCACAAGGTCAGAAGAGGTAAGACCCTTTAGGAGGCAGTTGTCAGAATTCTGGCATCTTGAAGATTGTAGGCACAAAATAGAGAAAAAGTAGAGATGAAGGGATAAAATGGAGGGCTTCTTCGGAAGAAAACCAACAGAAAATAATGTACATTGATAAGGGCACTTATCTCCCATCCAAGTACTAACCAGGCCCAACCCTGCTTAGCTTCTGAGATCAGATGAGATCGGGTGCGTTCAGGGTAGTATGGCTGTAGACAATAAAGGCATTTAACAAAGGAGAAGGCAGAATGAAATTTGAGCTCCAGATTTGAACCATGAGGTCTGAATAGATTTTGGTAATAAAGATACAGTGTGTTTGCTAAAGTTAAGTATCTCATTTTTATACCTCTGCCGAAATATTAGTAACTGGTATGTAGTAGATGGAATACTTTATTAAAAGGTGACACTGGGGCTAGGCCTTAAGGGTTGAAAATTGTGTTGATTCATGAAGACCGGAAAGTAGACCAGCATCGATAGACCGGTTAGCTGGAGACTGGGATCGATGTGCGGTTGTGGCGAGAGAGCACAGGATTGGTGATCTGAATAAAAACCCATAGAAAGGCAACTGGTTTTGAGTCTAAAGCTAAGAAAGTGTTACGTGTTTCCATCATTTTTTCCTAATAGCAAAGGGAAAACTTCGGAAGAGAAGTACTTTAGGGAAACTGATCTTGGGTAATGTCTAGGAGAGACTGGAGGGATGAGAGAATAGAGGCAGGGAGTTCAGTGAGAAGACAACTATCAAGTCATAAAAACATGAGACAATGGGATAATCGGGCTTAAATATAGGGGTTGCAATTGAAATAGAAATGATTAGTGGAGAGCAGCGGAAGGACTTGTGTTTGTTAGTTTAGTGGTGAAAGTGCATCCATCTATTTGTGTTTGGTGGGGGTGAAGATAATGTGATTTCTTCTGTAACATTCAAGCTGTACTTCGGTGGTGATGTGGAGGGTTAGCATTTTTACAATAAAGCCCAAAGGTGAACGAAATGTAGACTGCATTCCAAAACCCAGGTTTGCAGGATTCTTGAAAACTCTCAACCCAGAAGATGTTATTGTGGTGAAAACACCTTTCTATATCAGTTTTCTCTTTTTACTCTATTTATTATACTTGTGAAATGATAGTATAATACCAATAATGGGGCTTTTAAAAAGAAAAGCAACTCTTCCCAAACCTTATTTTATAATAAGTATTATTATTTATATTTTCTTTCAGGTATTTTTCTGTTCACAAACATATTGTTAAAAAGTTCTGTGCCTATTTTACATACAGGTTCTCTTTCTACTTTCTCACTTGTATGTGCATCCTACATAGGTTTCATATTGCTGCAGTCATTAAATTACCATTCCCATTGTCTGCATACTATTCAGTATATCAATATTACAATACTCACAGCCATTCTCTCATTGATAAATATTGTAGTTGCATGCTAAAATGCCTGCATCATAGACTGTGTAATAGCAGGCATCCTTATATGCATGTGGTCCTTTCCTTTAGAACATCTATTCAATAGAAATAAAATGCAAGGCACAAATATGAACCACATACCTAATGTTAAATTTTCTTGAATATCCTACTGTTAATAGCCACATTAAAAAAGTAAAAAGAGGCCAGGTGTGGTGGCTTACACCTGTAATCCCAGCATTTTGGGAGGCCGAGGTGGGGATCACCTGAGGTCAGGGGTTCAAGACCAGCCTGGCCAACATGGTGAAACCCCATCTCTGTGAAAATACAAAAATTAGCTGGGCATGATGGTGGGTACATATAATCCCAGCTACTCAGGAGGCTGAGATGGGAGAATTGCTTGGACCTAGGAGGTGGAAGTTACAGTGAGCTGAGATAGTGCCATTGCACTCCAGCCTGGGCAACAGAGCGAGACTCCATCTCAAAAGAAAGAAATTTTAAAAAAAGGTAAAAAGAGACAGGCAATGCTAATTCTCATGTCATATTTTATATAATCTAATATATTCAAAATGTTTCATTCCCACTGTGATCAAAGTAAAAATCATTAAAGATATATTTCACATTTTTTATGTTGTCTTTAAAATTCAGTATTTATGCTAATAGCACATGTCAATGTAGACTAATCACATTTCACGTGCTCTATGTGACTTATGGCTACTGTGTTGGGCAAGAGTTTTGGAGAATTTCCTAAAGAAAAATTCATAGTCACGGGATTACTAGTTTAAAAGTTGAACAATTTCAAGACTTTTGTTTCATACTTATTCATTTTTTCCAAATAAGTCAATAACCTTAAGCTGTATTTTTTAAAGGTAATGTATTCAGTACTTATTATGTATTGATCCTGAGCCACATGTCACAGAGAAAGTCTTATAAAACAAAATTTTGCCACCCTAATCGAATGTTGAGTGGCAAGGAAAGCTGAGATGCAATTACCTTACCATAGAGTCAAATTCAGCTTAGCTTTATCATCGAAGTAAGTAAATGAATGTACTAATTTTAAACGTCAGATGTATAAACAGAAAGGGTTAAAAATATACCTGTAATTGTTTGAATTACTTTTATATAAACTCATCTTCATAATTAATTTACAGTAAAACCACATGACCATAATTTTAAAAATAAAAGAAAACTGGGTCTATACAGACATAAGCAGAGAAAAATCATTCAGTGTGTCCAATCCAGATAATTCCATCCCACCCCAGACAAAACACGTGCCTTTCTCCCGCTCCTACAGATGACTGATGTCTATAATTCCCTCCCCAGAAAATATCACTTTACTCAGGGAGATATATTCAAGCTTCACATATCTGTGTCTGTTCCACTCTGCAGAGGTGAATCGCCAATTCTACCACAGCAGCTTCTGCTTGAATTTTCGGCCGTAATTGTTCACATTCTTTCGGTATTTATGCTACGAGGGCAACAGCATCAACAAAAAGTAGCATTTGCAGTTTCCCTCCATCTACCGGGAAGCCGCCTTCCTAATCAATTCTCCTCAGCAAATGCTCCAGGACAGTGGAAAACTCCTTGGGCGAGAGATAATACCACCCAAGGGAAAATGCATTTATAATTGATGTGGTAAAAAGCTGTCAGACAGACATGGGTTTTCTCAACCATTTTTGTAAACACTGTTAGCAGCCCTGCCTACAACAGCAGAAGTCTACAATCTCTCTACCTCGCGCAGAAAGTTGTATGCAGCAAGAAAAAGCCCGTGTACCAGATCTTGTGGTTATGTTTGTTGAAGTCTCCCAAAACTGAACAATCAATGTAGACGCTCTTGGCTTATGTCTAGCTAACCATAATTTTTTATTAAATGACATTTAATGAAGTACTTGATTTACTACTGAGCACATTGCCAAGGATGAGGGAAAGAAGATGGAAAGAATATGAGAGGAGTTCTATCAAAAATTGAAGTTGCTTACTCTTAAATGGTCTTAGAAGTCTTCAGGGAAGGGACAGGATTTCCCTATAATCTCAGGTCATATAAAAGATTACAGAGACATGTGCACTGCAAAAAGCCAAGTATATCCTACATCGGGCAGAGCTTGGTAGAGTTAACACGTTTAATTGTTTCAGCTTTCAGCTGTGAAGATTTCAACTATATACAAGGAATAATATTTCATTCTTACCTCGCTTGTGGTTGTTTTCAGGGAACTATACAAAGTTCATTTTATTACATTTGCATAATCTCAAAAGTCAGGCAAAATGACATATGTACTGCAGAACTGGGAGATGCTTAAGTAGAATTCATGGTAGTTTTCATCTTTTCCAGGGTATCAGATTCGGAATGATTGTGTACTTCTACATTTGTGAGTATAATAATCAACACACACACGACACAACATTTAAGGTCACATTTCATTTTGAATCCTTGGTTCTGTCCTCATATTTTGATTTTAAGAAAATAATTTAATCAATCAATCCTCCACTACCTACCTGATAAGTGGGGCTAATGTTATATACTTTTCAAGACTATGGAGAAATTTAACAATGATAAGCAGGTGGATAAAGTTCTTTACATGGAGTAGGCATTTAATACACAGTGGCATTAAAACAATATTGTCTTGTTGGTAAATTGCAGGAAGAACCACTGCAACTGATTTGCAGTGATTCATTGTAATTTAATTGTAGAATTTGAGGGATATATTGTAGGATTTAAATGGAGTGTCTCATCAGCCCCCTTGAGTAACTTCATGAAAGTTTCCTTTCCAAAGTCCCTTTCTGGATTAAAATTCAACCTCACTATTGGTTTTAGTTTGAACTAAGGACTGGTTGAGCCTTTGACGTGTCCAGTTGGGATTTTGACTTTTGAATCTAGCTCTCTGTGACTCACTTGTCTCTTGTTTTCAATTCTGTACTCTGCTTAATTATTCTTAAATTCATTCCTATCTCTCCTGTTTAAATGCAAAACAGGTAGCAGTAGTACTCAGAAGTTTAGAAGAAAACCACTGCCCAAAGGGAAACTTTCCTTTTTCATGGTTAAATCTGCCCATGTGTTTTTCTAAACTAGATTGGATGATCTTTCTCTCCTGGCAAAGGAAGAAGCTGTTAGTCTTGACTTCGGCTGGCAAAGAGAAATTAGAGGCCTATATCAGGGTTGAAAGACAGTTTGGCTAAATGTGGAGACACACAGACTCAGAGATAACGTAGTGTACTGATAAGAGCAAAGATTTTAGAGCCACACAGCCAGGATCTGAGTGCTACTCTGCGACTCACTAGTTGTATAACCTTAAGCAAGGAACTAAATATTGTTGTGCCTCAGTTTCCTGACTTGTAATGATTGGGGTTCAAACAGTCAGATATTATACTAAAAGGGGGCAATGTAAGATATTTTAATAAAAGGAATATTCACAAAGTTGTGAACAGGCTTAAGAAAAACTAATAACGAATCGTAAAGTACTTTGACAATAAAAATGTCTTAGCCTGCCTAGGTCTAATGAGGCAAGGGGGGAGAGAGGTGAATAGAATCTCAGGAGAGTTGTAACTGTCGGAGGGGGTTAGCTATGCAATTGAGGACTTTGGCAGAGAAAAGTATTTATTGTCAAAGTACAGTTGGCAGAAAGGAAGCTAATAAAGTAAAAGAGTGACTTTTCTCTCCTTCCATCCTCCATAGACTGTTGGTATCTCCTACAGGCTGAACTCAGTGACAAGTCAGAGAACTAAGCAGCCTGCTTGATGAGGTCAGGCTCTTGGGGGCTGAAGCAGGTGAAGAATGGGAGAGATTGGAATAGTCAGCACAGTACTAGTACCTGCCTCATGGAGTTCTTAATGAAAATTAAATGAGTTAATATTTTTAAAGCATGAGGCATGGTACCTAGTGTATAATAAGCATTATATGAGGCTTTTTTACAGAAGTTGTTAATTATTAATATAATGATCATCTCCATAAGTTATCAGACTCAAAGATAGCTCAGGATTCTACAAGGACTTGATTGTCTGATCTTTAGAAGGGTTTAGGATATCTGTGATGAGATTTAGAAATAAGAAACTAGAGTTTCTGAGATACCAAGATGTGCCACTAGACCTTAGGAAGGAATAGGGTGTTTGTTAGGTCAAACATTTCAGCCAGGACTACATAGGCTATTTTAGCTTTATTACTCTTTATTTACTAAAGAATACTAACCTTAACAGACAAAACTACAGTTTGTATGGGTGGAAGAAGAACAGAACAGGCATATAGAACTTGCCATGCTTGGGTCCTCAGGTATAAAGGAAAGCAGGATCTTAGTGGAGTAGATTAGTCAACTTTGGTTAACATGCTATCATTGAGAGGTGTGAGATGATATATACTATACTATATATCATGTCTATACTAAAGAATGAGTGTTAGGTAAACATGATTCAGGCAATATTCTATGTGGGTCGGACATACATCAATACTTTAGACACCTTCCCAGACTTTCGGGTTTCTTTATTTTGGTAGGTAACAAAGATAGAAAACTAACCATTCTAGGCACCAACAGTAAGGCAGACATGCTCTAAATGAGTGCTAATGATAATAAGTGCTACAGGATTTTGGCAGCTTGAGTGTCTGTTCAGAGCCACGAAGTTGAAGAAAGACTTTATAGAAGACATAGATTTGGAGAGGGCCTTGGGTTGAGGGTGGTTTCTACAGGCAGAAAAGGGATGGGAAGGAAATTTATGACGATGGTGGAGTTGACAGGTAGAGAGCGATAATTTGTGAAGTCTGGAAAATATATACAAAGGACCATATACTCTCTTGTACAAGGAAATTAGACTAGCCTGAGAAAAACACTTGAAAAAAAGATACAAACTAAGTCTGAAATGGTAAGACCCAGAAAAGTTAAGATTTTTGAGCTCAAGGCCAAGGATTATGTCATTTCCTACTTTCTATTCAGCTAAAGACATAGCTTGAACAGTTATTTCCATTTTGGCTTTCAGATATGGATCCAAGCACATTATTTCTGGACTACCTATATTTGAATCAATGACCGACACAAAGAAATCCATGCATGCTAACTGGCTTATATATGCTATGTATTTTCTGATTTGTTGTTTGGAATGTATTGATCCCTCTCAACTTTCTATCTACTCCCTGATAGACAAAGAAGTCAATGTAACTATATTAGAATTGATCTTGTCTTCGAAAAGCTGACCCCGAGCCAATACTAATGGATTAGGGATATAGAGCCGAGACTGGACATGAGTGCCTGTCAGTCCTGCATTGGGAATGACATCGTTTGGAGTGATGAAGTGCAAGGCAAGAGAAATCTGCAGTCTTGTACTCAATCCACTCAGTTAATACCCACTGCACTTAGAGCCCATGAAGTCGATAAGCATGGGTGAGTGCTTATGCCTTGCTTCTCTTTCTGGGAGTTGAAAGTATCCCAATAAATAATATGAAACAGCAAAGCAAAGCCTTCCAGTGCCCCTCCCCTTTTTTTTTTTCCTGTACAGAATTATCACAGACTTGTACCCTTACTGTGCTTAGAAGTTGTAGGAGACAGAATAATTCATAATGTGATTAGATATTATCATTACAGGAATTCTCACAAAACTAAAAGCCCAAGAGAAAAATGAGGGGGAAGAAAAGCAGGCATAATGAAATAGAAAACCCAAATGGGATATCAAAATAGGAAAAAATGCTTAATGTTATCAACACCAAGAGAAATGCAAGTTAGCTTATGTTTGTGTTACTGTTTCATACCTACAAAATGAATGAAATTACAGTCTGAAAGTACCAAGTGCCGGCAAGGTTTTGAAGTGATGAGAACCATCATAAGCTGCTGGAGAACTGTAAATTGTTACAGCAGTTTTGAAAAGCAGTATGTTGTTACCAGACAGGTGAAGATGGGTGAATTCTGTGACCTTTCAATTTAATTTCTAGGTATAAACCCAAGAGAAAATAGTACATGTGTATCAGAAGCTATGTACAAAACAGTACATAGCAACATTTTTTCCCCCACAGGGCAAAGTACTAGAAAAATTTTAGTGATAAAATGGATACATAAATATTGCTATGTTTATATATCACAATAAATATTATATATAGTGAAGTCGAATGGGCTACAGCTGTAAATCAAATTAATCTTAAAAATACCACGTCCATTGAAAAGTAAGTCATGAGTCAGCTTACGTAGAGTATTTTCATTTAATTAAATTATAGTAGGCCAAACTAAACAATAACATTGTTTTGGAAATAATTAATATGTGATAGAACTATTTTTTAAAAGCAATGGAATGATTGATACAAAAATCAAAGGAAGAGGGATACATTCAGAAATGAGCACACTGGACTATCTTAGATGCTGCTAAGGTTATATTCCTAAAGTTGGGAGAAAGGTAAATGGCATTTAATTTTTAATTTTGTTTATTTATTTATTTTTTAAGACAGAGTTTTGCTCTTTTGCCCAGGCTGTAATAAAGTGGCATGATCTTAGTTCATTGTACCTCTGCTTCCCGGGTTCGAGCAATTCTCCTGCCTCAGCCTCCCGAGTAGCTGAAATTATAGGCACCTGCCACCACCCCTGGCTAATTTTTGTATTTTTAGTAGAGACGGGGTTTCACCATGTTGGCCAGGCCAGTCTCAAACTCCTGACTTTAGGTGATCTGCCCGCCTTAGCCTTCCAAAATGCAGGGATTACAGGCATGAACCACCATGCTTGGCCAATGGTGTCAATTTTTATGTTAAAATATGAATGCATCATCTCTCTCTTACAATGCACATTATACATATACACCCATATAAATATATGTGCATTTGCATATGTAATGCATATATAAAAATATATATACATATACTCACTTTTCTGTTTGATAGATTTAATAATAAAATAAATTTAAAGGAATACCTCTGTACTCATTACTGTAATAATACAGTTTGGGTTGGGTTTTTATCCAATTGATGAGACACACTTGCACTTCCTGCAGTGCAATAAATTATCCAGTTTCCACACAGAACAAATCAGAAACAAGTTCTGCCTTCAGTTGTCTTCCCACTTCTCTTTATCACATAAAATCTTCCTGGCCCGTCCTCACTCTCTCTTGAACTCACTGTGCTCAGACTTTGTACTCACTTTTCTCCTGATACTTTTTCCCCTTATATCCGTGATTCCATTTTAAGACTGGGTCATTATTTCTCAGTCTTCTCTTATTTGACATATCAGTTGTAGTTAGTGCAATTTGTCACATCATCCTTCCTGAAGCATTTCACCTGGCCTCTGGGACCTCTCTCGGGAATCCTTTTAATTTTCTGGTGTACATTTGCATTGTTCTTGTCTGACTTCTCAGTTTTGCAACCTGTTAATTCTGAAATGCCCTGCGTTTGGTCATGCAATTGCTTACTGCTTCTCTAGCTACATTTACTTTAGATGTCTTCTCAACCAATTGGATAGTTTTAAATTAGCACCTTCATGCTGAAGTCTCTTAAATGTTTCTATCTACCCAAGACCTTTAGGCACCTCCGGATTTATGATCAAGTGCCTACTCAGTCTGTCCACTTGGACGTCTTACAGGTATATATGAAAAGCAATGAAATGACCGATACAAAAATCAAAGAAAGAGGAATACATTCAGAAATGAGCATACTTGAGGTATTTTCTTCAAGATACTTAACATTTTCATAACAAGCATCCAATTCCCTCCACACCCGCTTGATCTCTTCTTTCAGGCTTCCCAGCCAAATATGATGCACAACCTGTTTGAACCAAAAATTTTGGTATCAGTTCTTTTTCTCACTCCCTCAGCATGCAATCCATTCTGTTGGTCTTAACCTCAAAATCTATTCCCAAACTTAGCATATTCACCATATCCATAGCTACCCCCACAGTTCAATCTTCCACAACCTCTTACCTAAACTATGGCAGTAATCTCTGATTTCTCTACTTTCAGACTTGCTTTCTTCAGTTTATTTTTCACAGAAAAGCTAGAATGAACTCCCTGTAAAGAATGAAATAAGTCGTCTACGAAAACTTTCCTAATACTTTCCACCATATTTAAATTCAAATTCCAGGTCCTAACATGAATTCAGTGTCCCATGTTTGGGCATCCGGCTAATTCATCCACCACTCTCTACCTCCTCATTTTGCTCCAGCCTCATTGGCTTTTTTTCTCTTACATTGCAGCAAGCATGATCCTATGACGATATATACACTGGGTAACACTTCCGCCCATAATCATCTTCCCCCAGGTATTTTCAAAGCCATCTTCCCCTCTTAAGTCTGGTAACTTCCTAAACATTGCACTGACCTTGTGAGACCAAACTTATTTAACAAAATGCCTCAAACTCTGTCCTCCTACTCTGCTTAATTTTTCCTCAGGGAACTTACCGTTCTTTGACATGATATAAATGCCTTATTTTTAATTGTTTCTTATTGTTTTTGTCTCCTAGAATATAAGCTTCTTGCGAAGACTATTTTTGTTCATTGCTGTGTGTCCAATACCTAAAACAGTAATTCTAGATAGTAGACACCCAATAAGTATTTACTGAATGAATGAATCTATGGATGAAGTGAATATGTAGCTTAAAATTTGGTTCTCAACATTTAATATCATTTTTACTCTCAGCTTTTATTTGGAGGAGGCTCATCATTTGCTTAGGATTTTTAGCTAAATTTATGTATATTTTTGATAAATATAATTGGCTAACTCGCTGGATAAACAATTCTAATAAATTAACACTAAGATGTTGTTTTCTATTGTTGAAATCATACTTTTTTTGGTTTATTAGTGTCGTGTATCTTTTAATGCAAACCAAGTTAATGATTGCAATTTAGCCAGTACACACCAAATAGTTTCTGATTTTTCACTTGCCACTTAAATTAGTTATTCAGTCCTAGCTCACGGCCACTATAAAAGTGTGACATGCACAGCAAAATGCAGAGTGAGCTTGGAGCCACAATGACCTACATATATCTCCCTAGATTACACATCATGCTGGCTTTTTAATCTCAATTATCTTGATGACTAATGACTTGATAGGAGGTAGATGTAAACTATTTTTCCAATTAGTTTTTTTGACAGTTTCATTCTAAATGAATTAAAATCTTGTTGAGGTTATGGCAAGTCATGCCCATCGCAGACTCCTCCAGAGTCTTTATTCTCTTATAGAAACAGAGTAAATAAAAATGATTCAACAAAATTGTCACTAGGTAAAGCATATGGTCAATAAACATATTTGATAAGAACTATCTAAAGACTAAGCATTACAATAAATTACAAATGTTTAGTTAAACTCACCCGTGATAGACCAGCAACCTCTGGGTAAAGCAACAATTCTAATGTGCCCTGAGTCTCATCTTCCTTTCATTCACTAGCTGCTGCTAGTGGCTGGGACCGTTTAACACTGTGTATGATGACTAAATCTCTCCTCCTTAATTCTTTCCTTTTTTACTTTTATGTTAAATTTCAACTGTTTGGGGGGAACAGGTTGTATTTGATTATATGGATAATTTCTTTAGTGGTAATTTCTGAGACTTTGGTACACCATCATCCAAGCACTGTACCCAATGTGTAGTCTTTTATCCTTCACCCCCTTCCCACCATTCTCCCTGAATCCCCAAAGTCCACTGTATTATTCTTAGGCCTTTTTGTCCTCATAGCTTAGCTCTGACTTATAAGTGAGAACATACAAGATTTGATTTTCCATTCCTGAGTTACTTCACTTAGAATAATGGTCTCCAATGCCATCCATGTTGCTGTAAATGCCATTATTTTCTTCCTTTTTAATGCTGAGTAGTAGTCTGTGGTGTATGTATATATGCCACATTTTCTTTATCCACTGGTTAATTGATGGAAATTTGGGCTGGCTCCATGTTTTCGCAATGCAGTTGTGAATTGTGCCACTATAATGTGTGTGTAAGTGTCTTTTTCATGTAATGACTGCAAACGATGCATCTGACAAAGGATTAATGTCTTCCTTAATTCTTTTTATTCTTCTCTGTATACTGGTATGAGGATGTTCCACAATCTCATGAAATAACTCTTCAAAATTTTGCTCTTTATTTTTCACAGATCCTCTGTGCCCGCTTACATGATCCTGCTGTCTTCTTAATAAGCTTTTTCAGTCTCGCTGTAGAGCTCTCACTGATAATATCTCCAAGTGATCTGTCTATATTTCCCCTCCCTTCACCTTTCTTTGTTTACATATCAATCTGTTTTCTTCCTAAATGTCACACAGGCCTTCTATGACCACCTTATTTATCATATTGACTCTGTAACCCTCTGTCTCCTCACTCTGCTTAATTTTCCTTCAGGGAACCTCCCATTCCTTGACATGACATTAAATGCCTTTTGTTTTGTTTGTTTCTTATTATTTGTGTCTCCTGGAATATATATTGCTATATATTCACATACATATATTCCAGGAGACACAAATAATAAGAAACAAACAACAACAACATATATCTGTCAGTATTTCAAGATCTTAAGGCCTCCTCTATAGAGAGGCTCATTTGCTTGCTGCATCATCAGAAAGTGTTCTTCATTCTCTGAAATTTCAGAGCATGTTTTCATGTGAGCATCCTACAGGTGATCAGGTATAATATTGCTTTGTCATGTTAATTTTCTTTTCACACAAATGTGTGTGCATTCCTGTGTATATACATTCCAGTAAGATATTGGAAGTCCTTTGTTAGCAGGGGCTATCTTTTAACTCCACCAAGTATTCATGCAATTCATTGTCATAGGTTTTTGAATATTTTTCTGCTTTTACAACAGTAAGTGGCTGCTGTTTGCATTTAACTTCTAAGGTGAGATGTTCCAAGTTTATTGCTCCCCTTTACTTTTGGGGTCTTTGGGGAGATGAGAAGGAGGCAGGGTTCTTTGTTGCATATAGCTCAGTCTGACTTGAATTAGACTAGGGTGAGATTCCATTAATTTGGGAAGCTCCCAGTTGCCTTTGTGACAACAGAAGATGGCCGTCATCGCATTTGTCATTTTTTGCATGTCTGCCAAAATATTTACAGGATAAAAGCAGAAAGCCTGGGCTTGATCAGTGACTTAGAGATCTTAAAAGATAAAAACTAAAAAAAGCAAGGGAAAGAATGGAATCAATGAATTATCCAGTAAGATGGAGAAGCTGCTAACCTTCCAGTCCTGATGAATGACACAGGCCCCAAAATACGTCTGCCTCCCTCACGTCTCAACACTTTGGATTTATAAAGCATTTCTCCAGGATCTCAAATTCCCTCACAGCAGCCCTATGCATAAGAAAAAGTAGAAATATTCCCTATATTACTTCTATCAAACAGGCTTTCTGTCTCAAAAATCTCTTGTCCCAACAGACATGGGGCTTTTTTCCCTATTGCCACCTTTCCTTGGGAAGCCCACTGTGGCTTCTGAAAGCTGTCCCTGTTTGGCTTGCCTCTCAGACCCTTTCCTGCTGTGTGCTTCTTTTCAGCACCAAATAAGTGTCAGACAATTAGAGATGGGACTGGAGATGTGTAAATTGTACTGTCGCCTCAACAAATTAGTAATTTTGTGATAATACACTGTCCTTGTAACACGGTTAGAGTTACCACAGTTACCTGCTCCTATATGTGCTGAAGAGCCATGGGTAAGATTGATGAAGATCTGTCTGGTGATTCATTCTCCTTCTTGACATTCTCCCCACACCCCTCCTTTTCCTAGAACTGAGACATTAACTGGGCTCTGTGAGCTGAACAAAGCCCCCACTTGCAACCCCAGTGCGTGCTGATGCCTTTCTTACTGTCACAGCCTGGAAGATGTTGTGCTGCTTGTGCTGAACAGGTACAGGAAAAAAAGGGTGTGATACAGTGAAAGGAATAAACTTCCCACACCTCCCAGTCCAGACTTCTTTTATCAATGGCCAAGCACTTAATGAGAATTATTCTTGGGTTTAAAAATCTCAGTTACTGCTTTAACTTAGAAGTTTAGAAATATTAATTGAGGATAATCCTGGAGTTGGTGTTTTCTTAATAAGTGGGTATGGCAATGACTCCTCCATAGGGTTGCTCTTTGAGGCCTTGGCACTTTCAGGTCCTGACCTTCCCATCGGAAGAATTTATTAATTTCTGAAAGGTCCATCTTCCCATTGATGGATAGGCTACCCACCGACTTATCTCAGTACTACTCTGGCTATGTCTTTAAGGAGCAAGAGACAGAAGTGGAACTTCCATTTGCTTTAGAAAGTCCCAGTTGAACAACACAGAGTATCCTGTTATTATAATTTGGTAATGAGGCAGTCTTGTGAATGGGATTGGTCACAATGCCATCAATAAATATTTATCTGGGTATGATTAGGAAATCAAACCATTACCTTGGTGGTAATGGTTACCATAATCATAACAAATCTACCACAAACAGACTTTTCCACAATTCCTACAGAGAACTAAAGGTTCGAGAATAGCCAAGGGAATTTTAAGTAAGCCAGATGAATGAATCTTTTCCTTTTAAATATTAAGATATTATGTAATGTGTTAATTAAAACACTGTGGCTATAATGTAAGGTTAACCAATACATAAGCAGAAAGAAAAAAAGAGTTAAGAGGCTGATCCAGGCATTTCTAGGGAAATGGTATATCATTTATAGGATAAGGATGTGGAGAAGAAAAGAGACTAAGAACTGAT
Source organism: Callithrix jacchus (assembly GCF_049354715.1). Lineage (NCBI taxonomy): Eukaryota > Metazoa > Chordata > Mammalia > Primates > Cebidae > Callithrix > Callithrix jacchus. The sequence goes on from NC_133515.1 coordinate 92,851,307, forward strand.
CAAGTATGTCTGGGAAGGAAGCCTCCGTCACACACATCCAATTTTAAACGAATAGAAGACATCCAAATTAATGAAAAGAAATTTCTGGTGCCAGAAATGAAGAAGAAACTTAAATACGTGGGGATTAGACATTGGCACCAAGAGGATTGTCAATTCATACTTAAGGATGCCTTCGGCCGAACGCGGTGGCTAATGCCTGTAATCCCAGCACTTTGGGAGGCCGAGGCGGGTGGATCAGGAGGTCAAGAGATTGAGACCATCCTGGTCAACATGGTGAAACCTCGTCTCTACTAAAAGTACAAAAAATTAGCTGGGCACGGTGGTGCGTGCCTGTAATCCCAGCTACTCAGGAGGTTGAGGCAGGAGAATTGCCTGAACCCAGGAGGCGGAGGTTGCGGTGAGCCGAGATGGCGCCATTGCACTCCAGCCTGGGTAACAAGAGTGAAACTCTGTCTCAAAAAAAAAAAAAAAAAAAAAAAATGATGCCTTCCTATCTTGGCGTGGATGTCAAAGCTGCAGGCACTGTATCAAGAAAGAAGTGGGAATGAGGCGTACTGTATAAATGATAGCCCTTTTGATATTATAGCATAAAGAAACATTGCCCATTGAGATTTGAACACACTGTAAAAGCAAGTCACATGGCCTGGGCCAAGAGTGGAAAATAAGTAACTTGTGTTAACAAATGTACTTTTTCTCCAGGATTCAAAACTTGAGAGGACAAGTATAGGATTTACTTCAGAATCCTATTCTCAAGCAAAATACCTTCTACCAAGTAAAGCTCACGAGAAAAAATTACAAACATATGAGAAATACCATTAGTTTGGGCAAAAAGTAATAGATTCAATGAATAGGAAAATTTACAAGCAAAGACCAGAGCTAAAAGAACAACAATAAAGAGAAAATTAAAAAGTATGTTTCTAATTTTTAATGATATAAAGAAAATAGAGCCTACTAGGGATTTAGGAGCAAAAAATTCAACCAATAACAAATGTAGCCATTGAAATGAAAATAAGTAAGAGGCAAGATCTGGAGCATTCACAAAACTGAATAAAACTGAGACCCAAGGATCTAGACGAAGGACAAACAACACCAAAATGTGGTTCTTTGAAAGGATAAACAAGGCTGATAGACTGCTAGCTAGATTAACGAAAAACAGAATATCCAAATAACTGCAATTGGAAATCACAAAGGTGATGTTACAACTGATCCCACAGAAATAAAGATCATCAGAGATATTATGAACACCTCTGTGCATGCAAACTGGAAAACCTAAAGGAAATGGATAATTTCTGGAAACACTCAACCTTTCAAGACTATATCAAGAAGAAATTAAAGCCCTGAACAGACCAATATCAAGTTCCAAAGTTAAATCATTAATTGAAGACCTACCAACCAAAAAGAGCCTCATACTAGATGGATTCACAGCTGAATTCTACCAGATGTACAAGGAAGAGCTGGTTCCTGTTCTACTGAAACTATTTCAAAAAGCTGAGGAGCAGGGACTCCTTTACAACTCATCCTGTGAAGTCAGCATCACTCTGATACAAAAATAAGGAAAAAAACACAACACAAAAAGAAAGCTGTCCAAAAAGAAAAAAAGAAAGCTATAAGCCAATATTCCTGATGAAGATAGATGCAAAAATTCTCAACAAAAATACTAGCAACCCAAATCCAGCAGGACGTCAAAAAGTTAATTCACCATGATCAAGGGGGATTTGTTCCTGGGAAGCAGGATGGGTTCTACGTATGAAAATCAACAGATGGGATTCACCACATAAGCAAAATTAAACAGACACAGATAAAGCTTTCAATAAAATAAAAAAAGAAAAATTCCTCATGATGAAAACCCTCATCAAACTAGGCATTGAAGGAACATACCTCAAAATAAGAGAGTCATCTGTGATAAACCCACAGCCAACATTGTACTGAATGGGCAAAAGCTGGAAGCATTTCTCAGGAGAACTGGAAGGTGAGACAAGCATGCCCACTCTCACCACCCCTATTCAGCATAGCACTGGAAGTCTTAGCCAGAGCAATCAGGCAAGAGAAAGAAATAAAAGGCATTCAAATAAGAAAAGAAAAAGCAAAATTATCTTTCTTCATTGATATGATTTTATACCTAGAAAACCCTAAAGACTGCCAAAAGTTTCCTAACATTGATGAATGACTTTAGTAAAGTTTCAGAATACAAAATCAATGTACAAAAATCAGTAGCATTTCTGTGCACTAATAATGTTTAAGCTGAAAGACAAATCAAGAATACAATTCCATTTACAATAGCCAGAAAAAAAAATACCAAGGAATACATCTAACCAAGAAGGTGAAAGATCTCTCCAAGGACAACTGCAGAACACTGCTGAAAGAAATCATAGATGACACAAACAAATGGAAAAACATTCCATGCTCATGGATTGGAAGAATCAATATTGTTAAAATGACCATATGCCCAAAGCAATATACAGATTCAGTGCTATTTCTATCAAACCACTAACATCACTTTTTACTGAAATAGAAAACAGCTATTCTGAAATTCACTGGAAACAAAAATGAGTCTGAATAATAGCTAAAGTCATCCTAAGCAAACAGAAGAAAGCCAGAGGCATCACATTCCCTAACTTCAAACTATACCACAGGGCTTCAGTCTGATACAAATATAGACACACAGACGAATGGAACAGGATGGAAAACCCATAAATGAAGCCACACACCTACAGCCATCTGATCTTCAACAAGGTTGACAAAAACAAGAAATGGGGAAAGGACTCCATTTTCAGTAAACAGTGTCAGGATAACTGGCTAACCATGTGCAAAAGAATAAAACTGGACTACCACCTCCCATCATATACAAAAATTAACTTAAGGACTTAAATGTAAGATCTAAAACTTTAAGAATCCTAGAAGAAAATCTAGGAAACACCATTCTAGACATCAGCCTTGGAAATTTATGGCTAAGTCCTCAAACGCAACAACAAAAAAATTGACAAATGGGACCTAATTAAACGAAAGAGCTTCTACACAGCAAATAAACTATCAACAGAGTAAACAGACAACCTAAAGAATGGAGAAAATATTCACAAACTGTGTATCCAACAAAGTTTAATATCCATAATCTATAAGGAATCTAAACAATTCAACAAGCGAAAACAATCCTATTAAATAGTGGATAAAGGACCCAAACAGACATTTTTCAAAAGAAGACATACGTGTTGCCAAGAGACATATTAAAAAATGTTCAGCATCACTAATTGTTATGGAAATGCAAATCAAAACCACAATGAGATATCATCTCACATCAGTTAGACTGACTACTATTAAAAAGTTTAAAAATAACCGATGCTGGTGTGGTTGCAGAGAAAAGGGAGCACTGACACACTGCTGGTGGGAATGTGAACTAGTTGAGCCATTGGGAAAAGCAGTTTGGTAATTTCTCAAAGAACTCAAAGCAGAATTACCAATCAGCTCAGCAATTCCATTATTGGGTATACTTCCAAAGAAACATCAATCATTCTGCCATAGAGACACATGCACACATATGTTCATCACGGCCCTATTCACAAGAAAGCTATGGAATCAGTCTAGAAGCCTTCCAATCATGGGCTAGGTAAAGTAAATGTGGTATGTATATATCATAGAATACTATGCAGCCATAAAAAAGAACAAAATCATGTCATTTGCAGCAATGTGGATGCAGCTGGAGGTCACTACCCTAAATGAATTAACACAGGAACAGAAAGTCAAATACCGCATGTTCTCACTTGGAAGTGAGAGCTAATCATTGAGTACACATGGACATAAAGATGGGAATGATAGACCTGGAGACTACTTAGAGGGATACATGTTGGAAAACTACCTATTGGGTGCTATGCTCACTACCTGGGTGCGGGATACCCATGCAACACACCTGCACATGTACCCCGTGAGCCTACAATAAATGTTGAAATTTTTTAAAAGAAAGTTAAATTAAAACAAGAAGAAAAGAAATAACAGTTAATAGTTTTCTATCCTGTTCCATTGGTTAACATGAGTTAAGTGGAAAAATACCACAGACAAATAAAAAGTGAATGAACTAGATCATAGATCGAAATAATCATCAAGAATATAGCCTAAAATACAAGAAACAGAAGAAATGTAAAATAAGTTAGAAGAGGCAGAAGTTATGTAGGAAGACCCAAAACACTTCTTATAGTTCGAAAACATGAGGTAAATAAGAACTGGGAAGAAGGAATATTTAAAAAGATAATGCCATAAAATTTTCCTTATTTACAAAATAGCAAATCAGTGAGGTAAAGATAAATTAATAAATGATGCAGTAATAAAAGGTTACACATCACATCCAACATGGACACATTGTATGCAATCATGAAAATAACCTGGAGCAAGCCTAATGATGGATTATTAGGACACTAATTTTTAATTAATAAAATGTAATGTAGTCTCACAGAGAAGTACTTTAGAGCATTTGAAATAATACATTTGCTTCCTTCTTTCCTTTTTTTATTTTTTTTTTCCTGCCTCCTTTCCCTTCCCTTCCCTTCTTTTCTTCCTTTCTCTCTTCTCTCATTCTCTCTCCTTTTTCTTTTGGAGAAATTTAAAATGCATAATGTTAAGAAAAAAGTAAGTTATAAACCAATACATAGAATATGATACTATGTATGTACATGCACAGTACATTTTGAAAGCCCTTAATATGTAATTAGTGGTATCTATATGTGCGTGTGTGTAGCCATGGGGATGGTGACGATGGTGGGTTGATGAGGAAGTGACAGTGCTTCGTTAGGTGAAAGATTTGGTGGGAAACCAGCAAACCCCTATGGATTTTTCCCTCAGCTGCTTCTTCTGTTCAAGCCATTATTGTTTGCCTAATTTTAGGCAAAGCTGAGCATCATTGGTCTGACGGTCCTCAATTGCTCACTGTCATTTACTTTGTTCATGGAAGCAATGCAGCAGAGAAAAGTTTGATGAAAGAATAATTGCCTGAATTCTTGGTAAATAGAGGCCAGCATAACTGAGTGGAAAAGTTCTTGTTGCTAGGATGGCTAGGGAGGAGAGAACAAAGGGGTGAGGTAAATGTATCCCCCCAGGAATCTATGAGGCAAAATGCCCAGCGTTCTGGGGTCCAATTTCACCAACCGATTCAACTTTAGCAAAACCATTCATTTTCCTCTTAAATAAGAACCATTGTGATTTTCTGTGTTGCAGGATAATTAACTAACAGGGATAAAGAGCTGTTGAAATGTTAAGTGTCATTACCCTGGTGACTCACTTTTTGGAGTAGCTTTGGAATGATTGGCAAAGTTTGTGAGTCACAGTGTGGAAAGTTTCCAGGGTTAAGACTAGATTTCTAACCATGCTGAACTCAAAGTGTAGGGAGCCAATAAAATTTAGGATGCTAAGTTTGAAGCTCAACTTTTCAGAAGGCCTTAACCTACCTGTGGAGTAGTCCTGAATCTAGAAAGTGTACCTTCAAATCTGCTGTTACCGAAACTCATGAAAAATCTTCAGTTTTAATCATTCAGTAAACAGCTTTCTATTCCTTGTGCTGTTCTTCAGGAGGCATGGTGTGAAGTGTTTGGTCATAAGAAAGAAAATTTAGACATTAATCTTCTGTTAAGTATTAATTATGGAAGTTACAGTTATTTATTTCGTGATATTTAGGGTTAACTGTAGAAGGTGAAAGTCAATGGTTCTTACCTTCAAGAAATCCATTTAACTTGTACAGATGAAACTATTTCACCTAAAACAGAAAAAGACAATAGAGGTATAGCTTATTCAAGTGTTAGCTTTTGAGATACTGGCAAAAAATGATGCCCTGGTTTTGATCTGTGAAAAAGATGTGTTGGCTGATTGTGGTGGCTCATGCCTGTAATCCCAGCACTTTGGGAGGCCAAGGTGGGCAGATCATGAGATTGAGAGATGGAGACCATGCTGGCCAACATGATGAAACCCTGTCTCTGCTAAAATTACAAAAATTGGCTGAGTGTGGTCATCTATAGTCCTAGCTACCCATCAGGCTGAGGGAGGAGAATCGCTCGACCCTGGGAGGCAAGGGTTGCAGTGAGAAGAGATCATGCCACTGCACTCCAGCCTGGTGACAGAGCAAGACTCCGTCTTAAAAAAATAAATGTTAGAGAAGTTATGATAGAGGTGAAAAATATCTAAGATGTGGGTAAGTAGATTACAAGACATAGTACATTTCAAAAGGAGAAGTCCATGAAAGAATCTCATAAAAAGTAAAATTTCATTTTTTCTTTACTTTCTTCATTTTCTCCATTCATGTTGTTTTAGGTCCTGCAGAGAATATGTAGTTTGACCATAAATGCTGTTGAAAGATCATATGGTTAATGTTGTAATTTTTTAATGTAGAAATGGCTTCAGGCTGGATCTAATTGAGCAGTCACTGCAAAACATACTAAACCACAGAGAACTTGTGATTTAGTATGGATTTTTAAAATGTATTTGTATGATCTCTTTGGAGTGGAGGGCACTAACAACTTAATATGGCATTTTTTTTTTCTGAAATCAACATAAATACAAGCAGTTGGATTAGAGGATTAATGGTGCCCTCATTGCCTGAACTGCTTTTTTTTTTAATACTCTTTTAGACAGCATATTGTCCATAAGGATTTCTGATTATCTTCTGTGTTATGCTTAGCAAGAACTTTGGAGAACTACGAAATTGGACTCAGTAGGTGTTAAAAAATGTTTATTAAATGCTGATGAGAATCTATCTAATTCTGGAGATTTTCCAGTTCTAAGGAAATTGCTTTATTTGCAGTATTTTCATTCCCTTGTTAACTGATCGTGTTTGTATCTTTCATGTATGTGTCACTTGACAGGAAAAAAATATGTATTAGAAAGACAAGTTATGACAAAAAACTGTTGCTGCCTCTCTCTGTTGCTGTATTAGTCCTTTATTTGTATGTGTGCTATCTACCAGAGGACCAGGCTCCTTTATGGGTCTTTGGAATAGTCATTAACACCTTCATGTGGGGGTGAGATACACGGGCATCCTGCAGAGAGGATAACGAGTTTAGGATTTTATTGCAGGGATTGCATTCCAGCTTCCAATTTTTTCTATAGGTCACTCATATGCAAGTAATTCTTGAGCAAACCATTCCCCATCTGTTCAGATCTTGTTATAACAAACTCAGCCATGACAGATTATGGTACATAAAACAGAATAAACTTTGCTCAGCTGGATGTGCAAAGTAAGGCGAGAAGGGATACACAGGGCCCTCTGGCTACAGATAGCTGCAGCCAGGGGAGAAGCGTTCTCGACGGAAAGTGTGAAAGGTATGGAAAGGGTATGGGGAGAGAAATGCAGGGCTGCATCTTTAATAAACCACTTCTACTGCCTGCTGATTAGTGTAAACAGGCAAACTAGAGCTTTGTCCTGAGATCCATGTTCACACATACAGCTCTCTGCTGTCTCACCTCATAAACGTCTGCACGAAACCCAAGATCCTCACAGAATAGAGCACAGACTAGGCAATGTGGCTGCCATCACTAGACAGGGCTTAAAGAAAAATCCCATCATTGTGAGTTGAATAATCTCTCTAGTATATTCCAATGAAAAGACCATTTTGTTCGTGACAGTTCTAAGTTTTCGACTTTAAAGCAACTATGAGTTCACTTTTGCAGGATCATCCTGGAGAAAGAGTCTTGTTTATAATACCTTGCTCCAAATTTTTGCCCTTGCAGGAAAAGGAACAGCACGTGTCATGAAAGTCAAAGCCAAGCTGGCATTTCTAACACCGATGATATTGGAGAAATTGTTGTGTAGGTCACCTGTGTTCCCCTTTCCAGGCGTAAGCTGTGGTCTTCAATCAAAGTGCTATGACCACACACAGTACCTCTCTTGTCCTGAAATAGTGAGCCGGTGGCCTCTTTTGCATTGCTTAGGCAAAATAATGCTGGGATTCATTTTTCTTCCTTTTCTAAGTTGGGCAGGCTACTGTTGATGCATAGACTTTTCTGGGGAAAATCCATGGAACAACCAACCCTTTTCCCTCAGCCCAGCTCTTCCCCACATCTGTCACCAGGTTTACTCCTTAGTGTTTTGCAGAACCCGTCATATCAGCAACTAGTCCATTTAGAAAACAAAAGAGTAAACAAAGCAAAACTCTAACAGTCAGCGGAGTGCTTTCTCCTCTCTTCTTCCATTCACGGTCAGCTTCAAAGAGAGGCAAAGTCACACTACTCCTGTGTTTTCACAGCTATGCAGGTGTGAGCTAGGCAGTCATTGTGCAATTCATTGAAACAATCTAGAATATTTCTTTTGAGAGGTGCATTATGCCTGGGCAATAAGACTGGATTTTAAGATTTCAACATAAAGAGAGTAGACCGCCATGTATCTAAACAGAGTACTAGAGGCAACAATGGGCAAAAGGTAGTATTGGAAATGACAACAGGTGAAAAGAAATTCCAGAAATATTGACAGATACCAAAAAAGCTTAACAAATCCTAAGAAGATTCATGTGTTTAAAATAGATAGTTAACAATCTCTGTCACCTGAAACCACTCTTTAGATTACCTGCAAATTCCTTCCATTGCACCTTTTCTCTTGATTTTCAGATACATTTTCCTGCCACATAAACACTTTCATGTTTATGATTTTTTTAGGGTAAAAAGAAACTTTAAATGATGCTGTATTTCCCCCAGAGAATATTTAACCTGTTGGCAGAGAATGTGGGCCACTGATCACGACAGTCAGGGGTTTGCATGTTCTCTTCATAGCTGGGGGCTCCATAAGGCTCTGTTCAGCTTTGAGTTACCTCTGTTTGTAGAATGTGGCATCCCTGGGCTTTTGATCTCACTCTGGAAAACGGAGAGATTCACTACTACCCTCTAGAGTTTTAATTTTAGTTCTTTAGTTTCCTACTCAAATCCTTCAGGAGAGACTAGTCATAGGTTGAGTCCTTCTGGTTGGACTTTATTTTTAAAACACTGTGAGACCATAAGAGGTTTCTTGCTGTTTTTAGCAGTTTTCGATCTAGCTATCCATACTCCCATGCCATCCCAAATTCAGCAAATGCCCTGTGGAGAAACCAGCTGTGTGTTTGGGGGCTCTGCTATATTCTAATCTGTTTTTATCAACCTGTGTATTAAAAAAAAAAAACAGCAAAAACACTGTTTTCTCTTTCCCTTAGTAGACACCCTCAGCTTTTGACAAGTCTTATTATTGGCCCACATCCAACATGGAAAAATACCTTCAAGGGAGAAAATCTCCTGTGAATTTCAGCACATCAAAAATCCAAGTTCACGTCTCCCTGAATTTTAATTCATTTAGTCCTCATTAATTTTGCAGCTCTCCCATGTTTTTTAAAATAGGATATATATAAGTCCTCTGTTTTTATTAGCTATTGCAAACAAACTTTGTTGACTTGATGTGATCTACTGCATTCTCCCCAGAAAGAATAATTGAAAAGAATCCACACTTCTTTCATGTTAAAATGGCAGCAGATCAAGAATGGTAAATCTGAAAAGAGATGGAAAAAGGCCTTGGGGTCAAAGGTGGGGCACATCCAGGTTGATAAGTAGATGAACAGCCAACTCCCTGATAGGCCATAAAAAGTCAGCTGGCAGAGTGGTAAAATAGGAAAAAAGCTAGACACCGGAATGAGGAATTTTAGAAAATAATATATGTAAAGAATTAAGCAGAAAAACGACGTTAGGAAAAATTCACAACAGATACGAGATTCAAAAAAATTGGTTTGGTTTTACACATCTCTGTACAGCGGGAAACCTGGAATAAGAAGGCACGACCTTATGTCTAAGGAGCTCAACTATTGGCAGGTGACTGAAGCAGGGTGCAGGTGTTGGAACAGGTGTTATAAGCACACTTCATGTTTCTAGTCCTGTTGCACAGATCAGAGCAAATTCAAAAATATAACCTGGCTTAATCTTGTAATGTTTGAGCTCCTTAGCTGAAATTATGCAAAGCCGAATTCTCTTGTCCAAAGGTACAATTATTTTCAGAGCCTGAGACAGAGAGGAAAACACGGACCTGCACATGAGGGCTTCCTTTTCTCCCAAATTCTGCCTTGATGTGGTTTCCTACAACTTACCCTTGATCAGTCCTCTTTGACCCTTGTCTGTCACTTGTCTTATCACTTACCTGTGTGTTTTAAAGTGCTACAATTTAGAAAGAAGCTGAGTTTAAATCACATTTCCCTTGGTCAAAAACTTTCTCTGGCAAAGAGAAAAGACTGTAAAGATCAAAATAAGTGGAAATCAATACAAAGAAGACATTGAAATTCCGGCCCATTTGCCACTGTCACCTGCATAGGGCAGGCAGCCTGGTATCAAAGAGAAAGTAAGATTTGTTGGTAAAATGTACAATAAAATTTATAAAGTCAGGGGTCTTCATTGAAGTTGAGTGGTCCCTGCTGTGGCAATATGGCCTTTCTCAATGCTTCCCTCTTGTGGCCAAAATGTGACCTGCAGGCGATCTCACTAAACATAGGCTTCAGTTACAGGCCTCTGTCCTGCAACCTGCAGGGATAGGGAATGCGGAGGGAACTTCCTTAGCTTTCTCATTGATGCAAACAAAACAGAACTTCAAGAACCATCCAGAGAGAGACAGGCAGAGCTCCAAGAAAATAACACGGCAGTTTTTTGGAAAGTGTGGATAGAACTAAATGACTTCAAACCAGGAGTAACTGAACATGCTTCCAGAGTAAATGAGGGAGATGACAGAATTGGCAAGAAGTTCTAGCACATTGGGCAGTGGGAGGAAACCAGTTGCCAGAAGGCAGGACTTTTGAAGGACCAGGATTTCGAAATGTTCTCTGGCTTGTAGCTAGGAAAGGTTTACAACACTAAATCTTGATAGGTACAGTTTATCAGCCAGAGGTGCTAAGTTTTCACCATTTCTAGTGCCAGAATAGTGCCCAAATGGTGTTTTTTGTTGTTGTTTTTAAGTAAAAATCTGGACCAATGGACTCAGGTCCTCCAGGTAAACTGTCCCTGTGAAACCAGCAGTCCCACATTGAACTTCGAAGGATGCTGGCGACTTCAGGAGCTTCAAAATCAACAGGCCAACCTCTCCTCACTACCTTCATCCAAGCTATTGATTCAAGACCACAAACTGGACGCCCACCAGCCAAATGTGGCAAAGATGTTTGGTTTGTGACACACCTTCTGTTTTAGTCAGCTCATGCCACAGTAACATAATTCCATTCGGCAGGTATGATACAACAAACGTTTACTTCTCTCAGTTCTGGAGGCTGGGGTGTCTGAGATCAGGGTGCCAGCCCAGTAAAGTTGTGGTGGGGACCCTCTTCGTGGCATGCAGAGGCTACTTTCTTGCTGTGTCCTCACCTGGGGGAGAAAGAAAGCTTTGATGTCTCTTCCTCTTTTCATAAGGACACTAATCCCACCATGGGGGCCCCACCCTCATGACCTCAACCTAATTACCCCACAAAGGCCCCGCTGTGTCATATCATCACATTCGGGGTCGGGGCTTCAATATATGAATTTTGGGGGAACACAAACATTGAGTTTTTCCCACCTGGCATTTATGTTGCTATGAATTTGTTACCATTATTTAAAAACAGTTGACCATTGAACAACATGAAAACATAAAGTTTTCAAAGGTTGAGGTGCTAACATCCCATGCAGTCAAAAATCTGTATATAACTTTGACTCCCCCAGAACTTAACTAACAATAGTCTATCAATGACCCGAAGCTTTACCAATAGCATCACTAATTTACACATATTTTGTATATTATATGTATTATATACTGTGTTCTTATAATGAAGTAAGCTAGAGATAAGAACATGTGACTAAGAAAATTATAAGAAAAACAAAATATGCTTACTATTCATTAAGCTGAAGTGAATCATCATACACTTATTCATCCTCATCATCTTCATGTGGAGGAGGCTGAAGAGGAGAAGGGAGAGGAGGGGCTGGTCTTGCTGTCTCAGGGGTGGCCGAGATGAAGAAAGTCCACCTGTAAGTCGACCTGGACCTACACCTTTCAAACCTGTGAACTGTGCTAGAATATTTCACATTAAGCTCAGACTTCCAGCTTTCCTGAAAACTTAGAAGGTGTGAAAATGTTGGGCCCACATTTTGTGTGATGACAATTAGATGTAGGTTGCCTATTTTCAAAGAATTATGTGCTCTTCCTTGTTTTCTTCTCATATCCGACATACTTCTGTTCCATTCATTCGTATTCCTGACTGTACCTAGTCAGAAATTAAGTTTACAAACCAGGTAGACAATAATGGATATGTCCCGCAGAGGCTGTCTAGAGAGTTTTATAAAATCTCTGGAGGCAAATAGAATTTGTATAGGACCACACATCACCTTCCCCAATCAAGGAATTACTCTCTTCTTACTTTTTGGTGTGTTAGTTTTGTTTGGATTTCTTATTTGACCTTCTCTGTAGCTCATTTTGCTCAATATTCAAAAAGAATGGCTATAGATCGGTTTCCTTACCCATAAAACTGGAACATAAATCATAACTCATAAGGTTTTATATAGAATTCCATGAGGTGATGGACATAAAGTTTTCAAATTGTCACTGTAATTCTATCAGTATTTAATAGCGCTATTTGTTGTGTCAAGTTTTTTTTTAGACTATCCGAAAGCTCAGTGGGTTAAAACAACCATTTATTTAACTCCAATTATTTGAGTTCATTGTATAGCTTTTCTTGTCTGAGATAGCTGAGTTGATCTTTCTTGGTTCTTTCCCTCTGATACATCTATAATCAGCTGTCAGGTCACATCATGGCTGGGTTGGTGACCAGGAGATCGAGGATGGCCTCACTCACATGTCAGCCTATTAGGCTGCTAGGCAGAGCCAGAAGATGACTTGAAGTATGTCTGTCATTATTCAGGAGGCTTGCCTGGACTGCATTACAAACAGTTTGAGGTTTTCAAGAACAGCAAGTGAGAACAAGTCTCTATGAAAAGCATCAAATCTTTGATGGCCTATGTTTGCTATTTTCCCATCGAGCAAAGGACATCACAAAGCAAAGACTATATGAATAAAGAAACTCACTGGACCTTGGATGGGAGAAGCTTGCGAGGCACTTTGCAAAGGATCAAGCGTATAGGGATGGAGAGAATTTGTGGCCACTTTTGCATTCTATCAAACTGGTTATTATTTTTGTAGTTATTTGTATTATTAATATTTAATAAGAGTGTCAACATCTGGCCATTTAACTTCACTATACCATATCCTCACTTATTTTCTATTAACAAAGAAATAAAGCTCTTTATATAGTAGTCACCCCTCATCCTCAGGATATATGTTTCAGGACCCTTCATAGATGCCTGAAACCTCATGTAATACCAGACCCTATATGTACATTGTTTTCTTCTATACATGCCTATGATAGAATTTAACTTATAAATTAGGCACAGTAAGAGATTAACAACAATAACATAATATAGACAATTATAACAATATGCCAGCATTGCTACCCTTGTGTTGTGGGATCATTAAGTATAAAAATGTTACTTGACCAGGCACGGTGGCTCATGCCTGTAATCTCAGCACTTTGGAAGGCCGAGGTGGGTGAATCACCTGAGGTCAGGAGTTCAATACCAGCCTGGCCAACATGGTGAAACCCCTTCTCTACTAAAAATACAAAAATTAGCCAGGCGTGGTGATTTACAGCTGTAATCTCAGTTACTCCGGAGACTGAGGCAGGAGAATTGCTCAAATCTGGGAGGCAGAGGTTGCTGTGAGCCGAGATGGCACCACTGCACTCCAGCCTGGGCCATAAGAACAAAATTTCATCTCAAAAACAAAATGTTACTTGGACACAAGCACTATGATAATGACTGGATCTCATAACAAGATATCTACTAAATTCACGTAGCAGATACAACATAAGATGCTGGACAAAAAGATGATTCACATTCCACCTGAGACGGAGCAGAACAGCCTGAGATTTAATTGCTTTACTCAGAAGAGCAGGCAATTACCAATTGTTTGTTTCTGGAGTTGTCTGTTTAATATTTTTGGCCACAGTTGACCATGGGAAAGTGAAATCACATAAAGCAAAACCGCAGATAAAGGGAGTTCCTGTACTCACATCCAGAGCCTTCTGGGCTATGACTTTATTAACCTCTCTAGCTTCATCTCATCCTTACCATGTAGAACATGGATTATACTCATTCAGAACTGCTTGGCATCCCTATACACTTTATATATATATATCCTTATGTACTGGAGATATATATGTATGTATACTGTTTGCCACCATAAACTTTTCCAGTTGTGCATATTTTATATGTTACCTGCTTTCCAAAGACCAGCTAAGAAACTCCCATTCAGATCTCAAATTTCTTCCTACATTTCACGTTCTCTATAGAAACTTTCCTGACTCCTATTTCTCTCCCACAGAGTAAGTTTCTCCTTGCTTCATAACACCTCTATTGCATTTCACTGAATATGCCTGCCTAGCTGCACGCACCACCCACAAATCTGCATACAGCTGTGGTGAGCCTATGTCCCTTCTGTCTTTGAGACAGCATTTGGCAAAGCATCTAGAATCTGGTAGATTCTCAAAAAAGTGCTTGGGGAATGAAGTCTAGAATCTAGTAGGTTCTCAAAAAAGTACAGGTTACTTTTAGGCTATGTAACTTGTATGTCACTCTATTATTACAAATAATAATAGTGGCATCTTTAACCCTGCCTCCAGATGACATTATTTGTAATAATAGAGTGACATACAAGTTACATAGCCTAAATGTCATCTAGAGGCAGGGTTAAAGATACCACCAGTATGGATCCTGGAGTGTGTGAGAAAATCCTAATATCCAGGTCATATTTGTGTGTCTAGATATCCTTGACTTCAGATAACCCACTTTTTATTGTTCTGAATGTGTTTCATCACAGAGAAAACCTTCTCTCCTTTCACGCTCAGTGTGAATAAATGCTCTGTCAAAAGTGGGCCATTCCCTGCTATGAATTGATAGGACAGGGTCAAGCATTTTCCAGATCTTGAAACTAAGTTTTGTGCAAAAGTGCATAAATGCTGTTAGTAATAATGTATCTGGAGAATAGGGTGTAGCCAGTGTATGCCAGGGGACAGACTGCTTTGTGAGGACGATTTATGATCTGTCAGGTGGGAACTTTTATGGTGCTGTGTGAAAAGACAAAGAAATTTTAGGAGCTGCTGAAAGCAACACAAAATATGCTTTCAAGCTTAATGAGGAAAGGCGATAGAATTGGGTTGGCATGTAAGCCTGGCTCCATGTGTTAGAGAAAAGCTGAAATGTTCTTAGTGTTATATATTTTGATTTTGCTAAATTTGTTTTGGGCAGAATGGATATTTATGTCCCTGCTCAACAAGCAGCAATTTCAATGTCTATCAATATAATAAGAGTTTTATTTGAAAATTGTGCCCCATGAACAATTTCTGTGTGAGTATGTCATAATTTTTTTCATGCAAAAAGCCTTATTTTCTAGGGAAAGTGATAAATCCATTCCTCATTGTCAACTAAAGAAAGTAGCCTTATACTGGCTGAATAATAATTTTTACTTAGCTGATTAGAAAACATTCCCACAGGGGTCATCTTAAATAAGTCAAAATGTTCATATTGATAATATTTCTAAGCTTTTAAATCTACAGTCTGTTGATCTAACTACTGGCCAATAAAGTTTCTAGAATGAAATAAACTTCAGATTTATAGTGACAGTAGCGAAGATGAACTCAACAGCCCTCAAACTTAGAAGAGCCCTATTAGAAAAGTCAGATAAAAACCAACCCTATTAAGTATGCGGAAACAGGGGTCAAAGTAGTTTAAGTGATAGATCGAGATTTCAATAGCTCAAATGTATGTCAGCCATGAGGAATACACCCTTTTCACAGTCTATGATGGTCATTTCATGTCTTATTTTAATTGTTGACAAAGCTACATTAGCAGTTATTCTAATCAGGCTTCACAGAATATTCTCAACTCCCCTACTACTGGAATAAATGACTACTTCAGTAGAATTCACTTTCAATATCATTGCAATGCAAAAGGCCCCCAAATCCACCACACTGCAAAATGGATACCACAATACCATAAGTGTACAGAATGTCTATTGATTTATTTAGGAAGCAGTGGAAAGGGAAGTATCAATAACATAATACATATGTATTTTCTTTTTCTGACAAAAAGGGATAAGCATGATGAAAAACATGGTTAATGTTTTCTAGATTTGATGCTATATATATTTTCCTCCAAATACAAATATGAAGAATTGCATCCATCTGTTCATATATCCATCCAGAAAGGTACATACCTGTGTACTTAAATTGTCCTAAAGAAATGCATGTCAACATGAGGAAAGTACTTAAATCTTAAGGAGAAGATGGCCTGATATTAAACACTGCCTGGATGAAATCTTAAACCAAGAATCCTGGTTGTCCCTGGACTATAAACAGTCTTTTTTTATCTGCTGATGACCATCCAAATGGTCCAGATGGAAATGCCCTCAATTCCTTAGATTAATGGGTAGCAAACTTCAGTCTGCATGAGAATCAGTTGCAGAACATATACATATGTATGTGTGTATGTATATGTATATACTGCTTGCCACCTTGTATACTTTTCCAATTGTGCACATTTTATATATTACCTGCTTTCTAAAGACCAGCTAAGAAACTCCCATTCGGATCTCAAAATGTTTTATGTATACATAGTCATGCATACACACACACACACACACACACACACACACACACACACGAGTCATGCATCCCTGGGAGAATCAGTCTTTTTCTGTTCCATGTTTTACCTAGTCATACCAGAGCTAATAATATTAGTTGCCTTATGTACATAAATATATATATGTGTGTATATATAAAACATTTACATATGTAAACATACATGTAAACATATATAAAACAAAATATTATAAATGAAATATATATAATAAAATATACCCTATATGTAATTATATACATATATATATATAAATTTCTGGAGATTATGATTTACTAGATCTGAGGGGAGATGAGGTTTACAGAAGTCTAGTCTGGTTTTCATATCATTACAGGCAAAACGAAAACTTGATCTGCAAGTATTCTGAGGATCATTACTCTAGACTTTAAATCGTTTTTGCTAACCTGAGAAGGCATACCGCATATTGGGTTGTGATCAGACTTTTTCTGAGGCCTGATAAATTGTCATATGTCATATGTCATGTGTTTGAACCAAGTGAGGAAAAATCTGTACAGAGCTATGAGGTGCAGCCAGTGTACAGTAATGGGGTAAAGGAAAAATGTTAGGAGCTAAACTGCCTGAATTTGAGTCCTAACCGCACTACGAATTAGTCATGCATCCCTGGGAGAATTAGTCTTTTTCTGTTCCATGTGTCTCCTAGGCACAATAGAGCTAATATTAGTTGCCTATTCGATGGTTTTGCTGATTAAATGAATTGAAACAGAAAAAGAATAAAGGGAGAGAGAATGTGCACATAGAAATGTGTCTGCAGCATAGCAAATTAATTGTATAAAGTCATATTAATGTATATGCAGAAACTAACAAAACTGAGCAACAAATACAGGTGGAAGTATTATAAAAGTTTAGTTGATTTGGGTGTTTAAGGAGAATGGATTGATTCAAGAAGGAAGAGAGTAAGAAGCCTTCAGACAACTATAGTAGACTTTCAATGACCTGAGAAGTTACTAGAACATAGCAGTGAGAGTCTCTGAGCAAAGTCATCAAATATTCATTTTATGCAAGCAGGGTATTGTGATTCTTTTCTATTTTCTCTTTTAGCATCCATTGGTAGACACCGGCTTTTTAGAGAGTATATTCATCGAAGGTACTCCGCGAGTATCTGGCCATCGTTCTCCTGTGGACCTTGTCTTGTAGAAAGTTGAAATAATTGAGAGATGGAGCAATATGTGTTTTTATTTTTGTACACACTGTGATCCCGATTCTGACATTCACCTCTGGTCATATCACATAGTAGAAGAAAGGGTTTATGAGCCCAGACTCAACTAAACCAATATAGACGTGTTTCTCCTAGCTGAGGAGAATTCTTTTTCTATGATAACATGGGGATATACTTTGAAAAATGCATTGGCAGATGCAAAAGGATTTGCATTCAAAAAGGAGAAAATATATTGTTTTTAAACACATTTCACTAAAATACTACATATTATAAAGTGAAATTTTTAAAAATGTGCTGTAGCAGTAAAAATAAAATAACTCATTGCTTAGTACTAAGATTATAATTGATAACGTTTTGAGTGTATCATGTATTTTTGGAAATAAAAGCTCACTATATATCCATCTATGAGAATTATACAGGATATTTGATTTGTATTTCATTTGGTTTGCAAAACATGGTATCATGTCCAGGTTTCTCTGTCTTAAAATTAGTTGACAACCTTATTTTTATTGATGTGCTCTAATGGATATGGAAGTCTTCTGCTTTTGAGCAAGTAGGATTGTTTGTCATTCTTCTCCATTATAAATAATGATTTGTATATAAAATTGTTTTCTAGAAAGACCGTTCCGATTTACAAATCAAGTACAGTGCAAGAGAACATTCTTTTTCCTGTACCCTTGTTAACATGGAGTATGAATAATTATTTTAAAATTTTAAAATTAGCTAGTTCAATAAAGGACTTGTTTTTACTATTTTTTCCTGAATTTATCATTTACCAGTAAAGTAAACTTAGTTTTAACCAGTTGAGGATATAGAATTTGGAAATGAAAATTTAGTGCCAACTGTATGATCTGCGTTCCGTTCTTGACTTCTCTCCCTGCTGATTGGGCTTAAAAATGAGCCTGCCACCATCTGTCTGTGTCTGCCCCATTTCTGTTCCTCAGAGTCATGCATGGGTACAATCATGCAGACACCCCTTGATTCCACACATAATCAAGAGGAAAATTTAAAACCCCAGGAAAAAAGCTTTTCACAGAACAAGAATTGCATTCTCGATCTTTACATGCTAGAAACAGCCTTCAATTTTCTCCATGGAGATCTGTTTTATGTGTTATTTTGGTTTGCTTCTAACCCTGTTTTCTACTGCAAAAAGGCAATTTCTATTACTGGACTCTTGATTCGATGTGCCGTTAAATGCTACATCACAGCTGAGTTTCAATATTTCACAGTAGATGGGAAAAGTATTAACAAAGTTTGTGTTTCCCTCCGCATGTAATAACCACTAATTCACAGGAGTTAGGGGTTTCAGTGGTCTGACTCTGTACTTCTATAACAGCATATTTTCTACCTTTTTCATCAAGATTTCACCCAAATATAGTATTTTTAGAAAACTCTCTGGTTTGCCTATTTGACAGAATGTCAACCTCAATCATTGAACTCAAGTGCTTCAAACCTCTGACACCCTTGGACAGAGGAAGGCCAGAAAACCTCAAGGACAACAGTCAATCCCTGGTGTAGTCTTCTTAAAAGCATTACATTTCACCCTAGAGCTGCCTAGTACCATCATCTGTTCTCTGGGTCAGATAATTCCCACCCCCAAAAAAATCATTTAGAAGACCCAGTAAAATCCAACTTATACTTGAAGCTTGTCTTGAAGATGGTAGTGGAAGCAATTCAGCTTCTGAAAGCTATTAGAATTCCTTCCTGGTCAAGGAGGTTCATTTTGTATGTTTACATGCCTGGGTGGGTACCAAGTGACCTTAAAGATCATCATATCGGCCAGGCACAGTGGCTCACACCTATAATCCCAGCACTTTGGGAGGCCAAGGTGGGCAGATCACCTGAGGTCAGGAGTTCAAGACCAGCCTGGCCAACATGGTGAAACCCTGTCTCTACTAAAATTATAAAAATTATCTGGGTGTGGTGGTGGGCTGTAATCCCAGTTACTCAGGAGGCTAAGGCAGGAGAATCGCTTGAACCTGGGAGGCAGAGGTTGCAGTGAGCCAAGTGCACCACTGTACTCTAGCCTGGGGGACAGAGTGCAGTAATGCATCTAAAAAACTTGTCATATAATCATATATTCTGATGATGCAATTCCATGAAAGTAATTGTCAGTGGAGGGCCAGGATCAGAGTGTGAACCTCAAAATGTGAGCCTCAAATGAAACTGGATGGATGGAGAAGCTAGTATCATTCTTACTGGAAGCTGTTTTGTTGTTATTTTCATTGTGGTTTATGTTCTGTTCTTTTCACCTTTTTCTCAATGACTTCTCCACAGGGGTATCTATAGCACAAAACTACACTGTAAATTCCTCAAGGGTACTTTGAAGTCTGACAGATCTGAATTGTAAGCCAGGTTCACCAATTACTGTGTGATACCAGTAAATTTATTTGTTTTTTTTTTTAATCTTAGTTTTCCCATGTGTTAAAAAAAAAAAAAAGAAAAACATATTCTAAGGTTGTTTTGGGGATGACTTAGGTGCATATGTACAAATGCCTTCCACACTACCGGAACATGGTAAACGTGAAGATGTGGTAGCTAGTTTAAAGTATATTTCTTATCAACCTTCATGGCATCAAAATTGGGTTGGCCACAGGATCAACATTTTAAAATTATTTTTGGGTTTGAATTGAGCTAGAGTGGAGCATTTTAATATATCTTATTGATTTATTTATCCTTTCAAATACTCCTTCAGTCTTCGTTTTGGAGAATTTGTTTGAAATATATTATAAAAAACAGATGATAGGAGAAAGCAAAACAAGCCATATTGTTTTGGCACACAGTAGGTACTAAATAAATATTTGTTGAGTGGATGAACATATGTGTATACTCCAAGCCACTCAACTCAGTGGAAGAAATTATGTATTTCAGTACTGGGCCTCAAGCGTGGTACTGAGGGAGATGTAGTGATAGAGAGGTTTCAAGTTACTCTGTATGTGCAAGAAGTTTTACTCAGCTAAAGGCAGAACATCTAATGATCTATAATTTTGCTTTCCTAAAAAGTTAATCTCCTACAAGGAAAGCCTTAAACAAAATTCTGTCTCTGACAAAAAAGAAGTGGTTTATGTATTGGAAACCAAGGTATCTTAGAAAAAGGAGACCGTGATGTCCATAATTTATGACAGAAGAAACAGGACTTGGACCTGAGGTGTTTAGATGTTGAAAATTCAGAGAAAAAGTTTACAAGATTTCAGATTTCAGAATGTGAGGTGTTTTGTCTTTTTTTTTTTTTTAACTGGGTCTCACTCTGTGCCCAGACTGGAATGCCGTGGTGTGATCTCCGCTCACTGCAACCTCTGCCTCTCAGGTTCAAGGGATCTTCTCATCTTAGTCTCCTGAGTAACTGGACCACAGGCATGTGCCACCCCAACCAGATAATAAACTTTGTTGTTGTTGTATTTTTAGTAGAGACAGGGTTTCGCCATGTTGCCGAGGCTGGTCTCAAGTGACCGACCTACACCTGCCTCTCAAAGTGCTGGGATTATAGGTGAGCTACTGCTCCCGGCCAAGAATGTGAGCTTTTAAATGAAGAGGTGATTTGATCTTGCAGGGGAGATGTCAGCAATGAATTTCGAGCTCATAGTGGTAAATGATTCTAATGAGCAACACTGACAGAAATGCCCCAGGGTTCCTAAAAAGATGCCAAAGAACTCATAGACTGAGTCAGATCTGCAAGGGGCGTGAGAAAGGAAGTGAAAGTAACACATGGCAAAAACAAACATAGTATGGTAAGAAGGATGATAGGGATACTAAAAACCCCCAAGGAACTGAAAGCTCTGAACAATGGTAAGCTCCACTTATCCCAAGCAAAAGATGTAGTTACTTTGTCTAGAAAAGGAAGATGACCTAGAAAGAGAAACTGCTACTGGAGAATGACTGTGAATTCTCTTTTATCTCCTATGTAGTAGCCTAACTTTTAAGAGCTGTCTGTATTTCCTGACATTCAACTTACTTATTTTTGTTTTAATTTAAATTTTTTACATTAATTTTTGTGGGTATATAGTTGATGTGTATATTATGGGGTACATGAGATGTTTTGATACAGGCATGCAATACATCAAATCACACCATGTAAAATGGGGTGTCCATCCCCTGAAGCATTTACCATTTGTGTTACAAACAATTATACTCTTAATTATTTTAAAATAAACAATTACATTATTATTGCCTTTGTTCACCCTCGACTTACTTCTTAGTACACTTTGGCCTGGCTTCTGCTCCTGTCACTGCACTGGCACTGTCGCATTTACAAACATTAATCTTAAGGACATTTTCCTGTCCTCACCTTACTTCTTGTCGCAGCATTTTAAATTGTCTCCTGCTTTCTCCACACTCTGCTGTGCTAATTCTTGCCTCTCTAACAAACCTTTAAATGTTTGTATTTTTTTGACAATTGCATTTTTATTGCAAAGTTTATGACTCTTCTAGTGATGTTTCCCAGAAATATATCCACTGATTGTACCAATTCATGAAAATTTTATAGTGCATTTATTACTTTTGCTTTTTCTGTTTTAATTTCACATGACTTTTAAAATGTATGTATGCCCATGTCTGAGAGTTCTTATCCAAATTACTGTTTCAAAATCATACTAGGTAGTAAATAATTTTTTTATTGTACTTTAGGTTCTAGGGTACATGTGCAGATCATGCAGGATCGTTGCACAGGTACCCACATGGCAATATGGTTTGCTGCCTCTGTCCCCCCGTCACCTACATCTGGCATTTCTCCCCATGTTATCCCTTCCTGACCTCCCCACCCCCACTATCCCTCCCTTCCCCGCCTCCAGCAGACTTCAGTGTGTGATGCTCCCCTCCCTGTGTCCATGTGTTCTCATTGTTTCACACCTGCCTGTGAGTGAGAACATGTGGTATTTGATTTTCTGTTCTTGTGTCAGTTAGCTGAGAATGATGATTTCCAGATTCATCCATGTCCCTACAAAGGACACAAACTCATCATTTTTTATGGCTGCATAGTATTCCATGGTGTATATGTGCCACATTTTCCTTGTCCAGTCTATCGTTGATGGGCATTTGGGTTGGTTCCAGGTCTTTGCTATTGTAAACAGTGTTGCTGTGAACATACGTGTGCATATATCTTTATAACAGAATGATCTATAATCTTTTGAGTATATACCCAGTACTGAGATTGCTGGGTCAAATGGAATTTCCTCAAATGTTCATATTTCTTAAGCATTGCGCTTAAGACTGCCCTTAAGAAAAGGCCTTCTCTCTTTCCATTTTGCATTTTATCTCATAACCAACATTTTACATGAAGCTTGACATGTCAACTTTTATATATCCCAATATCAATCTAGATCTGCCTCTTAAAGTGAGGTTTGCAACTCAGATTTCTCATTGAAGCTGCTTACTTGGCAGCTGTGTTCAAATTCATCTCAATTCAGTATGTACAAAACTAAACTTCTGGCCAGGCACGGTGGCTCATGCTTGTAATCTCAGCACTTTGGGAGGCCGAAGTGGGTGGACCATCCAAGGTCAGGAGTTCAAGGCCAGCGTGACCAACATAGCAAAACCCTGTCTCTACTAAAAATATAAAAATTAGTTGTGCATAGTGGCAGGTACCTATAATTCCAGCTACTTGGAAGGCTGAGGCAGAAGAATCTCTTTAACCTGGAGATGAAGGTTTCAGTGAGCCAAGACTGCGTCACTGTACTCCAGCCTGGGTGACAGAGCAAGACTCTGTCTCAAAACAAAAACAAAAACAAAAACAAAAACAAAAAACGTAAAACAACTTCCAATTATCTCTTTTTTATGGTGGCAGCATGTTTTTTTCTGTGTTCATATTTTCTCAGTTATGCAAACTAGAAACATCTCAGTTATTCTTGCCCACTCATAGTGATTATCACTGCATATTGCTGATTTTCCCTCCTAAATGTGTCTTAAATATTATTAATGCTCCCGTGTCACCAACCACCCTATTTCCAATCCATCATTAAACCACCTGAACTAGTGCAAGAGCCTCTGCCCTTCTTCCTCCTCATCTTGGCCCTGTTAGAGGTGATCTTCAGGCTGTAGCCCAAACATCCATGTAAAATAGAATTTGGAGTTTATTGCTTCTCAACTAAAATCCTGCAGTGGCTTCCCATTGCAAGCAGCCTGGCTGCCGAGCTTCTTAGCAAAACTGGAAGGCCCAGCAGGGTGCAGGCCCTCACTATCTCTCTTGCCTCATCTGCCATGGTTTCATGCTTTGCTCCTCAAGCCTCCATCACAATAATGTTCCACGAGCAATTCTGTCATTGTTATTCTGTTCTTAGTTTAATGTTCATTTTCATAATAGTTATTCGTATACATGGTTTTCTAAACCTGTGGTTTTACCAGTCAATCAACTCCATAATTCTAAGTGACATGCATACATTGTTACTATTTATTTTTAAAGGAACTTTCATTGCATTTATACTGTTGAAAATAAATATCCATTATACATTACTCTATACACAGGCTTCTCATTTTTCCATCCCAAAATATGATTCTATCAGGTTTTGCTTAAATTAATTTTAGCATTTTTATTATTTGCCTATGAAATAGTATTTGTGGCCAAGCCATGTGGTATAGTATGATTGTACATTTTTATAACTTTTTTTGTTTTTCCTTAATAATTTCCTTATCTTTTAATTTTTATTATACTTAGCATTAATTCATCCTCAAGATTTCAGGTGACAATATATATTTCTTTTTGGCATATTTAAGCACATCAGGGAATTTCTCAATTTAGATTTGTTAAATTTAACGACTTAGTTTATCTCGGATAAGTTCTCTGTCTTCCTGCTCCATTCTGATGGGTTGTTCTTTAGATCTGCTGTCCAGCTCGTGCTCTGAGGTCTCCCTTCACCATCATCTTTGTATTTGATGACCCTGTCTTTGGGGATGAATTTCCTTTTCCACATGTCCATTTGTCTTGATAACCCATCATTTTGTTTCAGTTTGTAGTATTTTCTTGAGAAAGATATTTAATAACATTTTTGACAACATCTGTGATAAACCATGGCCCATTTCAGAAATAAGGTTCATGAAAGGACTAATTATAGGGTTTGGTCTTGTAGTAAGTAAGTTTGGGAAGGATTGAAGGAATTGCGCTCTGTTCTCAGTTGGATGCTATCAGGAAGTAGGGGCAATCACATGGGGCATCTTAATCATTCCTTTCTAGAAGGTGAGAGAAATGAAGCTTGCTAAGATTCCAATTGGTAAAAAAAGAAAAAAGCAGCACTTACTCCCATTGGTTAGGAAAGGGCTATTTGTGTACTTTTGTAGTTTAGACAATGTTTTGTTTCTGTCTGTGCTCATCGGGATTATGAACTAGCCTTATTTTTGCCTTGTTCCGTCACGGACACAGAGTGCCCTTGTCTGATGTTAATTTTCTGTGAGGTTGTATCTGTTGGACAGAACAAGGCCTAGACAACCATTAAGTGCTAGGTCAGTTTCCAGCAACACTAGGGCCCAGCTGAGAATTCCTGGCCAGCTCCCACTGTCAGGCGCTGCCTTTCTTTTTCTTACCTTTAATTTCTTGGCTCACCTTTAGTGGAATTTATCTTATTTGCTTGTTGAACAAAGTGGCTAACCCTCTGATGATCTTTTGCTTTGTTTTATCGTGTCTATTTTCCATCTTTGTCTTTTTCTGTTTTCTTTCTGGGAGATTTCCTAAATTTAACTTGAATCTTTTCCAGTAAATTTAATCTTCAAGAGTTTTTTGTGGTTCTCCAGACATTTCTTTTCACGGCATTCTGTTCTTGTTCGTGCATAGAATACCTTATTTTGTTGCTGTGAAGATAGGAGAAAGTAAAGATGGTTGTGGCTTGTTTTGCTTTTCTTTGCTTTCGTTTTGTCTTAGGGTTTTCTTTTCTGCATTGTTTTTTCTCTTCTATTTTTATATATCCTTTTCTCTGTGAATTTATTTCCCCCTTTACTGATTCTTGTCTCTGCTTTCATATTTATAGCGAAACACTGAGGAAGGCTGTGTTCATGAGTGTTTTTCTTTTTTTCATGTTAATGAGGTCATCGTTGGGTGCGGTGGTGAGATTGCTTCTTGGACGACCCACAGCCATTACTATGTGTATGTAACTCTATTCACTCGACTAAGTTAGTTTTTAGTTTTTCAGAAACTGGACATCACATCTGACTAAGAATGTAAACCTTGCTTCCAGGGATAAAGGAGAAGAAAGTTGGGCACAGAAGTTTGGGGTTTCAAACTGACTCTGTACGGTTTTGGTTATTCCACCTTTCCAACATAGCACCCCTGCCCTGAGCTGGCCTTGATGCTCAAAATTCAGAGTCACGTGCCATTAAAGGAGAGGGGCAATGCCCAGTTTGACTTCATCATTGAGAGAAGAGTGTTTCTCAGAGAACCTAACTTCTCCTATAGACGTTCAGTCCATTTTGCGTAGCCTCACTGGAACTCATTTTTAGAAATTATTGAACTGCTCGTGTGTGTTTTTCTCCTGGGGTTCCCCGGCATATATTCGCATCTTCATGATTCTTGTTAGTGTCGTTACTAGCTTGTGTGTTTATCCTCTGAGTCTGTGAAGTGAGTTACTACTTGTTTCTCTGTTCTCTACCTCGTCATTTTGTTGTTGTTGTTCCCTGCCTTTCTTTTCCTTTGTCTCTGAGGATTTGCGAGTCACTAAAACTAATCAAATGAGTTTAAATCTTCATATTTAACTGGAAGCCTCAGTTCACACTTCAGACATGAGGATAAATTAAATTTTGAAAGATGACCATGGCATGGATACTGAGCCAGAATCTAGAATCAGATATTAAAAAGAAAATGTTTAAGTGATCAGAAAGGGAAGTAGCATATGGTTTTGTTAAGAATAAGCCACATTGGCCAAATGCAATGGCTCACGCCTGTAATCTTAGCATTTTGGGAGGCTGAGGCAGGTGGATCACCTGATGTCAGGAGGTAATGACAAGCCTGGCCAAAACAGTGAAACCCCATCTCTACTAAAAAAAAAAAAAAAAAAATTATTTGGGCGTGGTCGTGGGCACCTGGAATCGCAGCTACTCGGGAGGCTGAGGCAGGAGAATCACTTAAACCAGGAGGCGGAGGTTGCAGTGAGCTGAGATGGCACCATTGCACTCTGGCCTGGGCTACAAGAGCAAAACTCTGTCAAAAAATAAAAAAGAATAAGCCATATCGATCTATTCTAATTTCCTATGTTAATAAGTTAACTAACCTGGCAGATCAATGAAATGCATTAGGTAGAGTAAAATAAATCATAGAATGGGTACTTGAAGATATTCTTATTGACATAATGTTGGGAAATAGTGTGTGTAGTGAATAGGACCAAGGACTTTGGTTTTTATACATAACATAGGGTTATATCATGGCTCTGCCAACTGTGTGACCGTGGATGAGTTATTCAACCGTTTATGCACAAGTTTACTCTTCTGTAAAAATGAGATTAATAATTTATTTTAAAAAGAAGATTAAATGTTTATTAAAGTCGTTGAATATTTTAAATAGAGTAATATATATACAATGCTATGCCAAACTGTCATCAGCTTAGCCTCGCATCCGACCTCATCTTTATTGTCCATTGCATCATGGTGGAGAAGCTGGGGCTACATTTCCCAGAATCTTTTTCCAGTATGCTTTTATATTCTAGTCCACAGCTATGCCACCCTGAACATACCTGATCTCCTGTGATCTTGGAAGCTAAGCAGGTTGGGTCCGGTTAGTACTTGGATGAGAGAGTACCTGGGAATACCAGGTGCTGTAGGCTAAAATTTTTTAAAAAGGGGATAAATAAATAAGAGTCTGCCAATGAGAAACAATGGTCTGAGATGCCAATGTGGAAGTAAAGGCAGCTGCAGGCCAACTTGTAAACAAAAGATAGATGCAAGATACAGGGTCCCATTCTGGTCAACTCCCTCAAACCACTCACTTTACTCCTGCATTCAGTAGAGATCAATTACCACAGTCTCCTTGAACAAGCTCCATCAAATTCCATGCCCCCTACTGCAGGCAACTGAGCGCATCTTCCAGGAATTGACCTGTGGCTGCCCAGGTTTACAGATGTTGTGAAGTCTTAACAGTAGCTTCTCTGACCTTCACTCACTCATCTCTTCCAACTTTTCAGTAACTTCTAGAACACTGTATTAAAATGTTTTCTATTCGTTCATATTGATATGTATGTAGATGGTGTATCCCGTGATATATATGTGGGAAAGGAAATTGATCAGAAGTTGACCACTATTAAGGCTTCATATATGGGGGTTCATTTTGCCACTCTGTCTCCTTCTACACGTGTTTAAAAAACAACAAGATGAGTTAAAATATATTTTCACATAAACAGGCACAAAACTCTTTCTTACTTTA
Organism: Callithrix jacchus; assembly: GCF_049354715.1. Classification (NCBI taxonomy): domain Eukaryota; kingdom Metazoa; phylum Chordata; class Mammalia; order Primates; family Cebidae; genus Callithrix; species Callithrix jacchus. The sequence goes on from NC_133515.1 coordinate 92,879,494, forward strand.
AATATAGAACTAATTCTGTTTTCCCAACAGTTGTAATTGCTAAGCACAGGGCCTAGCAGAAGTCAGTGTCCCAACCTGTAGTCAATAGAAGTAGACATTTTTTCATAGTGTTATATAATATGATACATGATTGGATTATGCTAACAGAAGGTCTGTGTATTGAAAAGCACATTTTGGTCCGGAAGCTGTTCTGGTGATATTTGCCTAGTCATTATCTTTGGTCTGGAAGCAGTTCTGGTGATATTTGCCTAGTCATTATCTTTGGTCTTCGTACTGTCACATAATCAGATTACCTAAAGTTGTATAGTGGCTGCAAAATGCAAGAGAATATCATGAAATACTAAAGCAATGGTACAAGTCATTTAAAAATATTAAGCTTATTAGAGTACAAATGTGACACAGAACTCAAGCCAAAAAAAAGAAAAAAAGGAAGATGATGGAATCCATAGATTATGAGTATTCCATCTTGGCTCAATTGTAGAACATTTTAATAAAGCTTTTTAAAGTTTGTTAGTATTTTAATAAGCCTATCAATTCTTTGTGTTTGCCCTGGATGTATGCCTTATTTGAGCAAGTGACCTTGTATTATCGAGCTCTGCATTTCCCACAGCACTTAGCACAGAGCCAGCCATGTAAAATATTCTCACAAAGACTTATTAAATTAATTTCTTAAATCCCTTCTGGACTGCCCATTTGCCTTCATTAATTATGTTAGACCTAGAGGAGATGACCTCTACTTGCTGCCATGGTTGAATTACATCTTAAACTTGTAGACTCATTGAACAATATGATTTTTCAGGGGAAGAGATAAACTGTAAAGTTAGAACATATTCATTTTATGGATCAGGATATGAGCATTCTCATATTTCATGTGATTTTTTTCCACCTCCCTCCCTGAAACCCATAGATTCACATTTGTTCCCTCAGATACTTTCTCTCTTACAATCACTTCCTGCTACAAAATAGCAAATTTGGAGTGAGAATGGAGATATGCCTTCCCTTGTGTCTTTTCAGCTGGTAAACCACAAATAAATATCAGTCTTAACTACTATAATTCCAAATACAAATATGCCTTGTCAAACTGTTTTTTAAATGATAGATTTTCATTTTTTAATTACAACAAGTATTTCTTTTGAGATTCAAGAGATTTTAAGCTTTATGAGCATTAATACCTTTGTGATTGTGATTTGTTTGCCCCTAATTAAAAGAATCAGGAGTGTAGTTGGGAAAGAATATTGATGCACTAGGAAAACTTATGAAGAATGCAGCTACGTATTTTCTCCTTTTGTTTCAATGATCACAAGTCTAGCAAGTGGCAGAAATGAGGCAAATCAGTTATGATGGGATAATTGTGGCTGTATCTTCTGTTCCGTCATTCATTAACAACAGGATAAATACGAATCCTGGATTTTGCTAATCTGATGGTTTTGGCTTTGTTTTTGATAAACAGTATAAATTATTTCCAGAAGAGCTGTAGAGAAAAATGTGAGATATTATTGCAGAACCCAGCACTCTCATAAAACTTACAAAACTTCTGCGTCTGGCCCAGGAGACACTAACTACCCATGTGTTTTCATGAGCCCAACGGAAGACATGAGACAGATTCTCTCTCCCTCGCCATGTCCTCACGCTAAGTTCTGGTTGCACCTGGATGAAAGGGAGTCTGCCAGCATTTCTTCAGCAGGCTTCTGGCTGTCAAAACAAACGCAAGCCTCCTGGGGATACTCACCCTTGCTTGCTGAGGCGAACACACTGTGTTAAGTGTTTTACATATATTATCCTCATATATCCTTACAGAGCCTCTGAGTAGGGACTTCGTTAAACAAATGATCAAAGTGAATCTCATGGAGGGTTAGATTTTTAATAACATATATCTTTTAAATGAAAAGGTTGGTTTTGGAACCCCTGTTTCTTGGTACCAAAGTGGGCACTGTGCTACTCTGCTTCCCAGAGCTGCTCTGTGGGTGACATTAGTTCTGAAACCCTCCTGATTCTATTACTTGCCTTTGATGGCTGTCTTAGTCAATTCAGGCTGCTAGAACAAAATCCTATAAACCAGGTGGCTTAACAACAGAAATTTATTTCTCACAGTTCCGGAGGCTAGGAAGTCCAACATCAGTATACCCGCATGGTCCCTCCCTAGTGAGGGTCCTCTTTTGTACGAGATGGCCATTTTCTTGCCATGTCCTCACGTGGTATGGAGTAGAGAAAGGAATCCTTTGTGTCTCTTTTTATAAGGTCATTAATTCCATTCATGAGGGCTCCACTGTTATGTCTTAATCACTTCCTCAGGGAGGCCCCACCTCCTAATACCGAGGTACTGGAGATTAGGCTTTCTCACAGGAATTTTGGCAGAACACAAACATTCAGTACATAACAATGGCTGGGGTTAACCGGTGAATAGTTTTAGGTTTCTAAGTGATGAAAAGAAAGTTTTTCGAGGCTGAGGCAGGAGAATCGCTGGAACCCGGGAGGCAGAAGCAGCAGTGAGATGGGATGGTGACACTGCACTCCAGCCTGGATGACAAGAATGAGACTCTATCTGAAAAAAACAAAAAAATTTTTCTAGCCCACTATGTGCTGAGAATGCTGTTGTTACATAGCAATATTGACATTAAATTAAAATATGGCTAATAGTAGAATGGAAGCTCCCTGGAGGCAGGGTTATTTGTCTGTTTAGTTCAATACTGTATCTCAAGTTCCTGGAACAGTGCCTGACACATGAAGATGCTCAACAAATCACGGTTGAGTGAAAGGATCTTCCAGGTCGAAGTGACCTCAGTGCCAGCTTTGGACTGCCCACCACTATTTTTGTTTTGTTATAGAAAAGAAAAGGCACACTTTGGAAGAAAAAATGAACCTTTTAGAATTCACTGAGAAAAAAAAATGACAGTAAGTTTCTGCAAACCACAACTAAATAGATGTAAAGTCTCTAGCTGCTTTTTCAGAGTAGTTCATCACTCCTTATAAACTATAGACATTTCTGCTTCGAATCCCCTAAGTTTTCATCCTTAATAAACCCCCTACCAGCAGTGGTTGGTTCATGCATGACAGGAGGAAAAGGATGTCTTGGTCTAAACGAGCAGAATGGTAACTCTGCCCAAAATACAACTTGTTTCATGGAGATAGTTTGTTTATTCTGAATTAATCTTTCTCTAGTAAGGATGAAATTTAGAGAGATATCTGACTTCCACATAATTCCAGTAACTGCTTGGCTTGCATATGGGTATTTAAAATGAAGGTAACATGAAAAAAATGATGGAGAAAAAATTTAAGGGGAGAGGAAAGAGGACTATGTGAGTACAACAGAGAAGAAAAGATACCAAAGGTTGGAAGGATGTGAACTGAAGGATGTGAATGGGAATTTCATTGTACTTTAAAGGAGATGGGTGCTGCAAGTTGACTATTAGTATATGAGCAAAAAATACTTTATCTGTTGAGAAAAGCAATATTGGGCCTGGTGTGGAGACTCACACCTGCAATCCCAGCAATTTGGGAGGGAGAGGTGGGTGGATTGCTCGAGCTCATGAGTTTGAGAACAGCTTGGGCAACAGGACAGAGACTTTGTCTCTACTAAAAATACAAAAAAAAAAAAAAAAAAATAGCTGGGTGGGTGCTGTGCGCCTGTGGTCCCAGCTGCTCCAGAGGCTGAGGCGGGAGGATCCCCTCAGCCCAGGAGGAGAAGGCTTCAGTGAGCTGAGATATCACTGCATTTCAGCCTGGGTAACAAAGTGAGAATACTCTGCTGTGGGGGAAAACAAAACAAAACAAAAACCATCAAAACTCAAAAAACAATGTTGTAGACTCATGAGTTAGAATATCCTTTTTTTTTTTTTTTTTTTACCTGAATCCACATCTGAATTGCAAAACTATCCATCATCTGATTATAGTTGACCCTCTTGCAGTTATGGTGAATAAAAGGAAGTAAGCCAAAGCAAATATAAGGATCTTAAATGTTTCAACTCTCTCCCTGATTTGTAATTTTCACAGTGATCCCTATTTACTCACGTGGAAGAGAGAGAGTATCACTGATGGCATGGTACAACTGCAGCAAGGGGAAGATTACAGATTTTCTTTTAACTATAGCATGCAGGCTTTGCAATCAAACAGGTAGTTTGATCATTTATGTAATCATTAGTTTTAAGGGAGCAATTCAATCCCCAATTAAAGAGCTGAGGTATGTAAACACATATGATGCTCTCTTTGCACTCTTATTGAGAAGTTACTTTTTAATTGCTTTGCTTATAATTTCAACTTCAAAGCCAGTAATAGCTTTCGAATTAATAGCTCATAGCCCATTTGATACACTGATATTTAATTAATGAGTTCATAACTCTAGTGGCACATTGCCTTACTGACAGATCCTCCAGGTTGTTAGTTTCCATATTGCTATCTGCTGTCTGCTAACATTTTTAGACAGGTCATTTTGCCTATGTTATCCTTTCAGCTTGATGGTGAAAAAGAATGGGCTCAATCAGAGAGAAAGGTGCCCCTGCCCCTTTCTTGCTCAGTAGATCTCAGTAGATAACTGGCTTCATTAGACCTCTCGGTATAGTTCAAATTTCATATTGTTTTTACTTTCTATTTGTAGAGTTTGTCTACACTGATGTCATCTATAATCCATTAACTTAATAATTGTCACATCTATAGGGTTTGGAGATGAGGAGGTGGATGAATGAGGCCACATCTCTGTCATTTTCTTTCCAGAAGCCTGCCATAGCCCACAATATTCATCCCCATGACTCCATTAGTCACTTTGCAAAAGGTGACAAACTGTGGCTTTTGAGCTAAGGATGTGTTTTACATTTTTTTTTAAAGGAAAACAAAAGGAAAAGGAGGAGAAAGAAGAGGAGGAGGAAAGGGAAATTTCAAGCCCTTTGCAGAAAACAAAAAACAAAAAACAAAACCAAACAACGTACTGACTCCTGAAGGATAACTAACCCTTGAGATAAGCTTCTGTAATTGAAATCCTGTCACTGGGGACAACTTGGCCAATTTTCTTCTCTAACTCACAGAACATGTTTTCTGTAAGTGTTGATGACAATGATGAGGCCCCTCTATAAGATGCCACCCCTACTAATAGGCTCTTCCTGTAAAAGAAGCAGGGAGCCACTGACAGTGTGACTTGGGATTCATTATCCCTTCTTTTAGGTGAATCGGTGCCACTCAGCATTATGACCTCTTACAGGGTTTCCGAATCTAAAACAAAACAAAACAAAACTCTCTCACACCGAGACTCCCTCTTCAAAATGCCTGCCCTCCCCAAATGTCCACAGTTAGGATTCCTGGCACGAAGTCTGTCATTTGAAATCCACTTGGTTGAACTTAGCTCCGGCCTTTCAGAGGACTTTTTCAGAGACAGTGACTATAACCAGGGCCAAGGGTTTCTTTGTCACCCACCAGGGGTTTGTGGGCAACCACTGAAAACCAGTCCAGAGAGAGGATGATACAGGAGAAGGACTGGGAAAGTCAGAAGGGCCACACCTTAGATTGTTAGCCAACTCTCCTTATTGAGGACTAATTTATCTAGACCCTTTTAGGAAGAAGTCTTCACAAGACAGAAGAAGAATATTGCAGGAGTACAGGAGAGGAAGCAAGAGCAATATGTCTACTTCAGTGTTTAGATGAAGGCTGGCCCTGCCATTACTTTATAGATTGCTATAATGTTAGAAGTAATTAATGATAATTGAAATAACTGTGAGTTATGAGTAATATTTGGATTATTAAGATAAAGATAATTATAATAAAATTAGGTACTACAAATAGTGATTGCATTCATGATTTTAATTTTAATGATTGCTTTAAAAGTGTGCTAGAAATTGATTTTCTGTAAATGGGCTAATAATAATTCTAGCTATCATTTATTGAGTGCTTAGCATGCATCAGGAACTGTGCTGTGTTCTTCATATACATTATCTTAACTAATTAAAAATATTTTGACCATGTGGATTAATGAGAAAAAGGACCCTCCCTGAGTTTTGAGGGAGTATGCCAGGAAAGTTACCAGAGGAGAGAATTAGCTGAAGAAATAGCTTATTAGAACTCTAGGTATGGGCCTGGCACAGTGGCACTTTGAGAGGCCGAGGTGGGTGGATCACCTGAGATCAGGAGTTCGAGACCAGCCTGGCCAACATAGGAAAACCCCACATCTACCAAAAATACAAAAATTAGCCAGGCAAGGTAGCAGCAGCCTGAAATCCCAGTTGCTTGGGAGGCTGAGGCGGGAGAATCATCGTTTGAACCCGGGAGGCAGAGGCTGCAATGAGCTGAGATCGTGCCATTGCACTCCAGCCTGGGCAACATAGTGAGACTCTGTCTCAAAAAAACAAAATATTTTCTAGAAATGAGGACTTTCCAATATGAAGACAAAACTTTTGCAGTGCATCCTCCTAATGACAAGTGGAGAACATTTGAGATGACAGGCTCTGAGCACTCTTCATGGCCCACTGCACAGGAACTTCATTTCCACAAGCAAGAACAGGAGGCTCATCTCACACACAAACTGCAGAGCAGCCCGTGCTCAGAACCACCCATTAAAACAACAGCAATATTATTTCTTCTTTGTCCTGAATCTGGCATATTCGGGTCTATTATTGGCTTCTGAAAAGGTCAAGTGCTTGTGCAAAGGTAGACAGTTATGCACACTTAACAGAAACTTTTGTGATAAAAACACATGCTAAAAAGCAGGATTCTGCTTTACTTATTGATTATATTTGAATTTGTCTCTGAAGATACTGCATCCAAGAAGATCAAGGAACAATAGCTACTATTTGTTGAGTGTTTAGAATTTGCTGGGAATGTGAAGAGCATCTTACACATGTTGTAGCACTTGAGTGAGTTGGCGACATGATCACACACTTTATCTGTAAGGAAACTGAAGCTTAAAGACTGTTCTTGATTTTCCCAATGCCACAGAGACAATGTGTAGTGTAGCTGAGATTTAGCTGTGTAAGTATTTATAGACTTTCTTAAACTATTAATTGCATAATTTGGTAGTTTGTTGTAATGTCCCCACTGATCACTCACAACTCTAATCAGTTGTTATCTCCACTGTGTGTGTGTGTGTGTGTGTGTGTGTGTATGCGTGACTGTGCCTTTGTATTGTGAGCCCAAAAGAAAAGGGGCAGCCCCTCTCACAGCACCAGGTGGTGTTATGCATTTAATTAGCACATGCTTTGATGAGTTGATAACATGCAGTATTTTTCTATTTTTTGCTCTAAGATATTTATCAGCATGGACTAGGATCTTTCTGTTTGTGCTACGGAAAAACTGGCCCTAAGGTGTGTTGGAAAGGAAAACTATTCATTGGATATTTGGTTTCTCTGCTTTTGTTTTTTGCTTGTATGTGAGCATAGCCAGCTGCTCTAGAATTTGAAAATTCCAAAGCCCTCCTGTCTATTGAGTTAAATCTTTTCCCTCCATGAAGTCCATGAGACAGTGTCTTTTTCTAATTGTAAGACTAATACAGTCATAAAAAGCTAATGACTGTAAGAACTGTGTATGTAACTGTAGAACTATTATTTCTTTTTAATTTCACTCAGATTTTGTTCAACACACTATGGATATGAATTGGGTAAAACTATTAAAGTCACCATATACATTAACATAAAGCCGAACCATTAAAACAAAGAGAGGTTATTTCTCAAGCCTTCTGGAGGTAATTTTCAAAGTCTTTTTTTTTTCTTCTCATAGACACATTTCATTGCATCCAAGCTCCTTCCTTATTACCAAATCAGGTCAAGATGGCCCAATGTGTGGATATTTTAGTTTGAACAGTTACATGGAAACCTAAATGAGGTGCCAAACAAAGATCACTGGAAATTTCCATTGCTCTTAATGATCTTTTGGAATGTGTAGTACTGGTGGCGGCTTTTTTTTTTTTTTTGGTTTATGGGATGGTAGCTTGCAGTTGGCAAAGTGAATCAGAGGAACACCCAAAGTTAAATGTGTGAATAAAATACAAGAACAACATAGTAATGACTAATAAGATGTAAATGCCAAGAAATTTTCTTGTCTTTTAAATTAGACATCTGTGCCCTATTTTTACATGCTCATCACCATAAGCGCTTTAGCATGTTTCCCCCAATCTGTCAGCACAGACATATTCTGACGGCCTGAAGCTTTAACACCTTCCCGGCTACAGAAATGCCCTGGCAGCCACTCCTGTGGAACATCTGCTGAAAGCAAAAGATGTGAGATGTCGGCCCCATCCTTGAGGGTTTTGTTAGAGATGCTGGCATGGAGCCGCTTCTCTGAGGAAAGAAAGAATTGTGTTTCTGGGTCATGTGTGCAGTAAGATCGGCTTGGGGGACACCGCATCTCCCCAACAGGCCTCCTTGTCATATGGATTTACCAGTTCAGAACTTGGCCTTGTGTCTGCACAGGAGGAGGCGAGCAGATGAAGAGCTGTCTCAGAACTGAGCTGCCTCAAGCCCACACATGTTTGCACAGCTTGCAAAGTGGCAAGAGTGTGGACTGGTCCTATCTGCAGAGAAACAATTGGTTTGAAATGGTCTGAAATGCTTTGCCGTTGACCAGGGGAGATGCTGATGTTCAGTTTCAGAGATCTCAGAAAGCTTCCTTGGAAAGATTATAGCTAGGGTTTTAGGAAGCTGCTTTGCTCACTGAGAAGAGCCTTCTTCAAAGGCAATATGCTTTTAGAGAACCCTAAAAATCTGATGCTTCCTAAACTACTGGTTCACATGCTAATACTTCAGAACCTACTCCTCCACATCCCTCTCTGGTAAAAAAAAAAAATGTAATACTAAGAGATGGCCTTAAAAGTCAAATTCCTCAGCATGGGCAAACTGATGACAACCCTACATTAAAATAGAAATACCTGATCCATTGTTCTAGAGAGCAGGGTGAGAAAACAGAGTAGCAGAAAAGCTGGGTGAATAGAGAAGCGGCAGAGATTGGAGACAGCAACCTCAGAAAAGACCAAGGTAAGGACACCAGAGCTGAGGTTTCCCGGCTATATTGTGAAAACCCAAGGTCAACTGCATTTTTTATTAAGAATGTTATCAGTTTCTTTGTTGAACATTTTACATTATATCCACTGACTTTTTAATTCTTCAACCATCCTATGAAATCATTTCCATTTTATAGACAAAGCAACTGAGGCTCAAAAAAGATCACATCAAAGTTAGCTGAGAGAGATGCATGGATTATACCAGAAAGTAAATGGAATTTGGAGTCAAAATGACCTGAGACGTGCATTTTAGTTTCAAAAGTTATTAATTATATGACCTTGGTAGGTATCCTCAGCAACCCATGCTTCAGTTTCTGCACAGGAGCTATACTATAGGGATGAAAATATTCTCTTTTCAGAGTCGTCATAGGGATACAAAGTTAAATGACTTGTTGAAGTTTACACAACTGGCACGGAGTCAGCCCAAAAGTATATAGCACAATTCTCAACACATAGTTAAGTGTTGAATAAATGTTCACTATTATCAGAAGTGACAGAACCAGGATTTAAATGCAGGTCTCCCAGACCTACACGTTTTATGAGCTGTCACCTGTTATGCTATCAACCTCACAAAGGATGATCATGCAGGAACAGGGAACATTTTGCCATTCATGCTTTTTTAGGCACAACTGTGGCCAGTGACTGTGTGACAATAAATCCATGGAAAATTATTCATATTGACCATTGCCCTCTGTTCAGGAGTTAAAAGCAATTTCTGGAAATGAAGCTCAGCATAAATTAAGAGAACAAAGGAGTCATTTCCACAACCAACATTTAGCTATGGTGATCGCTGCTTCCTGGAGGACATTATTTATTCACTTTTTCGGGAAGCCCTTCCTTGAACACCTGGCCCATTGATGTCCTCTTATTCTCATTCTGAGGTCCTTTAGCAGTTAATATCTTTGACACAAACATTCATTTATTTATTTTTATAAAAAGTATGTGTTTTCTTTTTTTTGTCCTTAGAAGTTCTTTCTCTGTTGCCCAGGCTGGAACGCAATGGAGTGACCATGGTTCACTGCAGTCTCAACGTCCTGGGCTCAAACTATCCTCCCACCTCAGTCTCCCAACAACTTGGACAACAGGTGTGCACCCATCGTGCCTGAATAATTTTTTTTTTTTTTTATAGAGGCAGGGTCTCACTATGTTGTCCAGGCTAGTCTTAAACTCCTGGCCTCAAGTGATCCTCCGACCTTGGCCTCTCAAAGTGGTGGGATTATAGGTGTGAACCAACATGCCCAATCAAAATACTTTGTTGTGTGTCAGGCATATTTTGGGATACTGAAAATAGAGCAGTGAACAAAATAGAAAAGGTCTGTGCATTTGTGAGTTCTGCATTCTTGTGTGTATGTGGTCAGAGCAGACAAAAATAAACACATAAGATGCAAATACTATTAGATAATGTATTCATTTTCTGTGGCTGCTGCAACCAATTACCACATACTGGATGACTGAAAGCAGCAGAACTTAATTCTCACAGTTTTCAGGAGTTAAGACGTTGGAATCAGTATTACTGAGCTGAATTTAAGGTCTCCTCAAGGCCACACTTCATCCTGATTCTCTAAGGGAGGTCCAGTTCTTTGCCTATGCCAGCCTCCAATGGCTGCCAGCATTCCTTGACTTGTCGCCACCTCAGTCTCTGCCTTCTCCTTTCTGTGTCTGCAAATCTAATCTTCCTCTGCCTCTGTCTTTAAGGAGACTTGGGATTATAATTAGGGACTACTACTATTCCAGGATAATTTCCTCATCTCAAAGCTTTTAATTTAATTATACCTGCAAAGATCCTTTTAATCTAAATAAAGTAATATTTACAAATTCTGGTGTTTAGAACCTGATACATTTGGAGATATTACTCAGCTGAGCACAGATAATATGTTAGGTGGTAATATGCATTAAGAAAAGGAAATTAACCAAGCTATGAAAGATAAAGAATTTCAGCATGGTGTTAGGGACTCTTATTTTCTAAAAGGCATTACTCCCATGGTGAACTTTAAGCAGAGACCCAAAGGAAGTGAAGCCATTTGTAGGAAGAGGGCATTAGGCAATAGCGTCAGTGTATGCAAATCCTGAGGACCCCGTGTAACTGCAATAGAGTGAACAAGAGCTATGGTGGTAAAGGATGTGGTCAAGTGGGGGGAATATCGTGCAAGGCCTTACTAGTCTGTGTAAGAACCTTTATTCTGAATGAAATGGAAAGTCATAAGAGGACCAAGAATGACGAACTTAGATTTAATTTTTGAAAACATAGCTTTGGTTGTTTTTAGGAGAATAGAGTACTGGGATAAGAATAGAAGATGAACATTGCTTAGGAGTGTTGCCCAATAAATCTGTGAAACATGAAGATGGCTTAGGACAGAATGGAGAAATGGAAGATTTAGAAACTCATCTGTGTCAAATATATTTCATAGAGACTTAATAGGATTTATAGACAGGTCATATTCGAAGTGTAAGTGAAAGAGTGGGGAGAACTAATGTTGCCATGTCTTCAGCCTGAACAACAGGAAAGATGAAGCTTCCATGAAACTTAGATGGGACAGACTGGCGGTCGGTTGTCAATTGGGTTAGGGGCAAAAGCCTCTTCAATGTTGCCATGCATTCAAATGGCATCTGAACTGAGATTCTGTGTTGACAGCTGGATGGAAGAGTGTGAAGTCTAGAGGCAAAATCTGGACCAAAGACAGAAATATGAGCATTGCCATCATGCAGATGGTGTCAAAAGCCCTAAGGCTGAGTGAGCTCACCTAGGGGACTGGTACAGTCATGCAGTGATTCATTTGTTCTACAGCCAGTTCTGAGCTCCCAGGAATATTTTGCAATGTTCTAAACATTGGTGATGCCAAGGTGAATTAAACCATTGTCTCTGCTCTCAAGGTGCTCATAGTCTGACAGAAGGGCAAATGTGTAAAAAATATGTATGCTTAGTATATTAGGCTGGATTCTAGAGTAGCAGTTAACTCTGCTTTCATTAAGTTGGGAAGATCTGGAAGTATGTTTCAAGGATGCTTCATCAAGGCCTGGATGCTTGAGTAAGGTTTTGTTAAGTGAGAAAGAGATCAAGATGTCAGGAAGAGGAATAACTTCACAGAGTCATGTTTAGAGGGCTGTGGTTAACACAGAGACTCTAAGACCTGGATGTGCATTAGAGGCCTCTTAAAGAATTGTTTAAAGGCTGGGCACAGTGGCTCGTGCCTATAATCCCAGTACTTTGGGAGGCCAAGGCAGGCGATCACTTGAGGTCAGGAGTTCGAGACCAGACTGACCAACATGGAGAAACTCTATTAAAAATACAAAATTAGCAGGGCATGGTGGGGCATGCCTGTAATCCCAGGTACTCGGGAGTTGGAGGCAGGAGAATTGCTTGAACCCAGTGAGGTGGAGGTTGCAGTGAGCCAAGATTACGGCATTGCACTCCAGCCTGGGCAACTAGAGTGAAACTCCATCACAAAAAAAGAAAAAAAGAATTACTTAAAACAAATAAACAACAATAACAAAAACAACAGAAACAGCATTTTTTCCTTAGCTTCCACCTCAAACCACGTAAACCAGAATAGGCTGGGCTCAAGCAATGGAACATTTTAAAGTGCTTCAGTTAATGCTAATGTGTAGTTATAATTGAGACGTATGAGGATAGGATATCAGGCAGTGATGTGTAGCCCCAGGACCACCTACATTACTAATCCCCAGAAAGTTTGTTAAAAATGCAGTCTCCTGAGTCCCTTTCCCACTATAAAGCCTGAATTTAAAAAGGCATTCAAGGTGAACCTTTGGCACAGTGGTGTCTTATAAACACTACTGTGTGTGATGGAGACAGTAAATACAACATTAGTGGTGAGAACTAGGTAAAGAAATGTCATGCTAAGGACAGTGGATACAGTCCTAGGGAAATGAAAAAATTACATGGCTTTAAAGAGAGAGTAAGCACACAACACTCTGTATCCATTTTCATAAGGGTTTAAATACAGTAGTGTTTTGAGGTTGTATGCCCAGTTAAGAGGCCATTGCAGTAATCTAGGTAAGGGATTGTAGGACCTGAATCTGTCTAGGTATCATGCACAGGTGACTCGCCTGTATAGCTCCCCCGGATATAACACATTTCAAAAATGGCCAAATGTGCAGCCAATCAGGATGCAAGAAGTATGGTAGTTTAGTTCTGTATGCCAACAAATCACCATGGAATTAGCTCTCACACTCCTGCCAGGAATTTAAAATTACTCTCTGGAGCATAGAAGCCTGCAGGAGAATCCTGTGTGAGAATTCCCTGTGTGAGAATTAATGAAACTACTTTCTGATTCTTTTTAGTCAATTCTATTTGGTTAGTTTAAGTGACGACTAAACATATTAGCTCACATAGGAACTGATTTTTGAATAGCAAGATTAAAAAAATTTAGTATAAATTGCCAAATGTTTACTAGGAAAGGTGATTAGTCAGACTGAAACTCTGAGTATTAAGGAATTTGAATCGTCTCAAAGGATTTTTTATTACTGACCAAGACATCAAATAAATTAGCTACACTCTTCTTTTGAGACTAGCATTAAAGTATGGCATTCAATGGCTTTCCTTCAGTTTACTTATCTAATTTTATTCTAAGGCAAGTCATGATTTTTCTACTGAAGGTGAGAGAATCTACAATGGGAAATTCATACTCTTCATAGAGCAAACACACAAAAGGGAAAAGAGAAATGAATTGGCAAAGCCCATATATAAATAAATAAATACACACACACACACACACACACACACACACACACATATATGGCAGCCATTAATTATATATCATATATATATATAAAGGTAGTTTCTTTTAATAGATTATTAATGGCTGAGGTTGACCATCTTCATAACTAGTCAACTGAATAAATATTTATGAGTTGTCAGTAACAAGAATGATTGAGTTCTATGAGTGGTTGTAAAAGGCTATTATTTGCCTGGTGCTCAATCAGGTGGAAAAGGTCCAATGTAATTTGTCTATCTCACTGATCAGTATGAAAAACCCTGGACAAATTATAAAAAGCAACTTTCTAAAGACTCCAGTTATACGTCGAGTAGGCTATGGACATTGTTCCATATCTCACTGATGCTCTGTTTATTTTTGTCTCAGCTCTTTTTCTTCTCCTGGATTTCCCCTTGGATAGTTTCCCCATGTCTTTAAGTTAATGAATTATCTTATTCTGCAGTGCTTAATCTGCTGTTAATTTCATCCAGTACGGTTTTTATGCTACTTGAAACCCCAAAAGTTTGGTTTTAATATTTATCTTTCCTATCCCTAACATGTTCAAAATTTCCTCTACTGCCATAAATGTAGGGAATGCAGTGATAATAACTATTTGTATGTCTTTGTTTACTAATTCTATTATTTGTGTCATTTCTGAGTCTTTTAAAACATTTTAAATTGTAAATAGACAGATGATAGTTGTATATATTTATGGGAAAGGGAAGTTATGATTTATGAATACAATGTGGAATAATTAAATCAAACTAATTAACATATCCATCACCTCAAATACTTATTTTTGTTGAGAACATTTCAAATTTACTCTCAGCAATTTTGAAGTGTACTATACGTTATTATTGACTGTGATACACAATATATCTGAAAGAAAAAATTCATACTCCTCTTGTTTAATTGAAGCTTCATACCCTTCACCTATCATCTCCCCATGCACCCCAAGCCCCTATCCTCTGATAATGGACCACCATTCTACTCTCTGTTTCTCTGAGTTCCATTGTTTTAGATTCAACATGTAAGTGAGAACATGTGGTATTTGTCTTTCTGTTTCTGGCTTCTTTCACTTAGCATAATGTTCTCTAATTCCTTCCAAGTTGTTTCAAATGACAAAATTTGTTTTATCAAAACTGAGTTGTGTTCCAGTGTATATATATACTTCACTTTCTTTATTCATTAATTTGTCGAGGGACACTTAAATTGCTTCCATATCTTGGCTATTGTAAATAGTGCTTCAATAAACATGGGGTGCAGACATTTCATTGACACTACTAATTTCAAATATTTTGTGTAAATACACAGAGACGGGATGTCTAGATTATATTACCATTCCATTTTTGGTTGTTGATTTTTGAGGAACTTCCATAGAGTTTCATATAATGGCTGTATCAATTTATAATCCTATCAGTCCGTTTTTATTGATTTATAGTATTTTCCTGCTTTTTGCATGATGGTTAATTGATCAACCATGATGGTTGGCTGAATGGTCGGTATTGTGGATTTTTGGGGTGCAGATATTTTTGTATCCATATACATATTATTGAGCTTTGTCCTGGTGTACATCTCAACTACTTGGACACTGTTAGAACCTTTTGAGCCTTGCTTAAGTTTTGTAATGAGCTAATCAGAGCAGCCTTTGCTATAGGGCTAATATTAGTTTGCTATTCAGATAAACACCCCTCTGAGTATTCTCTTCAATGTCTGGAGAATTATGTACTTTTCCACTCTAGGATCCTATAATGGTGAGAAGGCAGCCTATTCCTAGTCCTGTGAGCAGCCTCTGCACATTGATCCCTTTAATCATTTCGGGTGTTGCATCTTTTTGTTCCTAGCCTCAGGTAGGAGGCTTGTGCTGCACATCTCCTTGCAGGCATGTGCTGATCAGTCCTCTGCTTAATACTTAATGGAGAACCTCTGCAGTTTTCCAGAGTGCTCTGTGTGAGTTTGTTTGTCTGTGCATATGGCCGTGTAGTTCTCTCCTCTTCACTACTCTGTCCTGCAAACTTACCCACCTGGCCTACCTCTTGAAGTTGTATCTTCGTCTCCTCAACTCTGGGAAACTGCCACCCTCTGGATGGGTTCCCTTTCTTGGGCTGCAGTCTGCAAACTCTCTTCAGTAGTAAACTGCAGCAATCTCAGGGCTCAGCTTGTCTGTTCCTCTCTCTCAGTTATCAGTTCAAAGCCAAACTTCCAAAATAAAATGGAAGTGAAACCATCCCTCTCCGTATATAAACAAATAACAACAAAAAAGGCAATATATCTAAATGTAATATCTTGAACTATAAAATTTTAGAAGAAAACATGGGGGAAAGCTTATGACTTTGAATTGGGTAAAGTATTCTTAGATATAGCACAAAAAGTATAATTCATGAAAAAAAACCTGAGAAGTTAGACTTCATCAAATTAAAACATTTTGCTCTGTGAAAGACACTGTTAAGAGGCTGAAAAGACAAAGCAGATATTTGAAGATAATGTTTGCCAACCACATATTTGACAAAGACTTGTACTCAGGAAATATAAAGCACTCTCAAAACTCAGTAACAGGAAAACAAAAATCCAGTAAAAATGTTATGAGCAGATACTTCACCAAAGAAGATGAACAGATCACAAAAGTCATAAAATTCAACATCATTAGTCTTTAGGAAAATGGAAACTAAAAACAAAAAGAGATACTTTTACACATCTATTAGTATGCCTAAAGTGAAAAACAAAGACAATTGATAATATCAAGTTCTGTGGAGGACACAGAACAAGAATAACCCTTAGTCACTGCTGATGAGAATGACGGCTGGTAAAACCACTTTGGAGTATAGTTGATGGATACTTAGCATGTAATCTACCAATACCACTCCTACATATTTACTAAGAGAAATAAAACCTGTGTCCACACAAAACCTGTATATGAATGTTTATTTTCAGCTTCATTTCTAACATTCCTACCCAAATATCCTTTAACTGGTGAATGGATAAATATATTTTAGCACATCCAGACAATTTGATACTCCAAAGCATTGCAAAGGGAGCTATTTATATATGGAACAATGTGGGTAAATCTTATATAGATTGCTATAAGAGAGATTTACCAACAAGGCTATTTATGCCATGTGATTATACTTTTATAAAATTCTCTAAAAAACAAAATATAGGGAAGAAACAATCAAGGGTTGCCAGGATTGGGGAGTTAAGATTGGTTTAATATGAAGGGGCTGCTAAGTGGATTTTTGAGTAATACAACTGTTCAGTGTCTCAGCAATGCTTATTCAACAACATCTATTTTTCAAATGTCATAAAATTGTACCCCAAAGTAGTGACATTTAATGTATGTAAACTTACAAATAAATAAATTTTAAAAGTGTGTTTATTTTTATTTCAAGTAGAAAAACAAACTTCTAAAGTACCTGACTTCCAGGATCATTTGATGTTTTGTTTTTGCTTGCTCTGTTGCCAGGGCTGGAGCACAGTGGTGTGCTGTCAGCTCACTGTAACCTTTGTCTCCCATGGTCAAGCAATTCTCCTGCCTCAGCCTCCCAAATAGCTGGGATTACAAGCATGTGCCACCACCCCCAGCTAATTTTTTTTTGGTATTCTTAGTAGAGACGGGGTTTCACCATGTTAGTCAGGCTGGTCTTGAACTCCTGACCTTAAGTGAGCTGCCCCACCCTCCTCAGACTCCCAAAGTGCTGGGATTACCGGCATGTGCCACCACCCCCCTCCCATTTGATGTTTGACAAAAATTAATTGATCAAACTTAAATTCTAATTGCCAATTCTTTATACCGTGGCTTTCCTGTAAATGATTTTAGTCTTAACAAGATGTTTTCCCAAATTTGATCTTGAATTTTTTCTCACTTCTTTCAGGATGGTGAGATTGATTGCTTCAACACATTCCAAGCACAAGAAGTTGCTATTGGCATGCTACACCAGCATGGGTAGACGCTGAATGGATCTTAGGGTCAGGGAAAAAGAAGGGCCGTGAGAACCTCCTGAGAAATTTAACCAAAAAGTCCTTTTTCATTATTTTCTACCTGGCAGCCTTCGGCTTCTTTTCTGAAAAAAGCACAAAATTCTTCCTCCCTCATCTTTTATCCCCCTATCCTGAACTTGTGCCTTCTTTTCCCACTTTTAACCCACTATTTTGTTCACTGTCACCCAAACACAGTCCAATATCAGTCCCATGAGAATGGGCTTCATGCCTTATCCTTGTCTTCTTGCTGTCTAGAATGTCTCTAGAATATGCATGTCATCCCTTCATCTTTCTTGAAACAAAAGTAATGCAAAATAATTCTACGTATTTATAGGGTACGTAGTGATGTTGCATATTATGTATAGTGATGAGATCAGGATAATTACCATATCCATCATATGAAACATTCATCATTTCTTTGTGTTGGAAACATTCAACATCCTTCTTATAGCTATTTGTAAGTACATACTATATTATCGTTAAGTATAGTTGTCTTATAGAGCTGTAGAACACTAGAGCTTATTCCTATGTAGCTGTAATTTTGTTTTCTTTAACAAATCTCTCCCTCATTCTCCTCTTACTTCTCCCCTACCCATCCTCTAGTATCCTTTGTTCTACTTTTTCTTCTATGTGATGAACTTTTTATCTTCCATACATGAGTGAGAACATTTTCTTTTCCATGTTTCAAAAAGCTACATTCTCCTAGTTTACCTTTTTCTATTACATTGTCAGCAACTGCTACCTACCTGGGCTTAGTCTTCTGCATTGCCAGGCTTTAGAATGCTGTGCTATCTCTATTAGTATTAGGTGTGTGTGTGTGTGTGTGTGTGTGTGTGTGTTTGTGTATATATCAGTGTATATATATGTATTAGTATATACATATATGTGTGTGTGTGTGTGTGTGTGTGTGTATGCACACACACATATATATTTGAGACCAGGTTTTACTCTGTCACCCAGGCTGGAGTACAGTGATGTGATCACAACTCACTGAAGCATTGACTTCCCAGGCTCAGGTGATCCTCCCACCTTAACTTCCAGAGTAGCTGGGACTACAGGTCCATGCCATCACACTTGGCTAATTCTCATACTCTTTGGAGAGATGGGATCTCATCATGTTTCCCAGGATGGTCTCAAATTCCTGAGCTCAAGTAATACACCCACTTCAGCCTCCGAAAGTGCTGGGATTACAAGCATGAGCCACTGGACCTGGACCCTACTGGCATTATTTCCTTTTCAAGTGTCTTTCCTTTTCAAACTATTTTTACTCCTTGAGTAACCCCATCCCATCCCATCCCAGAAGTATACCTAAAATCCATATACTGATAACAGCTGTGGAAGATTTGTAGTTGTCTCTTCTCAAATCTGCTCTGTCCTCCCCAGGATATCTCACATCTGTAATCCCAGCACTTTAGGAGGCCAAGGTGGGTGATCACTTGAGGCCAGGAGTTTAAGACCACCTGGCCAACATGATGAATCCTGTCTCTACTAAAAATACAAAAGTTAGCTGGGCGTGGTGGCAGGCACCTGTAATCCCAGCTACTCAGGAGGCTGAGGTAGGAGAATTGCTTGAACTTGGAAGCAGAGGTTGTAGTGAGCCAAGATCATATCACTGCACTCCAAGCTGGGTGACAGAGCAAGATTCTGTCAAAAGCAAAAAAAAAGGAAGAAGAGACTGTATCCTTGATTTTCCCAAAGTTCAAGTTTATTTTATTTTCTGTTACACTAAATAAAACATGGTGTAAAAACATGGGTGACTTAAAGTTTGGATGTCCTAAGTTTTCTGTAGTTCCCTGTCATAACTTGATTGCTCCCACACTGATGTGTGTGTGCAACCCCATGCATATGTGTGTGTATGTGTAGGTGTGCGTATGCCGGTACTCCTTTTATACGGAAGAAGTTGCCTTTGACTGGTTACGTTTTGTATGATTGAGTTAGAGATAGGTTAAGAGACTGAGTCAGGGTATGGGCAGCTCTTTAGGTCAGTTTTCAAAGAAGCTTATCCTCAGATTGAAATTGTAGGTGAGTACTTTATTAAGGGAATATCCCCAAGAAAAATGTGCAAGGATACAGGTGAGGCAGAGCAGAAAAGGGAAAGATGCCAAACAAGGGTATAACTTCAGGCAAAGTCCTCTGATTTTATTTCAGTATTATCCTGCAGGGGAACATTAGATTAGGGGTGAGCATTTTGCCTTTTTTGCCTTCATGTTTGTTTCAGCGTTAGTAAGTCATCATTGGCTACTAACATCTTGGTTCTCTTTTATTCTTTGTCTGCAATCAAATAACTTCAGCAGTAGGAAGTCAGTACATTAAGAAAGATATCCAGGACACATGTGCTGGTTCACACCTGTAATCCCAGCACTTTGGGACGCCTAAGCGGATGGATCACCTGAGGTCAGGAATTGTAGACCAGCTTGGGCAACATGATGAAATCCCGTCTCTACTAAAAATACAAAAAAAAAAAAAAAAAAAAAATAGCCGGGTGTGGTGGCCAGCGCCTGTAATCATAGCTACTCGAGGGAAATAGCTACTCGCTTGAACCAAGGAGGCGGAGGTGGCAGTGAGTTGAGATTGAGTTACTGCATTCCACCCTGGGTAAAAGTGAGACCTTGTCTCCAAAAAACAAACAAACAAAAAAACGACTAAATGCAAAAGAATCAAACAGAATTTCTAGAAATAAAATGAATGTAAAGTATTTGGAAAAACAGAAGAAAGAATTATGTGCATCCTAAATGATAGATTTATAAAATGTATCCAGAATGCAGCATATAGAAACAAAGACATGCGGAATGTGGGAGAAAGTGACGCTGGGATACGGAGATCCAACATTTCTCAACTGGAGATCTGGATAAGAGGAAAAATAATGGCTGAACCATTTTTCATTAATCAGAAAACTGCAGACTCAGCAATCCATAGGAAACCTAAGCAGGCTAAAACAAGGTCTTCACACCTAGACATAAAGAACATAACCAAAGAACAGCAAAGGGAAAACAACAACAACAATAACGATAACAAAACACACACACACACACACACCTCAAATTAGTTTCACTTTTGCTTTTTAGAAAAAATTTTATAAAATTAAGGGACACAAATGTAGTTTTGTTATACAGGTACCATTCCAAGAAAAGAAATAGACTATGTAACTTCCAAACTGATGGAAAGAAAAATAAGAAATGCAGTTAAAAACCAGGCAAAAAAGAGAGGAAAAGAGACAGAAAAGTTTGAGTAAATAGAAAATATTGAAATAGTGTTAAGTATATTAGATATTATAATATAAACTGATTAAATATTTCAAGTAAAAGATAAAGACAGACTAGATTTAAACAAAAACTAAAATATTTCATTTACAAGGAATATATCCAAAATATATTCAGGTAAAATGATTAACATATGCAAAATGTCACTACATCCTACTAAAATATTTACTTCACAAGGAATATAAAATAATACTGAACTTGTATAATGTAATAACTGGCTAAAATTATACAAATGATCCTACCAAGAAGTTATATATACTTATTTTACTATTTTATTATATAGGCAAAATAAATGAATGATTTTACAGAAGAATTTAACAATAAAATGTACTTCATTCATCCAAAGGTAACAAAATTAGCTAAGTTAAAAGCGGTTTTACACCAGTAATATTCTGTGACCTCTGAACGTAAGTTAGAAAGCAGAAATAATAATCTTGTTAGAAACATTATTTTAAGAAATTAGAGACTGCCTTTAAATAGCAAAACTTAAAGAAGAAATCATAATGGAGGTTAAAATATATTTAGAATTAAGAAATGAATATGCTACATATCAAAATTGTGAAAGGAATTACAGTAGTACTTGGAAGAAAATGTGTAGTCCTAAATGTTAAGAATTAGAAAATAAAATTCTGATAATTAAGCATTCAACATAGGATTTTTTTTTTTTTTGAGGGAGTATCTGAGGAGTTGGGCAATGGAGAATGTGAGAGAAAAAAATGGACTAACATCAAATAAAACAAAAAGAAAATAATAAAGAGAAGTAAGGAGAGATGTATACTGTAAGCCACCAGTAAGATTTATCAAGAATAAAAAAGAATACTCTAAAAAATCAATATTAAGAATGGATAAGAAGATATAACTATAGTTAATTCAAAAATTAAAAAGTTAATTAATAAATGAACAACTTTATAGTAATAAATTTCAAAACTTAAGTGAAACAAATAAATATCTAAGAAAAATGTAACTTATCAAATGTGTCTCAATCAGAAGTAGAAAATTGAACAGTTCTATAACCACTAAAAATGATCTGTGGTTAGTTAAAATTGTTCCCATAAAACTGATCTGTGGTTAGTTAAAATTGTTCCCATAAAACAATCATCAGATAGAATGTTTTATGGCATATTCTTTCAAACACTGAGGGAATGAGTAAATCAAATGTTACAAAATGAATAAAGAAGGAGAAAAAGAGGGAATACTCTGCCACACATTTTTTGAAGTTTGCATAATTCTAATTCCAAAACCTAACAAACGTAACAAGTCTAGAAATTTATTAGGCAGTTTCACTCATGAATATATATGCAAACATCCTACATGAAATATTGAAAAATAGTACCTATAATGAATAAATATAAATGAATAATATATCATGACAAAATTGAATTTTCTCATAAATATAAGATTATAATTTTATATTTAGAAAATTAGTATTTAGATTTTATACTTGGATTAGTGTTTAGATATAGAAAATCTATTTAAATAATTCACCATACAAGAGTACAAAGGCCATAAAATTAACTTTTCAGTTTTAGGAATAGCACTTGATAAAATTCAACATTTATTCATAATGAAAAAAATTAGCAAAATAAAAATAAAAGAAATACAACAAACTTCTTTAATATAATAAAGTATATATTAAATTATTAAGTAAATATTCTTCAAGAAGAAATATTTAAAGCAATTGATTGAAGATCAGGACCGAGCAGTGTAAACTATCCCCACTTCTAGTTAACTTTATATTGGCAATCTTAGCCAGGCCTGTAAAGCATGATAAGAGTAGAAATAAATAAATAAGTCAATTAATTGATAATGATTTAAATGAAAGAAGAAAATTATCTATATTTGCAGATGATTCAGTTAGCTATAAAACAGGAAAGATATACATATTTAATAGAATTAATAAAATAATTTAGTATGGTTGCATTAAAGTGTCAAAATATCTTAAAAGAAATTAATTGGCTTTTTATAGAATGAAATAAATAATTAGCTAAAATAATTTAAGTGGTATAAGTTAATAAACCACCAAAAAATACAAATACCTAGAAACAAATATATCCAAAGGGTTGTAAGTCATCTATGAAAAAATATACATTTTAATCAAATGATATTCAAGAAAAGCTAACTAAATAGATTATCCATGTTAATAGATACAAAGACTCAATATTTAAAATATACCAATTCTCCCCCCTAGTAATTTTTAATCCAGTGCAATTATAATCCAATATCAAGTAATTACTTTGTAGATTTTGGTAAAATAAATTTAAAATTTATGGAAGAGCAGAGGGCCAAAATTGGCAGACTTATCTAAATAAGAATGAGATTAGGATACTCACCTTATTAGATATCAAGAATTATTATTATGTTACTCTAATTCAAAGATTGTTGTATTAGTGGAAGGGAAAACATATTGCTCTGTGGAACAGAAAATGTCAAATAGAAAAGTTTGATTTATGATAAAGATAGCAATACAGATGACTAGAATAAGGAAAGAATTTTATTTGTGTTGGCAATTATTTGACCCTATTAATAAAAGAAATTTTATTCCAGTTATTATTTTGAGTAAAATCTTTATATGAAAAATGATATTAAAATTATAAGATAAATTAAAAGATGTTTTTGACCTCAGAATATGAAGAAGTATTTTGATTTGGGTTTTTTTAACAAGACAAAAGCAGTATCTGCAAATTTTAACTATTAATATTTTTAAATTAATACTTATTCTCCATTACTACACACCATTAGGAATATTAACAGTAAAGTTATATGTTAGAAGAATGTATTTCTGTTGTGTAAAGCCATGGTGAATATTTGGAATATGCAAAGTCATGTTACGTTTCAAATAAAATAGAAGCAATAGGAGAATAAGTCAATAGCAGTTCACAGAATAGGAAATATGAATGTCCAATAAATATATAACAAGGTGCTCAATCTAATTGGTTGTCAGAAAAACACACATTATTACTTTAAGATAGTATGTCATACCCCTAAAACTAACAGTATAAAAATAATCTAAAAATATAAATTATTGGAGACGGACTTAAACATAGCTACTGGAGGTTTAAATGGCACAACTACATGGAAATTAATTTGGCTTCATCTAATAAATTTAAAGAATCTAGATTAAGCCTAGTGGAATTCTTGCACAGTAGCTCTGAGGATAAAGGTTGGAATACGTATTGGAGCCTTACGTGCTGTAACAACAAAATGGATTAACTACTGATTTTGGAAAGAATAAATACAAATATGTGGCATGTTTATATAATGGTATTTGCTTTTTTGTTTTTGGTGTTGCCTCACCAACAAAAGTTTTAAATTAGTAAAAATGAGTGAACTACTGCTATACCAAACACAAATTACTATCAAGAACATAATGTTAAACATGGAAGCTGCAGAATACCTATAATGTGATTATATTTGTATAGGTAAAAACGAGTTGTCTTAATCCACTTGTGCTACTCTAACTATAAATCTGATACTAGGTAATTTTCAAAGAAGAGATGTTTATTTTTCACCATTCTGAAGCCTGGGAAGTTGAAGACAAGGTGTTGGCAGTTTTGGTGTCTGGTGAAGGCTGCTTTCTGCTTTGAAATGGTGCCTTGTTGCTGCGCCCTCTAGAGGAGATGAGAGCTGTGTCCTCACATCGCAGAAGAGATGGAAGGGCAAAGGGGAAGGAAACAGTTTCCTCACACTTCTTTTTATTCTTTTTATTTTTGATTTTCAAAATTAACGCAAAATAATTCGACATATTTATAGGGTACGTAGTGATGTTGCATATTATGTATAGTGATGAGATCAGGATAATTACCATATCCATCATATCAAACATTCATCATTTCTTTGTGTTGGAATCATTCAACATCCTTCTTATAGCTATTTGTAAGTACATACTATATTATTGTTAAGTATAGTTGTCTTATAGAACTGTAGAACACTAGAGTTTATTCCTATCTAGCTGTAATTTTGTTTTGTTTTCTTTAACAAATCTCTCCCTCATTCTCCTCTTATTTCTACCCTACCCATCCTCTAGTATCCTTTGTTCTCTTTTCACTTCTATGTGATAAACTTTTTATCTTCCATATATGAGTGAGAACATTCAGTTATTTAACTTCCTTTCCTGGCTTATTTCACTTGACACAACGTCTTCCACTTCTATTCATGTTGTCATGAATGATAGGATTTCCTTCTTTTTAAGGATCAGTATTATGCTATTGTATATATAGAGATACCACATTTTCTTTACTCATTCATCTGTTGTTGGACACCTAAGTTGATTCCATGTCTTGACTATTACAAATAGCTTAGCATGTCATTTGTAAGGGGCACTAATTCTATTCGTGACAGCTCTGCCCTCATGGCCTAATTACCTCCTAAAGGTCCCACTTCTTAATACTATTATATTAGTGATTAAGTTTCAACATATAAATGTGGGAAGACATATTCAGACCATACCACATGTCAAATGTAACATATATTTAATAATTCAAATGTGTTTGGAAAGATTATTGAAGAGAAATAAAGGATGATAAACACAAAATTGAAAACATACCCCATAAACATATATACCTACTATATGCCCATAAAATTAAAAGTAGAAAAATTAAAAATATAGCAAAATGCAGAATACTAATTACTGCTGAGGAAGGAGAGAAGAAAATAACACAGAGAAAGTATTATTTGGGGCTTCCAGATAATGGTAACTTTCAGTCAATATTTCAAAAAAAAAAAGTGGAAACAAATAGGTGCTCATTTTAGTAACTATATATTTCAGACATGTAAATATTTGTTTGTTTTCAGTACTTAATAATACAAACCAAATCTTGAGAAAAACTTCAGGAAGATGTCTAATATTCATCTACAAAATAAAGTTAGCTCTTTGGTTTTTGTTGTTGTTGTTTTCCAGTGGTAACTTTTATTGTTTCATTTTTATTTTTAAAGCTGTTTACTTCTATAAGCTTGGAGGCATCAGGTGGTAATTGGTTACATGAGTAAGTTACTTAGTGGTGATTTGTGAGATTTTGGTGCACCCATCACCTGAGCGGTATACACTGAATCCAATTTGTAGTTGAGGAAAAGAAGTCATTATAAGAAAAAGATCCTTGCACATGCATGTTTATAGCAGCACAATTCGCAATTGCAAAAATAGGAAGCCAGCCCAAATGCCCATCAGTCCGTGAGTGAATAAAGTTGGCATGGATTCCACATGTGCAAATTCAGCCGACACAGATAAAAAATTTTTTTTAAAAAAACAGAAACAATAAGAAATAACAATAGATTAATAAAATACTATAAATAAAGATATAGTATAACATTTATGTATCATATGCATTGTATTTAGTATTATAATTAAAGATGATTTAAAGTATATAAGGTCATATGTGTAGGTTACATGCAAACATAAGTTGAGTATGCCTTATAAAAAATGCGTGGGACAAGAAGTGTTTTGAGTTTTGGATTTTTTTTTTTTGATTTTGGAATATTTTCATATACATAATGAGATATCTTGGGGATGGGACCTAAGTGTAAATATAAAATTCATTTATGTTTTCTATATACTTTACACACATTGTTTGAAAGTAATTGTATGTAATATTTTTAATAATTTTGTGTATTAAGTACACGTGTGTGGACTTTTCCACTTGTGACATCCTATTGGCAGTCAAGTTTCAAATTTTGGAGCATTTTGGATTTCAGATTTTCAGACTAAGAATACTCAACCTATATACTATGCCAGTTTATATAAGGAACTTGAGTACACAGAAATGTTGGTGTCTGCACTGGTTCCTGGAACTAATCTTCTCTGGATGCTGAGGAAAGACTGTATATTATTTTTATACAGTGTAGAGATGAAGACATTTAGGACATATTTGAAAATCTTTTTTAAATGGGATAAATGGCAAGCTAGTATCAACTCAAATCAGTATTATCTGATTTTCAGTCCACAGGCATTTATTATTTAGAAAGATTTTATCATTCATTGGAAGCATTAAATTAAGCTTAGCTATTCTTAGAAAATAAGAGCTATTTTAAGGGAAAAATAGAATTTGTTACACATTTGAAAAAATAAATTACAAAATTAATAAAGTAGGGTTAATTTATTTCACATAGTCTTTAGTACTGGTATAATTGACTCATTCTTTGAACCTTAGTTTTCTATATATAAAACGAGCAGGGTGATGTCTTAGATAATTTTAATATAATTTTCACATAGGAGTTTACAAGTCTATGAAAACAGAAATTTTAATAAATAATTTTAAGTCTTTTAGAAAAAGAACAAATACAAAGGTATTGAATAAATTGATTTCTGCCTCTACAATATATTTAAATATGCTACTTTGGACATAAACACCGCTTTGGTATGAGATAAATTAAGAAGTGTTAAATTCAGGAAGACTGATTCCTCCCACTTCATTTTTTTTCCAGAATTGTTTAAGCGCTACTAGTTGTTTTGCCCTTAGATTTATTTATCTATATCTATAAAGTTCTTACTGAAATTCTGATCGGGATTGTGTTAACCCTGAACATTAATTTGAGGAAAATTGGCATTTTTGAGCCTTTCTATTTTGAGCCTTCCAATCTGTGTACAATGTAATGTCTCTTCATTTGCATTTTTTGTTATATTTACATTCAAGTATATCATTTTTGAGTGATTATAAACGATGTTGCTTTTTTAGTATCAGTGTCTCTGTGCTCATTGTTATCAGATAGACTTTTATGTGGTTATCTTACATCCTCTGACCTTGCTAAATTCCCTTATTAGTTATAGAAGTTTTTATGGTAGATTTCTTGTGATGTTCTACATAGAAAAGTACATCATCTTCAAATAAGGATTGTTCTATTTTGTCCTTTCTGATCTGTGTGTCTTTTCTTTTCTTGTCTTATTGCACTGGTTAGAACTCCTAATACCACGCTGAATTGTAGAGGTGATGGTAGACATCCATTTGCCTTGTTCCTAATCTTAGGGGGATCTGTTCATTAAGTATAACAGTAGCTCTGAATTTGTTGTAGATGTCTCATCAAATTGAGAAAGTGACCGTATACTCTTATTTTTACAAGAGGTTTTCCATTAATAACTGTTGAATTTTGGGAAATGTTGTTTCTGTGTTTATTGATAAAAACATGTGATCTTTATTCTTTGTTTTATTTTGATAGTAAAATACATTGATTTTTGAATATTGAAGAGTCTTGCATATCTATACTAAACCCCAAGTGGTCATGGGTTATTTTTATTTTTCATGTATTCCTGAATATTCTACTTGCTAATGTTTTGTTAAGAATTTTTGCATCTATATTCATGATATATCTTGGTGTTACTGTTTTCTTTCATTGTATTGTATTTTTCTGGCTTTAGAATGAGGGTAACAATAGCTTCATAAAATGCACTGGGAAATGCTCCCTTCTGTTTTATTTTTGTGGAATAGATTGCATCAAATTGGTTATGATTCCTTAAGCATTTGATAGAGTTCTCCTGTGAAACCATCTGGGCATGGAGATTTCTTTCTTGGAATTTTATTTGAATTGGAAATTCTAGTTCCTTAATAATTTATGTAAATATTCAACTTATCTATTTTGGATTGAGCAAGTTGTGGTAGTTGGTGTTTTATGAATTATTGGTTCATTTTATCTTAGTTGAATTTATTTTTATAGAGCTGCTGAGAGGTGAATATTTCATTATTCACCTCTCAATGTCTACAGAGTCTGCAAGGCTATTTGAAGAATAGACTTAGTGAAATCCTTATTATGCTAATGCTAAGAGTTTAGTGGTCTTCCTAATGTACATGTATATATGAATATATTCTCTTTATGTGTATAAATATATGAGTTTCTTCAATAACAATATCATATTTATCATTTCCTGGAATTTTTTTTTTTTTTTTTTACTATTGGGATTTATTTTTCTGCAGCATCCATTGTAAAATGTCTTCTAGAAATAACCCTCTTTGATTTCTTCTTCTATCAAACATCATGGAGATGCCAGCCTGGATTGATTATGTTGTCATCAGTATTTCTGGAACAAAACTCACTATCTTGAGATCTGCCCAGGAGGACCAGTTTGCTACATTGCCTCTTTTAAAAAGTGTCATTTCCTTTGCTATAAAATTGGCATAAAGGGTTGTAGGATTCTAATTGATCTTGGGAATCAGACTTCCTAAAGGCAGGGAAAAATTTGCTTCTTGCTCAGCTTTACATCCTTAGGGCCTTCAATCATCGTGCCTAAAGATAGCAGATGGTCATCAAATGTCTTTGAATGCATGAAAGACGAAATAAATGAATGAATTGATCCTATCATTTTTTTGCGTTGGATACAGGTACCTAAAGGATTATCTATTACCTGAGTTCTTGTTTTCTCTGGTATTGCAGACAATTAGCAGGATATCTCAAATTACTTTTAGAAAATTGACTCAGGTCAGTGGTCCCAATCAGGGACACTTTTGGCCTCCAGAGGACAGTTGGCAAAGTTTGGAGACATGTTTGTTACAACTAGGGGCATGTTACCGGAATCTAGTGGGAACGAGCCAGGCATGCTGCTTAACTTTTCTACAATGCACAGAGAAGCTTCCAACAACAAGAAATTTTACAACCCAAATGTCGATAGTGTTGAGGTTGCAAAGCCCTAAAGGGTAGTGGATACAGCACATAGTTTGTGATCTTCACCACATTTCTTCAAATACCCCTAATATCAGGTTTATGTTAGCACCTCCCTTTTAGCCCATATAATATTTTTGTTTTCTTACCTTATGAATATTTTCCAAAGGCTTAGGAACTGTGTTAGTCCAAAATCATATATTCCAGGCAACCTGAAAGTAGGAGGAAATTGGTGGAGGACAACAATCTTAAACAATGTAGGATAGAAGTTGGTTGATTGAGAGCTGAGACTCCCAATATTTCAGGAAACAATTTTTCACATATATTCTGCATGGCTATTCAGAGGTTTCCCTGTGGGACTAAGTCCCAATTTTCTGCAGTGGTAATGTGTGCACTTTATTATACCTTTTTCTTTTTCTCTCTTGTTCTCCTTGCTCTGTCATTCCCACTTTCAAATAAATTACTCTACCTAAGTCCCTGTTTCAGGTTTTGATGAACCCAAACTTGGGCAATAGATCTTTCTTAAAAAAGAAGTAGCAACTCCCAGAAGCAATGGAACAGCGATAGGAAACTTTAGCTATTCCAAACATAATGTGGGACACATTGGAAATACAATAATGAAATAAAATAGCCAAAATAGACAACAGGCTACTGTGAATCACTTTCACTGATCCCAGTCATTTATATGAGTATGCTGTGAGAAATGAAGCTTCAGGTGCCTTGAGCACTGAGGCAGAACCGGAACAGTTACTAATTTAGAACTAGCATCTACCATCCTTACTTACTCCTTGTCTTACTTTTCTTTGCCTTAAGTAGACTGTGAGATATGGGGTAAAGAAGAACTAGCTATTATAATAATTGGGAAAGAGGAGATGAGAAAATCAGTATTCATTTAGGTTATTTCCTCCTGTTCAGATGTCATGGATGTTCTTTAAATCACTGCACAAATTTATAGAGTCTGTCATTCTGTGAAAGCATTAATGAAAGCCTATTGAAGGCATTATATTATGAAAAATAATGCAGAGACGTGAGGAAGACATACAAGTTCCCTACATCGAGACAGATTCTACCTCATGCTATAAATGTATGCATAATTGTTCTGGGGGTTAATAAGAGTTGCCTTAGAAGGTGAAGTTAGTGGAGGACCTGACAATATCGTGATCTGGACATTCAGAGGCTTTCAAGGTTCAATGCCATCAGTCATATGAGTGCCTACGTGCAATATTATTCTGCTTAGATTTCTTCATGCATTATATATAGGTTAAAAAAGGTTGCCGTAAATAGTAGGTTCATAGAAAGGACAGACTGAACGTTTGAACTCTGCAAAAGAAAAATAAAGTGAGAAAGAGAAAGACCGTTTTTCACTTCTTTCCCAGACTCCCCATCACCCCTGTGATGCAGGTGACTGCAGAAGCAACATTAGTTCAACATTAAAATTCGATAAGCCTTTTTCTTGATTTCAATCTGACAGGTCTCCTGCATGGAAGAGAAGCCACAAGGCTGAATGAATGAGTTTCTAAACAAACTGGGTCAGATGTTGCTTTTGCTGGCTTACTTAAGATTGATTGGTAATTAAGTGGTTTAAAATTGGTCCTTTCCTAGCAAAGAAAACTTGGTACAAAGCTTTTCAGGTTTTTTGAGACCTTCAGAGAATTGGGGAAAAAAAGAATGAGAAAGAGAAACAGACGTTTTGGAAGGGTCTTTGTTTCAAAAGAAGAATGGGATGTGGTTTCCCCTGTTCAATCTCATTTAATGATGGAAAGTCACTCAGTATCAGAATTACAGGGGATAACAAGTGGTCTCTCTTCTGGAGAGCAGAGAAGAATGTATACATCCACCTTCTCAAGTCAAAATCAGTGATTTATGAACTGAACAGCATGCACGGAATAGGATCGATTGTTCTCTCATCTTTCACCTACACTAGATAATTTTTGGTAAGTGAGTGCGGAGACCAAAATGGAAGAAATGGAATCTGGGAAGAAGCCAACATGACAGCCCAGGCTAGGAAGATCAGCTCAGGGTGAGATAAAATAGGACACTGGAGAAGATACCCCAGCAGCACTTACTCAAGACCAAGTAGAGTAGAAGTAAGCACTACTGAAATCCCAGTTAAATCAAAATCACCATGTCTATGCTCCTGTGGAAATGTAAAAATGTAAAATATATATATATAAGCATCTTGTATTAAATATAATGAATTTATATTTAATACAGTGAATAAAATGAATGAATGAATAAAATGAATGAATGAAATAAATATAATGGATGAAAGGAATTAATAAAATGAATGAAATTATATATATATATTATAAAATATGTGTTTACTTATTTATCTCAATCCCTAACACATATACCCTGACATTCTGATCATATGATTCTAAGGTAAACTATTTCCTCTTGTTTTGTTACAATCAGATGTAACTTTTAGAGAATTTTGTGAAGGCTTAATGAACACTTCAGAAATTTGCAGGAGCAGGCAGAAGGCACAGGACATAGTTTGTTGTTGTTGGTTGAAGAGATAAGTAGTATAGATAATTTTATGTGGTTTAATATTTTGATAACCTGTCAAAGGTATTTTAATGCATATATTAATTTGATAAAGGTTCCTGGGGAATAAATAATGGCAAAATGCTGAAGGAAATAAGACAACCAGTGAAACAAATTCTATTATTAAAGGGTTTATATATTCTATAGCTAATAGGATAATAACACAATAAAAAGTTATGGGGAGCAAAACTACAAAGGATTATAATAATTAGATTGATTAAGCAGAGGTTTTTAAATGAGAGAGATGTCAGGGAAAGCCCTGGGAAATAAATAAAATTGGAGTTGAAATTGAAGGGTGGGTGGGATTTTAATATGTGTAAATTGGATGATGCATTCTGTTAAGAAGTTTTTCGAAAAGCACCTATGTGGGGAAAAGTAGGGATAAGTACACAGAACACCAAGAATATTGGCTGATATATTGGATATATGAAGGAAAATTTAAAAAGAAAGTGGAAGAGATTATCTAGAATCATATATTCAAGGTCCTTTAGTGACAGTTGAGGGAGCTGGGGATTTATCCAGTGATCAATGAGAACTTACTAAGACTGATCAACATGGTTTTGCCCAAATTAGACGAATTTGGTAGTGGAATTCAGGATTGATTTAAATGGGAGAGCAGACTTTAGGAGTCCAAATGAATATTACAGCATGCCAGAAGTGAAGTGTACTGGGTGGGAGGCACCAACTCAGTAGTGGAGGTGAAAGATGAGAGAGCAATTGATTTCAGGTATGTTGACCTCAAGTACCACAAACACATAATCAAATGAAGGAGATAATCTGATTTTCAGAGCCTTTGTTTGCCCATAGTTATGCCAGAGATAGTGTATATATAATGACATTACGTAAAAAAGTGTGTCTCCTATTTCACTAAGCTTTATGTTGACCTTAAATATGACTTTCATGCTCTAAGCAAATGTTTTTCCTCTTGGTCTATGCATATAACGCTTTCAATGAGTTCTTAAAACTAGGAAAGCCTTGAGTGCCATTCCAAACTCCCTTGGGCTGGGGTCCAGAAATTTGTATTTATAACTTTGAATCTGAAAGAGCCGATTCAGATGTGTAATGTAGGCAAGGTTGATAAATAGTGCTCACTTTGTAATTTTACGGTTCCAGA
This sequence comes from Callithrix jacchus, assembly GCF_049354715.1. Taxonomy (NCBI): domain Eukaryota; kingdom Metazoa; phylum Chordata; class Mammalia; order Primates; family Cebidae; genus Callithrix; species Callithrix jacchus. The sequence continues at coordinate 92,912,653 of NC_133515.1, forward strand.
TGGCAAGCAGTCCTATGCGGCCTGTGACTGAAACAATGGGAGAGCTGGTAATTAGTGCAATCATAGCTTCGTAAGCTGGGTGATTCATAGGCCTTTTTGGAATTTTACGAGGTCCTTAAAACAGCTTATAGTTCTATATTTTGAAAGGTGTTTTTTTTTTTTTTCTTTACTAGTTGGGAACAAGGATTATTCTTGAAAATTCATTATTAAAAGTTTATTTTTAAAAAGCTCATAATCACTTGATTGGGATTAGAGGTTGCTTCTCGGTGTCCAGCTGAAGCCACTTGTTTGGCTTCCAGTGAAATATTAAGCAGTGCTTTAAGAAGGGGGACAGAGATTGCCTTGAATAAGGCATTTTAAAATATAGTTAAAAAAACAAATAATTCATTCAGAAGAAAAATTTCAACAAGCATTTTCATATCTCCATGATAGGTGAGCTATTTCATTTTGCCTACCAGTTCCTGTTCATGTTGTACACTTTTGCATAGTTCTGACATGGATATTTAGAAATTGTCTTCTATTTTATGAATCAGATTAATTACCATTATCCTAAGATGCTTCAATATTTCAGTATATTTGACTTCAAAATAGCATTTTAATAAGTGTATAATACTTCACTGAATAGATATCCTGTAATTAACAGATTATTCCCCTATTATTGTACATTATTATTCAGGAATTTTTGTTCAGATGAAGAATGTTGCCATTAACATGGGGTCTGTTTTATCTTTCAATTAAGAAATACTCATTAAACAATGATTTACAGTACTTGCTGTGGGTGACAGATACAGATGTGAATAAGGCTTTACCTGGTCTCATGAAGCTGACAATCTTATAATAAATTACATGACTATATAATACTGCAATAATTGATGACTGTACAAATACGGAAATTCAGCAAAGGGACACAAGCATTATATATGGATCAAGGACAGTCGAAACAAAGAAATAATGCCGGCATTGAGTCTGAAGGCTGCAGAAGGATTTAGTAGGAAGGCAAAGTGGGGAAGGAGCCTATTTTGAAGAAATGAAGTAAGGCTTTTGCAGAGGCTCAAAGCTTTTGAAAAGGCACAGAAATATAATCAGAAGGAGCAGGTTGTTTGGTGTTAAATAGCTTAAAGTGTTTAAGTTATAGTGGTGGAAAATGCATTCGGAAAGAGAGGCAATAACTTAATCTTATTTATTTTTTCTTTATAATAAAATGCAAGTAGTAATATTATGGGGTCAAAAGGAAAAGAATATTTTTATAGCTCTGGATATGTATTGCTAAGTACTTTGCAAAAGGGTATGTGCCAATTTACAATCCTAGCAGCTATGTATCAGCATACCAGTTTCAACAGCTCATTACTGGCTATATAAATAGAAATAACAATTTAGTTGTTTAATTATTTGGTTAAAATTTTTATTGTGAAATATATTAAACATGCTAAAAAGTATACGATATACTGAGTAAAGTAAAATGATGTTTAATAACATGTGTCCTACATTGGGCTTAATAAATAATTTCCAGTGACCTAGAAGCCCTCCTATCTCATCTCATCCTCTTGATCCACACCATCACAGAGATAGCTGTTTGCTTAAATGTTGTATTGTTCTTTATTTTTTCTGTAGAAATTTAGTATGTGTGTATCCACTAATAATACTTGGTGGAATTTTGCCCACTTTGAACTTTACATAAACAGAATCATACATTATATGTTCTTTTGACCAGCTATTTCTTTTCTTTTCTTTTCTTTTTAAAGACAGGGTTTCACCATGTTGGTCAGGCAGGTCTTGAACTCCCGACCTCAGGTGATCCACCTGCCTTGGCCTCCAAAGTGCTTGGATTAGAGGTGTGAGCCACCATGCCCTGCCTTGACCAACTATTTTTAGTTAACATTTCACTCTTGAGATCTATGTTGTGACTGGTTTGAGAGTTCAGTTATTTTCATTGCTTTATAGTGCTGTATTGTGTGAATGGATTCTATACCACAATTTATTTATCGACTTATCTTGCCAACAGTGGATGAACTTTTTCATCATTATTGCTGTTACTAACATTTTTGTACATGACCCCTAGTGGCAAATTCCTGTAGAATATGTATTGAGCATAAAAGGGCAGGGTATAGATATGTGCATCCTCAGCCTTCCTAGGTAAACCTGAATGTTTTCCAGCATGACTGGGACAATTTACACTCCCACTAGCAAATATGAAATTCCATTGTCCCATTGCCTCATGTCCTTGCCACCACTTTTTAAAATTTGGTTACCCCAGTGCATATAGAATAGAGTCATTATAATTTTATTTTGTATTTTCGTTTTCTTTTCTTTCTTTTTCTTTTTGTTTTTTGAGATGGAGTCTCACTGTTGCCCAGGCTGGAGTGCAGTGGCACAATCTTGGCTCACTGCAACCTCTGTCCCCCAGGTTCAAGCGATTCTCCTGCGTCAGATTTCTGAGTAGCTGGGATTACAGGCATGTGTCACCACACCCAGCTAATTTTTTATATTTTTGGTAGAAATGGGGTTTCACCACGTTGGCCAGGCTGGTCTCGAACTCCTGACCTCATGATCTGCCCACCTTGGCCTCCCAAAGTAATTTTTTTATTTTTAAATGATGTTGAATATCTTCAATGTTTTGGGACCATTTGTGTTTCTTTTCCTAGTGACAGTAATGCATTTTGCCATTTTTTTTTGTATTAGATTGTTTATTTTTGTCTTATTAATTTATTGGAGTTTTATAAGCATGCATGTTAGATATTACTGGTTTGTTGTATGCTTCAAATGCCTTCTTCCAGTTTACTGCTTGTCTTTTTCCATTATTTATAGTGTTTTTGATGAGCATTAAAAAATTTTTATGCAGTCATCTCATGCAAGCGAGGAGAGCCTGCCTGAGAACCGAAGCAAAGCTGAGAAAGCAAACTGGACTTACGAAGGGAGAGAAGGAGCAGGGCTTGATTACTTTGTTTGGACCCTGAGCCAAGGAATGCCTAAATGCCCATAGAATATCCAGATCCTAGCAGATTTCATTGTTAGAACTATTCAGATTAGGTTTTCTCTGAATTGCAACTTATATTGTGATAGGCAGTGGTATCACATTGTCCTCTAGGATTTTTTTATACTATTGAATGTCACCAAGTTGGAATTACTATACAGTTATTGAATAAAAACCTAACTAACTTTCATTTGTCTCATTCCAAAAACTCGGTGATTTTGCTCTGCTCAGTCCCTCAGGATTGTTTATTATTTTTCCAAGCATGCTTCCTACTTGTCTTGCATGTAGGCCACTCTTGAATGTAGGTGTTGGTGAGCCAGGACAAACTTCTCCCTCAGGGATATTGGGAAGCAAAAAGCAAATGCATTTCCCTTTTGCACACTGAAGGACATTTTCCTCAAGATGAATTGGTAAACTGCAAATATTAGATGACTTGCTTTTCAGACCTAATTTAGAAAAAAGAGATTTCAATTCCTGTGAAAAAATCATTGTCTACCTAAAGATCCCTCTGGTAGGCTAGTCTCTCCTTACACCATGGATCTCAATCCCTCTTGCCTTGTGAAATAATTTATTCTTTCAGTGATTCATTTCTTTTGTTCCAGCACTCTTTGCTCTATTATTTTCTTATTTGTGTCTCTCATTAATAGAAATAAAACAACATCCCTTTTCCCCTCACATCCCTCTGTCCCTCTGGCTGCATCCTGTCTCTCTCTGTCTCTCTCTCTCTCTGTGTGTGATTAAGTCTTGCTTTGCCACCCAGGCTGGAGTGTATTGGTGCAATCTCGGCTCACCTCACTGCAACCTCTGCCTACCAGGTTCATGCAATTCTCCTGCCTCAGCATCCCTGGTAGCTGGGATTACAGGCACCTGCCACCACCAGGCCTGGCTAATTTTTGTATTTTTAGTATAGATGGGGTTTCACCATGTTGGCCAGGCTGGTCTTGAGCTCCTGACTTCGGGTAATCGACCCTCCTCCGCCTCCCAAAATGTTGGGAATACAGGCATGAGCCACCGTGCCCGGCCTGCATACTCATCTCTGCTCCCCTTTAGAGCCGCACCTTTCAAAACAGTTTCCTCTACACAGAGTTTCCAGCTCCTCGCCTGCTAGTCTTGGTTCCAGTGCAGTTTCAGTTCTCATTGCTCCACTGAAAGTGCTCTTGTCCGTGGACACGTTTCTGTCCTTACCTTACCCAATCTCTGCAGTTTCCCCTTTATGAACGATGTCTCTCTCCTGGCCTATTTGACACCATACCTTCCTCCTCACTTTCAACTGGCTCTTCATTCCTCTCCTTGACTAATTTCTCTTCCTCTTATTTGTGCAAATCAGAGATGGCTCTACAGTAATACAGGACCCTCTTATCTTGACTTTTCCCTCTAAGGTGGTCCATTCCTCACTGTGGCTTTGCCCAGAATCTGTGGTAACAAGTACAAAATTTATCCAGCTGAGGCTTCTCTACTAGGCTGAAATCATATATTCAAACTTGTTGATTATATATGTGTATTTGGGTGCTTCAAAGCCATTTCAAATTAAACATGGGCACAACTTATTTTAATATTTCCAGAAACTCTTTCTTCCTTATCCTTCTTCATCTTTTTCAGAATATCATTATTACTCACTTGTTCAAATCAGAAAATTTAAATGTACCCTGGATTATTCTCTTTATCTCAATCACAAATTGAATTTCTTGACAACTCTACAGTTCCTACAGAATATGCCTTGAACTCACCCTTTCCTCTTGCTTCCATGACCATATTCTCAGAAACAATCATATCTCACCGAGACTATTCCTATGGCTTCCTAATGGATCTTTCACATTTACTCCACCATGATCCAGATTCTTCATGACAACCAGACTTATGCTTTCTTTTTCAACATAAGTAAAATGATGTCATTCCCCAGCTTAAAACCCGTAAGTGGCTTTACACTCTTCTTAGACGAAATCTTAAACTCTCTTCTTTGGCTGCCTACTTGACCCGGCAAAACTTGCTCTCTTTTCTCTCCAATCTCATCTTACGAATGTCCTTTTGCCATGTCCTTTCCCACTTCAGAGGCTTGCATTTTCAAACTGTTTTGTCTGGATTGCGGCATACTACCCTGTGCTTCTAGATTCTTATAGGGCTGCTCCTTCTCATTCCTCAAGTCTCACCTGAAAACGCCACCACCTTACCTTAGTTCACTCCAATGTGTGATTTTTCTAACACTTTACTTTCTCACGTTACTTGTAGCACTTTCCACGAGTCTGGAATTGTTCAAATGATTCCCCACTTGTTTTCTATTTCCTAGCATATTGCAGAAACATGATAAATACTTGTTGGATGAATAAATGACAATAATTTATAAGGATGGAAAAAAAAAAGATCTATGGTAGTTATTGGTCTCACATTAACATGAATTGTTTCACAAAACTGAGACTTCTCTTGCCTGAAACTGTTTACTTAGTCAATACATAATAACTTGGCAAGGGTGCTGTGAAGTTCTCTCCTCTGTTTTCTAGAAGGTTGGACTAGTTTGACAATAAGGTTAAAATTTGGATGAAGTAAGGGGCATCATTAAAATGCTAACAGAAAAGTTTAAATGACAAATCATGTTTCTCAACAAGTAAATCAACAGATAAACAAATAAGCAAATAAAGTTTCATTTGCCAATATTTTGGCACCTTCTGTGAACCTTTAAATTGTCATTCGGCTCTCTGGAAACTAACTGGTACTGGTATGTCAGTGTTTACAAGCTAGGGTAACCAGTTCTTCTTCAGTCAGGAGGCTAACTAGTTGTAGAGGTTAAGGCGTGTCTTCCGAAATTTTTCTTATTTCTTCATATTTTCCCTCCAGAAAATTTTGCTAACATATTTTAGAATCTGATTACTGTCGCTGCAGTTTTCCTGACATCTGGCTCTTTTTTAAGCCTTTTACATTTGTATGTAGTTTTCTTTTTCTTTCAATTTACTCCAATTCCTCAAACAAGAAAGTGAACTTCAAAATTATAAAACATTATGATCTTATAAGAGTAAACGGAAGCGTTTATGAGCTCTTGAGGTTATTTTGGGTCTACATCTGGTGTAAGTCTGGAAATGTGTATAGTTAAAAGCTAATTTAGAGAATGCTGGAAAGTAGTAAAACATGATCCATGGACCACCAAACTTGAATTAGCATTTTATAAATCACAGTGCTTCTCACCTGAATGAAGCACTGAATAGACCAAGAATTCATCTTTATGAGTCAACACAAACTTGGAGAAGCACTGTACAGAAATCATGGAACTGAATTATAAGAAAACAAACTAAGGACATCATAGGCAATGATATATTGATGTAAAATAAGGATTGGGGCAAATTAGGTAAATACAAAACCTGAAAAAGATAAACACTTAAAGTTACTTACTGTACCAGGAAGTTCCAAGTTCATGATCTAAGTTATTTCCTCTGGTTCTTTAAGCCCAAGACTAGATTTTGAGCTGCATAAAGAATATGCTGTATTTATAGCACCGTCACATGACAAAGATTTTTTGACACCTAATAGCCATTTCTGAAATTAATGAAACAACATAATTTGTCAAACCTTTATTTTTTGTTAAATAATAAAATGTTATTATCATCTCTTTGGGCTTGGATAAGAATGGTTGCTATTTGGACTGTTTATTTGGCTTTGGATTTTTGCCCTTTTAGAAAGAAGATGTGTGCCATACTGTAAAAAACTGAGCACTTATTTGACAGCCACCTTTCTTGGCCTAAACATATGTTTATTTATATGGCAGATATACAGGTCTTTATCTGTTTTTATGGAATTGATAAAGTGCAGAAAGTATGATGTTAGCATATTTAAACATGGTTTTGTTTTGTAAGTGTTTTTATAACTTTCAGACAAAGAAGTACAAATCTCAAGAAATTTCAAATGAAAAAGCTTTTAAGCAGGTTTTAAACTTTTAATTAATTAGCAAAATTTAGAAGTTTTTCACTCTTATTAACGTCTCAGATACTGCTGGAGATGAGAATAAGAACAATGGTGTTTCAAATTGTGATATACTTCCTGTGAGTGCACATAAATTAGATGAAAGAAGAAATAAACAACAGCCACAGAACAATTATTTTTAGGTTTTTTTTTTTAAGACAGAGTCTTTCTGTTGCCCAGGCTAGAGTGCAGAGGCACTATCTTGACTCAATGCAACCTCTGCCTCCCAGGTTCAACCAATTCTCCTGCCTCAGCCTCAAGAGTAGCTGGGATTACAGTCACCCACCACAACACCTGGGTAAGTTTTGTATTTTTAGAAGAGATGGGATTTCACCATGTTGGAACAGGCTAGTCTCAAACTCCTGACCTCAGGTAATCCATCTCCTGCCCCTCTTAGCCTCCTAAAGTGCTGGGATTACAGGTGTGAGCCACCACTCCTGGCCTAAGAAAGCTATTTTTAAAATAGATTTACCCCGGGAAGCAAAAGAACAATATGGTGATTGTAAGAATGCTAAGAATGCAAATCCTCATTGAAAACTTAAGCTGCCATTTCAATGCAGCATCTGGTTCACTTAGAGTATTTTTATTTTGTGTTTTACTTTTTCTATAATAGAACAATATTTTCTCTGTCCATGCTTATCACTGAAATGAAGGAAGATTAGAAGGCTTCTAGACTCAAAAAGAGTTGGGGGAAATTTGTTATTTAAATCAGGGTGATATAATCAGATTTACATTATTGAGTAATAGATAACAGCTGAAATTCACTGTGCACCACTGCAAATTATAGCCAGGTGTTTCTACTTTAAAAGTTATTTTAGATTTTATCTTAAATGTGGTATGCAAATATTGGTAGGGATTTGTCATTACTACTATTATCATAACAGAGATATTGCTGTGGACTAATTTGTGTAACTATTCAGTGACCTCACAGATGTTTTTGCTCATTGGAAACCTAACTGCTCCCAACCAGCACTAATGCTTTCTGTCTCTCTACACCCACTGGCAGTGAGTGGAGCAATTTCCACAGTTCTGAAAAATGACACAGGTTCTAGGAAGCTCATTTTATTTAAGAAAGCATAATAAATACCTGCCTTTATAAACAATACTTTGACTAAGATTTTGTTTTGTTTTGTTTTATACTGTTTAGAAAACAATTTAATCAATGCAATTTTAGAAGATATTATAAGTGGTAGCCTGAGGGAGGAGTTGATGGTAACTTCATAAGAAACTATTGTTAGCTCTTGGTGATGTCACTGACCTCCTGTGCATCTGATACTGCTCACAAGTTCCACGTAAGTACAGGTTAAGCATGTGGCTTGGTCCCATCCTTAAGGATTCTGATTCGGTAGTTCTAGTTGGAATCTGGAAATCTATACAAATACTTGAGCGGTTTCTGATTTTGATTCTTAAAGGAAAGCATACTGAGAAACACAGATCTAAATACCCTTCTACCAGTGAAGGCCTGCGAACTGCCTCCGTATGCACTTCCCCTTCTCTACTGAATGCTTTCCTTTTTTCCACTGGTTCATTTTGACTAATTGCAAAATCTTCACAGAACACCCTGAGCAGAATACATGGTCCTTCCCAGTGCTCACTATCCATCCCATACAGTAACATTGCTTTAGTGCATTGAACTATACTTATTTTATTTTACATTTTCCCCGATTAGCTTCTCAGCTCTTTAAGGGTAAGGACTAGAGTTCTTTTTTCTTTTTAGTGTGCGTATTTATTTTTTAATCCCCAGTGCAAGGGGTAGTGCCTCATATACAGAAAGCACTCAAAACATATTTAAATAAATCAATATGTTAAAATAAATTGATGGAAACAATACATCAAACAAGGCTGTTTCTGTATAAACCTGGCTCTGGCTTGGAACGAATTTGAAACACAAGCCAAATATTATTTGGTGAGATTTGTGTTCTTCCATTGTCTATGCCCTACCTTGTGATCATTTTGCATTCTCTGCATGTTTTTTTTTTTGAGACAGAGTCTTTCCCTGCATATTTTTTTTTTTTTTTTTTTTTTTTGAGACGGAGTCTCGCTCTGTCACCCAGGCTGGAGTGCAATGGCACACTCTCTGCTTACCACAACCTTCGCCTCCCAGGTTCAAGCAATTCTCCTGCCTCAGCCTCCCCAGTAGCTGGGATTACAGGTGTGCGCCACCACGCCCAGCTAATTTTTGTTTGTTTGTTTGTTTGTTTGTTTGTTTGTTTTCTGAGACGGAGTTTCGCTCTTGTGACCCAGGCTGGAGTGCAATGGCGCAATCTCGGCTCACTGCAACCTCCGCCTCCTGGGTTCAGGCAATTCTCCTGCCTCAGCCTCCTGAGTAGCTGGGATTACAGGCACGCGCCACCATGCCTAGCTAATTTTTTTGTATCTTTAGTAGAGACGGGGTTTCACCATGTTGGCCAGGCTGGTCTCGAACCCCTGACCACGTGATCCACCCGCCTCAGCCTCTCAAAGTGCTGGGATTACAGGCATGAGCCACCGCGCTCAGCTTCTGTGCATAATTTTTAAAGTTCATGGAAGATATCTCGGTTTTTGACTTAAGTAACAGGTGTCTACAGAGCACAGAGTCACTGGTATCTATGGTGTAAATCTATATTTATATCATAAAATCTAATGGAATCTCAAATGACTGATCATAAGAAATAGTGATTTTTAAATACTGAAAGTAAAACATCATGCTAAGTGCTTTAATTATTTTTTCCTGGAAACTGATAATTTTATTATACCTGACACAATTAAGAAAAATGAATTCTTTGGGGAACTAAAATCTGAAAAGGCTGTACGTTTTAAGTGCCTTCTCTTTGGGTGAAGATTTATTTTATTTTAATGTGGGACCACTTAGTGAATGAGAAGGTTGTAAAAGACTTTTGTATGCACATTAAAATTTTACACGCTCTATGTTCTTAGTATTTTACAATGTATATTATACATTTCCTGAAAAAGCAGATGATTCCTCAGAATGAAAATTATATTCTTAAAATAGCCATTTGTTTGTACCTACTTATGTGACACACACTCAGCTGCCTGCTTTAGATATATAAATAGGAGATTTGGATCAGATGTTCAATGAGATATAGATGCTTCTTCGGGAGTGGTTTTCATGTTGACCGAGAAACTCAAAAGTTTGAATAGACCTTCTAAATAATACCTACTCAGTTCTTTAATTAATCTTCTTTAAGGGGATACACTTGGGTTTAATCAATTTTTAAGAAAGTCCTGATCCTGAGAAACATGTTCGATTAAACATATAATATGACAAACGGGGCATGAGTTGTGAAATGGGAACTATTTTGAACAATCTGGGGAAAGTGGCCATTACAGCTAACAGGCTGAGTTTTCTTCTTGGTGTTCTGAAGCTACCTGCCTATTTAATCTCGTGTCCATTCTGGGCTATAAAGTTATTGCTCCATCAACGAGGACATGCTAATGCTGAGGCCGGGTGTGGTGGCTCAAGCCTGTAATCCCAGCACTTTGGGAGGCCGAGGCGGGTGGATCACGAGGTCAAAAGATCAAGACCATCCTGGTCAACACGGTGAAACCCCGTATCTACTAAAAATACAAAAAATTAGCTGGGCATGGTGGCACGTGCCTGTAATCCCAGCTACTAAGGAGGCTGAGGCAGGAGAATTGCCTGAACCCAGGAGGCAGAGGTTGCGGTGAGCCGAGATCGCTCCATTGCACTCCAGCCTGGGTAACAAGAGCGAAACTCCGTCTCAAAAAAAAAAAAGAAAAGAAAAGAAAAGAAAAGAAAAATGCTCGTGATCAGTAGAAACATAATGCCAACCTGATTTATGGAAAACTTTTGTGACAGAGACTTTCTTTCTATGAAAAAAAAAAAAAAAATGAAACATTTTGAATCGAATTTTAAATGTAATAGATGATTATGCTATTTCCACTTTTTCTAGTGGGCTCAAGGCAGAGGACACATTTTAATACACCAAATATAGTCTAGTTTGCAACAATTGGTTTTTTCTTGTATCACTTGAACTAAGATAATTCCAAGATGCAGCTTCTCTCAAAATTTCACCTACACATTTCTTTCTCACTTTGAAAACAAAGGAGTTTCTCCTCCATAATTTTGTTTTTTGTTATCCAAAATGAGTAACTCTTGCCAGCAGCTATTGAGAAACAAAAATAAAAAGATTTGGATGAAATATTTTACTTGCAAAAGGTGATTAAATTAAGAAGATGTACTTTGGGAGATGCATGTTATTATTAAAAGTATATTCTAACAGAGCATTCAGTCCTGAAACAAAAATGATCTTCTGTTCAAAGCATGTATTTTGGAGTAAAAGCTTAGGTTCAAATATTAGTTTGCACTGGTGGCTGGATGGCTTGATCCCAAACACTGCTGAGACTCAATATCCTGATTTGTAATATTTGTAAAATAAAATAAATACCTCAAAGAGTGGCTATAAATATAAAATGAGTGAAGAGATTTAGGCATATATTCTGGTATCTGTCACACATTATCAGCTCTCAGTGTGTTAGTCTGCATCCCCACACAGCTTAGACTGAGAGTCTTACTGACACTTGCATTGAGAAAAGACCACACAGTCAACATTGGGTCAAATATAAACAGACCTCCTGCTATTTAAAGCTTTAACATGTGTGTATAATCAGTTATATGGAGCAGATCAGTAACCAGTCACACAAAAGATGCCTTTTATACAGTACATTATCATCGTAAATACGCTGCAAATTTCCTCCACGTACAATTGCTAGGGTTTTGTTTATTTGTTTTCTCTGCAGCAGCAAAACTGAAGGGTGTGGAAGGAACATTTTCATTAGAATTATGGAATTCAGCTGGATTTCTTCAAGAAATGGATACATGTGCTTTAAATGTATATATGCTATTTAAAGAGATTTTGTTGCTTAAGAATGTTTAAGAAAGTGATTGGAGAAATACCTACTATTTAACAATATTGTATAGATAAGATAAATTACATACCCATACATATATTTATCAATTTTTGTCAGATAGTCTATTGAGATTCAAATTTTAGGTCTTGTGTTCCCCAAACACAAAACCTATGTCTTGTAGGAAACTTGGACAAGAAATTATCCAGGCCAGAAAACGCAGAGAATGGCTGAAGCACATGGAGCCTTGGGCAGCAAAGTGCAACACTGCCTTCCAGTGATTCCTCCTTTGTCCAGAGTACACGAGGGATGGTGGATGCGGGGCCAATACTAGAAATGAGCTCTCAGTCAAAAATGACAAATGTGCATTTGTTTAACTCAGTAATTAAGTATATCTTTCAATTCTAGAAACTTTATTTAGTTATTGCCTTTTGATCCTTTCTCTTTTATCTCTTTGAACATTATAATTATACCCATTTTAAAGTTTGTTTCAGATTTTTAATTTTTAATTTATATTCTGTCTGGAGGAAATAAGCCACCCTAGTGAAGAGTCAGCAACCTGAACGAAGCAAAAGTTTTAAACATGGTTATGGACTAAATTGTGTCTCCCCCAAATTCATATATTCAAGGCCTAACCCCCACTGTGACTGTATTTGGAGACAGGGTCTTTAAGGAGATCATGAAAATTAACTTATTTCATAAGAGTGGGTCCTACTCCAACAGGACTGATGTCCTTGTCAGAAGAGAAAGAAACACAGATCGGTTTTCTCTCCCTCCCTTCCCCGCTCCGTCCCTCCCTGCCTCCCTTTCTCTGTCCCTCTCGATACCCCTTTTCCTTCCTCCCTCCCTCTCTCTCCTTCTTCTCTCCCTCTCCCTCCTTCTCCATAGGCATAGAAGAAATGCTATGTGAAGACTGTCTGTAAGCCAGGAAAAAAGGCTTCACCAGAGACCATTCTTCCAGCACCTTGAATTCTGTGACTCTAGCCTGCAGACTGTGAGAAAATAAATGTATGTTGATTAAACCACCCAGTTTGTGGTATCTTGTTATGGAAGCCCAAACTAATGGAAACACCAAGGATTATAAATTACAAATGATCTGAAATCAACTTTAAAAATAGCATGAATACAATGGTTAAATAAATAAAAGAAAAAAACAGGCAATAACCAATTAGAAATGCAAGAAATAGAAAATATAGTTATTAATTTATAGAAATGCCCACTGATTATCAGAGTAAAAGTAGATCTGGTAACAGGGCAGAAAACAGGGCAGAGTCCCAATATGAACACATACAAATGCTGGATAGTATATAACAAAAATGTCATTTGTAAATTAATGGAATCATTCAAATGAAAGAACGAATTCACTAGTTGGCAGATACAAAGAGGGGTTTTAAAGTCATGTTATTATGTTACATATGTTACCAACCTAAGAATGTGGTATAAAGAATCTGCTGAGCCTGTCTGCAGACCAGGTAGTTGTATGTCTAGGGAATGGGATAAGGGGCCAGGAGGCTTTGTTCAAAGGTTGAATTGACAGTGTCTACTAAAGCATGGAGTTTTAAGTGCTGGTTTATGAAAGCAGCACTTTTACAAATGGTACCAAAGTGGTGGGAGAGAGAGTAGTTACTACTGGTTGCTTGAGTCTTCAAGGAGGTTTATTAGAGGCTTTAGAACAGTTTTCCATAAGCTAGATTGGCATATGTTACTACCGATCAGCAGCATTTTTAATATTGCCTACTCACGTTCCAGTTGATGAGGCAACATCTTTAGAGCCAGGAATGCACATGGGATTAAATAGACACATAACTTCCGAACATCAGGGGGGACGCTCAGGCCGCTGGATGCGATGGCTGCTTTCCCCAGATTGTTCAAAATAGTTCCCATTTTACGACTTATATCCCACTGTCATATGTTTGATCAAACATATTCCTCAGGACCAGGCTTTTCTTAAAAATTGAATGAACACTGACTGAAATCAGATACTGACCTCAATACTTTTCTAATACTCAGCTACTCCCCAGAAAAGGTTCAGAGTTTCTGAGCTCACTAATTATCGTTAACTACATATACATTTGTAAACTCAAGTGTTATAATGTTCAGTTGAAAAAGTCTGGATATACATGCTGTTCTATTCGAAAGAAAGAAGAAAGAGGGGGTGTGTTTTATTTCTGTCTTTCTGTTTGGGTCATCCTGAAGAAAATAGCAGCAGCTGAACCATATCTGGCCCAGCCCATTGGGAAGTGATTCTCTCTTCCTGGACTGTCTTCCTGCAGAGAGCCCGCTCCCTCTCACTGTGTCCCAAGGTTTGGTGCGACTGAGAAAGCAAGGTTTTTCTCCCTCGGTCTTGTAAGAGTATTGGGAATAAAAATGTATTTCCAGAAAAGCAAGATGAGAATAAGTAAAGTTTTCTCTGTTGGGGCCCCTGCTTTATCTGTGTTTATAGATATTAGCTTTCCTGAATTCCATTCTTCAAAGAAAAGGTGACAGCAATCCTCAGTTATGAATATTCTATGTGATAGCCATTTGAGATGAACTCTTTGCATCAGTTTCTAAAATAAAAATAATAATAATTGCTTTTGCTTGTTGCCATACATTTAAATAATGTTTGAGCATCATTTTTCCACTCAAGGTGACATTAGTGATAAACCTGGGTTGGGTGCTCTGTAAATATTAATAACATATCAAAACGTGTGATTTGTCAGTCAATATTGCTACAAAATTGGCCTGAATAATGGAATATGAGGCATCAGTGACCATCAGAACAAACTCAAAACGTGCCCAGATTGATTAAAGGAATTGGAGGGTTAAAAAAAATAGAAGAAAATTGTTAACATACAATTGCTCTTTAAATGTCTTTGCATTATTTGGTTGAATGATCATTGCTGGGATCACAGCATCTCATTTTAATGTCATTAAAAGTGCTTTATTTTCAGGGAACATTTTAAGAAAATGTAATTCACTAATTTTTTAATTTTTATAAATAGCATAGAGTACATTTATAAGTAGGAAATAATACACATTAAAATAATAATGGCTCCGGAATGTTGCCTTTTAAAATAAAAAAAATGAAAATTACAAAATGGAATTGTAAGTACATGTAAAATATAACCGTCCATTCAAAGCACGTAGACATGATAGATAAAATACATTTTAAAAATTTGAAGTATCTGTGTCTGTAGAAATAATCCATATCCAAAATTATGAGTGGAAATTTATGAGTAATAGAGAGAGAGTCCGGATCCAAAGTAGCTATAGGAAGTCAGGACCGTATATAGACGATCTGGTCTAATGTTTAATGCCAACCAAGAAACAGACGCCAAATGCTTGTTATGCCTGGTAGGGAATAAAACCCTGTGCCTCGTGTGTAAAAAATAACTAAACCATGCATTTTTTTGGTATGTGGTGACTAAAAGAGTACCATCCATCTAGGGTATTGACCCTAGCTAGATTGTCATTTCTATAAGGAAAGGACACTCAGAATGAAAGGAAGTTTCTCATCAATACTATCTGTTAGAAGCTAAGGGCACAATATCTTCAAAGGGTTGAGAGAAATAACTGTTTATACTTCTTTAAATTAGGACTTGAGAATGAGACCTGTCTAAAGACATGACCAAGGTTCTCATGACTACACTGAGACTGAAGAAATAAAGGGAGCACTGAGTGCTGAATTCTGGGGAGCACTCACAGTCAGGAGAGAGGGGAGTTAGAGGAGAACTCAGGGAGGATTCGAGAATTAAGCTGGGGAGGCAGACAGACAATTTGCCAAAGAAATCATTTTTGATTATTTTGCAGATTCTCACAGGAGAAACCGAGTAGACGAGGGAGATAGGTGTATGATGAGGAGCAGTGGAGGTCAGGTTTGTCTATGTACAGTTGGCGCCGGTCATACAGGTCTTGAAACCAGGCTAAAACCTGAGATCAGGAAACACAGACCTGAGTGTGGGCATGAAGACAGTTGCTTGGTCTTGGGGGTCAAATCCATAACCTTCGGTGACCGGACACCAATCATTTTCTATGGCTGTGTCCCAGATAGAACTGCCAATTGTGGCTCAAGAGGAAGTTTAGGAATTGCAACTGACAGTCACAGGAGTCATGTGAGCTACAATTCTTCAATAAGAGTCGGTGTCCAAAAAAACAAAGATTCAACAAAGTCCCTTCCCTCACTAAGTGTGAATTCAGCATCTTTTTTTATTTTTCCTGGCTCTGGGCCTGGTTAAGGAAGAAAAGTTATGTATGAAAAGCTTCTACTATCTGCCAAACAGGAGTACACACCATTTGACTTACTCCTCACGATTCCACAAGTGAGCATTGCAATTGTCATGTAACACCAGATGATGCTGAGGTGCAGAGTCATTTTCTCAGGGCCACACAGTGGATTCGTGTTCAAGCCTGAATGAAACTCAGGTTTGAGAGCCTTTGAACTCAGTGTTCTTTCCATTGCTCCTGCCTGCCAGGGAGCCAAGTGTTACTGCTCTTGATGGCTGTAAATATATTCTCATAACAATAGTTATGCAGCTAAAATAGGATTCTAGCCACAAGCTCTGGTGTCTAGTTCCTTGCCACTTGAGAGCTGAGAGTCTGCTCTGCTCTTTTTGTAAAGGAAGCATAAAGACAGGGATTTGGAAGATAAAATGGGCAGGAGTTGGGGAAAGAAAAAAAAAAAAAGAAAGAAGGCATCATTTGACTAAAGACGAGCATGGCTGTATCTGGAAATAGAGGCTGTGCGTCACTGCCTGCCTACTCTGTAGAGAGTCCCCTGGGAACACACAGGGGACCATTACATACAGTACTTAGATTATCAGTAAGTGCTGGGTACAGCTCTGCGGTGGGCGTCTCTCTGAGTTGCTGAGGCAAGAGATAAGCTTGAGGCTCATTCAATTGTGAAATTGGTTAAAGGGGAGAAAACAAATACCACCCCTCATCCAATGCACACGTACATACTCAATGCCAGTGATCTCAGCAGGAAAAAGCGATTCTCCTGATATTGAAATTAACTCTTTTGTTACTGTTGTCTGCTTCTCCCTGTATTTCAGATATGCTTAAAGAACTTTTGGAGAGATCAAGGTATTTCTAAAAACGAACACTTAATGGAGTGCCAAAGTACACAAAAGAGAATTTTAAATATTTTGATTACTCAAAGTCTGTAATTTAGTGAGTAGTAATATACCAATGTTTGCTTCACAGTTTTGGCAAATGTGCCGTGGTTATGTGAGATGTTAACAGTTACCAAAAATAACAGACCATTTCGAGTATACCTTTGAAGTACATCTTTCATGAAGTAACCCTAGTGTGGATTTCAGAATCTTGGAACTCAGGTTTAGAAAAGTACTCTTTATACCTAAAGAGCTAAGGTCTAGACTTGATGCACTTTTAATCAAAAAGTTAGCACAAAATTCAAGTTACTTCCTAAAGTAGAATCGTATGCCACAGGAAACTGTTGTGGTAGCAAAGCGTAGAGGATCCAGATGAATGAATTGAGGCTATAGCTTCTCTAATCTACCTAGGACTTTGACATTGTACTAATGACCTTGATTGACATTGTACTCTCTAATCTACCTAGGACTTTGACATTGTACTAATGACCTTGATTGACATTGTACTAAGGACGGGGGAATATATATTTATATACACATACACGCACACACACCCCTTCTATTTAAAAGTGTTCTGAAACTTTCTTGAATAAGATGGCTAGGCATAGCTTTATACATTTCCTGGAATTCTTCTGATTATTATTTTTTAGACAGTTGACTTTTTTTCTCTGTTGCAATTAGTTATTATTTCTAGCCTGGCACTGTGCTTTTTTTTCTTTTTTTGAAATGGAGTTTCACAGTTGTTGCCCAGGCTGGAGTACAATGGCACAATCTTGGCTCATCATCCACTTCCTGGGTTCAAGTGATTCTTCTGCCTCAGCCTCCCAAGTACCTGGGATTATAGGCATGTGCCACCACGCCTGGCTTATTTTGTATTTTCAGTAGTGTGGAGGTTTCTCCATGTTGGTCAGGCTGGTCTCAACTCCGACCTCAGGTGATCCACCTGCCTCAGCCTCTGGAAATGCTGGGATTACAGGCGTGAGCCACCACACCCAGCCAGCACTATGCTTTTAAGAGAGGAACTAGTTAAAGGGTTCTAAAAGAAGATAAGGATGGTAATAAGAGTGAAGTTAGTCTGTGTTGAATAGGGCTTTAAAAACATATCTAACTATCGTAGTTTCCTTAAATACTTGGCAGTAGAAAGCGGGTCATATATTTCAGTTTGCCTGAAACAATCCTGATATAGCCCTATATCCCAGTGTCCCCTTACCCTCTCAAAACTGTTTCTCTTAAGATGATTAACTATATTAGCTGCTAATTATGGACTCAGTAACAGCAATTCTTTATTTTACACAAAGTAAGAAGTGATCCAGTGGGATTAAAAGATGTCTATGAGGTTACCCATATATCTTAATGTTCAAGTCAGGTCCTAGAATCATCTCTGTAGTGGGTTAGGAAGCCCTCTGAATAGTGGATGAGGAGATATGATAGACATCAGCTTTTAGGTGAGCATTTTGTGAAAATCCAAGTGTGAGCTGCTCATCTTGACTTGAAGGACACTCAACCAAGAAATTTAAAGGGCTCCTCAATCAAGCCTAGAGGTGCTCTTAATACAATTGATGTCATCTTATAAGTATCTGAATTGGAAGTACCTGCCTAATGCTACCTTAACTTGGCACTTATAAACAATTTTTAAAATATCAATTATGTAAAACTTACAAGGGGTTTATTGCATGAGTGTAGGGGGAAGTAGTTACTCTTAATAGTGAATTAATTGGAAATTGCTTCCTCAAAAACAGCTGTGTTTGCAGCTACAGAACCCCACTCCCCTCCGTTCTCCTCCTCTGTTGCAAATGAAGTGAATTGAAGAACATATGCACAGTAAACGCACACAGACACAGAGCAATCCAGTCCTAGGGCTGGCTGAGTTCCAGTTCTTAGGAACTATCCACAGCAAAGCTGCTGTGTTAAATATGACTAAGCTCCTCCATATACAGCAGCCATGATTGCAGAGGGCCCTTTGCAGCTGACCTTTAGATGAACTGAGTTACAATCAGCAAGAGAAAAATGCTCGGCCTTTCATACAACATAATGAAGTTTCTCTAATTTGTTTACTAGCAGTGCCCAGCAAGGACCTTCTCCCTGCAGAAGGCTTTGGTGTGCAGAAATGAATCCAGGCAACTGCATATAGAGAATCTGCTAGATTAGGATGCAAGATGTGCATATTGCAATGGGAGCAGGAGTCCTGGAAGACAAATCCCTCTAGTACTCTGCTGTCACTTTTGGGGTTATTGTCTAACCGGATGTTATTAATTCATTCTGCCCTACGTATTAAACCACTAACATTGATAGCAACGGGCAAGAAAAGTTTATGACTACTGAGCATTTGAAGGGACTTTGAGTGACTGCTAAGTAATTTTTAGGCTCACAGAATCAACATTCCTTATCTTGCAAATTGTAAGATTGTTATAGCCTCTGAGGTTAAGTCACACACACACACATTCTCTCTCTCTCTCCACCCCCCCAAACTAGAGAACTCTGGCTGTAAGTGCAAGACAAATTAGAATAGATTCCAAGTGTTTTTTAAGTTTAGTTTTGTTGTTGTGATGGTTGTTTTGTTTTTTAATTTTCCCCTTGGAACTTGGCTAAAGGAAACAGAACGCTTGCTCACTGTGAGTTTTATTGATGTTATGATGAAGGGTTAAGATGACTGAATGCTGAGATAAATGCTTTCTCAGTTACCAAAAGACAGAAGTATTGGCATATTCCAGATTACGTATTTTTTTTTTTCCCAAGAAAAATACCACACCATGGGTCTTTGGTACTGGTAAATTCTGGCCCACTTGATGGATAGCTTTGGCTACCTATGCTCTAAGATGGTGTTTCTCAAACTATTTGTTGTGAAAATTATTTTTAAAATTTTCATTTCATAAGGCATTGGTGCAAAATGAAACACAAATGGTAAAGGAAGGATAACTAAAACATGAAAAATAGTACAATGAAATGCAAAATACAAGCCAACTATCTTAATTATAGATTAAACAGTCATTAAAATACGTTGTCACATTGCTACAGACATTTTTAAATTTTTACTCTCAATTTCTGTGATTATTGCATCACCTGAGGACACCTTTCCACAGACCACACTTTGAGTAGCACTGCTCTCAGGCCCATAACAATGTTAAGGTTAATATCCACCTCTTTTTCCACTTTTTAGACCAGTGATTGGCATGCTTTTTCTGAGAGGGTCTAGATAGCAAATATTTCTGGCTTTGCAGGCCATATGGTCTGTTACAACTGTAGCATGAAAGCATCCATAGACAATACGGAAATTAATGAGCATGGCTGTGTTCCAATAGAACTTTATTTACAAAAGCAGGCTTTGGGTCAGATCTAATCTATGTGCTGTAGTTTGCTGACCCCTGCTTTAGTCTTAGGTGGTCTGAGCTGTATTTCCACATCTCCTAAATATTTGAGTTTTCAAAAAAGGATGTTTAGAATAGATTAAAATTGCTGCTGTGCATTTTAAACACATATGATGCTTTGATTTCCACACATTTTGGAATTACTGTCAATAAAAATAGGTTCTACCATTTTAAAGATTAAAATATTTTGAAGGAAAGCCCACCGCAATCAACTGGCAGAGGGAAAACCCCAAACTAGAATTTCTATAGCTGTAGCCTTTCTCTTTCCTAAGGCAGCTGGGAATTTTAAGTATTAGCTAAGGGTCTTTGATTTTTCCTTGGAGATTCAACTCAAATATCACAACCTCTTTTATTCTGGCAACATTCTTCAGAATGTTTCTAAGTGGAACATTTTATGTGGGAGGTCCACTGCAAGGCCTATTAGACCCAACACTCCCACTACCAGCTATCTACCCAAAGGGAAAGAAACCCTTATATAAATAAGACACCTACACTTGTATATTTATCATAGCACTGTTCACGATAGCAAAGTCATGAAATAAAGCTAAGTGTCCATCAGTGGCTGATTGGATAAAGAAAATCCAGTACATATACACTATGGAATACTATGCAGCCATACAAAAATCATGTCCTTTGCAGCAACTTGGATGCAGCTGAATGAAGGCCACTATCCTAAGTAAAATAACTCATAGACACAAATCAATTACTGCATGTTCTCATTTATAAGTGGGAGCTAAGCAGTGGGTACACACAGACATAAAGATGGAAATAATAGACACTGGAGCTACAAAAAAGGGGAGGACTGAAGGGGGTTGAGGATTGAAAAAGTACTTTTAGGGTACAATGTTCACTCTCTGGTGATGGGTTCACTAGAAGCCCAAACCCTAGCATTATTCAACATATTCATGTGACAAACCTGCAAATGTGCTCCCTGAATCTAAAATAATAGCAATTATTATGATAAAATGTCAACTTTTACCTCCCCAAGAACCCTAACCACTTACCAAATCAGAGTAGTCTGCTCAGATGTCCCTCAATCCTCACAGATTATGAGATCTTCAGGACAGATTTAAGTCTCTTAAAAGGTTTTCTGTTATTCCTAATATCTAACATAGAACTGATAGAACTGGAAATATATGGAGAGATATTATACATAGATAGCTCGTAAATGTGTGTGTGTGTGTGTGTGCACCTTTATGTCTCCAGACTGTAAAATGCGAAGACAGACCTGAACTGAATCACCTCCAGGACAGATGCAAAACGCCACAGACATAACATGCACAAAAGTGCTTATCATTTATTACAAATTATGCAGATGTGCTATTAGTATATTCTATTATGTACCTCTGGGAACAAGATGGATCCAGATGAAATTAAAAGCAAAACTAAAGAGATGTACACTATTCAAATTGTGGTATGAACTATGTAACTGCCAGAGTGGCTCACTAATTAATCCATTCAAAAGTATTTCTTCAGAGTCAGATTCTATTCTAGGTGCTGCACATACTGGAGGCCAGGACTAAGGCTGCCTGACAGACACCATGGTAAGGACTGCCTGACACATCAGAGAAATTCAACATGGAATGGTATGATTTGTGATAGAAACAAACCAGCTTTGTAAATATGCAAAAGGACAACCTTTGGTGTGATATTGAAGTATATCAGAATCTAGGCTTAATCCATGGTCCGTTTTATGACCTTAGGTAAATCGCTTAACCTTTCTGAGTCAGAATTATTAGGATTGAATAAAATAGCAGCAATCAGTATATATTCAACAAATATTAGTTAATTTCATTATTAATAGGATATTATGAGTCATAGAATGAACTGTCACCATTAATAATAATGATAGTCACTTTGTTATTAAAAGTATTAATAACAGTAAAAGGGGATGCACACGATGGCTGGTGTCCTAGTTCCTACTCTAAAGCACGGAAGTCTCTACTTGCTGGTCTGCATGGTGCTGTGCGCTTATTTTCTAGCCTGTTTGTCATGAGTGGGTTTCTATCATTAACAAGATTCATAAGAGCCTCATCCATGCACTTACATGCTTGTGCCAAGAGAGTCTACAAGCAGCATTTACATCCACATGTTTCAGACAATAACATCAATGAGGAAAGGAAGACTTGATCCCTAAGGCTGAGCAGAATCAGGGCCTGCTGTAAGGAGAGATGCTCTGTGAGGGCCAAGGTATTTGTTTGCTGGCTTATAGCTCTATACAGAGCACCTAGAATTGAATATGACTCTCAAGAAATACTTTTGAACAGATTAATCAGTAAGCAAAACATGAACACCTGTTCCATGTGCCCTGCAAAGGTTCAGTATTTATTGTATGGATATGCACATGTACCATTGAGAAAGCCTTCCATTTGTTAGTTTAGTTTTGAAATCTTCTCCCTTTCATCACATTTTTGTATTACCTTCCAAGGAAGAATTTTGCAGGCCCTTTCCTTCCCTATTATCTCTACTGTCCCCTTAGTACATCTTCTATCAACTCTAGGCCATATTTTAATATTCAAAGTCAGCTCTAACTTTCTCTTCAAGTTATATATCACATTTCTCCCTTAGATCCTCTAACTTTATAGCACTTTAACATTTCCTCCAAATCAACCCAATGTTATCCTATACTTTTTAACCTCTTCTTAGGTGATTTCCTCCACCAGCCCTCATTCTGGTTACCTCTGTGGCTGAAGGTGTCACCTAAGCCTCAAGCCTCAGATCAGAATCATTTCCTCCACAAATCTTCCCTGAAACTTAAAAATGAGATTTCGTCCTCAGGATCTTCCATAATTTGTTTGTCTCCCTCTTAAAGAACACATACACTTCTCTATCTGATACTGTTGCATGTGTATGTGCTATGCCCATGTTCGTCTGTGAGTAAGGTAAGCCCAGCATCCTTGCCTTAGCCTGCATTTTCTTTAGTGCTGATTACTCGGCGTGTGTTACCTAAATGAGGAAATAGAAGAATTTCAAATCTGAAAAGAAAGGTATTGAATTTCATGTTTAAAAATTATCTCTTCCCTTTTCTACTCACCCTTTAACTCACCACCCAGGCAAACTGGCTTCACCTCCTACTACAAATGTCTTGTTGTCTGAATGAATTAGTCCGTTCGCATGAGTGACAGCTCCACAGCATCCTTCTTTGAATCCACCAGGGATTGTGGCCTGTTACCCTTTAGGAAGATTAGAAGGTTTGGGAAAGTTCTCTGTGTGTGTTTGTGTGAGCAAAAGCCAGCCCAATCTCATGTAAATATGTCCTTGCCTCTGTTTCTGTCTCATAGATACCTGACTCCATTCCTGGTACAGGAAACGCAACCAGATGGGCTTCATTAAAAATGACTCTTTCAGACTTTTTTCTATGCAGCCGTTGTCCATTTTCGGGATATGCCTAGGTGGAGTCCTGTGATTCATCCTTCTTGTTGGAGTTACCCTTTCTCACGTGACAAATGGCTGGACAGAGACTCAGTATGGCAGTGCTGCCACAGGTATCACTAAGGAACACAGGAATCACCTCTTATTGGGAGGTGTGGCTTGTACAGCCCTTTTAGGACTATGGTTCCTCTTTCTTGAACCTCCAAACTACCTGAACACTGGCACCTGTGCGCAAGTATAGGGATCCCGTATTGACTCAGTCTAACACTATAGACCCCGGGGACTGTGTTTACGCTGGCTCCCTTCTCACAAAGTATCTGTTCTTCAGCTTTCTGGGAGTTTATCTAAAACCAGAGTTGTAAAATTGGGTGGTAAGGAAACGCATTTTAGGAAATAGTTTGTAAGTTCTCAGATTCATCAAGTAATATTTCTTCTTGTAAATCGTGGTATTTCTTGACGGCAAGTGACTTTGAAGGCATGAAGTGAGGCTCAAAGTCTCTATTAATTTCTCTCGTGGTACCTGTTTGAATAGACTGGTTTGGATACAGAAACAATTGAATTACTTGCATATTTATTTATCATTATTCATTTACTACTTTAAAACCAGGTGTATCAGTAAGAAGGGTTCGTTATACATACAAATATATATATATATATATATATATAATCAGTGATTTTGTTGCCAGCCCCTGGGGACTTTTACTTTTGGAAACTGTTTGCACTGTCGAGGGAGGGAGCATTTCAGACAGTCTGAGAAGTTGAGAGCTGAGGAGGAGTACCTGCTAATAATTCTGTCCTTCTGGGAAGTGTGAAGTCTAGAAGAAAAAGAAAGATCAAGGGTGGGCTGAATCTGAGAAAAGAACAGATGGGCCATGGTTATGCCTGCCAGAGGCATGGGCAGAAAGAAATGAAAAACTGTTCCTGCTCTCTTTCCCCTCTAAACAGGGAACACGTACACCAGAGCTCAATGTGGGTTGGGGCAGATGGAATGCTTAGAGAAAAAGGTTGGCAGTGCCTTCTCCAGAAGAAGAGGAGGCAGTCCCATGGACCTTATTTCCTCTGAAACCAGAGCTAGCCTCTGCTCTGCGTCTTGGGGAGCAGGAAGGAAAACTTGTCAGGAAGGCAGCAATGAAGAATCTGAAAACATTACTCACAGCATGTCCCATCCACTAGGAATTATTTCTGATTTGGAAAGAGTTCTTTGTCTCAATACTTCATTATAGGTAATGCTTTTCGTTTTTCTCTAATGGAAGTTGCTGTGATATAGGACAGTCCTGTATCTAAAGTTTGGTCTCAAGACCAGAAGCATCAGCATCCTTTGTGGAACCTGTTTGAAATGTAAATCCACAAAATCAGAAATACTGGGAGGAGAGCTCCATATCTGTGCTTTAAAGTACCCACCAGGTGATTCTGATGCAGGCAGAAGATTGAGAACTACCTTAAGGAGAGTGTAGAGGAGGGAATCTCTTACAGCTTGGGTCACCTCTTTAGCGGTGCTGTGATTTTGCACAGATGACTCACACTCATCAAAGCTGATTGCTCCTGGCTGCTGAAAGAATTAAATGAAGTAACGAGCGTGCAAATGCTTAAACAATAGAAAGTGCAAAAACTTTCTAAGCAAACATCTGTTTGTAGGAAATGGGTGGGGAGAGAGAGAAAGAGAAACTGACTCTATAGCAGCCACACAAGTCTGTTTGGCAGAGAAAAGAAATATTCGGTGTTCCTTCATATTTCTTAGCCTCCTTTGCAGTGAGGCTGAAGTTGGTCAGTGGTTGTGAGTGGAAGTGACATGTGTCTATACCAGCCAGAGGCAGTTAGGACCAGGGTAATTCTTCCATTCTTTTGTTTCTCTTCCATGAATCATACATCCTTTCCTACCAGACTCTCTATGAACCAGGAATAAATTTTAATTGTGTTCAGCTACTGAGAGATTTCAGGAGTGAAACTTGTAGCAGGTAGCATAGATTATTTGGGTCAGGAATGTAGAAGAAAAAGCACTGAAAGACAGAAAGATTGGCAATGAGGTATGGTTGATTTGTAGAGAATGAAACGGTCTATTGATAAAAGAGAAAAAGACACTGGGCCATGTCTTCATCTCTAAGTCCTGGGAAGCAGAGATCCCTGCAAGACTTAATACCAAAAGGATAGATGATTTTCTAGTACATTATTATTTAATCAATGCCTATGAACATGACCAATGTAGACAGATATTCTACATTCTTTAGTTGTAGAGTGGGAAGAGGGTGGAGTGACTTGAGCTTGCCTCTCATAATAATTCTAGAATTCTGTTAGAAAACAACTCTATTGCAAGACTCCTAATGTGTTGTTTACCTTTCTTTCTGTAACATTAACCCAGTATCTCTAATGCACTCCTTTTCCTTTGCATTCAGAAGCACAAACAAAAGTAGGAATTTGGCCAGGCATAGTGGCTCACGCCTGTATTCCCAGCATTCTGGGAGGCTGAGGTGGGCGGATTGCCTGAGGTCAGGAGTTCAAGACCAACCTGGCCAACATTATAAAATTCCGTCTCTACTAAAAAAATACAAAAATTAGCTGGGTGTGGTGGCAAGCACCTGTAATCCCAGCTACTCAGGAGGCTGAGGCAGGAGAATTGCTTGAACCTGAGAGACAAAGTTTGCAGTGAGACAAGATTGTGCCACCGCACTCCAGCCTGGGCAACAAAACAAGACTCTGTCTCCTAAAAAAATGTAAGAATCCTACCAATGATGATCTGGCTCTCCTTTCTTTCCTTCAGGTCAATGTCTTAGTAATATTCTGAATGCTCTACTATTCTAGCTTTCAACTGCACAGAACCACTGATGTGTTACTGAATATAACTGGCCCTTTTCAACATTAGTGTATGCACCTGTACAGTTCGACTTCATCCTTAGAAAAAGCTGACACATTCTTATCTTTCAGAGGCCAGGTTATGATATCACTTGTTTCAGAAAATCTTCTCTGGCTCTCTACTCCTTGATAAGTTGGTCTTCTTATGTGATCCCTCAAAAAAGAAATTTACTCTTCCATTAAGGAGAGTACATAGAATGGCAGCACCTACTGAATCTAGGAATGGAGTAAGTTAGAAGAGATCTTTCAAAATTTTGTGTTAGACGCTTTTGGTTACAACACCACAAGACATGTAGATAGCCATTGTGTTGGCCACAGAAAGCCAAAATTCTGGTTTGAAATATCCAATATGCAGAGGTGATTACTTTCTGGATTAAAGAGAGAAATGGAATTTC
Source organism: Callithrix jacchus (assembly GCF_049354715.1). NCBI lineage: Eukaryota > Metazoa > Chordata > Mammalia > Primates > Cebidae > Callithrix > Callithrix jacchus. The sequence continues at coordinate 92,939,510 of NC_133515.1, forward strand.
ACTTTAATCTCTGGATTTAAAATAGGTGGATTGAAATATACAGGTATTCCAACAAACTCCAGAAAGAATAGGGCCCAATAACCTACTCCTCTTTCCTAAGATTCAAAGTGAGGTGACCTAAATCATGGGGACCGGGCTGGCTTTGAACAAATCCAAAGTGTAAGAAATGAGACTAATGAGAATGAAATTACCTTGAGTCAGGGGAGAGTTAAGGTTAGTTTCCCAAGTTTGACATAAAGTCCAGTTTCGTATTCAGGCATGGCGTTATGGCACGGAAATATTGGAAAGACTTTTCATTCTTAGAACTCTCGGAATGGTAAATATAAGCTAAATAGCTTTAGTATTTGGAATTTATATTTGTAGCACCTTTGAAAAGTAGATGATAGAATAGGTGAGTTCTAGTCCTTTCATGAAAAGACAACTGCATCCTAGACTGAGAAGTCTCCCAGAAGCATGATACAGACTGAACTTTTTGGCTTGGCCATCAACACTAAGTGATGTTCATAATAGACTGATTAAGATAGTTATTGTTGCTTGACTTTCAATAAAGGAGTGACAGTAATTTTGAAGGAGTAAACACTCAAAGGGAGACAATAGATATTCTTCAAACAAGGTATTGGGTTATGAGAAATAATTGAATAACTGAACTCATAAATAAATGAATACATATATATATATGTATATATATATGGGTAGAATGTGCATATATTTGTACCAGAACTTGTGGAGCAGCCCACAGAAAGAGACTCTTATTAAAGTGGTTATTATACTCAATTGTAGCTTTTTAAAATTTATTTATTTCAAATGGAAGTTTCTGGTATAGAAAGTTAATTATTTTTTAAATTCATACCACAAAATATTTTACCCCCATTCTAATTCTTCCCCCACATACATTAGTATCCTTTCTAGTGTTTAATATGTGTCCTTGACTTTATCCTAGAAGAATATATAGTGTTTTGTACACATGTGTGTTTTATATAATTCACAATGTAATATTCAACACTGTGTCTTGAAGCATTATCTATGTTTTTCTTATAAATGTAAATGAATGTTTTCATTTCTCCTGATCCTTATTAACACTTGGAATTGCTCAACTTAAAAAATATAATGAAAGTAAATTTGGTGTTTTGTTCTATGTTTTAATTTTTCTTGCCTTTTTATATCTTAATCACATATTCTGATATTATTATTGTAACTTTTCCTTTAATAAATTAGGTTAGTATTTATTATTTTTTCTTAATTACCCTAAAAATCAAAACATGCATTTTTTATTTATTATAATCGAATATACATTATTATTTTTACCACTTTCTCAACAATGCTAAAACTTCAAATATGTTAACTTCATTTACCTATTCCTATGGTTTACATTACTATTATTACAAATTTAATTCTACATGTGTTTAAAAATATAAAATATGGTTTTTTGGCTAAATTTTATTTATGTTTACCCATGTAGTTTTCTGTCTCCAAAATTTTTGTTGAGCTATATAAAAACTTTACTGCTGTTATACTTTTGAAGGGAATCCCCTCCCCAAATGTCACTTTTTTCAGATTGCTCTTTTTTTTTCCTGTAGATTTCAAGAGCTTTACTTTATTTGTGGATTGGTGTGATTTTCTTTGCATTTATTCTGCTGGGGATTTGCAGAGTTTTATGAAACTTCATGAATTGTGAATTGATTTCTTTTTTAATTTTGCATCCAGTATTTCTTCAAAGATTGCTTCTTCCCTTTTCTTACTCCCTTTCTGTGCTTCTAATCTTGTGATTCCAGTTGCGTGAACTTTTTAAATGTGCTGCATTTTATATTTTTGTTACAAGGTTGGTCTTATGTATTTTCTTTTTCTGCCCTTTCTGCTTCATGCTAATTATTTCTAGTGACTTAATTTCCATGTCAAGAATCCTCTCTCCTGCTGTGTCTAATCGTGACTAAACCCATTTACTAAGTTCTTGGTTTTGTTTATTGTGTTTTTTTTTTTCAGTTTTATAATCATTAGATGTTTTACAGATTTTTGTCTTGTGATAAAACTCTGTTTTCTAACTGATTTACTTTATTATATATTGAATATATTGATCTTAATTACTTTAAATTTCATTATCTATTAACCTCAATGTCTGGGTAAACATTTCTGTTTCTAGTATTTTCTTTATAATATTGGGTTTTGGTAATTTACTTCTGTCTTACAACATGCCCAGTAATTATAATCAAATAATCAATAGTATAATGAAAACATTATAGGTGATATGGATAATACTATCTTTTTCAAGAGAAAGTTCACCCTTTCTCTGTTAAGCAGAAATACTGAGATCCTATTCATATACGTTCTTAGGAAATAAGTTTACTTGAGACTAACTTGAATTTAGGTTAAGTCTCTTCTACTTGTGATTTATTGCATCTCTCAGGGCATAGCCTGTGGTGTTGCCTGTGGCCATTTATTCTGTTAGGTCCTAAACTCTAATCTTTGTTTCCTTATCACCAAAGCTTGCCAATTCTCAGCTTTGTTTCAGAGAAGTTTTTCTTGATGTCTTGTAATGTGCAACTTAACAATTTTGCAAATATGTATTTGTAAGTCACAGTGATATTCTCTTACTTTCTCAACAAAGCATTAGCTTCTCAACTATCTGGGTTTTTATTTTAATTAGTTTATTAACTTGGGTTTTCTCACTAATTCCTTGAAAGTTTCAGTTATACACTGGTTTCTCTGCCTTTAGTAAAAGATGCTCTTTCTGGGCCCTTTGCAGATTCTTAGCTTCTTGCCTAGTATCCAGAATTCACAAAGACACCAAGGTTAAAATATGCAGCTATTGAATGTTGTTTACCTTTCTGAAATGTTCTCTTCTGTTACATCCTGCCTTCCTCAATTTCTAGCTGCCTCAGAAACTTTTTAATAGCTTATGTCAGATTTTCTTTTCTATTTTATCCGTTTTTCTGAGTTGCTCTTAGTGACAGCGTTATTCAGCCACAAACTACCCTCACACTTCTTAGCTAGAAAAGACAGTTTTCTCCTTGATAAGTTGTAGTTCTCTATTTTCTAGTGAAGTTGTGCATCAGGGTATATATTTGATGGGTGATTAAATATTATGATTTATCTATCATCCATTCTTGTTATTTCTATTTTATATAGTATTTAAGTTCTCCCCTACTCTAAGGGCTCCCTTTGGTATTCTCCAGTGTTCTCTATGGTTAACTTAATTATTATGCCTTTCCCCTTTAGAAGGATTTAGGCTATAAACAGTAGCTATGAAAACTACAAAACTTAGATGTTGGTCTCTGGTACCATTCTCTAATAAAGGAAACTAAGGTTTTTTTTTTTTTGGAGAAATCATTGGTTTTATAACTGAAATAGAAAATATGTAAAATCAGTTTGAAGCATCATATAATGCCAGAAAGTAATAAAGTGTCTCCCGCCCCCCCCCAAAAATAAGGAAGGGATGTTGAAGGAACACAGACATTGATAGTAACAGCTTCAAACGGCCAAAGCTTGAACAAATAAACAAAATAAAGTAGTATTAAATTATAACCCAATGTATAAAATAATTTTCCCTAAGTCTGTTGCTGATATAAATAAATTACTGAATAAATATACAAATGTGGTTAATAGACAAGTCCCTCATACAGAATTCCATGTAATCAATGTAGCTATTCTCCTATTGAGGAGGTGGAGTATAACATTTCACTTCTTATGTGTAGATGGCACACAATGACTTCTTTACAAACAGTACAAAAGCTGGGGGCAAGACAGAGTAACTTTACCACGGGAAAAAGTGACAAATACTACTTCAGCCATATAACTGAGATTAATGCAAACAATTATGTCATGTCTACAGTATGCACTCATGATATGATGAGAACATTCCTTTATGCTCTTCCTCAAAAAAAAAAAAAAAACAAACCACATTACCCCAGTCTAATCATGAGACAAATATCAGATAAAACCAAATTGAAAGACATTGCATAAAATACATGGCCAGTACTCCTAAAAACTGTGAAAGTCATCAAAGTCAAGGAAACGCTGAGATTCTAAGAGACTGTCTCATTCAAGAAATGCCACAAGAGATACAGCAGGTAAATATATAATTTCTTATGGTATCTGGTAATTTTGAAACAAAATACAGAAAAACGAAGGGACTCTGAATAAAATATGCATGTTACTTACTAGTAATCCATTAATGTGGCTTCATTAATTGTGATGAAAGTTCCATACTAACATAAGATGTTAATAAGAAAGGAAACGAGTCATGTCATAAAGCAATCCTCTGTACTTCATTTATGACTTTTCTATAAAGTTACAATTTCTAAAATAAAAAATGAATTTAAAAAAATGGGGACTGGAGTCAGACAGCCTGGATTTGAATCCTGATTTTTTTACACATATGTATATGACTAAATAATTGTCATCTCTTGAAAGAGCCAGAGTAGAAACAATATTGGTAGAAATACTGGCCTAAATTGTATAAAGTTGAAGAAAATTGTAAATCCGCAGGCCAAAAAAGTTCAATGAATTTTTTTAAAGTCCAAGTGTAATAAAAACACCTGTACAAACAGGCAACATCATAAAATCACTAAACAGTGATACAGACTAAATTATATAGATATCCAGGAAGTGGAAGAAGGCAGCATGTTACATACAGAACAGTAAAGATGATGATTATGGTATATTTTCCATCAGAAATAATGCAACTGACAAGAAAGCAGAGAAAAAAAATTAAGTGGCCAAATAAAATATGTTCACCCTAAATATCCAGGGAAAATATTTTTCAAAAGTAAAACCATGAAATGCTTTTTCATAAATAGAAATGGTAAAAAAAATAAAGTGTCAGCAGATGTGCATAACAAGAAATGTTGAACGTAGCTCCTAGGCAAAGGAAAATAACACCAGATGAAAATAGGGATCTTTACCAACAGACATGAAACATTGAATATGATAATGATATAGGCAGCTACATTTTTGTGTATGTATGTTTATACATATATGTGTGTGTCATTTATGCTTTTAAATATTTATATCTATGGTTTTTTATACTTCTTTGAAAGAGCATTGTTTAAACAAAAATAATAGTAAAGTTATGGGGATTTGTTAAAGGTGACAGCACTGCATAAAATTCAAAAAGGATAAAAATAGAAGTGTGGCTTTTTAATATTCCTTTATGTGAAGAGCCATAACTTCAATTAAAAGTAAATTGTTATAAATTAATTGTATGTAATATAAACTCTAAATCAACTACTAAAACAACAAAACAAAGGGTTATAGCTGACAAGCAGCAAAACGTATTAAATTAAAATATTAAACATATGTTAATACAAAAGAAAGCAGAAAATGAAGAAAAATTGAATAAAAAAATTGGAAAAGTTGAAAACAAATGGCAAGATGAGTGACTCAAACCTTACTACATTCTAGCTATCATATTGCAGGTTGGTCGTCTAAATTTTCCATATTAAAGGCAAAAATTGTCATTTTAATTGAAATCATATTAAATTCAACCATATGACTTCTATGCTGTATGCAAATAAAATATTTTAAACACAGAGTCACAAGTAGACAAAAAAGGAAAAGGATAGAAAAGATATACTTTGCTGACATTAGTTTTTAAAAAATCTGAAGTGGCTATGTTAATGTCAGACAAAGTAGAATTCAGGGGAAAGAACATTTCTTGGGATAAAGAAGGTCATTTTATTCTGATAAAGGAGTCAATTCATCCAAAGGACATAACATTCATAAATGTTTATGTACCTAATAACAGATCTTCAAAATTCATGAAGCAAAAATTGATGTAAGTGCAAGGAGAAAGAAACAAAACCAAATTATAGCTCAAGATCTCAATAACCCTATCTTCATAATTGGTAGAACAAGTAGATACAAAATCATCAAAAATATACAAGACTTAACAGTATCAACCAACTTATCTATTGACATTTACAGAACACTTATATCAACAAAAGAACATACATTCTTTTCACGAGCACATGAATATTTACTGAATATTGGATTTTCCTAAATTTATTGTGCCATTGGATTTGTGTGACTTGGGTTTTCCTAAAATTTATTGTGCCATTTTTTATGTACTAGAATATGGTAGTATATAAAAAATGGCACAATAAATTTAGGAAAACCCAAGTCACACAAAGTATGTTCTCACGCCACAATCACATTAAATTAAAATTAATAATAGAAGTCTCTCTGGAAGATCCTTAGGCATCTTAGAACTATATAATGCACTTCTAAATAATCTAGGGATCAGAAAAGAGGGAAATTAAAACATATTTTAAACCTAACGACAGAGTTCATTTACCACCCCCCCACCACCACCTCCACTGGAACAGGTGCTGGTATCCCTGGCTAAGCAACCCACAGATGCTTTAAATCACAGGACTCTGTGCAGACAACCCCCAGTACCAGCTCAGAGCCTGGTGGACTTTCTGGGTGGCTAGATACAGAAGAGAGATGGCAATCACTACAGCTCTACTCTCCGGAAGCCACATCCTTGGGAAAAGGGGGAGAGTTCCATATAAAGGGAACACCCTGGGGGACAAAAGAGTCTGAACAACAGCCTTCAGCCCCAGAGGTTCCCTTTGACAGAGGCTACCCAAATGAGAAGGGACCAGAAAATCAACTCTGTTAATATGACAAAACAAGGCTCTTCAACACCCCCCAAAAAATCACACTAACTCAACAGCAGTGGATCCAAACCAAGAAGAAATCTTTGATTTACCTAAAAAAGAATTAAGGAGATTAGTTATTAAGCTGATCAAGGAGGCAGCAGAGAAAGGCAAATCCCAATGTAAGAAAATTAAAAAAAAAATACAAGAAGTGAAGGGAGAAATATTCGTGACATAGATAGCATAAATAAAAAACAATCAAAACTTGAGGAGACAATTGACACAGTTATAGAAATGCAACATGCTGTGGAAAGTCTCAGCAATAGAATCAAACAAGTAGAAGAAAGAAATTCAGAGCTTGAAAACAAGGTCTTCAAATTAACTCAATCCAACAACAAAGGAAAAAAAATAAGAAAATATAAACAAAGTTTCCAGGAAGTCTGGGATTATGTTAAATGAGCAAAACTAAGAATAATCAGTGTTCCTGAGGAAGAAGAGAAATCTGAAAGTTTGGAAAATGTATTTGGGAGAATAATTGAGGAAAATTTCCCCAGCCTTGCCAGAGACTTAGACATCCCAATACAAGAAGCACAAAGAATACCTGAGAAATTTATTGCAAAAAGATCACCTAGGCAAATTATCATCAGGTCATCTAAAGTTAAGACAAAGGAAAGACTCTGAAGAGCTGTGAGACAAAACCACCAGGTATCCTAAAAAAAGAATACTTATTAGATTAACAACAGATTTCTCATTAGAAACCCTTCAACCTAGAACGGACTGGAACCCTATCTTTAGTCTCCTCAAACAAAACAACTAACAGTCAGGAATTGCGTATTCAGCAAAACTAACCTTCATATATGAAAGATAGTTTCAGATAAACAAATGCTGAGAGAATTCACTACTGCCAAGCCACCACTACAAAAACTGCTAAAAGGAGCTCTAAATCTTCAAACAAAGCCTGGAGCTACAGAGAAAAAATCTCACAAGACCTATAAAACAAAAATACAATTTAAAAAACGAAAATGACAAAACAAGAAAACAAGGCATACAAGAAATAAATTGTACAATAAATGGAAGAGTAGCACACATCTCAATACTAACATTGAATGTAAATGGCCTAAATGTCTAAATGAAAATATACTGAATTGCAGAATAGATAAGAATTCACCCACCAACTATCTGTTGCCTTGAAGAGACTCACCTAACACATAAGGACTCACACAAACTTAAGGTAAAAGGGTGGGAAAAGACATTTTATGCAAATTGACATCAAAAGTGAGCAGGAGTAGCTATTCTTATATCAGACAAAGCAAACTTGAAAGCAACAGCAGTTAAAAAGATGAAGAGGGACATTATATAATGATAAAAGGCCTTGTCCAACAGGAAAATATCATAATCCTAAACAAATATGCACCTAACACTGGAGCTCCCAAATTTATGAAACAATTGCTAATAGACCTAAGAAGTGAGATAACAGCAACATAATAATAATGGGGGACTTCAACACTCCACTAACAGCACTAGACTGATCATCAAGACAGAAAGTCAACTAAGAAACAATGGATTTAAACTATAACCTGGGAAAAATGGACTTAACGGATATATACAGAACATTCCATCTAACAACGGCAGAAGATACATTCTATTCAATGGCACATGGACCTTTCTCCAAGATAGATACGATAGGCCACAAAATGAGCCTCAATACATTTAAGAAAATTGAAATTCTTCAAGTACTCTCTCAGAACAGTGGAATAAAACTGTAAATCAACTTTAAAAGGAACCCTCAAAACCATCCAAATACATCGAAATTAAATAACCTGCTCCTGAATGATCACTGGGTCAAAACTGAAGTCAAGATGGCAATTAAAAAATTATTCAAACTGAACAACAGTAGTGACATGACCTATCGAAACCTCTGGGATATGGCAAAGGTGGTGCTTCGAACCTAGATCATGGGTTGACGATGGGTGCAGCAAACCATCATGGCAATGTATACATGTGTAACAAACCTGCACATTGTGCAAATGTATCTCAGAACTTAAAGTAAAATAACAAAAAAAGAATTGGAATTTCGGTGTTAATAAAATAAAAATTAAGCAGTTAAATAAATAAATAAGAAATAACTACAAGGTCAGGTGCAGTGACTCATGCCTGTAATCCCAGCACTTTGGAAGGGTGAGGTGGGAGGATCACTTGTGTCCAGGAGTTCAAGACAAGCCTGGACAACACAGTGGGATGTCATCTCTACCAAAAATACAAAAGTTAGCTGGACATGGCGGCACATGTAGTTCCAGCTACTTGGTAGTCTGAAGTCCCAGCTATCTGTAGTCCCAGCTACTTGGTAGGCTGAAGTGGGAGGATCATTTAAGCTCAGGGAATCGAGGCTGCAGTGAGCTGTGTTTGTGCCACTGCCCTCCAGCCCAGGAAACCCAGCAAGGCCCTGTTTCAAAAAACATAAAAATAGTGAAAATTTAAAAATAAAATAAAAAAGTTAAAAGAGTATAATTGAGCTGTTTGTAATGCAAAGAACGGATAAATGCTCTATTCACCCTGATATAATTATTATGCCAATGCATGCCTGTGTCAAAATATCTCATGTATCATGTAAATATATGCACCTACTATTTACCCGCAACAAATTTTTAAAAGAGTTTAAGTAAAACGAACTTAATTCTCCAAAGGTTATTTTTGTTACTTTTGGGGCTAGATATATCTCTTAAGCTTCTACAATAAACAGATGGATCTTGAGGAGCACGAAGAACATCTCAGGCATTTAGGACAAGAAAATGATGTCTAAAATTGAATATAGTTGCCCCATCTATCCTATGCTCTCTCTCCCCACATACACATTTGTTTCATTTCATCAAACAAATGCTTTGTAGGACAAACCTTAGGGCAATCTTAAGAGTATGAATTCAGGTCTATAAATTGTTTTTCTAAAAGTCTGTGAAGTGTCTTGCAGCTGAATAATCCTGAGAATCATTCAGAAGATGGAAAATATTAAATAAGGGCATGGATACTTATTCTTTAAAATGAATGTTAGGAAATAACAGTGGGCAATAAAAATAATGTAGTGATATGTAAAAATGACACGCAGCCTAACTTAGTCACCAAGCCACCTCCTCAGCCAAGATTCATTAGTCTCCACATCAGTTTTGCTATTGAGTACCTTTATAGAAATGCATGCAATGTAATGGAAATGTATCTGCACCTTATTATACAAGTCGTCTGAATTTAAATAATGCAGGAGGCCTGCTCTCTGCAAAAAGATGTTGTGTTAGAAAAAGAAAAGTGTAAACAGATTTCTAGTGATAGGTATTGTATACGCTTCAGACAGCATCAAGGTTTAATACGTGTGTGAGTGTAAATGTGAATATGTCCTCTCTTACACACATACACACATACACACACACACATACACACACATACACACAAACACACACACATACACACACATACATACACATATACACACATACACATACACACACACTCACACACATACATACACACAGATACACACATACACACACATACACACACATACACACATACACACATGCACACATACACACACACACACTCCTTTAACAGCACTGGATTTGTGCTTGCTTGTGTTTTTGTTTTTTGTTTTACTTTTTTCTTTTGTATTCCTCAGTGAATCTCTACAGAATCTGTAATGTGAGTGTTCTTTGTTCATGAAATTGTATACAAGGTTCTCCTGAAAATTAATAAGGCTGTCTCCAACTCACAGCCCTATTTGCATACTGCTCCCCTACCAGTTAGCTTTTGATTTTCCGCTGTATCTCTTTATCTTCAGGCTGTAGCTGAATGGTTCCTCTGCCAAATCCCAGACCACCCTTTTATACAGATTTTACATGATACTCTTCAGTTCTGGACCTTGTATTTTGGGCATTTACTGCTGTAAGGTTCTTATGATTATTTTATATATCCTTTTCCTAAAAGATAAAATATGTGTCAAATTAACTTAATAAGGCAATGCTAAAGGGTTAATGAAAACAGAATTCTATAATAATAATTAGGGTTATAACCAAGAGCTTTCCAGCAAAGTTACAGTGCAACTAACCCTTTAAGAGTATAATATTAAGTAAATCTAATTTAATAGATTGTTAAATTGCTGGGTATTCTCTCTCTTTTTTTTTTTTCCTTACTACTGGGATTCTCTCTGAGAAGAACTCAGCAAAGGAAAGATTTAGCTGCTCCTTTATGGTCTAATATAATTGAAGTCTTTGATTCATGGACAAAAAGAGTTAGACCTGCTGAGAAGCTTCCAATATTCTCTCTCTCAAACCATCTCTTGATTCCCAATATAGATACCATCTCTACTGTACATAATTAGTTAAAGATGTTTACAAGGTCATTGCTCATGATTTTGAGGTTGAGATTAGCACTACCTTTTAACCAATAAAAGGCATATTATTTCTGCTGCAGAGCTTATATTCAGCTCTTAGGAAACTCATGGCCCTTGGCCTATCCCAAGATTCTGAATGTTCCCCCTTCCCTTGAAACCTGATTTTCTCTTTATAATTTCAAAGATCTCCTGGAATGGGTAATATGTACATACTTATCCTTTCAGCCAGAAGAATATGACAGTTCACATACTTTTACCCTCTTAACTTAAATCCAAAGCACTTTGGATTCCATCACAGTGGCAAGAGAACCTTTCAGAAAGCCAGGACCAAAATATTGAATAGTCTTAAAAGCTATATTGGGGAAAAAATAAAATGTTTGCTTTTAAAGCCTTTACTGGATATGTATTAGTGGAAGAGAATAGAGCAGGAAACACACCTGCCTTTGTAACAACTCACATCTCTGGTGTCAAAGACACAGATGTGCCATGTGCAAGCAGTGTAGAACAGAGGAGAACCACCCTGCTCAGCATGGACTGACGTATGTGTAAAATGTTACTTCCGCAGGGGGCTCAGCAGCTGAACAGATGAGCTAGCAGTCAAGAAAGCGTTCATCCTCTTCCATGTGGATTTTGTCTTGACTGTCTCAGAAGATGGGTGGTGTTCCTTTGGAAGTGTTGTGTGTGTTTGACTTTGGGATGATCAAACAGAGTGAAAAAGCATATCTGTACCTAATGCTGATGAGGAGGAATCTCAGGATCTGAGCTGGCACTGGGGGACACATATGTCTTAGCTTGTTCTCTAGCCATTCTCCCCCTTTCTAAGTATACTGCGATATTATTCTAGAATGAATTATTTATGCTTTAGAACATGTATGGAAGTAAATTTGCACGTAGAGTTTCTTGGTGAGGGGAGAGATGAATACATTCTAATGTCTGATAAACTCATTCCGATGAGCAACTGGGGTTGCTCTGAAAGGTGATGGAAGTTTCCTCACTAACGTGTGAACAAGAAGGCACTCTCCAGGAAGGCAATGGGTCTCAGGAGAGGGGAGCAGGTTGGAAATTGGGTGTATCCGAAGACAAAATCATGTGAAAGGTTTCCATTTTTGTGCCCCACCTGTCACACTTTGGACTAGAAGTTTAGTCAGACGCAGCATGCCTCTTTTATTTCTGAACATTCAACACATTTCAATCTCCTTTTGTTATCAAAACTCCTCTGTAAAATCAATATTTTCATTAAAACATGTAAACAGTATCGTAGAAAATCAAGCAATGGGCCTTTAATGGAAGTACAGTCCACCCCATATTCTCCTTTCCTGTTTTGAAAAGTCTGTGAGGAATAAGTGACATCTTACTGAGAAGAACTGTGGAATCAAAGTTCTAAGTGTTTGCTGGTATTAGTAACCACCCAAAAGCTGAATTCAGATGTTCTTAAGACAGACATGTAAAAGCCCAGGGACATAGCTCGAAGGCTAAAGGGAGACAACTCCCTCTTCTCAAATACCTTGTAGGATATTCATCCTTATAGGGAGTGAAACTATCAACATGATTATACTTCCTATGTACTTAACAAGAAGTGACAGCAAGGTTTAGCCTTTCATTAAATGTCTTTTGTAGGCATTTTGAACTCTCATTACTGCCTTGGGAAAAGATTGAGACATGCAAGATGGTTTTTCTTTTTTAAAATGTCCCAAGATTGTGCTAATTTGGGGATCTGTTTTGATTTGTCTTACTGGCTTCATTATTTGGTGTCAGCTCTTAAATTCACTTCTTCTCAAAGGGTAGACCTGCCTCTCGATTTCTTCCTTTCTAACCTATTGACTCTAGTTAGTGATGAATGAGAAAATAAAAACAGTAAACTAGAATAATAGAAAATGATTTTGTAAGTCGTGCCTGAACAGATTGCTTCTAAGTCAAGAGCAGATGTGGTATTAGTTTAGATCAAGTATTAGCTCCTCTGGGCAGGCAGCTCTGATTCTCTGGTGCTTCCCGAGTGCTATCTATTTGGTTCCCCCGAATCGCATTGCCCTGTGTCCATCTATTGCTTATCGATTTCTATTGATAGACTATATGTTCCCTGAACTTCAGGACTTAGCATATCTTGATGATTAGTTATTCCCATTGCTTATCAAAAAGTCTTGAAGATGGTAGGTTTTCAATGATATTCTTAGCTCAAACAAATAAATGAGACATTCACTGTTATCTCTTATTTTTATCAGAGGAGTAATATAGAATTTTAAAAATTATATCCTCCAGCTCTCTTTTTTCTTTAGCTCCCATGTCCATAAGCCCACATTTCCCAAAATTACTTAAATTAGGGTTTAAAACTCTGTATGTAGATTGGAGACACAGAGCACTCCCTACAAAGCTCCTATGTCTGGGCCTACCCAAGAGCAATTCAATCACTTCTCTGTGAATGTGACCTTTGAAACACTTTTCTGTACTTATTATTTTATTCATGTATATTTACGTGTATTTTTACTGCTAATTCTTCCAGGTAATCAAAATGTGAAGCCAAGATTAAGAATCACTGAGTTTGTCTACTCTGTTTTACTAATGTCTTTGCTCATTATCAAGTACTTTGTATGTAGCATTGATTCATTTTGTTTTTTTTCTCCATGAATTTGAATATTCTGTACTGTTTTTAAATGTACATGATATCCTTTAAATTTTTTTTCATCTTTAAGAAATTTCAGGGGTTGTCATTAAGTACAAATGTAAGTTTGGCTAGATAGATAATAATTGGGAATGAACACTTTTCCCTCAGCAACTGATATGGTCAGGCTTCGCGTCTCCACCCAAACCTGACCTTGAATTGTAATTCCCCATGGTCCCCATCATCTTCACGTGTGAAGGGAATGAGGTAATTGAATCACAACGGACAGTTTTCCCATCTGTTCTCGCGAGAGTGACTGAGTTCTCAGAAGATCCGAAGGTTTTATAAGGGGTTCTTCCTTCTTCACTGAACATTTCGCCTTCTGTTGCCTTCTGAAGAAGGTCTCTTCACCTTCTGGCAAGATTACAAGTTTCCTGTGGCCTCCCCAGCGCTGCTGAACAGTGAGTCAATTAAACCTCTTTCCTGTATAAATTATCCAATCTTGGGAAGTACTTTATAGCAATATTAAAACAGACTAATAAAGCAACTTATGTCAATTTCAGTTTTTTTGGCATTTACTGATACTGAGAGAAAATGTTTTATTAGTCACTACACTTTTATTAGTAATTCCCCTAGCTTCATAAATATATCCCCTTAAATGTCTTTGCAAGTAGAAATTAGATAATTTCTAAACTCTCTTCGGTAGAATAACTGCTTTTATTTGGTATTAATTGTTTTCAACGAGCAGAATATGAATTCTTTTTTCATATCGGTTGCCTTCTTTTGAAGTATAGGATGTTCTGAAGTATAGGGTGTATCTTGCAATTTTTCTCAATGGGCTCTGTGTGCCCAATATTGAGATTTAGGATTGGTTCTGTCAGAGTGGTGTGAGTTCCTATGAAATCTTTTAAGCCCCAAAGGAGGGACAGATGTTGAAGTCAATCACAGCTTTTTGTTATAAATATGGGCTTCAGGTGCTCATTGAGAGGAACAAATAAAGGACAGCTGGAGGCAACCTGACCAGAGAATCACTGCTGGGCCAAAGAGATTGTTGCCTTGTGTACCCGGGCAGCCAAGTTGCGGTTTTACTAGCTGCCTGCAGTTTACACCTGAGGCCTAAAAAGCAGCTGGGATTCATAGGGGATGTATTGTTATTTGGAAAACACCGTAGTGGGTATTTTTCTAGGTGGGTCCATCTTTCTTGGTGGGAGAGACTATCAAAAGAAGGTGAATAGCTCTGTGTAGCAAGAATTAGACCTGTTCCTTGGAGGAGACAAAACCAAAACAGGCAACAAGTGAAAAAAAAAAATATCCTGGATGGGGAGGTTAAGGCAGGTGGGAGGAAATGTGCTTTGGAAAAGGAAGGCACTCTTGGTGTCTTGATGTAATCAAAGAAGAGTAAGAAAATTTCTCTGAGTGACCTCGAAAATTCAATATCATTATGCCTAATATTTAAATTCTTCAAAATTCTTTGCTGTACTTTTAGAATGCTTGAGTTACATTCAAATCTTCAGAAGGAATACGTTCCAAACACTAGAATTTTATAAATGGCACATTAGGAAATGGAAGAAGGACAGTCCTTGAAGTGGGAGTGGCCTTCAGAAGACCTATGGTATAAAGGCTGACCAAGGAAAAAAAATGTACCCCATTTCCAGGTAGCTTTAGAAATGCTAGGAAGAATACTGAAATTTCCATAGAAGGATATAATGCAGCTGAAGTCATTTTCATTTCCTTTAAAGAAAACGCTCTAGAGGAATTGGAGACAGAAGGTACCTGTTTATACAAGTGGAAATGAGTTCATTCTAAGTTATAAGTTCCCTCACTGAGGAACTACTATGTTGCTTCTACTTCACCTAGAATGCTGTTAGGGCCAGGGGTAAGCCAAGGAAAATTCCCCAGTCACTGAGACCCAGGACCCAGGACCCAGGACCCAAGGCTGTCCCTGAAGGGACAATTCCCAGATTCCTTACTTGCCTCCAGCCTTTGTCATCCTGATGTAGGCTGTATAAGTAGATTCCTGTAGGGACTCCATTCATTCTCCCCCAGTAGATTTTTTATTCAGATGTTTTATGTTCTACAACGTCCATGATAAACTTCTCTCTGTCATAAATGGTTATATGTCTTATGGGAATTTCTCATCATTCCTATGGATGGAACCCTTCCATACCAATAGTTTTGTTTTATTTTGGGCTTTTATATTCCTGTGAATCTAGGAGGCCAGCTGGATAGCCAAATTTGTCTCTTGTATATTTAGATTACTTCATGTTTTCATAAGGGTAGTTTCAAACCTCTTTTTATTTGTTAATTTGTTTAAACAAATGACTTTGTCTTAAATGTGAATAGGAAATGTCACAACTGTTGTGGTATTTGATCAGCTCATGATCCCTATGCCTCAGAATAGAAATGTGAAATGGTAAGGTATTGGTGAATTGATTCCGGGGAGATGTGATGAATGGACTTGCTTCCTCTTGCTGCTGTAACAATTAGTAGTGGCTTAAAATGTAAATGTCACACGAACGTATTAGAGTCCTGGAAGTCAGAAGCCTAAAATGGGTCAGGAGGACTGCATTCCTTTTGGGGGCTGTAGGTGAGAATCTGCCGTTGAAATAATAATGTAGGTGAGAATCTGCTGTCTTGCCTTTCTAGCTTCTAGAGGCCCCTTGTATTCCTTGGCTTGCCATCTCTCCTTTCATTTTTAAAGACAAACAGTACCATAGCATCTTCAAATCTCTCTCTGACCTCTGCTCTTATTGTCACATCTCCGCTGGCTGACCTTCCTCCCTCCCATTCATAAATACCCTCATAATTACAGTATGCTTACTTGGATAATACAGCTTACTTCTCCATCTTAAGATTCTTAACCCATCACATGTGCAATACACCTTTTGCCACTTAGGGTAACATATTCACAGGGTTCCAGAGATCAGGATGTCAGTGTCTTTGGGGAATCACTATTCCATCTACACAGTGAATAAATACTTTATTACCTGCATGTGGATATTAGGACACCCACTGAGGCTTGCAGTAAATGGAGAATCCTACCCCAGTGTTAAATGATTGCACTCAAAAATTCTCCAGGGAACAGCTCCAGACCCAGGGAACCAACTGGACTCGGAATAAAGATATGATTTCCCCAAATGAAGTAACTTCAGAAGACAAGTAATCATTTAGTAGAAAACACTGTCCTTTCTCTTACCTCCAGCCATCAAAGACATGGCTTTTTCTAATAGAATATTTCACTATATCCCATCTTTCTACTCATCCTTCAGATCTTGGAGCTAATTAATGTTGAAGCAGTATTATCAGATGGGAGTTTCTCGGGCCTGATGATTTTGGACAACACCTTGTATGTTAGTACCCAATAGACTCTGGAGTTGCCTGCTGAGTAATTTTAGATGACTAATAACCTCATAATTAGATAAATAATTGATATGGTTTAATTATATGCTCCTTTACAACTTTATTAATATTCATGTATGAGCTGTAGATGCCTCTCTGCCCTTTACCTGCCTCGGAGAAAAGAGAATCCTCCACGGGTTTGGCAGAACGTGCTGGAGAACCCTTGCCAGTGCTCAGGATATGTAAATTAGCCATCTTGTTCCAAGGCATTAGCAGCTGTTGTTTTTAATTATTAATGAGAGGGCCAGTGTTTGCTGTAGGAGAGTAGAACTAAGTGAGTAGGTTTGGTATTTGTGTTGTTAAAACTCTAGTTTTTATTCAAGGACCCTCAGCCAAGGTAGTTGAGTTGTTCAGAAGGTGGCCAGAGGTCTGCTGGCATTCCCAGACTGTGTGTGTCTCCGGACTGTGCAAGGGTGTGTGTTGTTGTATTCTTCTTAGTGGTTGGCCTCTGTTGGGCAAAACTATAGTTAATAAGATGTGGTTAATAAATCATTGAACTATTAGCCGTTGAAATAATAAAGGTACTTTGCAAATACAAAAGTATTATTCTATTATTACCTATCGTAACATCAATAAGATGGTAAGTATAAAGTTACTTTATTAACTGGAAAAGCTAGAATTCATAGAAATGTTAAGTTATATAACATTTTATATGTACTTGGATTAAGTAGTGAAACACAGTAGACAATTATAATATCTGCCAATTTCTTTTGAAGGCATTATCTTAGAACTGCATTTAAACTGAAGCATATAATTACTTTATTTCAACTCTATTAATTTAAAATCTGTAACAGACTTGAACTTCAATTAAAAAATATTGTCAATTGCTTGGTCATAGGTTTTGAAACTAGAGGCTTTGTTGTGTTTATTCTAACTCCTACCATTGCAAATTTTAAAATCTACAATACGGGATAGATACACTTTTCTCTTTCTATTACCTTCCTCTTATCATGGGCTAGGGTATTAAGATGTCATACTTATGCTACTATGGTAGCTTCTGAACTAAAAATCTTACATCCAGCCCCTCAGTTCTTCAGATATCGTTCCCATTGCTAGAAAAAAAAAAAAAAACACTTCAATACTCTTTAAAAAAATTAACTGCTTTCTGCTTTATTGTTAACTTCATTTTAAAAAATTGTTTGTGGGTGCATAGTAGGTTAATATATTTATGGAGTACATTAGATGTTGGGGTACAGGTGTGCAATGTGAAATAGGCACATAATAAAGAATGGGGTATCCATCCCCTCAAGCATTTATCCTTCGAGTTTCAATCTAGTTACATTCTTTATTTAAAAATATACAATTAAGTTATTGATAAGTCATCCTATTGTATGATCAAGCAGCAGGCCTCTTCATTCTTTCTAACATGTTTTTTTTCCATTAATTAACTCCCACAAGCCCCTACTACCCTTCCCAGTGTCTGGTAATCATCCTTCTGTTCTCTACATCCCTGAGTTTAACTTATTTGATTATTAGGTCCCACAAATAAGTGAGAACATAAAATGTTTATCTTTCTGTGCCTGGCTTCTTTCACTTAACATAATAATCTCCAGTTCCATCCATGCTGTTGCAAATGACTGGATCTCATTCATTTTTATGGTTGAATGGTACTCAGTAGTCTTTTCATTATACTAACTTACTTAAAAGGGTCCTACATCATAGCCAATAGGGTAAGACAGGAAAATGGAAAAGCGAAATATTATTATTTAAAGGCAATATAAACCTCTGGAAAGATAAAAACTGCTTTGACTTAAAATAACTGTTGATTTTTATATTATGCACATTAAATTTTAATAAATCTGAGACACTAAACTTCAGCAGGGCATGCTGAATATAGCTGTACCAGGGCCATAGTTATCATGTGACTCGGCTCCTTCTGGATGCCTTTCACCAGTGATCCCATGTTCCCACATCAAGCCCCATGGCCTGAGAGTGGAAGTAGGGATTGTCCATGATGGGAACAGGAAGGAGTTACAGCTCTCTAACTACAGTTTCTCCTTGTAACAACAGCTATCTTTTTACAATTTCCCTGTAGAAACTTTCAAAGTAAATTACTCTTACATTCTGACTTTGTAAGATTAAAGTCATTATCATGTGCCTATTTTATTAAATTTCTGGCATCATTTCCCCCCAATAGTGAGTTGATGCTACAATAGCAGGTGCAGTAGTTAGTATGCTACAGTATTTCCTTCCTACATTCGTGATTTGGCAGTTATAAATTCAAGAAGGACTAAACTGATTTTATTCTTTCTTTCCAAAGCAACCTTTAAAGGCCTTGCTTTGTGCTCTTTTTGTGTGTGTTTTCTTCATTGAATGAGAACAAAGGAATATACCATAATGGTCTCTGCAATGATCGAGGCCTTCTAATAACTAGATGGCTTTCTGGAAGTTTCCTTGCCTAATACACTAGTAAACTCATTTCTTACCAAATTCTTAAATATCAACAGCTGTACTAGTCATAGTAACACAAAACTCATTATTTATTATAAAATTATTTCTAATGATTACTTAAATCATTTATTAAAAATAACAATTCAAGATGTCTGGTTTACCTGAAATAAACATTTAAATAAAAAAAAAACTGAGTAGACTATTCAATTCAAATAAGAAAAAAAAGGAAGAAAAATTTAAAGAATGAAGTTATTCCTTTCCTAATTGCTATTTGAAAGCACTAAGAATGATTGCTATATATGTAGATATAATTTTCAAAGTACTCTTGGTTTGGGAAAAAATATATGAAACAATAAAGGAGGAAACGATAGTGATAAGAGTACTTTCCATATCTGGCCATTTGGGTAAAGATCCTGAGGAGTGACGTTGCTCAGAGACCCAACATACATTCAAGCACTAGCCAGGACAGAGTATGGGAGACACTACAATGCAATGTAAGGAGTCTGACCATTTTATCAATTATGATTTTTATATCTTTAAAATGTTTATATATCACAATCCCATTTTAAAGGAGAAAGTCTAATTTCTATTCTTCTGATTCACTCGTGAGCAGAAATTTTCCTGGAAGATTTTATGTGTTCGATAACCACAAACAAATTATCTTACTCTATACTTTTATGTATTTATACTATGACATGAAAAAAAAAATAACAGACACTGCATTGCAGAGGACTGGACAAAGAAATCAGCATGTGCTTCATAGCCTTCACAGAGAAGTATGTAAAAAATAAAGTATTTCTTCACTCTATTGATTCAGATTCTATTAGTCCAGAGAGATCTCATTAGATGATTACTGATTATAGAACTCTAAGTCATAAATAGACCTTATGATGTTTCTCCAGAACTTGAAGTTGTTCTTAGGCAGATGTTTTTAAGTGATTGAGATATGTGCTATGGTTCCACATACACTAATATAAGGGGTTTTTAAATTATATTTTAATGGAGTCAAGGGCTTCTCTGTGCTTTACATGAACTAGTAACTATGTTAGCTTGAGTAGGGTTTGCCACTAACAGTAAAATAAAGGGATCAGAGATAATGGAATAAACAATTTTCAGGAAACAGGAGAGATTAACAGGGAGAAAATTTTCACCACACGTTATTGTGGGGTCTTTTGTTTACTGCTGAAAATGGCATTTCTTGAATTTGACATTTAATTAAGATGATATAGCAAAATGGTGGATATTACTTTTGCTGTCTGACGTCTGTTGTAGATGTCAGTTTAACAAATCTGTAGAGAAGATCAATACTCGCTGATTAGAAACAAGTTGATCTGTACAGGGAGACATGGACATGCTCAGGGCATGCTTGTTAACAAAGGCCACTGATCAGAGGACTGTGATGCTCCATTGGTTGGAGACATTTAAGACCATTTGAAACAAAGATTCTTCATGAGTATTCATTCCAAAACCATGTTAACTTTTAGTTAATCTGATGATTTCTGATTAGTCAGAAATGTGAGAATTTTAGAGTAAAGACAAGTAAACAGGGTCAGGGTTACAGACTTTGTGCATGTTGTATTATTGCTTCCTTAGGTAAGCAGGGTAAGGGAGAGATGAGCTGAATGTAGCCATGATTGCTGATTGCTCAGTAAAGACATGTAAATCATAGAGCTCATGCTCCTCTTAGAGGTGGAGGATGGGTTAGAGCTGATTCTACCATTGATGCCTGAAAGTTCAAACATGGAAACTCCTGCTCTCTATGCCCTATTTTCATGGCACTTGAAAATTCCCCACATTCTACCTTTTAGGAAGACCTAACAATTTGAAAGTACTCATCGTAGTGGATTAAGAATTCAGTTATCAGTATATATAAATGGGATTGTAGATGCATCACCTTCTGTTATGGAAATGTGGTAATATTGAATGTCAAGTTCTACCAGGTTGGTTGGGTTTTATAGATGTGACCATTCTTAGTTATCACCAGTAATCCCAAGGAAGAGGAATGCGGAAATGCACATGTAAGAGGAACTGTGCTGGACACAGGGTTGCTGCTGTAACTCATCCTCATTGCCTCCATCCTTCTTTGTATAGTGACCTTTCATGTTGGCTGTGAATTTGCTGCTTGGGAAAGCCCTTAATCTCCCCAGTCCATCTGTCAATAGGAGCAACAATCTTTCTTTTATTTTTAAAGGAATTTTAAGGAATTGCTGTGATGATTAAATAAGCTGATCCCCTAAACACTTCATGGTCTGAGTTGGTCAGTGGATACATTAATGTGTTTTTTTAAGCTGATTTTATGTAATGCTATTGTACTTGCAATAAGAACCATAGTGCTGCTTTGCCAACTAGGAGGTAATTTTTAAAATTCTCTAAATTCAGTACAGACTGCATATCCAATGAGCAAAAACGATTAGAAATATGGGGCTAATCCTGTAATAGAAATATGTCAATCTTGCTAGTAAAACTGGAAGTGTGAATCTCTCGCACCCACAAGCAGAAACTGGGAAGAGAACTGCATTTGGTGAAGTCATAAACTTTAAAAGTTTAAATTAAATCTTTTCCAATAAAAAAAGCAGGTCTTGAATGATGTTTGAGGGAGCTGCTATGGAGAAATGAACTGAATAGTTTTGCTTAAGAAATAAAACATATTTTTGTTTTGGTGTTTCCTTTGTTGTCTCTTTCTTAGGGAAGATGATGGAAAAGAAAGAGCTAATGGGGGAAAAAGGGAAAAGAAAAAAGGGGCTACTAAGAAAGTCACTTGGCCATGCACAGAAGCTAATGTGTGTAGGAGAAATGTTCACTGTGTCATGTGCAAGTGTTTTGGACTAGTGAAATATGAGCCTGTTCTGTCTTCTTGAGGTAAGCAAGTTCCCTACACCATGGAATTAAAATCTAGTATGTTTTGCATATGAGCAAGAGCATGAGGGGATGGTTGGGATAGATAGGTAATGATGAGTAGATGGATGGATTAATAGATAGGATAGAGAAAGGGAGGGAGAGAGAAAATAGTTATTTGGATAAATGCTGTAAAGATTTGCTTACGGAGTTTCAATAGATAGTATCAGAGGGTGCCTTTCTTAATACTGATGTCTGGGTAGGCCTACCTGAGAAGAAAAAAAAGAGGCCTACAAAAACCCAAAGGAAAGAAGATAAGCAACAAGAAAATAGCAAGCCCAAAGTCTCTAAAGCAAGTCAAAAGACCTTGTGTTTTAGAAATCACAGGGCCAGCTTAAAGGAAGAACATTGACAGGGAAAAGTATCACAAGATGAAGTTGATTTGATCCATTTACGTGTTTTTGAAAACAAAATAAATCACTCTGGCTACTATGTGGAAAATGGATTGGAAGGGGGCAGAATCGCTCTGCTGACATCAGGATTAATCTTGCATTAGAATATGATTCAAAGTCAGTATTCAAGTGTCTCAGCAGCATACATCTGTATTAATCAGAGTGAGCATTCAATCAATTTCTTGAATGATCAAATGAAGGGATAAATGAAAAAAAAAACAATCTATAAACAATTATTTGACAGTGGTTTTCAAACCAAAACAAATTTACAGTGTGCTTTTCATAAAAGCCTAAAATAGGTTCATGGCAGATGAAAATTATGAAGAGGAGATCTTATCAATAGAAGTAACCCTCATGATGAACTGTCAGAATTAATGAAGAGAGTTAGCCATCTCTGATTTTGTTAAATAGGACAGTCTCTCTTAAGTAATATGGATTTTCTCACTTCAATAAAATTGTAGTTTTATGAATACCTTAGTTCTAAATTTGGGGGTTTCTCAGTGTTAATCTCAAATGCAAAATATATCTAAATCACAATCTTAGAGAGGTTAAGGATCTGGTGTGGAAGCATGCCATTTTGTCATTGTGTCACTTGAAATTGTTTTATGTGTCTCGGTGCAAAGCAAAAATGCAAAGAAATCATCATTTGGGTGATAAAATAGTGGCTTGCAGACTAACATTTTAATGGATTTACACCTGTTTTTCCTCTAGGACAGCTATAGTTATTTGATATATCTCTTTTCCACTGATCAGTGATATTTAGGGGAACATTTCTTTAACTGTAGGCAAATTGGTCATGAAACACAGAAAGCCAAGCAATTTGCCCACAGAGTGAGTTTGGTTAGGAATATAAGCTCTAGAAATATTGAGCTGTTAATCAGACAAGGAACACACCAAAGGCGTTGAGAATAATGGATTGGCCAGATCACACAGGGCTGTCAGGACATACAAGAGTCCTGTGCACTCCTGGGATGTTCAATAATTGATCAAAAGTAGCTGTATCAGAGGTGAATCAGAAATCAATCATTGCTGCTTTGCTTGGATACACAGTGACAGTTCCATTTAAAGTACTCGTATAATTTCTGAGAGAGGAAAAAATGGAATTTAAAATTAGTTCTGTTACTGATAAATTAAATTGAGATTAAAAATCCAGAAAAATTCTTTTTATATTTTTAAGGAAACAGAATTTTAACTATCCTGATTTTGGGTCCTTACAGAACTGTTAGGGTATCACCTCCTTACAACAAAAAAAGGGAGAAATGTAATAATAAATTTCATTTTCCAGTGAGTCATATGGAGGTAAGAAAACATATATTGTGCTTAAAAACAGGGAATTTGTATCAAAAGCTATGAAAGACTTGAGAAAAACTGAAGTGGTTCCATTCCTGCTCTTGTATCCATCTAAGGGGTTAAAAAGTCTAAGTTGTAGGCTCCATTATTATTTCTGTTTGAGGTTGTAGATGGTACTTAAACCTTCATATCAGTTTCTTTATGTATAAAATATATTAGCAATTATCTTCAGAATTATTGAAATGATTAAATGAGGTAGAATATTTACACAGTACCTGGATAAGTATTTTGAAATGGCAATCAAAATAGTTACAATTATGCTAATAATAATATCATTTGCTATGTAAATGAGTGAATAACTGTAGAAAAAGGTAAACAGGAAAGTAGAGAAAAACATAAATGTGTCTGATTAATTCCATATGGAAAATGTTGTATGAAGATGTTAGTAGTTAAAATTGTGACTTTAGGACATAATTTCGTCAGTGATAACTCAGGAGTCCTCTGGCATCTATATTGCTGAAAAGCCCTGGCTATTGGCCAGGAGTGTGGACAGTAGGGTACAGGAAATGATTTTGTGGGGCTTGGAACATCCTGCAGCTGCAACCCCACTTTATTCTCATTCCCCTGAGCCCTTGATATCCCAGTACTGGGAACTCACACCAGCCACTCCATGGAGAAGCAAGTTATGATCAGGTTTAAACAACAAGAATTTCAATGACTATACCTGGGTGAATTTTATGTCGGTGAAGAGAAAGATGATAGCTGTGACATCTCGTTAGAGCCTGTTCATGTAGATTAGTAAACAGGAAGGCAGTTATTAAATTAACTGGACTGAATGATGCATATTATTAAGGAAAAATAGGTTTGCTGCTCTACAGTAGGAGTCAGGAGAATAGTGTGGACAGGAGGGTCTATGAGGTGTTTTATAGGACTTCAGAAACTCAATACCAGTGCTCACATTCTTCAGGAATGAAGCTTCAGTTGTCCAAAATGCAAAGAACCCTTAACAATCTGATGTGCTGGCTCAAGGTAAGGGAATCATGGAATATATTGAGAAAAGTGGAAATCATAAATATCAGCCATAGCTTCATGATCAACTGCAGAAACAAGAAAATAGCAATGCATATTTCTTTCCTTCTTTGTTATGGCCATATTATTATAGTTAAACAAATTTCTTCTTTTTTTTTATATAAAGTATCTGTTGGTTTTGAACTTTATGATTTAATTTTTAGGTTGTAGTATCTCAGGGTGGAATTTTGACTAGATGAAGAATGAACTACAAAAAGGAACAGAAAGAGGGACTGATGGAAACTTGGGTCTCCTCTTTAAGGGAGGGAACAAGTGGCTTTTCTTTGTACAAGATCCAAGTGGATATAAGATAGATATATCTATACATAAGTAAGATATATATCTTATACATATATATAGATATCTTACATATAAGATATATATCTTAAATATATATTACATATATTGTATAGATAGGTATTATATATATTATATATCATATATAATATATCTAAGATATCTTACATATAAGATATATATCTTATATATAATATTTATATATTTATATATATTTAATATATTTATATTTGTATATATAAAATTTATATATTTATATTTGTATAAAATTTATATATTTATATATATAATTTATATATTTATATAAGATATATCTATATATGATATATCTTATATATATCATTTATATACACACACAATATCTATCTATATCTATCTATATATATATATATAAGATCCACTTGGATCTTACTATACATCTAAATATATACACACACGTAGATATATATTTTCTAGATAACTTTGTAACTAGTGTTCTGGATATTGGTTTCTGCCAGTTAAATGTACTAACATGCACAATTTCACTTTTCTTTTTGGGGGAAAGGTTTGTAAAGGTAAATATTACATTACTGAAAAAGTAATTACAGCTTTTGTGTTACTTCTAACAGCAAAAACTGCAATTACTTTTGCACCAACTCTGTTTTCTAGACAACTTTGTAGCTAGGCTTTTGGATACTGATTTCTGCCAATTAAATGCACTCATATGAGATTAGAACAACAAACCCATCTCTCTGGCTTTGCGAGCTGACAAGCAAGCTCTAGCAGACATGAGTGTCTAAAGTGGATTCATTTGCTTGTCACCAGCTTCATGGGTCTGAGACAGCTGTGGCAGTGACAGCAGGGGTAGTATAAAAGCAGATAGTCCCTGCCACTGAGTCTGTGTCATGAAGGTGTCGCCTTGGAAAGCAAATTTAGTGGTAGCCCCTGACGTCAGCTCTCTAGCCTTTTCAATGATTTCTATACTAATCCCACTGTGCTTGAAAAACCTAGAGTGGTTTGTTTTCTTGCATTTAATCTCTGTAGTCTAGGAATTTCTTTGAAAGGACTATAATATAAGCTCTAGGACTGACAGCTTTAGACAGAGATGTTTTCTATTCCTCCGAGTGAATCAGAAACCCATTATTAGAAACCTCACACAGAAGTGCAGCAAAAATACTCAGAAATAAAGTTGATAAATGGGTGTATGAAATATGATAGGGAAATAAATGAAAGAATAATAAGAAAGGGAATTATTTGGGTTATAGCCTGCTTCTAAAAAAGCAAGTGACTTTTAGAAATAATTAGCAACTAGTAAATCAAATTAATAGATACTGAATTCCAGAGAGAATAAAGAGGGCTGATATTTCTCTACTGTGTACTAGACATTGTACTAAGTACTTTTCAAGCATTATTTCCTTTAAGCCTTATAACATCTATATAGGTAGTTGGTATTATTATTACCATTTCACAGATGCAGGAACTAAAGCTTCTGGGTGTTAAATTCCATAGTATTTAACACAAGTAAACTTTGTACTTGAACCACAAAGCTTTAATTTTGGAATCTGTGGTGTCGATGACTACCCCATACTACCTCTTACTTGTTTGTAGAGCATTTTTTCTGAACGTGCCAGATAGAAAGACCCCTGAAAATCAGTTTTTCCAGATGATTTTGCCCACAGGGACATTTGGAAATGTCTGGAGACCTTTATTTTTATTGTGACTGGGGATGCTGATGATGTCCAGTGGGCAGGGGTTATGCATTCTACAGGACACAGAGCATCGCTCACAACATGGAATTATCTGGTTCAAATGTCAGTAGTGCCAAGTTTAGGAAACTCTGCATTAGCCAAACATTCGTCTATCTGTCCCACAGAATGTCTATGTATGATAAAGAACAGACTTGTGATTAAAAAGTACACTTTGGGTAGTACTGTATGTTTTATTCTCTTTTTGAATAATCTCTATGAATATTATATTTAAAACCTTATTTTAGCATATAATTTAAAATTCTGAAAACTCCTACAACAGAGACACCTGCTTACCTTTGTTTATGCCATAGTTAGGGATATTCATAGTTAAGATCACAGATGGGAACGGTCATGGCAGTCATATGGGATTCACCCAAGTTACTGGAATGAAAAACAAAAAGGCAATTTTCTTGAGACCGACTCTAAAAGTTGTAAGATGTTTTTCTAGAAAAGTGCATATTAAACTTAATTTACACAGTTGAATATTGAAATAAAAAAAAGATCAAATAAAATGTTATGAGCCACACAGTTTAACAATCCTATTTTTAGTCAATTGGTAGAAATCAATCAAACTTCATAGGTAGCTCATGTTTTATATGGGCACTGATGCTCCTTCCAGTTCAAAGGGGAGAGGAGATAGAAATAGAGGTACATGGAAGTTCTATCCATTAATACCTCACCTTTCACTGCTGAATATGACCGAGTCCTATAAGCAGGAGGGGAGATAATGGCAAGTGATAGATTCACTTCTGCAGGGTTGTTCCTGCTTACCAGGCTAATGCATAGTTATTAAGCTACATGCCTGCCTTGGCCTTTGCTCTCTTTGGAAAACTGACTATACACACTGTCTTGCCTTCTTCTTTACTTACTGCCAACTGTCCAATATTGAAAACACTATATTCACTTGAAAGGTCCTTAGAAGAGTGGGAAGTGACACAAACCTATTTAATAATGTTTGTATTGAATAGAAAGATGCAGATGGGCCATTTTTCAGTGTGGTCTCAAAGGAACCCATCGGGGAAATACAAAAGCCTTGGAACAATATTTCTTACCATCCTTCAGACTGATTTGGAAAAGAAGTCTCTGCATGGCAATTTCTAGCCATCTACTTTTCTGCACAGCTTAATGTCAGGCTTGGCACACCTCTGAGTTCCTTCAGATTTGGACACAAGTGCTTATTCCCCTCTCATAATGAGATTTAATCAAGCAAAGCCAAAACCATTGCCACAAGTTAAACACTCCCCAGGGAGGGGGAGCCAATGACTAGAGAAGTAATGAACCTCTATTTAACTTTCAGATTTTGTTAATAACAGTTTGACTTGTACTGGTTGGAGCTAATTAGTTACTGCAGTTTCTCCATTACTGGCTTATAAAATGGGGCTTACCTTGTTCATGTTAAGCAATTTTCTCAGTGTGGGTCATTTTAGAGAAAACAGATGAAAACTAAGGGTCTTACGCATAAATGATCATTTTGCTTTATTGTGATTTACTTTCATATGGAGTTTCAAGAATGTCTACAGATCAAGTTCTGACCAGTTCAGGAGTATATGCTAAGACAAAATGATTTAACTTTATTTGGAGATTAGATCCATTTATTTGTGAAGCATAAAAGAGTGGAGTTCATATTTATCTGATATAATATACCCCAAATATGGTATACATTCTCAGGACTGATAGTCTAAAAAGTAGGATGCCATTGGCATTGGGTAATGAGTTGAAGGTTCTCCTTAGACTGAGGTATTCACTATGTCCTAAGGCTTGCAATGCTTGGTATTGTCCCCAAAGCAGACTGCTCTTATTCTTTCCCATAATAGTATTCTCAAATTAAATTAGGAAATGATCTTGATTACAACATAGCATTCGAAAAATCACTACAAAGGGGATTAAGTAATATAAGGGCGAAGAGCTGAAAACCAGTTATCACAGCTCAAGGATCTAATGGCCTTAGATGTTTATAAGCACCATGAAACATGGCTTTGAAATCAGAATATTCTGGACACTAATGTAATATTTTAAGTCCCAATGTCACTAGACTCCAAACTAGATTTGGAGGTGGCTGTCATCCCAGCTAGGAGTGGTGGACAAAGATGTGGCCTGCTGTATGCTCTGGATTACTGGACTAGAGATACATCGTCCCTCAGCCTCAGATCTCCCTTTTAGACCAGGCTGATTTTGAAACCTCTTCAGACTTCCGAGCCAATTGTCTCTGTTCCATGTAGTCCTTTCTATACATCTTTAATTTCTGTGTCTCATCTTCTCAACTTCTAAAATAAAGATTTGGCATCTGATCTTTTTGGCATTTATAAATCAATAATGAATAAAATTAATATGCTTTTGGATATATGAACTAGATGGTTTGATTTACTAATAGGATGGACTCTAGGCTATTTCAGGTCCTGGACATCTGATGGAGTAGGAATGATTAAGAAATGAAAGATGAGAAGGGATTCGAGGTGGTCTTGACTGGGAGAAGGAGCAAAATCACATTGACAATTCCATTTACTAGACTTAGTGGTATTTCTGCATTGTGTTTTAAACCACTTAAACTGCATAAGTGAGCAACGCTGAATAAACTTGGTTACAGTATTGAACACTTGCTCAAGGTTCCCATTTCTTGAAGTCTATGAAACCTTTATTTTTAGACAAGTCACAAGTTAAAATATAAAATGTAATACATTTAACTGTATTCCAAATTTGCAATTAAGCCAGGAACACCCGGTGGTTATGATTTCTTCTCTGGTGCCAGGCTGGGGATGATTTTAAGAAACAGAATGCATACGAATTTGGTGACAATAACAAGATACACTTTTATTTTGCTTGTTTATTTAGCATCAGTGAAACAGGTCAATTGACACTGGAGTCCCTATGTGTAACTATCAGTGTATTTGATGGTTAGCAGTTCCACACTTATCCATCTAATGAGAGTATGTCCTACAAAGTTGGGGCCTTGCAACAGATTCGGTCTGAGAACTTCCTTTGGGATCTGAAACTTGTTCAAATAGACCCATACACTATTTTGAGATGCTGAGATATAAAGCCTATATCTGCGAGAAATTTTTGAAAGACTTTTTGTTAGTATAAAAGGATGAGTATTGCATGTACAAATGCTACAGTGATTTAACATTAATCATATTGACGTCTACTGTTTTAAGTAGAACATTTTGGAACCTTGAAAAATAGAAATGTGTTGAATTGCATTGTTCTTCCTGCTATTCTTTTCTCAGGATAGGTACCAGAGTTGCCTTATCTTCCATAAGGCTAAATGCCTTTCAATTTTTATATAGATTGAGTTTTTGCTCTGTTGGTTTATTTAGTATAGCCTTGTATTTGCTACGGAGGATGATGTAGCCAAGGGAAACATGGAATGTGGCAACATTCTGACATGTAAAATGAAGTGATGGAGGATTTGGTGAAGATAATCATCAAAGCCTCTACTTATAAGTCCATGGTTGCTTTAGTTTTCTTGAGATTAGTTGAAGGCATATTTGAAAGAAGAATGGAAATGGAAAAAGTTTCCATATTCCATTGCAATATGGAAACCAGCATTCCTCATAAGGTCCCATTAGAGGTGGTTGGAAATGTGCACTCCATTTAGGTGACACTAACGCTGTGATGAGCATAGCCTGCAGCATTGTAGCCTCATTCTACCTTACCATTAGGATCTTGAAAGGGTAAGGTCCTAAGCCTAATATTCACAATATTTTAGTATTCTCTAATGCTAAATATTTATTCTGTAAGAGCAGATGTCTTTCTTAGAACCAGTGCCAATTCATTCAGGTTCAGTAATGATAAATACATTAAGAGATTAGCCCAGGATACATAATTCTAAAAAAATTATCTTTTTAACCTTGTAGTATATTAGAGAACTAATATATGTACCCGGGTAAAAATATAACTTGCCTCAAAAAAATAGAAATAAAAACTAAAACCTCTTCCCCTTACCTAACACCAATATAACTTCCTATAGATAGATAGCATTAACAGCTTTTTGTTTTAATTGCATGTGGATATTGTTTATCTTTTTTTAGCCTTTTGTTAAAAATTATACTTTAAGTTCTGGGGTACATGTGCAGATTGTGCAGGTTTGTTACATAGTTGTACATGTGCCATGGTGGTGGTTTGCTGCATCCATTGCCTCATCATCTATATTAGGTATTTCTCCTAATGCTAACCCTCCCCAATCCCTGCACCTCCTGCTATTCTCCTATCCCCAGGTCCCAGTGTGTGATGTTCCCCTCCCTGCATCCATGTGTTCTCATTGTTAAACACCCACTTATGAGTGAGAACATGTGGTGTTTGGTTTTCTGTTCTTGTGTCAGTTGGCTGAGAATGATGGCTTCCAGCTTTATCCATATCCCTGCAAAGGACATGAACTCATCCTTTTTTATGGATGCATAGTATTCCATGGTGTATACATGCCACATTTTTTTAATCCAATCTATCTTTGATGATCGTTTGGGTTGGTTCCAAGTCTTTGCCATTGTGAACAGTGCTGCAGTAAACATACATGTGCATGTGTCTTTATAATAGAATGATTTATAATTCTTTGGGTATATACCTAGTAATGGGATTGCTGAATCAAATGGTATTTCTATTTCTAGATCCTTGAGGAATCGCCACACTGTCTTCCACAATGTTTCAATTAATTTACACTCCCACCAACAGTGTAAAAGCCTTCCTATTTCTCCACATCCTCTCCATCATCTGTTGTCTCTGGATTTTTTAATGATCGCCATTTTAACTGGTGTCAGGTGATATCTCACTGTGGTTTTGATTTGCATTTCTCTAATGACCAGTGTTGATGAGCTCTCTTTCATATGTTTGTTGGCTGCATAAACGTCTTCTTTTGAAAAATATTTTTTAATATCCTTTGCTCACTTTTTGATGGGGTTGTTTTTTTTTCTTGTAAATTTGCTTATTTGTAGATTCTGGATAGTAGTGGGTAAATTGCAAAAATGCTTTCCCATTCAGATGCTAGCAGAAGACAAGAAATGACTAAGATCAGAGCAGAACTGAAGGAGATAGAGATACAAAACCCTTCAAAAAATCAATAAATCTAGGAGCTGTTTTTTTTGAAAAGATAAATAAAATAGACCACTAGACAGACTAATAGAAAAGAGAGAAGATTCAAATAGCTGCAATAAAAAATGATAAAGAGGATATCACCACCAATCCCACAGAAATACAAACTACCATCAGAGATTACTACAAACACCTCTATGCAGATAACCAGTAAATCTAGAAAAAATGGATAAATTCCTGGACACTTAACAGCCTCCCAAGACTAAACCAGGAAGAAGTTGAATTCCTGACTAGAACAATAACAAGGTCTGAAGTTGAGGCAGCAATTAATAGCTTATGAAACCAAAAAATCCAGCACCAGATGGGAATTCTACCAGAGGTACAAAGAAGAGCTGGTACCCTTCCTTCTGAAACTATTCCAAACAATACAAAAAGAGGGAATCCTCCCTAACTCATTTTATGAGACAATCATCATCCTGATACCAAAACCTGGCAGAGATGCAACTAAAAAAAAATGTTAGGCCAATATCCATGATGAATGTTGATGCAAAAATCTTCAAGAAAATGCTGGCAAACCAAATACAACAGCACATCAAAAATCTTATCTATCAGGATCAAGTGAGCTTCGACATCCCCAAATTTATAAACATAACCCATCACATAAAAAGAACCAAAGACAAAAACCACATGATTATCTTAATAGATGCAGAGAAGGCCTTCAACAAAATTCAACAGCCCTTTATGCTAAAAACGCTCAATAAACTAGGTATTGATGGAATGTATCTCAAAATAATAAAAGCTATTTATGACAAACCTATAGCCAATGTCATACTGAATCGGCAAAAACTGGAAGCATTCCATTTGAAAGCTTGCACTAGACAAGGATGCCTTCTCTTACCACTCCTATTCAATACAGTATTGGAAGTTCTAGCCAGAGCAATCAGGCAAGAGAAAGAAATAAAGGGTATTTTAATAGGAAGAGAGGGTGTCAAATTGTCCCTGTTTGCAGATGACATGATTATATATTTAGAAAATCCCATTGACTCAGCCGAAAATTTTCTTAAGCTGACAAGCAACTTCAGCAAAGTCTCAGGATAC
This sequence comes from Callithrix jacchus, assembly GCF_049354715.1. Lineage (NCBI taxonomy): Eukaryota > Metazoa > Chordata > Mammalia > Primates > Cebidae > Callithrix > Callithrix jacchus. The sequence goes on from NC_133515.1 coordinate 92,972,656, forward strand.
AAAATCAATGTGCAAAAATCGCAAGCATTTCTATACACCGGTAATAGACAAACAGAGGGTCAAATCATGAGTGAACGCCCATTCACAATTGCTACAAAGAGAATAAAATACCTAGGAATACAACTAACAAGGGATGTGAAGGACCTCTTCAAGGAGAACTACAAACCACTGCTTAAGGAAATACAGACACAAACAGGTGGAAAAACATTTCATGCTCATGGTTAGGAAGAATCAATGTTGTGAAAATGGATATTGTTTATCTTTAAAAAGTGAACTCAGATCTGTTTTATAATGTATTACCAATAGAAAGAAGTTTTGAAATAACGATGAAAATGAGGATGTATTATATTGTAGCATTAAACAGCTAACCTTCCCAATTTTACTGCCCAATTGTTAGTACTTGTGTCAATAAGTAGTTCATTTGTTGTTTAGTTGACATAAGTTACTAAGTTTAAATCATTTCTGCACATATCAGTACTTCTGTCAACTTTAAACAGAATCTGTTGCACTTCCTGTATGAAAGATGTGAAATTGGGGCACCTAATGTTCTTTTACTAATATTCTTATTAATTTTTTCCCATTTTTTTCTTAGCCATTTTATTATTTTTGCATCAAGAGTTATGACATTAGATTTTCCTCTATATCTATAATTGGGTTTTTTATTGTGTCTATAGTTTGATTCTAAAACCATATATTCTAAAACTAATATTAATTTAAAACTTCAAGGCCAATTCATTACAGAACTAAATAGAATGAAGAAAATGTGACCTAATGTTGTTAAAAGTTACTGCTGAAAGAAGACTCTACTGAGTGTCATTAACTGATAGATTCTCTTGTTTCTGGATCAGGTTCAGCAGCCAATCTTTCTTCTACTCACGTGAACAGACTCATTTTACATTTATTCCCAGATCATATGCCCATTGGAGGTTTGACTGGATATAGAAATCTATAAAAATGTGTTTGATAATGTAATTATTCTGTAGATACAGCATTCCTGATAGAAAGTCTGGTAGTCTGGATAAAGTATAGTGTTTTCCTTTTAAAAGATGTTATAATGTTGTCTTTATCCTTGTGGTTGTGAAAAATCATAAATGAACGCCTAGGTTTGAGGGAGCTGTTTGTATTAATTCTATTTCAAATAACATAGATATTTCAAATCTGACAGTATTTTCCCTTCTATCCATTGTTTCTTTGATTCTGTCCTCCTTTCTGTTGTTTCTGCTTTTTCATCCTGGGACTCTTACTAGGATTAGGCTAGGAACCCGTCTGTATAATACCTTCTCAGTAAGTTTGCTTTTTGATCTTTTTCAGTTGCTTTGTCCTTTTGTTTTTCTATATTATGGAAATTTATTTCAACTGCATTTTGCAAATGTTTATTTTTATTTTCATGTCAGATTTGAAATGTCTATGTTATTCAAAACAGAATTAATGCAAACAGCCCCCTCAAACCTAGGCATGTCCTTTTGTGATTCAGATCATCTACTTAGAAATGTAAGCAATTTGTCAATATATATTTTAGAGTTAACATATAACATATTGTATAATTTTTTTTATTGCATTTTAGGTTTTGGGGTACATGAGCAGAGCATGCAAGACAGTTGTGTAGGTACACACATGGCAGTGTGTTTTGCTTCCTTTCTCCCCTTCACCCATATTGTATAATTATGTTATCTGGATTTATACGTACACATATATAGCACTTTAAATTCTCAGATTTCTTCATTTAAAATATTCTTGTTCCATTTATGAGTACATTGTTTTTGTTTTGTTTTGTGTGTGTGTGTGGCGGGGGGGGGTTTGAGATGAAATCTTGCCCTGTTGCCCAGGTTAGAGTGCATTGGTTCTGTCATGGTTCACTGCAGCCTTGACCTTCTGGGCTCAAGTGATCCTCTCACCTCAGGTTCTGATGAGCTAGGACTACAGATGTGCGCCGTCATGCCTGGATAATTTTTTTTTTTTTTTTTTTTTTTTGTAGAGATGGTGTCTCACTATGATGCCCCAGCTAGTTTAGAACTCCTAGGCTCAAGCAATACTCCCACCTCATGAATATGTTTGTAAGCATTTGCTTCTGTTTACTGATTTGTCTGCATTCTTCAGGGATCATTTAATTCAGACATTGTTGGCATTCTCTTTCAAACTTTCTTTTCTCTTCTCAAATGCTTAATGATTTCTACCTACTTGTGAATATCCGTGAATGAAGAAATATAGAGGGAATTACAAAGAGAAGATATAATCATGGTGGGGTTCTATCCTCAGTCTGAGCTGGAAGAATTTCTAATTCTGTACTGAAATCCAGTATGAAATGAGAAAATAAGTCTATTCTTTTTGTCTTGCAAATTTGCTTTGGTATTAACAAAAGTAGGAATTACCAGTTAGAGAATTTTACCATCACTGGAGGCACATTATACAGAAATGATGCTTCTTTCAAGGAAAGAAAATCTCATTCGGATGCAGAATGCAATTCTGTCAGTTATTTTTTAAATTTCTGAGTAGGCACAACTCATAAAACAAAGTACAAAATTTTACTTTCAATATTATTTTCATCTGCTTCATGTTCAACACAATTTTATTAATATATTTAGGTATACAGCTTTATTGATTCTAAACAGTCTATGAAAAGGCACATTTCATGTTTGTGTAGGTTTGGGTATACAAGTTGATTAATTTATCTCTTTATTTGAGCAACATTTGGTCCATATGTGCTTGGCATGCCACAAAACATGCATATATAATGGTGAACAAAACAGATTGAATCTGTTTCCATGGAAGATAAGGTATAAAATAAACACACAACAAATTACAGATATAATATATCAAAGAAAAACATGGGGTTCAGAAAGAAAATAAATAAAAGTAATTAAATATACTTTAATGGGTTAATATTTAAGCTTAATAAAATTAATAAGAGAAAGAGAAAATGACTCCTGAAAAGTGGTGAACATTCCAGAAGGAGAAGATAGCAGATGTGAAAGATTGATGTGGGAACAAGATGGGTTCAACCAAAGAGCAATGCTAGGAAGAAAGAGAAGTGAGAAAAGGACAAAGACGGCAAAGAAGAAAGAGGCTAGATGATACAGGGCTTTGTCCTAGTAAAATGGGACGTTATGGAATTATTTTTAACGTGTGATTAGTGATCGATGTTGCTGTTAAAGATCAATTTAGCTTCTGTGTGAAGAACAACATAAAAGCAAGAGTACAATTTGATAATTGTGAAAATTTTTAGATACTGTTTTTACTTAGAATTGGGAATCTTTATACACCCTCATTTATGTCATTATATTCAAGTGGCTATAGGTACTGTTCTTTGTCACTCAGAACCTATTGTTATTATTATTTTGGAGTCAGAACCTTAAATTATTACTCCCCAGCATTCTTACTTCTGATTTGCACAGTAGGTCAATTGAATGTTTTATTTTAGAACTTTTAAGTCTTATTTTGAGGGTTAAAAATGATCACAAATTGTTGAAGTATTGGAGTCAGTATACCAACACACAGAATTCAGGGAGAAATTTCAATTAGCCCCTGTTAAGTAAATACTGGTTGGCTTCCAAAGGATGGTTTGTGGTATTTTGGATCCTTTCAAATCTCAATCAGCCTATTTTTTCATTTATTTAGATGATGTATATTTTTCTTTTCAATATTTTGAAAGTGCAATTGAAATGCATCTTTCAGAAAGATTTCCCTAGGCTAGTCGCCCCCTTACTCGTGTTTGTGAGTATTTCTTCTGGTTACATTGTGTAACATTCGGTATTTGTTTCTTAACAGTACATGGTGCTTCAGCTATCCTTTTTACTCCATAAAATCCCCCAAACCCCTCTTAAACATTATCTTACTTCTTAAGCCAGGTTGAATTTCTGTTAATTACAGCCAAAAAATTTTAACAGATACGTTTTAGCTTCAAATACATAAGTAACTATCTATGTAACATTGGCAGCAGTGGAATGAGAAAAGGACCTCCAAAAACTCACTCTTTCATAAAAGCAGCAAGAACAATGCCAAAAAGTCAAAATCAACTTTTTCAGTACATAGAATTAACAGGCCACACAACAATCCAAGGGGGGTTTATTTTAAAAAGGGATCAAATCTCTGTAAGAACAGCGAGCACTGCAACAGTTAAACATACTCACACCCTCTTCTCATCCTGTAGAAGCCTTGAAAGTCAGCAACCACACGATCACTGTAGCTGTGAAAACCAGTAGATGAGCAGCCACTGAAGGGGGAGAGCAAGTTTTGAGATAATAGAGTGCAATCCCCAAACAGTGGTAATGAACCAACCATCCTGGGGTTTCCTGGAAACCTCCACTGACAGTGATGTTCTTTAGTTGTCCTGACTCAAAATTTGCTCATTTGGGTAAGTTTTGGACAGTTTATTCAATGACCGTTTAACATTGGGATGACTGTTTAACATCTCAACAATTGTTTCAACATCCCAGTTGAAACAAATGGGACGAATAAAAACTAAACAAAACATAAATGAAAATTCTGAAAAAAAAAAAAAAAAAGAAAATTCTGGAGTATGAAATGTTCATAGGAAATTTTGTAAATCTTTGATAAGCTTCTGGGAATCCAGAAGACCACCTGCATCTGCAGGAATATATGTGTACCCAGAAAAAAATCTTAAAAGACCCTAATTGCTCAGCTGTGGCTGGTCTTGGGATTCTGTAAAGAACAGAAATAAATGCTAAGACAGAGCTGTAAACATTCTGAGCACATAAAAATACACTCCAGTACACAAATAGAACCCATTAGCAAAAGCTAGAGGGCTTATAAGTTCAAAGTATTTAAGAAAATCTTTGTCCAATCTGTGCTTGACTACTAAACTGGGCAGAAACTTAAGTGGTCACACCTGATAAAGATTAGTAACTTTAGAGAATTCATTTTGAAAACTCACTAAACAGAGCAAAAACTACAAAAACAATATTCTACTATTTTTTATTAGTTCAACATTTTTAGATTTCATATGTATTAATAAGTGAAACTGTACAGTGTTTGTCTGATTTCTTTTCACTAACATAATGACCTCCCAGTTAATCTGTGTTGTTGAAATTATAAGATTTCCTTTCTTATGGTTAAACAAAACTAACAAAGAAAAACAATAAACAACAATAAACACTGGTGAGGAGAGGGATCTAATTTGCTAAGTTGCAAAATTATATTATTTAAAATGCCCAATTTTCAACATAAAAATAACAAAAATATGAAGAAGTAAAATATAAAATACAAAGAAGTAAAATAACAAAAATACAAAGTATGACCCATGTACAGGAGGAAAAATCATGAATAGAAATTTTCCCTGAGAAAAACCATGTAATAGAGTTAATAGAAATTTCAAATCAATTATTTTTTTAAATTTCCAAATAAGCAAATGGAACATAAAGTGTGAAAAAAGTCTCACCATATAGAGAATAACAAGCAATAAAATCGATTTTTTTTTAAAAAAAGAAACCACGTAAAAATTCTAGAGCAAAATTATCTAATAACCTTCAATGAAAATCTCACTAGAGTGGCTCAATAGCAGATTCGAGATAGCAGAATAAAAAAAATGAATGATCTTGAATGTATATTAATTGATATATCTCATCTGAGAAAGAGAAAAAAATGAATAAAAATAAACACAGTTGGCCGGGTGAGGTGGCTCACACATGTAATCCCAGCACTTTGGGAGCCTGAGGCAGGTGGATCATGAGGTCAGGAGATCAAGACCATCCCAGCTAACATGGTGAAATGCTGTCTCTAATAAAAGTATAAAAAATTAGTGGGGCGCAGTGGTGCACAGATGTAGCCCCAGCTACTCAGGAGGCTGAGGCAGGAGAATTACTTGAACCTGGGAAGTGAAGGTTGCAGTGAGCCAAGATCATGCCACTGCACTGTAGCCTGGGTGACACAGCAAGATTCCATCTAAAAAAAATTAAATTAAAAATAAATAAACACAGCCTCAGAATCTTATGAGTCACCACCAAGTACATCATCATACTCAGAATGGAAGATCCAGAAGGAGAGGAGAGAGAAAAAAAATGATATTTGAAGAAATGGTTGAAAACTCCATAGATTTAATTTAAGAAAAATATTAATCTATGGATCCAAGAAGTACAAAAATCCCTAAGCAGAACATGAAATGTAATCAACATGTAGCTACATAATACTACGTCAAAAGACAATGACTATGTCAAAATTCAAATCTTGAAAGCAGCCAGAGTTAGGCAATCTATTATATATCAGTAATTTTCGGTAAGTTCACTAGCTTATTTCTCAACAGAAACCCTGAGGACAAGCAGGCACTGGGATGGCATATTCAAGGTGCTAACATAAAGAATATTGCCAGCCAGTAATTTAATGTCTAGCAAATCTATTATTCAACAATGAAGGAAAAATTAAGATATTCTGAGAATATCAAAACTCAAAGAACTATTTGTTCACATATCTTCCCCAAAAGAAATGAGGAGAAAATGTTCAGGCTGAAAGAAAAGGACACAAGACAATAATTTGCATGCAGATGAATAAATGATACCATATAGGTAACTACAACAGTAAAGTGAAGGTATAAGTGCATTTTTGTTTGCAACACCATGTGTGTGTTTCTATCTTAATTAAAAGGCAACTTAAGAAAGGACTGATTTTAAAAATTCATATCTAAGGTTAAAACACAAAGATTTAAATTGTGTGATAAAAGGAAAAGAATTAATGTTATGTAAGAGCAAAGTTTTTGTATACTATTGGAATTAATTTGGTATAAATTTAAACTAGATTGTTATAATAAAAGATGTTAATTTAATACCTAGGATATTTCTAAGGAAATAAAAAACATATTAAAATAAACAACAAAGAAATTAAAATGCTACACTTAAAAAAAAACTTTGAAAGAAGGTGATAATGAAAAAATGAGATAACAAGATATAAGAAAAACATAGAAAAATAGCATCTGTAAATCATACCTCATTAGTAATTATATTAGATCAAAATGGATTAAATGTTTCAAAAAGCAAATAAGGCAGAATTGATAATTTTTAAAGTATTCGATTATATACTCTATACAAAACACACATTAGATTCAAAGACACAAAATGTTGATTGTAAAAGGATATAAAATATACTTTATGCAAACTATAAGTAAAATGGTTATATAAGACAAAAAACTGTTAATAGAAACAAAACAAATATTCAGATAAAAGGGTCAATTCACCAAAGAGGCATAACAATTATAACACATATACACTTAGTCATAGAATTCCAAAATAAATAAAGCAAAAACAGAACTGAGGAGGGAAATAGACAGTTCAACAATAGAGATTTCACTAACCCGCTTCGAATAATGAGTAGAAAAAGTATACAGAAGATCACCAAGAAAATGGAAGACTTAAAAATTGTAAACCAACTAGACATACTAAGCACCTATAAAACACAGCACCCAACAACAGCAGAATGCACCAATCTGCTGAGTACATGTGTAATATTCTCCAGGATAGATTATAAATTAGAGATAAAACAATTCTTGGTAAATTTAAAAGAATTCAAATTATGCAAAGTATGTTCTCCAACCACAGTGGAATCAAATTAGCAATCAATAACAGAAGGACATTTTGAAAATTCACATATATGTGGAAATTAAATGACACATTTCAAAATAACAAATGATTCAAAGATATTACAAGTAAAATTAGAAAATACTTTGAGCTGAAGAAAAATGAAAACACAATGTGATGCAGCTAAAAGAGTTCTAAGAAAAAAATTTATTGCAAAGAAGAACTCAAATTAATAACCTAATTTTTACCTTAAACTAGAAAACAGCAAGAAGTGGAAATAAATATGAAGCTTAGGGTTTAATTAAAATAAATAGGAAACAAAAAATTCAGAGAAAAACTGAAGTTTGTTCTTTGGAAATAGCAAAAACATGGAAAAATTCTTAGCTGGATAGGTTTTTTTTTAATGAAGACATTAATTTCTAAATCAGGAATGAGTGAGTGGATAATACCGCTACTTCATAAAAATAAGGACATCATCAATGCAACTGTCAAAATATATAACCCGTGTAAAATGGACACATTTCTAGAAAGATACAGACTGCTCAGCCAACCCAAGAAGTACACAGTTTGAATAGGCCTCTATAAAAATAGGTTGAATTAATAGTCAAACGTTTTCCACTAAGGGAAACCAAGAATTAAATAATGTAATCTGTGAATTCTATCCAGTATTAAAAAGCAATTACTATCAATCCTTCCCAAAGTTTTTTTTTTAAATATGAAAGGGTATGGGCCATTTTCCAAATCATCTTATACAGCCATTATTATACTAATACTGCAAGAACACAGAGACATCCCAGGAACAGAAGAAAAAAACTGTAGATCAGTATCTCTTATGATATATACACAAAATTCTCAAGAAAGTAATATGTAAGCTGAATTCAGTAATATATAAAAGTGATTTTGCACTTCGGCTAAGTAGAATTTATCCCAGGATTGCAAGGGGTGTTTAACACATAAAAACAATCAGTGAAATGTACTGTATTTATATATAAAGGAAAAAATAACCATTTCAATAGATGCAGAAAAAAATGGACAAAGCTTACCCTTTAAAAGCACTCAAAAAACTAGAAATAAAAGGAATATTTTTAAAGCTTAGAAAAGGCATCCACACAAATCTCATACCTAACATTGTAGCTAATGGTGAAAGAGTGAAAGTTTTCTTTTGAAATAAAGAATAAGACAACAATGGAACCCATATTTGAAAAGAAGAATCAAAACTCTTTGTTTTCAGACTGTGATCTTATTTAAAGAAAATCCAAAGAAAACAAGTCTATTAGAGTTTAAAATATTTAGGTCATAAGACACAAAAACATTTTATTTCTATATACTAACAAAAAGCACTCCAAAGATGAAATTAAGAAACCAATACTATTTGAAACAGTAAAATTTATAATAGTAAGACAAATACAATAGGTCAGGTGCAGTGGCCCAGACCTGTGATCCCAGCCCTTTGGGAGTCTGAATCGGGCAGATCATCTGAGGTCAGGAATTCAAGATCAGCCTGGCCAACATAGTGAATCCCCATCTCTTCTAAAGTTACAAAAATTAGCTGGGCATGGTAGTGCCTGCTTGTAATCCCAGCCACTTGGAAGGCTGAGGCAGGAGAATCACTTGAACCCAGAAGGCAGAGGTTGCATGAGCCAAAATTGCACCATTGCACTCCAGCCTGGGTGACAAGAGTGAAACTCAGTCTTAAATAAATAAATACAATACAATATAATAATTATAAATTATTTTTAAAATGAAATACAAAACTGTTACACTGAAAACTACAAAATGTCATTGAAGAAAATTAAGGAACTAAATGAAAGAAAATGAAGCCCATCTTCATGAATTAAAAGATTTAATATTGTTAAAATAACAATGCTTCCCAAATTAATCTACAGATGCCTTTTTTTTCAAACACTGACAAACTTCCTAATATTCACATGGAAATTCAACTGACACAGAATTGTGATAATAAACTTAAGAAGAGAAAAGGTAGAATACCGTGCGTGTGTGTGTGTGTGTGTGTGTGTGTCTGATGGGAAGTGTGATGAAGATGTTTGGAATTAGTGCACATTTGTGCATAAATACCAAAGTCATCTGAATTGTATACTTTAAAAAGGTAAATTGTTTGGAATATGTATTTGTTTCCTAGAGGTGTCATAACTGATTGTATTACTCTGTTTTCACACAGCTGATAATGACATAACTGAGACTGGGCAAATTACAAGAGAAAGTTGACTTACAGTTCCATGTGGCTAGGGAAACTCACATAATGGCAGAAGGCAAGAAGGAGTAAGTTACATCTTATGCGGATGGCAGCAAGCAAAAAGAGAGCTTGTGCAGGAAAACTCCCATTTTTAAAACCATCAGATTTCATGAGACTCATTCACTATCCTGAGAACAACAGAGGAAGGACCTGCCTCCATAATTCAATCACCTCTCACTGGAGTCCTCCCATGAAATGTGGGAATTGTGGGAGTTACAATTCAAGATGAGATTTGGGTGAGGACACAGCCCCAGGCAAATCTCATGCCCTTGCATGTCAAAACAAATCATGCCTTCCCAACAGCTGCCCAAAGTCTTTACCCATTTCAGCATTAACTAGTCTACAGTCCAACATTTCATATGAGGCAAAGCAAGTCCCTTCCTCCTATGAGCCTGTAAAATCAAAGCAAGTTAGTTATTTCCTAGATACACTGGGGGTACAGGCATTAGGTAAATACACCTGTTCCAAATGGGAGAAATTGGCCAAAACAAAGGGGCTACAGGCCCCATTTATGTCCAGAATCCAGCAGGGCAGTCAAATCTTAATGCTCCAAAATGATCTTCTCTGACTACGTCTCATCTCCTGGTCATGCCAATGCAAGAGGTGAGTTCTCATGATCTTGGACAGCTCTGCCTCTGTGGCATTGTAGGGTAAAGCCTCCTGCCCAGCTGTTTTCATGGGCTGGTGTTAAGTATCTGCAGCTTTTCCAGATGAACAGTGCAAGCTGTCAGTGGTTCTACAATTCTGGGGTCTGATGGATGGTGGCCCTTTTCTCACAGCTCCACTAGGTGGTGCCCAAGTAGGGACTCTGTATGGGGCCTCCAACCCCACATTTCCCTTTTGCAGAGCCCTAGCAGAGGTTCTCCATGAGCGCCCCATCCCTACAGCAAACTTCTGCATGGGCATCCCAGGCATTTCCATACATCTTCTGAAATCTAGGCAGAGTTTCCCAAGCCCCAGTTCTTGACTTTTGTGCACTCCCAGGCTCAACACAACATGGAAGCTGCCAAGCTTGGGGCTTACACCCTCTGAAGCTATAGCTTGAGCTCTATGTTGGCCCATTTCAGCCACGACTAGAGCACCTGACACATAGGACACCAAGTCCCTAGGCTGCACACAGCATAGGGACTCTCGGATTGACCTACAAAACTATTTTTTCCTCCTACACCTCTGGGCCTGTGATGGGAGGGGCTGCTGTGAGACCTCTGACATGCCCTGGAGACATTTTCCCTATTGTCTTGAGGATTAATGTTTGGCTCCTTATTACTTATGCAAATTTCTATAGCTGGCTAGAATTTCGCTTTAGAAAATGGGATTTTCTTTTCTATTGCATTTTTGGGCTACAAATTTTCCAAGTTTTTATGCTCTGTGTCCCTTAGAAACCTGAATGCCTTTAACAATGCCCAAGTCACATCTTGAATGCTTTGCTGTTTAGAAATTTCTTTTACCAGATACCCTAAATCATCTCTCTCAAGTTCAAAGTTCTACAAATCTCTAGGGCAGGGGCAAATGCCACCAGTCTCTTTGTTCAAACATAAGGGTCACCTTTGCTCCAGTTCCCAACAAGTTCTTCATCTCCATATGAGATCATCTCAGCCTGGATTTTATTGTTTATATCACTCTCAGCATTTTTGTCAAAGCCATTTAACAAGTCTCTAGGAAGTTCCAAACTTTCCCACATTTTCCTGTCTTTTTCGGAGCCCTTCAAACTGTTCCAATCTTTTCTTGTTATCCAATTCCAAAGTGCCTTCCTCATTTTGGGGGTATCTTTTCAACAGCACCCTACTCTCAGTACCAATTTATTAGTCCATTTTCATGCTGCTAATGAAGACATATCTGAGGATGGTAATTTATAAGAGAAAGGTTTCATGCAATTACAGTTTCATTTGGCTGGAGAAGCCTCAAAATCATGGTGAAAGGCAAGGAGGAGCAATTCACATCTTACATGGATGGCAGCAGGCAAAAAGAGAGTTCGTGCAGGGAAACTCCCATTTTTAAAACCATCAGATCTTGTGAAATTCATTCACTATCATGAGAAAGGTGCAGGAAAGACCTGTCCTCATAATTCAATCACCTCCCACCAGGTGCCTCCCACAACATGTGGGAATTGTGGGAGTTACAATTCAAGATAAAATTTGGGTGGGGATACAGCCAAACCATATCTTTTTTTTTAAGCTGAGTCTCGCTCTGTCACCCAGGCTGGCATGCACTGGTGTGATCTCAGCTCACTGCAACCTCTGCCTCCTGGGTTCTGGAAATTTTCCTGCCTCGGCTTCTTGAGTAGCTGGTATTACAGGTGCATGCCACAATGTCCAGCTAATTTTTTGTATTTTTAGTGGAGACAGAGTTTCACTATGTTAGGCATGATGGTCTCGATCTCCTGACCTTGTGATCCACCCACCTTGGCCTCCCAAAGGGATTATAGGCATGAACTGCCATCTCAGCCCACCATATCATGATTTAACACAACTCTGTGGCTTAAAACAAGAGAAATTAATTTTCTCGTGGTTCTTAAATTGAGAAATTCAAAACAAAGTTACAGTGCACCCTAATCTAGAATAGTTGATTATGAGATTCTTATTAAGTCTATAAATGCCCTATTTCCAAATTTACATCCTGAGATCCTGGATGAACATTAATTTTGAGGAGATGTTATTCAACCCACTCTAAGTTGCCCTCTGTCTTCCTCAAATTCCCTTCTTTTATATATGCAAAACACGTTCACCCTATCTTAATATCTGAAAAGTCTTAACTCATTCCAGCATCAACTCTAACCCCTAAATTTGATATAACATCATTTGCTCACTAAGTCCCAAATCTCATTGTCTAATTCATCTAAATCAGATATGGATTCTACTTTGTGTATGATCCCCCTTGGGACAAAATCCCTCTCTGTCTGTGGTTTTTGAAATTAGAAACTAACTTTCTGCTTCCAAAATACAATGACTAGATGGTTATATGATAGACATTTCCACTCCAAAAGGGAGTTACTGGTAGTTGTAAGGGTCACTGGTTCTAAGCAAGACTGAAACCTAACAGAGCAAATTTTATGTTTTAGGGCCTGAAAATAATCCACTGTGGCTTGATGCTCTTTCCTCTGAATCTGTGTTGGTGGCATCTTCACTCTCTGAGCCCAAGGCTTTATCTTTAGAACCATGTCACCTTTTCCTTGTAGCCTAGCTCCAAGATCTATGGAGTCTTTGGATTCCAAAGATATGTTGCAGTTGAGTAGCTCTATCAGCCTGCTTTCTACCTGTAGAATTTTAAAAGTCTGATTATCTTCATTTGTTATTTTACCTCTGTCTCTGTCGGTCCAGGTACACCTTGTGTTCTTCCTTCCCCCAGGATAATGCTTTTAATAACTGATCCTCCTATATATGTTAAGAGGATAAATGCCAAAAATGGTTCTTCAGTGATCCTTTCTGAATAATGCTATCTGTATGTCTGGTTTCTGCTAAAATGGTTGAATGGATCCAAGAGTAACATGCCTAATCTTTCAACAAAAAGCTGTTACTATGGTTTGGCTGTCTTCCAAAAGTTGCTGTGTTGAAAAGATAATTGCCATTGTAGCAGTATTAAGAGATGGTTCCTTGAAAAGGTCATTAGGCTATGAGGGTTCTCTCATGAATGGATAGATGCCTTTGTCTCAGAAGGGGGTTAATTATTGCAGGAGTAGACTCCTCACAAAAAAAATTGTTTTAGGTCCCATTTTGTTTTTCCCTGGTTAGCATCCAAGCTTCTGCCTTTTTCCTTCTGCCATGAGATGACCCTCACCAGATGCTGGCACCATGCTCTTGAACTGCCCAGCCTTCAGAATGATAAGCCAAATAAAGAAAGTTCTGTTCTTTATAACTTACCCAGTCTGTGGTATTCTGTTACAGCAGCAGAAAACAGACTAAGACAGCTGTCCAGCCACATTCTTGGCATTCTCCCCAGAGTAGGCTTTGTCAACAGTACATTTCCTAACTTAGCATCCTTTGAAATCTGGATAATTATTTCCCAAATGCACTTACTTGTGTGTTTGTGTCAGATACTTTCAGTATCTGACAAGTATCCAAGTAACTCACAAGTCTCAAATTGATGGTTCCTCTTTGCTTAACAGTTCCTTTTTCAATTTATCTCTTCCTTTTCACATTTTACTCTAAACGGAAAGGAGAAATCAGACCACACCTTGCCTGGAAATCTCAGCTATATACACAACTGTATCACTTACAAGTTCTGCTTTCCACCCAACTGTAAAATGTAATTAAGCCAAGTTTTCTCTCACTTTATAACAATCTCCTTTCCTCCAGTGTCCAATAACATGGTTCTCATTTTTATCTATCATTTTGTTTACAATGATACATGTTGTCACTAAGACAATATCTTTCCCTACCAGGATCCTCATTTCCATCTGAACCCTCGCCAGTATTGCCTATATTATCTATATTTCTGCCAATATTCTCTTCAGTGCAATCAAGGCTATTTTCATCATGCATCAAAAAATATTTCCAGTTTCTATCCATTTCCCAATCCCAAAACCACTTACATATCTGTAGGTATTATTTGTTATAGCAGCAACCCATTTCCCAGTACCAAAATATGTATTAGTTTGTTAGGGTTGTTGTAACTTTTTTTTTTTTTTTTGAGACGGAGTTTCGCTCTTGTTAACCAGTCTGGAGTGCAATGGTGTGATCTCAGCTCACCGCAACCTCCACCTCCTGGGTTCAGGCAATTCTCCTGCCTCAGCCTCCTGAGTAGCTGGGATTACAAGCACGTGCCACCATGCCCAGCTAATTTTTTGTATTTTTAGTAGAGATGGCGTTTCACCATGTTGACCAGGATGGTCTCGATCTCTTGACCTCATGATCCACCTGCCTCGGCCTCCCAAAGTGCTGGGATTACAGGCGTGAGCCACCGCGCCCAGCTAGTTGTCGTAACCTATTACCACAACTTGGTGGCTTAAAAGAACGGAAATTCACTTTCCCACAGTTCTGAAGTCCAGAAGGTCAAAATCATAGTATTGGCAGGGCCATATTTGCTCTGAAAGTATAGGACAATCCTCCTTTGCCTCTTTGATCTTAGTGACTCCTGATTTTTCATACCTCGTGGCAGCATGATGCCAGTTTCTGCCTCCATTTTCATATAGTGTCATCACTGTGTGTCACTGTGTGCATCAAACACACATCCTTCTCCTTTTATTAAAAAGATTCCAGTCAGTGGACTTAATACCCACTCTAAATACAGGATAATTTTATCTTCACATATTTATTTAAATCTGCAAATACTTAGTCACATTCTGTGATTCAAGTGGACATAAAAAAATTTTGGAGATACACTATTCAACCCACTGTACTATATGAGTTGGATCTCAATTTTAAACACTGGTATTAAGAACTAAAAAATAATTTAAAAATAAGACGCTTAGTTCAGATGCTCTAATTACATTGAAACCTTTAATTATCCCACATTAGGAGGAAAATTTTATTAAATTTTATACTTTCAGTATCTGACACAAACACACAAACAAGTAAGTGCATTTGGAAAATAATTATCAATTTAATGACTTTATTGGCTAGAGAAAGGGGAAAAAAGTGCACTGCATCCCAACAATGATGGAGCTACTTGTTTTAACCATGCCTTAAACCAATAAGCAATTTAATTATGTCTGAAAGTTTAATATGTTTCCCTTTCAGTGAGGTATTTTAAAAGAAATTATATGGACTCCTCCCTGTGGCCAAATTGGCATATATATTTCAAAATATTCTTTGAGTACTATGTGTCAGGCACTATGTGAAGCACATGTTAGTTCACTGCCTTGGCCTGTTCAGGCTGTTATAATAAAGTACTTCAGACTGGGTAATTTATAAACAATAGGAATTTATGTCTCTGGAAGCTACGAAGTCTGAGATCAAGGCATTAACAGATACAGTATTTGATGAGGGCCCATTGCTCAAAGATCACAACTTCTGTGTGCTCTCACAGAAGGGATGGGGCACCTCTTTTACAAGAGCACTAATCTCATGAAGACCCCACCCTCATGACCTAATCATCTTCCAAAGACCCCCACCTTCTAATATCACCATGGGGATTAGCTTTCAATATGTTAATTTGGGGAGGACACAAACATTCATACCATAAAATTCACTTAATTCTCACAATGTTATTAAGTACATATTCAAGTAATCTTAATTTTATGAAAAAAAAAAAAAAAAACCTGAGACTTTGAGAAGCCAAACAACTCTCTCCTGTTCACATAACTATTAAATAAGTTTTGAATTTATTTACCACTGACATGGATTTCAATTCAATGTATCTTTCTTGCTCATCCATAATGTGTAAGCCTCTATCTGATTGAAGAGTAATTAATTTTTCTAAAGGAAAGCTGCTCTTTCTGGTGATACATATTCTGCTTTTAACATGACAAATTTCAAGATCTAATAGTATTATTGAATTGCCATTTGGTTATGCTTTTCACATTTCAATTCACATTTTAATGCATTTTCATTTGATTCCCACAGCAACACTGAAACAAGGTTTAATAGGAATTATTATCCCCGTATTATAAATGAACAAAAAAAGGTTTATATAGCAGTTATTCAGCTAGCCCATGGGCTTACATTTACTAGAAAGCTCACTCAATTGGCTCCAAGGCCAGCTGTGTAATCCACAGTATTATGCCCAAGTTTCTAATGTTTCATTAAAGTCTTGAATAATTCATACAAGTAAACTTTATTAATAATGATTGCCCCTCTCGGTCAGATAAAGAAACACTACAAAGTTCTCTATTTTTATCTCACATAAATTGTTCAACTCTGGTATGTCCTGACAATTTCATTGTCCATCATTACAATGCTGCCCCAGATCTCAGGGGAGAGAAACTTTCCATTCCTTCAATAACCTAAGGGTAGAAGGCACTAGAGGATACATTGCCCAAACAATTAGAAACACAGACCTAAGAGATTCTGATTGAACACACACTAAAAGAGGGTGACAGACTTAATGTGTTAGGAAAACTGAGACAAGAATTGAATTTATTCCGTGCCATTCTCCTACAGCTACAAATAGAGTCAAAGCTAAGACATCAGAGTTGGCAGTGAGAAAGGAGAGGCCAGCTAGCAGGTACAATTAGGGAGAAGAAGGACATTCTTGTAAGCATAAAATTTAGTGCTCTGAAGGGTTCAATGGAGCTCCCTTGGGCAATTAATACAGGTTCCACACAAACATGCACTGGCAGATAAGTGGTTCTGTACTCAACCTTTCCTGAGAGAGGTGGATAATTGTAGAAACTTTTGCTGATCTGGGAGTAGCGGCCCCTGGGACAGAGTGACTGAATGGGAAGTATGAATTGCAAAGACATAATGTCAGAGCAGATTGAGTAGTTAAAAACGTATAGTTCAGAAGACTCTCAGAGAAGATGGCCTTTAACCAATGGGAGATTGTAACTAGAGCTGAGGCTTCTGAAATGTTTAACTTGAAGGTAAGACTGGCAAAGTCCCTGTGATGTCAAGGAGTTAAAAGCAGAGCCTTAAAAGTTCCTGGGTGAAAGGCTGCAGCAGCCTCCCATTTTATTGTGAAATATCACTTTGGTTTTACTAATAAAAATTAATGAGCTTCCAAAGTTTCCTTTTCCGTCTCTAAGTGCTTAATTGCCTGGAGCTGAGCTGTTCCTCAGGGCTCCACCCACTGGGGGGTAGAGTCATTTTTTTCATCCAATCATTGTGAAAACCTGCCTAAATTTCCTTTATGCTCATAGAATATTTCAGCAAATTTTAATTCTCTTAATATATATTCGCTTTAAAGTATTACAATTATTTCAAAATATGTGAATTTGGCTTAAAAATGATCAGACATAAAATTCTATAAGCTATATTTATGATTGCAATTTTTACTAAAAGAGAATCTTTTTGTTGTTTTTAACTTCTCAAAAATCTTGACATACATTTTTGAAACACTTGAATTAATGTATAGATTGGGAGGACTGATAATCCACTAAACTGTTCTCAGCTAGATGCTGAAAACCTGGTGAGCAATTAAGTTTAAATTAAGTAAATAAATGAATTAAGCAAGAACACATTTAGTCCATGAAAATTTGCAAAGATTTGGCTTTCAGGAAGGCTCAGGATTTTGTTAATACATTCAGGACACCAAGCACTGCATCATCAGGAGAAGACTCTGTGTTTGAGTTTCGTAAGGCATATTATTAAGAAATTTATGGTGCTTAAGGTCATAATTAGGCAGACAGTATATTTTTAATAAATTTCTCAATAATCCTGAAGGTCAGGTGGATTTAGCCACATGTTGCTGCTAAGGAAACTTAATCTCAGGGAGAGTAAAATAATTCCCCAAGTTCCTACGGCTAGAAAGTAGCTGAGCCTGTATTGATCTCCAGTTCTCCTCTCCATGCTAATCTAAAGCCTAGTCTCTTTCTAGCAGGTCAGGGTATTTCTCCCTCAATTACCATTTTATGAGGCTTGGAGAAAAATCTTGTTATTTTGAGTTTCTACATTTTGGATTTCAGGATAAATGTTTTACCATATCAGAGCTGAATTCCCACTGGTGTTAGCATCCCTGTAGCCTTTTCACAAAACAATGATCTGGACATACTATCCCAGACTCTTTTGCTCACATTCGTATTCTAGTAGCAGACTGAATCCATGTTCAGTCTCCTTGTAAACATAACAAAACTGCCCTTTCATTTGGACACTGCCTCAGAACAAGTGATATTTTTGTGTGTGTGACAGGGTTTATGATTTTTTTCTGGTGAATGAAAAAATTTGAAAACTTAGAGGATTTGGCTGTTCTTATGTCTTAAATGTGAAATGTTTCTAAAGCCAGTGTTGCTGTCTCACAAATGATAGTCGAAGTGTGCAGTACTATGATACCAAAGCTTAATGTGGCCAGGCCTTGAACTTTCTGTCTCCATCTGACTTTCTAACATTTAGCGGCTAGAATACAAAACGGTCTGCTGTGGCTCTGCCTCCCAGGTGTTGGAACGAGCAAATGCCGAAGGACTTTCAACTCAGTGGGCTTCACACTAACTGTACCCCAGAGAGAAAATCTAAGCAGTGCTTCAGGCAGGTGCATGATGTGGTTCAGAGGCAGAAAACATTTGATTCACGAGCAGGAGGCACTAAAATAGAGCTTTGGGAAGAAAGAAGGGATTAAGCAATGATGGGAGCAATATTGCATCTGTGTTCCAACATTTGCACTGCTTCAGTGGCCATGTTTTTACTGGGGCTTAAGGTTCAGCAAATAACAGACATCAGGTGGGACAGAGTGTGCAATATAAGCACACTAACCCCAACCAACATGAAGAGGAGAGGGGTATTACTCCTTTCAAGTAGGGAAGGAAGGATACTTGCATTAAAAAATAATAAAATTTCTGGGACCCTGTGATTGGCTCAGAGGACAAAAAGGCATTATGCCTACATGGGTTTTCTAATATCCTTGCAGAGCAGAAAAATAAGTTGTGTGTTCCTCCTGTCCTCCCATTCCCCCATCCCCCTTCTTTCTCCTTTCCTTTTTGCATTTTTATTTTTTGTTTTATAACAGGCTTGGTATAATTTATAGAATTTGTATCAGGTTTTTTAATTTTCCCCCTGAGTCTTGCTCTGTCACCCAGGCTAGAGGGCAATGGTGCAATCTCTGCTCACTGTAAACTCCGACTCCCAGGTTCAAGCAATTCTCCTGCCACAGCCTCCTGAGTAGCTGGGATTACATGCACATGCCACCACGCCTGGCTAATTTCTGTATTTTTAGTAGAGACAGGGTTTCACCATGTTGGTCAGGCTGGTCTCAAACTCTTGACATCGTGATCTGCCCATCTCAGCCTCCCAATATGAGGGATTACAGGCGCGAGCCACTGTACCCAGCCCTGTAGCAGTTTTGTAAACACACCCTGCAGGTTAAATTTACTTTGTATGCTTGTTATTCTCTAACAAGATGATTTGGTTTCACAGTGATTGATGAGACTAGGACTGTCTTCAGGGTTTTGGGGAGAATGTTCTGGACTCAGAAACAGCCTGATGGTTTGTATTTGCACACCAGAGAACCGTAGGCTTCTTTTTAAGTACAAAACTCTTTTATGTGAATACTTTGTAGTCAGAAATCTTTAATTCTCTGTTTTTCCCATCGTTTCATAATGAAGACTATTATTTGAACCTAGGGATTTAAAAGGCAGTCAGTAGGAGACCTATAACAATGAAAACAGAACTCCATTAACATCAACACAAATTTGGGTGTACCAGGCACTTTGCTTAGCTTGCAGGTAGTAAGTAGCTGCCTATCCAAAAGTGGATTTACCTTGGGGATTACCTTTGTTTGCATGCGTGTGTGTGTATGTGTGTAAGTGATTGAGACAGAGTCTCGCTCTGTTGCCCAGGCTGGAGTGCAGTGGAATGATCTCAGCTCACTGCAACCTCTGCCTCCTGGGTTCAAAGGATTCTCCTGCCTCAGCCTCCCAAGTAGCTTGGATTACAGGTGCTGTACCATCACACCCGGGTAATTTATTTTGTATTTTTTTTTTTTAGTAGAAACAGGGTTTCACCATGTTGGTCAGGCTGCTCTTGAACAACTGCACCTGACCTCAGGTGATCCAACTGCCTCAGCTTCCCAAAGTGCTGGGATCATAAGCGTAAGCAACCACGCCTGGCTGGGGCGACCTTTGTATAATGTCTCTTCTAGATGTATTTATTTTATTTTATTTTATTTGACAATATTGGTTGCCTTAGTCTCTAAAACACAACTCCTTTAAGAAATAGTCTGATTTGGCAGAATAAACTGTGAGGCCACCGTGATCTTTGTTAATTATCGATCTTTGTTAATATAGATCTTGCCAAAGATTGTGCATCCAATGGGTTAACATTGCTTGCAGTATTGATCCTGTCATCCCCTGTGAAGACTAGGGCAGGCCTAGAGGCAACCAAAGCCCATGGGCTTGTCACCTCTAACCTCAAGCAGCCTCATCAAATTACCACAGTGTACTGTGCAAATATTATCATATTTGGTGTGTACCAATATTGTTAAGCTCTGTGATACCTTGTAAACTCTAGTCATTTTGAAGTCAATAGACCTGCAACATAAAAAAAGTGATGAGAACATTTCTTCTGTACCTAATTTGTATGAGTCTTTATCATAAAAGGATGATGAATTTTGTCAATTGCTTTTTCTGCATCTGTTGAGATGATCATATGATTTTTGTCCTTTATTCTGTTAATGCAGTGTTTCTCATTTATAGATTGTTTATGCTGAGCTATATTTACATCCCTGGAATAAATCTTAATTGATCATGGTGAATGATCCTTTTAATGTACTCATGAATTCAGTTTGCTAGTATCTTGTTGAGAATTTTTGCATTTATGTTCATCAGTGCCTGTGGGGTTTTTTTGTATAGTGTTCTTGTCTGGCTCTGAAACCAGGGTAAGTCTGGCCATGGACAATGAGTTTGGAAGTATTCCATCTTCTTCAATTGTTTTGAAGGAGCTTAAGTATTAGTCCTTTTAAAAATATTTAGTAGAATTCAACAGTGGAGCCATCTGGTCCTGGGCTTTTCTTTGATGGGAGACTTTTAGTTACTGATTCAACCTCCTTACTCACTATTAGGCTGTAGATTTTCTAAAAATCTTCATAGTTTGTATGTGTCTAGGAATTAACAGGTTTCTTTCTTTCTTTTTTATTACAGGTTATCCCACGTTTTGGCATGTAATTGTGCATAGCGGTCTCATAATCTTTTGCATTTCTCTGGTATCAGTTGTAATGTTTCCTCCTTAATTTATGACTTTAGCCTTTTCTCTTTTTCTCTGTTAGTCTACGTAAAGGTTTTTCAATTTTGTTTATCTTTGCAAAAAGCCAAGTGTTAGTTTCCTGTATTTTTCATTTTTTTCTAGTCTCTATATAATTTATTTCTGCTCTGATCCCTGTTATTTCCTTTCTCTGTTTCCTCTGTTTGTTCTTACTTTTCTAGTTTATTGAAGTATAACAATAGGTTGTCTATTTGAAATCTTTTTTATTGATAATATGTGTACATATTTATAGGATACAAGCATTTTTGATATATGGAATGTGTAATAATTTTTTTTTTTTTTTTTTGAGATGGAGTTTCACTCTCGTTACCCAGGCTGGAGTGCAATGGCGCGATCTCAGCTCACCTCAACCTCCGCCTCCTGGGTTCAGGCAATTCTCCTGCCTCAGCCTCCTGAGTAGCTGGGATTACAGGCACGCGCCACCATGCCCAGCTAATTTTTTGTATTTTTAGTAGAGACGGGGTTTCACCATGTTGACCAGGATGGTCTCGATCTCTTAACCTCGTGAACCACCCACCTCGGCCTCTCAAAGTGCTGGGATTACAAATGTGAACCACTGCGCCTGGCGATGTGTAATGATTAAATCAGGGTAATTAGGATACCATCACCTCAAATATTTATTATTTCTTTATGCTGGGAGTATTCCAAATCTTCTTTTCTGTGTATTTTGAATTAGACTATAAATGTACTTAGCTATAGTCACCCTAGTATGCTATCGAATGATAGAACTTATTCCTACAATTTAACTGTATTTTTGTAATCATTAACCAACCTCTTAATCCACTCTGCCCTGCTATACTTCTTAGCTGCTGGTGACTACCATTCTTATCACCATCTCCATGCTTCTCACTACCTATGTGAGATCAAGTTTTTTTTTATCTCCCACATATGTGTGAAAACATATGATATTTATCTTTCTGTGCCTGAGTTACTTCACTTAACATAATACCCACAGATAACAAACATTATATTCAAAATTTGAAAGCTTTTCCTCTAAGAGCAAGACAAGATAAGCATACCTACTCTCATCATTTCTATTCAAGACAGTACTAAAAGTCCTAGCTAGAGCAATTGGCCAAGAGGAAGAAATAAAGACATCAAAATTGTGAAGAAATGAGTTCAATTGTCTCTAATGCAGACAACATAATCTTATATATTGAAAACCTTAAAGACTCCACAGAAAAACACAAAAACAAAAATATAAAAAACAAAACTGCTTTACAAGTAAGAAATGTCCTGAGTAAAATTTCAAAAAATACAATCAACAAAGAAAAATCAGTGTCATTTCTATACACTAACGATGACTGTCTGAAAAAAAAAATCAAGAGAGCAATGCCATCTGCAGTAGTAGCTACAAAATAAAATAAAATACTTCGGATAAATTTAGCCAAGGAAATAAAAGACTTGTACACTAAAAACTACAAAATGCTGATGAAAGAAATTAAAGAAGACAGAAAATACCTGAAAAGAAGTATCCTATGTTCATGGATTGGAAGGGTTAGTATTATTAAAATGCTCATTCGAGCATTATTAAATTAGCCAAAGTAATCTACAAATTTAATGCAAACCCTATTAGGATTCCAAAGTCATTTTTTACAGAAATAGAAAAAGCAATCATAAAATCAATGTCAAACCACAAAGGACCACAAATAACAAAAATAATCTTGAGCAAAAAGAACAAAATTGGAGGCATCACAGTCTCTGATTTCAAAATCTAATTCAAATGTATAGCAATCAAAACAGCATGGTACTGCTGTGGTACTGCCGTAAAACCAGAAACACATACCAACAGAACATAATTGGTAGCACAGAAACAAATTTATGCATCTGTGGTTAATGTATTTTTCACAAAGATGCAAAGAATACACAATGGGAAAGGACAATCTCTTCAATAAATTGTGTTGGGAAACTGGATATTCACATGCAGAAGAATATGAAGCACTTATATTCCACACCATATACAAATATTGACTCAAAGTGGCTTAAACACTTACATCTAAGACCTGAATCTGTAAAACAATTAGAAGAAAACATAGGGAGAAAGCTCCATGATTTTGGTCTGGGCAATTTTTTTTTAATACGATCTCTAAAATATAAGCAACAAGAACAAAAATTGACAAGTGGGATTGAATCACACTAAAAAGCTTCTGCATGGCAAAGTACACAACCAATAGAATGAAGCAACAACCTATATAATGGATGAAAATATTTGAAAACCATTTATCTTCTTTTTTAAAAAAATTGAGACACAATTTACTCTGTCATTTAATCTAGAGTACAGTGATACAATCATAGCTCCCTGCAGCCTTGAACTCTTGGGGTCAAGTAATCCTCACATCTTGGCCTTCCAAAATGCTGGGATTATAGGCATGAGCTACCACACTGGGCTCGAACCACAAACATGATATGGGGTTAATACCTAGAATGTATAAGAAATTCATACCATTCATTACCAAAAAAAAAAACAAAAAAACCAAAAACCTGATTTTAAAAATAGGCAAAGACCTGAATAGACATTTCTCAAAAGAAGACAACAAGCAGATGACAGATATACTTTTTAAAATGGGTAACACCACTAATCATCAGGAAAATGCAAATTAAAACCATAATGAGATATTCTCTCACACTTGTTAGGATGGCTGATATAAAAAGGATGAAAGATAAGTATTGAGAATGATGTGCAGAAAAGGAAACCCTTGCCCAGTATTGGTGAGAATGTAAGTTATTAATAACAGCCATTATGGAAAATAGTATGGAGATTCCTCAAAAAAATAAAAATAGAACTACCATATAATCCAGCATCTCGCTTTTGGGTATATGTCCAAAAGGAAATAAGTATGTTAAAGAGATAGATGTATTTTCATGTTGTTGCTGCACTATATGCATAGCTAAGATACAGAATCAATCTCAGTGTCCCACAACCAATGAATGGATAAAGAAAATATGGCATATACGCAATGGAATTCTATTCAGCCTTACGAAAGAAGAAAATCTTGTCATTTGCATCAACATGGATGAAACTGGAGGGCATTATAAACCTGGAGGGCAGAATATTAACACCACATGATCCTACTTATATTTGGAATCTAAAAAGTGAACTCATAAAAGCAGAGAATAGAATATTGGTTTTCCAGGGTGGTGGGGGGGTTCATTGAGCAAATGTTGATCAAATGATAAAAAATTTCAGTTAGATAGAATGAATAAGTTCAAAAGATTTATTGTACAACTGATGACTGTAGTTAGTAATAATACGCTATTTTTTAATTGATGAGAAAGAATTTAAATGTTCTTGCTACCAAAAATAAGTACATGAGGTAATGCATATGTTAATCAGCTTAATTTAGCCATTCCACAATATTTCAAAACACCATACAATATATAATAAATATAAACAATTTATATTTATTTGGTTTCAAAAAAATGTAGTGAGAGGCTTTTCTGTTCTGCAGATAGGACCCATACTGTCTTAAAAGGCTAATTTTGTCCAGATATCTTGAAGCTATATTTACTTCAGTGTTAATCCACAAGCACTCCTAAGCCTCCAGGTAGTGATGCTGGCTATGGCTTTGTGAGTAGAAATAATCCCACACTCAAAAACAAGCATTACTTTTAACAGCAAAACCACAATTACTTTTGTACCAACCTAATAGCAACTGTTTTACAACCTTGTTTTTTTCCTCAAAATATTATCTGTTCAAGGAGTATTCTTATTGATACACACAGATGACTTATTCATTTTAATTGCTTAAAGTTATACAGCTGAATGTGTCTATTTTTTCCATTATTGATGGACAATTAATCTCTCTAATTTTTCACTTTAATTGATGATGCTGTGAATCTCCAGGGGTAAATATGATGGAAATCCTTAATGGAAAAAGTTCACACCTGGATTATTGCAACTGTGTTCCTCAGAGGCGTTTGAGAGTGTGTATGTTCAGTTTGTTCATCATGGTAGCTGAGGGATACTGCTGGAAATTGGTACTAGGAGGCAAAGGACCCTTAACATCCTATGATAAATATCCAAAACATGAAATTATTAGCCATCCAAAACAGCAGAACTTTCCTTGTGCATAAACAGTACTCTGGGTTGTGTGCTTAGAAGTAAAATTGTTGAATGAGGTGGATTTAGTTAGGTTGGAGCTTACCTTCCATTTCAAAGTTCTCTTGTTTACTTGGCCATCTCACAATACCTGGAAAGTAATATACTCACTTCTGTCTGTAGTTGTAGATTTGTATTAGATTTCCCAGTTGGATCGTCAGGTTGAGATTTGGAAGGAAAAATAAATGAGGTGAAGGCTGGGCTGCTCTGCTAACAAGTAGGCACAGACATGTTTTACTTATTTTTTTTTCCAGCATTAGACAATGTCCTATTTTCCACTGTCCCACCCACGGGCAGGGTGCAGAGCACATTATTTTGCCTATAAACTAGCGGATGTGTTGTGGCCCTGGGGCTGACACTGTGGTGACAACATCATGCTCCTGGGATAATAGCTATCTGGTAGTATATTTCATTGGGCCACATCCTGATTCTCCACTGAACTCATTGTGGCAGGGACAGCAGCATCCCTGGTGAGCCAGATAAGAGGCACTGCCTAGGAGTCATTCTCAAAAGCCGTGCCCAGAGTCTCTTTCTTTATACTCTCTGAAAATGTTATATGCCCCTATTCATGTTTTGAATTGCTTTCTGTTTCATGTATCCTGGGTATTCAGCTGAACCGTGGTTGAAGCACTAGGTTTTAGGAATTAGATATCTTTGCACCAGGTTTTGTCATATTGCTCTTCCAAATACTTGGATCAACTTATACCACCAGCATATGAGTTTCTATTTCCTCACACCCTAACCAACATTTGAAACTGTGATATGACTACTTCTTCTTCTCCTCCTCTTCATCCTTATTATAATTAGTATATTATCAGTCAGTTCAGTTATTGTTAAATGGCATAGTGTTTTCTCTGTTTGAGAACGCTGATTATTAACGATTGAGTAGTTTTACATGTTATTTATTTTCTCTTCTTAATAAGTGCCTTATTATCTCCCTAATCTATTATTCTATTGAGTTTTTAAAACATTGATATGTAGAAGTCCTCAGTACTCTTATGCCACTGTCTGCCACTGTCTGTCACTGGCTAGAATCAGCCCAAGAGAGGTGTGATCTCAGGACATCTTAGCAATGGATTTCAACATCCAGCTGCAGAGGCCCTTAGTCAGTTTTGCTGTCTGTGGTCAGAGGACAGTGCACATTTTTATGGCTGCCACATTCCTCCCATTGCACTGTTCAGATCTACATTTTTATGTGGGTGTTGGGAGGAGGCTCCTCCATGTGCCTTCTGTGGCCCTCTTATCTGAGTTAAAAACTCAGAAAAACAAAGTGAATCTGATTAACTAGAGGCTCCTTTGCTGTGGATGATCACAGGTCATCACTGACACTCATTCCCTCCCTTCTCCACTCTCTGTATTTCCCTTACCCTCAGCTATCACTTCAGCAGGTTTAGATGGCTCGTCTGGTGGTATAACTCACACTTTTATCTCTGAGGGCTCTGAAGCTTTGATAGCCATTTTACTTCCACATCTACAATGCTGCACATATCCATTCACAGTTATAATGAAACAAGGAAGTACCAGGAGGTGCCCAATGTATCACCTGGGTTCCACGGGTATTTCTCCTCAGTCCCATCTTGTGTATAAGGAGCGTTATCTCCTCCTGCTTCTGGTTAATTACCCCTGCCAGTATGGTGACTACGTTCATTGCCTGCTGTTCCCTGGAAGGAAGAAGTCCAAAGTGCTCAGGTAGCAGATGTAACTTTTAGTTCAGTAGGATTCTTATCTGTGTCCCCTGGCAAGAGTGTATCTGTTTGGAGACCAGGACCTTCAACCCTACAGAGCCTAGAGATACAGGAATAGAAATTCCTCCCATGAAATCATAAGGAGTGTTGGTAAGTAGAGCTATCCATTGCTTCCATCTTTTGGTTTCTGAACGCATGTATCCTTCCTATAGGGGACAGGGCACCCTATAGAGAGATCTTTGTTTTCATAAGTACACTATGTTCTGGAGAATGGCACCCAGTCCTGGACCACTCCATCATCTCCTTCACTGTCTTTGTTTCATGTCGGTCCCCCATCTGTTGATATGTGTTTAGAAAGCTTATAGAGTGTGATCCACAAGCATACTCTAAGCCTCTAGATAATGATGCTGGCTATGGCTTTGTGAGTAGAAGTGAGCCCATACCCAAAAACAAGCATTGACCATACCTGTGAGGATGAGTAGCTCTGTTTTCAGGACAGAAGTTACCCAGTGAATTAATTTCCCACCAAGTAGTCAATCTCCTTGAGGAATAGTGCCACAATGGGTGTTTATGCATTGGTGTTTAGGCCAAGGAGAAACTCAGAGGTGTCAATAGATCTGCCTTGGTAAGTGGGAGTTTATCTTGCTGGACCTATTTATAGCCTGAGACCCTGTCACCGTGGCCACCTCATTCACGTACCCATCATGCCCGTTGTGGGGTGGCTGATGACAAAGGCTAACTCACATTGTCTATTTAATGGTTCAGTGTCTTTTCTATGATCTATACTTTCATAATGGGGTTAATGTGCAACAAAAATATCATTTCGTACCCACTTCCATATGACCACACACATGCTTCTGTCTGGAAGATGTCTCCAATCTTCCAGTTCTTTTCCTCCTATGCCCTTGACATGATACTGTTTCTCATTCCACAAAAATAGATGACTGGGTTAACTGTTCATAGCTCAGCCCATTTGGGAAATTATCAATCCTGACTCTTTTTAAGGGCCACTGCTGAATGAGGATCTGTAGTCACTGACCATTTTCAGTTTGTGCTCTCCTACCAAAGCTGAACTACTATAAATCAAGTACAGCTGCTTCCTCTTCTTTCAGCTGGTTGCATAGAAACCCCCATATGGCTTTAAGTGCAAGAAGATGGAAAGACACTGGTGCAACTCCAGTGGATGACACAGGGTCTGAAGGTATACACTCATGGGCAGAACTTGGGCCGTTTGATCCTGCTTAGGTTCATTCCTTGATGTGCCATTTTTATTTATGATGGGCAGCTACTTCCAAGCCTATCTGACTTTCTGACTTGGCGGATCTGATAGACTCCAACTCATAATGGGGAATTTCAAAGGCATTTCCAGTTTGTGTCCTATTTTCAAGTGTTCTATCTTGAATAGGGCCCAGGGATATGTCAAACTCTTGTTTATTTCTTAAAGTGCTTTAATTCTCTGGTGGATACCATGGCCCTGTATCCCAGGAGATGGCAATGTGATTCTCCCACTTGAGCTTGTTATGAGTGCCATACTACATTACTTCTCAACAGCATGTCTGCAGGATCACATGGCCCAAGAGTCAGCATTGATGTCACTGTGGCCTGAGTTTGCTGCAGTGTTCTCTACTCCAGGAAATCTGAGAGGTTTTCATATTCTCAAGCGTGGATATATTACCTGTAGACCAAAGGGGTCTAACAGATACTTTGTTTCCTTGCTTTTGGTGGAAGATGCAAGATGCCGCAATGTGTCTTTTACCTTGAAAGGAATATCATGGCAATCTCCTGAGCAACAAATTCCTCTAAATTGTACTAAAGTGTCAAGTCCCCGAGTCTTTGTAGATTTGTTTTTCTCCTTTGAAATGCACATATCCTACAAAGGCCTCCAGAGTGGTAGCCACTTCTTTCTTATCTTGCCAACTCAGCATGGTGTCACTGGTGTAGTGCAGCAGGCTGATGTTCTTTGATATGTCCAGGTGGTCTAGATCTCTTAGGACAGAAGGCAAGAGACTTAACATAGTCCTGAGGCATAATTGTAAATAAATATTGTTCTGTACCCCATGAATGCAAACTGTTTCTGATCCTCTTTTCTAATTTGAATGGAAAGGAACACATTTGCCAAATCAATGGCAATAGACCACATACCTGAGGTCTTACTAATTTGTTTCAGCAATAATACCACATCCAGTGCTGCAGCTGGAACTGGGGCTACTGCTTAATTAAGTCTGTCACAGAACACAGTCATTCCTTATGATTCATCCAGTTTCTACAGAGGCCAGATTATTGAATTAAAGGAAGACATAAATGGAATCACCACACCTATATATTTGTGTTTTTAAAGGTTGAACTAATCTTTGCCATCTCCTCCAGAATATAATATCAATATAATATTTAAAAATTTTATAGAGGCAAAATTCACAAAAAATAAATTAATCATTTAAATGCAATTAAATAGCATTCAGTACATTCACAATAATGCGCAACCAACATACCTAGTTTAACATATTCCTAACACTCTAAATTAAAATATATTAAGCAGTTCTCCTCATTTTGCCTTCTCCCTCAACTCCTGGTAAGCAACAATATGTGTTCTCTCTCTGTGGATTTGTCTGTAAATGTATATTTCATATGAATAGAATCATAGGATATGTGACCTTATGTGTTGGGGGTTATTCCTGTTGCAGTGTCAGTGCTTCATTCCTTTATTATGGCTAAACAATATTCCATTGTTTGCATATGACACTATCCATGTGTCTGTGGTTGGACATGTGGGTTGGTTTCACCTTTTGTTATTGCAAATAGTATTCCTATGAACATGCATATATATGTATTCGTATAAGGATCTATTTTCAATTTGGGGGTATATACCCAAAGGTAGAATTTCAGGGTCACCTGCCAATGCCATTTTTAATTTTTGAAGAACCACCTATACCATTTCCACAGCAGATTAATCATTTTGCATTCCCACTATCAATGTCCAAGAGTTTGTTTCTCTACACACTTGCCAATACATATTTTTCATTTTATTTTATTTTTGACCACACTTGTGGATGTGAAGGAGTATCTCTTTGTAGTTTTGATGTGCATTTCTATAATGACTAATAATGTTGAACATCTCTTTAAGTGCTTATTAACCTTTGAATATCGTCTTTGGAGATATGTTAATTCAAGCCTTTAGCTCATTTTCAAATTAGATTGTTTGTCTGTTGTTGAGTTGTAAGAGTTTCTTATATATATTAGATACTAGTGCTTATTAGTTATAAGATTTGCTAATATTTTCTTTCATTCTGTAATAAGCACTAGTATCTAAAATATCTCTTGATATTTTTTGATGCACAATGTTTTTAATTTCAATGAGGTCCAACTTGGCTATTTTTTTTTGTTTCTGTTTTTGATGTCATATCTATGAGTTCATTACCTAATCCAAAGTCATGAAGAGTCACCTTTACATTTGCTTCTATAAATTTTATGGTTTTAACTTTTCTAGTTAAGTCACTGATCCATTTTATGTTAATTTTTGCATACAGTAAGATAGCATATCTATTTTGTCTAGCACCATTTATTAAAGAAACTATTCTAATTGAATTATGATACCTTGTCAAACATCAGTTAGCCATACATATGCGGTGTATTGGTTTTCTAGGACTGCAGTAGCAAAATACCATGACCTCGGTGGCTTACAACATGAGAAATTTACTGTCTCACAGTTCTGGAGGTTAGACATCTTAAATCAAGATGTTGGCAGGGTCCTAGTTACTTTAAAAGGTATACAGGAATCCTACTTTGACTTTCTCCAGCTTCTGGTGGTGTGCTGGCAATCATTGGCATTCCTTGGCTGCAGCTGCATAACTCCAGTCTCTGTATTCATCATTACTTAGTGTTCAGACATGGTGTACAGAACACATGGTTTTCTGTGTGTCTGTGTTTTCATATGGTTGTCTTATAGGAATACTAGTAGTATTGGATGATTGCCTATCCTACTCTAGTATGACCTCATCTTAACTATATCTGCAGCAACACTGTGGTATGATTTAGCTGTGTCTTTACCCAAATCTTATCTTGAACTGTAATCCCCATGATCCTCAGATGTTTAGGGAGACCTGCTGGGAGGTGATTGGATCATGGGGATGGTTTCTCCCATACTTTTCTCATGATAGTGAGTGAGTTCTCACAAGATCTGATGGTTTTATAAGGGGCTCTTCCCTCTTCACTCCACACTCCTCTCTCTCGTGTGCCACCATGTAAGATGTGCCTCTTCCCCTTCCACCTCAATTGTAAGTTTCCTGAGGCCTCCAAATTTCTATGGAACTGTGAATCAATTAAACCCCCTTTTTTTTTAAATTACTGTATCTCTGGTATGTTTTCATAGCAGTGAATGAATTCATACACGCTATTTCAAAAAAATTACATCTGGAGGAAATGGGGACTAGTACTTTAACATATTTTTCATTATTAGGGGAGGACACAACAAAATTCATATAGGCTTATTTCTGGATGTACATTGGTCTATATGACTGTTCTGTGCTAGCATCATGGTGTTTTGGTTAATTTTATGTGAATCCTCTATCTTTGTTCTTATTTTTAAGATTATTTGGCTGTTCAGGGGGCTCTCACAATTAAATATAAATTTGATGTTTCACTTTTTTATTTCTGCAAAGTGACTGCTGGAATTTTGATAGGGATTTCATTGACTCTGTAGATTACTTTGAATGTTATCTTAACAATACTAAGTCATCCAATCTATGAAAATGAGATGTTTTAGTTATTTTTTTATTTAGTTTTTAACTTCTTTATTTATTTATTTTTGAACTTCTTTCAAAAATGTTTTTTAGATTTCAGTGTACACGTTTTTCACATCCTTGCTTTAATTTATTCCATTGTGTAGAACACAGCTGAGTTTTTTTGTATGTTGACCTTATATCCTGCAACATTGCTGAATTTATTGACTAGTTCTAATAGCTGTTCCATGGATTCTTTGGAATTTTTTTTCTATGTAGAATGACATCATCTCTGAATACACGTGCTTTTACTTTTCCCTCCTCAATTTAGATGTATCTATTTAATTTTTTTTTGACTAGAACTCCTAGTACAATGTTGGATATCAGTGGTGAAAGTAGACATTTTTATCTTGTTCCTGATATTAGGGGGAGATATTTTAATCTTTCATCATTGAGTATGCCGTCAACTGTGAGTACAGTGTTGCTTTTGTTACACTATCTTGGGTGAAGAAGAGCTTTTCTTCATAGCTTTTCATTTGACCCTCACCTCTATGATAGCTCTTAATCCACAGACCAGGGACCCAGTGTATAAGTCACTCTACCATGTTTATAGATTTCAATTAAGCATTGGAGTCTGGGAAAATAATTATTGATGGGCCTAAAAGTGGGCCCTCTCTGAGACAGAATATAGTCACCACCCCAATTGTTATGGAAAGCTCTCACTTTAACAGAAGAGTCATGATGACACTTATATTTCAAAGTAGTAGGAATGCAAGATTATTTACAGGATACATTTAAATGTGTATTTTAGATAAATAAATTTTAAGTATAGGTATGTCCCATGCAATTTTGGGGATATAGTTATACTAAATAATTTATATGTTGTTCATTTGAAATGCAGTTTTAACTGAGCAGTTTATATTTTTATTAAGTCTGGGGGATTCAGCACAGCAATTACTTGTCATAAAATTGTAGAGTTCTTCATCCTAGGGATGGGGCTACCCTTTCAGCTAATGGGTTCCAATTCTGAAAATCAGTGGGGTGACAATCTACAATCACTTATTTCTCCTTCTTGCTTTATTTTTTTCATTTCCCTATGAAAAATCCCCATGGCTATTCATGTTATCTTGCCAGGCATCATGAGAATTGCAACCTCCTTGAGTCTAGTGATCAAGGGACATCATCTGTTACTTCAGAGCTTCATAATCATCATAGATGTTAATGAACATAGCTCTGTAATCACTTCTCTGACCATCACCCTTGGGTCTGCAGAGAGTCACACCTTAACTTTTTGGTAATTCTGGTGTTCCTCAAAAGTATCCTTTTGGTCTTGTGAATGATGTGCCCTTCTAGCCCTCTTTGGAAACACAATTTTCTAGTGAGTGTTTTGGCTTTGCATAATATATCCATTCTAGTATTATACTTACCTCAGCCCATTTATTCTTTTCTCTAATATCTTGAGTATATACTCGAGCAACTTAAGCTATTCTACCTCCAGGTTCATCTCTCTATGCTTTTTGTTCAATCTTCATTTTAGACAAAAATCTCCTTGAGAAGAACCAGATTATTTTTTGTGTTAACTTCAGCACTTGATATGGTGACTTTAACATAAGCTTTCTTTATATCTCTTCACACTTAGTTCAAAATTTTGCCTAGATTTGTCATAACGTAATATAGACTGATTCAAGATCATTACCACTTTCAAATGTCCTTAAAATCACCTTTTTATCTTTAATATTAAAAGCGGTAAGAGTCAGGCCCATTCGCATATATTTCTAACTATGTAAGTTTTTCAAAGGGTAATTGGAAATTTCTAAGGTAGCTGATTTATTAGAATTTTAACATCTTGGGTCTAGAAATAGCTCTAGAATCTCACTTTCCTACTTCTACCAGTGCAGGATTCCTTTTGGCACTGCTCCTCATAGCTTACAGTTCTACTTGCATTTTTCCAGTGACAAGAAGAACAGTTCTTCAAAAGGTTCATGCTTTGTAGTTAGGTATTATTAATTGTTACAACACTTTTTTTTAATGTGACAAACTTTAACATATTGCAACTTGATGTTATTCAACCTAGGTCTGCCCTTTAAAGTTATAGTGCATGAAGATACTCGTTTTCTTTATGGTAGCGCTTCGGATGTAGAACAACACAATGACTTTCCTATGTATCCAACTAAGTCATTATCTTACCGATAGCTCTTTCTCATTTCTAGCTGGGATTTAAATATTTCACCCTCTAGATTAACCTTCTCTAACAAAACTTCAGTTGTCAGTATTCTTAAAATGTAGGACTCCAAGACTAAATAAATACTCAACTGTAATAAAAACAAAGAAAAGTCATTATTTGTATATCTTGACTTTAATAACAAAGCCCTAGTTGCTAGCTTATTTTTAACAAGCCTCACTCAAACAAGTCCCCTCAATAAACTATCATTTATCCCTACAGAATGGACATGGTCAAGCCCTAAGGAGAGCTCCACATCTATGCATGCAAATTAAGGTGATAGTTCCCATTGGGAAGTGTATTATTGGGGTTTCTGAGTCCACACAATAAATCTTACAATACCTTATAAGGAAAATGTATCAATCTTACAAGATGCAAATCACATTGCATCTTGTTTGAAATGGACCCTAATCTTGTGTCAACTCCTAATTTGTTCTTTTAGAATATTGCATTGGCTTATCTTTGC
Organism: Callithrix jacchus; assembly: GCF_049354715.1. Classification (NCBI taxonomy): domain Eukaryota; kingdom Metazoa; phylum Chordata; class Mammalia; order Primates; family Cebidae; genus Callithrix; species Callithrix jacchus. The sequence continues at coordinate 93,007,399 of NC_133515.1, forward strand.
TCTGTATCTAACCAAGATTATAAATTGTCATTACTAACATCCTCATATTTTTCTCCATCCAGAATTTCTTTGTAGTTCATACAATGTGTGTGTGTGTGTGTG